>NW_026622941.1:38162368-39380839 GCF_023065955.2 Ursus arctos
TCTCCCATTCCCCCTGCTTGTGTTCCCTCTCTCGCTGGCTGTCTCTGTCTCTGTCGAATAAATAAATAAAATCTTTAAAAAAAAAACAAAAGTATGCTATGGTAGACAAACACCTAGACCGGGAGTAGCGGCAGCCTGATTCTACTCCTAGCTCTGCCACCAACAAACTGTCACGTAACCTCAGTCTCTGAGTCTCTAGGTCCTTTCTCACAGATCTACACCTAGGTGGTTCTGCTGATCGGGGAGAGGTGCAACTGAGCTCAGCTGGGGTCCACTGGCAGCTCATCTGGGGGCTGGCAGTTCTTTGTTTTTTTTTTTTTTTAAGATTTTATTTATTTGACAGAGACACAACGTGAGAAAGAACACAAGCAGGGGGGAGTGGGAGAGGGAGAAGCAGGCTTCCCGCTGAGCCAGGGAGCCCGATGCGGGGCTTGATCCGACAACCCCGGGATCATGAACTGAGCCGAAGGCAGACGCTTAACGACTGAGCCACCCAGGTGCCCCGGGGGCTGGCAGTTCTAAGATGGCTTCAGTTGTGACAAACTAGTTCCGTTTCAGATTTATCTCCACCTCCAGCAGGCTAGTCCAAGATTGTTCTTATGGTGGGGGGTGGGGGGGATGAGGGAGAAACAGGGGAAGAGAGGAGGGAAGAAGGGGAGAGGAGGGAAGGGAAGAGAATAGAGGGGATAAGAGAAAGAGTGAGAGAGGGAGAGACGGAATGAGAGAGAGAGTGAGCGAGAGACAGAGACAAAGACAGAAAGAGAATATGGTCTCTTGAGAGAACTGGCCGTCTAACACCTCTACCACATTCTTTTGGTGTGCCCTTTACACAAATTTGTTTTGAGTAATAAGCGAGTCAGTCTCTTTGTAGAATTTATACAGTAAATTGTGAAATGTCATGAAGTAGATCTAATAAGACATCCCACACATCCTGTCTTAGTTCTGTCCTCCATAAGATACACAGACTTATATCCTCGCGAGAGATGAAGTCAGTAATGACATCTGGGGGCAGGGAATGTCATGTGAGATATCTTACGTGCTTCTGCCCCGTTCCACAAAGCTTTGCGGTGGCTTGGTGCAAGAATTCATGCACAAAAATGCCAGCATACCATAAATACAAATGATGAATATGAACTGAGAAAAACACAATTGATAGTAGGAAATCAAGACCCAGGGTTCGGCGTGGTAAGGGACACTAACCCAAATACTCAAGCCATAAGGACAATATCACGACTGTAGTCGAGTCTTATGTTTGGTTCTGTGTTTCCTAGAAGAAAACAAAAAAAGATGTGTTTCCTCAAGTATGGCATGTAAGTTGATCCATGAAGGCCCAAGCCTGCCAGCACACCTGCCCTCCCCACCCTCTGGGCACTGACTGCAGAGAAGCCCGTCAGCAGGTGCAGTGTGAGGCACTTTCCTGTCCGTGGTCTCGCCAGACTGCACGGAGTGCTCGGGATGGCTGGGAGGCAGGCAGGGAGGGCCCTGGGCTCTCAGCTGCGAGGTGCAGACTGTGGTCAGAAGAACCGGGGTTTACGAAACAAGAGGAAGGGAAGTGAGACGGATTTCTCCGTTCATGCCAGTGACACAAAGTTTCCTTTTTAAATAAATTTAACTTTAAAAAAAGAAGTCAACATCGATATCAATATCAAGGGCACAGACGATACATAGGTAAGGCAAACTTGGGCAGGTATGCCGTGAGCACCTGACGTCTGAGAAGCAGCTTTCTGGGATGTCCCTTTATGAGCAGCAGTGGTTCCCAGAGAACTTTCCAGGGTAAGTTAGTAGCAAATACCCCTCTGCCTAGAGTCTGTGCACCGTAGGGACCCTGTAAGATGGTACGCCCTTATATTTACATTTATGTGTAAGCATATGAAATGAGTCAAGTTTTACTACTATTTAAATATTCTCATGGATACAGGTACTTCCCCTGCTTGGTCAGCTTGCCAGGTGTGCCCTCCCTGGGGCATCCCCCACCCCCCGTGGTTCTCTAGGTATCTGGGCACGGGGCGGGGCCGAGGGGGAGTGGAAGTTCCCTAAACAAGGAGTTGACACATTTTTTGTTGGTGGTGGTCGCTTTCACCCGATGGACACGCCGGAGTTCAGAGGTGTCTCAGTGGGTGTGATGCTCGGAGCATCTGGCTTCAACTAAACTATCTTTCCCAAACGGAGAGGATTAAAGACAAATCCCCCAAATAATAAGCACAAGCGAACAAAAAGGAAATGGCACAACCTGCCTGTCTCTGATCCTTCAGGTGGGCGAGCTTTTTCTCAGCCGCGTTGTGAGGTGAAGCACGGTTCTGATCTAGCCAACCAAACGTCGACCTCCAAACTTAAACGTAATAGAAAGACACTTAAAATATGGATTTAACTCCCCTCTTGTCAGTTATGAGCCTCGCCTTGAGTTTGCATTGTGCCTGTTCCATTAGCTACGGGAGCATGAAGCCATCAGGATTACAAGGCATTTTTAAAGGGAAGCAGCTTCAACAGCCATCATCATAATTGAGGGATACTGTTCTAGTCATGAATAAAATAAGAAAAAAGTCACTAATTTTTATCTGTATGTCATCCTTTTAAATTGCCATTTTACGCATGCTTTCTACTATAGATAATGTATTGATATCTCGGCATAGGCATCTAATTTATAAATAAATCCATACAGACTGGGAGAGCACGCAGATACATTTTTTCATTCATGAGGGATGTAATTAGAACCGTTGGGTTACTGCTGCTTTCATTTAGAAATCAGCTGGTTGAATGGGCTTCTTAAACTTAGAATCACTATGTTTGGAGAACACCCACATAATAATTATTTTCATATGAAAACAGTTGACTGAAGACTCGTCTCCCCGGCGTGGGTGATGGCAGCTGCTTCCCCCCGTGTCCACATCGGCCACCCGGCTGCCCCCCGGGGCCCGTGAAGACCAGCCGCCTCCACCACGGCCCCTTCTGCCTCTCGGTAGCTCACAATGAAGCTCCGTCATTTCTGGAAGGAGACGTGCCCGGCAGATGAAGCAGGAAGTGTGGCGGGAGGGAAGAATGGGTGGCGTTGGGCCACATGCTGCCAAGGGGGTTGTGAGTGTGGTTCTGGTTGGTGAGAACGCTGCGACTCGCTCCTCCATCCTCAACAAAACCAGGGCAGCTGCAGGTGTGGGAATCACCGCAGCACTGTGACACTGGCTTCAGTTTCCGAGGAAGAACTGTTGAACTGAACCCATAAACTAAATAATGATAATGTAGGTGGCCTCCTTGTTCAGCTGCCTCTTCCGGAGCATGCTGCCGAGGGAGAGATCTGTAATGCGGTTTCTCCAGACAAGGATGTGGATGGCTTTCACGTCATTCATGTAGGGCGAGTGCGTCCAGACCAGTACTCCATGTTACTGACGACCTCAGGAATGTCTAGGAAATAATTAAGCAAACTGGCCTTCCCACCCCAGGGAAGAATGTGGTTGTGGCTGGAAGGTCAAAAATGTTGGAATGCCCATCGCGATGCCACGACGCACAGATGGGGCGCATGAATGACCTGGAGAGGATGAGATTATAACAGCTCATCCATACGCTCTCTACACACCCAAACATACAGTTCTGGCAGATACTGTGGTCTCTGCTGCAGGCAGACCAAATCTGATCACAGCAGATAAGATCAAGGAGGGAGCAGCTCCACATCACTCGGCATCAGGGAAATACAAACCAAAACCACAATGAGATACCACCTCACACCAGCGAGAATGGCTAAAATTAACACGTCAGGAAACAACAGATGTTGGCGAGGATGTGGAGAAAGGGGAGCCCTCTTACACGGTTGGTGGGAATGCAAGCTGGTGCAGCCACTCTGGGAAACAGTATATGGAGGTTCTTTAAAAACTTGAAAATAGAGCTACCCTATGACCCAGCAATTGCACTACTGAGTATTTACCCCAAAGATACAAATGTAGTGTGCAAAGGAGCACCTGCACCCCAATGTTTATAGCAGCAATGTCCACAGTAGCCCAACTATGGAAAGAACCTGAATATCTACAGATGAATGGAATCTTGCCATTTGCAAAGACATGGATGGAACTAGAAGGTATTATGCTAAGTGAAATAAGTCAATCAGAGAAAGACAATTATCATATGATCTCAGTCATATGTGGAATTTAAGAAACAAAATAGAGGATGATAAGGGAAGGGAGGGAAAAACAAAACAAGATGAAATCAGAGAGAGAAACAAACCATAAGAGACTCTTAACCATAAGAAACAAACTGAGGGTTGCTGGAGGGGAGGGGGATGGGGGATGCGGTAACTGGGTGATGGACGTTAAGGAGGGTACCTGATAAATGAGCACTGGGTGTTATAATAGACTGATGAATCACTGAACTCTATCTCTGAAACTAATAATACATTATATGTTAATTAACTGAATTTAAATAAAATAATTTTTTTTTAAAGGAGGGAGCAGCAGTCACCAATATGGGAATAAATGGGCTTCAGGATCCCATAACAGTTAACCCCAAGTTGGTTGGAGATGTGGATTTTTTTTTTAAAGATTTTACTTATTTATTTGACAGCAAGAGAGAGACAGCCAGCGAGAGAGGGAACACAAGCAGGGGGAGTGGGAGAGGAAGAAGCAGACTCCCAGCAGAAGAGCCTGATGTGGGGCTCGATCCCAGGACTCCAGGATCACGCCCTGAGCCGAAGGCAGACGCTTAACGACTGAGCCACCCAGGCGCCCCGGAGAGGTGGATTTTGAAGGAGTCAGAAAGAAAACCAGTGACATCACTGCAGTCCTGGGGGTGTTGGTCCCATGACAGCAGCAATGCTAGTGAAGAGTACCATTATCGTTGCAAAAAAGGTGCTGAGGCTTGAAAAGCAAGAAGTATTGAAGCCTAAGGAGCTTGGAGTAGCTATTAATTGTTGTGTCTTCTGTCATGAACAACACTCCAAGCTAGTTGAAGAGGCAAAACAGGCCAACAGAAATGCAGTATTGTTTAGTTTATTTTACTGAAATGGTTTTAAATGGTTTAAAATGCTTTGTATTTACTAAAAGCTTAAATAGGTGGGTGTTTATGCACATGGTTCTCCAATACCTCACCTCGGAGCACACCATTGTCATTCTGGGTCATGTGATCCAGCCAAGAGAAGCCATTCGCCTAGTGATTAACATGGCGGACATTGTCACATTGAAAGCAGATGCTTAAATTCGCCAAGCCACTTCCGTTAAAATTTGCCTTTTCTAGGATTGCATTTCCCAAGTTGTTTTTGAATAAGAGTTGATACTCACTTTAGTTTCCAAAACTTTTGAGTTCAACTGGTCAAACCAAAGGAAAAATGTTGCTAGAGAAAATTAGCGAAATGATCAAAAGGAAGAAAGAAATGTTAATTTAGTTAAAAATGTTAATTTAGTTAAAAAAAACTACTCTAATTTACATATGTATTGTATGTAAAAACTATATGTTAATGGTGTCCTAAGCTGTCATTTGTGGCTTAGTCATTGAGAACATGTTTAAGGTTGTGAGGTTAGTTCTCTTTTTATGTGTTACATTCATGAGGTTTCCGATTTTTTTCCAGGATTGAAAGGCTTATTTTATAGATTATTGGTATGTATTGTCATATTTGGCTTCTTCTATATCCTTGAACTTCATTGTCACATCTTTGTACTGGTGGGGGTGTCCGCGTGGTTTCTTTGGTATATCTTGAAACCTATTTTTGAAAAACAAAACTTGGGCTTGATAATCATTAGGGCAGCTTGTGTAAGTGTGCAACTGACTTTTCCACTGAAGGCTTGTCAGCAGCTGCCTGCTTTTCTCTGATGTACCTGCTGGCTTTCCCTGATGGGCTTTTGAGAACTTGAGTTAATATTGAATTTAATCAGACTTACTGATTTAAACGGGTTTTTTGTAGTTTCATTCTTTTTTTTTTTTTTTTTTAATAAAACACTTCTGAGTGGTGTAGGGAAAAAAAAAAGACTGGTCTTAGTGTTAGTGGTGTAATCACAGAATGCATCACCCACACAGGCCACTTCCACTTTGTGATATTAATGCTAGTGTACGTGAAGAAACTCACTTAACTATTTTCTACAGCCAACGAACAGGCATCCACATTTACTAAAGTCGGTTTCAAATCATTAATATTGAAGTAATACAAAAGGGGTTGCAGAGCACAGCCCTGCTTTGTGCTACTGGACACTGTTAGTTGAATCATCAAAAGATAAGCCGGAAACAATGTAAGTGTCTGTCGATAGATGAATGGTAAAGAAGATGTGTCATATATATTATATGTTATATATATATAATATTATTCACCCATGAGAAAGGAAATCCTGCTATTTGCAACAACATAGATGGACCTTGAGGACATTATGCTCGATAAAGGAAGACAAATACTGTATTATCTCACTTATATATGCAACCTAAAAAAGCAGAACTCATAAAAACAGTGAGTAGAATGGTGGTTACCAGTAACTGGAGGTGGAAGAACAGGAGAGATGTTGTTGAATGGTACAAACTTGCAACTCATGGATAAGTAAGTCCCAGAGATTTCATGCACAGTGTAGTAATTTATAGACAACAGCCCTGTATTATGAACATCAAACCTGCTAAGAGACTAGATCTTAATTTTTCCCACCACAAAAAAAGAAATGGTAATTATGTGATGTGACAGAGGTGCTAAGGGTCACTACAATAGTGATCGTGACTTGAATGGATATCAACAGCTCTGAATCCATATGGAACTCATTCAGCCTGAGCCAAAGCTGGCTACTGTCATAGAGCCACGTATTGAGGAGAGGTCGGTAAAAGTTTCGAGCAAGGTGGAGGATGCACCAAGACCATGAATGGAAAAGGCAAAGAGAAGCTCGTTCACTCCTCACACAAAATGTCGGCCTGGAAAGCCAGACTGCAGGATAGAGAGAAGAAAGTTATGACAATGAGGTGAAATGCCTACTGTGCATGAAATGGTTGTCATTTTAAAAATGGGGTCCCATGTTCTTTGAGTCTAATTGGATGGAACTGTGTCTATTGCTATGAATGTTTGTGCCCCCAAAATTCATATGTTGAATCCTAACCCCCAAAGTTGATGTTGTTAGGAGACAGGGTCTCTAAAGGTGTTTAGGTCATGAGGTATCCGCCTTATAGAATCAGAGCCTTCTAGAAAAGGCTGCACAGAAGCCCCTAGCCTTTTCCACCATGTGAGGACACAGGGAGAAGTAGCAGCTATGGACCAGGAAGAGGGCCCTCTCCAGAACACAACCATGTGGCACCTTGGTCTTGGACACTCCAGCATCCGGAACTGTGAGAAATAAATTTCCATCGTGTATAAGCCACCCAGGCAGTGGTATTTTGTCATAGCAGCCGGAATGAGCAAGACATCTGTGAAGTTCGTTTAAGTTATGCAGTTGATAAGGATCAGTGCTTATCAGTATGAAAAACTGCAGACTAGTTCTAGTGGCGAAAGGTATTCATCCACCATCTTATTTAAGCAATGAGGAATGTTACCAGATCTCAGCTGAAAGGGGCATGGGGCCTATCACATCTGAATCACCTTCCCAAGGGCCTTAAGAAATAGGTCCTTTGGGACACCAGGGTGGCTCAGTCATTTAAGCATCAGACTCATGATCTCAGCTCAGGTTTTGATCTCAGGGTCATGAGTTCAAGCCCCACATTGGGCTCCATGGTGGGCATGGAGGCTACAAGAAGGAAGGAAGGAAGGAAGGAAAAGAAAGAAAGAAAAGAGAGAAAGAAAGAAAGAAAGAAAGAAAGAAAGAAAGAAAGAAAGAAAGAAAGAAAGAAAGAAAGAAAGGAAG
This sequence comes from Ursus arctos, assembly GCF_023065955.2. NCBI lineage: Eukaryota > Metazoa > Chordata > Mammalia > Carnivora > Ursidae > Ursus > Ursus arctos. The sequence goes on from NW_026622941.1 coordinate 38,170,147, forward strand.
GTCCCTTAGGGAAGAACAACCTACAGTAAAACCAATAAAAGATGGTGTGTAACCTTGAAGACATGTAACTCAAAAGGGGGAAATGATGAAAGGAAGGAAGCATTCTTGGCTCGTAGGCATAGGCCATGGCCCCCACAGAACAGAAAAAGCAGAGTCAGAGAGTAAAAAGTTGTAACAGTTATTCTGGATCTTCCAAAGAAAGGACCTTCTGACATTTCCTTAATCTTTAGACCAAAGTAACCATAAACACAGATGAACCATAAATGAGGAAGGGTCTTTGGAGAATAATGAGCTCTCTCTGCTCTGCTTCCTCATGCATCAGGCAGTCTCCTAAGGAGTCTTTGGGCTCCCGCACAGATATGTACACCAGGAAGAGGATTCCTTTCCCCAGTGGCAGGAGCTAGACCTGGGCCAGGTGTGGCTCACTGCAAACAAATAAGTAGGATGGGGCACCTGGGTGGCTCATTCGGTTCAGCGTCTGCCTTCAGTTCAGGTCATGATCTCGGGATCCTGAGATCGAGGCCTGTGATGGGCTCCCTGCTCAGTGGGGAGCCTGCTGCTCCCTCTTCCTCTGCCCCTGCTCATGTACCCTCTCTCTTGCTCACTCTCTCTCTCTCAAATAAATAAATAAAATCTTTTAAAAAAAAATAAGTAGGACAGGACAACACCTGTGAGTTTAGTTCTTGTGAGTCCCTCCAAATCTGATTTTCCACATGTGTACAAATACAACTAGGCTGCATAACCAGCAAACTGAGCCTCCAGATCATCAAAAGCTCATGTCCCTCAAAATGATCTGCCTGCCTTATCTATTTCATCATTCATTAATGTGTTCAAATATTTATTGAGTACCCACTGTGTGCCAGGCAGTGTTCTGGGTGCCAGAATGAACAAGAGACAAAAATCCAGGTAGACAAAAATATGATAAATAGAATTATAGCGTTAGATAGTGAGAAGTACTATAACATGGTGGAGGAGAAAAACCTAACAGGGGGAAAGAGAGTGCCATTGGTAGTGTTGGGTGGGGGGGGCTCATTTTAGAGAAAGTGGCCTGGGAAGTCTTCAATGAGAAGGCCACATTTGAGAAAATTCTGGAAGGAGATGAGAAAGAGCAATGTGATATTGAGGGAAAAAACATTCCAGGAAAAGGCAATAGCCAGTGCAAAGGCCCTGGGGTAGGAGGGTGCTCACCATGTTTAAGGAAGAACTCAAGAGGAATGAGCAACAAAGAGTGTAGATGAGGCACGAAAGGTAATGAAGCTATAAGGGAGTGGGATGGGAGGGAGGCAGACTGTGTTGGACCTTGGCGGGGGGGGGGGTGCTTTGTTATCACTTTAGCTTTTTTTTTATTCAGGGTGAGATGGGAAGCCACTGGAGAGAGTTAATCCGCACAGTAACCCTATAAAATCGAAATGATTACAGGTGAGGAATCGAAATCTCGCAGAGCTCATGTGCTGGCTCACCAAGGTCACAGATTGTGAGGAAGGACCCAGGTGCTCTGAATTCAGAGTCCAAACCCCTAGTCCTCAGGCCACAGGGCCTCATTTTGGTTTTAACACCCACACGAAGGACATCACAGAAAGCAGGCTCCAGCAGGAACCTAGCAGGCTGCCCTCGCTGGCTCCCCCAGGCGGGTGGAGGTGGAATCTGGGGGGGCCTGGAGCTGAGGGCTCGGGCACTGGATGCGCTTGTCACAAGGAAAAGCAGCCAGATAGTAGGGTGTCTGGTTCTTCTCTTCCAAAGAAGATCCAAAGAGAGGAGGGTCCCACTGCGGAGCAGCTGGAGGTGAATTGGGAAGGAGAGACTAGGCCAGATGACAGGGGCCCGTCTTAAGTGCCAGGCTAGGGGCCTGGGCTTCATCCTCCAGACCAGTGGCTTTCAAATTTGGTTTGTTTGTTCTGCTTTTTAGCAGTGGGACTCAATAAAATAAAATATTACGTGGGAAGTCCAAGAAACCAAGCAGGCAAGGAGAAGCAGAGAGCCTGAATTCCGGCAGATGTGGTCCCTTCACACCCCCTGGAGAGCGGCTGGGGGCAGGGCAGGCCGCCCTAAAGCCCTGGGGCGGAGCCCCGCAGGAGCAGAAGGTTGGGGGAGGGAAGCAGTGGGGAGACAAAAGGAAGATTGCTGTGAGCTGAGTTTTGTCTTCTTCCTTCCTTTCTTTCTTTTCCTTCCTTCCTTTTTCTTTCTTTCCTTCCTTCTTAGTAACTTAGGCAAGGAGCTTGAATACAAGCCCGCTAGCCTTTCTGATACCCACTGAGATTTGTAAACCACTGCTCCAGGCATACAAGTCCTCCTCTCCCCTCTTCCTCCTCCTCTTCCTCTTCTCTTCCTCTTTCTCCTTGTGCATCTTGTCTTTCTTACTTTCTTTCCTTTTTTTTAACTTTAGCAAAGCATGCAATAGCTACCGGAGAACACGCAGTCTCTGCAGGCGTCCGCGCCTGGAGCACCTCGGGGCGGAAGCAGGTGAGATGCGCGTCGAAGCCGCGGGGCGGGTACAGAATCTGCCAGAGAGCACGGGCTCAATAAATGTTGAATTATGAATGACGTAAGGGATCGTAGGTAGAATTTTTTAAGTTTATTAATTTTAGACACTAACTTCCTCTACTCTCATATTAAAAGAAAAGAAAGAATTAGTAGCAACATTTTTCAGATGTCCAGTTGCTGATGACTGATTGTGACATTTCTCGGTCCGAGCTTCTAATAACCAGCACTGTCTGGCTTCTACAGAATAATGGCCATTCGTATTCGTAGTCATGAGCCTACAGCTCTGCAAAACGCGAAGTCCCTGCAGGAGCACAAATTAGGTTGCATTTGAGAGCTGCGTGCTGCCCTGTGCCCAGCTATACTGTAGTGACTTTAATGCCTCACTGGAATATCGAACCAAAGGCTGAGTGACGGTCAGAGGTGGGTAGAACTCTTACAACTACAAGGGGAGGGAAGAGGCAGGCCAGGTGGTGGTGTGCTCTGCTGACAGAACATACCATGGCCATGATTTGCAATTTTTAAAATTGGCAATAGAACACAGCAAGTTTTATACCAGTAGGAAACTGGTTAAATAAATTCTGTCCTACCTACTGGAATACCACGCAAGTTAGGGAGATAGGCTTATTATATTGACATAGACGCCCGTGAACCATTTTCTTGAAATAGATGATAAAATAGATCGTAATAACTTTTCAAAAAAAATTTGCTATGAAAAAGCAAGTAACAGAAGATTATGTATCTATAAATAATTTAATTTTAATTTCTAAAAGTAAATTGTGTGTGTTTGGGGGAAGACGGAAGAGTTTTAAATGTGCGTAGAAAAATCTGGATGGCTATAGACCAGGCTAGTGTGGTGAGCCCTGGGAAATGAGACCAGAAGGGGCCAGGAAGAGGTGGGCTCTCACTTTTACATACTTTATACATATTCATATTATTTGAAATTTTTACAGGTGCGTAGCGTTACAAATATATACGTAGTCAGTCACCCGTGTGTGGGTTACCATTCATGTGCCCCGACTTTCCATTAACCAACGTGTGAATTTCCTGTTTCTTGCACAGACGAGCTCACCCCATTTGCAGCAGGAACAACAGTCCAGAGTCAGGACACCGCATCCATTCTACCTCTGCCATAACCAGCTCTGTGTCCTGAGACAAGTCACGTCACCTTCTGGACCTCTATGAAGAGGATGGAAACAGATTTCTTCTACACATCTTCCTAAGCTCAGAATTCCTAACCAGGAAAGAAACTTTCCATAAGCGTCCATTTAAAAACCCGATTCAGCTACACCTACCTAAATATATTTTCTTTGTGAATCAAACAGTTCAAAACTTGGAAGAAAAAGGATTCAGTGGGAATTTTTTTAATCCATCGGACTTTTACCCCCAGTGCTGATTTTCCAATAAACAATCATACTCATTTACACACAGGACAACTTTTCTCCGTTCTCTGATGCTGTGCGTGGTTCGCCCAAAGTTACCAAGAGCTGCGAACTGCTTTCCCCCAGCCTCTTGCTCCATGCATATTTATAACTTCTGTCTTCTTCTGGAAAAAAAAAATACGGAGTTATAAAAGAATTCGCTATGGGGATGTCTAACCAGCCATTAAGCCAAACAAACTTCATGACAAAGCAAGAGTTAGGAAGAGAGAAAAAATGATTTATGTTGAGCCTAACTAAACATTTAAATATCAGAGTGGATAATATATCAACACCATGAGATTTCATGTAAACCCAGGAAACCAGGAAATTGGTCATATTTCGGTAATGTTTTAATAATACATTTTTAGTTCAAGCCGGTCCAACAGATTGTGTTTATCAGTCAGATGGAGCATTACTAATAAATAGGCCTACTTAAATGCCTTTTTAAATGATTTGACTGCTACATGAAGAAATACGGCCTGAAGCATAAATACTTTAAATTGTCAGCAGTGACATTAACGCAGGATTTCCACGAACCTCCATATAGATGGTGTGCCCAGTTCATCACAGGTTTGTGGCTCTTGGGACAGTCGGGCCCCGGTTGCATAGCCACACCCAGCCAAGACCACCCTTGCTTGAGGGAAGCTCTGTTATGATGGCCCCGCCTGGAAAGTCTAGTCAGGAGCTGTGTTCCACAATCGCTGGCCATTCTGGGCTTTGGAGTAAGAGAAGAAAGGTTCAAATCCATCTCCACCTCCTATAAGGTCCAGTCACATACACTTCCTGAACCTCAGTTCTCTCATCTGTAAAGTGGGTATAATTCATACATAACAACACGGGAAGGAGGCCACCCACCGTGAAAGAATCAGGTAAATTGATTTATCATTGGTGCCCTGATCAGAGTAAGCATTCAATAAATATTAGTTTCCTTCCATCCAAGCAGAGATTCTGTCTCCAAAGCCACTGGATACCAGGGTGAATTTAGGAACAAGTTTACGCTCTTGGTCTGACCATTCTGCTGACGCAAAACGGACCACCATGTGTTCCTGAGTAAGTTGCTCAAGCCCCAGGCTATTTTCGCATTTATGAGATTGGAATCGTGTCTCCTTGCCAGCCTGCTGCACGGGGATGTCATGAAGACTGAGGTTTTCTATTTCTCCAAGTGATGACGTGTTCCTGCAAGGGGGAGCAGTGACATTCTGATGACCATCCCTTCCGACGAAATTGCAGGAACTGCTTAAAATTCTAAGGTGAGAGAGAACCTTTAGGACACGCAAGCTCTCTTCTGGATTTTGCCGTCGGGAAGGGACACCTCCTAGGTGGCCCCTCACCAGCGGCCTTCTGGGGATGACGGCGAGTGACAAACTTGAAGCCAGTGGCCAAAGGGGACAGTCAGGGGAGATGAGGGTCCCCTGCGCAGCCTGACAGCCCCTCCTCCAAGGGCACACATCCTGCATTCAAATGAGCACCATGAAGAGAAAGAAAATGTAGACAGTACACGACTGGGGAAGAGAGCCCATCGGCTTTCTGATACAATAGGCGCTTCCAGACGTTCAGAAAGAAAACAGCCCATGCTCCTTCTGTGAGGGCCGCCCTTCCCTGCGCCTCAGCGGCCAGGAAGCCCGCTCCCTGAAACCCCAGAGCCTATCGCTGACATTTTGTTTCAATTTGACTTTTTATCTAATGTCCAGCCCAAGACTGACAACATGATACACTTTTATTTTTCTTCCAGAAAGCAAACAAATAGAAGGCTTTGCGCAAGGGGAAGAAAAAAAAAAAGCCCAATGTGGCTATTATTCCTCATTAAAACTTAAAGTGTCAGGCTCTAAACCCCAAGGAAGCTGCCGAGAGGCAGTAGCTGGGAGACATTTATTGACTAGAGAAAGGCAGTGATAGATAGAAAGAGAGGGAAATGCAATTGCGTTCTCCCCATCTCTCACTGATGTTTTCCAGGGCTTGCTGTGGGAAGCCTGGGCCGTAGCAGGAGTTCCCGTCACACACTGAAAACAACATTTGTCATCCTGTAGCCCCAGCTGCTCCTTCCAAGTCATCTCCCCCTCCTTCAGACCGGGAGGCGTGAGATGGGGGTCTCGCAGCCCAGCGAAGCCTGCCACACGGGCAGCTGGGCCTCAGGCTCCAGACTTCGCAGAATATTCCTGACTCACCACTCAGACAAGCAAAAACTCATGATCTCATTTAATCCTCACTACAACCCAGTGGGGAGGTCCTCTTTTCATCTTCGTTTTTACGTGAGGAAATTCAGGTTTAGAGAGATCAAGTAATTGGAGAGAGATTAAAACTATGAACTGAGGCCTGGGGATGCAATTCAGTGGCCTCATCTCTGAGCGGCTGGGGGTAGAAGGGGCAAAGTGCACCCTTTTCAAAATGCTCCCCAGTAACGGGGGGCGGGTGGGAACGTTGAGAATACGGGGGGCCAGCAGGTGTGAGGGGCACGGTGGCCCACAGTAAGCATGAAGGCAATGGCAGGGGTCACCATGAATCCTCACAGCGTCCCTGTGAGGAATCTGCCTCCACTTGCCCAGGAGGGCACTGAGGCTTCACCACATAGAGATGGGCCCACAGCCATCCAGGTAGGAGAGAGAGTTTCTGGAAGGGGAGCCCAGTGCGCACCCAGTCTGGAACCCTTCCTGCCATCCCAGCCTCCCCGCGAACTCTTCCTGCACTCCTGGGGGATGCCCCACACTGCACTATGTGCTTATTATCTTATTCAGTGCACACGACAGCCTGGAGAAGATGGTGTGTCATTGCGCATTTAAAATTACCTAGGATGAGAGCTTTGAAACTTCCAGACAAAATGCCCTTATCTCTACTTTTCCATCCTTCTTGTTGTTACCAAGATTTGGGCATTCTGAGAACAGTGGGGCAGGGAACACATCGCCCATTTTTACAGTATTTCAGGTCTGGAACTGAAAGACTTAAATTAGAAGAGAAAAAAAAATCAAATAAAACGGGGAGAAGATTAAAGTTCTCTGAATGTCTTTTAGGGTTTTTTTTGTGTGTGTGTTTTTTTTTGTAAGGAGAGAAGCTTATTTCTTGTTTGATTCGGGCAGCCCAGGTAACGAGCAATGCCTCAGGTCACCTTTTAACAGCACTGCACCATAATGACTCTGCAGACAGTCTCTCGAGACCCTAACTTTACTCATTTGAAGCTGGCCCTGGGGTTATTTTAAATAACATTTTAATTTCTTCATCCCAATCCGAAAGAATTATGCGTTTGCCTCTGAAGATCCCTGATGACATTATGTTCTCCGAATTCGCTGTGAATCCGGAATGAGTCTACCCCAGAGCTGCTCCATTTACCTGAAATGAAGTGAAAATCGCATGTCTAATAATGCATGTCTGAATGGTACTGTTCTGTAAAACTTTGAGATGAAAATCTTTTGAACCAAAGGAAAAATGTAAAACCTCACTTTGGAGGAGTCGAGTGCTACTCAGAATACTAAGGGCAGGGTTCTGAACTTACGATAGCCTTCTCCAACCTGCTCTTCTGGGGAGAAAGAGGGTTGTGTGACTCAGGGGCTGGGGGCCTTGGAAGAGTCCTGGCTGACTGAGAGGGTTCCGGGTCCTGTATGGGGCAGGGGTGGTTACCGTCCAACAAGTCATTAAGCTGCCCGTTTTCTGTGTTTTTTGTTATATTTAACAATTCTTAAAAGTTTGCTTGTTTGTTTGTTTTAAAGAGTAATGGAGAAGGCACGATGCTAAGTCCATAGGTTCAAGATCCCTTGTATCTGTCTGTTCATTGCTGAATCTTTAGGACCTAGAAAAGTACTTGGTCCTCAGTAGGGACCTGATCAATATTTGTTGAAGAAGATTACACAGGTGAAAAGGACATTTCTTCATCCAGTCCCTCACTGAGATAGCACACTTGATAAAATAAGATGCCAGCTGAGGGTTAAGCTCATTCAGTAGGTCTGGGTTGGGGACTGGGAATCAGAATTATTTTTAACTTTTTATTATGAATATTTTCAAACATATAGAAAAATAGAGTATAATGACATCCATATACCTATTATCTAGATTAATAGTTGCTCATATTTTTATCATATTTGCCTCATCAATTTTTTTACTAAAGTGTTTTAAATAAATTATATGGACATCACAAAAATAAGAATATTTTCCTTGTTAAAATCAATACCATTATTGCTTTGAAAAATCATGATAATTCTTTATTATTTTCTAATACCTAATCCGTATTCAAATTTTGCCAATTATTCCAAAAATGTATGTTTCTCCCAGTTTAGTCCTACCAAGATCCAACTGACTTTATGTTTGGTTGTTTTATCCCTTTCGTCATTTATAACCTAAAGCAATGCTCTCCCTGCCCCACTCTTTGGCATGATATTAACTTGGAGAGACCAGGGCAGGAGTCCCTCAGAATGGCCCACTTTCTGTATCTGTAGTGTCACGTGATTGATTCCACTCATGCATGCATTCCCTGTAAATTCGGGTTTGGAGCTAGAGGCTGGATTCCATGCAAGTTAAACATTTTAAGCAGGATATCATTATTTATGCTGCATGACATTCAACCCATTGTGAGGAATATCATATCTAATTGAACCATTATTGGTAAACCAGACCTGGCTTCCTCCCTCCACTGTAAATTTCCATTTTCTTTTTAAACCATCAGACCATCGGTGGAGCAATACTTCGGCTGCACTACAGTATCCAATTCTCCATCATTATATCACCTAATGGCTTTGTCAGCCACAGAGGATTCTTGCCTTAATCAATTCCTCCATCAGGGGTTGAAAAATGGTCATTTTTTTTTCTATTTCTATCATTCATTCTATATTTATTAGCTGATGATCTTTATGAGAGAGAGAGAGGAAGAACAAGAGATTTGTCTCATCAACTGCTCGTTCTGGAAAGGCAAAGTAAATAATTATTTATCTTGAATTATCACTTTTCAAATTAAGGATTAGGTGAAAAATGGTGTTTTGTTTGTTTTATTTTGTCTTTGGTTTTCTCTTTTCTGAGTATTATTTTATAAACTTACAGATTTATATAGTCAGCATGTTTCATCCCATTGCAGTCACTCTTTTTGAAGCTCAAATTTCTCCATCTTTGTCCTATAAGACTCCTCTTTAAATTGCTCTCTTTCTAGCCCAAGCTATCCCAGTCTCATCCTTCACCCAGACCCACAATCAGCCATTTTTTTAAAGAGTCCTGGTTCCTTTCAGTGAGAATGGTAGTTAGAAACCAAAATTTGCTTGCTAGGTGTACTCACTGCCCCTGGATTGTCGATGTTTCTAGGCCCTTCAGTGGATAAAGGTAGGAGGAAATATACATGTGCATATTTTTAAATCATATGTTCAAATGGAAATTTCCAATTCAAATTTAACAATACAGAGCTTTGCCTTTAATGAGATGGGTGATGGGAGATTGATTGCCAAAAGGTGGATTGGGAAAATAAGTGACTCTATTAAGGAAAATGGGAGCCAGATTACTCAGTATCAGAGAAAGAAGCAACAAATAATAGAAAGGGACAAAACTGGAATGAATCTTGTGATATTAAACAGGAACTAGAGCTATTAAGGTGACCTCAGTTTTCAAAATTTATTCATAGACATAGAAATAAATATGGATGTAAATTTATACACACACAAACATATATATATACATTCATCTGTCCACTGATAGAGCCCGAGAGCAGGCAGCACAATAACAACCTTGTGCCAGAAAGCAAGGAAGTGCTCCAAGAATAATGAAACCATCTCAAAAGGACACAGAAGCCATCTTGAAGAGTCTCCCACTAGTCAAATCTGGCAGAGTTTGAGCCTCAAAATAATGATAGTCACAAAACATAATCCATCAGTAGAATAGGAAACCATGATATGAGTTAATTAATCCAATGTTTGTGCGGAACAGGATATTTACACACTTCCAAAGTCCCTTCCCACCACCTACTCTCATTAATCATAATCAATGGACCACCTTGATCAAGTGATCAAAGTCGACATCGTCCGTAATGGGACAACTTGAAATTATGAAAGGAGAACACACATCATTTCTGTGATGTTTCTCCCAAAGTGCACGGCCTTGACTCTAATCCTGAGGAAACATCAGACAACCCAAATCAAGGGATCTTCTTCAACATAATGGGTCATCAATCTTCAACATCTTCAGAAGGTCATGGAGTAAAGACTGAGGAACTGGGACACCTGGGTGGCTCAGTCAGTTAAGCCTCTACCCTCAGCTCAGGTCATGGTCCCAGGGTCCTGGGATCAAGCCCCACATCGGACTCCGTGCTCAGCCGAGAGCCTGCTTCTCCCTCTGCCTGCCGCTCCCCCTGCTTGCGTGCACTCTCTCTCTGACAAATAAATAAATAAAATCTTAAAAAAAAAACTGAGGAATTGTTCTAGACTTCAGGAGACTAAAAAACCTGACATTAAATGTAGCACATGATTCTCAGCAGGGATTCTTTTGTTCTAAAAGACACTCAGAGACTGAAACTTGGGTGGGGTCTAGGGATTCCACACTTATATTTCCATGTTAATGTCCTGATTCGATGAGTGTAATGCACACTAAATTTGGGGGGGGGGGTGGAGGAAGCACCATTTTGACAATTTACTCGAAATGATTCCCAAAAAAAGTTATTTGCACCAGGCTTGCAACTTTTCCTTAATTTTGAGATTATTTTAAGTTTTAGAAAGGTTCCCATTTTTATTAGTTTCTGATTTAAACTTCCAATGGTTTGTGTGGAGCAAAATTAAGAAAAAAAATACATAAATTCTTAGGTCCTCCCTTCTTGAGCAAAAGTAGTATAGCACACACCGTTCCTCGTTCTGGTTTGTTTGTTTGTTTTCTACACTTAACAAAGCATTCTGGGTAGCATTTCACATCAGTACCTGGAGATCCTCCTCATCCCTTTCATGGCTGCACAGTGCTCCATTGAGTAGCTGTGTTAGGACTTATCCTCCAGCCCTCTACTGATGCTCATTTGAGTTATTTCCAATATTTTCAAATTATAGGAAGAAAGAGAGAGAAAGAGAGAAAGGAGAAGGAAGGAAGGAAGGAAGGAAGGAAGGAAGGAAGGAAGGAAGGGAGACCGCGCTACAATGAATTACTTTTATGTGTGTTATTTTGTACTTACGCAGGTATATGTCTAGGATACATTTTCAGGACTGAAATTGCTGAGCCGAAGAATAAATGCTTCTCTAATTTATTATTCTATAACGTATTGCCATATTCCCCTGCTTAGTATCAGGGTACATTCCCACCAACACCACATGAAAGGATCTATTTCCCCTACAAATCTCACAAACAGAATGGGTCTTGGGTCTTAGATTTTTACCATTCCAACAAATAATTTGCATTTATTTCATTGTGAGTGTGGTTGGGAGTCTTTTCACATGTTTAAAGGTCACAGAAATTTTGTTAAGCCCCATAGGTGAATCTGATGGGTGCCAGGTTTGGAAACTGCGTTCTTGTCCTTTGTGGTTTGGGTAGTTAAGAAGAAGCGCTGAACTAGTAAATCTGTTCATGATTATTGATTTTCACTGGAGTTTAGATAGATAAGGGACAATAAGCTTAATCTACTCAAATATCATATCCCTATGAAAACTTCCCCAAATTCACTGAGCTGGTCTTAGCGTGGTTTCCTCTGGCATTTTGTACATACCTCTATTAGCACTTATCTTACCAAATAAAACCTATTTGTTTAAATGACATCCTGCTGGGTTTTTGAGCCTTGGAAGGTAAAACACTATACTTTATTTATCTTCGAGCCTTAGGGTCAAGTCTACTTTCTGGCACATGGTAGATAGTAAGTGTGAGTTTGAATAAATAAATAGCCCAGTGATGGGTATTAAGTAGGGCATGTATTGCATGGAGCACTGGGTGTTAAACGCAAACAATGAATCACGGAACACTACATCAAAAACTAAGGATGTACCGTATGGTGACTAACATAACATAATAAATAAATAAATAAATAAATAAATAAATAAATAAGCAATCGATAACACTGGTTTTCAATTCATACTCCTATCTAGCACATTGTTTCTCAGTAAAAACACACAAGAGAAAGGAAATGAGTTTTCTTTCTTGGCCACCTTGAACTTGGAAGGACTGTTTATTTCAGGCTGCTGATCTCTGCCTAGATTTGGCCGGCTTCACTAAGGAAGCAAGTCAGTCTCCAAATTCCCTGCTTCCGTTCCTTTGCCAGGGGGTAGGTGTAGGAGCCCAGCTCCTTCCACAGCGACATCTTGTGGTGCTGCGCAGAGGGAGGGCTCCGCAACCCGAACCCCTGCCTTAGCAGCAGCATCTGTCACATTTCCAGAACATTTGGAGTGAGTGGAGTTATCATGGGATGCTCTCCGATGCTTTTCCTCCCTCCCTCCGAGCTCTAAGGAGTTGCACTTCTGGCAACTCACTTCATCTTTGAAATTTCATTACACTCCGGTTAAAGCCCAATCATTTGAATCTAGAAGATGGCAAGCATAATGTCCTGCCTTGACTACTGTGGTTCCATTTTTCTACCTAACTGGGGACGTTCTTAAACATAAAACCACTGCTACTAATGATACACCTTAGAAAACCAAACTCTCTAACAGTCTCCTGCCCAGGTGATGGTCATATTTCTCCTGAGAAATACTTTAAATCTCTGTTAGAAGACAGCCATGTTCCTATTACAAAGCATTACTATAAAATTGCATGCTAAAAATGCCAGAAGCCACAGCTGCACACAGAGCTGTAATCAGAGAATAGGCACGTTTAGTCACATCATTTGTAAGTTCATTTAAAAACGTGAAGATTGAAGCTCTGGTCTTCAAGAAAGCTGTTCTGTGTAATAATAACTGCATATTCTTTTTCTTTCCTAATCCCTCAAACGTATCTGTACGCTTCTATTAGAATAGCAAATGGTTCTAAACTATTCATTGTTATTTGATTTTTTTTTCATTTTAGTTCGAAATCAAAGATGTTATCTAGAATTCCAGCTTCGTCGTGAAGAAGGTCGAGCCATCTCATTTGACAGATGAAAGAAAGTGCAATTGAAGAGGTAAAAAGAAAGCAGCACCCCAGCGGCGTGCTGGCTCCAGCCCGGCTCGGAGATGGTGGTGGAGGCCGACAGAAGGCTCGCAGGAGTTTCCCTGTGCTGTTCTAGCTCCCTGGTCAGGCAACATCAAGGGCCACCCCCAACCAAGACAGATGGAGGATGTAAGAAATGGAAATAGTGAAGCCAACTAATTGAAATGCATAAATCAAATAATATTAAGTTAATAAATTGTACCCACTACTTTCTAATAAAAGAATACAGAGTAGAAATCCTAATTTTTTGGCTTTTCTCTGTGATGTTACAGAAATATATTTAAAAAAAAAAAGACCACCTTTCCACAATTCAAAGCTGAGCCCATCTCCTCTTCCTCATGCCCCTTCATGCATGAAAGGCCCTTTTCTGGCTGGCTTTTTCTATCTCCCCATCATTTCTCACTCCCTGCACCACCACATTCAACATACACCGTTAGCTCCAATCCTACTTAAAGACATGCAGTTCTCCCCCCCAAAACAAATTGTGTACTTTTTTGTTTGTTTGCTTATAGTTTATCTCCCTTCACTAGAATATAGGGTAATGAGGGTGAAAAACTTGTCTATTTTATGTATAGCAGCATTCCCAACATTTGGAATGATTCCTGGCACCTTAAAGGCACTTTTATGAAGATTTGTTGGCTAGACAAATGAATGAATACCTCAGTGCCTTTGCACATGCTGCTTCTCCTATTTAAATTGTCCTTTCCCACTGCCTTCCTGACTTAAATCTTATTTTTCTCTAAAAGTCAGCTTAAATACCAATTCTTCTGGGAAGCCATCCATTGCTATAATATCCCTTCCCTCCTCCACCACACACACAGTTAGTTTTATCTCTCTTCTGAGTTCTCTTCTTACACTCCTCCTCTGCGTGTAAGTCCCAGAAACAGGTGACTGTTCACCAGAGGTCTAATACTCCCCTTCCATTGTGTAGAATTGTTGCCAGAAAGTGGCTGCCCAGCCATGGCATTCTGTGGAGACAATGTGACTAAACTCTGACAAATGGCTTGTGGGGACCACTTCCAAACCTAGCCCCCAAAACCTTCCCGTGCAACACTCGTTTTCTCTTTCTTCCATCTGTTGACTAGATGCCGAGGATCCAGAAGAGAACTCCAAGGCCATGGAGATTGTCGGAGCCATGTGATGCCCACCTTTCAAACACCTGCAAGAGTCTGTAATACAAGAGGGAAATAACTGTCTACTGAGCTGAGTCATGGGCTGGGGGCTGTTTGTTACAGCAACTAGGCCACCCTAACCTGCACAGCACTCCACTACCACGGTCCACAGTCCTGCTTCGCCCATGTGTCTGTTTCCTTCTCTGTAGTCTGCACGCCCTGGGCCATGTCCCCACAATACTAGGGTCTAGTCCAGGGTCTGGCACCTGGGTGAGGTTAATATGTCTGGCAGCTGGTTCATGACTCTGAAAAAAACCCAAACTGGGCCAACCCTTGGCTTTCTCCCTAACAAACTTTATCCCATAAACTCCTCTGCCATTTCCACTATAGAGAATTTCTCAAATGTATGTTTTACCTTGAGCATCAGGGGGACTCCCTTCTCTCTGCTAAGACACCTCACCCATCTTCTCGAAGTTCTCTGACCTCCAGACTTTGTTACCGGGGTGTTCAGCTCTCCCCTCTATCCAAACAGTTCATTGAGGAAATTACTTTTGAAAAAGCAATCTATGGCTGTGGTTAATTCCACCCTTCCCTGGAATGCTTTATTTGTTTTGTTTCTGTTTTAAATAGCACTTTTTTTCCTGTTAAAAATGAAATAAAATGTGCCTAATTTCTCTTCTCCTTTCCAACCCAAGCTGATCGTTACTGCTTCTGAGTTTGGTGAATTCATTTTTGTGAGTTACATTTCACTGGGGTCCTAAAACACCGAGGCGGGAGTTCGTTCCATTTCTGATGCGAAGCATAAAATCTGAATGGATTCCAGAACGCAAAACAGAAATGGACTTTTCTGTCCCAAGTTCGTGTATGGACTCACCACATCAGGGAACCACTTAGATCAGGTGGGAGCATCATTTCAAATCATTATTAATAATAACAAAAGGTACCATCTCGAGACTCTATCTCCCAGACACTATAGTAGACACTTAAAACGCCACCTCACCCCAACATCAGGAGGTAAGAGGTAGCCTTCTTACCATATAACCTATTCGGGACAACTGAGACACTGAAAGGAGACGCTATGCAAAAGTGTGCCAGGACACAAAGCATAAACCAAGATTGGCCCCGGGCCGAGCGGGGCATAGGGTACCGTGCTCGTGTTTCAGCTACAGAAACCCGGGCCTGCAGTACCAAGCGCCTTACCTGGCTGACGACGTAGGATGCAAAGGCAGGTCTGTGAGACTCCAAAATCCGCGCTCTTTCTAGCGCCTTTGTCTAAAGTCCTGGGCGCCTGGGAGGAAGTGGGAGGGCAGAGGGTGGGAGGGTGACCGATCTGGTTCCAACCACCTGCTTAACCGGGCTGCCACCCCCACTGTTCAATCCGCATCTCCCAAACTCCAGACCACATAGAGCCAATAAGGGGACACAGTCAACACGTGCTCACTCACTAATGATGGACTTTTCTATGTAAGCTTTCTGGGAGAAAGAAAGAGAAAATGAGAAAAGAGCAAACTGAAAGAGGCTTGGCGATAACAAGGTAATCTAAAGAGAGTCACCAGGGAAACCAAACTGTGGTTTGTCATAATGAAGGCAGGAGGCTTCCCAGACGACCCTTGGATTTTGCTCTACAGGAATCTTATGTAAGAAAGAGGGAAAATATATACTTTTAGCAGAAAGCGTGATTTATTTTTCAACGTGTAAGACGATTTCATCACCCAACCGATGGTTTCAAGGAATTATTTACCACTGCATATGCAGATGGGTTTACATAACAAGGCTTCTACGCTGGCAAATATTTATCATAAGAAAATACATCTGACTTCCACAGGCCATAATGTTTGAAAGCAGTTGTTTTTTTTTTTAAAAAGAAATGTTTGACTCCTGCATTTGCACTAACAGGCCTTGATTGCAGCTAAAGAAACATGAAATGAAATGACAAGTACTTCAACTGAAAAAAAAGCGGGGGGCGGGGAGGGGGCAGTCACTCCCAAAGGGCATCTTCTGTATCAGCTCAGACCATGCAGCTTGACTGATGTGAAGGTGTTCTTCACCCTATAGACAGAGACTTGATTCCACTCAGTTCAGGCGGAGGCATGATGATTTCAGCAGTGAAAACTGCCCAATGTTAAAAATGACTCAAAAGGCAGCAAACGTGGAGATCGGATTGTGCGAGCTTCAGCAAGGAAATGCTTGGTAAAGAAGACCCTAGAAAGATGTGGAGAAAGGAGAGTGGCTGAAGAAACCTGCCGGGGCGTCGAGGTGGGCAGGGTGGGCTCGGGGTCTTGGAGAGGGGGCTGGGGAGGAAGCGGTTTTCTGCTTGCCAGCTGCGGGTTCCACCGGTTGGGCACCATACCCATTAAGTCTCTGGGGTCCCCAAAAGCCTACACTGATGCGAGCATGAGAGGCAGCTCCCCAAATACTCACAGTTTTTACACGAGCTCAACAACTGTTCAAAGCTGATCCTGCTGCCCTGCTCCCTAGCTCCTATTTCTACCTTTCCGTGTGGTTACCTCGTACTGTGTTCCTCTATTAGAAGGTGTCGGAGCCGCCCTTGAAACTCCCCTGATGAGCTGTTTGATTAACTCCTTTATCTCCCTCTGTGCTCGGGGATCCAGAGCACCGGGCGAGGCCAGCTCGCCGTTGGCTGATGCTGTGACCCAGATTGCGTCTGCTTGGTTTAATAAGCGGGGAGCCTCTTAGCCTCGGGCTAGTGACACATCTGAGGCTGCAGCGCACCCCGTTTGTTTAGGGGGATGTTTTTGCCTGCGGTAAAATGTAGGCATCCGCTGTTGATTTCTTCTGAGTTTACTGAGTGGACCGAGAGTCAGGAAAGTTTTTTAGACTCTTCAAAAATGCTCACAAAGGGGTTCTCTCTGTCCCTTAACATCATCGGGGAAAGGTGTAAATTTCTTCCTCTGCTAACCTTGCCAATTTCTGTCCCCTTCTGATGACCAACTGGAAAAGGAGAAGATATTGCCCACCAACACTCAGCGCAGGCGAGCACTCCATAAAGGGTCCTCAGTTCAATGACTCCTTTCCAAGTCTTCTTGACTTACCTTGAGAACGTGACATCATATTTGCACAAGTGCCGTACTAACTAAGTATTCTTTATCGAGCACCTATAACGCACCATGCTCGGAGCTGAGCACTTGACGTTCATTAACTCACTGATGCTTCGTAAGTACACTGCGAGGTAGATACCACTATGATCCCGTAGCACGGATATCCAAGAACACACGTCTACTAAGCAGAAGAATTAAAACCCACGTTTGTCCTACTTCACCTAGACTTAACTATTTATTACTGTTCTAGGAGCGCAGAGGACTACAGATGGTAAATCGTTATAACCGTTGTAATGATGGGGTCCAGGACATGCTCCCCTAACATATGGCTCCCCGGCATATCAAATAGTTTAAGCTGAGGGAGTTTGAGAAAATAGAAGCAGAAAAGTCACTTCGATCTTCCCTCCATCCTTCTCCCCGAAACAGGTCATAGAACCCTCATGTGAGAGGCACCCTCCCTATACCTGGAGGACAGAAATGTCCTTATCTCTGACAACAAAGGGACATGGAGAAGAGTCCTAGCAAACAGGCCTTGCTGGTTTCCCCAGCTTCCTCCACTTACCTTCATAAGCTTTAATCCAGCATAGTCCTCCATGACGACTCACTCCCCATCAAAACTGGTGTAAAAATACTCAGTTCAGGGGCGCCTGGGTGGCACAGCGGTTGGGCGTCTGCCTTCGGCTCAGGGCATGATCCCTGTGTTATGGGATCGAGCCCCACATCAGGCTCCTCTGCTATGAGCCTGCTTCTTCCTCTCCTACTCCCCCTGCTTGTGTTCCCTCTCTCGCTGGCTGTCTCTGTCTCTGTCGAATGAATAAATAAAATCTTTTAAAAAAAAATAGTTCTAGCTGATACATTGGGTCTTCGTCTCTTTACGAAGGCTCCCATGTCACATGAAACGTACTGTAAATAAATTTGTATGATTTCCTCCTGCTAATCTATCTTTGTCATTTCCAGTTTTGGACCCAGCCAGGAACCCTCAGCAGGTGGAGAAAACTTCCCCCTTGCTGCCGGGACCCCATTTGATCCTAAGCACAGCACTCCAAAGTGGGTAGCCTTCTCTCTGTCTTTCAGATGAGGAAACTGAAGCTCCAAGAGTTTAAATGACTTGCCCAAAGTAAGGTTGCTAGACTAGGGGGGAGAAACAAAGGATACCAGTGAAACTTATTTCATATAAGTTATTATCTTATTTCTGAGGTAGGGGCAGTCTCGTGCGACCGAGCCCTTACCGTGTGAGATGGGACGCTGTCTCCAGGGAGCAGGTGTCAGGACTGCATTAAATGGTAGGACACCCAGCTGGCATCAGAGAATTGCTGGCTGTGGAAACCTGCCCACACCTGGCGTCAGCAGTGCTGTGGGTGCACTCATGGTGTGAGAGTGAAGGAGACACGAGGAGGGCAAGTGGAGTCTTCCTGCTCAGCCCCAGTTCTGGAGTCTCACCAGTGCCAGGTTCCTGTGGGGCAGGGTTCCCTCTGGTGACCGTGTCATCTGCTCACACAGGGTGCCGCCTATGAAACCCTTCAAGTCCCACAACCCTGATGCTGCGATGACACGGAGGTGCAGGCCTTTGGGGAGTTGCTGTGGCCACGTCTTCCTGCTGCAGCATCTCCGGGAGACTGGCCACTCTCTGGCGTCCTGCGGCGTTCTGTGGGGGTTCTGTGAGGCTCTGGGGGGCTCTGCCTGGGCAGCAGGCCATAGGCTCTCTGCCCTCATCACCTCTTACCCTCTCATGGAGAGTTTTCTTTTTCTGGTCCTTGAGAAATCACACCTCCCTGCAGTTTCTGGCCATTCTTCAGAAACTTCTCCCTGTTCCTTGAGGTTTAAACTTCTGAAAACCACGCTCGAGAAGATTCCCACACCTTTATATCTCTACCACATCCCCTTCCCTGTGGTATGGAGCTCAGGACCAACTAATGGCCTAAACGGGGAAGAGACAGAAGTGAATTCCAGGAGAAAAAAAAAATATCCATTAGTATCTTACCATATGCTCCTGTCTTACATTACAACATAATGGAAGAGTTGGGCTTTTGCAAATAAAATATTTATACGTTATGGTTTCTTCGTTCAATACACTGCTGGCTACAACTCTGTAATTAAAATGAATACAGTCGTCTTACACACTGCAGCCAGACCGATTTCATCAGATTACCTCAGAGCTCAAATCCCTCGACAGGCTCCCCTTTGTCTCCAGAACGTAGTCCAGACTCCTGGGTTTGGTGCTTGAGCACGTCCACAACCTGCCCCTTCTGTTTTCAACTCCGGCTTCCACGACTTGACACAGCCACTCACAATCCCACTCCCATGTTACCCTCCTGCAGGGCCCACCCCTGCCCCCCTGCTGCCTCTCCAAACTGGTCAAACATAACGCTGGGGTTCCTATCCCACCACCCTCGACAACGCCAGCCCGGCGAACCCACTGCAGCCCACATCAACCAGCTCTTCCTCCAACCACCTCACTTGGTGTCACTTTAAAACTCCTGAGAAGGGGGCGCCTGGGTGGCTTACTCATTAAGCATCTGCCTTCAGCTCGGATCATGATCCCGGGGTCTTAGGATCGAGCCCCACGTCGGGCTCCCTGCTCAGCGGGACGCCTGCTTCTCCCTCGCCCTCTGGTTGTGCTCCCTCTCTCACTGTGTCTCTCTCTGTCAAATAAATAAAATCTTAAAAAAAAACAACCCTGAGAAGGATACCCTGCGATTTCGAAACATGAGGGGCAGGGATCACACATGCTGGCACACACAGTTGTCAACTAACACGTCCAATTCCTCTGCTTTGCACTGGAATCATACCACCTCAATGCAAGTCACACAGGTTACGTCATAGAAACCAGTGCCTACCCAAGTCCTGGATCCAGAAAAACTGAGAAAGCAAGGCTTGGCAGAAAAGACTGGAAAAAGAAAAGTCTCACTGAGGCCCCTTGAAGACCATCCCACCCGTTCAGCACACCCTTCTTCTCACAGTTGAGGAAATACCTTCCACCGCCCCCACCAGCACCCCCAGACGAGGCTCCTCCCGCCCAGTGCAGGACGGTACTCCATACTCCATACACAGCTGCTGAGAAGCCTACGGAAGCCCGGAGGCGTAGTGAGTGACGATGCAGAAATGTACAAATGTGTGACGCCGGAGCACACACACTCTGAGAAAAGCAGTAGGAAGAGTGAGAGTTTGCCCAGCTGTGTCTTTCCGGGCCCTCACTCTTCGGATGTGCCCCCAGTGGAGCACCAGTTACCAGCGACTTCCTCCACGAAGCTGTACGTGGGCTGTCGTTCTTGAACAAAGGCTTACGTGTATCGTGTCCCCCTTGGACAGGTTAATCACAAACTGCTTTTTCTAAGTGGAGAAAAGGTCTCCCCCGAAATGCATCATCTTCTGGGGTGGCTAGAGAAGCACCCGTCTTCAGACCAGAATCTAAAACGCAGTGGGAAGTCCGTACGAGACAGGCAGCAGTAGCATTTTTCCTTGGCCTTGATCTCGAAGAACTAGAAGTGTCAGGGAAACCAGGTGCTGATGTCCGGGAAACCAGATCGTGGCCTCAGGGAAGAATGAAGGGGTGGTCCACGGGGAGGCCGTCTCGGAGCTGGGACTAGGGGACCAGGGGACTCAGGAGGACACAGCACAATGCTACAGGCTGCCCAGGTGTCGTGAGACCAGGAACTGTGTGAGCCGAACTTCTTATGCCTCTAAAATCTACCTCATTTATATTCTACATTTGCTCTTAGAATTCAGTAAAGTCTTCTTGAAAATGCCAATTTGTCCGAGCACTGCTGAGGGGAACTAAAGAGAGAGGTTTGTATCTGTTCATGGGCCCAAATTTTCCCTCCAGCCTGGGAGCCAGGCCCGCGGGGGCAGTGGCCATCCTAGGATGAGTGCCCCAAGGGAGAACCAAGTCACAGCCCCTTAGTCCCACCACACGTCCCCTTCCGGCAGGTCCCTTCAGCCCTGTGAGAGACACCTCCACATACTTGGTCCACGGGAGCGTCCCCCAGCCCCAGCTCTACCCACGGGTGTTACTGAAAATAGCAACAGGCCCAGCATTGTTAACAGCGGTGGCCTTCGGCAACATGCTTAATCCAGTATGCAAATCGGAGCTTCCACACTCATCTCTTCCCCCTGCGGATCTCTAGCTGCTAAGTGTCGTTCTCTGTTGGGAGTCTCTTGCAAAAAAGAGGCAGACAAGCACGAAAGGCAGGACTTCAATGCTGTCCTTGTTGACTCTGGCTTCAGAGCCTGTGGGGGGAGGTCCTGGAATTACTGGTGGACGAGACCTTATCTTCAAGATGTCACTGGTGTCACTGGCTGAACAATATCCCAGTGGCAGAAAAAGAGAAACACCAACCCTCAGACATGCAGAGCCTGGGGGAGCCCAGACCCCAGCAGGAGCCCTAGAGCCTCCTTTCCTAGAGATCCAAGTCTTAACTACTATTCCGAAAATAGAAGCTAGAAGCCAGAGGGCTCCCCCGTGGAGTCCAGATTTAATTTAGATAGCACATGCAGAAAGCAGCCCGAAATCCGAACTGACAGTAGATAAAGGGCTAGTATGTTCCTTCTAATACGTGACCCAGACTCTAAATGAGTGAAAGTGATCTCAACCACATCAGATTATTAACGTCACTCACTAGCTTCACTAACCAGGGTGTGCTTGCTCCCCTGTAAGGAGGAACTGACTCAGGCGGCAGATAAGTTAGACAAGAGCTACTGGGGGCAGGGAGAACTCGGGTAAGGTCCTTCTGGTACTATGAGGACAATGAGGACCCTCATTCACGCCTCTCCTTCAAATCTGTCAATTTGGGTCACAGGCGTAATTGGCTGGACACGGTTCCTTAATGAAACCTTCTGAAACGGGTCTCACCTTAGATGTCATTGAGGCCACCTGCCCCCCATCCCTAACATTTTATTGCATTCTCATTAGAGTCTCTCCCAGTAACAAGAAAACACAGCACTTGTCGTCACTAAGTCGCGACCCCAATGCCAAGCACTTTAGATGCATTATTTTATTTCATCCTCACATCAGCTCTGAAGTACGTGCTATTGTTATCTCCTTTTCACAGACGAAGAATCTGGACTTCAGGGACCTTGGGTCATCAACGGCACAGCTGGGATTCAAACTGCTAGCTTTTCTGACTCTCGGGTCTAGGTTCGGAGGCTCAACTGCCTCTCTAGACGCAAGCACAAATGCAGGAACGTGTCACTCATTCATTCACAAATATTTACTGAACGACAGCTCCAGGCTAGTGTAAGAGAGTCTAAGGGCTAAGAGTACAGTAAACAGGGAAGGTCCCTGTTTGCAGGAAGTTAACATTCTAGAGGTTAGAAAACAGACAAGAAACAACTAGCTGATAAAACAAAAAGGATCAATCAGGTGGTGATAAATGCTAAGACTATAACAAAAGGCGAGGATACACTGGCTAGAGAATGCCCAGAGCAGGTGCGAGGGAGGGAGGGAGGGAGGGAGTTCACTTGAGTCCGAATGATGAGGGAAGCCCTCTCTTAGGAGGTGACCCCTGAGCCGAGGCCTGCAAGATGAGGAGGGAAGAGAGTCCCAGGCAAGGGCCTAAGGCATGTTTGAGAAACACAACGGAGGCCCAAGTGGCTGGAGTGAAATGAATAAGGAGATTGCATCCGATGCTGAAAGTGAGAATTTATGTTCGTGTCAGAAGGAGCCAACAACATCTCCTTTACCACTGACTCTACAGCACTGATATGTTCGAGGGACATGTCACGGTCACTGAAGAAGATGCTTGTTGCTTTTAGGAGGAGTGACAGGGCGAACACTACCCAGCTTCCAGTTCTAAGAAGTTACACAACGGTCTGTCCCGGAGTGGACGGACACCTGCCACTAAGCCACGGTGCAGAGTTCTAGCTCCCGGCCGACTGCACGCTGGGAGAGCCTGGCTGGCTGGCTGGATTCTCCAGAAGAACTGCAGAGTGGACAACTGTCCATCAGAGCCCAGCGGCCTGCATGCAACACAAGGAGTAAGAGACCGGCACGCTGCTGCTGGGGGTGTGTGCGCACACGTGTGTATGTATGTGTGTGCGTAGGTGTGCATGCACGTGTGCGTGTGTGTGCGCGCACGCTGCCCCTCCCCACAAACTACACAATAGCTTCTCTGTTCGGCTGCCTGCACAATCCTCTACTCTCTGGAGGACAAATGTGTGTAACGTACAGGAGGAGGCCATTTCCCTGGGGACTGGAGTCTTCCTTTCCGGGTGGCAGATCCTGAAGCCGTGCTTGCTGCTTTCAAGGGATGAGCTGGAAGGGAACGTGGCAGAGATTCACACCAGCCTCGCAAAGGATGAGGGACAACGGGTTTAAGCCAACCTGTACCTCGCACTGCTTGCCTGACTCACGTGTTGCCTTCCTTCGTACTGCCTTTCTCATCTGTGATGTGACATCCGATGGAAAAGGTTTTTCTGATTATCTCCAAGATTCACTGTAGGAAGCAAACCACAGGCCACTTTAAAGGGTTATCTGGTACATTTTCTTTTGCCAAGAATTTTTTCAGCCTGTCCAGAAAATGCTGCTACCCCCTCCAACCGCTCTAGATGGACAGCACATGAACAAGGTCCAAGAGGCAACTCTGGGACTAGAGAGACGGTACTAACCTCAGGGTCAGCCCAAAGTGCGACTGTGACCTGAGCCAATTCTGGCCTCCCCACTCTGCATCTTTGCCACGTTTTCCCTACCACGCACCCCCTCACCACTCCCCCGACGTGGCCACCTGCCGTAGACGACAAAAGGCGGCTGCGGGGAGGCAGCACGGCTTTGGAAGCAGACCTAGTTTTGAATTCCAGTTTTACTGCTGTTAGCAGTGTGATCTCAGTTGAGCTACTCAGCTTTTATGTGCCTCAGTGACCCAATCTGTAAACTTAAGCTTAGTGTCGAGAAAATTAACACCAGAGCACCCAGCTCTGTATATTTTGGGCAACTATTTGGCATTCATCCTTCTCCTTCTCGCCCTTCCCCCACAACCAAATGCCCATGCCCGTGGTTTCCTACGGACACCGGCTAGCGCAGACGGAAGATGCTCACGATTCATTCTCACAAAGATGTTAATATTCAATAACGGCTATATGCTTCTCTTCCCAGTGATGTATTTTTTTTTAAATTTTAGTCATTTATTTGAGAGAGAGAGAGAGAGCATGAGCAGGGGGAGGGGCAGAGGGAGAAGTAGACTCCCCGCTGAGCAGGGAGCCCGATGCGGGACTCGATCCCAGGACGCTGAGATCATGCCCTGAGCCGAAGGCAGACGCTTAACTGACTGAGCCACCCAGGCGCCTCCTCGTCCCAGTGATATCTGTGACCCAACCAGCAGGGTTGAATCCACAGCAAAGAGCTCCTAGTTCGGGAATTGCCCGCTATGCGGTCACACCGGCTGAGCGTGAGCCTTCCCCAGCTACGGCACACCACGCCACGCCTACGGGAAAAGCAAAGCAGGGTATTTGTGAGCTGACCATGATCTTATCCCTGCTTCCACACGGTGCAACCACAGTTCATTCGAATAGAAGAGGCTGACTGAGGGAAAACCACATCCAACTTGGGAAGTGAAATCTTAGACAAAGCAAACTTTTATTGACTCCTAGAGATAGATCAAAAATTCATTCACTCAGAAAAGAATGGAAGGCTATTCATGCAGTTCTTGGGCCAGATTTAATGCGGACTTTAATCAATGCTGTGAAAGCCCAGCCTGCTCCCAAACCGCTAACTAGCCTGTCCGCTTTCACATCTCTTCTTCTGTCTGCAAAGCTCTTATCACCCCTTCTGCACCTGGCAACATCCTATTCATCTTCGAAGGCCTCGCTCAAATGCCATATTCTCTGTAAAGCTTTTCAAAATCTTCATCCAACCATCCAGCAAAATTAGTCACACAATTCTTTCTCTCTTAGTGTTTTGTTCCCACCTTGAGAATAAGGCTTCCCACAGTTTATTCACACATCACATGGTAGTACAGCTACTGGTTTGTGCTCTGTCTCCCACACCAGACCGTGAGAAATTCGAGGGCAAGAGCCCTGCTTTACTCATGTTTGTGTTCCTGGGATCATGTACCGTGCCTGGCCCTCAGGAAATGATGGTAGAATTGACTCCCTTAACCTTGGGGAAAGTGCTGACTGTCCTCAAGTCTCAGAGTCCTCCACCTCCTTTATAAAAGGTGACCGAGATACCCACCACAAAAGGTCAGCATTCAGAGTCTCTATGTCAGATGTGAAAAATTATCTTATACCCAACATAGACCCCTGTACATAATTAGCTCGCTAGAGGTTGATTAAATGCAACCAACCAGTTAAAAATATTCAGATCCTGTATCTCTAGTGCATCTCAGTAAACAAGACAGGCAATAACCCTGATCATGGAGTTTATATCTCATAAGCAGAAAACAACTGACACCTGGTAAACAAATACACAAGGAAATATTAGGGATCGATGTGTTGAAGAAAGTTAAACAGGGTGTTGATACAGAAAGTTACTTAGGTAAGAGAGGTGGTAGGGAAAGCTTCTCAGAGAACGTGATGTTTAGCTGGAATCCACATGAGCAAAGGAACCCAGTGAAGATCTAGGAGAAGAGCACTCTGGGCTCTGCAACAGAAAGTGCAAAGGCCCTGAGGCAGGTACAAGATAGAAGTACTAAAGAGGAAAAGTGAGGTTATATCATGGGATCATTTTGACTTAGGAGGAGTAAAAGAGATGCAGTTAGAGAGGTAGTCAAGAGGTAGATCATTCGGACACTTCACAGACTAGGAAAAGGAATTCACATTTTATTCAAAATGCAATACAAAAAAATGTAGAGGTTCTTTTTTTTAAGATTATATTTATTTATTTGACACAGAGAGAGAGAGAGAGAGAGAGCTCAAGCATGGGGAGTGGCAGGCAGAGGGAAAGGGAGAAGCAGCCCCCCACAGAGCGGGGGGAGCCTGATGTGGGACTTGATCCCAGGACCCCAGGATCATGACCTGAGCCAAAGGTAGTCACTTAACCAACTGAGCCACTCCAGCACCCAGAAACTGCTCCAGACAAATGCCACAGAAAAATCTGTGACTCTACTCTCATTCATACCAGCAAAAGCCAAGTAGGAGCCCAGGCTCCCACCCTCGTGAGGCTGTAATGAGGAGCTCCAACACCGAAGGGGGCTGGTATGAGAGGACAAGTAGGGAGCCAGGAATTTTATCGCCACTGGCCAGTAACGGCATGCCAATCCCTTATGGTGTCAAAGGACACCACAGAGCAACTGGACTTCTACCTCCACGCAGCAATAATGAGGTGTGCACTCCCCTTCCCAAATGGGATGGTGTCAAAGGAGACCTAGTGGAGAATCAGACTTTGTCCTCCACTCAGCAATAAGGAGACTGCCCCACGGAGCTTGGGAGTCTCAGTCAGTTGAGCTTCCAACTCCTGATTTCAGCTCAGGTCATCATGTCAGAGTCATAGGATCAAACCCTGTGTCGGGCTCCATGCTCAGTGGAGAATCTGCTTGAGATTCTCTCTCCTTTTGCCCCTCCCCCACCCCATGCATTCTCTCTCTAAAATAAATGAATAAATCTTTTAAAAAGATAGAGAGACTACCCCTACCACAGTGTCAGCAGAGACCACATGAGGAAACGACACTCCCATCTCCACCATCAGTAATGAGGAATCCCCACCCTCACACCCCGGTGTCAACAGAGGCTGGGTGGGGAACCCAGATTTCTACCTCCACCTGATACTAAGAGTGGTGGTGTCCCCCACCCACATCCCTGCCAGAGAAGTGCCAGATTAAATCAGTTTAAACTTTCATACAAAATATGAATATCCCCAGGTTTCAATTAAAAATCATTTGTTATACAAAGAAATAGGAATTGCTCAAACTGAATGAAAAAAAGGACAATAAATGCCAACACCAAAATGACAAAGATGTTGGAATGATCTGACAAAGATTTTAAAGCAGCCATGATCAAATGCTTCAACAAGCAATTACAAACATGCTTAAAACAAAGAAAAAATGAGAAACAGAAGATGTAAAGAACCAAGTTGAAATCTGAGAACTGAAAAATACAATAACTGGAATAAAAATCTCAGGGGATGGGCTCAATAGCAAGAGGAAACATAGGGGAGAAACAATGAACTGAAAGGTAGAACATCAGAAACTACAGAATAGGGGTGCCTGGGTGGCACAGCGGTTGAGCGTCTGCCTTCGGCTCAGGGCGTGATCCCGGCATTATGGGATCGAGCCCCACATCAGGCTCCTCCGCTATGAGCCTGCTTCTTCCTCTCCCACTCCCCCTGCTTGTGTTCCCTCTCTCACTGGCTGTCTCTCTGTCAAATAAATAAATAAAATCTTTAAAAAAAAAAAAAAAAAGAAACTACAGAATAAATGAATTAATAGATTAGAAACTTTGAAAGCAGCCAGAGAATAATGACAACTTATCTATAAGAAAATTACAATAGGGGCGCCTGGGTGGCACAGCGGTTGGGCGTCTGCCTTCGGCTCAGGGCGTGATCCCAGCGTTATGGGATCGAGCCCCACATCAGGCTCCTCCACTGTGAGCCTGCTTCTTCCTCTCCCACTCCCCCTGCTTGTGTTCCCTCTCTCGCTGGCTGTCTCTATCTCTGTCGAATAAATAAATAAAATCTTTAAAAAAAAAAAAAGAAAATTACAATGACAGTGGATTTCTCATACTAAACCATGGAGACCAAAAAGAAGGGACACAATACTTTTCAGCTCTGAAAGAAAGAACTATCACCCGAGAATCTAATAGACTTACTGAATTCCAGTGAAAATACCTTTCAGGAATGATGTGGAGATCAAAAAATTCTCACATGAAGGAAAACTGAGGTCTTACCAGGAGACCTGTCCAAAAACAATGACTACAAAAGTTCTCTAAACAGAAAGAAAACAATTTCTTACATTTTTCCTATATAACATTATTTTCTACAATAGGCTTTCTAAACCATGTTTGAAGGTTGAAGCAGAAATTATAACATTGTCTGATAAGGTTCTAAATATATGTAGAGAAGATATATAAGACTGTTACAAACAGGAGAGGACAAAGGACATAAAGGGAGGTAAGATTTCTATACTTCACTCAAACTGGTAAATAGACTGCAATAAGTTATGTATATGTAATGTAATACCTAAAGCAAGCAATAAAAATGCTATATTAAAATATATACTTTAAAAAACATAGAGAGATAAATCAAAACGGAATTTTAAAATATGTTCCAGTAACACACAAGAAGGCAAGAAAAAGAAAACAGAAATGAAAAACAGTAAGAACGGAAAACAAAAAATAAAATGGCAAACTTATATCCTAATGTATCAATAATTACATTAAATATAAATGGCCTAAATATACAAATTAAAAGACAGAGATCGACAGATTGGATTACAAAACATGACCTAACTGTAGCCTGTCTACAAGAAACTTACTTCAAATATGATAAAAGACGTCTGAAAGTAAAAGGATAGAAAAAGGCATATCATGCAAACATTAATCAAAGGAACGCTATCAAAGGAGTGCTAAGTAAACTAGAATTCAGAACAAAGAAAATCACTAGAAACAAGGAGTGAGATTACATAATGACAAAAGGATCAATCCCCCAAGAAGACCTAGCAATTCTAAATGTACATGTTCCAAACAGCACAGCTCCCAAGTATGTGAAGCAAAAACTGATAGAATCGAAATAAGAAATAGATAAATCTGCAATTATAGTTGGAGACTTCAACACTCCTCTCTCTACAATTGATAGAACTAGACAAAAAAATCAGCAAGATATAGAAGAACTCAACACCATCAACCAACAGGTTGAGCATTTATAAAATACAAATTATTTAAGTTTTCAGCAGAATCCACAGCTTTTTCAAGTGCCCACAAATCATATACCATATTCTGGGCCATAAAACAAGCCTCAAGAAATTTAAAATAATTGAAATTATTTCAAGGATAGTAAGATAATACTATAAACAACACTACACATACAAATCTGACAACTTGGAAGAAATGGATCAAAACACGAACCACCATAATCATTCAATATGAAATAGATAATTTGAATAGCTCCATAGTATGAAGGAAATTTAATTTGTTATCTAAAAACTCCCAAGAATTAAATATACAGACCCAGATTATTTTACTGGAGAATCTGATCTAATGTTTGAGGAAGAATCAGCACCAATTCTACATAATCCCTTCCAAAAAATGTAAGAGGAGAGAACATTTCCCAATTTGTTTTATGAAATTAGTTTTACCCTGGTTCCAAAACCAGACAAAGACAGTACAAAGAAAGACCAAATATCCCTCCTGAATATAAATGTAAAAAATCCTTAACAAAATATTAGCAAATGGAATTCAGCGTGATATATAAAGAATTCTATACCATGAATGGGCTTTATTCCAGGGATGCAAGCCTAGTTCAATATTTGAAAAATAATCAGTGTAATCCACCATATAAAAAGGCTAATGGGGAAGAAAATTGCATGATCTTATCAATCAGTACAGAAAAGGTATTTGAAAAATTTAACACCCAAAAAACTTACAGGGGCACCTGGATGGCACAGTTGGTTAAGCCTCTGACTCTTGGTTTCAGCTCAAGTGTGATCTCAAGGTCATGAGATTGAGCCCGCGCACCCTTTGGGCTCCACACTCAGTGTGGAGTCTGCTTGCGAATCTCTCTCCCTCTCCCTCTGCCACTTGTGCTACCTCTCTCTGTCACTCTCACTCTCTCAAATAAATAAATCTTTAAAAAAATAAAGTTAAAAAAATAAAAAATTTACAAAAATAGAAATAGAGGATAGAGGGGACTTCCCTCAGCTTGATAAAGAGAATTTACAAAAAAAACAAAAAAACAAAAACCACACCTAGCATTATACTTAATGATGAAAGACTGAATGCTTTCCCCTAAAATCAGGATCAAGGCAAAATGTTCCCTTTTACCACTCTTATTCAGCATAATGCAAGAAGATCTAACCAGTGCAATTAGCGAGTGAAATTTTCACAAAAACTTACTCAAGACGGATCATAGACCTAAATGTAGAACACAAAACTTCTAAAAGGCAAAGAGAATAAAAAGGGAGAAAAAGACAAAATAGAATATTCCAGAACTGTGGGACAATTACAAAGGTATAATATACACATAACAGGAATACCAGAAGGAGAAGAAATATTTGAAGCAATAATGACTGAGAATTCCCCAAAATTAATTATAGACACCTACCCTACCCTTTTCCTGGTCCAGAGCCTCTGAAGCATTCTAGCATATATTCCAGAATACATTCTGATTAGTTTGCTAGGGCTACCATAACAAAGTACCATAGACTACACGGCTTAAACAACAGAAATTTATTTTCTCACAATTCCGGAGGCTAGAAGTTGGAAAGCAAGGTCTCAGTAGGGTTGATTTCTTCTGGAGGACTCTCTCCTTGGCTTGTAGAGAGCTGTTTCTTCCACGTATCTTCATATGGTCTTCCCTCTGTGTGTCCTAATCTCTTTTTCAGAAGAACAACCATCATTGGATTAGGGTCCACCCTGACAACCACATTTTAACTTAACTACCTTTTTAAAGACCTATCTCCAAAGACAGTCACATTTGGAGGTACTGCGGGGTTAGGACTTCAACATATGAATTTTGGGAGAATGCAATTCAGCCATAACACCTTCTTTATAACCCCTTCATGCAAATTCTTTCTATAACTCCCTCCACCTTCATCTTTCCAAAATGTGTGATCTTATTGCCTAATGCCCTGTTGCCTTTCTTTTTGCTGTTCATGATTTATTCATTTGTAATCCTTTACTACTATTGTAGTAGGATCTGAAAGGGGGAAGAAAAATGAATGTGCTTAAGCCACCATCTTCATCCAGAAGTACCCACCCACCCCATTAATTACCACCTCTGAGAAGTCTTCTTGCTGATATCAGACCACAGCAATCTCTCCTTCCTCTTTACCAATTCATTTAATACAAAACTGTCATCTGTTTCACTATTATTAGACTTGTGAGTCCACATCTAGGTTTTAAGCCTTTTTTTTAAGATTTTATTTATTTATTTGAGAGAGACAGAGAGAATGAGAGCACAAGCAGGGCGGTGGGGGTGGAGAGAGAGAAGGCGGCTCCCCGCCGACCAGGGAGCCTGATGTGGGGCTCAATGTCAGGATCCTGGGATCATGACCTGAGCCGAAGGCAGACGCTTAACCGACTAAGCCACCCAGGTGCCCCTAGGTCTTAAGCTTCTTAAAGCAATGATGGCTTTTTATAATTTCTACTCTACCCACTGAAAATCTGGCACAGAGATTAAGTGTTCACTATTTGCTTATAAAAAAATAAGGTTAATTTGATTAATTTAAAATATGACCCCATTCCTATGACTCCAATTCAATGTTTTACTATTGTTTTAATGTAGTGAATCAATGAACACATTACATCATGGACTTCACAACACACCACCGTATTGTACATGCCAGCTTATGGGAGAGGGAAGTAAGAGAGTCCACATTCAAGTCCCAAAACAAAAAGCACACTGCCATCTCCTGGATCAAAGTTAGTAATGCAGCTCTTTTAAAAATGACAATAATACAGTTCCAGCTAAGCAGCAGATCTACAAAAAGTAATTATACATGAAAATAAGACTCTGCTTTCCTTCTAACAAACATTATGGGCAATGTCATTAAAATCAATATTGACTGGGTACCTGGATGGCTCAGTTGGTTAGGCACCCGCCTTCGGCTCAGGTCATCCCAGGGTCCTGGGATCAAGCCCTCATCCAGGCTCCCTACTCAGCGGGGAGTCTGCTTCTCCCTCTGCCTCTCTCCCTGGCTTGTGCTCTCTCTCTCTTTCTCTCTCTCTCTCTCAAATAAATAAAATATTTTTTAAAAAATCAATATTGATCACTATAGTAATGAAAATCTCAGTCCTGAATTCAGATCATTTACAGCTAATTTGACCTGTTAACATGATCTTCCAAGTTCATCTAAAGAGCCTTGTTCCCTTGTATCATTTATTCTTTTCCTGAATTTCTACCAGGTCTGGATTCAAAATGCTCTTGTGGCTGATGATGCCATATGTTCAGTTAGTGACAGCTTTGTTCTGCTTTGCTCTATCAAAAGCAATGACAAATCAAGTGAGATGAAGACAGAGACAGCAAACAGGCACTGCAGCCTGACTTTGAAACATTTCACACTGCAAAGGCTCATGTTTGCTTGACAGACTATACACCCAATTCGAACCTACTGACTTACTCTAGTTACCCAAATCAGGCTTTCTTGGATGCAAAAGAAGGCAAAAAGGGTGAGTAAAGAGGACTAAGTCAAATCCTAGGTACCCAATGTAAGACACGAAATAAACAAAAAATTTAAAGCCAATGGCCAACATTTGGGGGAATCACAAGCATTCTCTGCATCCTGTGTTTACTGGATTTTTTTATTCCTTTGGGAAGGTTCTCCGACTGCTCTGAGAAAGACAGTTGGTGTTTTGGTCAAGCAGATCTAAGGTTGGGTGTTACACACTCTCCCTGGGAAGTCCTGGAAGCAGGTGTGGTCCAGGTGCAGGAGCAGAGGCTGCAGACTGAGAGGCTGAGCCCGCAAACATAAAAGCCACCTCCGAGGAGGGAACCTGTGCGGATCTATTAGAGGAGGTTACCTGGTCTTTGCTCCATCTGGCTTAGGCCAGCTGGGAGAGAATTCTGGATTGAGGAAGGGCACTGTGCAAGGAAGCAGTGGTCTCCAGGAGCAGGGATGCCTGCTTTAACGTTCTCTCTCCTGGAATGCCCTGATGGCATCCTCGAGGGTTCAGTGAAGTCTTGTTAAACTTTGCCCTCTAGTACCACCTGTGTTTGGGAGGCTAACAGAGAGGTCTGTGCCCACATTTGGGGTTGAGAAGGCTTTGGGAGGAGCAGAAGCCAGAAGAAGCTACAAAGGCCAAGGCAGGAAAGCCTGAAGCAGCTGTCCACAAAAAGAGCCGAGGAGAAGTGGACAGGATGGGTTCGCACATGTGTGCACACTCGCCGGGGTGGGGGCTGCTGGGAACCAAGGGAAGATGATGTCTTCCAGGGACACAAGGAGAAGGCTCAGGCTATGTTGGGGGGGGGATTCAAAGAAATGGATGACCCACTAGAGCTGGAGCCCTTGGAGATACTGTGGTGATAGGTACAGAAGTCTATTTGAATCTGGATTCTGCCATTTGAGGGCTTCAGATGGCCTTGCTGTTTGGTTTGCAATAGGGCTAAAGGCAGATGGAGGCCACTTACAGCATCCTACTGAACCTTACCTTCCACTGACCTCAATCTAATTATTACTGGGGTAACAGAGTACCTAATATTGAAATGCCTTGGGAGAATGCTCACCCTGGAGACCCACTATACTTACATCAAGGCTGTGAGCCCCGGATCTCAGTGTCTCCAGGCCCCGGGCAAAACTGTGAGCCTGTGGGAGGTGGACAGCATCCATGTGCCTTCCTCTTCTCCTCCTCCTCCATTTCCCTAGTTAGATCACTCTTCAGTTCTGGATTACTTGGAACTCCGTATGGGCTCTGGTGTCCCAAGCCTGCCTTTGGATACCTTCGGCATCCTCTCCAAGGCCTGAGGGTGGTATGGATTTTATCAGATAAAATCATCTCTGCTGAGGGACCAATTAGCTCTTTCAAACAATAATGCCTGGGCCAAGGTAAAACTGCATCTCCATGAGGTCCAGAACAGGTTTCTCAGGCACTGCAGCAGGCCAGTGGGGAGAAGTATTTGGCAAAAGGGGCCCTCTAATGCATGTTGGTGGCCGTCTAATCCAGGCCTGGGGCTGAGGACATGATCAAGCCTATACCCAAGCAGAGTTTGTCCCACAATACTGCCCTGGGTCTCAAGTTATAGGCTTTTAGGGCTAAAATTGGGTCATCAGCAACTTCAGCCAGAGAAACAGATGGCACACCACTTTATTGCTAGGCAGTAAATGGATGAGTCCTTCCCTTTGGTCCTCTTGCCATCCTGGTAAGCTAACTCCTGCCCAGTGAGCAGTGACTAATGACAAAGAATTCAAGGATGTTTAGCACTCACAAAAGGCTTGATACAAAGCGTAGAAAAGAGAATTGAACATGGTATTCAGGATATTGAACCAATGACCACAGAACTATGACAACTTCTCAACTTGCCTTTCTCCTATGGCAAATGCACCACTTTACCATAATCCAGGATCTGCCTTGACTTCACGGATATTATAGTTTTTGCTCTGATGTTTTAGGACATGCCTATCCCAGTGAGAAAGTGTCCCAGTGAGAAATACTCAAATCACCACATATTATTTACTTATACAGACTCCTTAAAGGAAAAATCAAAACAATTTACTGATGATGGAAAACACGAGCCAAGGAAACTAGAAGAAAAACAGGCCTAGTATCATATAGAGACCCTTAGCCATTTCCCACCACTCTACACACATGTGCACGCACACACACACACACACACACACACACACACACACACACATCTCCCCCTACTCTGCCCCAAGGAAGGACAGACATTTCTACACACTCCTTCCTGACTGCATTTTGTGACATCTCTTCCCTTCAAAGTCTAGCCTGTTACTTTATTTTAGATCCAGGTCCCGTGCACGATAGGACTGAAGGCAAGAATACCCCTCCCACACACACACCCTCCTAGTCCCTAGAAAGACTTTGTGACCCTCTAGAAAAAGGGACTCTGCTTGGTATAGGAAGATGGAGCTTCTGGTGTGGCCATAGCTGGGCACTGACTCTGATGGGTGCTCCCTGGCTGGACATTTGCCCAGGGACCTCACAGAACTCCCTGCCTAACCACACCCAGGGATCCCAGACAACTATGGCCAGGACAGTGAATCCGCTGGCTCAGAACAGGGACTAAGTAAACACTAACATCCTTTCCTGTGTGCCAACTACCCAAGCCAACCACCATGTTGCCCAGCACAGAGGAGGTCTGCAGGACCTATGTGTTAGTCAAGAGAATGAGCTGAAGAACTGATGCAGGACCAGACTTAACAAACTGTTGGCCACACTCCATTCCTTCACCCCATCCTCCTCCCAGGTTCCAATACGGAACACCACCATCAAAGGTTAGAACTTCACTTTTGCTACAAGTGCTAGGAGACTTCTACAGACACTGAAGAGTCAACGTCTTGCTAAGAAATAAAAATTCACTCTCACTTGGATTCCTATCAGCATGCTGTCTGTCATGTTTGTGCTATTTTCTAAAGCTACAGTGGGTGGCAGGGATACCAAAGAAAGGCCAGCTGCCAGCCTGCTTCTCCAGCTACCCTGCTTTTGTATTATCGTGAAGAGTGCTTGGCCGTGATAAAGTGTAGAAGGAAGTGTACGAGTGTCTGAGTCAGACTAACCTCCCTGTGACTCCCAGCTTCTCAGACCAACCTCTCTCTGAGCCTGTTTCTAGGACTGAGATAATATGTGCAAAGCCCCCAGTACGGTGCCTAGCGTACAAGAGCGCATATAAATGGCAGCTAATATTATCACTAAGCCTGTTGGAACTGTGAAGACCAATAAAAGAGAGCTCCACATGAGAAACAAAATTCCTATTCCCTTTCCACACTCATTTAGAATGCAAAGAACATTGGAGCAGAGGTGTGGAGCTCTCTGAACATAATCTTGTGAAATAGAATTAAAATAATCCCCATTGATGATGAAAAGGTCTTTAATGTTCAGGAAGGGCTTTGAGCCAAAGTTAAAAGGCTATTCATCTGGATACTTCATCTCATCCGTAGTACTTGAATTCATTCATTCATTTATTCAGCAAATATTTATTAACTTCATTTTATGTGCCAAGTAATGTGCTTTGGAAGCCATCCCTTGGAAACACATCGAATGTCTATAATCCCACTGAAATGCAGACTGAATCTAGTTCCCACAGAGTCCACACTCAACGGTTTGTAGTGCTGAAAGTCGAGTCATAATATCATTACTGGATTCCACGAGAGGGGACCTGATAGAAATTTCTAGAACCACTACAAAGTTTTGAGTTATGTCGCTATTCGCATGACTCTGGGCAAGTATTTTAACCTAAGAGCTGCCCTACGTATAGTTTCAAGGGTCACAGAGGATCAACTGAATGTCAAGAAGACTGTGCTGCACCCGGGGCATGTTGTGATAAAAACTCTACCTTCTCCCATGGCCCTGATTCTTTGGGACAGAGTTCCAGATGTAGTCTCAACGGTACTCAAATTCCATTCTGGTGCCTGATCAGCACAAGGACTGTGACTCATCTACCCTCGTACGTGTTTCCCTCACTCTGGCTCCACGATGGCCATTTTTTAAATTCTCCCTTTCGTAGGATAAAATTACTTTAGATTCACTTCTGCCTGGTGTTGGTGGACAAGACACAGCAACAACTGTCTGGAGCTTTCCTCAGCTCTCATTCAGTGAATGTTCACTGCATGCCTGCTCTGTGCTCTGTCCCTGCAAAGCGGTCTCCATCCTGAGGGAGGAAGCGAGACTCATTACTAGGAGAGAGCCAGGCCCGGTCAGAAGCATCTGATAGACTTCAGTAACTTATCGGCAGCTGAGAATCTTTTATGATTGCTGACAATTTCACATATCTTTCACCATTTCTTACTGTCTCTACCCAACCTTTATTATTCTTCTCATCTTATCCTGTTCACCTGCCCCACATCACCCCAAAGGTTTCCCAGTTTTATGGAACTACTTTCCCCCACCAGCGGCCTCAGGGTCACTGCCAATGTGGTCATCAGCTTTGGGGATTTTAACTGTCAGTGAATGAGGCAAGCAGTAAGGAGAAGATTAAAACAGAGCTCAGACGTATCTTCCTCATCTATGCTATTCCCTGAAGAGGTAATAAACCAAAAGCAGGATTCTAATGAGGCCTCAATGTATAGTTTTATCCATGCCGATTGCCTGACTGTCTGCTTCCCTCGATTTTCTTCTCTGACCCCTCAGGCTGGTACTTCAGAAGCGTGAAGTTTAAATGCTAGGGCATCATCAGAGAAAATCCAGGAGCTTCCAGGAGACCCACCAGCTGACAACTCTACTACTTACTGTCCTCCCCGAGCTATCTCCGGAGGGCACAGGACTGGGCCTTGCTGTGCTACTGGGGAACGGTCACAGCGGTTTCCATTCTGCCACTTTGCTGTCCATCTGCAACCCCTTGGCAGCTAGACGCTGTCACCCCTCTTCCACCTAACCAGATCCTCCGTGCCCTTCCAGCCGCTCAGACCCCACCTCCTCCACACAGTCCGTACCTCCAGCTCCAGAACCATCAGTCCAGTCCCTTCATCACAGCCCGCAACGCGGCACCGGTCACGGCAAAAGCACAGTGCCGAGTCCGTGAGCCACAGGGAATCGACTGTCCCACCTCCCACGTTTGACTGGCTGGCTGCAATCAGCGAGGTCAACAAAAACTGTCTTTTTTTTAAGATTTTATTTATTTATTTGACGGAGATAGAGACAGCCAGCGAGAGGGGGAACACAAGCAGGGGGAGTGGGAGAGGAAGAAGCAGGCTCCCAGCGGAGGAGCCTGATGTGGGGCTCGATCCCATAACGCCGGGATCACGCCCTGAGCCGAAGGCAGACGCTTAACCACTGTGCCACCCAGGCGCCCCAAAAACTGTCCTCTTAGATATGCTACCACGGCCCTGTGTCCTGGGAGACTCACAGAGACCGAGCCCTCCGCCCCGCGACCTGCGGTCCCCTCCAGAGCTGCACAGTGAGACACCAGGGAGGGCTGGACACACACACAAGCTTCATTTGTGTTGTTGGCAGGGTGTGTGTGTGTGTGTGTGTCTGTTATTAAATATGGATACTCTAAGAGAAATACAGATGGAATAACGCTTATTGAATAAAACTACCCAGAGGTCTTTCTCAACCTCCATAGTACGCATCAGCTACTGAAGGGTTCCAGATACTTGAGGCGGCCCTACTTTAGGAGCAGCTATTTTCAGAAGATGGCTGGAGAACTCGGAGCCCCCGCTAGCAGGTTAGAATCAGGAGCGTGCGTGGCCCGCTCTACAAACGTAAAAGTGATCCATCTTGTTAAAAGTCTATGGCTAGGCTGCTGTTAGGGCTAATTTAAAGTGAGGCTTTCCATCCTCATGCCTCAGGGGGAAATAATTGAATTTTTAAACTTATATATAATTCAAAACAATCATGTTAAAAAGGATTGCTAATCAAGTCCTTTTGTTGCCCCAAATTATTATTTGACAAAATATAATCAAACTCATTTTGGAATAACCTATATACCATGTGTAGCTTCATTTGTTTCCTCCTTTCCAAGTGATTACGCTGAAAAAGTTGTGAATGGTGTGATTCGCCAGTGATTTAGAAATTTTGCTCTATTTTGCCACCTGCTTTAGAATTTACTTCAGAAAAACAACTACATCTCACATCTTTTTCAAAAAGCAAAAGCTCCTGAAAGTCATCTTTCCACACCATTTCAGATTTCTAAAAGCATGAAAACAAGTTTTATTTACCTCTATAACGATTAGCTGTCGCAAAATATCTGCCCTCCAAGCCACACGGGTAGCAGCCCGAAGAGAAAGGAGGAGATGGTATAGAATAAACTAAATCAAGAGTTTCTTCATGGGGTTGCTTCAATATCGCTGAATCTTACTAAGGAGAAACCCACTGCTTAGCAAATGGTGTGACACACCTGTAGCTCCCCAGAACCAGGACTGTGTGATTTGAGGGTCCTGCATTAAATAGTCACAGTGAGAGAAGAAACACACCAATAATAGTAATAACACAGATCAATCCATCGATAAACACTAACTCAGCCTCTGTCTTCAGGCCGATGCTAGCACCAACATGTAAGACAACATCGGGACCTTCATCTAGCTTAAAATCTAGTATGGAGTCAGGATATGCTTGCGTGAAAAAGGAGTAAAAAAAATGAAAGGAAATGTAGTCAACCAACTCAGACTCTCCCCCACCTGCCACCTCCCATGATGTATGGAATTGCTTACAACCCAGAGGGCAATCGGGATGCTCGTGACCACGTCACATGACCTTCAGCTATGCTGATCCCTCGGCCTGGACACTTTCCCTCCCATTTGTGCACCTGGACCTTATGGCCCCCTCAGTGCCTTCTCCAAGCCCCTCCCGGGGCACCTGTAACACTGTACAGTAGCTGCTGCTTCCTGACTCCCTGGCTACACTGGCCGTTACCTGAGGGTAGCAGCTCTGCCTCATTTTCCCCAGTGCTTAGTCCCCTGTGTCACCCTCTGCGGTCTCTACTTCAGTGAACGAAACCACCACCCTCTGGGAAAAAATCTGGGCAAGGTCTTTAATGCTTCCTTCTGCTTCTCAACTTCTCTCTCACCTGAACATCCAGCCCACACAGGCTCAGGGGGTCGCACGAGTCAGGAAGCACTGACGCTGTATCCGGAGACGCCGTCCACTAGACAGCGCGAACAGGTGCTCGTTGGAGTTAAGCCCTGAGTGTGGCGGTCCTGAATCCACTGCCCAGTCTCACCTGTTCTACTTCCTAAGTATTTCTCCATTCTTATTACTTCTCTCCCTCCTTATGGCTAGTTCAGAATACCATAATCCCTTGCCTTAACTACCCAGAAAGTCTTCCAACAAGTGCCCCTGACTCCAGTGTCCCCATGCAACTGTTCCTCCCACAGCAGCCAAAGGAAACGTCACAAAATAGAAACCTGACGGTCACTAGCTCCCCAGCTCCCTCATGATAAAGTCCCAATGTCTCCTATGACCTGGCCCTGCTTTCTCCAGCTTCATTTCTTACCACTGTCTAGCTCCCACTCCACGCTCAAAATTAAAGTTGTCAAACACGTCTTGTATTTTGCATCTGCTATTTCCTGTGACCCCCTGGTATTACCTGTCATGGCATTTGTCACACTGTTTATTTGTATCCCCCATGCCACTTTGAGCTTTGTTAAAAGGCAAAATCCATTTTTAGTGCCTGGCATTATATGTGCACTCAATAAATACTTGTTAAATTAACAAATAAATGAATGAATCAAACAAAAGTTGCATTAATACTAAATTTTTTAATGTCACTTTAAACAGAATTCTCTAAGATCAAACATTAAGAAATTGTAAAAAGGTAATCTGAGCTTTGGTATTGTGTTCAGAAATGCCTTCTGTTAACACAGATTAAATAGATTTGTAGGTCAGGAGTAAAATCTTTCTCAAATGCATTAGCATAAATTACTGAACAGTGAGGACTTGCGTATACTCTACCCATTCGCTGAAATTAGTGCAAATGAAGCAAGACTGGGAGGAGGCCAATAAATGGGAGGCATGGCATTTCTGTCAATAATGCAAGACTGTGACTTAAATGAAGATACAAGCAACAGTGAAGAACTACATTTTTAGAAAGAAATCACTTGGGAAAGTCCTGCTTTTGTGTCTATGTCATTAATGATATTGCTATCATTAACAAAAATAACAGCGCTACGTGGCAGGCACTGTATTAAATGCTTATAGGTATTAGCACATTTATCTTTCCGAGAATCTTTGAACTACGCACTTACTATTTTTCTAATTTTATGTAAGAGGACACTGAGGCATACGGAGGTCGAACAACGTGTCCAAAGTCACAAGCTAGGTAAGTGCAAATAGGATGTCCACTTAGGTCATGGGACTGTACAAAAGGACTCTTTACCACCGTGCTATTTTGCAGTAAGGCGACACACAGTAGGACATTCCCTAAAGACTATACTTTATTCCAACAACATTTAGGACAGGAGGGTGACTGTAGTAATAACAGCAGTAACTTGGTAAGTGCTTACTATGTATCTGGGTGCTGTTGCCAACACAAACGTGTCCTTTCCTTTAACCCTAGCAGCCGTCCAATGAGGCAGAAACTATCAGTATGCCCACCCACAGCTTAGGAAACCAAAGCACAGAAAAATGATGGGTCCAAGGCCCTAAAGCCAGATGAAGCCAGAATTCAAACACGAGAAGTCTGATTCCAAAGCCTTTTGTCTTAACCACTATGTGAAATTGTCCCTGGGGGAAAACAGGTTAACACTGAAAAATAATAATTAATGCAAATTCTAAAGTAAACCATGGGATCTGTACGTTTTCAGTCCAGTCTCTACAGAAGTAACGCAACATAAATAATAAACATTGCAGCCTGGAGTAGTTCAAAGAGCTGCAGATACCAAGTAGGAGACAGCACATTCTGAACCAGTTCTGCTATTTTTTAGCTCTGATCGCGGAGCCATTTACTCTCTGAATCTCCTCTTCTTCTGTTAAAAAGGGCAATCAGCCACCAACAGATGAATGGAGAAGGAAGAGGTGGTATATGTCTACAATGGAATACTACCCAGCCATCAAAGAACGGAATCTTGCGGTTTGCAAGGACATGGATGGAGCTAGAGAGCATTGTGCTAATAAGCAAGTCAGTCAGTCAGAGAGAGACAAATGCCCTATGATCGCACTCGTGTGTGGAATTTAAGAAACAAAATAAATGAGCAAAGGCAAAAAAAAAAAAAGAGAGAGAGAGAGAGACAAACCAAGAAATAGACTCTTAACTACAGAGAACAAAACTGATGGTTACCAGAGGGGAGATGGGTGGGAGGATGGGGGAAACAGGTGAAGGGGATTAAGAGAACACTTGTCATGATGAGCACTGAGTAATGTACGGAAGCGCTGAATCACTATATTGCACACCTGAAACTAATGTAACACTGTATGTTGACTATACTGGAATTAAAATAAAAAACTTAAAAAAA
Source organism: Ursus arctos (assembly GCF_023065955.2). Taxonomy (NCBI): domain Eukaryota; kingdom Metazoa; phylum Chordata; class Mammalia; order Carnivora; family Ursidae; genus Ursus; species Ursus arctos. The sequence continues at coordinate 38,211,912 of NW_026622941.1, forward strand.
AATGGCAATCACACTACCTGCCCTGACTACTTTATAAGTTTCTTCTAAGGATCACATAAGAAAATATATGAAAGAACATTTTTGCCTTTGGGAAGTTTTTCTGTACATCAAAACCAACTTATTTAATGACTTGAGAAAAATTCAAGTCATTCAAAATTGAATAGTTATCGCCCATGTATAAGCTATACATAAAAGGCTCGATTTCATTACCTTTTCATATGTCATAATACGACACATCCAGCAATGCGTAACACTAAAAAATTCTATCCTAAGTGCATTGGAAAACACTGAGGCTATACAAGTTACAACCACTTCAGTAATTTATACCATGAACTGGGGAAATTATCTTTGTAAATAGATTACGATTATTACTCAAGCAATTTTAAGCATATGTATGATGCAATAAAAATAACAGTATAAAAGTCTTAAGTTGGACGGCCTTATTGATGCTGATAACAGCTAAAGGATAGTGACCTAATAGTCTAACAACCTGGTAGCCTCTAAAATTAACTTGGTTTTAACATTTACAGTATATGCCCAAAATTTGCAAGGGTGCTATTTTCGACATTTGCTAAAGTTGGTTCCTATGGTAAAATTCAATTAAGTTGTATAAATATCAACTGAGCACCTAACTATGTGCAAAGGACTGTGTCAGGTACTTTGCAAAACCAGGATGAGAATACTAGCCCTGCTTTCAAAACTTACAGACACCACCCTCAGACACAACACATATACGCAAGCTACATGCTAATGACTACTTTAGACGTTCCTAGTTTTTAAAATGTTTACACTTTGCTTTAATCATTATTTGCCTTTAGATGACATATAATGTGGATATCATGAGGGAAAAAAACTGCAGCATGAACATTTAAGGATGCTGTGACTCTTCAAGGAACCTACTGAAAGAGTCTAAATCTCCTTTCACGGTAAATACTAAAAATACACATCCTGTAAATAAATATTTTTATGTTAGGGAACTAGCACAATATTAAAACTTTTATAAAGAAAATTGTATCTCCTTAACACCCTCTATACAACTATAACTTTATTCGTATGCTAACGAAGCAACCTTGTCACGTGCCTACAAAAACTTAAGAAAATATAAAAATAATGTTAAAATTACGGGGCACTGAAGAATGCATCTAGATTTAGAATTTTAAATGACATAAAATACTGATCTTTACAAATATACGTCATTATATTTTTATTTTTGGAAAATGACTTACAAATAGCTCACCTGAGTACATTTCTCACTACGTAAGTCACAATTCACTATGTAGAGTTAATTAACTTATGTCTAAAGATAATCTTTTCCTGTATGATTTCATTTCTTAAAAAGCAAAATACTTTATTTTCGGTAAAAAAATTTACATATGAAAGTCAAAGACAATAATTTCAGTAAAAATGAAAATCAACCACCATATCTTTTCTTGAGTTCTTCAACAGACTTATCCTTCAATCCCGATTTGTCTATGTGATTGAACAACACATGTGCAACTGAAAAAAGAAAAAAAATTCATTTTAATTTCCATTTTTTAAAAACTAAATGACAAAAATTAAAGAGAGTAATCTGATTTGTCAAACAAAACTTTTTCTATTTTAAAGTAATAACCGTTAGGATTATTTACAAATTCTAATTCAGATATTTAAAAAGCTAATCAGAGAAAATTATATAGATTCTTCCAGGATATTTTGTAAAAAACTTCCCCTACTTTCTCAACAACATGAATCTTGCAGATTAAACTTAACTCATTCTGTACTACCTTAAGCATTTTTGTCCTCTGTAACAAGTATATGTTATTTACTTAATATTTCAATTAACGGTTTTTCAAACTGAAACTATTTTATTTTAAAAGAAAATGTTGTATCCACTACTGTAAATTGAAACTTTACAGTAATTGAAACAACAGCTGCAAAATCATGTTAGCTATATATTTTTATAATATCCAATAAACTATATAACTATTAAAAATTACAAAACTTGCCTGTAAGTCATATAAAATCATCTTTCATACCACTGCATGGCCCACACTCAACACTTTGGAAAACTCAGTATAGTTCAACCTTGACACTGGCTACCGGTTGTTACTGACGAAAAAGGTAAGAGCAGCTAATACTGACCGAGTGCCTAGTTACACTCCAGGAACCATCCAGCTGCTCCCCGTGTTTAGCTTCGCTGACAATGGTGGCCCAACCGAGACAGTACTATTGGTAAGCCAGTCTAAAGAACCAACTCACATTCTTTGAGTACACTTGTACTTATCACATTACAGCACCAAGAAATGCATTTACTCGGTGCAGTTATACTGACAGGCTGTTCTGCACTAAGCAACGATCTACGCCGTGAGGCCCAGAGAACAAGGTATACAAGGTTCCTGCTCTCGTGGAGCTTTCATTCTATTAGGGGGAGAGAAATAATAAACAAATCCATGAAAGATTTTCAGCTCACTACATATTATGAAGAAAAATAAAGGAGGGTAAGAAGCCAGAGGGTGATAAAGGGAGGCGGGCAGTTATTTTGAGTAGCTCTGTTGAGGAAGGGGGTCTCTGAGGTGGCAACTCTGAGGTGGAAACGGAATGAAGTGAAGAAGCAGGCAAGGGGAAGGTATTCTAGGCCGTGGAAACGGCCAAGTGCAAAGCGCCTAAGGCCAAAATAAGTTTACCAGCTTGGTATATCAGAAAATATAAAGTCCGTGTGGTGGAGCAGAGTAATCAAAAAAAAGTAGTAGAAGAGGTTAGAATAGTACTAAGAGAAGCTGGTATTTTTCAGGGAACTTCAAGGGCTGTTTCTGAGTAAAGATAAAACAGAAACGTCTTTTAATTTAAACCCTATTTAAAAATCTCATGTTTTTAAAATGATGTGTCCACGTCTCCAAGTACAACGTAAAGAGTATTCTTCTTAGTGATTCAGACTCATTCAATGTCGCTGCTAGAAACATAAAGACACAAGAAAAGGAGCCCGAGGTATGTTTAGGTTAGGAGATACATGAAAATGGTACATAGAGTTTCTGCTATTTTTAAAACTAAAAACCTGGCATTCTAGTACTTTTTCTTTTTCCTAAAACTAGAGTAAAGCCCAAAACCCTGAAGTAACTGAAGTTCCTGCAGAGTTCGATGTTACTTAAGGTTTCCCTAAACTGACACTTCATGGGAAAAACCGAGATGTAGAAATAGATAAGGAATAGAATTCTCCAAGATCGTCACCTGCCAACTGTCCCCCTGACTCTACAATCCAGTTGCACTGTACGTGCAATTTTCTCAAGTCAATTTGTTCTTTCCTGCCTCGGAACTTCCGCATACACCATTCCCCGGTCTAAAACTCTTCCCCACCCCTTTCATCTCACTGACTCCCGCACGTCTTTGAGGAGTCAGGTTCAATCAAACACAAGGAAATAGGCTCTCACAGACTGGGTTGACCTCCCTTGCCCCCATGCCCGGTGACATGCGTCTGTGGTGGGTACCCTTCACGTGTTCCACCACAGCAAGCTCTCAACCGTTACACTTTAATGCATTTTCAAGTAGAAGAGTCCAGACTATAAAGCCGGGACTGCCTAACCTTAAATCCTGGGTCCGGCTTCTTATCTAGGTGAGCTTGGTCAGGTTCCTTACCTCTCTGTGCCTCAGTTTCCACCTTTGTAAAAGGGAACTGTTAATCATGCCTAAACCTCATAATGCTATTGTCAGGATTAAAAGATGTGATTTTACTTAACTATAATTCAATTAAACTTTATTGTGATTAATTTAAATTTAATTGCATGTATCTTAGTAAATATTCAATAAATGTCCACTATACTTGTTGAATAAATAAAGCAACATGTCAGAATAAAGAGATCTGGAAAAGCTTTCTTCACAGACTTACTTTTTTTCTCAGGTTCTGACATAAACATCACTGCCATATCAAACCTCTTTAGTTCAGAAAGTTTCTGTAAGATTTCAAAGATGAGTGATGGCTCTTCTTTCCTGAAGCAATCCAAATATAAACAAATGATTAATTAAAAGTAGCTCATGTAATTCAGTTTTTATAACACTAGATTTCTCATTATATATAAAAAAGGTCTTCATTTATCTTTTTTCCCTGGATGTGGTCTACACGTTAAGTGCCCAAATGAAGAGCTATATCGTCAATTGAAGAAACTATAATTTTCTTAAATGTGAGGCTTAGCACAGACTTTTTATAGTTTATTTTTTAGTTAAATTCAATTAATTAACATATAGTGTATTAATGGTTTCAGAGGTAGAGGTCAGTGATTCATCAGTTGCATGTAACACCCAATGCTCATTACACCATATAGCACAGACTTTATTAATTTGCTATCACATTTGTCACTTCTACACCTCCCTTTCTTTAAGAAAAAGTTTTAAAGCCCCTTTTCCTCCTACCTAATCATTTCCCTTTCTACTGCTTGCACTTGTCCTCTCGTCACAACTTCTGCAATGGTGAAATTTACTAGAGAGCTAATTTTGCAATACAGAAAACGGTAATATGACATCAAGGAGAAAGACTTTCCCAAATCACTAGAAATAGCATAACATCACAATATGCAGGGATGACAAAAAAATTCCACTTACTCGATATAAAAGTCATGCAGAATTTTAATGATTTGGTTGAATACATCTGGATCTAGATTTTTCTGAAACAACTTAGGATACACGGATGGTTCAATTTGCTTGGAAAAGATACAAAGAGTTAGAAAATTACATCATGGCAACATTCACATATCACAAATTATGTATATAACAACCGCTTAGGTGAATATAGGAAAGAATAACTGTTACACACTAGTCCTTACTGAATAATAATGGGGTCACCATGCAACGTAACTGTGACAGAAGGACAAAAGTCAAAGGAACTGTAAGATAATCACTCTGTTCAAGGCAGAGAAAAACCTCCTTGAACAGAGAGATGTTTCCTAAGAGAGACAGGAATCTTGAGAGAGCTCTCAAGGAGCAATAGAAATAACTAGACAGTTCAAAAAATAGAATTACATGAGCTAATGTACTTAGAAGTAATTGTATACTAGAAAATTATAAGGGATTATTACTATAATCACACTTGAAAAAGACAATGCTAAAATCCATTATTTGGTAAATTTCATAGGATCTGGTTCTTTTTCTTGAAGCAAGTAAGAGCTCGTTTTCAAGAGAATGATTGTCTAAATATTGCCAAGCAGTGCTTGGGGCACATGGAAGGCACTCGATGTAGTTTAACTTCTTCCCCCATCTTGAAGAATGAAGAATTAGGTTTAGGTTATGATTTCTGAAATTAGATTAAGTTATATTAAACCACAGAACTTAACACAGAACCTATTTCCAGAGGTTTCCTAGTTGCAAACATTTAAAACGGTCTGGCCGAGGTAATACATGCAGGAGGCAAGGAAGGGGTCTACAATCGTGTTATACGAAAAGCAGATACAGGGCTATTTGTACAGCACTAGTGATAAAAGAAGTTCTTTGACCTTTTACTTAAACTAGAACTACTAGCTTCCTCTTTCTTACCTTCAAATACTGATACAACATATCCGGAGAATTTTTCAGTTGTCTGAAATCCGATTCAAGCTGGAATGAGTTTGCAGGGACCGGAGGAAGAACAGCTGTGACAAACCGAGCAGGTATCTTGTCTGTCTCTACAGAAATCTGCTCACCGAAAGACTGACATACGTTCTGTTTCAAGTTGACTTGAGGTCTGAGATATTTCAGAGGCCATCAGTCAAACAATTAGAAAAGAACCACAAATAAAGCTTTTATAAGGAAACATCAAGAGACATTTTTCAATTTCTGACTTTATTAATATAGTATTGTAACTATTTGTATTCTACGTGTAGTAAATTCTTTCAGCTGATAAAAATACACCTTTACCTTTGGCAAGACAGATTATTTTCACATGCTGGCTGTGTAGTGACTGTTCTCATCTGCTGGGCTAATGTAGCCTGGCACCTTTTGAAGCACACCATTTCTATGTATTGCCATTACTACATCACAGCACAGATACTCACAACTCAGCCTTTCAGAAATCTGAATTATCACAGTTTCAAGAGAGATAATCCCAGACACCAAGAAATGCTTCCTCCTTTAAAAAAATCCACCTCTTAAGTTTTCCCCAAATCACTAATCACTATCACTTTAAATAAAACCACTCAAATTAAACATAAAAAAAAACTTTTAATAGGATTACTGAGTGGCAATACAAGAATGTAAGAACAAAGTTTCAACATCCCCAAATAAACCTAATTAATCTAGATCTTTTATATTCTCACCATTAAGCAAATACATGACTATTATTTAAAATTCCCCACATAATTTAAAGAGACCCCAAGTAATCTTAAATATTAATGGCTAGAATAATGATGACTAAACTCTACATTTTTTATGAAGCTTCCTTTTAAAAACTTATTTTTGCTGAATTAAAAAGTAAAATGCATTTACTGAAGTTCTAGAATAAAAATGCACAAAGTAAGTCGTTCAAGATACTTTCTTACCTCTAAATTCCCCACTATGGCATAGGAATAGTGATCATACCTTAAAAGCAAAACCTTTCTTACGGCTAAGTACAAATAAAAATCTAGAATGTGAAGTTGGGCACTTCAAAGAATTATGGTGATAAGCACAAACCAGAAGTCTCATCAGTTAATACCAATTTTCTAGTGAATTATTACCATTCTAGATGAGTATCAAGTAAGAGTATTTCTTCTGGGGCACCTGGGTGGTGCAGTCAGTTAAGCACCCAACTCTTGGTTTCAGCGGAGGTCGTGATCTCAGGATCGTGAGATCGAGTTCCACGTCGGGCTCACGCTCAGCGCGGAGCCTACAGAAGACTCTCTCCCTCTGTCTCTGCCTCCCCCCTTGCTCTCACTCCCCCTCTCTCTCTTTAAAATGAATAAATAAATCTTTTTAAAAAAAGAGAGTATTTCTTCTACTCACGGCAGGGCTGAAGTATCACTGATTTCTTCTATTTTCAATACTTTTGCTTTTGGAATATCACTTGCGGGCAAAAGGTCATCTTGGCTTGAGTTCTTCTTACTCGTAGAGCCTGCACTTGCTGTTCCGTTGGCCACAGTAACAGGATCACTCTGCGCAGCAGCAGTGCTACCTGGCACGTCAATCGTCTGTATCAAATTGCCAGTTTCTTCAATAATAACTTTCTTGAGTGGTTTCTAAAACAATTAAAATCAATTCTTGAAACCAACATAGAAAGGTTTCCTATTTTAGGGTCACAAATGAAAAGGCTGCCGTGTTCTTATAACTAATATCTGCTCCATATTTACAGCATGTACTTAGATTTTAATTTCATAGACTAACAGTTATAAGTCAATCTGATGGCAGGATAGACGGGCGTCATACTCCGAGAAATCAAAGAATAAAAAGATGCATGGCACTTAGCACATGTAAGTCTGAATGGGAGGAAGCAGAGATGTACGTATACATCTTTCCAAGGCAATGGGACGCATGCCATAAAAGGTGAAAGCACCACATGCGAAGAGAACACAGAGGAAGGAAGATAGACAGTGGCATCAGGAGAGTCGCCCCAGAAAACTACACAGGAATGGCAATGGGGAAGGGCACAGCATGGTCAGTGGAAAGCTGGTGCAAGGGGAGGAGTGCGGGGGACAAAGCCTGAAAGGCTGCTTAGACAGCTTATAAAGGAATTGTGCGCCATGACAAGGAGTTGGGACTTTATCCTAGAGGAAACAAAGCCAAGAAAAATTATGGCCAAACCTACAGTGGGCTAACTGAAGGCAAGCAGAACAAAGTCAGACAGTAACCAGTATTCTGTACGAAACACACTAACATTAAAATCTAAGCAGATTTAAAAACAAACAAACAAAAAACACCTAAGTAGATTTTCTAAATATGTAGCTACTGGATAAAACCAGCCCAGGATTAAAGATTTGCCAAATATATTCACAAAGTTGTTAAGACTTGACCATAATGGTTTCTAATTTAACAAAATAAACAGGATTCACTATTTCAATCATTACAAATGTCAAACGTGTTCAACTTCTTAAGTTTACATATAATACTGTTATTTTTAATAAAAAACTTTTCTGCAATTTATTCTAAGTGTTCATTCCAAATGTATGATTGAATTTTTTTTAAAGATTTTATTTATTTATTTGACAGAGATAGAGACAGCCAGCGAAAGAGGGAACACAAGCAGGGGGAGTGGGAGAGGAAGAAGCAGGCTCTCAGCGGAGGAGCCTGATGTGGGGCTCGATCCCAGAACACCAGGATCACCCCTGAGCCGAAGGCAGACGCTTTACCGCTGTGCCACCCAGGCGCCCCCAAATGTATGACTGAATCTTAAATGAAAAAGTTGTAAATATAAAAACTTTAGACATATATATTAAACTCTGTTAAATCCAGACGTCCTATTAACACAGCTAAGATAAGACCTAACAGTAACAACCAAGTGTTACTGGATGAACGGACATAAATTTTTAAAAGCTATTAGCAAAATTGTTAACAGAATCCGAGAAGCAGTTCTATTTAAAGTACGATCGTGTTAGGCTGAAGCCTTTGCCTTGCTGAGAACGCTCAACAGCAACAGTTTGCCCCGAAGACACTGACCAAGAATGCGCATGTGTGAGTGCTGCACACAGACTATAATTTCTGACAGGCAGTCATCGTTGCATTAAATCAATACAGTCCCACTTAACACCAGATCCTTTCACTGACAACAGATGTGTAAACATGATCCTAATTTTAAAATTTCCTAATCAGTGGTCTCTAAGAAGCACAGACCAGTGGGTACTGGGAGCTTCTGAGGGCTACTGATGGTCGGGAGTGATGGGGCGGATGACAGTCTGCTGGTTAACAGGAGTGAAACACAAAAGGTATCACTACAGAAAGATTTAAGAAAATATGAAAGATTCGACTAAGCCTTTCTCAAAATTAAGATTTAGATGCATAACATTTTGTTTAGCTCTGTCTCATGGCCATTTCAAGAAAAGGAAGAGAAAAATAAAAATAAACAGGGAGAAAGAGAAGAGGAAGGACCATGGAGAAAGGTGAAGTTTTGCTATAGGAAAACAGAAAAATGAAAATAAAACAAAGTATTTCAGCAGAGACTACAAGATCAGGAGACCCTTCATTTACTACCACCTATCCGGGAACCCCGGGTCCCAGGTGATCCACGTCACCGCTCTCCTACACTCTCTCCAGAGAAGATTCGCCAAAAGTACTCCCAGGCTGTCAGCCCTTAAAACAGACTTCCCTGGCCTAGGCTCTCATTTGACTCAGGTAATCCTAGGACTCCCTCTACTTCCGGGACCTTCCTCTCTTTTCTGACCACTTTCCCCAGTGGTCAGGTTGTCTCACAAATATGTGACTGACAAGAAAATTAATATTCATTTCACCTAAACCTGCCTTAGCATTAATGGATATTATTTCCTTTGATCGAAACTCACCTGTGAATCATCCTCACAAGGAAAAAAAGTAAGGATCTCACAGGGATTAGGTAACTTGCCAAGATTTCAAAGTTTATAGTGGGGCTCAAATCAACTCTTAAAAACATTACACCAAACTGCATCTTCTATTTTTTAAATAATGCCTACATTTTTATTATGAAGACCTATTACAAAAATAAACAGCAAATTTCCCCCTTCCTGCTAAGATATTGATTTTGTTTGTTTGTTTGGGATGATTTATAGAATGGTTTACCCCAGATCTTTCATTTCATAGAGGTGTTCTGTTTTGAGATCTTGCCACAAAAGACTTAAATACATGTTGCATTTTCAAACTATTAACATAAATTGATTTTTAAAGTGACGGAAAAGAGAACCCAACCAATGTATAAAAGCTCCTTATATACTGGCCATGGGACATCACACATACAGATATTTGATATACCACTTGGCCATGTTTTTATAATTATGGACAACAAAGTCTGACAAAGGCTTTTTTAAACCTTGTGAATTAATTTTTTGGGAAAATATCTTACAAAGATGTAAAAGTTTAAACCACTTTTTTAAAACCACTTTTAATTAAACATTTAATCAGTTAAACAATTAATTGAAAAGAATAGCAGCACGTTAACATAACGTATGAAAATGAGTACAATCTATAAAAGCAACTAGATCTATGCCTGGTCATGAAACAAGTACTATCTCAGAAAATCCAAGAACAAAGTCACAATAAGAACATGGGGGGTGTCTGGCTGGCTCAGTCAGTAGAGCACGCAACCCCAAATCTCAGGGTCATGAGTTGGAGTCCCCACGTTGGGCGTGGAGCCTACATAATTAAAAAAAAAAAGGGGGGGGGGAATGGGATAGACTGGTGATGGGTAGTAAGGAGGGCACATATTGCATGGTGCACTGGGTGTTATACGCAACTAATGAATCATCAAACTTTACATCGGAAACCGGGGATGTACTGTATGGTGACTAACATAATATAATAAAAAAAATTAAAAAAAAAAAAGAAGAAACTTTTGAAAGCGACAGAAAAAGACTCATGGGGAACGGAGGAAAAACTGAAGGGGAAAAAAAAAACAAAGCATTTAACTAAGATATTCTCTGTTACCAACCTGAAATATGAACTTGACAAAACTATCTTTGCCTCACTTTCTTCCTTTGTAAAAGGAAGATAAAAATACCTGCTCTGACTTCCTTATAAAATTGTTACGGCTCTCAAAGCATCCGCCATGCGTAACAGTCACTTCTAGGGGCAGGGAGAGGACCATAACCTGTGGGGGGCACACAGGGAGATTGTGGAGGCTGACACCTTTCAGTTTTTACCTAGTTGGGTGATTTCGTGGGTGTTCATTTTATAAATATTTTTTAAATCTTCATTTGTCTTGTGGACTCTTCAGTATAAATTAGGTAAATGTTAGAAATTACCACAGTCACATCATATCCTGCATATATATATAAAGTTACAGATAATAATTCAGCACAAAACAAATTGCTAAATTCATGCCAGCTACTCTAATATTGCAGGGAAAAACCTGGCTTTGTTGGACTTAATGAAAAATAGTACAGTACACCAAAAACAATGTGCAATGTATATTTTTAAAAACAATTCGCTTATAGTAGAGTTTTGCCTTAGGTGATTTTTTTTTTTTTTTTTTGAAAAGATATAGTTATGGTACTGAGGGTCTGGCAATGTAAGGGTAAACCTGGCTGAGCACACTGTACCCATCCTCGAGTTTCTCAGAACACCCCTAAGATGGGCTGTGTCATTTCCCCCACACTGAGCTGGAAAGCAGGTGTCTCTTGCAGAGAAAGAATGAGGCTGTTTACAGAAACGCAGACATACACCACGTCTGTGCATGTGCACTGTATGCAAAGACCACGTGCTGGGTTCTCCGAGCCATGGGGGACACCTGTAACTTTCTTTCCAGCTGATTTGAGCCCCAAGCTTCCCATAGTTATTTGATGAGTTATAAAAACACCTAAACCAGGGCCTGTGGTGTCTTCCCCAAGCATAGGGGACAGGTCTCCCCCTTATCCTTGGGGATCACCTGAGCATGTGGGAAATCCTCTGCCAGTCAGGGACCTGAGAGCAGGGAAGAGTTCAAGGTGGTGGAGAAATGAGTGGAGGGTTGGTTTTAATTCTGCACAGTCTATGCAAATCAAAATAAACTTCCATTCCTTCTAGGGCCTTTATGAGATCCAGAAGCTGGTGCCACTGCCCCGAGGAACAGCAGCTCTGTCTCTAGCAAGGACACCGAGAAGGACAAGGTAAATGCTGTGGCCATTTTCAGTCGTAGCTCTTTCGAGAAACCATCTTCTTGCACAGCGCTCTCTCCTGGCCTTACCTCTGTTCTGTGTGTTGTGTGAGATGTCTGCTGTTATTTATCTTCAAAGTGCAAACTCTTAACCCAAGAGCCTACAGCTTCTCTATTTTCAGCGTGTCACCTTAGCTGTGCCTTCAGAAGCCAAAAGTACCTAACGGCTGAGGACCTTAGGGCTCTGTGTCTTTCTGGGAATAACATGAAGAGAATGACACCACACTCCACACTGAAGCCTCCTGGCCTGGCTGACTCCTTCCAGAACTCCTGTGTGTGGGATCATTGTTTCCTCCTTTCCTGTTTCCAGTTAGGTGATTAACCTGGTCAGAATGCCTGCGGTAATCCTCACAACTGGAAAATACGAAATGCCATCCCTCCAACTTCACATTGTGTGCGTTGTGCAACTCTGAACGGTCTTAGATAAGGTCAGTTTCCTAACTAACTCATCACTGCTCCATGTCTGTCGGTAAACGTGCTATACAGAATCCCTCCAGTTGTACCCTGGGTAAAAATATTCTGAATTATCCGAGGTGACATATTTGTAGTAGAAAACGTACACCAGCAATAAGGTCACGAAGAGAGAATTTCCAGTTACCACTGCAGGGCCAGGTCCACACGAAGTCCTTCGGCTGTGTTCCTGAGTGGGTTCTGCTGTGTCCTGAGTCACTGTTAGAACTCATACTGCCTCTCATGACACAGCATGGGAATTTTATACCAGAAATCAAAACATATTTGTGTTAATCCTGTTATTTAGAATTTTTGCCTCCTTTTTCCATAGAACATAATTACTCTGTGTCTCATAGTGTACTTAAAATCAGAATTACTTATGAATTGGTAAGATAAATGTAGCTGAACTTAATTGGCATTTATAGGTAACATGTTCCTCTCAGAAAACACTCTCAGTTCCCCTCCAAGCCTGCAGGCATCCCCACATCCCAGAGGTCTCTGAGGCCATGACAGAACTTCCAGAGAGAAGACCCCTTTGTCAGGGAGGGAAGCAAAGGAAGAAGGTCATGGGCTGGCAGACAGACCTCTTCCACAGGAGTGGCTATGATGTGTGGAGAATGGGCTTGTCATTCTCACTCATTCCTTCTGTTCTCAATATACAAAGAACCACACCTCCAGCAGCCAGGGAGGAGGAGGGACGCAGGGTTACCCTGGGCGCAGACGCCTGCCTGTCCGCAGTACGGTACTTTATCGGTCTGTGATGACTTCCGGTGACCCTCTAGGATGGACCCCCTTGCCGTTCTACACTGGCATGGGCAGTGACGTGTGGTGACAGTAATTTAACCTCCTGGCCTCTATTCCCCCAAGCTGCAGGTAGCCCCCGGTGGGAGAGACAGTTTTTTCTGGCACTAATGTGCTCTCTGGGAAAGTTGTGGTGGGAAAGGTGGCAGGTGCTGACACCCGCTTTTCTGGGTTTCAGCTATTGTTGGTATTGGCTCTTTTGTCTGTCACATCAACACAGCTTTCACTTCTGCTCTGCAAGTCAGTATGGCGACAAGAGGACCCCCTCCTTTATCAGGACCATCCTGCACGTGCCATGGGCTCCCTTTATCACCATGCATGGGCTCTGAACCGCCTCCGCCTCCTGCCCCTTGGTGGCCCCAGGGACCACCCCACCATCCCCACCTGCATCTCCTGATAAATGATCTGAGCAGTGTATTCACCTTACTTTTGTTGTTGCTGAGCTGAGGTGCTGATTTTAGATCTAACCCTACATGAGATGTAAGGCTACTATTATAATAAAATCATAATCCCAAATAAAAATGGTACCAGAAATTAAAAATATTTAATTATTATAAAATAAAACTATCTCAAATTCCTTTAATATCAGAAAATATGTAGAAATATTTAAATTTATAGTGCTAACTTAAGTCACTGAAAAAATTATCCCAGAATTCTGAACGGCTGAATTTTCCCCATTTTTATTATGTCAATAATCCTAAGAGTGCTTTTTAAAGAGTCTAAGAAGAGTTTCTTAATTCAACAGTTTGCTTCCAACTCTTATTAATACAACACTGACATTGAAAAAGGAAGGGAAAAAAAAGGAAAGAAAAGTGCTTCACTTACAGTTGACCCAAGATGAGATGGATTATCAATAGGTTTTATCACATTTTGTCTTTGTGTAGAATCGAGAAAAACATCATCCCAGTGTCCTTTCTCAATTAAGTCCTTGAAAATAAATTTGTAAGCATGACTACCAAAACATATTCTCAAGTTAATTATGTAATAGATAATGTGTTTCTGTTTCAGAAAATAAGACCATATTTTGGTGAACAGAATACATTACCTTTTTAATTTTGGAAAGTTCAGTTACTGCTTGCTTATTCCCAGGTTCCAAAAGTAAAACAGTTTCAAAATCTAAAGGGAATTTTTAAGAAATAGAATAAATTAGTGAAAATATTTATGGAGTTCAAGACATGATACATTTAGTTACTAACCCACGTTTGTCTCTAGAAGTTTTACTCAGGACGCTAGGAAATAGGTGAGGATAGTAAGAGCTAAACACTGACCGAGTGCTCTTCTAGTTACTTTCCGTGAATTCTCGTGTCACGTTCATCAGAACCCCACTATCCAGATGATACAACTGAGGCCTAGAGGTCACCTAATTTACTAAAGCTCACACTATTAAAAAATGACAGGGTTACTCACCAAATGTAAGAATCTAAGAGAATTCCATATTATGGAATATTATTCGGCCTTAATCCTTGAAAACATTATGCTAAGTTAAAGGAGCCAGACACAAAAGGACAAATACTGCACGATTCTACTTATATGGGGTACCTAGAAGAGTCAAATTCATAGAAACAGAAAGTAGAATGATGGTTACCAGGGGCTAGGGAGTTCTTATTAATGGGTAGATTATCAGGATTGGATGATGAAACAGTTCTGAAGATGCTTGGTGGTGATGGTTGCACAACAGTATGAATGTACTTAACACCACTGAATCGCACACTTAAAAACAGTTAAGATGGTAAGTTTTATGTTACGTATATTTTACTACCATTTTTTAAATGCATGAGCTACAGCTGAAGCCAGCCTTAGAGAAACTGTCAGATTTAATTGCACATATCAGAAAAGAAGGAAGGCTGAAAATCAATTATCTAAGTATTGATGTCAAGATATTAGAAAAACAGCAAATTAAACCTAAACAAAACAGGGGTGCCTGGGTGGCTCAGTCGGTTGAGTGTCTGCCTTCGGCTCAAGTCATGATCCCAGGGTCCTGGGATCGAGCCCCGCGTCAGCTCCCTGCTCAGTGGGGAGTCTGCTTCTCCCTCTCCCTCTGCCCTCCCCCTGGCTCATGCGCTCTCTCTCTCTCTCAAATAAATAAAGTCTTTAAAATAAAATAAACCTCAACAAAATTGAAGGAAAGAAAGAGCAGAAATAAATGAAACAGAAAGCACACACAATAAAACCAAGTTGGTTCTTCAAAAGGACTGAATGAATACTTAAAAGACAGATCCTGGAAAAATAAAATAACTAGTACCAAGAATAAAAAGAAGCATCACTGCAGATCTCATGTTATCCTCTAACCCTTAACGGCTGCTTCCCCTTCTTTTACTTTTTTGCCTTTTTCCTTCTCACCTATAATTCAAATTATTCATTAACTTTGATTGGCAATTAGCCAGATCAGACTGTCCACTATTAAAGTAAAAGGTAATCTGGTCTACTGTGAAGCTGCAATCCTTCAAATCTGCAAACAATTCACGATCTGAACTGTGAAAGAAAATTTACTTCTGTAAGTTCTGTATCCTTGCACAATGGAAAAGCTACAAAAATCTCTGCTTCTGGGGCGCCTGGGTGGCACAGCGGTTGAGCGTCTGCCTTCGGCTCAGGGCGTGATCCCGGCGTTGTGGGATCGAGCCCCACATCAGGCTCCTCCACTATGAGCCTGTTTCTTCCTCTCCCACTCCCCCTGCTTGTGTTCCCTCTCTCGCTGGCTGTCTCTATCTCTGTCAAATAAATAAATAAAATCTTTAAAAAAAAAAAAAAAAATCTCTGCTTCTGTAACTTGGGAGTCTGAGTGATAGTTGTTATAGAAAATAGTCGTACCTTGTTTGGCCTCATTTAACTTTCCCAAAAATGTTCTTGCCGTTCCTCTTCTGGCAAAAGCTTTAGAGTATGAGCCATCTAATAAAATAGCTTGTGTGCAGTCTTTTTCGGCTTCTTCGTATCTATTTAATGCAACAAAATTAACAACTAGAAAATGCAGCTTACAGAAAAACTTCACATAAACTGAGTTTCTAACGTAAAATGCAGGCATATTATTTTAATTAAAAACTCCCAAGTCTGTCTTCGAGCGGAAGACTTTTTTTTTTTTTTTAATTGTTCACTCTCACCAAATTTAGGAAACATCTAGGAAGGAGAGAAGAGATACGAGGTTAAAGGAAAGTCTGGAAAGAGTATGGTGGAAGAATGTTAAGAAATGATGGTAAAAATACAAGCCGAGCAGACAAAAGAATACCACTGGCTGGCAGCCCATCTCCACTCCAACACTCAATACACACAGGTACCACATTGATAATTAAAATTGGCATTAATTTTCTAACAAAACTTAATATTTACCCACCTAAGGATCTCCTAAGGTATACATTACCTAAGGAAAACCAACCTACGCAAAACTTAGGGCTTGTTATATGTGTGACGGCATATCACCTAACACTTCTCATAAATTCTACTCAACCATGCAGCCAGCCATCAATTCAGTCAGACTGGGTAGTGCTCTAAAACACAGAAAGTTAAGGAGAGCTTAAAAAACAAAACAAAAAAAAAACCTGAAGACCCTTCTGTATGTCGAAATGACCTTAATCAATTACTGTGAAATTATCTAGCATAACAGTATTACAGTTATGTACAAAAGATCCTTTAGAGACCAGATGTCATAATGTCTCTGATTTGCTTTATAATAATTCAGAGGGGAAAAAAGCTAACTAAATATAATGACAAAGGTATGGCTTGTTAAAACTAGATGATTTGGTACATGGGGTTTATTATATTACTTTCATGAAAGCTATAAAAGTTTCATAATAAAAAATTCCAAAAAAAGAGAATCTCCCGTGGTTACATTCTCCCCAAAACCTAAAATGCCATCCTATCCCCGAAACAAGACCTCATAAGGACAAAATCAAAATTTCTAATGAATTTAAACATCTTTTATTTCTTTAATTCACTTTGCAACGAAAGAACGAACATGTCCGTGTCTGAGAAAAAGTGTGTGCCCACGCCCCACGAATATATTTTTTACTTTGCTGATTGTATCATTCTCTCATTCCAGACACAGCCATACCCCACCCCCGTCCCCACCCCAACCCCCAGGTTTTCAGGGTAAAAAACTCCAAAGAGCACAAAGTCAAGGGCCTGCCTGAATCTCCAGCCTTATCTCTACCACTGTACCCTGTGTAACACCATAATATGGACCACTTGCCCTTTCCAGAAGTTACATTAACTTTTCCACTGTGGAAAAGTTAAACCTGTACCGGGACACTCAACCTGTTTTTCATCTCACTTACTGTAACCAAAATAATGTATCTCTAATTGAGTCTGTTAGTTTAAATGAGAATAAATATACTAACAAAAGTTACTTCTATGACACGAGCTCCTAACCTGAGGTCCTTTGAGAGATCTGAAAAGTTGGATGGGAAAAATATTACATCCTTATTCTAACTCTTAAATGGGATTTGGCCTTTCTTTCCATTATAACTGTAGTAGCAAAAGCAGTAGCTATGTCTTCGCCCCGATAAATAGCATAGATATTTTCATATCACATTATAACTGTTGCAGATATCTCAAAGTATTATCTATGTTCACCACCATTTCCGAATTACCATAGTAATTAAACCTGCTATCTGTTTGTATGGGATGACAGCGTCCCGGTCTATAAATGCTCCTGGACACCAACTATCAGGCAATTAACTGCCCCTAGTAGTCATTCAGATACCAAAGAGCAAAGTCATACGCCACCATACTGGTAACATAATCATCTGTGTTACTTTTTTATTTCCTATCCACACTTATTAGTTCATCAGTATGTGGAAGAAGATGTCACAGATCAACCCAAATTTAAATTTTCATATTATGCCTTCAAAACAAATTTAGCTTTAAATCTGCTTGTATTTTAAACATAGTTTCTCGTTTTGTTGTGTCAATAAAAAAGTATATATACCACTATATCACAAATTGTAGTATTTTAAAAAACTATATTTCAATATAATTGGCTGCCTTTGTAGTCTCAAATGTATAATTATGCATTTGAAAATATTATTCTGAGAAAGGTTCCCTATGCAGCCAAATGGGTCCATGGCACCAAAAAAAGTTCAGAATCCCTATTTTAAGTATTCACAGGGTTTTTTCTTAAATTCTGTCACTAGTGCATAAAATATGATTACAAAAGATATAAAGAACTGTGAGACACAGTTTGTGCCAACAGACATTATCCTACTGATTGTTCAACTTGGAACCCCTGAGTGCATCCAGAAACAGCTGTTAGTATCAGAGGACCAAGTTTTAGCTGGATATATCATCAGTCAGCTGATCTCAATGGCAGCAATTCTCTTTTGTTATGTATGGATATGCATATGTAAAACACTGCCAGATAAGAATGTGCCCAAAAGGCTCTGAGGTTAAAAATAATCTTTAAATCACTAATTCAGAATAACATGCATAAAACAATTAAAGAAATGTTAAACTGTGTAATGCCACATTATTACAAGTGGGAAAATAATAACAAGAGCAAACATTTACTGAATATGTACTGATACACACTCAGTTTCTCTCTCATTTAAATTTAATGCTCAAGAGTAAATAAATTATATTTTAATTTATTACTTCTCTAATGTGCCAATTCATGGTAAATTTCATGTTCATCCTGAAAAGCATCAAATATAACCAATACTTACTTCTGAATCTTCAGATAGGCCATTGCTCTGTTAGCTGGAAGAAGGGCATTAGTGCCATCTGCTGCTATGCCCCGAGTATAGCACTCAATTGCTCTTTCGTATTTCCCCTCTTTGAAAAATCCATTCCCCTATCATTTTGGAGAGAAGTATAAAGAAGAATGAAAAAATATGCAAAAAACTAGCTGAATTCAAATCGTAAGTAAACACTACAAGAATCCTCATCAATATTGTATCAGTACTTAAAGTATATTTTAATGTTAAAAATCTAGTCCTCGATACATGTTCTAGAATCTGTTAGTTTAGGTTGTTTTTTGCAATGGCATTATTCTCTTTTCAGTACGAAAAAGAAAAAAATGTATACTACTATACCACTTTGCTCCATTAACCATTATTCTCCTAATTAAATACTACAAAAAGCTTAAATCTAAAAACACACTTTAATAAATATAGGCCCAAATATTATACTCTTTAGCCGTACTGGAAGCTGTACAATAGAATTTCATTAACTCAAATAATTTTTGTAAAAGAGTACCAGAATTGTACAGCTCATTCTTTGGTAACACTACCATGCTTAAACATAGGATAAATTAAACCATACTGGAATGTATATACCGGATTTCACTATAACATTTATTTATAATCAGTCAGGTTTATCACAATCAATACCATTACATAAATATTTATCGTTCCATAAGTATTTTTCCAAGAAAAGCTACAAGTATGTTAAACTAAATCTCAACTCAGGGTTTCTAAAGGAATTTTGATCAGAAAGCAGTCCGGTGTGAATTAACGAAAAAAAAATTCTATATAAGAATGAATTGTAACTTATTTCTATGTTAAATTTATAACCATCTATACGTAAATACGTTAAAATCCTCAAAAGTAATTTGCTCCCTAAACTATATTATTTTTTAAATTATGTATTAAGTCATCAGTTATTCAAATTTTGAATTAGTAACCCTCCAGGGGTTTTTCAGTATAATTTTCAGTCCCTACTGAAGAATTTTAATATTAGAGAAGACAGAAACAGATACACAAGAAACGAAGAGCAAACTCAACAAAACATATATACGTTGAAATCCCTCTGGATTACCAGATCTTTCTCTGAAATGGCCTGCTGCTTATTCTGTTGCTCTTCAATTTGTTTTTTCTCTCCTTCAGTTGATTTAATCATTGTATCAGCTTCCTTTGGATATGAGTTTTCTTTGGATGGTAAAGCCTAGGAGACAGAGCAGTCAGCTAAAATGAAACAAGTAATGCAAGATGCATATATATATTTGACTTTAAAATATTAAATTACTCAAATGTATTTGAATTTCTGTCACATTTCAAACTAATATTGAAATAGTTTTTACTCTAATTCAAAATCTAATTCAAATTAAAAAACAAAACAGTGAATTTAATATACATCTTATTTCAATTAGAGTAAGTCATATCCCCTAATGGTAGTTGTTCATTTATTTATCAAGAAATATTTATTGGGGGGGCGCCTGGGTGGCACAGCAGTTAAGCGTCTGCCTTCGGCTCAGGGCGTGGTCCCGGCGTTCTGGGATCGAGCCCCACATCAGCCTCCTCTGCTATGAGCCTGCTTCTTCCTCTCCCACTCCCCCTGCTTGTGTTCCCTCTCTCGCTGGCTGTCTCTATCTCTGTCAAATAAATAAATAAAATCTTTAAAAAAAAAAAAAAAAAAGAAATATTTATTGAATTTCTACACAGGCCAGGCACCATTCAAGTAACTATTTTCAAAAATAAACAGATAATTAAGACCACATCACCAAATTTCTCAATTTAATATTCAGTCATTATTTCACCTCAGACAAAATACAAAAACATACAATATAATTCACAATTACAAACAAGTTGATAAATTTATCAGCAGATTATGTGCAATAAGTAATGGCAATATTTAAAAGCAGATTTTCCCCAAACATTGTCATTTTTTTCTCAAAGTTTCAACAGATGGCACAATAATTGTAACTGATTCAACAGCAAACTGAAAGGAATATGTAACTGTACAGTGTCATCTGACAGCAAATTTTATAGCTAGGTAGTAACCATCTTCTCACTGCTAAAAAATTAGTATCGTTTTTGCTAAAATATAAAGTATAAGGATGGAGCGACTTAAAAATTACAAAATCAAAGAATATGCAAAAGTTTAGCACAGAAATCAAAGCACAAGCCGAAAAAGAAAAATTAGTGGGATAAAGAGAAATAACTCTATCATCTGGGAAAAAATAAAGCAGTAGTTCACAGACCTCAGATGACTTTTTTTTTAAGATTTTATTGTAAGTAATCTCTCCACCCAACGTGGGGCTCGAACTCACAACCCCGAGATCAGGAGTCACATGCTTCACAGACTGAGTGGCTGGGTGCCCCTCAGACAACTTTTTAAGATGATGACTCCTAAGGATCTTTAAATACCATTCGTTCTACTTCCTCTAGCCTGCAAATCTGTTTAGTAAAACTATACAGTACAAACAACTAAAATTAGAAAAAGTCTATATTAAATAATCTACAGTACAAAGACTATGCCAAAACCCTTACTTCATCAAATAAAGGTAAGTAATGCACTTAATTTAAGTAACTATGATTTACCTGATTAATTTTCCTGAGTTCATTCGTTGCTTCAAAGTTATTTGGTTCCAGTTCTAATACTTTTTCATAATCTAGGTAAATGAGAAGATCAATATTTGAAAGACAGGATACTAAACAAATCCATAAAACAATAATCATTTGCTACATGTGACAAACAGGCAAGTATCTTGCAGCAAAATTAAGAGGAGTAAGAAATACTAGCCAATGGCAGCCTACTGGACTTTCTCCATTCTCCCCCAGGACAAACAAAACCCTGACAGAATCCCATGACAAATCACCTTCTTCCACCAGCCCCAGGAAGGATTCTTGCTATCACTAAGTTGTACATCATAAAACCAAGCAGCAGCAGAATCCTACCAGATTATCAACTTTATTCAGATTTTTGTAATTTGTAGTACAAAAACCTGTATTATGGGATAATAAAAGGCTTAGAATTTACAAATAAAGAAAAACATGTTAAGAACTTTACGTGCAGTGCTTCTGCCTCAAATTATCCGACAAAATGTTTTAATCCTTATTTTACAGATAAGAAACTGAAAATCATAGGAGATCCATCCATAACCTTCCCTTTGGTCACACAGCTAATACACAGTGGGATGAGAATCTGAACCAAGGTCTAATTGGTGGCCGATAATGTATTCTTTCTCAAAGTATCAAGATACTTTTAAATAGTAAAAATGAGCTTTATTCAAATGCAGAAAGCTCTCCGAAGGTAAGAACTGTGACTGTCTAGTATTCTTTGTATAGCATCTGTTAAATTAAACTGTTAAAGAATCTTTTTAGATAATAAAGACCTGGAAAATATTAATACCTTTTTTGGCATCCTCTAATTTTTGCAAAGCAAATCGAGCAGCACCTCGTCTTGCATAAGCCTTTGTATATCTTCTATTCAAGGCAATTGCTAAGTTACAATCAGACTCAGCAACAGCAAATCTGCAATTTAAAAATATTAAGGTTAATAAAATTCATTTGTTAAACCAAACGTCCAAATTTGTTTCTGAAATCCCCAAGAAGGGAATTGAGTTCCCAGTTAAAGGTGTGTTTCCCACCTTCATTTATTTACTTAAGGCTACTGAAAAGCATTAATTTGTGATGGTGAGACGTAAGCAACATTCCCTTTAAAGCAAGGAACAAGAACACCCATTATCACTGCTTTTTTCATTATTGTACTAGAGGTCCTGACTAATGCAGTTTCATAAGGAAGAAAAACAGGCAAAAAGACTGGAAAGGAAGGAAAAAAAACTAACATTCTCAGGTGATATGATGGTCTACCTAAATAAAACAATCTAGAGACACTGTTAGAAATAATGAAAGTCTGCAAGGTGGCTGCTTTGCTAGAGGTAAGCAACAAAAAAACAGAAATAAACCTAACAAAAGATATTTAAAGACCCATACGCAGAAAATTTGAAGACTGTCTTCAAAAACATTAAAGACTTAAGTAGACATACAGCACATTCATGATCTATAAGTCACAAAAACAGAGCAATATAATTCTCTTCAAACTGAGCTCTAATTCCAAAGCAATTACAATCAAAACCCCAACATAATTTTTCAAGGAATTTGACAAGATGATTCCAATATTTACGTTGATAAAGCAAAAGTCCAAGAATACCCAAGACATTCCTGAAAAATAAGGTAAGAAAACATGCCCAATGCCAAATATCAAGACTTAAAGATAGTATGGAATGGGCAGAGGGATAAGCAACAGATCAACTGGAGAACAGAGGGATAAAAAAGAGTCAGTGCAAACTTGACATAGAACGATGGTGGCATTGCGGATCCATGGGAAAAGCATGGATATTCAATAAATAAGACTGAAATGATTGAGGGGTGCCTGGGTGGTCAGTCAATTAAGCGGCTGCCTTTGGTGTGGGTTGTGATCCTAAGGTCCTGGGATTGAGCCCCACACCGGGCTCCTGGCTCAGCAGGAAGCCTGCTTCCCCGTGCCTGCCACTCCCCTGGCTTGTGCTCGCTCACTCTCTCTCTCTAAAGAACAAAAAAAAAAGACTGAAATGATTGAAATATTCATATGAAAAGATATGAAACTGGAATTCTACCTTCAGCATATATAAAGACTTAAACGTGAAAAGTAAAATATAAAAAGTTTTGGAAGAGGGGCGCCTGGGTGGCACAGCGGTTAAAGCGTCTGCCTTCGGCTCAGGGCGTGATCCCGGTATTCTGGGATCGAGCCCCACATCAGGCTCCTCCACTATGGGCCTGCTTCTTCCTCTCCCACTCCTCCTGCTTGTGTTCCCTCTCTCGCTGGCTGTCTCTATCTCTGTCAAATAAATAAATAAACTCTTTAAAAAAAAAAAAAAAAAAAAAAACTTTTGGAAGAAAATATAGAAGACTATTATGAGCTCAGGGAAGGAAACTATTTTTTTTAACAAATCATATTTTTAGAAGTGCTAACCTATAAAAAAAAATCAATAAATTGAAATATATTAAAATTAAGAATTTCTGTTCACGGAGACTTCACAGAGAAAGAAAAAAAGCAAATCTGCAAATTGGGAAAAATAATTATAAATAAACACTGAAGGATCAGTATCCAGAATAAAGAATTTTTAAAAATCAACAGAAAAACTGCTTAACAGAAAAATGGCCAGACAAGGCAGGCATTTCACAGGGGGGAAAAAAAAATACAAGTGGTGAATAAATATATAGGATGATGTTCAACCTTATTAGCAACTGTGGAAATGCAAATTAAGACCACAATGAATTATCATTTTACATCCGCTAAATTGAAAACAATTAAAAAGCCCAATTCACCAGTGTTGGTGGATAATGGAGCAAGCATTCTTACATGCTCCTAATGGGAATATAAACTTATACGACCACCTTTGTACTACCTGTACAATTGTCATCACCATGTAAAGTCGAACACATATACATCCTGTGACCCAACTCCAAGAAACATACAAAAATGTTGACAGTATCACTGCTTTAAATAAGGAAGAAAAGAAGGGTGGGAGTCCCTGGGAGGAAGGAAGAGAATGGATACAGAAAAGCACATTCCTAAAAAGTAATTATATATAACAGTGAAAATGAAAGATCTACAGCTATATGCAAAACATGAATAAATCTTAGCGATATAATATTCAGAGGAAGAGGCAAGCCACAGAAAACTACATTCAGTATGATACACTCTTAAAGCTTAAAAACAAGCAGTCATACAATATACTACATAGGAATATATACATATACAATGGATTTTTTTAAACCAAAAGAATGATAAATATGCAACTTGAAACAGTGGTTAACTGGGAGAGAAGCAAGGGTCAGGATATGGAAAGGAGTATCAACGTAGCTTCAAAAATAATAGTGTTCTAGTTCCTAAGTTGGGTGATGGGTGCATGTGGGTTTATTTAAAATTATTTTCCATAACTTGCACATACTAAATTATATATTATGAAATGTAAATACTGTAATTTCTCAGGATATTAATAAGTTTCAAAGGCTCAAGTATGTCAATTAAATATTAAAAACTCAGACACCCATATAATTTGTATTTCCAAATAAGTTTTTTTATAAAGATTTTATTTATTTATTTGACAGAGAGCACAAGCAGGGGGAGCTACAGGCAGAGGAAGAGGGAGAAGTAGGCTCCCCGCAGAGCAGGGAGCCCGATGTGGGGCTCAATCCCAGCACCCTGGGATCATGACCTGAGCCAAAGGCAGACACTTAATCATCTGAGCCACCCAGACACCCCTCCAAATAATAATTTAACAGTTAAAAATTTTAACATTCAAGAAATATCTTGATGGTATTTGTCTTTTTTTAAATTCTTATGATAAGTCCATTCTCTACTTATAAGACCATAACACATTCATATTCTTCAACATTAAGTACGTATTTAAAGGGAGAGTATGACTTAAAGATAAACAAAGATAAGAACATATTTTAAGTTTACTATAATGAAAGGTCTCTAGGTGAAAGAGGGTAAGGAGTAGATACATGATTTTTCAAAATAAGGAAATTAATTTCTAAAATTGTTTACCTAGCTACCTTTCCTTCCTTTTGTAAATTAGGTAAAAAACATCATTACTCAAATTTTTATTGGAGGAATATCTTGGTAACGTGGACTACAGGAGCATGGTCCGAGCATCTGAAACCATTTAAAATGGTCTGAATAAAATAACTCAAAAAGAAGGGAGCTGTAAGAATTTACAGAAATGTAGTCTGTGTTTAATCTTTCACAATTTATCATGAAAAGATTTTTTTTTCAAATTTTTTTATTAAGACAAATTTTCTACAGCAGTTTTAGGCTCATAGCAGTGCTGACGGGAAGGTACGGCTATGTGTCAGCTGTACACTCCCTGCCTCCACACGTGCATGGTTACCATTATCAATATCCCACATCAGAGCCGTACATTTGGGCAAGGGATGAACCCATACTGGCACATCGTTATCATCCAAAGTCCATGGTTTACATTACAGTTTATTCTCGGTGTTGTACATTCTATGTGTCTGAAAAAGTATTAAATGGCATGTATCTATCATTACATTATTACAGAGTACTTTCACGGCCCTAAAAAGCTTCTGTGTTCGGCCTATTCATTCCTCCACCACCCCCAACCCCTGACAACCATTCATTTTTTCACTGTCTCCGTCGTTTTGCCTTCTCCAGAATGTCATACAGTTGAAATCATGAAATCATACAGTATATAGATTTTTCAGATTAGCTTCTCTCACGTAGAAATACGCCTCTAAGGGGGAGCTAAGATGGCAGTGTAGTAGGACCACCCTAGGCTTGCTTCGTCCTTCCAACTCAGCTAGATAAATA
Source organism: Ursus arctos (assembly GCF_023065955.2). Lineage (NCBI taxonomy): Eukaryota > Metazoa > Chordata > Mammalia > Carnivora > Ursidae > Ursus > Ursus arctos. The sequence goes on from NW_026622941.1 coordinate 38,237,917, forward strand.
TCAAATCATTCTGAATACTCAAGAAATCAACCTGAGGACTGACGGAACTGCACAACTAGAGGGAGAGAAGGGGCCACAGTGAGGAAGGTAGCAGGTGCCGAGATGTGGTTTGGGGGAGAAACGGATCTCAGGTGCTGTGGAGGGGAGGGAGCCCTGATCCAGGAGAAAGGTGAGAGAGAGTAGAATGCTCGGGGATATGCACAAAGAGAGCACGATCCCAAAGCCACTGGCTTGGAAAATGAGAGGAGCTGATTTGGTGAATTTTTGCAGCCAGCGGGGCTCAGAGACTGCAGTTTTAGAGGTCGGGCTTGGCTGGGATAGAGCCCTGAGGGCGCCGCCCCGCTCCTGGAGAGAAGGCAGGCAAACTACCTGGGAGCAGAAGGTGTGATCTGAGGTTTGCCTATGGCACACGGGGAGAGACTGTTCACTCTTCTGGGAGCACATCTGAGAGGTGGCATTTGCAGAGATGCCTCTCAAGGGACAAAAGAGCCAGCAGGCACCAACTCCCCCCCCGCCCCGCCCCTCAGCAGAGCTGGAGAGACACCTGCTGAGGGCAGCTAACCCGGACACTGGCTGTTTAGCCGGCTTAGCTCCAAATCCCACACCCCTGCACTAACTACCCTTCTGGGTCAGACCTGCATTCGTCCCAGCACAGCAAGCCCCTTCCCCAGGAGACCAGTGCAGGCCCTTGCCACAGCACGTCCCTGAAGTTTGGAGTTTTAAAAGTCAGCAGGCTTGGCTGGGACAGAACCCAAAGTGTACTGCACTGCTCCAGGCAGGCAAGCAACCTGGAGACAGTGTGAAAACAGCGGCCCGAAAACCCCCTGAGAAACTGCTTGCTCTTCTGGGAGTGCTTCCCTGAGAGCAGCAAGTATGGAGACCCCTCTCCGGGGACAAAGGAGCCATTCCCCACTCCCTGCCCTTAGCATAAACCAACTTCAGTAAACAGTACAGCACCAATACTGGCTGCCTAACCTGCTTACACCAAGTCCCGGCCCCCTGTGCTCCACTGGTACTGCTCTTCTCAGGCAAGCGTGCCTAAGTTCCAGCACAGCAGGCCCCTTCCCCAGAAGACCAGCAGAAACCACCCCACGCACCGTGTCTACTGAGCAGAGAGTTCTGCAGGGCTTCAGTTCTGGTGGGGTAGTAGCATCAGGTTTCATGGAACAAGCAGACCAGAGCACACCTACTAAACACTTGCCACACTCTGGCCAAGGTTCAAACTCTGTCCACAGCAGGCAAGGAGAACCTCTGCAGATGACTGAACTGGGATAGAGGAGCCAAAGCACAGAAGCAAAGTGCACGTCGCACACACCAGACACTCTCTGAGTGCCACACCCTGGACACTATATGACCTCTTCTCCATAAAGCCACTACTCTCAGGAGCAAGAAACGTAACAGGCTTTTCTAATACACAGAAAACAGAGACAAAATGCCAACACAGAGGAATTCATCCCAAAAGAGAACGAGAAAAGGTCATGGCCAGAGAGCTAATCAAAACAGATATAAGTAATACATCTGATGGAGAATAAAAAGCAAAAATCGAGGATACTCCCTGGGCTTGAGAAAAGTATAGAAGACGTCAGGGAGACCCTTACCACAGAGATAAAAGAGTTAAAAAACAATCAGAATGAAAAATGCAATAACTGAGATTCGAAACAGACTGGATGTAATGACCCCAAAGATGGAAGAGGCAGAGGAACAAATAAGTGATACAGAAGATAGAATAATGGAAAATAATGAAGCTGAACCAAAGAGAGAAAGAAGAATTAGGGATCATGAGAATAGACTTAGGGAAGTCGGTGACTCCATCACACATAATAACATTCGTATCACAGGAGTCCCAGATAAAGAAAAGGAGGCAGAAGATAATTATTTGAGTAAATAATCACTGAAAACTTCCCTAATCTGGGGAAGGAAAGACATCTGAATCCAGGAGGCACAGAGAACTCCTATCAGAATCAACAGAAACGGGCCAACACCAAGACATACATTGTAGTTAAATTTGCAAAACACAGTGAGAAAGAAAAAATCCTAAAAGCAGCAAGACAAAAGAAGTCCCTAACTTATAAGAAAAGACCCATAAGGCTAGCTAGAGATCCCTCCACAGAAACTTTGCAAGCCAGAAAGGCGTGGCATGATATATTCAATGTGCTGAATGGGAAATATATGCAGCCAAGAATATTCTATCCAGCAAGGCTGTCATTCAGAATAGGAGAAACAAAGAGTTTCCTAGACAAACAAAAACTCAAGGAGTTCATGACCACTAAAGCAGCCCTGGAAGAAATACTAAAGGGGACTCTGAGTGGGAAAGAAAGACCAAAAGTGACAAACACTAGAAAATCTCCAGAAACAACAACAGAATCATAAAATGACACTAAATTCATATCTATCACTAATTACTCTGAATGTAAATGGATTAAATGCTCCAATCAAAAGACACAAGGTACCAGAATGGATTAAAAAGAAAACAAGACCCATCTCTATGCTGCTTACAAGAGACTCATTTTAGACCTAAAGATACCTGCAGATTGAAAGTGAGGGGTGGAGAAACATTTTTCATGCAAATGGAAGTCAGAAGAAAGCTGGAGTAGCCATACTTACATCAGACAAACTAGATTTTACACCAAACACTGTAACAAGAGATGAAGGGCACTATATCATAATAAAGTGAACTATCCAACACGAAGATCTAACAATTGTAAATATTTATGCCCCCAACACCGGAGCACCCAAATATATAAAATAATTAATAACATAAAGGAACTCATTGATAATAATACAATAAGAGTAGGGGAATTTAACATCCTACTTACAGCAATGGACAGATCATCTAAGCAGAAAATCAACAAGGAAACAATGGCTTTGAGTGACACATGGACCAGATGGACTTAACAGATATACACAGAACATCTGATCCTAAAGCAGAATACACGTTCTTTTCAAATTCACATGGAACATTCTCCAGAACAGATTACATACTAGGTCACATATCAGGCCTCAACAAGTACAAAAAGACTAAGATCATACCATGCATATTTTCTGACCACAACCCTACGAAACTTGAAGTCAACCACAAGAAAACATTTGGAAGGAGCACAAATACATGCAGGTTATAAACAACATCCTACTGACGAATGAATGGATCAACCAGGAAATCACAGAAGAAATAAGAGAATACACGAAAACAAATAAAAATGAAAATATGACGGTCCAAAACTTTTGTGATACAGCAAAAGCAGTCCTAAGAGGAAAGTATATAGCAATGCAGACAGACCTTAAAAAGCAAGAAAAATCTCAAACACACAAGCTAACCTTACACCTAGAAAGGAGCTAGAAAAAGAACAACAAACAAAACTTAAAGACAGCAGAACAAGGGAAATAATAAAGATTAGAGCAGGAATAAATGATATAGAAACAAACAAACAAAAAACAGATCAATGAAACCAGGAGCTGGTTCTTTGAAAGAATTAATAAAATTGATAAACCCCTAGCCAGACTTATCAAAAAGAAAAGAGAAAGGACCCAAATAAATAAAATCACAAATGAGAGAGGAGACATTTACAACCAAGACCACAGAAACACGAACAATTAAAAGAGCATATTATTGGGGCGCCTGGGTGGCACAGCGGTTAAGCGTCTGCCTTCGGCTCAGGGCGTGGTCCCGGCGTTCTGGGATCGAGCCCCACATCAGGCTCCTCCGCTGTGAGCCTGCTTCTTCCTCTCCCACTCCCCCTGCTTGTGTTCCCTCTCTCGCTGGCTGTCTCTATCTCTGTCGAATAAATAAATAAAATCTTTAAAAAAAATAAAATAAAATAAAATAAAAATAAAAGAGCATATTATGAAAAATTACATGCCAACAAACTGGACAACCTGGAAGAAGTGGATAATTCCCCAGAAACATATAAACTACCAAAACTGAAACAGGAAGAAACAAAAAACTTGAACAGACTGATAACCAGGAAAGAAATTGAATCAGTAATCAAAAATCTTCCAACAAACAAAAGTCCAGGGCTGGATGTCTTCACAGGGAAATTTTACCGAACAGTTAAAGAAAAGTTAATACCTATTCTTCTCAAACTGTTCCAAAAAACAGAAATGAAAGGAAAACTTCCAAATTCATTCTGTGAAGCCAGCATTATCCTGATTCCAAAACCAAAGAGTCCACCAAAAAAGAGAACCACAGGCCAGTAACTCTGAAGACCATGGATGCAAAAATTCTCAACAAAATACTAGCAAATCAAATCTAACAGTACATTAAAGGATCACTCACCATAATCGAGTGGGATTTATTCCTGGGCTGCAAGGGTGATTCGATATTTGCAAATCAATCAACGTGATACACCACATTAATAGAAGAAAGGATAAGAACCATATGATCCTCTCAATAGATGCAGAAAAAACATTTGACAAAGTACAACATCCATTCATGATAAAATCCCTTGACAAAGTAGGAATAGAGGGAATATACCTCAACATCACAAAGACCATACATAAAAAACCCACAGCAAATATCACCCTCAATGAGGAAAAACTGAGAGCTTTTCCTCTACAGTCAGGACCAAGACAGGGATATTCACTCTCACCCGTTATTAACATAGCACTGGAAGTCCTAGCCTCAACAATCAGACAACAAAAAGAAATAAAAGGCATCCGAATCAACAGGGAAGAAGTCAAATGTTCACTTCTGCAGATGACATGATACTCTATATAGAAAACCTAAAAGATTCCACAAAAATTGCAATTCAGTAGTCACAGGATACAAAATCAACGTACGGAATACTGTTGTATTTCTATACACCAATAATGAGGTAGCATAAAGAGAAATCAAGGAATTATTTGCACCAAAACCCATTAAGGCACCTAGCAATAAACCTAACCAAAGAGGTGAAAGATCTGTACTCTGAAAAGTGCAGAACACTTACGAAAGAAATGGAAGAGCACACAAAGAAATGGAAAAACATTCCATGCTCATGGATTGGAAAAACAAATACTGTTAAATGTCTATACCACCCAAAGCAATTCACACATTTAATGCCATCAAAATATTCAAAATACCATCATCATTTTTCAGAGCTAAAACAAACAATCCTAAAATCTGTATGGACCCACAAAAGACCCCGAACAGCCAAGGCAATCTTGAAAAAGAAAAGCAAAGCTGGAGGCATCACAATTCCAGACTTCAGGCTATATGTCAAAGCTAGTCATCAAGACACGATGGTACTGGTATAAAAACAGACAGATCAATGCAACACAACAGAAAACTCAGAAATGGATTCACAATTCTATGGTCAATTAATCTTTTACAAAGCAGAAAAGAATAGACAATGGAAAAAAACAGTCTCTTCAACAAATGGTGCTGGGAAAACTGGACAGTAACATGCAAAAAATGAAAACTGGATCACTTTCTTACACCATACACAAAAATAAAGTCAAAATGGATGAAAGACCTAAATGTGAGACAGGAAACCATCAAATTCCTAGAGGAGAACACACACAGTAACCTCTCTGGCACTGGCTGTAGCAACTTCTTACTAGATACATCTCCAGACGCAAGGGAAACAAAAGCAAAAATAAACTATAGGGACTTCATCAAAACAAAAAGCTTCTGCACAGCGAAGGAAACCATCTACAGAATTAAAAGGCAACCCACAGAATGGGAGAAGATATTTGCAAATGACATATCTGATAAAGGGTTAGTATTCAAAATCTATAAAGAACTTATCAAACTCAACACAAATAATCCAGTTAAGAAAAGGGCAGAAGACATGAGTAGACATTTCTCCAAAGAAGACATACAAATGGCCAATAGATACATGAAAAGATGCTCAACATCACTCATCATCAGAGAAATACAAACCAAAACTACAATGAGATACCACCTCATACCTGTCAGAAGAGCTAACATTAACAACACAGGAAATAACAGTTGTTGGTGAGGATGGGCAGAAAAGGGAAACTCTTACTCTGTTGGTGGGAATGTAAACTGGGGCAGGCACTCTGGAAAACAGTATGGAGGTTCCTCAAAAAGTTAAAAATAGAAGTACCCTACGATCCAGCAATTGCACTACTAGGTATTTACCTAAGGACACAGAAATACTGATTGGAAAAGGTACGTTCCCCCCCAATGTTTATAGCAGCAGCATCAACAATAGCCAAATTACGGGAAGAGCCCAAAAGTCCATCACTGATAAATGGGTAAAGAAGATGAGTGCGCACACACACACACACACACACACACACACACGGAATATTACTCAGTCGTCAAAAAGAATGAAATCTTGTCATCTGCAATGATGTGGGTGGAGCTAGAGTATATTATGCTAAACAAAATCAGTCAGAGAAGGACAAATACCATAGGATTTCACTCATATGCGGAATTTAAGAAACAAATGAACATGGAGGAAAAAAAAGAAAGACAAATCAAGAAGCAGACTCTTAACTACAGACACAAATTGAGGGTTACTGGAGGAGAGGCAGGTGGGGGGATGGGTTAAGTAGGTGCTGGGTATTAAGGAGGGCACTTGTGACGAGCACTGAGTGTTGCATGCAAGCAATGAATCACTAAATTCTACACTGAAACTAATATTCCACCGTATGTTAACTAACTGGAATTTAAATAAAAATTTGGAGGAAAAAAAAAAAAAACGAAGAGCCCATCTCCATTTTCAAGGAAAGAAGAAAGTTATCTTTTTATGATGTATGATTCCCAAATGCTAGTCTGCATGCAAGTGCCAGAATTTGGGACAAGTTTTTACCACTTTATGATGAAAACTGGGAAAAGACAGACCATATAGTAAATTCTTGTAAAGCCAAATTATTTCATTTAAAAGACTGTTCTAAGATTATGTCCTTAATACTGCCAAATAGCCTTTTGTTCAAGAAATTATAATGACAGCAGATGACTGTATGTTTGTTTTACTAGGCTTAGTTATGAGAATAAAAAGTCAGTAACACTAAGAAGAGAGAGAGAGAGAAGAAATATGCATCTAAGTTTCCTCCATGACTTTTCACGACTTAATAACTCATGCCTTTTTATTGCTGAATATTATGTAATTGCCTGGATGTACAAAAGATTTTAAAAAAAAAATCAGTCTCCATACACATATAAAATAGTCAGACACATTACGGGAATCCCTTACTTTTTCAACCTAAAGTATGCTGATGCTCTGTTTGTTGGCAACACAGGATTATACGGATCAGCATCCATGCCTTTGGTGTAGCATTCAATTGCTTCATCATATTTTCCTTGTTTGAAGTATTTATTGCCCTGAAAAAGCACATGAATCAGATATATACTGGCAGAGAATTGCAGAGCCACTTTCTTTCAATATTATGCATCTCTTACTAACTCATTAGCTCTGTGTTCAAGGTTAACAGGAAAGAAAAGAGAATTAAGCAAAATGGTCTTCCGACTAATGCTGAAATTCACTAGATACTCTGGTATGAGCACAAGCCAAAAAAGCCTTCGTAGAAAAATGAGTAACATACCTAGCATTATATACTTTAGATTGACAATAACCCACAAAAATGTAACAAAAGAAAGGCATCAAAATGAAGTCTAATCTGAAAAGAGTTCCACTTTTTGAAAAGCAATATAATTAGTTTTACAATGAGGGTTTCTGAAGAGGGATGTTTAACATTCCAAAAAGTAACCAAAGATGACCTGTGATACAGAGGAGTGGAATTTAATATGCATGTCAAGATTCACACACTGATTTTAAGTTACTTTAGTCTTCTACAAAAAACCCTAAAAGGACTCTCTGTACAGTCCATGCATAATACTTCATTTAATATTCTTAACAACCCACTGAGGTTTAGTAATAATATTAATCTTATTTTTACAGTTAAGAAAACTGAGGTACAGGAAATTAAAGAACTTGTCACAGGATCTGAACCCATACAATCTGGTTTCAGAGCATATACTTGTAATCAAGTTCTTGATACGGATACAGCCAATAACAACTTAAAGTGTGAACATCCCCCAAACTACACTGAAGAAATACTGGGATCCATACGATTTTCTACATATCCTGCTTACACGAAGGAAACTAATGCTAACCTAAAGAATACCTTTTCTTTTAGAGCAAGAGCCTTTTGTGAATCTACATGAATCCCATCTTCTTCTGACTCTGATTCTTGAGACACAGAATCATGGGTACTCTCTTCTTTATCAAGCTCATCAAGGATACTGTCCTGAAATTATAAGTAGAACAGTGCTCATAATTACATGACCATTAAAATAAAGAAGTCATTAAAAAAAAAAAGTACACTCAACAGAACTTACATTGTAATGATCTAAGGACCTAAAGGCTTAAGGTTGCTTTCAATCCAAATAACCTCTCATTGTTAGGATTATCTCCAGAGAAAAATGCCCCCTTGTTTAGAAAACCAAGATCCAGACTATTTCAAGAATCTAGCTACGAACTCATGAAGTAAGTAAGCTAAGTCAATAGAGCCTACAAATCCCTCTAAATCACAAACTATTCGTAGTGAGGTATTTACAGCTTGACATAAGCGAAGTTTGGAAATAACGCCAAACTAATGTAATAAACAACCAACAGCCAAGAAAGGTTTTTACTAAAAACCTTTTTTCTTCTTTATTCTCAAAATATGAAAAACTGCCTGTAAAGCACATGAACTCCTAATCCTTACAAAAACCTATGAGGTAAGTATAATTCCCCATGTTTTTTACTGGAAGGAACGAAGACACACAGGTTTATTAACTCAAGATCACTGGGCTAATGAGTGCCCAAGCCAAGATTTGAATCAAGGCAAATCTGCCTCCTCTGAAGAGCTCTCAAGGACTGTGTTAGAGTGTCTCTCAGTGAATTCCAAAAACACAGCCAACTCTACCAAAGAAAATACATAATATGCTAGTCCAACAGTTCCTCATCTCTTTTGGATCACACATTCCTTTCACGGTAATAAATCATCTCATCATATTTATCACATACGATAAAAGAATGGTTTTTATTAAGAGATTTTAAAACCAGTAAGCGTTAAAGTTCATTAAAGCTCATTTAAACAAAAATTTTAATTATATAAAAAAATCTTTTTTGCCTTTAATACCATACTACTTATGTCAAAAAACCCCAAGTCATTGACAAATTAAAAAATAAAATAAAATCTATGCTTGTTTCCTTGAATGAACATTAAAGGATAGACTGAAACTCAGCTACGTGTTTTAGCATGAAGATTCCACAAATACCACCAGCCTACCGACATTAAAGAGCCGAGATTATCCAACGCCGCTACGCTTGCATGTGTAGACCACCACCAGCAGCAGAACACTAAAGCAGCTGCTCAGATCTCAACTAGAGTGGGATGGTAAGTAAACACCTACGTCTTGTATGGATACACTAAAACGACGTCAAGCAACGCAGGGCATCATGATGGCACTGGCCACACAAAGCAGGAGTTCAAAAGTATCTGCTGACTGAGTAAATGACTGTATAGAAAGCACCACTCTCAGCAATGATCTGAGGGTGATGGCTTTCAGGAAAAAGCATTATAAGAACATACCACCTTACGAAAAGGAAAAATCTATATAATGACAGGTAAGGTCACAAAAAATCAAAGTAGACTATATAATACTCAGCAGAGAAAAAATCATGTTCAGAAAGTACTTCCCACAGCAATAAATCCAAGACCTAAAATCGTACTTCTCTTACATCAGGACAATACTGAAGCAGATGGCAAACTATTTAATTGTTAGTGCCAGCTCTATCTTGAGTCAATTAGCCTTGGTTTCATTAAGAAAAATACAATTAATGTGAAAAACTATTGAGCAATGTCTTCTAAAACTAAATGTATATATAAAATATGTCCTGGCAAATTCCCTCCCGGGTGCTTACATCCATCAAAAGACACATACAAGAATGTTCATAGCAGATTTATTCATAATAGTCCCAAACTGGAAACAACCCAAACTATGTCAATAGGAGAATGGATACACAAACTGTGATATATCCACACAATGGAATTCTAATCAGCAAGGAAAAAGAACAAATTACTGCTACTGTTAATATGGATCAATCTCAGACAATGCCAGCAAACAAAGCTAAACACAAAAGAGTGTGTACTGTATGATACATTTATATGAAATTCCAAAACTGGCAAAACTGATCTATAATATTAGAGATCACAATACTGGCTACTTTCGGGAGGTAATCAACTGAAAAGGAAGGCTTCTGGGATGCTGGAAACATCTTATATTTTGATGTGGATCATGGTTTCTCAGGTATATACAGGAGCAAAAATTCAGGGAGCCGTACACTTAAAATTTTTGCACTTCACTGTATGTATACTATAACCTCAAATAAAAATGTTAAACAGACAAGTGCAAATAAAATAATAAACATAAAAATCAGAAGAGTGGTTATCTATGGGGATAGAGGGAAGAAAAGAAGATGGGATAGGGATGCGGTATTTTTGAATTCTAAATGCAGTGGTGGCTACCCAAATCTGTGTGGTAAAATGGCATTGAACTATACATACATTGTACCATATCAATTTCCTGGTTTTGATACTGTACTATAATTAAGGAAGATACAACCACTGGGGTAAATGGGGTAGGGAGTACACAGGACCTCTACATACTATTTTTTTTAATACCTTTTTTTTTTTTTAAGATTTTATTTCTTTATTTGACAGAGATAGAGACAGTCAGCGAGAGAGGGAACACAAGCAGGGGGAGTGGGAGAGGAAGAAGCAGGCTCCCAGCGGAGGAGCCTGATGTGGGGCTCGATCCCAGAACGCCGGGATCACGCCCTAAGCCAAAGGCAGACGCTTAACGACTGCGCCACCCAGGAGCCCCTACATACTATTTTTGCAGAAAGAAAAAATAGAAAAAAAGAAAAGGATCCTGGCTGTTTTAGCCACTACTCACTGAATGAGGGCTTCAGGAGAAAAAAATAATCTAGTTAATTGAAAAGCAATGTCATTTAATTTGGACTCACATAAAATAATCTATAAGTGAAAGACACAAAGGTAAGAACTTTACATTATTCTTCATTTAACCCATGACTCTTAGCTAACTTCAAGACAATTTTATTCAAATACTAAGAAGCACAGAAGCAAATTAACTTACCACATCAAGTTTTGCCCATGCCTCATAATCATAAGATTTTATCCTGTTTTTTGTGTTTTCATCTTTGGTTTTTTTAGAAGACTCTTTAGGTTTGCCTTTCTTCTTTTTCCTAAAATTCCCATTTCGAATAGGAGGTAAATTCTAGGGATGGGAAAAAATAAACACACAATGTTTAAGCACTGCTCTGTTATTACTCTTTTATATAACTACCAATGTTTAAAACTATCACTAAATTATATTTTCAAGTAAGAAGTACTTTTTATTTTTTAAGTGCTTAAAATACCAATTTACCATCTTCACTTATAACAATTCATGCCTGAAAAGTTTAATTCATTCTTTGACAAATGCTGAATATTGTTTAGTCACAAGGAAAGTATTAGCTAGAAATTTTAATTATACACTTCATTTGCAATCCTAAATTCACGCTTCCGAAATTGCTTTATCGTCAGCCTTACTACAATGAATCAGCAGTACAACAGCAAACTGAACTGCCTCCATATCGTTAGTTTGAAAGTTACCCATACTTAAATGCGGTCTTAAGAAAAACGTTTGTAAGTAATCTACATTTTATGCCAATACTGTATGTTAAGATACCATTAAATATGTAATTGTACACAATCTGTATTATATATATACACACACACCCCTAAATATCGAAGATGCTATTCATTTACCTTAAGAATTATCACGCGGTCTTCCTTTCTGTAACTACTGGCTAAGCCTTAAAATGTCTGAATAGAGTTAATATAATTATTACAAACATTTAAAAAGCAGAATTTTTCAAAATGTTTGACAGGCAGCACATGACTTCAATTTCAGTATTTTCGTGAAACATTTTACAAGGTTGTGCTTTGTTTTAAATTAAACAGCTTTGCTGGAAGCTAAAGTGGGATTTAATCAAGAAAGTTACCTCTTCAGGAACACCATTCTGTCTTCTTAGTTCCATATCCTTCTGTTTAATATCTTTTTCCCAGTTTTCTAAATCCCTCATAAAGTCCTGTAATTCTTCTGCATTTTGTTTCACTTGTAGTTGTAATTCAATTGCTTTATTTGTCGAAGTCATTATGGTCTGCAGGCTTTTGACCAACCAATCTCTGACAAGAATTAAACAGAATTATTTGGTTTGTTTTTGAAGCAGAGCTAATTAATGATTTTTTTACCACTTCATAAATGGCAAAAAATACGTGCATGGACGAGAGTCTAAAGTGATGCTGAACAAAGAAAACATCAGTATATTATTTTTTAAATGAATCAATGTTTGCTGAATGAACAAATGAAAAATAAACAGACAAGTCTGGGCTTCACTGCAATGCAATATGAATGAAAGGCAATGATGGGGAAATCACTGAAATTAGCAAGCAGCAGACTCTCTGCTCATCTCCAGTTTATAAATTAATCTAATTATCTCCTTTACTCCTTTTCAAAATTTATTGAACTTCTGCTATGTGACAGGTCCTGTAAAAACAAGTAAGACAAGATCCCAGGTCTAGTGGAAAAGGAAACGAAATAATCAAGTACCGAGCCACAAAATACTATGCTAGGCAGGGTTTTTCATCTTGGGGCTATTGACACTTTGTGTTTTGTTTTGTTTTGTTTTGTTTAAGATTTTATTTATTTATTCGACAGAGAGAGAGGCAGCGAGAGAGGGAACACAAGCAGGGGGAGTAGGAGAAGGAGAAGCAGGTTTCCCGCCGAGCAGGGAGCCCAATGCGGGGATCGATCCCAGAACGCTGAGATCAGGACCTGACCTGAAGGCAGACGCTTAAGGACTGAGCCACCCAGGCGCCCGGCTATTGACACTTTGGGCCAGATAATTCTCTGTGGTAGAAGGTCTGTCCTATGCATTGTAAGATGGCTGGCATCTTCCAAGTGTGTAGCAGTATTCTCCCTCCCCTCTAGACTGTGACAATCAAAAATGTCTCCAGACATTGTCAGATGTCACCGGGGAGACAAACTCCTGGTTGAGAACTGCGCTAGAGGCACATACAGATGCTGTGGGACTGACCACAAAGGACAGGCATAAATCAGGTGGGTAGGGTGGTGGGTTCAAGGAAAGAGTCCCCAGAGGTGCTATAACTAGCTAGTGATTAACCATGGAGTGGGCACGTGGACTGAAGGACTAAGAAAGAGAATGACGGAAGAGAAGGCTGAGGTGGCTATGGGACAGATCTCAAAATGCCAGGCCTTGAGGTCTGAGAGCTATGAAAGTATCGTGGAGGTAAAATCAAAAGTACCTCATGACTGATTCAACTGAGGAGCTGCGAGCAGAGAAGGACATAAACAATGTCTTAGATTTCCTGCTTGGGAGCCTGGTGAAATTAGCAGTGCCATTTGAGTCACAGATTTGATCTGTGATCTAGAATTGATCACAATTCTAAAAGGAAAAGAGGGGGGCACCTGGCTGGCTCAGCCGGTGGAACATGCCACTCTTAATCTTGGGGTTATGAGTTTGAGCCCCACGTTGGGTGTAGAGATTACTTTAAAAAAAATTTTTTTAACCTTAAAAAAAGAAAGGAAAAGAGGTTTCAGGATTGGAGGACAAGAAGACAAATATTTCAGTTTGGGATATACTGACTCAAGTGCTTATCAGACATCAGGATGACATACCCAGTAGGTAGTTACATAGGGCAGAGATATAAATTTATAAATTTGAGTGTCATTAGCATAAAGGTACAAGTTACAATCATGGATTTGGACCTGCTTAATCACTGCGACTGCTGGGTTGGGTGGGGCCGGGGTGGAGCCTGCAAAACACTACCATTTAGGGAACAAGCCAAGGAGATGCCAATATAGGAAAAACTGGGGAGCAACATCTAGAGAGCTGGGAGGAAAACTGGAGAGTACTGTCACAGAAGAGAATTTTCAAGAATGAGTTCAAGATGAGAGAGGTTGGCAGTGCCTAATGACACAAAGGTTGCATTAGGGGAAAGAAAGTGCACTGTATTTAGTCATATAAAAATTTATTGAAAGTTTTAATGAGACTTAAGGAAAGAATGGAAATAAAATGAGCTGCTGAGTAAATGAGATTATATGGGGATTAGCTAATTCTGTAATAATCTAAGATTGCTCACAAGTATAGTCTGGTGGAAGAGGACGAACAGAATCAGTGTAAAAGAAGATCTAGGAAAAAGGATGAGTGATGGGGCAGGATGAGTAATGGGGCAAAGTCCGCAAAAAGATAGGAAGGGATTCAACGTTTAAGGTGAGTGGGGAGGGGAGCAGCATGGGAACGAGAGCAGAGATTAGGAAAATCACTTTTCTGATGGTTGCAAATGCAGATAGGTCTTCTGACCCCTTGCCTGTCCTTATAACCTAATAAAGTTTAACCTTCTTTTCAGGCAGTGCCCCAGTTTGATCACGTATGTATATCTCATTTTTAAAAAAAACGAAACCAGTATAGTGCTTTCCTGGGGGCTCAAAAATAGGAATAATAATGCAACAAGCCGCTGAGATGCTACAAAGAGTCGAAACCCTTTTTCATTTCACTCATCACCTCTGCTGCTCCCGCAGGTACAATTGCTCCCACGGAACCTACGACGGGGCTAGAGTCGGAGCAGGGAACCAGAAACTTCCAGTGCTGGGGGGTATCGCTTTCATACTCAGTATCCAGGCGAACACAGCACACCCACGCCGAGAGGGGGGCGGGTATCCCCCCCCCCCTCCTGCAGTTCTCTAGGTAGGGTGGATCTGCGATCGGATCACCGCAAATCGGCCAATACCCTGGGTAGCCGGGGATGGAGGGACAGTCGGCGGAGCAGATCTTCCATACCCTGGCGCGCAGGGCGAGTCCCTTCCGGAACGCTCCCCCGGGACGCCGCTACCCTGGACACCACCGCGCCGCCGCGCCCTCGCCGCCCGCCCTCACGCGTTCCTGCCCTCCGCCTCCCCCGGCACCCACGGCCGCGCGCCCTCTTTGCGCCAGGTCACCCCCAAAGCCTCGTCGGCTATCGCAGCCGGCGATAAAGGCAAAGCCGGCTCACCTCGCTAGGCCGTTACTGCCCGCAGGACCGGTACCCCAGGCCCGCAGCTTCCCACGCCGGGCCCCGCCTTCCCGAGCTTTCCCACAAGTCCCCGCGTGCCCTCGCCCCGCCCCCTGGCTTCCGGACGGAGCGTGCGCAGAAGGTCAGATACTGTGCGCCTTTCTTCTCCCGGTGGAGTTGAAGAATTGACAGGTGTGTTAAAGGCAAATCTGACGCCTTGCCTGTTTCCAACGTGACTAAACTTCACGGGAGATAACCCCAAAACTGCAGAGTCATCCTGACTCGTTCTGATTCCCAAAGTAATAACATCTTGAGTATTAACTTGGAATCCCTTAAAACAATTTTAGCCCGAATATTTGCCTTGCCGGTGTCTGTAGATTACGACCTTTGTAGGCATGACGATCATCCGAGAAAGGTACTGTTTCCAACAGACTGTGTAATCTTGTAACTCTGACAATTGTGCGCGGTTGTTGTTTTTCCCCCCTTTAAGCGCCTCCATTTGGCAAACCAGTTCTTCAGTCTGACTCTTTTCGCCTTTGCAAGTAAACTCTCCTTTTTTAAGTGTATCTACATCTGAGTCTTCCTTGGACGTGTGTCAGTATTAAGATCTGTCTTTAGGGGCGCCTGGGTGGCACAGTCGTTAAGCATCTGCCTTCGGCTCAGGGCGTGATCCCAGCGTTCTGGGATCAAGCCCCACATCAGGCTCCTCCGCTAGGAGCCTGCTTCTTCTTCTCCCACTCCCCCTGCTTGTGTTCTCTCTCTCGCTGGCTGTCTGTCTCTGTCAAATAAATAAATAAAATCTTTAAAAAAAAAAATCTGTCTTTAGATGTGCCCTGGCTTAAAACGAAGAAAGAATGTGAAGGTTTTAGTGCTTCTTGCTTCTGCTTAGTGTAAGAGTGAGCTTTCTTTCAATTTCATGACAACTCTAAAATTGTAAAACAAAAATAATGTCAACAGCCCATGAAAACAAACAGAAGCAAACAAACCTATCGGTTTGAAACAACTCAATGATCTCAAACATTAGTCCCAAAATCCAGTTCAGTGGCTCTCAGTTTTGGCTGAGCTTTGGAATCATCTATGGAGCATTAAAACAAAAACAAACAAACAACAATAAAAAAAAAAATAGGGGCACCTGGGTGATTCAGTCCGTCCCACATCAGGCTTCTCCGCTAGGAGCCTGCTTCTTCCTCTCCCACTCCCCCTGCTTGTGTTCCCTCTCTCGCTGGCTGTCCCTCTCTCTGTCAAATAAATAAATAAAATCTTTAAAAAAAAAAGAATTATTTGAAGTAATAAGCATATTATTTTATTTTTTTATCTCACAACATAATGGTAATGTTATCCCCATTTTACCAGTGAGGAAGCTGATACGAATCATTAAGAAATTTGCCCGTACGGCCAGCAAGTGACAGAGCTTGGTGAGGTACCTGGGCATTCCGGCTTCAGAGCCAGCACCCGTGACCACCATGTTCTCCTGATTCCTTGTCTTGCTCATTTGGCTGTGAGCTCCCCTGAGGAAGGGCGAGATGAGGCCCTGGTCCACCCATCTGCACTCTGTGACTTGCCTGAGATGTTCCTTCATATCTGGCATTCTCCTAGCATCTGTAGCCTACGTAATCTGTTGACAGGTAAGAACTTTCTTAATTTATCTCTTTAGGACCTCCTCCTCCCTCACTGGGTCAACTTCCACAACCGCAGAAGCTGTATCCAGAAGTGTCCTTACATGTCTTGTGGATGTGGCCTATGGGGCTGGTTAGCAGGGCTGGGGATCACCAGTCTCCTTTTACTGCACCCCATAATCTATGTATAATGCTCCTTCCACACTCTCAAGACTAATTTTCTAGAGAAGTTTTAGGTTTCCAATAAATTGAGATGAAGGTACCAAGATTTCCCATATACCTCCTGCCCCCACACATACATAGCCTCCCTTACTATTAACATCAGTCACCAGAATACTACAATTTTCTACCAAAAATGAACTTACATTGACACATCACAGTCACTCAGAGTCCATAGTTTAACTAAGGGTCGCTCTTGGTGTTGTACAGTGGTTCTGGACAAACTTATAACAACCATGTATCTCCCATTGTACTGTCATACAGAATATTTGCACTGCCCTAAAAAGCCTCCGTGCTCTGCCTATTCATCCCCCCACTATCTGCATCTCGGGCATGATCTTTCCTATTGTTTCCACAGTTTGCCTTTTCCGGAATGTCATATACTTGGAATCATACAGTATGTAGCCTTCTCAGATTGACTTTTTTTCACTTAGTAATATGAATTTAAAATTCCTCCATGTTTTTTCATGGCTTGATAACTCATTTCGTATGAGTCTGAATAGTACTCTGTTGTCTGGATGTACCACGGTTTATCCATTCGCCTACCACATTTTGACAATTATGAGTGCAGCTGCTATAAATATTCACATGGGTGTTATTGTGTGGCCAAAAGTTTTCAAATCCTTTGGGTAGATACCAAGAAGAGTAATTGCCGGATCATATGGTAAGAATACCGTTTTGTTTTGTTTTGTTTTGTTTTGTTTTGTTTTGTTTTGAGAGAGAGAGAGAGCACGTGCAAGCGCATGGGAGTGGGAGGAGGAGGGGGGACAGGGGGACAGAGAGAAATGTAAGCAGGCTCCATGCCCAGCACAGAGCCCGCACAGGGCTTGATCACACCACCCTGAGATCATGACCAGAGCTAAAATCAAGAGTCAGTTGCTTAACCAACTGAGCCATCCAGGTGCCCCAAGAGTATGTTTTGTTTTGTGAGAAACTGCCAAACTCTCTTCCAATGTAACCGTCCATTTTGCATTCCCACCAGCAATAAAGGAGTGTGCCTGTTGTTTCACATCTCCACCAGCATTTGGTGGTGTCAGTGTTCCAGATTTTGGCCATCTAATAGGTAGGTAGTGCTATCTTGTTATTTTTAATTTGCATTTCCCTGATGAAATATGATGTGGAGCAACTCTTCATATTCTTATTTGCTATCCGTATATCTTCTTTGGTAAGGTGTTTGTTATGGTCCCATATTTTTTTTAACCGAGCTGTTTTCTCATTGTTGAGTTTTAAGTCTTCTTTGTATATTTTAGATAACCGTCTTTTATAGGTGTGTATTTTGCAAATATTTCCTCCTAGTCTGTGACTTATCCACTAATGCTCTTGATGTTGTTTTTCACAGAGCAGATGTTTTTAATTTTAATGAGGTATAACTTACCAACTTTTCTTTCGTGGGTTATGTCTTTGGTGTTGTATCTAAAAAGTCATCACCATACCCAAAGTCATCTAGGTTTTCTCCTATGTTATCTTTTAGGAGTTTCATGGTTTTGTGTTTTATATTTAGGTCTATGATCTATTTTGAGTTAATTTTTGTGAAGGGTGTAAGGCCTGTGTCTAGACTGATTTTTTTACATGTAGATGTCTGGTTATTCCAGAATCTTATTGAAACTAATACTTAGCTCCATTGTATTTCCTTGACTCCTTCATGAAAATCATTGAGTATGCTTCTTTGGGTCTATTTCTGGGCTCTCTATTCTGTTCCATTGAACTATTGGTCTTTTCTTTCACCAACACCACACTGTCTTCATGACTGTAGCTGTATAGTAAGTCTGGAAGTCTGGTTCTTCTCCGATATTGTATTGGCTCTTCTGGGCCTTTTACCTCTCCATATAAAATTTAGAAATGGTTTGTTGACATCTATAAAATAACTTGCTGGAGCTTTGAATGGGATTGAGTTGGGAAGAATTGACATTTTGACAATATTGGGTCTTCCTATCTGTGGACACGGAATATCTTTCCATTTACTTATTTTTACATCTTATTCATGAGAATTTTTTAGTGTTCTTCATAAAGATCTTGTGTATATTTCGTTAGGTTTATACTTAAGTATTTCATTTTGGGGGTTGCTAATGTGAATGGTATTGTGTTTTTCATTTCAAATTCCACTTGTTCATTACTGGCATATAGGAAAGCAACTAACTTTTTATATATTAACCTTGTATCTTTTAACCTTGCTATAATTACTTATTACTCCCAAGAGATTTTTTTGTTGATTCTTACAGATTTTCTACATAGATGATCATGTCATCTGTGAATAAAGACATATTTCCCAATATGCATAACTTTTATTTCCTTTTCTTGCCATATTGCATGCACAAGGACTTCCAGTTCAATGTTGAAAAAGAATAGCGAGAGGGGACATTTTTGCCTGGTACCTGATTTTAGTGGGAAACCTTCAAGTTTCTCAGTATTAAGTATGATGTTAGCTGTAAGTTTTTTGCAGATTATTTTTATCAAGTTGAAGAAGTTTCCTTCTATTCCTAGTTTACTGAGAGTTTTTATTATGAATGGGTGTTGGATTTTGTCAAATGCTTTTTCTACATCTATTGATATGACCATGCAATTTTTCGTTTTTGGTCTGTTGATGTGCTAAATTACATTAATTGATTTTTTAATGTTGAACCAGCTTTGCATACCTGGAATAAATCCCACTTGGCTGTGGTATACAATTCTTTTTATACTTTTTTGGGTTCTACTTACTAATATTTTGTTGAGAATTTTTACGTCTACGTTCATGAGATATATTGGCCTGTAGTTTTCTTTTCTTATAATGCCTTTGTCTGGTTTTGGTATTAGTGTAATGCTGACCTCATAGAATGAGTTAAGAAGCATTCCCTCTTTTTATATCCTCTGAAATAGACTGTAGAAAACTGGGTAAATTTCTTCCTAACCTATTTGATAGAATTTACCAGGGAACCTATCTGGACTGGTGCTTTCTCTTTTAGAAGGTTATTAATATTATTTATTTACCAGATATAGGCCTATTCAGATCATCTATTTCCTCTTGTGTCTTTCAAGGAATTCATTCATTTCATCTAGTTTTTAAATTTATGAGCATAGAGTTGCTCATAATATTCCTTTATTATCCTTTTAACTTCCACAGAGTCTGCTGTGTTGTTCTTCTCTCATTTTGATATTAGTCATTTATGTCCTCTCCTTTTTTCTTAGTTAGCCTGGCTAGAGGCTTATCAACTTTATTGATCTTTTCAAAGAACTAGTTTTTAATTTTATTTTCTCTATCGATTTCCTGTTTTCAATCTGTTTGATTTCTGCTCCAATTCTTATTATTTTTCTTCTACTTTTCATTTTTCTCTGCTTTTTCTAGTTTCCTAAGGTAGAAACTTAGATGATTGATTTTACATCTCTCTCCTTTTCTAATATATGCATTCAATGCTATAAATTTTCCTCTAAGCATTGTATCTCACACATTTTGATAGGTTGTATTTTCATTTTCATTTAGTTCAAAACATATTAAAATTTGTCTTGAGTTTTTTTCCTTTACTCGTGTTATTTAAAAGCGTGTTGTTTAATGTCCATGTATTTTATGGTTTTCCAGTTCTCTTTTGTTATTGGTGTCTAGTTTAATTCCACTGTGAGCTGACAGCAGACATCGTGGTATTCTGTTATTTTGAATTTGTTAAGCAGTATTTTGTGGCCTGGAATGTGGTTTATCTCGGTGAATGATCCATATGACTTTGAGAAAAATGTACATTCTATCTTATTAGATGAAATAGTCTATAGATGGCAATTATATTCAGTTGATCGATGGTGTGGCTGAGTTTACCTGTATCCTTACTGATTTTCTGCCTACCAGGTCTGTCTGTTTCTGAGAGAAGGATACTGGCATCTCCAACTATGATAGTGGATTCATTTATGTCTTCTTTCTATTTTATCAGTTTTTGCCTCATGTAGTTGCAGGCTGTGTTGTTTGATGCATACATGTTAAGAATCATTACATCTTCTTGGAGAGTTGATCCATTTAACATTATGTAATGCCCTTCTTTTTCCCTGATAACTTTCCTTACTTTGAAGTCTGGTCTGTCTGAAATTAACATAGCTATGCCTGCTTTCTTTTGATTAGTGCTAGCATGGTGTATTTTTCTCTATCCATTTACTTTTCATCTATGTGTATCTTTATATTTAAAGTGGGTTTCTCATAGACAACATATAGTTGGTTCTTGGTTTTGATCCACTATGACGATCTCTTTTTTATTTGTTGCATTTAGACCATTGACATTCAAAGTAACTATTGATGTAGTTGAATTAATATCTGCCATACTCATTACTGTTTTTTATTTGTTACCCTAGGTCTTTGTTCTGATTTTTGTCTTCCATTCATTTTCTGGTTTTTATGCTTTTAATTGAGAATTTCATATGATTCCATTTTTTTCTCCTTTCTTAGCAAATCCATTATACTTTTTACATTTTTTTTACTTTTTTTACTTTTTTTAGTTATTGTCCTAGAGTTTGCAAAATACATTTACAACATTAATCCTTGTCTACTTTCAAATAACACTATACCACATCATGGGTACTGTGAGTACCTTATGATAACAAAATAATCCTAATTCCTTCTTCTCATCCCTTGTACCTGCTATTCATTTCACTTACATATGAGGATAAATATATATGTATATTTCTGTAATACCTATATGTATATAAGTGTACATAAATATATGTGTACATGTATACATAACATATATAATTGAACACATTATTGCTGTTGTTATTTTGAACAAATTGTTATCTGTTAGATCAATTAGTAACAAGAAAGTAAGCTTTTATTTTACCTTCACTTTTTACTTCTTTGATACCCTCTTTTTTCTCTATGTAGATCTGAGTTTCGGATCTATGTTATTTTCCTTCTCTCCAAATTTTGAAATTTGGAAATTTTGAAAATTTCTTGCAAGGCAGATCTATGGGCAACAAATTCCCTGAATTTTTGTTTATGTGAGAAAGTCTTTATTTCTCCTTCCCTTTTGAAGGATAATTTTGCAGGGTACAGAATTCTAGGTTGATGGGTTTTTTCCCTCAACCTTTTTTTTTTAAGATTTTATTTATTTAATTAGAGAGAGTGTGTTTGCATGAGCAGGGGGGAGGGCAGAGGGAGAGGGAGAGAGAGAATCTCAAGCAGACTCTGTGCTGAGCACAGAGCCTGATGCAGGGCTCAATCTCTTAACCCCAAGATCATGACCTGAGCTGAAATCAAGAGTTGGACACTCAACTGACTGAGCCACCTAGGCACCTTCTCTCAGCATTTTAAATATTTCATGCTATTCTCTTCTTGCTTGCATGGTTTCTGAGCAGAAGTCAGATGTATTTCTTATCTTTGTTCCTCTGTAGGTAAGACTTTTTTTCCTCTGGTTTCTTTCACGGTTATTCTTTATCTTTGATTTTCTGTAATTTGAAAATGATATGTCAAAGTATAGCGGTTTTTTGACATTTATTCTGCTTGCTGTTTTGTGAACTTCCTGGATCTCTGGTTTGATGTCTGACATTAATTTGGGGACATTCTCAGTCATTATTGTTTCAAATATTTCTTCTGTTCCTTTCTCCCTTTCTAACTGCAAAGGGGGAGCAAATGCCAGAAGGAGATTCTGGCATTCTCATTATGCGTATGTTACACCTTTCGTAGTTGTCCCACAGTCCTTGGCTATTCTGTTTTGGTCGTTTGTCGGTCCTTATTCTCTTTGCTTTTCGGTCTTGGAGGATTCTATTGAGATATCCTCGAGCTCAGAGATTCTCTCCTCAAATGTGTCCAGTGTACTAATAAGCCCCTCAAACGTATTCTTCATTTCTGTTACAGTGTTTTCATCTCTGGCATTTCTTTTTGGTTCTTTCTTAGGATTTCCATCTCTCTGCTTACATTGCCCATCAGTTCTTGCATGCTGTCCGCTTTATTCATTATAGCCCTTAGCGTATTAATCATAGTCACTTTAAATTCCCTATCTGAAAATTACAATATCCCTGCCATGCCTGTTTCTGGTGTTTGCTCTAGCTCTTCAAATTATGTTATTTTACCTTTTGATATGCTTTGTAAATTTTTTCTTGATTGCCAGGCATGGTAAATTGGCCTTTGGTAATGTGGGGGGGGAGCATTCCACAGTCCTGTGATTGTGTTTCAGTCTTTTAGTGAGCCCATACTTCTGAACTGTGAACTTCACAAGTGTTTCTCCGGTTTTTGCCCCCTTTGTGTGGAAGAGGATGGCTAACGTGGGTGGAGTTGGCTATTTGCCTTCCCCAGGTCAGTTAGGCTCTGATAATATTCTGGCAGGTTAGCCACCGGCTAACAAGTTTCCCCCAAGGGCAGGCTTTGTTAACGAGGACAACGTGCTCTGGCTATTTCAAAATGGTTCCAACTCTCCTCCCTGTGCCAGAAGCCCAAGAGGGTTTTTCTAATACACACTATGGGAACCTGGTGGAGCTAGAGATCAGTCTCACAATACGGTGGCACCCCCTATGCCAGGGTCCCCTGGAGTTTGGAACTCAGAGTAGTCTGCCTGCCTCTCCTTCCGGCAATTCATCAATTGCAGCTCAGATTTTCCTCTCCTGGCACTGGTTTCTACAACGGCTTTCTGCTTGAGAGTCTCTGCTCCAATAAGCTTATCTTTCCAAGCTTATTCCAATCTATAGTTGCCTGACTTTCCAGTCTTCAGGGCCATGGTTGGCCTGCATCCTCTCCTCTCTTGCAGATCCAAGAAGAGTTGTTGATTTTTCAGTCTGTTCAGTTTTTCACTTGTTGTTAGGATGGAATAGTGACTTCCAAGCTCCTTATATGTGGAACCAGAAGTCGGATGTACCCTCCTTCTACTCTTCACATTACAAATCAACCAGCAAGAATTCTCTTCCCCTCTTGGCTAGAGAGACTTAATGAGTCCTCAGGACTTGGAGTTACCACATTCTGCACACCATCCTGAATAGCATCTGAAGCCAGCGACATCACTCTCAGCTCCAGGGAAAAGGCAGGGAGGGAGGCAGAGAGTTGAGGGCGGTCATATACAAAGAGGAGATAGAGTCCAAGTTTTCTTAATGACTTTAATTAGAGACTTGAACCCTGTAAACCATAGTTCAAGCCTAGTTCTGTGGAACAGTGTCTGGTTCTCCCCGAGGTCACAGGAGGAGAAATGCATAATTGAGGTTGGAACGGGGATCCTCACTCTCCCTGGTCTTTAATTCCAGAGTAATTCCAGCAGATTATGGCTGCTGGATAAGCCTTGTAATTGTTAATGTCACCAAGCTATAAGGTCCTTTCTTCAGGTGCAAAATCTTCCTCCTATTTTGGGGAACCCTTTCACAAACTATGTGGGATCAAAATGCACCTCTGTACATGCACTAAACATCTACAAGCAGGAAGCTTCTTGATGCGTTCACTGAGCTGGGTGCAAAAACACTCGGGCCTGGAGAAGTTCACTCCCTCCCAAGCTCACTCACTGTGTCAACCCACTATCCTCTCCTTCAAGCCTCAGGGTTCTCCCAGACCCTGTTCTGAGAGGATATAACCCTAGAAAAGACCAAATACCCACTGCTTGATTTCCATGACCAGAGTTCTTTGGGGCCCCAACATAGGGCTGAATTGCAGTTTGCAAAGCTGTGTATGATAACAGCCGTTATAGAAACCTTGAATTTTTATCTGCTGTTCTTTTTAAGAACAATTGAAAACACCTTCACAGTAATGATATCATCAGGTTTGCCCTCTCACCAACTCCAAAAAGAAGAAAGGGGGCAAACCCCTTCCCTTTACATTAAAAGGAAACATGAGGCCTGGAGAGGTCAAGGGCTTGTCTATGGTTTCACTTCCCATCAGGGCAAAGGGCTACGGAGGGCTCCCATCTTCTCTGTCTGGACTCTATTTCCAAAATGCTGGAGCACAAAGATTTGACTGTTTCTCTGCATTTGTCTTATGTGTGTCTTTTCTCTCTTAACCATAAGGGCATTTCTAGACTTGAGAATCCCTCCCAGTCTCCTCCAGCCCCCTCCAGCCCCGAGCAGATAGCCCCTGAGTCCTGCAGAAACTCTCACTGCCCTCATGGCTCTCTCCGGCTCCAAGCTCTATCGGGTGGAAGACACCACGTAGGCTGTGGCGATGTATTTCTTGCCGTTTCCGTAGCTGGACTTGTCCCAGGGATAGGTCTGGATGGCCAAGGGATAACCACCCAGGCTTAACTGGCACCTGTGGGGAAAGATGCCCAAGTCATAGGGGCCACCACGTCTCTCCTTGTCTGTCCCCTGACTGGGAAGATGAAGCCCAAGCCATGCTGAAGGGCTCCACTCGGACTTGAAGAGCCCCCAAGAGAACCGCCACAGCTTTCTTCAGCCATTGCCTCCTGCTCCCCATGCACAGGCAGCCCTTCAAAACCTACGCCTTATTTTCTGTCTTCCTAAAGAACACTGCTCTTCATAGTTCCCAGAGCAATATTCTAAAATCTCAGATTCTAGAGCTGAACCCCCGGAAATTAAATGTCTGCTTCGGGTTGCAGAAGTAGTAGGACCCAAAGTCCTGAAATGTTAGAGGAGATGAAGCCCAGTGGTTTCTGGCTATACTCTCTGAGGCTTTGGGGTTCCCCCAGCAGCCTTAGGGACCCAAGAGAGAGGCTTGGAGCACAAGGGCAACTCCATTTCTAACTGTTTTATATACGAAGGTTCTGCATAAGATTTCAGGTGGTGGTTCTGCCGCTAAGATAAAGTTTGACAACCACCAGTCTTATCTAACAACCTCATTTCCCAAGTGAGAAAACTGAGGTCCAGAAGGGTGATTTGTCGAAGCCACTGTGTTGCAGAATCCAGCTCTCCTGCTGTCCTGGCCGAGGACAGCCTGTGGCCCCAGCCTGCTCCCCAGGCCTGGCTGGCCCAGTACTTACACTTTGCCCGGCCTGGCAATGAAGCAGAGGGAGTAGAGCGCAAACTCGAATTCAGGGCTGCTGCCGATGAAAGCTGAGCCCACTTCTTTATAGTAGCCGTCCCAGTTGAACTGCATGGCTAACACGTCGGGGTAAGAATCCCACTGCGGAGCGTAGCAAAGGGGGCCTGGTGAATACTGAGCGGAGTCTGACAGAGAGGTGGCACGTGGTAGCCCTCAGCCAAGATTTGCTGATGGCCCGTTAGGGGCCTGTGTGAGTTTTGTGGGGAGCCTGGATTCCTTACATGGACCGAGGAAGCGGTCTGCCCTGCTAAGGTGCCTGAGCCCTCCTTGGACCCTCGGTGTGGAGCTGCGGGTGAGCATCTCCCCGAGAGGCCAGAGCCAGCATTCCTGTGACTGACACCAGGGCAGCGGGGACCATGCCTGTTTCCTGTGGCCACCAGTCGTGGAGCAGAAGGACAGTTTTGTACCCAAATTATTAACTGGCACAGGGCAGCAAACGTTTCTTTTTTATAAAACGTAAGGAGTTGAACTCAGACTAGCCAGGCTGAAACTTCCAGCCAAGGCCACATTCTAAGGAAGTTTGGGCAGGGGTCATTACACATCTTTGAGTCTTGTCTTCCCCTCTAGGCTCCTCCCCTGCGCCCCACCTCTCCTCCAGAGAAAGTGCTCTCTGCCTCCTGCCCTCTGCGGCTCTGGAGCCTTCGCTCTTTAGAAGGGACTCTCGGGGTCCTGGCTGCCTGAACCCACTCTCCAGCAGATAGGGAAGTCATCTTCACCATCTCCACTAGACGGCCAACGAGGGTCAGGGTAGGAGGCAAGTCCGGCTGCCGGGAGTGTAGGGGGAGGGCAGGAAGTCTGGGTACTAATAAGCTGCTCCAGCCCACGGGTCAGCACTCAGTACTCACAGGGCCGTCATAGATGTGACTGTAATAGTCAACCAGGCCCTCCTTCTCCTGCATGTAGAAGCGGATCCAGTTATGGAAGCCGGTGACCTTGCCTTTTTTGATTTCACCTATAATAAAGAGTTCAAGGTGGGTGATCTGGGCCTCCCCTCCAGCCCCTTTTGCCCCTCCCATGCCAAGGCTGTCCCCCTTCTGCAGACTTTGGCTCGTAGAATGCATACCCGCTTAGCCTCTTACACCAACTCCCCAGCATCCCACACATCCCCAACTCTCACCTAAGAAAGCCCTCCCCACCCCCTTTCAGCTCAAGCCCTTGGGAGAATTCCTCCTTCCGGTTGGCTCCGGATGACCAATCTGGGATATTCCTCTCAGCCATTTCTCCAGTAGCAAGCCACCCTTGGTGGAGCTTTGGGGGGGGGGGGTAGTGGGGAGAAAGACCATGGCCCTCTTGGAAAGCAGAGGACCATTCAGAAGTAGCCAGCCCTGCCCCCAAACACATCTCCCTTCCTATGTGTGCCCTTTGGGAGCCCCAGTGTCTGATCTCCTTTCCCCTTTAGATACTCCAGAGGAGACTGTTCCTCAAAAACGGCTCCTTGGACCCCTCCGTCTTGGCTAGGGAGTGGACATGTCCGTCCCTGCCAGTTGGCTTGGCTGCCGATTCATTGGCGCCTGATGCTGCCCTACTCCTGAGGGAGGCTGTCTCTCTTCATTCGTCCAACTCCTTCTTTCCACGCAGAATGATCCCACCTGAAAAGACGTGTTCAAAGCCACTTGAGTCCTCCTCTTCATTGCCTCTTGAATAGAGCCCAAACCACATGTTCTTCAAGTCACTGACAAACTCTTGTTCTGAGCTGTAGCGGTCTGTGGGGAGGAACACGGAGCACCTGAGAGAGGGGAAGGCGAGGCCAGGTCCTGGGAAGCAGGGAAGGGCGGCCTGCTCCAGCACATCAAGAGACACAGGGCTTCAACCAACGAATGTGTTCAGTTTTCCATTCAATAACTAGCCCGATCTACGGACATAGCAAGGACAGGATCCTGCTTTCACGGTTTCCATTCCAGGGGAAAAGACAAATAATAAACAATATGATTGCAGATAAGTGCTATGAAGAAAATAAGGAAAGTATCCCAAGATGACTGGAGGTGGGGTTGGGATGGGGTTGGGCTCTTCTAGAAAAGAAGATCAGAAAGACCTCTCTGAGAAGGTAGCACTAATCAGAGACCTGAAGGATAAGGAGTCAGCCACACAAAATCTGGGGGAAAGATTATTCCATGCAGGGGGAACATCAAGTGCAAGGCTCTAAGATGACCTGGCCTTCGTGTTCAAAGAGCTAAGGGAAAGTCAGTGTGGCTGGAGCACAGTGAGCGCGGGGGGTAGTATCTGGACAGGAGGTCGGAGGGGTAGGCAGCGGCCAGGCCTCATAAGCCAAGGCAAGAAAGTTGGGTGTCAGTCAAAAAGTAGTAATACAAAAATATTTTAGATTTACTGACTACATTCTATGTGCCCAGACTGTTTTAAGTGCTTTCAGTCCTCACATTGAATCTTCATGTAAGGTCAATCCTAATTATCCCCAATTTAGAAATGAGGAAATTGAGGCAGACCAGGGTTCTGTAACTCACACAAGATCACACAGTTAATAAGAGGTAGAAACGGCACTCAAGCCCATGTGACCATGACACACGGTAACTGGTCTCCTAACGACTTTATATAGTTTCCTAGAGGTGAGAGAGCCACCGATGGGCTTTAAGCAGGGGAATTATGTGATAGCTTTGTTCTTAAAGGCTCACTCTGGTCGTGTTTATAAAAAGGCAGTGGTGTGTAGGCACAGGTGTGTAGGCACAGCAGAGAGACCAGTTTTGAGGCTAACACTTTGTCCAGGTCAGAAGCAGGGGTGGCAGCCGTGGACGAGGGGTGAGAAGCGGGCAGATCAGGGATAGATTTTGAAGGCGGGCGTGGCAGACGTTACTGATGGAGGAGTTGGAGGTGGGGAGCCATGAGGTAAAGAGAAGAATCGAATGGACCTCCTGGGGTGTGGGCCTGAGCAATGAGATCGACTATGACGTCATTGATGGGGCGGGGAGGACCGAGGGAGGAGGAAGGGGTGGGAATCATGAGTTCTCTGAGTAGATGCTATGAGACGGCTGCATGAGATGTTGGAGAGGCAGCTGGGACCCAACGGGAAAGTCGGGGCTCGAGCTCTAATTGAGGGAGCCGTCGGATACTGGCTGTCCGCCGCTCAGAATCGTGTGTGGGTACCAAAAAGATACCAGACATTTCCATCCTTTCGAGGACTTAAAACACAGTCAGAAAACGAGACAAAATGTACACAAAATAACAGAGAATGGGTTCTCAGCCTGAACGGCTGCCACTTACCCGGCGCTAGGCTTCCCACTGAGTGTTTCTCGTGCATTCATTCTCCAAGACCCCATTTCACAGATAAGGCTCTGGCAGCTAAGATAATTTGCCCATGGTTGCACCAACAAGTGGCAGAGGCTCTCTGGCCCGAGGCTACTTGGGGTTACCCACCCCCAACCCTTGACCTCTGAGGAGATGCTGAAAGCCTGCGGTGAGCTGGGGCAGGGGCAGCGTCAGCCATGTGGGACGTGAGCTAGAACTTGGGGGACAGTCTGGATTCGGACAGGGAGAGAGGTGAGGACAGGAGAAGGAACAGCCCGCGCTCAGTATCGGACCCCTGGGTCCCAGACCCGGCTCGGCTCACAACTTGCCTGGTGTCAGACAAGTCAGCCAGCCTGTGCGGACCTCCGCTTCTGTCTGGAAAGCTGGGGGGCTGTCCTCACAAGATTCTCGCTTGTGTTTGCTGCAGAGGCCGCCAGGGGGCGGTGCGGGATCGCGCTCTCTTTACAGGGGCTGCCTGCGCGTCACCCACTTTACCTTTTTAAAAACCCCTAAAAACTCACTGGTAAGGGAAGGCAGGCAGATGGAAGGCAGCCACTCCGGGCAGGGGGGAGACCTGGCCAGAGCTGCCCATGAGGCCCAGCCCAGCTGCCTGGAGCTCAGGAGAGGAATCTGCAGGACAAGAAGGAACACAAGCCTCCGCCAAAAACTCCTGCCGCTCCAACCTTCTTCGGTCTGATTCAAATGTATCCCTCTCTGGAGCCCCGCTAGCCAGAACCCCTCCCGGGAGAACGTCCCTCTCGGAGCTTTTGGTGATTTTCTGTTGCTGTTTCCCCAGCAAAAATGTGGAGTGAGCCAACAATCCTTCCTGGACCTGGAGCAGGCGGGAGGGGTGAAGTGGGGTGGAGCAGGGTGACTCCCCGACCTGCAGAGACCCTGAGACTGCAGCAGTGAATGGTGGGGATACACCAGGCAGCTCAGAGTAAAGCAAAAGAGGGGTGACTTCCAAGCCAGACGGAGGCTTCCGCCGCTCCTTAGGCCCATGGTCTCTCCCGGGCTCCTCTCTGGCCCCCTCCCGGCCCCTCGCAGAGGTCCGCTGGCACCCACACAGCCCCCACCGGCTCTCTTCACCTCCCCACCTGGGAGCCCCCGGGGGGCCAGGCTCTCCTGCAGACACACCGAGTCCTCAGCACTGCCTCGGGGGGCTTGGGAGGCTCACTCACTCTGGTGACGGAGGAAGCCATAGAGTTCCTTCATGACCGCAGTCTTCATGACCTCTCTGAGGAAGGCATCCTGCTCGGCCAGCTGCTGGCCGTCGAAGTGCTCCCCGCGGCCCGTGGCCCGCTGGTAGTTGTTGAGGAGGCTGATGAAGGCCGCGTAGGTCGGCTTGGAGAACAGCTTCTCGTTGACATATGTGAAGAGGCTGGGGGAGGCAGAGGGAGGCCCGAGGGAGGCCTGAATGAGGAGCAGAACCCCCCACCCCCTCCAGGGACAGCCAGACAGGCCAGGGCAGGCATGTGAAAGTGGGGTCAGGAGCAGCGTGGGGGCTTCAGAGCCTCTGGGAGGGTGTGCGTGAGGTCGCTCTTATCTCCTGCTCCAGCTCTTGGAAGGTCAGTTCTATTCGCAGCCCAGTCAATCACAGAAACCCTCCCAGCTGGACACCCACAGTCCCTCAAGATGGCTTTCTTTGTCTTAGGAGACCTATTTTCTTCTCTCCCTTTGATCCTGCCTGCCCTGAGGAGAAAAGAGCTGAGGCTTGGAAAGAAGCGGAGCTGGGGGGAGCTGGGGGCGGGAGCAGGGGTGAGGGGCCCTGTGCAGGAAGAGTGAAGGGGACTCACGGCTCTGGGCAGCGGTCCACTTGGTCTCTGGTCTCTGAGGGCGAGATGCGGTTTTGGCTATTGAGAATGATGTCTTCCTTCTGGGCTTTGTTGATGTCTGCCCTGTAGATCTTCTCCGAGATGCTCTGTAGCTCCTCCTTGGTTATGGCGTCCCTGCTGTACGAGAAGCCCTCTAGGAGGAATGGGGGAGGGGTTTCTCAGCCTAAGGAAGGCCTGAGCACGGGAGAGCAGTCTGTGTGCCCCCTCCCCTGGGCACCTTCCAGAAGCCGACAGCCAGGGAAAGAGGCTGCAATTCATCACCCTAGTGGTTGGAAGGCAGGGGCCTCGGGCCTAAAGGATACTTAAAATTGGCACAGGGCTCTGCCCGTAGAATGTCCACACTGCCCCCCCATCTGGGAAGGTTCTCAAACTTTGGCATGCACCAGAATCCCCTGGGGGGGCTTGTTGAAACAGGTGGGCCCCACCCCCCGAGTTTCTGATTCAGTGGGTCTGGGGGCAAGCCCTAGAGCTTCCTGTTCTCCTATATCCCCAGATGGTAACTGATGTTACTGCTCCAGAGACCGCACCTGGAGAACTATTGCTCTGGAGAGTTCCTCCATCTCTGGGGCTGTGCTAAAGGGAGCAGGAGACTGACCGTGGCCACACAGGCTCTCGAAGTCCTTGCAGCAGTTCCCAAACTCTGGGCAGCGGGCATTGCAGTGGCATGGCTGGTGCCTGTCGAAGGCCTCGTGGCAGCGGTCCCGGCAGGAGCTGGGTGCCGAGTACAGGTCTAAGAGGACAGGGAGAGGTGTGTCCAGGGCAGACCCCTAGAGGTCACTTGGGCCGCCGCCGGCTGGGTCCCCCCTCCCCCCAGCCTCGTCCTCCGCACTCCTATTGAAGATCTCTGGGGAAGGAAAACAAACAGGCTGGGTTGGTGCACACCCTCCACGGTCAGGAAGCCCTTTCCGAGAGGCCAAACTCTACTTTCTGGCCTGTTGTTTTTATAATCTTCCCACTCTAAAAATAAAATCTCTTCCACTTCCCTCCATAGGCCTCAGACTCCCTTTCCTGCCTACTCCCCAGGCTGCCGAGGCCAGGCCCTCGTACCACCTCCCGGTGCTGGGGTTGGGGTCCGTCTGGCTCAGGCCTGTGCCTGCTGCCACTGGGACGGCTGCCTCCTCCTTGTCACCTCTCGCGTCCCTCCTCCTGTAGCCTGCAGGCCCCCCTTTAGAAAGGCAGACTCACTGCTAGCTGGGGCCTCCAACACCTCTTCCTCCAGCTCCGGGAATGGCTCTGGCTCTTCGGGGTCCTCTTCCACTGTAGGTCAGAGAAGCAGTCACCAGCCACCCCCGAGGGCTCCCTTCCCCTCATGTCTGATTCTCAGGTCCCCCAGCCTCTGGGACAAGCAGTGCGGTGGAAGAAAATACAAAACAGGGGCTAAGGCACAATGAACACGGGGACAAACTGAAAATGGAAGACAGCAGGGAACAGGACTGAAAACTGCTACAGAAAGTGCAAGAATTTCCCCAGGTGACAACTCTCCTTGCCACTTCAGCATTCTGGTACTCAGTGTGCCTCCCTGGATTGCAAACCCTGATTTGGGTATGACTTTTCTTTAATGTACGTTGGTAGAGGGACAAGCTTGCCCTTCTCCAAATGACAAGGCCCTCACTTAGGAACATCCCTTACCTATACCAGCTCCCAGTCACAGTCAAGGGTGAACTCCACCCAGGCTCTCTGGGACTAAGAGCTGTTTCCTGAGATACCAACTTCCCTTCTTTCTTTACACTTGGCAATGGCCACAGAGACCGGGAGGGGGAGGGGAGTGTTCAGAAAAGCACGTTCATGGTGCTGCCCTGTGCCCTTGGCCTGCCCGCTGTGTGACTGCGGCCCGGCCCGGACTCTGGGCAGAGCAGCGTGGGTGGAGTGGGGGTGGGGAGGAAGAGGCAGGGTGCTCCTAGGGACTTTGAGCTCCTCTCTGGCACGCAGAGGGGGTAATTTCCCCCAAGGAACAGAGGGGGTAATTTCCCCCAAGGAATAACACTTCCAAAGTGATTCAGAATCCGTTAGTGAGTTTGCTGGATTGTGTTGTGTTATTGCCGTCAGAACCACAGGGCAGGTGGTTCCTTCAGCCAACACACATCTTCTGATCACTCACTTGTGCTGCCGACAATCCACAGGGTTCTTAACTCCGCCAATGTTATGCTAAATAGACTTTCAAGGGCTGATTTAGAGTCTCAAGCATCATCTGGATTTTTCTGTGGGAAAAGGATTCTGAGGTGCAAATCAGAGACTTGGAGATGGACTGGCTCCTAAGCCAAGTATTGTCGGTGCTATGAAACACCAGACCGATGGTCCAGGGTGAACAGGCTCTCCTGTGTCTGCTGAACAGGGCACAAGGCAGGGGGAAAGGGCAGGCTCTGATTCTGGCACTGAGCTCCGGACCCGAGTTTCCCTCCCTGGGCCTGGTCAGCAGAACTTCTGCTGGTATAGATGGTGTTTTCATGTAAATTGAATGCGGGCTCCTTCTGGGTAGAAGCAGCACAGTGGGCACATGGCTGGGTCAGCAGATACCACCTTCGGGAAAATTAGGAAAAGGGACTCCTTTCTCCTAACTCTTCAGCAAGGCACATGGATTGGCCAGAAGGGTATGGACTCAATTTTGGTCAACTTGCCTTCTCAGCCAGGTGCCCTTGCGCAGTGCACAACCTGCACCACCATATATGCCATGGTCTTGCTGGCCATTACCTACCATGGCTTTAGTGATCATGTTTTCCAAAGTGAGAGTCGGGGCACCTGGTTTGACAGTGAACTTAACAAGCCTTCATGTCACAAAGGAGAAGACCATTTATCTGGCAGTCTGAAACACTGGAAGCATCCAAACAAGGGGATTATTCAAAATAATTTTTTCAAATGATTCCTTTAAAACTATGTTGTTAGAGTAGCAGAGAAACAATTGTTTCTGAGAGGCTTCTGAGAGCAGTGCATGTCCCATTTAATCACTGGACAGGGAATGACAGATTGAAGATGCCACAGCCGCTCGGTCCACTCATTATAGGAAGAGTGGTGTAAATCACGACAGTCACTGTGATGTCGTGCAGGCTTCCTGGTGGCAAGCAAGTTGGAAAGTTCGACTCCATTCTTACACTTTTGTGATGTAAAGTGTTGAATTACAATTGGTAATGGGATACATGCTATATTATTGTTTGTTACCATTCTGCTGTCTGGGGAATTACTTAAATTTCCAAAATAGTATTGTTAAGCCCGAAAGTTCAGATAGATATTCCAGGTAAATAACATCTATTTTCTTTTAAGTTGGGGTTTTACACTGGGGACATCCTAGACTACCTGGGACAAGTAGTGGCTAAATCCCTGACCTTTGTGCTGCCCCTCAGTGTCCTCATTCGGGCCCCTGGAGCCCTGTCATCAGTCTCAACCCCTACTCTGAACTGCTGGACACCCGAACCAGCGTCCCGTCAGGCAGTCTCGGTGAGGACACAGCCTGGCCCGCCATGCCTCCCAGACCCTTCACCCCACAAGGAGCCTCACCAGTACACAGGTGCTCATAGTCTTCACAGCAGTCCCCATGCCGGGGACACTGGTGGTCGCACTGGCAGGCAGCGTCCCGGTGAAATTTCTCGTTACAGCGAGATGCACAGGACTCCAGTTTTCCTACGGGCAGTAAAGGTCACAAACTCAGCTCTGTGAGAATCCTCTTCTCCTCATCAAGGTGCCCCCTGCAGTAGGGTTTGCGGACAGACAGGGCACGGGCCTGTCCTTGCAGGAAAGACCGTTGCTCTCTGCAAGGGGGAAATACACACGCAGCCTCCCACGCGCCGGCAGAAGCCTCGTCGCCACCCCCACCCCCACCCTACATTGCGGGGCTCATAACATAGATGAGGGTCACAGACTCAACTGCTGAGTGAGGCGAGACCCCTAATAGAAGCAAGTAAAGAAGCAAGGAGGCCGTAAGAATCGGTGGGGACCGTGACAAGCTTGGAAGTGATGCTCGGCCTGAAACTGACAGCCACTGTCAGCTCCGGCCGCTCCTGCCATGTTGGGGTACAGGCGCAGTGTCGCTACAGCCTCTAGTTTCTCCAGAGGAGCCTTCATTTTTATGTGAAGTTTTCCAATTTTTAAAAAATTCAGGCAGACCAACGAAAGAGGTCTGTGGGCTGGTTGTGACCCACAGGCCACTGTTTACCTCTCCCATAGATGAAGGTGAGACACTGCTGCCCCAGGGATCCCGCCGGCCCTCTCCCCTGTGACACCCCCTTCCTCTCATCCTGTCCCTTTTATGTCTTCTGCTGCTTTGTTCGTTGTTCCCTTCGCCTGGTCTCCCCTGCATCCTGTTTCCCCCGGGTCCTGTCTTTCTGTTTCTTCTAGTCCTTGGAATGCGTTTGAATTAGTTTACACTCGGGTGGGGAGCGAGGCGAGTATGGGTGAGAATTGGATTCTGGAATAGGATCCGTTGTGTAACCACAGACCACATCCCTTACTCCAGCCACATGGCTTGCAGAAGCAAACTTTTGGTCACAAGGGGCATAGACAAAAACTTTGAAAGAAATGGTACAAACCCACTACCACTCCTAAAAACACAACCCCCGCCATGCCCACCCCAGCAAAGACAGGGTGGGGAGCACACCAGGGTGACAGCCAGCTTCAGGGGCCCTTTCCTTCCACTTTGAGCTTTCAGAGTAATTACAGAGTCTTTGTTTCCACTTGAGGTTCCTGAGGTTTGGATTTCGCGAAGGCTGGGTTTAGGGGCCAGGCTGTGGGCGACGGCGGATGTCAAGATCAGAGTCAGGGTTGCCATTAGCATCGGAATTTGTACGAATGAAGAAACTGAAACCTAATCGGGGCCAGAGTTAGGATTAGTTAGATTTAGATTAACAGCTACGGTTGGATTTGGGCTTGAGTTAAATTTACTGATAAAATAACAATTTTGTATTACTGTTGGGCTGAGGAATGAGGGAATAGGTTTAACACCACTTCACAGCTGAAGAGTGTGTCAAGATTAACAGAAGAGAAATTATCCCACGTTTGCCTGAGACTAGATTTGGGGTTTGCTTCTGGGGGTGATCCCACACCGGCACAGTATCTCAACTGAAGCCTGGATGGGGTGGGAGGTGAGTAGTAAGGATGTGGGCTTAGTTACTGGTTTGGATTCTGGGATTAGGGTTTATACTGTTGTGTTCACACGGGTGGCGTAGCAAAGAGCTTGAGAACCTGGACTTTGGGCCAAAACTGCATGGGGCTGGAATTCTGGTTCTGCTGCTTTCAAGCTCTGAGATCTTGGACAAGTTATTGGACCTTCTGTGCCTCGGTTTCCTTATCTGTGAAAGTGTCATGACCATGGAGTCCGTCTCCTAGAATATGTGTAAGAATTAAATGAGTTGGTATTTGTAAAGTGCTCAGTACAGCGCACGATACATAGTAGCACGTGTGTGGCTTAGAGAAATAGACAGGGATCACGGGGCATGCCCAGCTGCGGTGTGGCAAGTGTGCAGACGGGCTGGAGCAGGCTTCCGTGTCCACGCAGTCCATCTAGCTGACTCCCTCCTGGGTTTCAGCCGTGCCATCCCTTGGACTGGGGTGTCAGTGCATCTATGCTGCCCACAGTTTCCTAGCTGACGTCATTGCTGGGAGCCTGTATTTACATGAGCGAGGTGTCAGGTCAAGGTTAAGCAGGTCCTGAGGCAGCCTCAAGTTGCATCCAGGGCCTCCCACGTGGCCAGCGAGGCAGGCCTTTGATCCAGTGGATTGTCCTGAAAAACAACCAGGCCCAAGGCCTCTGGTCCTTTCAGGCTCAGGGGAACTCCTCTTGAATCTTAAATGATGCTCCCTTGGAACCTGAATGCGAAGACCTCGAGGAGAACTTTTTAGGCCAGGAGGAAGGCTCGGTCAGCTGCCTGCCCGGTCAGCCTGGCAGAACACCCAGAATCCGAAAGGAGAAAATTCGGACAAATCAAGGCAGCGTTCACAATGGGCCAGATCAGCAGAGCCCCAGGGAAGAATTCACTTCGTTCCGGCTGCTGGCACCAGCTGAGAAGGGCTCCAAGGGAATAGTCAGCTCTGTGGAGCTCAGGAGAACACCCCCACGGCCCTGACTGAGTGGACTTTTTCATCTCTGTTCAAGAACTCTGTCCCCAGTAAGAACCCCCTTCCAGGGGTTCCCCTGTAAACTTGGTCTGCTTCAAGACGACCTTGGGATTTGAGGGTGGAGGGGAGAGGTAGGAGGGACTTTTCCTCGTGGGCGCCTCACTGTGCTGTCCTGGGGACACTCAGCGGACTAGTCACCCTGACTCCTCACTCCGGTGTCCCCGCCCTGTGCCTGTGGGCCACACAAGGCTCTGTGTGAGCCTCGCTCAATGGCCAGGCGCTGAGTCACTGTCCCAGTGACCACCTGCCTCATCTCTCTGAGCCTCTGCCTTCTTCATTTTGGCCTTGCCTGTCTCAGACTCAGGCTTTCCCTCCATTTCCCCTTGAAAAGCTTAGGGCCCCCCTGTTTCATGAGACGCTCCATTTCTCTGCACTCTCCAGGACTTCGATATGCCAGAAGGCCCACTCCCTAGCCATGCTGCCCACCAAGAGAGGCTGGTCCCAAGCCTGGATGTCCCCCTTACACCAGCACTCAGCCCCTCGGAGGATGGGGTCACCATCCTACATCCGTGCCTGTCCAGGCGCCCCAAATGTTGTTTCCCTGGAGACCGAGTCGACCAAGAAGATTCATGCTTCCTGCCCCCATTCCCCTGAAACAACCAAGGTCCAAAGGCTGGCAGTGACTCCTCCGTATGATTCATAGTCTTGCATCTAACCTAGTTGGCACTAGGCTGGACAAGAGCTGAGCCTCTGCCCGCCCACGTTAGGGAAGAAGGAGGCATTGCCCACTGGACCCGCACCCCCCATCCATCCCACAGCCAGATCAGATCACCCCCAGGTGCAAGGGCCCCACCTGGCACTTCTAGAGCCAGTGTTGCCTCTGCCCCCGGCGAGGTCTGCCCCGGGACCCAATGTCTCAAGTCGCTCTCCTCTCCTGAGAGTGGGATGTGCCAACCCAGCGGCCACTCACTCACATTAAGCGAGAAGTTCCCACGGCCTCCCTGCTGGCTGTCCACCACCCAGGGCCCCGACAGAGCCGAGTCCCAGCTGCCCTCAGTTGCTGCCGAAGTAGAGGCACATGGTCCCTCCCAGCACAGGGGGGCCTGGGAGCAGCTTCTTCCTCCAAGGTTTTCCATCTGGGAATCCCATTACGGGTCTCCTTACACATAACCTGACTGGAAAGGAGGAAGTTTCTCCCAGGAATATGTATAAGCAGAATCGTGACCAAAACCCCAGTTCCTCGAGCTCTCAGTCCACGTGAGGTGCTTCTTATACATTATCTTAATTCATCCTTACGGCAGTTTTATTTAGGAATAACCTGGGTTCGGTGGGGTGGGTATCAAGTTCTGATTCTTTCTCCTCTGGGCAGAGGAGAACTCTCCCCACACCTCTCGGCTCAGCCCCCTCCCTTGGCACTCGTTCCTCCACGCCCATTAACCAACGACCAATGAACACATCAGCATCAGCATCTTACACAGCTACCGAAGAAAACATTGCTGTCCACCTGCCAGTCCCACCCCCGCCCAGCTAGTAACTGTGGGCCAGGACCCTTCTCTGGGCTCTAGCTCCTCGAACACTGGGTCGAGGGCCCCTTCCGCTGACCACTTCTACAGCCCAGAGAGCGCATGACCCCCCTCTTGGCCAGGGTCTTTTCCGGTTTCCCCCTGAGCCTGCCCATCTCCTGAGGCTTTGTCCAGAGCAAGGTCCCATCCCAAACAAGCCGACCCACCCCCAGGGCAGTGGAGGGAGCGACCAAGGGCAGCCAGGCCCCTCAAACCCAGCAGGCCACAGCCCCGGCATTATATCATACAGCCGTCCCACAGACAAACCTTGGTGAGATCAAAAGTCAGGTTGGACTAAGGAATGTTTGGGTCTGGTCCTCCAAGGACTCAGGAAGGGGCTTCCATGACATTAGTCCATCAGCCCTGCAACCCCCTTCACACAGTCCCCTCCACCCCAGAGACGACAACTATACTCTAATAGGGATAGGTCTAAGGTGCTCC
The DNA here is from genome assembly GCF_023065955.2 of Ursus arctos. Taxonomy (NCBI): domain Eukaryota; kingdom Metazoa; phylum Chordata; class Mammalia; order Carnivora; family Ursidae; genus Ursus; species Ursus arctos. The sequence continues at coordinate 38,276,858 of NW_026622941.1, forward strand.
ATGGCTCTAGGACCGAGCTGACCCTCCCTTGTCCCACTCTGCTGTCCCTCTACCAAGTTCCCTAACTCTCTGCTTCTTTATGCAGGACCCTTTCACCCCCACCAGAGAGTGACTTACCGGCCCAGGCCAGGCTGCAGAGTATGGCCACTATCAGGGGCACGCAGGCCCTCATGGTGCCCAGTTGGAAGCCAAAAGGGGATTGGCTGTTGGACTTTCACTAGTCAAGGTGAATGTCACAGCTCTCAAATGAGCCTTATTGCCCAGGCTGATCCTTTTAAAGACATCAGAACTTGTGGATCTGGTACCTCCAGATCCTTCCAGGAAGAAAAAGGGGAGGGAGGGACCCTAGATGGATAGGAGGGGGAGAGGGGGTGGGGCCCTACAGCTGTTTGAAGCCAGAGGGAAGGTGACTAAGCAGGCAGGTAATTCCAGATGTTTAGAACAGGTAATACTAGCTGTAGCCAGAAAATAGGTCATGTACGCAGGCACAGCAAGATGGTCCTGGTTTGGGGGGGTTCTCTGTCCCAAGTGGGAGCACTGATGGACTTGTCTCTGGGTGCTCCCCTCAAACACCCACCTACCTGCAGGCCACTGTCCTGACCTTCCAAGGAGCTACAGGCTGGCTTCGTCTTTGAGTTCCTGATGCTAGCATGAGGAACAGAGTAAGGCGATCGTTCGTTCCAAATCTGACCAGCAGGGAAGTGCTCAGGCAAGCGTTAGTGTCAGCGCAAGGAGAGAGAGGGGAGGTGTGGGTCAGGAACAAGGGCCGCTCTTATTAGCAGCAAGCCGCACGTCGCTGAAGCACCCCACAAATAGTAGGCAAGTAGTCTCTAACTCTTGCTGAGTCAGCGTCTCAGCTTTTCACGGTTCAGGTTCTCAGAGGTTCCAGGTTTACAAGGTCAGCGGTGGCCGAGAGGCTTAGAGACAGCCAGAGGACCCACCCTTCCTCTCCTGGGGGCCCAGGAGCCCACTCCCTTCATCCCCTACTTACACTCGTCTTCCCGAGGATCCTCCCCAGGGAGGTGAGGCTTCTTGATGCTCCTTCCTCCCCAAGTCCGAGAGCAGAAGCACAGCAACGTGGGGCTGCCAGGATCCCCCTCTTATTAAAGGTAAAATCTGCTAAGTAAATTGCCCTTTGCAGAAAGAGTACTGCATGGAGATTCCGCTCTCTCAAAAAAAGAAAACCCTCGCATAAAAAGGCAAAATTGATGAACCATCGAGACTACTCTATAGTGACTTTTCTCTAGGGGTGAAGTGGGGGGGGCTATCCTCCTCAGCCAGTGTGCCTGAAAAGTGGGATGCTTCCTCTCTCTGACCTCAGTTTCCCCATCTCCGAAATGACAGGGTTGAACCTGACAATCCCTGCCAAGTTCATTTCAGGGCTTCCCGCCCACGCCCAGGGTGAGCCGTTGCAGTAGGTTGGGGAAAATACTCCCCCCCCCCGTCTGTGTGTGGAGATGAGACCCCACACGGAGCTCCGGGGTGCACAGGGCAGCCTGCGGCGAGCCACCTTGCAAGAGACTCACAGCAGGTGCACAGCTGATGCGTCAACCTGGCCCTTTCATGGAGGGAAGCTGGTTGGAGGAGTAGGAGCAGAAAGGCTGCTTGTGCTGCTCCAGCGGCCAAGTCCAAGTGGAGGGCAGGCTGCGACCGCGGCCAGCAGGAGCCTGCAGCCTCTGGGGGCTGGCGGCGCACACCCCGATCTCAGGCTCTGGTTAGTTTAGGGACTAAAGGAGACAGTCACTGGCTGGGCCAGGAGAACAACGCCTCAGAATTTGGGATGGACAGTGCCTTCCAAGGCCCCGACTGGGGGGACCCCCACTCAGGCCACAGGTGTGGAGTCCGGCCCCCAGCGGCCCCACTGTCCAGCTGAGCTACCTGTGGGTGGGGCTTCTGGGCAGGAGCGCCTCCCTCCAACAGGGGAATTTTAGGTCAGGAGCAAGGCTGGGAGCTGGGGGACGGTCGACACTGACCCCATAGAGCCAGAGGGCGCATCTGAGGAGCCAGGTCTTTCCAACTGGGTCCTCCAACAAGAACCGCAATGCCAACTTTAAGGACGTGCCGGGGTGTCACATGCTAGAACTTGCTATGCGCTCTCTCCTTCTCTCTCACTACAACCCGTAATAGTACTATTGTTATCCTCATTCACAGAGGAGGAAACCGAGGCACAGAAAGGTTGGGAGGTACACCCAGGAGCGCATCAGTAAGTTATGCGGCAGGGCTTCCCACCAGACGCCGACCTAATGGGCACTGATGCCACGTTGTCGCACACAACGCGTCAACAACCACTTCCTCACGCCGGGTTACGATGCAAAGTGGTCTGCACTCAGATGGTGGAATTGAAGGGACCTCAGCGGTCACCGGGCTCCGCTGCTCAGATGAAGTTGCAAGCCCGGCACGATCTGAAGACGCTGTCCTGCCTCCACCTGATGCCTCCGTGCCTCTAGGGGCCGCTCATCCCCGCTTCCCAGGTCTGATTCCCAAACCCCAGGACTGTGTAACCCACGACACCCTGACATGGAGGAAAGGAGATAAGACAGTGTGAAAAAATCCAGCGAGCCAATGTATGAACACACATCTGTACACTCCCGCAAAGACGCCTCACGGATAAATTAGATGCACATATGGGTATGTAGAGATAAACGCACGAACAGGTATTTCAGACAGCAGCTGGCCTGGTCTGGACAGAAAACTCGGCTGCTCCTCTTTCCAGGTTCTCCCCCAGTTCGGTTTTCACGTGGGCTTTCCACCCTTGATTAAAAGTCTTCCCAGGGGGCCAGCCAGCAAGGTGGGAGTCCCAGGAGGCTGGATCCTGGAGACTTGGGCCCAGGAGGGGGCGGTAACAGGTGCATGGCTGATGGTATTCCCACGACGAGAACACCAGCAGAGATGCCTCCTCTGATCAGGAGTGAGGCCAGAGTGCGGCCATGGAGGGCGAAGTCACGTGGGCAAGGATCCAGGAGGCCGGCAGGCCATCAGCAGTGTGGGGGATGGGAATTCCGTGAGCAGGTGTTTACTGAGCACTGGCTAGTACGTCTGGTGCTGTGTTGTTACTGGACCAGCAGGATTCAGGCCGGGCTGGCAGACGGCTCTTAGACCTGTTGGCTTCTAGTGGGACAGAGGACAGAGAAGCGTCAGCATTAGACTGCTGTTTGAAGTAGATCCCACACATCTCTGGGCTACCAGGGTGGTGAGGGCTCTGTCAGGACCCACAGGCAATGGGAGAGACTGGCCCAGGGAACTGCTGAAGGGGACATACGCCGAGGCCAGCCTCTCCACTGTCCTTGTCCTCTGGGAAACCAAGGCTGAGTCACTTCAGCACAAGACCAGAACTGGACGGGCCCTGCAGCTGGCCCAGCACAGGTGAGGCTTAGAGTCACCTCCCGAGAGGACCTCTGGCCCCTGAAGTCACACCTCCAGCCTCCATACCATCGTGGCCCAGAAGTGCCCCGGGAGAGAGACCCGAGACAGTCACCCACATCTGGTCCCTTGTGACCTGCCTCAGTCAAGTTCCCTCTTGCTGAACGTGTTTTGGAATGGCTCCACGTGTGGTTTTCTTTCACAGTGGTCTGTAGGTTGTGTACCACCGTTGGGTGTCCAGGCATTTCTTTTTAAGTCTGTGGGCAGCCCTGATACTCAGCGTCGCACTCGCCACCCGCCCTGGATACACGAGTCAGACATGCCACCGAGGCCACTCACCAGAGTCCCGGGCTGCGCTTCTGGTTCTGTTGGCCAAACCCCAGGCCAGTCTTCCGCCAGCGATGCCCTCCCCTGGACTGTCCACCTCCCACTCACCTCCAGGCCCAGGGCAAGCCCACCCTCCTGTGAAGCCTGACTTCAGCCCTCCAGCCAGAGGAATCCCTCCTGCCTGTGGCCTCAGTTCTTGATATCCGTCCTGGGTGCCTTTGCCATGTCACAGCCCCTCTGGTATTGTTGCCAGCGTGGTGTCGCCTAACCTTGCACTGCCATTGAACGTTTCCTCCACAGCTCTGCTTCCCGGGTCCCCTCTACTGCCTTGTATTGTCACTGAATGTGTTAAATAGCCATCAACATGTACAAGGGGCCAAGAACGAATGAATGCGCAAACTAAACCTCCCAGCCCCACTTGTTATAAAGGCTCGACGGAAGATGATGAGCCCAAGAGAGAGCAGATGGGTCCCTCTTTGAGATTTGGAGGTTTCCGAGCGGGGGACTTATGGGCAGTGGGTGGAAATGGGGTCTAGGCATTCACTGTGTAGTTATGTTTTCATAGCAAACACACCGTTTGGGGCAATATTGCATGTTTGTTTGGAACTAATGGAAATGCAGGGGCATCTAACCCCCCAAGCAACCCCCTTGGCACCACCCCTGCCAGGGGCAGCCAACGCAGGGATCAGACAGGACCCAGGATTCCAGCAGCTTCTGAATCCACAATGTAACAGATAACTCAATCTTATTGGGATCCCAAAGTAACCACCTGCCTAGATTTTTTTTCTAGCTGCACTTATGTTTGTTTTACGCTACCTAACAGTGTTTATCAAATAACATTTCTGTCTCGTAACCCCAGTAGTTTTGGGGAGGGTCTGGAGGCCTAGCTGGGAGCAAAGAGAAGCGGATGAGAGAAGCAGACAGAGAGAAGGAGGTTCGGAGAGGCGGCAAGGGAGTGAGCAAGGGCAAGGGCAGGAGGGAGGGCTGGGAGCAGCCGAGCAGGGGCCGGGCACTGGCACCAGGTCTCTCACCAGCCTCTTGCCCCAGGTGTGTCGGCACAGCCAGCTGCTCTGCCCTCCCAGAGACAACAGTGGAACTGGCAGGAGCGGTTCCTACCCAGGGTGTGAGGACCTACCGTCTTTCACAATTGTCATAATTAGTGTCTAAAGTAGTCGGGCCAATTTCCCCCTTTCTCAGCATTTGTTCATTCGCCTGACTTTGCTGAGCAAAATGGATGAGAGGACGAGGAGCTCAGCCTCCGAAGAGGGAGGGAGGCGATGGACAAGCACATTGAAAGCTGTGATTGGGGGAGCAGAACCCAATGCTGAGACTACTGGTTCTAGAGCCAAGCTGCCCGGGTCCAAGTCCCAATTCTGCCACTCACCAGCTATGCAACCCTGAGCAGTTTTCCTGACCTCTCTGTGCCTCGGTTTCCCCCATAATTGTAAAATAGAGCAAGTAAGAGTACCTGACAAGGCTCTTGTGCAGATTGAATGAGTTAATACTTGCAAAGCACCTAGAACAGTGCCTGGAACATAACAAGACCAGCATAGGGTGTGTTTAAAAAGAACGGGGCCAGCCAAGGCAATCTTGAGAAAGAAGATCAAAGCCAGAAGTACTACACTCCCAGATTTCAAGACACACCACAAAGCTGTGGTAATCAGAACAGCATGGTACGGGCGCAAAAACAGACACATAGATCAATGGAACAGAATCGAGAGCCCAGAAATCTATGGTCAATTAATCTATGACAAAGGAAGCAAGAATATACAATGGGGAAAAGACTATCTCCTCAATAAATGGTGCTGGGAAAAACTGGACAACCACATGCAAATGAATTAAACTGAATTTATTTTTGTGGATGGAGGGTCTTCAAAATTTTTCTAATAAAATTACACATGCCCTAGTACTCCACTACTGGGTACCTAACAAAAACTAACTCAAAAAGGTATATGCACCCCTATGTTGATTGCAGCATTATTTATAATAGTCAACATATGGAAGCAGCCTAAGTGCCCATCGATAGATGACTGGATGAAGAAAGAAGAAGCACGATATATATACATATGTTGGAGATATATAGATATAGATATATATCGGACTATTACTCAGCCTTAAAAAAAAGAATGAAATCTTGCCATTAGTAACAACATGGATGGATCTAGAGGGTATTATGCTAAGTGAAATAAGTCAAACAGAGAAAGACAAATACCATATGATTTCACTCATGTGTGGAATTTAAGAAACAAAACAAATGAACAAAGAAAAAAGAGACAAACAAAAAAACCAGACACTTAAATACAGAGAACTAACTGATGGTTAGCAGAGAGGAGGTGGGTGGGGGAAGAGGGGCATGGGGGTTGGGGATTAAAGCGTGCACTTACCATCATGAGCACTGGGTAATGTATAGAATTGCTGAATCATTATATTGTGCACTTGAAACTAATATAACACTGTACATTAATTATGCCTCAATTAAAAATAAAAAAGCGGGCCTACAAAAGACCTAACTTGGACAGGATGGTTATGGAAGCCTCCGTGAAAAAATGACATTTAAGACAGGAAGCATGAGAAAGTGGCAGTTTCTCTAAACTCTTCATAATGTGATGCCTTTTTATAATTCCAAAACCAAATTTATATTTTAAGAATGTGATGTGCTTTTGTGTATGTTCAAGCATTTCACTTTTTTATTTCCCAGTTGGGGGGGGATGACTCTGTGAGTCACACTGTCTAGCGCACTTGGTTTGGTTGCCAAAGGGGACCACTTATTTTCGGGGGGGGGGGGCTGCAGCCTAGAGGACTGAGCTTGATCTGGGGGGGGTGGGGAGCTAGGAGCTTCAGTGGGGAACAAAACTCCCCTAATGCATTGTTTCAGGCTCTTTCTTTCCTATTTCTCCCTTAAAATGGCATTAGAAGGATGAGGATCCTGTCCATTAGACCCCTAGAATCTTCCCCAGTTAGGTATCGACAGACACCTAGAATTCAGGGAGCCTGCAGGCGGTAATATTTAGGGGATAGGGGGCTCTCTGAAAATCCTTCTAATAAAATGGCTTGTAGCTGACACTCCCTCCGTCGGGTGGTTCCGGCCAGAGGCCACCCCTGGGAAGATGCTTGGAGAGTCTGCAGCTTTATGACCAAGAGAGGTCGGTGCCCCCTCATTTCCTTTGTTGACTTGAGCAGCCTAAGTCAAGACACTGAGAGAGGGAAAACATCCCAAACCCTTCTAGTCAAAATCCCTGTTTATAAATAAGGAAACCAGGAGAGAGGAAGAGGCTTGCTGGAGGGGAGGCCGGGGCCACATGCTGCTGAGGCCCAGGCTCCTCTTGCCCCACCCACCGCCACTCAGGGAGGACGGCCCTGCCCCACACCCCGGCTGCCTCCAGCTTGGTTGACAGGGCACTTTTCTGGGAGGCAGAGTAAGCTAAAAATGCCTTGGCGTCATGACCCCAGCAAAAAGTCAGCCTCTCTCCACCCCTCTGTTGGCTACAGTCCCCTCAGTGCCAGGAAAGCCCAGAGACGGCTCTGGCTGCCCACAACTCACACCCCAGCAAGAAAACTGACCCCCAAGTTCTCCCCGAGGGCCAAGAACATGCGAGGCAGAGGCAGACGAGGCCTTAAGTGTAGGGCTCCTTCACCCAGAGTCCACACAGGTCAAAGTCGAAACAGACATGAGCAACTAGAATCCCACACTTTTCCATAAAAAGTGGATCTGGGCTCTGAGCCCAACCTTCCTCTTCCTCTGGGAGTCACTGGGCCCGTGCTGCCCGCCCAGGGCTCCACCTACGCTTCTGGCCCCAGCGAGGCCACCTGCTCCAGGAAGGCCCCAGACATGACCAAGAAGATGCTCTCAGAGCACAGCTGAGTCAGACTCAGCTTCTCAGAGGATGTGCTTTCATCCTCACTGGGAAGAACACTAGTCGCTCATCGGAGGCTGTAAGCCCCTTCGTCCTCAGGGGCCCTGTCCAGAGGGGCTGCAGGAGGATGGGGCTCAGGGTTTGGAGAGTCCAGAATCTCAGAGAGGGGTGCCTGGACTGGCTGGGGCAATGGAACAGGGCAACTGGACAGGCTGGGGCCTTGGGTCAGGCCCATGGCGCTGGCAGGTGTGTGAGAAGCCTAGCACTCCTGTACGGGGCAGGGTACGAGGACACATTCTGGAAATGCGTTTACGTTCTGGCCTATCCGTCCATGGAAGGGAAGAGAACAACTGCCCGGTCAGAGTGTGCCCCAGCCACCAGCCACACTAGCTGTCAGATACTCGGGATCCTCGGGGGCTTGTACCCATCCTAAGTGCAGAGCAGCCCCAATGCCGGGAGCAGAGTGATGCCTACTGCTCGGGGGTGAGCAGTGAGACCCCACAGCCCTGGGCATCCACTCCTCCCTGGACTTGCGCTCTGTGGCACCGTAGCCCTCTGACAGCCTTGCTCCGGGTCTGTCTGCGGGTGGGGCGGTCCACTCCATGAAGGCCAGGACTGCCTGTCTCATTCACAGAGCCCCTACTGTGTAAGATTTCAAGAATGAGGTGAGAGAGGGAGGAATGTACATGCCTAGGCCTATTCCTCTAAGAGAAGAAAATGCTGGGGTTCAGGGAGATTGCATCTAGAACGCCGGGGGCACGAGGAAAGGGCAAGGGTGAGCGAAGGTCCACGGCACGGGCCCAGGAGATACACACCCAGGCTCCTCACCGGTCCACCTGCTTATTATTAGTCAGCTGTGTGACCTTAGGCAAATCATTTTGTGCCTCAGTTTGACCGTAAAATGGGGGCGGGGGTAAAAGTATGTGCCCTACTATCAGTATAAAAATAATAGAGGTTAAAGTATGCTGGAAAGGATGAAAACTATTCACATCTAAGCCTATCGGCATGATAAATACTATGAATAACAGCAATATTGAAAAGATAAATCTTCGCAGCTTGGGGAGCCTAGTGGCCAGAGTCCCAGGGCTCGTGGAGAGACGGGGGGGGGGGGGCTGGCTCCCAGGGAGAAGAGCTGGAGCAGCCCGAGGGTCAGACAGTCGGCTCCCAGACCGCCCTACCCTTTCCCCAGATCCTGCTCAACCAGCTGGAGAGGTGTGGCCCTCCCCAGTGTGTACCCCACAATTAGCGTCCTGGCCTTCCCCGGGGAAGCCAAGGAGAAGGGGTGACGGAGGGGTGAGTATGCGTGTGTATCTGGGAGGAGGAATTACCTGCCGCACTCTGTTCTCCCTCATGGGGCTCGGGTGCACACACACACACACACACACACACACGCACACCCATACACACACACACACACACACACTTTCCTCCCTGCTTTACCTCCTTTTAGGTAAGAGCTTTTTTTAAAGACCTCATCTTACACTTCCTTCTCTCGGCCGTCCCATGAGTTCCTTCTCCCTTCATGGCTGTCCTGGAGCTGGGACACTAACTGGGAGTCCCCTACGCAGCCTGGATACGGGAAGATGCGTCCCGCCCACCCCACGCCTAGGCAGTCAGGGAGACAGAAGTGACGAGGCCCTCAGAGCAAGGAGCCACCACGACCTAGAGCCTTTCCCTCCTCCATGGTGACCCGGCCTAGTCAAGGCATCTCCAGCACCCAGTCTGCATCCTCCTGCCCGTCCTGGGCACTGGTTTCCTGGCCAAGCCTCTCCCAACAGGCTCAAAAGGTGTACCCCAGAGATTAAAGCAGCTGGAAGGTTGCAGGGCAGTCCCAGGCAGAAGGGAGATTCGTTTGCTGCCAAAGTTCCTTCAGGACATAGGTGTGACCACAGAGAAGAAAAGTGGAAATGCTGATGGAAGACACCAGCCCTGACCACGCTTGGCTTCCATTCTGTGGTTGGAAGGCTTGTCTCGCTCTGGAGTCTGAAAGCATGGTGAAGGGCTGTGGCTGGCAGGCTGGTCTGGCCTTTGCCAAAACCCCATCAGACAATGGGTTTAGGATGGCAGAGAGCCCCTGGGAGTCCTGACTCACCAAGCTTCGGGCCTCCTGTCATGATTGCTCAGCTCTGGAAGCTTCCGTGCCCCGTGGTCCTGCACCTCCACCCATAGGCAAGGGAACTGGCTTGGTCACCCTGTCATCTGCTCTACCCAGGCTCTCCCTGAAGGAGTGGGCTCTGCCCAATTTCACTCTAGGCACTGCTGCCCACCCACCCCGTCAGGCCGAGGGCACCGGACTGCCAAGGCTGTCTCCGTGGTTCTGGAGGCTGAGCTGCAGTCAGACTTGTTTGTCACTAAGGGCTGGACTGAGCTCATCATACCCATTTTACAGATGGAAAAATGGAGGCAGGGAACCATTCCTTAACTTGCTGCGATTCTCTCAGAAACCTGAGATATAATCCCAGTTGTGCTGCTTCCTGCGAAAGGCTCTAACCCTCTCTGGAAGCAGTTTGCTTGTGTGTCCCTGACCACAGGGATAAGAGGTCTGGCCGTGCAGGGGTGAGGGGAGGTGGACTCGAGCCAGTACGGGGCCACGCCAGCTGCCTCCTCAGCCTCCAGGTGTGGGCCCACTTCCTCCAGATGCCCTCGGGCCCTGCTGCTCAATACCTACTCTGGAGTCATCCCCAAGGCCGAGAGGTCCCTTTCCAGGCCAGACAGGGCGCCTCCCCCTACCAGGTTCAGGGCCACAGGAGGCAGAGAGGAGGGAGGCCCCGCCTGGAACTTCCTCACAGGAGGCCCCTGGGTGGGAGGGGAGTGCTGAAGTGGCAGGGGGGGAGGACTGAATGCTGACAGAGTTTGCTGGGACCATTTTCAGGAAGCTGGATTTCCGGGGAGCCTGCTAGGCCTCAGAAAGGGACGGGCTCCCCTCAGAAGCCTCTGCCTCAGTGTTCTTTCTATCACTGGCCACTTCTCGGAGGCCTCGGTTGGTTGAGAGGCCCACCCACCAGGCTGAGGCGTGCTGCAGGCAGAGGGACAGCAAGTGCAGCCAGGATGGGGGGTGGAAGGAGCTAGCTGCAGCTGGGCCGTACCAGTGCTCTCAGACCACAGTGGAGAACTGAGCGTTACCCCCGCTGGCCGCTGACAGGAGCCCCAGGCTCCAGCGGCTGCCGTGGCCAGGGCGTTAGATCTGCACGGCGGTCAGCCGTCTTGGCGCTCTGCCTGGGTCCCAGAGACCCCGTACAGCAGTGGGACTGCCTGTCAGGCTCCCTGGGTCCACTCTAGAGACAACGCCTCCTCCCCAGCTCCTGGGGCTGGGAGGGTCTCGGCCTTCACTGACACACCCCGACGGGGCGGCCTCAGAACACCGTGTCCCTGGTAATCTATGCTAGCGGTAAGGCTCCTCAGGGACCACCCCTCCCATACAAACAGCCCCGGCCACACCCGACTGTTTCTCTGCTGTTCCCCCACTCTGGGAAGAAAAGCAGGACTGCTCCTGCCCCCACTCCCCAGGCCGCCCGCCCTGCCCCTGCCACACACCCGCCACACAGATGTGACCTGCTCCCTCTGTCCACTGTGAAAACAAACCGCCTGGAGATGGCCGGACAACAGAGCCACAGAAGCACAGAATCTGGGAAAAACCCCGTGGGGAGAGCTCTCTATTAAACACAGAGTCCCAGCGCCTGCTCTGCTCTCCCCCCCGCTCCAGGGCCTCTCTGTCCCCCATTCCTTGGCCTTGGGCCCCGGCTCATTCCACTCCGAGGTCCTCCTTGGCCGCCCGTCATCACAGGGGACAGCCGCCTCCACGCTGCCCGCTCCAGGGCCGTGAGTCCACTCCACGGACAGCCCTGCCCAGCTGTGGCCAGCCTGTGGGCCTCTTGGCCCGGGCGTGCCCTGGCTTTCCTGACGGGAAGTGCCTGCTCCAGCCCCGGCCTCCTCACGGCTCCAGCTCCCGGGAGAGGCGGGAGAGTTCCCGCTGGTTGTCGATGACCTTCAGCTGCTGGACATAAGCCCAGGTGCTGGCCGGACTGCGGGTGCTCAGGGACTGCTCGGAGCCTGCCGGGGGTGGGGGAGAGTGGTCAGGGGGGGCAGCCGCGCCACTGTGTAGAGCCCATCCCCTCCCCATCAAGGAGCAGCTCAGCCTTGCCGCCCCCACCCCCCCCACCCTGCCACTTCCCACAGCCCAGCTAGAAGACCGTCCACCCCTCCAGTCTGGACAGAAGTGTGGTGAAGAGCTCAGACTCTGCAAAACAGGTCCCCAAGATTACATACTGCATAATACCCCTTTTACTGAATTCAAAAACGACGACGACTGAAGGATTTTGTTGTCATGATATGTATAGGAAGCATTTTAAAGCTGTGGGTGTATGTTTATGTGTCCAGCTACATCAATATGTTATGGTGGCACGGGAGGAGGGAACAGTATGCAGGGAGAGGAAACTATCGTCAGTGTGCTCATACTCGGCTTGGGTCCAGCGGTGTCCGTTATATTATCACGACAGATACATACGTAAAATAAAGGGCCAATGATGACAGTGTTGGCTGAACCGTGGACTACGATTAATCCCACTTCATGCAACTGAAGTTGAATTGAAAAAAATCAGATCTGGAGTAAGAGTGCCTGCATCGCGGCCCTATGGCCCTACCCCAGCCTTCCACAAGTTACGTGAGTGCTCAGGCCTGTCTGTGCATCTCTAAGTTGGGAGAACATTCTAGCTTCCTCAGAGAGGTGTCGTGAGGAGTCCACAGCATCCTCTACACAAGTGCCTGTAAGTGCCAGCCGCAGCCGCCCCGTCAGCCCCCAGCCCTGCCCGCCTTACACGTGGATGTCCTTGCCGCCTGGCTGTCCTCGTGCAGGTGGGATACGCGGCTTCTGAGTGGGGACAGCGGCACTGCGCAGGGAGAGAGGCGGGAGTCAGGGAGCCGGTGGAGCCAGAGCCTGGACGGGGGTGAGTGGGGGTGGGGCTCCCGGGGTGGGGGGCGGGGGCCCAGCGCTCTCACCGTTGCTGTGGCTTCGGCAGCGCTGCAGCATCCGCACGGCCCTGGCCATCATTCTCTGTGGGCAAAGTAAGGACAGAAGACCAGGCCTGGGGGCAGGACCCTGGCACGGCCCGTGGGGCAGCTGGGAACCAAGCCTCCTTTGAGTGGGGGTGCTCCTAGGGACTAGATGGGGCCCTGTCTGCTCTGTCCCAGCACACCCAGGGGGCACCAGGCGGTGGGAGAAAGAACAGGGATCGGGGAGGGCTTAGGGCCGAAGAGACCCGGAAGGGCTCTGCTTGCCGGGTCACGTAATGGAGGCTGTCTTCCCCGCACACAAGGGAGTGAGGCAGCGGCTATTTTAAAAGAAGTATTCGTGTTTGTAGTATCAATAACAACTTTAGGTCATCTCCCGCCCCCCACCCCCTCCAAGGACACAGTCAGATCCCTAACCCACTCTAGGGCCAGACGCCCACTCTCCTTGAACTCACCATCTTCTCGAAGTTGATGAGATTCTCCACCAGCGTGTGGTTTCCTTCATGGATGAAGGTCATGTCTGCAGAGAGATGAGTTTTGCTTAAATGTCCCCGAATTCCCTCCCCTTCCTGCAGCCCAGGAAAGGCAAAGGGCCAATAATAGGAGTCTTGGGCCTGTCGCAGCCCCACATTGCCCTCTTCCTCTGGCTTCCCTCTGACCTCCTGGAGCGATTTCCTTGTATCTCCTAGGCCTCATATCGGAGGCCACCTGATGTCACCAGCACTTGTCTCAACACTGCTTCTACCCCATGAACTCCTAATTCATCTTTGTGTCCCCCAAGGCGTTGGCACCCCAAGGGTCGAGTGGACATACAGACAGACGCAGGAACGGATGGGTGGAGGTGGGAAGGTAAGCTCTGCACCAATTACCTTTGAGAAGAAGAGGCATGAAGGGGATGATGGGAGGGGAGAGCTTGGTGAGGGCCAGTCGATAGACTCGGTGGTTCCATGAAGGGTCCTGAGAGGGGAGAAGTCTCAGTGAGGGAGGGACCCACCACGCACCACAACACAACCAAACACCCTCTGCTCGGAGCTCAGCCTCCCCTGGGCCCCAGGCCTCCCCGACACGGGCTCCGCAGCAGGCGAGAGGGGACCTGAAGCGTGACCGGCCGCCTTCGCATGCGGCTTCCTAGCCTCTGGTTAGCCCCCCATGCACACTTCGGGGGCCCTGAGGTTCCATGGGAAACTCTCTCTTTCTCTCTTCTGTCTCTGTCCCTGTCCTTGTTTTTGTCTCTGTGTGTCCCTCTCTAGTGGGTAAAGTCCTTTGAACCTCTTGAGCCCGCAAGGTAAATTATTTTCTCAAGAGCTCAGAGCCAGGCTGAAAAAACACTTTTGTGCCAGTTCTCTCCTGAACACTCTCAGAACCCTTAACCCCAGCAATTCCTGGCAGGGGTCTGGGAGGGGCAGCCAGCTCCTCCGCTTTTCCCTCATCTTACGGCCTCCTCCAGCCCCCTCTAGCACCTCCTGGGGGCCACTGACAGGCCGGCGTGCTGTGGGGTCTGGCGCCCGGGCTTGCTTCCTGGGCCGGAGGGGGGTCGGCTGGAGACCAGTGGTACCCCGATGTTCCCCTGGCGCTTCGGAGCCCAAGGCCCGACACCACATGTGCCCTGTCCTGGTCTTCACACAGGACCTCACGGCCACAGCCAAGGCTCCCCACCCCCACCATACGGGATATAATACACTGTGCACCACCCCCCCCCCGTACTGCTAACACCCCATTCCTCACCAGCGCCCCCAACACACAGCCCAGAGGGACTCCGACTCTGGCCCAGGACTGGAAACCCTGGAAGTGGCCAGAGACAGATGGAGGGGCTGCCGGGAGGCCCAGAATCAGGGTTTCTGGAAGGAGAGCCAAGGCCCAGCACTCACCAGCAACCTCTCGAGGGCCGAGTAGAGCTTCCGGACTTTGTGGGGCAGCCGCTGTGAAGCAGAGGCAGATGGAGCTATCACTGCTCTGGGATGGGCGCCCCATCCCCAACCAGCACCCCCAGGACGGCCGCGGGGCCCTCCACATGGCGCCTACCTCCCAGGTGTGGGCCAGGCGGCTGATGGCCGAGTTGCTGAGGCCAAACATGACGGCAAAGAAGGAATTGAGATTCTTTTGCTCCTTGAGGCTGTGAGAGGAAGACCCAGAGGATCTCAGGGGAAAGAGCCACACTCCCAGAGCTCCTACCCACACAACAGCCGGCCGGCCTGGGGCCCAGGATCGGCCTGGCCGGCGCTGGCTCTGTGGGGCCTGGCGCTGGATGGGGTGGGGAGGCCGACTCTAGGAGACCCAGGGGAGCAAGGGCACGGCGGACTTGGCGACATCCTGACCAGGGACGCGAGAGAAGGCCGCCTCAGGACTCGCCACCCCCCCCCCCCCCAGCCCGCAGACACTCACTGGGCAGCCAGCTTGATGAACTTCCGGAGCAGCTGGGCCCGCAGGCCCGGCACAGGGCAGAGACACAGCTCCGTGGCCACCCAGTACTGGAGCTCGTTGAAGCGGCGCATGAAGCGCTCCAAGTTGGCGGTGGTGACATCCCGCAGGTGCTGGGGGCCTAGCACATAGTGGATCAGCTCCACCTGGGGAGGGGTGGCAGGAGAGATGAGCCCACACCAGGCGCAGCGCCCCTGCCGTGGGCGATCCTCCCCTCGGCTCTGCTCCCTGCACCTGGTGGATACTGTTGAAGAGGTTCCAGTCGTGGTCCGTCAGCTGGCCCGCCAGGTCCTTGGCACTCACCAGGTCCAGCCCCTCAGCAGAGCCCACGGTGGGCCCCAGCTGCTCGGGGTGTGGGGTCTGTAGGTGGAAGAGAGCTCAGGAGGGGTACCTGAGGAATCCAGGGGCGGGTAGGGGTAGGAGGAGAGAGTTTGGGGCAGGGACTCCATGCCCATGGTCAAAGGGATGTCGGGGAGGGGAAGGGTGCTACCAGGAGTAGGCCTCTGAAGGATAAGGCTTCCCAAGGAGGCATCTATCCTCCTGCCGGCTCCCCAGTGCTGAGACCCCTTCCTTGTAGGGCTCCTGTCTCCTGGGGAACCCCCAATGAGGGGAGGTCTTCTCTCTCCTTGAGAGCTTTCAACCAGCTCTCTCCCTTCCCCAGCATCTGGAACCTTCCATCAGCTGAGTCCCACTCCTTCCACTTCGCCCTTAAGTCCCAGCAGCGGTCAGAGCCAGGCCCTCCTCTCTCCTCTCTGTGACCCTCCCCTGCACCCCCGCTGCCACCCCCAAAACACAGCTCCTCTCTGGCCCCCTGCCTGTTCCTACCAGCTCGTGCACTTCCTGTGGGTTGACAACAAAGAGCCGCTCGTTGAGCCCCAGGGATGTGGCCACACCACGGGCCTCTGGCTGCAGGCCAATGGCATCTGCAAAGAGAGCAGAGGCTGGGCTGGGGGGGTGGGGCAGTGGCTGGCAGAGAGGGAGGTCCGGGAGCCACCGAAGGCCGAAGGCCAGGTCGAGGCCCCAGTCGGGAGGCTGGGAGGTCCCTTCTCCCAGTAGCCAGGTTGGAGTGCTGGGCAGTGCTCTAAATACACACGTGCGTGGGCCCGCAACAGCCACACGCCCAGGTTAGCACACCGAGGAAGACGGAACAGGATTGTTAGTGAGACAGGCAATTCTTGAGCAACGATGGAGACTCCCTGAGTGTCCTCCTTCGTCAAACGGAGACAGCAAGACCAACCCCGACTACTCACAAGTCTAACAAGTTAAGTATGTAAGCCGTGGCAATAAGTCGACAATGCACATAACGGCCCTTTCAAAACTGGGAAGTGCCTCACACGGGGCTTAGTGTTGATTTTCGTCAGCTCCTACTGACGGAGACTGTCTTAGTCGTGTGTGAATCCCCACTCTCTAGACCAGTAGCCTCCAAAGCAAGACCATCATGTATCCAAAAAATATCAGCTCTTCTACTTACATTTTTCTCATCTGTTTTGCATTTTTACTTCGTGGGTACCTTTAGAATTATATAATGTTAGTGTGGGAGTATATGTATATGACTTCTAAGCAAATAGACACATGACAGGGGTTTGCTGTAAAAATATTGGTTACTGACACGGGAGGTGACCTAAACAATCAATAGGAAGGTCAGCGCTCTAAACAGTTCCTGTCTCATAATAGGGTCTCTGGTCCTGCGGCCGCTGCCACTCTCGGGTGGCCACCAGAGGGCGGTGCGTCCCAGAGCAGAGCACACGAGCACGTGACTTCATCCCGTCTCCCCGCTTCCTGAAGGGGGAGAAGGGTTTGCTTTTCTGGCCTCTACTCCTTGCCATTATTCCCTGGGGGCCCCTAATTCGTGTCTACCCTAAGCTCCAGCTGTCAGCTCCCCGCGGGGTCCTTTATGGAGAATGAAGAGTGGTTTCCGATGGCCCAAGTTCCCTGAAAGCAGGTCTAAGGAATTCTCATGGTGCCGTGTTCTGAGCACTAACTCTGTACCAGCCCCACGCTAAGTGTTGATATATGTGATCTCGTTTAATGGCCCAGCAGTCCTGTGTGATGGGTGCCGTGTTAGTGCTCATGCGACAGAGGAGGAACTGGATGCTCAGAGAGGCTAAGCACTCTGCTCAGATCAGGATCACACAGCTCATCGGCAGGGGGTCCTGGGATCCCAACCCAGCTCCAGCGCCCCTGTGGATGCTCTTAACCACCAAGCGTCTCTGTATTACCCGCCACGGTACCTCCAGCTCCTAGCACGTTGCTGGCCCGTAGCTGATTCTCAAACATGTTTGCCAACTGACGAAATGAATGAAGACCACCTAAATCTAAAAGCCAGGCACTCTCCTTTACTGTGTGAATTCGGGGAAATTGCCTCACCCCCTTGAGCTTCAGTGTCCTTGAATGCAGATAGGATGAAAGTACCTATCTCATCAGGTGGTTTCTAGGGTTCAGTGACTATATGAGGATGATAATAATAAGACTAACGTACAAAGTACTGTGCCAGCCACCGATCTAAGCCCTGAAATAGATATGCTCATTCAGTCCTCTATGAAGCCGGCACTCTTAGCAGCCCCGTTATACAGATGCTGAAAAGAGCACAGAGAGATCAAGTATGCTGCCCCAGGACACACAGACAGGGAGCTAAAGCGCTGGGCTCAACTGCAGACTGCAAGCTCGGGCTCACTCTCTCAAGCACCACACACAAAGCGCTTTGGAGAGACGTAATCGACCTCCTTTAAACGCTAACCATCATTGACGTTGATGAAGACGACCAAAATGATGACCTTAATTCGAGGGGGGAATCTGGGCACGGACTGAGGGGCCCTCCCTCGGGGCCACACACACCCCCAGAGACACAACTCACCACCTGCGGAGTTGACCTTCACCAGCACCTGCCCCTTGGTCCAGCCGTCCTCCTGGGCCAACGCGGCCATCACCTCTCTCACGGAGGCCGTCACAGGCAGCTTCAGGGTCAGCACCGAGTGGTCCGGCCGGCAAATGTCATAGGAGACTGGAGAGGAAGACCAGGCCGAGCTGGAGGAGGGGCTCCTTGGTCCCCCACCCAGAAGTGAGCGCGCAGCAAGTGCAGCAGTGGGAGGGTCCCGAGGAGGGAAGATGGGTGGTGAGGGGAAGTCTGGTAGATCCACTGCCCAGAGCGGGGAGGGAGGTCCTGAGCTGGGAAGGGAGGCACGGGGCAGGGCGGGCGGGGGGACACCCCATCTGGCAGCCTGGAGCAGAGAACAGCGTGCCCTCCTCAGCCAGGCATACGAAGGTCAAGGGTGACGATAGCAGTGCAGGCTCTGCCCTGGCTGGCCTGGACCACCAACCTTTGTCCCCAACTCGAATGGCGCAGTTGCTGCTGGGGAGGGGCTGGTCCTGGCCGGGGAGCCAAACAGCCATGTTCCTGGCCTAAGAGGGAGAGAAAGTAAGGCCCAGGGGGCACAGGGGAGAGCGCACAGAGCCTGGCAGGGGCCTCTGTCCCTGGGAGCATGGGGCCCGCACTGCACCACCAGCGGGCTCTGCTTGCAGCGTGGACCTGAGCCGGGTGAGGTCTCAGGCACCAAGGCTCCCCGAGGAGAGACAAGTCAGTGCCCCTGTGTGTGCGCGTCACCCCCTTTGCCAAAAAGGCCCAGAGCTGTCCTAAAACGAACACAGCTCAGCCACTGGCCCTGCTTTTCTCTTCCTTTTCCACCTCTGGCTACCGTTTGCTAGTTGGCCATTTGCTACATGCCAGGCTAAGTACAGGCTTATTCTAAGTACCTAAATATTCGCAATAGCCCTTTGACAAAACTATTAATATTATTCCCATTTTATAGATGAGAGAAATGAGGCTCAGGGAGGTTAATAACATGCCCAAGGCCACAGAGCTGCTAAGTAGCACAGCTGGAATCCTAACCGGCTCCTCCCTCCCTCTGTGCTGTTATCACCAACACTCTACTGCCCCTGTCACCTGCTCTGTCGAGCCCCACGGCCCTTCTTCAGGGGCCCCAGCGCAGGGCTGACGGGACAGCCATGCCGGGCCAAGGCCTCCGTAACACAATTCCTCTGCCCACCCGACTGTGTTTCCCACACCTGTACTGACTCTTCCCCCTCCCAGCTCTGAACGGGGCCAATCCTCCGAGTTCAGACCCCAGCCCATGGGCCTTGTCTACGTTTCCACGAATCAGAGCTCTCCCCAAAGTTCCACGCAGCCTCACGCCGCCTGCATGGGGAAGTTGCAGCCATAGTCCAGCATCGCCCTCTCTTCCAAGCACCTCCTGGATCCTTCCATATCTGGGCTCCATGCCCCCAGACTCAACATCTCCCTCAGACCCCCCATCCTGCCTCCCAGCCAGTCTCCTGGGCTTGGCTCCCGTTTCTCCCTGCCCCCAGATCCCCACCCCATTTGCTCAAAGCTTATCATCTTGTTCTGGGGATTCCTCTGGGTCCCTCCTCCCAGCCCAGGCCAACCCCCAGTGCCACCTGCCCAGTTGCCTCCCTCCTTGTGTGCTACAATGGCCCTCCGGTGCCTCCCCCCTCCCACCAGTCTGCCTGACCAGAGCCAGATTAAGCTCCCTAATGCAGCTTCAAGGCCATCATTGTCTGCTGGATAAAGCACGGGCTCCTTAGCTGACTGACTCAAAGCACACATTCCGCCTTGTCAACCCGTGGTTCCAATACCTCCAGGGAATCGCATTGTTCGGAAGACAAGGACCAAAGCCCTCAACATGGCCCACAGTGCCCTACACGCTGTGGGCCCTGCATGCCCCTCTCCCGGCCTCCTCCAGCAGCTCCCTCGCACACTCCCTCCTGCAGGGTCCCGAACAGGTGCACTCCCTTCCCTGTTGGACCTGACCGTGGGCCTCCTCCGCCTTGACCCTCCCACCCTGTAGTTCTCAGCCCCTGTGGTCACTCTCCCGATCCTGACCCTGTGTCAGCCGTTCCCTTCCCTGTTTTCAGAGACTCCTGCCTCTGCCCTTACGCATCACAACGCTGTTCAGCAGCTCTGTCCCTCGCCTGTCTGTGAGCCCCACAAGGCCAGGGGAGGCTCGCCCCTCAGCAGAGCGCCTGGCACAAGAGGGCAGTCCACACTAGTTCCTGCGCACCGGCCATGAGCAGGGCAGCAGGGGAGCCCTGGCGAAACAGAGGTCCCAGCCCCTCCCTCTCGAAGCTGGTACTCCGGTGGGGCGTGACAAGCACTGACAGACGACAGCAAAACAACCCCACAGGGCACTAAGGCTTTGAGGAGAGTCCTAGAAGACACCTTGGCAGGGGAAGGAGCCTCTGTGAGAACCTAACATTCTGGCTGAGATCAGAAGGACATGGATCTAGGCAGGGCAAAGAGCCAGGGAAAGAAAGTTCCAGGCCCTGAGCTGGAAACAAGCTTTGCCTATAGAAGAGGAGCCTGTGAGAGTCTCTAGCAGGGAGGGGGGAGGAGGGGACACAGGCCACCGGGCACAGAGAGCCTGGGGTTTATTCCCAGTGCACCACCCCCCACAACCAGCCCCATCCTACCTTTCCAGCCCTCTCTCCTACCATTCCTCAAGAAATCTCGGCTCCAGCCACATGTTCTCATCCCCCTTTGGTCCCTATGGGTCCCTCCCAGGAATGGTACTGGCCCCCTCTGCCTCCCAGGAACCCCTGGGCTTCAGAGGCTGCCTTCAGGCCCCATCCCCCGCCCCCACCCCCGAACTGCTAACTGGCTCTGTGAACAAGGATTACCTCCCAAATGCAATAGAAGCCCCTTGGGGTGAGGTAGGGGTGGAGGGGTGACCCTAGACCTCTGTGTCTCCCCGCTAGGCCTGGCCCCAGCGCCACACACAGTTTCTGCTCTATGAACACCTATCCCAGCCCCAGGGGTGTGTCTGTGCCTGGGGATCCTTCCCAGGCTGAGCCCCTGGGGTGGGGGCTGAAGGAGGGGCGGAGGGAAGAAGCTGGGGCCAGACAGAGGTGAGAGGAGCGGTCCGAGCAGACACCTTCATCTGTGGAGATGCATTCCCACAGCCATTTTCCAACCTGGGGAGCAAGTGAGAAGGGCAGTGAGATGGGGCGAGGGACCCCTGCGGGCAGGGCAGATCGTGGCAGGGGCAGGGGCGCAGGGTGGGGAGCAGGGGGCCTGGCTCTGGATTCCATCTGCCCTCAGCAGAAGTTCAGAACTTTGCAGACTTGGTAAGTACCAGCTAGAGGGGGCAAAGCCGGGGCTCAAAACTCAGCCCCTGCATTCTGGGATTTTTTGCAGGCCAGCAGCGGGACGGAAAGAGAGTTCCAGGAAGTAACGTGCCCCAGGTGTCAGACTGGGCAGGTGGGCTCTCCCTGAACCTCACCTGGCCCCATAGGAATGCCTGGGAAGGCCAAGAGAAGCTCTAGGAAATTCACCGGGCGGGGCCAGCAGGACCAGCCCCAAGGATGCTCCGGAGTAAGTATGTGCAGAGTGGAGGAAGGGAGAATAGCAGGTGCGTGCGGGAGAAGGACACACGAATGCCTGCGTCGTCGGGAGAATGCGTGAGCGTGGCATGAGCGTGCACGGCAAGGGGACTGGAAGGAACAGCTAACTGAGACGAGCGGGGCTAGACAAATGAGCCGCCACAGCCAGCACTCGCATAGCTCACACCGCCTGCCATGCATGGCTCCGTGCTCTTAAGGCGCGGTAACACTCCGCCCCGCGGGATGGGTGCTCTCCCGGTTTTAGAGACAGAGCTGAAGCCCTGATAGGGGGCATGGGGCCCAGAGCAGCACAGCCTGCATTCCAAGCCGCGTGTTTGTGCTGGTGTTCAGCGTCCCCAATGCACCACCCGCCATGCATGTGAAGAGTTCACTTAGAGCCAAAGCATCACCTGTGATGTCGCCGCCTCTCCGGCCACTGCTCCCGCAGCAAGATGCAAAGCCGGGTGTCTCTGCTCACCAGGTCGGAGAGTTTCTGGGAGGAGCCAAGATTCATTGACCCAGAGGTAGCTGTGCCTACCCTGGCAGCCCGGTCCAGCCCTGCCTCACCCCCAGGTACCTGGAGAAAACTGGTGGCCACGGGGTCAGTGTGGAGCATGGGGCCGTACAGGGCCACCCACTGGCCAACCAGCCGCAGGATCTGCTGCCTCCGGTTACAAATGTAGGTGCTGTGCTCCTGCTCGCTGCCCCCTGAGGGCTCCGCGTGGAAGGTGGGCGCCAGTCAAGGGAAGCACAACGGCCAACCGGGCCACCCACCCCACCTCAGGCATAGGAGGGGCAAGGATGCCCGGGGCGCACTGACAAGCTGGCCTCTGCGTGAGGCTCGTCCTTCGGAGGGTTCAGCGCAGCCCTGCTGCAAGAGACCCCTTCTCCCTGTTCCATACAACAACCTCGTTCCCCGGGGCTGGAAGGATATTGGTGCAAGAGGGCAGCACAGAGCTGGGCACTGGGCATGAAGACACTGTAGGTCAGGAGGAAGTCACTGAGGAACGTCTCTGTAGGGCACGGACAGGGGAACAGGAGGAAGCCTCAGAGCTCAGGTCTACTGAGCACAGATATATGCATAGCTGGAGTTCCCTTCTCCCAGTCCCAAGGTGGGCAGTGTCCCAGCAAGGCCCAGCCCCTGTGACGGCACTCTGCACCCAAGCCAAGAGCACAGGAATGAGGACTTCCTGCCGCCCGGCCAAATGGACCAACCCAGCACCCAATGACGTCATCAGGGTGCCTGGCCCTCTCCCAGACTACGCTGACCACCCAGTGAGTCACAGAGCAGGCAGGGTATCTCTTGCCCCTACCTGTTGGGTCATGAGCACTGGAATCAGGTCGCATGGCCTCCAACAGCAGTTCTAGGATCTTCTCTGGGGTGCCAGACATCACTGTATACCTAGCAGAAACAGCTGATTCATAGCACTTCCCACATTCAGACAGACATCAAGAATCACATCACCCCTCCCTATGTGCCAGCTCTGTCCCACCGTGGGGTTGGAGGGAAAGCTGGCTCTGGGGGTGCATCTGATCCCCGGATGCCCCTTCCCCCCACCCCAGGAGGCCAGCGAGCAGGGTAAGACATGGCAGGGGGAGGGAGAAAAGCCTGGGATACGGAAGGAGAGAAGGTGGGCAAGAGAAAAGGTGTGCAGAAGGAGCGTGGCAGGTGTGTTACCGGTTCCTGCCTGGGGTTGGGGGACGAGAAGGGCCAGCGCCCTGAGAGGCTCTCTCCAGTACCAACACCACTTTGCCATGTTCTTCTAGCCTCATGGTCTTTGCTTCCACATCCTGGAGAACAAGCCACGCCCACTGCTCAGTACACACCACAGGTCCTTTCCCCCATTCCAGGGCCTCTCCCTCCACCTCCATGCTAGACCCTGGGCCCCACAAGGCTCCCACAAGAACATTCAGCCCTTCTCCCACCCCATTCAATGCCCGTGACCTTGGCTCTGCCCTACTCTCAGCCCTGCCTATCGTGCAGCCTGACCCCCTCTTCCACCCATCCCTCCCCCACCTCCTTCTGTGGCTCCCACTCTCCATTACGCTGCCTCCCCTCATACCCTAGTCCCCCACCCCTCTGTGGCTTGCCACCCCTCTGTAACCACCCACCCCCATGGTCTCCCCCATTGAGCTGGGGTTCTCTTCTTTCACTGAACCTCCTCGGCGTGCTGTGGACCTCCCCACATGCCCACGCTCCAGCCATCACCTCCAAGCTTCCCCAGCTTCTCCCTCTACAGGCTCCTTACAGGCCTTCTCTGGTCCCTGCCCCTTACCCCCTACCACTTCTCCAGAAATGTGTCCCTGCCATGTCCCCTGCCCTCCCACCCCCAGTAATGGCACCTTGATGATACGGTTGAAGTCCTGCTTGTCCACGCGGAGAAAATGACAGTTGTCTTCTCGCAGGATGATGGTGGCTGCCCGGGGTGCATCATTCACCAGCGCCAGCTGTCCGAAGTCATCTCCCTCATGCAGTGTGGTTACCAGCCCCTGCAGCCAGGTCTCAGTCATAGCCCAGCCCCCCCCCCCAACCCTCATCAGAGCAGATTCATGGTGGGAGAACCCCTGGGCAGGAGGAGACCTGGGAGACTGGCGATCTTGGGTCCATTCAAGGTCCTGCCTGCCAGGGCTTGGACCAGGGAAGCGGGTATCACCGAGGGGGCTGGGAAGAGAGGGAGAACTCACCTTGCCATGGGTCACCACATTGACAGATCCCTTCCAGATAATGTACCACGAGGTGCCCTTGTCTCCTTGGCTGAACACTGAGAGAAGCACCGATCAGACAGGCCTGGGGTCACCTCCACTTCTCCGTGGCCGCTGCCACGTCCAGACCCCTGGTGCCCAGCTTCCTGCCCCCCATCT
Organism: Ursus arctos; assembly: GCF_023065955.2. Classification (NCBI taxonomy): domain Eukaryota; kingdom Metazoa; phylum Chordata; class Mammalia; order Carnivora; family Ursidae; genus Ursus; species Ursus arctos. The sequence goes on from NW_026622941.1 coordinate 38,301,079, forward strand.
GACTTACACACGGTCCCTGCTTTGCTGTGTGGTTCAAAGAGCAGAACTGCCGCTAATTCCCGCTTCACCTGTGAGGTGGGGAGAGGAGGGTCAGTGGGGTGAGTCCGGGGTGAGAGGGGCCAGGTTAGCGGGGAGGTTAGGTCCAAGGACACAAGTGCCCGGGGGCAGAGAGACGGCTAGCTCAGGTGCCTGGGATTCAGCAGGAGACAACGCAAGGGGAGGAAATGAGCCAGGAGGGGCAGAAGGATTTTTGGACAAGGATGCTGGGAACCAGAAATTAGATGGACATTTCCAAGCCACAGGGCGAAGGGGAAGGAAGCGTCGTCCGGCCCAGCGGTTGGGCCTCAGGGGTTCACAGGGAGAGGAGGTCCTGGGGAAAGGGCGGAGGCGGGCGGACTGACCGAGTTGGAGAGGTGGGCCACAGCCTTGATGTGCAGCAGCTCCTCAAAGATGAGGTCCAGCTCCTCGTCTGTGCGCTGACCGGGGCTGCGGGCAGCAAACGATGCGCTGCGGGCCACGGGCACGGGCGCCACTCCGCCCGCCGCGCTTGGGCCTGGGGCCAGCCACTACTGCGTGCGCACCGCGTGCCGGACAAGGGCCGAGGGCCCCGCGCGTTACTTCAGCCTGTCCTCGTGACCACCCCATGATGTGGGCATGCCTCTCCTCCTTTGACAGAAGAAGCAGCTGGCATGGAGAGGCCCAAGGCCACCCAGCTAGTCAGCCATGGAACTGCATCCTGAACCAGACCTGCCCGCCCACCCCGTCTCAGCCACCGCCGCCCTGAGCGCACAGGGTCTTCGGAAGCCCCGTGCGTCCCGCCCACAGCTACAAAGGAAGAAACAGGTTCAGAGGTAGGGAAGCTCCAGATCACACAGGAAGAAGAAGGGGAACCTCTCAGAGATGAAACTACAGAGTCCGAGAGCCACGCGAGACCTGGGGTTGCGGGCTGCAGGGCACCGCACTCACGGCTTTCGAAGCGCCACGGTGAGCAGGGCATCAGGGCCCCGCTGGGAGAGCAGGGCCACAGCCTCCACGAGCTCGTCCTCCAGCTCGTGGATGCCCACGGGCTCCGGCTCCGACCCGGGGAAACGGTAGAATTGGGTGTCTCGGTCCTGGAAGGTCCAGTCGTGTTTCACTGCAGGGCAGAGGCCCAAGTGTGAGGGAGGCGACAAACTGAGGCCGTGTGGATACGAGGCCCCCATTGTAATGCCCACGGATGCCTCGCCCCCAGATGCCTGCTCCCCAGGACTGCCCAGCCTGGGGGCCCCACCCTGGGCTCGGGCTCACCATGGCAAAGGGCACCTTCATCCAGCAGCACCTGGCAGATTCCCACGGCTTGGCTCCGGGAATGGACCCCAAGGCCCAGGGCCAAGATGCCATCCACCAGCTCCCGGCCGGAGCAGCACTGCCTACGAGAGGTAAGGGGACAGAGAAGAAGAGGGAAAATCACGAGGCAGGAGGGTGGAGGGCAGAAGGGGGAACTTCCCATCAGAAAGGTGCCTTCCTAGGCTAGCAGCAGGGCTAGGCCCAGAGGCCCGAAGGAGAGCAAAAGGGAGAGAAAATGAGGGGCAGGCAAGGAGGCAGCCCAGGCCTCCCCTCACCGATAGAGCCGAAGGTGGTACTTCCGGTCTCGGATAAGGGTCGGGCAGGTGGCCAGGAGATGGCGGTGCAGCTGCTTGCCAGCCCTGAGCACCCGCTCGGCGGAGGCCTAGGACAGGCAGGAGCACAGCTGGTCAGGCGCTGACCCCTGGCTCGGCTGTCCCCTCCCGGCTCCACCCCTCACAGCTGGTACCTGCTCCAGGCTCACGCTGAAATCCAGGGACTCCTCACTGTCGGTGAGCGGCGTCTGAGGGCAGCGGGGAGGGCTGCACGTTAGGGCCAGCTCTTGGACCGCAGGGACCCCAGCCCTCCCCGTTTCCCCCCACCCCTTGCCCAGCCCCCAGCTCCAAACACATGCACTTAGCTACTCGGTCAGCAAATAAACTACTACTCCCCGAGCACCCACCATCTTCCCCCCCATCACCAGACCCTTGTCTTCCTTCCAGACACCAGCACTGCCCCCCAATAGAGGAGCTCCCCATTCTGCTTACTCAGGGCCCAGGGGTGCCCAGGCTCCCAGGTGAACCACACCTGTAGAGGGGGGAGAGCTGAAAGGGCGTGAGGATGGGAGGTAAGGAAGGCTCACGACGGGCCAGGAAGTGAGCAGCTCGGCAGGCAGGCCTGGAACGCTTGCCTAATCCCAAGCCGGGGTTTGTCCCCAGCCACAAGACCTGGGGACTCCTGGATTCAAATTCCTGTTCCTCCATTTACTAGCAGTGTGACCTGACCCTAGATAGGTGGTTCAACGTCTCCCTGCCTCAATTTCCTCGTCTATAAACTCTATAAAACACTCATAATACCAATGCGGAGGCTTTGGGAAGGGCTCTGTGAGTTCCTGTGCATTAAATGTTGAAAGCACTGCTAGCATAGAGTTGTATGTACACGCTGGCTATCATTACTCATCCGTGAAGCAGGGGGCGGGCTGCTTGCTGGAAAGCCCCTGTCCTCTCTGAGATGCTGCTGCTAGCCCAGAACCCTGCGAGAGTGAGTAAGTCTTGGCGGCACCCAGGACTGGCTCTGGAAGACGGGATTTATGTAGAAACACCAGTGAATAAGACCTCGGGCCCCCGGTATCAACCACGCCATCCAGGACCCCGGGGCCTATATGTCCTGGGATGTTGGCCGCAACAGCCCCTTACAAGCCTTCTTTTTCTGCCACCTGAAAACTGGAATTTGTGGACATCTCTGGACAGGATGCCCGACCCTCCATGAGCCGTCCCAAAGGCAGAGTACTTTACGGTTTACAAAGCATGTCTCGCTCCATGATTTCCACTGATCTTGTACAGCATAGGACCAGATGTAAAGTGGAGCAGGGATTGGCTGTCCTCTCTGAATAAGGAAACAGAACTCTTGGGGTGAAGAGCCTGTGTAACACAGGCACGCGTACATGGGGTAGCCAGACAGCCATGCGTAAGCTCCCAAGTGCTCACATTCTTGGTCTCACCCCACCCACCGCACCTGCCTGGTTCCTTCCCCCTCCCCCTTCCCCCTTCTCACCAGCTCTCTCTCCCGCTTTCCCAGCTGCACTCAGGGCCCTGAGAAGGACCTGGCTGGTGAGCTGGGGTGCAAGCAGGCCCAGAGCCAGAACCCCCTCCCCTGGTCCTGACATCTTCCCACCGTGTGCCAGGCAGAGGCCTGAGGTCTGGCACGCACAGGCGCCTGGCCCAGGGCTGGGCGGAAGTCGCTAGGTGTCCCTAGGGTATCCCTGCCCGGGTCATGGGGCCCAGCCTGGTGCCAGACACAGAGCCCTGGAGACTTAGCAACAGGAAATGAGGAGGAGGAGGAGGAGCCAAGGAAGGAGGAAGGGCAGGAATGCTACTCAGCCAGCCCCCTGTGTCAGAACAAACAGTGCCGAGCACTAATGACTTGTTGTTGTTCATGTCAAAACGCCCAAGTGGCCCGGACCCTGCCCCAACCCTCCTTGGTGCCCACGGCCCCGGCTCCAGCCTATGCTCCCTTCCTGGTATTATTCTGACCCTGGAGGGCACATCGGGAGGGGAGGTGCCAGCTCCTGTGGCCAGGCCGGGCACAACCCAGATCCCAGATCCCCAGGCCTTGTTGAAACCATTTCCTGCCCTGCCCCAGGGAATAAGCATGGGGGTCAGAGGAAGGGGGCTCTGGCCCATCAGAGCTGAGGAAGGTTCCTGAAGGCATCCCTCTCAATCTGCCAAGGAAAACGGGAGCCCAGAGAGATGAAGTAACCGACCCAGAGTCACACAACTACTCAGAAATTCAAGAGCCTACTGACTAACCAGCGCGGACCCTGGAAGGAGGTATTTGTCTCCTAGCTCGCAGCTAGATAGTAGGAGGCTCGGAGGTTATGTAACCTGTCCTGAGAGTTGGTGAGGAGGGGACCAGGACTCACGCCGTGCCTCTCTGACTCCAAAGCACACTACGCACTACCCTCTCCCAGGCACCCCATAGCCTCATGTTTCCCCCATTTTGTGCTCTGGATGGATAAATTCTGACCTCAGGAATGTTCCATGGGCAAGTAAGTTTGGAAGACATTGCGTTAAACAAAGTTCCACAGGTTTGAGACAGTCCCTCTCGGTCCCTACCATGCACATGTAGGATGGGGGTGGGGGGTACTATTCAGGAGACACGGTTAAGGTTGGGGGCTCCCGATCCAGATGCCCAGGTCAAATCTCGGCTCCCCATTACCAGCCGGTTGTGTCACCTTGGCTGGTTATTAACCTCTGTGTGCTTCAGTTTCCTCATCTGTAAAATGGGGTTCATGATAATAGTACCCATCTTATAAGGTAATTATGAGGGTCAAATGAGTTAATAACATAAAGCACTCGAAGCGATGCTTGGCTGGTGGTAACCGCTTAGTAAATGTTAAGTTACTTGATTAAACTTCATTATTTTATGATGGGTACCTATTCCCTGGACACAATGCAAAAAAATGCTATCCCTTGGCTGACCCTGTCCCTGATCCGATAACCCTGAGTGTCACCGTAGGGGTTCTCAGTTGGAAAGAAGTGGCTGGTATGGGTAGGGGTGAAGGCCCTTGCCCACTGCCTCCCCCGCCCACAGGGACAGGAAAGACAGCAGGGTGGGAGAGGAGGTGGGAGCTAGCTTCCCTGGCACCAGCACCATAAGCCTGCTCCACCCTCCCTCCCCCGTCGCTGGGTGTCAGAGCCACATTGGAGGGGCAGGCACTGAGCCAGAGAGCCTCGTGGGGACCTGTCAGACCAGTTCCCTTAGGCCATGGCTAGGGTCTCAGGCCAGGGCTGTGTGTGTTGGGACAGGGAGAGGACGCAAGGGGAGGGGTGATGCTTGGCCGGGGGAGGGGGTCCGTGTTACCATCTGCAGCAAAAGAAAGTACACCAGGAGCTCAGCCTCCATGGCCAGATCCCCTGGGACAGAAGCCTCACTCTGTCTCTTAGCAGGTGCGTAGCCACCCCGTGCCTCTGTTTTCTCATCTATAAAATGAGATGATGACATTAGTATCTATCTCACAGGGCTATTGTCAGATTATTTGATATGATAAAGGTAAAGCTCTTCTAATAGTGTCTAGGACTGGGGCGCCTGGGTGACTCCGTCAGTTCAGCATCTGCCTTCAGCTCGGGTTATGATCCCAGGGTCCTGGGATCAAGCCCCGCTTCGGGCTCCCTGATCAGCAGGGAGACAGCTTCTCCCTCTGCCTCTCCCCCTGGCTTGTGCTCTCTCTCTCTCTCTCACCTCCTCTCTCTGTCTCTCAAATAAATAAATAAAATCTTTTAAAAAAAATATGCCTGGGACCTAAGTATTAGACCACTGTTAGCTCCTACCATTGTTTGGACAGGTTGGATGAAAGCGTGTTTTCTTTTTTTTTTTTTTTTTTTTAAAGATTTTATTTATTTATTCGACAGAGATAGAGACAGCCAGCGAGAGAGGGAACACAAGGGGGAGTGGGAGAGGAAGAAGCAGGCTCACAGCAGAAGAGCCTGATGTGGGGCTCGATCCCGTAACGCCGGGACCACGCCCTGAGCCGAAGGCAGATGCTTAACCGCTGTGCCACCCAGGCGCCCGAAAGCGTGTTTTCTGAGTTAGAGAATAGAGGCACCTCCCCCAGAACAATCACTCAAAGGGAAACTTCTCTGCGCTTGTAAGAACCACCAGAGGTATCCTGATCTTGCCCGTGCCTCTTGATAAATTGGTCCTTCTTGGGCTCCCAGACATCAGACAAGATCTCCTCTCCCTCTCGCATTTTCCAGAGATGTCCTTCCATCCCATTCCAGTGTCACTTTTGCCAGTCGGGAAGTCTTTTCTCTAACCTCGGGCCGTCCTGCTGTAACTTGCTTTCATTTTCTCTTGTCCTGATCTAGTCGCAACAGAAAGTGGTCTCTTCAGACCTCAGGAGGTTCATGGGTCTCCCCTGGTTTTCTAAGAGGCTGTCGCAGCCTGGATAACTGCTAGCCGTGTCCTCCTAGCCTCCGCCCCTTTACAACATAACCCCTCTCCCTTAGGTGTGCACACTCCCTGCCGGCCCCTCGGCCCCTCGTTCCCTCAAGTGAGCCCCTTCTAGGCCCAATGCGTCAACTACAGGCTAGACAGGCAACTTCATGGGTACCCAGAGCCTCTGAAACACAGCCACAGGGGGCTGAAACCACCCCACCCCACCCCCATTCCCCAGAGCTGGTCATCAGGAGAGGGCACGGCCCTTGCCCCTAGCCCTAAAAATCTAAGTTCCCTTTAATCACCCATCCCTGCCTACCCCCCTCACACCTAACAGGGGAGGGGCTGTGTTTCAGTGACTTTCACCCCATTTACACTCCAGCAACCCTCACACCACCCTTCCGGCCTCCCCACACACCCCAGCTCTTCAATTCTGGGGGTTGGGGGAGTCAGGAGACAGCCTGGTGGCCTCTTCCACTCCTTCCCCCAGTCTTTGGGTCCCAGGGGATGCTCCAGTGACCTCATTGTCCCGGCACCTGCCCTTTCCCCCACTCCCCACCTTGCCTCTACAAGCTGGGAAGGGGACAGGAAATGCACAAGTAATTATAGCCTGAGAGGGAAGGAGGGAGGGAGGGTTCCAACCCACAGGCTCCAAGCAGTCAGTAGCTACTGCCAGTGACCTGGAGGGGTGACCAGAAGGGGTCGGCTCCCCTGCTCCCTCCGGAGCCCCATCTTGAGCAGGCCCCAGGCCCCAGACAGTCCCGACCAGGAAGACCCAGGGAGGGAGGGATGGGTTGGGGGACAGCTAGGGACAGTCACCTAGATTATCCTCTCAATTCCTATTTTAGGGAGGCCCCCATCACCCTGGCATACCTCGTTTTTCTCGCTCAGCCTCATATTTTGATATATAAACGGCAGTTGGGCAACAGGTGGGAGGAAAGAGGCAGAAGGTGGTGGTCATTGTACTCAAAGGGACTTGCTGATAAGAGACAGAGGTGACAAGCTCTCCCAATTCTGTCACCTGCTCCTGCTTTCCCGCTACCCCTTTGCCCAAGTACCCTCCTGGCACCCCACACCCCCCGCCAACGCTGTCCCTGTGGCCCACAGAATAGACACACGCTGAATCTCAGGGGAAGGAACTCTGTGAAGTCTGGACAGTCGGAGAGAGCTTCTCTGCTGCTCTGGATCCTGTCCCCCACCCCACACCCCTCCACTCTCCCCCCTCCTGCCCTCTCCTTCATTCTCACAGCTCCAGGAGGTTCTTTGCGGCCAAGGGAGACTCCAGCTCCAGTCTCCAAACTTCTCAAAATCTTCCCCTGAGCCCCCCAGAGCCAGATGCCAAGCAGTGTTCACATGACCACCTCACCCCAAGATCAGGAAGAATTGGCACAGTTCAGTGACTCGCTGAAGGACCGTGTTGCCACGGTGATAGATCCAGAACAGCAAGCAAGCTCACCTCACCCTCCACCTTGACCCGGCCCCCAGTATTTCACACATGCCTCCCACCACCACCCGGAGAACACACAAGCACCTAACTCAGCGCACACAGAGGTGACAGATCAGTGACAAATCCCTTTCCCCTTCCCCCACGCCGGCAGGGGAAGATGTGAGTACCACGCGCCCACAGACCCACACAGAGCAGCCAAGCTGCTGACCCCCGTCCAGCCCAGCAGTAGCCCCTGCACCCCCGGCAGCACGCTCTCTGTCCCAGTCCAGGCCCTCCTCCAGCACACTCTCTGTCCCCGTCCTGGCCCTAGCCCGCGGGGCGGAGGGGCACTCACCCAGCGGAGCCCCTGGATGCGGCTGGGGCGCTGGTGCTCCAGCAGCAGCTGGTAAGAGCAGCTTCGGGGCCGGTGCACCCTCTTCAGCACCATGTTGAGCAGGGTCCCCTCCGGCACCACGGCCGGGAGGCCTCCCACCTGTGATGCTCCCAGAGCCGGGCTGTCCTCCACAGCCAGGCCCACCTGCCAGCGGCTCTCACCTGGCCAGCCCACCTGTGACGCAGGGAGGAAGGCAGAGAGCCATGGGGCTGGGGCTGGGGCAGCTGGACCAGGGCACAACTGCCCCAGGCAGAACCACTTCCTTTGAGTCCTCTGGACTGGTCAGGCGGAGGTGCTGCAACCCTGCCAGGAGCCGGGGGAGGGACAGGAAGACCTTCACTGGGGCCTGCCGGTCTGGCGCACTTCGGGGTCTCCAGCTGGCGGACCGGAGATCGGGCCTTTCTTCCCGGTCTTCTTTGGACTTCTGCCCCACCCCACCGCCCATGTCCCTGAAGGGATCTCTGCCACCTCCCAGTATGAGGCTAGGGACTCACTGGATCCCCCAGAAATGCAGCTTCGGCTCAAGCCCTTCTCTCCTTCACCCCTGACCAGCCCTCTCTCTCCCACTCAAACACCCCACCCACCATCTCCTGTTCCTCCCCACCCTGATCCCACCTTACCCACCTTCATGTTCCTTCTAAAGCTTGCACAGCCCTGCAGGCTCTAGCAAAAGGCTGGGGCGGGGGAGACCCTCAGCGAGACCCCGACTGCTCCTGGAGGGGTGTGGGCTCTAAGCCCCAGGCGAAGTGAACGGGGTAATTCCCAGCTGGACCTGCTGCTAGGGCAACGGGCTGGGTGGAGGGGCTCCTTTAGGGTGGGTAGAGGGCAGGGGGCGTGGGGGGGGGAGTCCCCCCCAGCGGCAAGGAGCCCCAAGCCTCCGCCTCCGTCCCAGACGAATGAGCCAGCTGGCACCGGGCGCCGAAGCGAGGCTGCAGCTGGCACTGGTCCGGGCGGGAGCTGTCACACCCCCTGCGCTCCCCGCCCCTTTCCCTCCCCGGGTCGGGCTAAGAGGGCGGGGAGGAGGCTCCCGGCCTGACGGTGGGGGAGGGCGCAGGCAAGGGGGCGGGCATGGGCAGGGGGTGGAGTCCGGTCTCCGGGGAAGTAGGGCGGGCGCCAGCCCGAGGCCTGAGAAACCCCAAGGGGGCAGGAGCGGCCCTGGGTTGTGTGCCAGGGCCTCGGCGGCCGGGGTGTCGGGGTAGGGGTGGTGAGTGGCGGCACCGGCCGCCACGTGGCCGGGAGGAGAAATGCAAACAAGGAAACCGGGGGAAGGGGGAGCGGGGTGAGTCATTGCAGCCCCACCCGGGAGGGAAATCCGGGCTGGGGCCGCTTCCCGGCCGGGGGCGTCCTGCCTCCTGTTTCGGTTCAGGGTCTCGAACAGCCCGGGGGAGGGATTGGGCTGCTTTCCCGTGGGGAATCCCGCTGCCGAGCCGAGCCTCCCCGTCCCCCGCCCGCCATACACACACACACGGGCGCGGGAGGGGAAATTGAGGCTTGGGAAGAAGGGCTGCTTTCCAGAAGGGATGGGGGCCGGAGTTGTGGCTGAGCTGCGGAAGAGAGGGGGTTTTCGAGAACCACGCCCCCAGCGCGCTCCCTGGCTGCCGGGCGGCTGGAGGCAGAGCCCGGGGATTCCAGAGTCCTGTGCGAGCTCTGTACCGAAAGCCCGCCGCCTGCCTGGGCTTCAATTTCCCCCCCGCGCACATGGCCCAGAGTCGCCCTCTTCGCCCCACTCCTGCTTCGGAGACCGCGGGGAGACAGGGGCTCCTCGCCGCGACACCCGCAGCGCCCAGTAATTGGTCAGGACCGGGATGAGGGTTTTGAAAGGAGTCGCGCCCCGCCCCCAGCTTTCCAGGCAGGACTCCCTTTTTTGGCCGAGTCTCTGTCCCTTTCCCTTTGCTGCTGAGCCGGCCTGAATTGGGGAAGACACTAACCATCCCGCCTGCCTTGAGACGCTAAGACCGCATCTCCCACCGATGACTATTTTCTCGGAGACAGTTTTTAATGGTGATCAAAATCTCAATTTTAGGGACGCCTGGGTGGCTCAGTCGGTTCAGCTCCAGGGTTCTGGGATCAAGTCCCACGTCAGGCTCCCTGCTCAGTGGAGACCCTACTTCTCCCTCTGCCGGCCGCCCCCCCCCCCCACGCTTGTGCTCTCTCTTTCTCTCTGACAAATAAATAAAATCTCAATTTTAATGTGTATTTAAAAAGCCACCCAGGAGCTTATCAAAATGAAAGTTTTATCCTCCCCACCCCCTAAATTCAGATTCAGTTCTATTGGCATGTGATGGAAAATCTATATTTTGAGCAAATACCCCAAGGTTATCTGCTGGGTTCACATTCTGAGCAATGATGGTGGAGTTTTAAATGCCCCTTCAGGGAAGACGGGGAGCCTGAGAATAGATTTGGCCCCAGGCCCAAACCCACGCACCCACGTTCTGGGAGTTCTGGGAATTTGGAAGAAGCGAGAACAGCCTAGCTGTTGGCAGGAAAGACTAACAGGCTGGGGGCACAGGGGCTCGTGCAGAAGACAGTTGAGGGAGTTGAAGTTTCAGGTTGCTGGGGCTAGTGACCTGATCTAGAAGGTCTTACAGAGCAGTTTCAAGGGACTAGTAGTGGGGTCAGAAAGGGGTCCCCCATTTTGTCTTCATACCTGCCCTTACTTGGGCAGGTGGAAACGGAGCTGGGAAATGAAGCGGGACATCTGCGTACCCGCAGACCCTCAGCAAGCCGCGAGACCTGTAAGTGCCTGGCACTCTTCCAAGTGCCTCACGTGAGGAATCGCTGCCGCTCGCTACCCTGTGAGGCCGCACTACCCTTATTCTCACTTTATCCACAAGGGGAAACTGAGGCCCCGAAGTACTAAGTCACTGGCCAAGGTCACACAGCTAGCAAATGATGACCTGGGGCTTCAACCCAGGTTGCCAGGCTCCACTTAACCCCCATGCTGTACTGCACTGTGTATCCATCTCACTTATTCTCCTAATCTGCACTCTATGCCTAGACGAGAAAGCTATGCAAAGGGAAATTGAGCATGAGTGCAGGGGTTGGGGTGGGGGGTGCGAGGGTCCAAAGAAAGTCATTCAAATCAGTGCAAATGGACGTGTCTCAGACCCACTTTCCCCCATCTGTGTTCTCCCTCACCACTACTCTTCCCTTGCCTTTCTTTTCTCTGAGCTCTTTCTCATTCCCCCTCTCCTGGGAGACGGAGAAGATGGCTGGGGTGATTGCCTATTCACCGGCAACCAGGCCATTGGACCTCCTACTTGTCTCCTTCTCATTACTGGCAGGCGAAGCCTCCTGCCTCCCCACTCGAGGCAGATGATGGGCCTGGGTTTTTCCTTCCCGGGATTCCTGAGTGAGGGTTGCCTCATTGAATGGCCACCCAGCAGATGTTTAATCGGGGTTGAAGCCTGCAGGGGGTGGGGGACAAGAGGAGCGTGTCTGAGGAAGACATCCCAAGACAGATAGTGAGGCATCTCGGGAACAATCGTGCCCTGCCCGGGTGCAGCCTTCACCCTCCCCGACTGTCATTAGATGTCTGGAGGTGTGTTAGGACAGATAACTAATAACAGCAGTTACCCTGCCTCAGGCCCTGCTCTTGATCCTTCATATACGTGCGCGTTTTTAATCATTACAGCAAGCCTATGAGATAGGTCTAATTGCCATCCCATTTCACAGATGAGGAAGTTGAGACACAAGAAGCCTAGATGGCCTACCCAGGGGCCCCTCACTAGGAAGATGTAGAGCGGTGGGTTCCACCCAAGCCATCAGGAGTCCTGTGGGCTTTGCCATTTTGCAATCCTGCCTCTCAAATACATCGACGGTTCCCGGGAAGGGGAAAAAGCCCGTATCCAGAGTCATTTCCCCCACATCTGGGTGCACAGGCTCCAGAGGGAAGGGGAGGGAGAGGCAGATGATGGAAGCTGAAGGGCTGGGCCCCTTGACACAGTCTACCCATACAAGGAGCTCTCCACCAGGGCCTGAACCTCCCCCAACCCTGCCCTGCTCCCTTCAGGCAGATGGCAGGGGGTGGCAGAGGCCCCCAAAGAATCATGGAGGAGGGTGCATGGGGAAGGAGAGCTTCTGGGCCCCTGGCTTGGACTTGGCTCTCTCCCACCCACCCAGGCCTCTCTGCTGAGCTGGCCACTTACGGAGCCCACAGGGCTTCCTGGACCTTCACAGGTGCTTTGAGGAGGGCGTGTCTGGACTCCCTCCTCCTGCCTGTGTCTCCCTGCTGCCTGCTCCAGGAGCCCCGCCACTGCCTAAGCCACCAGCTAGATTCCTCCGTCCCTTCTCCCATGTCCAGTCAGCCATGCCACCAGCTCTGGATGAGCCAAGGAAGAGATAATCTGTTACATTCAGCCCTTCTGCCCTGGGGCCTGCTGCAACAGCTCTGGCCCTGGGGGTGGCCTCTTCCAGCACTTACTATGAGCAGGGTGCTGAGTAACCTGATAGACTTCGTCTTTTCATCCCCAGAGCACTCTCTACTTGCAAGTGAGGGTACTGAGGCACAGAGAGGCGACGTAAGCGGCCCGCAGCCCCACAACGGAGTTTGGTAGAGCCAGACTCAGGCGGCCAGCTGCAGCGCTCACACCCCACCACCCTTGGGTACTGCCTCCCCATTGCTGTGCTCAGCCTTGCCCTCCTCCCTCTATCCTGTGCCGAGCTGCATGAATCCTCAGTTCCTTCCACCACATTTACCCAAGTGCCAGGATCGCTGCTCTAAACTAGGAACTGAAGTGAGCAGACCCCAGGCTGCAGGGGCACAGGGCCAAGTGGAATTTTCTTTATCTCCTAACACACCCATCTGGTCAGGCCTCCCTGCCCAGCAGTGTCTGATGCAGAGATGAGCGGTGGAAATGAAATGAATCGGAACTGTGGGAGCGAGCTGGTGCCCACCAAGGGCCTGTACCCCGGGGCCAGGGGAGGGAGAGGGGCTGCTTTTCAAGCTGCCAGTGGTCCAGCTTCCTCCCTCCTCCTGCTTCCCCGCCTCCTGCTCTGTTCTCCCTTCCTGTGCTGCAGACTTGGCTCACAGGCTCAGCTCTGTCCTCTGAGGCTGGTTGGTGGGATGGACAGTGGGAGGTTAGAGGAAGTTTTAACTAACGGGCCTCCAGGGGGACTGCAGAGAAGGGCCAGCTTGGAAACCAGAGGACGGAAGGGCTCTGCCTGGGAGCCCGGCCTGCTGCAGCCTCCCTCAGCATCCCTGGGATTCTGCCTTGGCCATAGCCCATGGACAAGGGAGAGGAACTTGAGCCCCGTACCCTCATGGGGGCTCTGCCTCCTGGCCCTGGAAGGTTTAAAGTCCTCCCATACTTGCCCAGGTACCTTGCCCTGAGGGTGGTTCCAGTTCAGTTCCAGCCTACCGCCCCCCTCCCCGCCCCCGCCCATTCCTGGGGTGGGGGGCAGAGGCAGGGAGCTGGAACGCTAATGGCTAATGGGCCCCGAGCCAAACCTTCTCAGGACTAGCAGGTCCCAGCCAGGCGCTTATGGGCCGCTTTGACAGCAGGGGAGCGGGAGGAGAAGAGCAAGGAACGGGCTCCCGCCTTCTCCAGGTGGGGGAGATCTGGGAGCCGGGAGGGAAGGCTGGACAGGTCTGGGGACTGGTGAGGATCTGACGAGGCCAGAACAGGGACCCCATATTTTCCTGGAGGCACATTCTCCTGGCTGGAGCTCAAGCTGGTCATGTGTGACAGGGGCAAGGAAACAATCACCGAGCAGGCCCGTGGTGGTGCCGGTGGTGGTGGCCGGAGGGTGAGGAGAGGCCTGGAGAGCAGGAGGGAAGGCAGGGGCAGGTCTGGAGCTGTGTGGGAGGGAACAGGCCTGCCTAGCAGGCAAATGTGCTTCCTCCCAAGCTTTTGTTTCTCAAGGGCTGGGTGTGCATGTGTGTACGTGTGTGTATCCCAAATACCCAGGAGACTCTGCATCTGACCATGAGTGATCGGTGGGAAGTGGCAGCCCCAGTCCAGGTGTAGCCACTGTCCTTCGGGCTCGGAGCACCTCTCTTTCTCCCTCAGTCCTGCAGCTGTGTCAGAACTTCCAGCCTACACTTGCCTGTGCCCCAGCCCACACCACTCCTAGCCTTTCCCTGAGGCTGGCCACCCACACGACCTCCTCCCCCTTGCCTCTTCCCAACATTCCTGGCCTTCCCAGAAGCCTAGTCGCAAGTGCTCCAATCTTCCAACCCGTCCTAGGCCTGTGGCCCTTGTTCAGGACTCAGACTCTGCACCCACTTGGCCCTCGTTTTAGACCCCTGGCAGGAGCAGCCCCGGGAGCCCGAGGGACGGCTCCTAGGAGGGCCCCAGCCCCTGCTCACGACATGCCCCGTTCTCTCTGGACCTAGAACAGCGGCTGAGAAGGGACACGGATGTGGGTAATCAGGCCAGGGAGAGAAGCCCCTTCCTAGCCTCAGGGCAGACCTCAATCCTGCCCCCAAAGCCCAGGCAGGATGTGTTGGGACCAGAGATGAAGCTGAAGAGTCCAAAGACTTCCCGGCACCAGCACCACTGCCCGTTTCCTCTCTCCTGAGAGGACCTGGGAACAGCCTAGAGGAGGTTACAGAGGGGGCGTCCAGAAAGGGAAACACTGAGAGACTGAGAGAGAGGTCACTCCCTCCGCTCCAGGTATCAGTCTGTACCTCCAGGACTCGGGAGACAGCACCAGCTGCTCAGACCTCCACCCTAGGCCTGGCCCTCAGGAAGTCCTTCCTGCCCTTGGCCTTGGCGCCTCGGCCTCTAGAGGCCTTCCCTCCGGAAAAAAGGAGAGTCACCTCCACTTAAACACGAGGCAGGGGCAGGTAGACAGCCCACCTCAGTATTTCTGTTCTCATTCCACAGAGGCCTCTCAAGTCTTGAATCCTGATTTCCTCCTCCCTGTTGCCCTTGGTTCTCCCTCGGCCCAGGCTCCTCAGGCCTCATGCCTCCCGGGGCCCTCAGAGCCAGCTGCCCCCCACCTGGCACTCACCACAGCCGAAATTAAATCACTTCCTAGTTATGATCGGTGATTCCTTCAAGAGAACGTGAGCTCCCAAAGGGCAGGACCCAGCTCTGCTCGGTCGAGGCTGCACCCCACACAGTCAGGGCCTTGTGCCCACAAGCTGCTCAGGGGACATCGCTTGAGTTCAGCAGGCAAACGAACTTCCCCCTCTCCTGCATGGGTCCTTTTCACCACCCTCGTGGACCCCCCAGATCTGCCTTCTTTGCTGGTACCTTCCCGCCCAGCTCCTGACCGCTCTCCGCTCCTCACCCTGCTCACCCTGCGGCAGGCCGTCCCTAGCCCACCCCCTAGCCCACCCCTCCCTCCTCCATGAAGCACCCTCAGATGCGGCACTCTCCAGGCCACTTTTCTTGGGTCGCATGCTCTGGACCAAGCACAGTGACAGCCTTATTTCTAGCCCCTTTACCTCACCTCACCCAGTGTCCTTGCAGCTGGACTAGGGCAGGACCCACACGTATGGATTAAGCCTCGGTGGTGACTTTCTCATTCAATCAATCCAGTCACCAAACTCGAATCAACAGGACAAGCGGTGCACGTCCCTGAGCCAGGCTTTGTCAGCACCCTCCCCTCCTGCCCTCAGCCCTGCTCTTCTCCCACTCCCTACAGCTCCCAGGCTTAGCCCAGTGGAGGGGAAGTGCAGGCTTGCCCTCCCTCCCTCCCTCCTCACCCAGCAGCGAGTGCACAGGGAAAGGGAAAGAGAGTTGGGGTAGGTACCTGTGATCAAGGGTTCAGGTCAGAAGATGGAGGTCACCAGACACACTGGGAGAAGCAAGCAGGCCTGGGCCCCAGGCGGCCCTCCCAAACAGTACTGCGGCTGTGATCTCTCTCTCTCTCTCTCTCTCTCTCTCACACACACACACACACACTCCCTCTCTCCCCACGTGCTGCTTCTGGCTTTGCCTACGGTGCTCACTTAGCACTTGAGTTCGAAGACCTGCTGCGCGTCCGCACCATCTGCTCACCCTGCATCCTGCCCACTACGAGGACTTCTAGGCCGTCGGTGGGCAGGCGGAGGAAGTGGGCTCTCAGAGGAAAAGCAGATTCTGAGCAGTTTCACTCTCACCCTAAGAAGCAAAGACATCCCTTCCAGGGGCAGAAGGCAGCCACAGCCCTGGGGAGGAGCCCAGGGGGGCAGGGGGGCGAAGTGACCCCCGGGGAGCCCTCAACTCAGGATGTTTTTCTGCAGCCGGGACAGCTGGGACGCTCTCCCTTCAGTGAGCCACCTGTGCCTCCTCTTAGAACAGTCCTTTCTGCTCTGCTCTATCGGCCTGGCCTCGGGAGGAAGACGAAGCTGCAGGAGTGACGTGGTGATCTTATCCGGGGTCCTCAGCCTCGAACTCCACAAGAGCTGGGGATGGGCGAGGGGGCCCTGCGATGTCTGGGGAGACTCTTGTGGAACTCACCACCTAAATCCAAGCACAAGAGATTTTTAGCCCAACTTCGGAAAGCTGGGTCTCAAGGCACAAGGTTGGAGAAGGCTGCCCCCTAGAGCTGGGATCCAAGAATTCTTTATGGAGGGCCAGCCATTGTATTTATTGTACAAACCTTTATCGAGTTCCTCCCTCCACACCTGGCCTTAAACTAGGTACTGGGAAGGCGGAAGTAATCAAGGCAGGCAATCCGGGACTGTCACGGTTTGCCCTAGACTTGCCCAGGGATTTCTTGGGATGTGAGACCTTTCACGGTAAAACCAAGAGGAGAAGGACCCTATCAAATAAAGCCCCTGCCCTCGTGGAGGTTACGTTCCGAAGGGATAGGAGAAGTGGGGGTTAAAGGGTAAACATATAGTGATGGGGCCATGAAAAACTTAAAAGCGGGTGGCAGATTATACTTGAGATAAGGAGGCCAGCATTGCCTCTCTGAGGAAGTAACGTCTTTGTTGATGAATGAGGAGGAGGAATCAATCTTCTAGGTGCTCAGAGATGAGATTTCCAGGCCCAAAGTCCAAAAACCCTGGGGCAGGAGCAAGCTTGGCACATTTGAGAAACAGAAAGAAGGCCTGTGTACCGGAATTGGAGTGAACGGTCAGAGTAGTTGGAACTGGGAGGTCCCAATCGGTTTACCCCAGAGTGATGGAAGCTCCTGGAGGGATTGAGCAGGAGGGTACCATGTGCCGCTTGTCATTTTTAAAAGATCGTGCCAGCTGCTGGCTGGAGAATGGACTGGAAGGGAAAAGGTGAGCAGAGGAAGGCCAGTTCGGAGACCCTTGCCAGTGGGCAGGTGGTGATGATGGTGCCTGGATGAGGGTGGTGACAGGGAGGAGGACAGGGCAGACCCCACTGTCTTACTAACAAATTGGATGTGGGGAGGAAGGAAAGAGAGGACTCAGAAATGACGCTGGGGTTTGGGGCTGGAGCCATGGTAAACAAGGACATGCCCAGAAGGCATACGAGATCCCTGAGTGGGGTGGGGTGGGGGGGGGGGAGTAAGGAACAGAGAGGAGGAAGCTCTGGCAAGTCCAATAAACTCAATCAACCGGAGTACAGCTCAGCGGGGCTATTCTTGACGTAGTGTTGTCCAGGGAGACGTGTCTGGAATGTGCCTGCTTTGGGGAAGTGAGGAAGGAATGTCTTGGGAGGCAAGATGCCTGCAGGTGGGAGTTAGAGTCTGTCTTAATATTGGTGGGGCCCAATTTAAAAGTGACTCCTGAGGGCTTGATAGTTCAGCCGGGTTAGCCATATGGGGTATGTTCACACGACAGAAATGGGATGAGGAACAGTGTCTCAGACTAATCAGGTTAGCCTTAACAAACAACCTACAAATCTCAATGGTTTAGCACAACAAAGGTGTATTTTGCACTCCCCTTTATAGTTCCATGAGAACGGAGTGAGTGGTTTTGTTCCATTCATTCATTCATTCATTCATTCATTCATTCAGGGGTCCCACACTCCTTCCATCGTGTGGTGCTGCCATCTTCAACATGTGGCCTCCCAAATCGTGACAGAATGGAAATAGGGAATTGAGGGTGCATGGAAATTTTTACGGGTCCAGCCTGGAAATGGCAGCCATTGCTTCCGCTTTGATTCCGTTGTTCAGAGCTCAATCCCCATGGCATCAGTTTCACTGCAAGGACACTGGGAAGTGTTCCAAGTTCAAATTTAGTGGGTGATGTGCCAGAAGAGTCCCTAATGGTGAGCATTAGTGAGCAGGGAGAGTGGCTATCTGTCTTGTGGGGGGAGCGGGCGGCGGTGCATTGTCTTGGGCTGGGACGGGAGGGCGCTCCCTGAAAGCACCTTGGAAGGGAAGCTGATGTGGCAAGACGTGTCTGTGCGGGCACACGCATGTGCTTTGCAGAACACGACAGAATCCTTCCATTCTTTCCCGTTGTCACAGCCGTTCTCCAGGTAGGACCTTAATTATCCACACCTTACCACTGAAATAGTCTTGTGACTGCTTTCTCTTCTACAATGTTCTTTTCCCATCAGATCTAACCTGGACATCACAATCTCAATAATCTTCCTAAGACATGGCTTATATCCTGCTACACCTGTTCAGTGAGGACAATAACAACAATCTTAAGAACAGTGAAAATAACTTGGTGAATTACTGTGTTGGGCTTCTAACAGCAGTATGTCGGTATATCTCAGTTGTTGTAACAAGCCGACGAGGTATCATCATCCTTCCCATCGTACAGGCAGAGCAACAGGGGTCCCGAGAGCTTTCCTGTGCTATTATAGTGGCCACCAGCCACAAGTGGCTATTTAAATTAAAATGAAAAACAATTAAACATTCAGCTCCTCCGTCACACTAGCCACATACCAAGTACAAGTACAAGCCACATGTGTGTTGCAGCTACTGTTTTGGAGAGCACATAGAGTATTCTCTTGGCAGAAACTTAGAAAGTTCTGCTGAGTTATGGGAACCTGCCTAGGGTCACACCGTAAGTGGTGACCCCATCTGAGTATGAAGTCTCCCAACAGCTCCATAGTACCTCTGCAATCAAGAAGAAGGTTCAGCCTGCTTTTAACCTTCCTGTATGACCTGGGCCAGCTACAATTAGCGAATTATTTCTAACTGATTTCTTGTACCATCTCTTACTGCAGAGTGACACGTTCGCTCACTACTCTCCAATACTCCCACTATGTCCACTCTGAATACTTTCACTCTGCTTGTTTCTGTCTGCCCAGATAATTAACTACTCCTATATGACCTTTCAGGTTCAAATAGCTTCAATATCTGTTGAATCAGTTCCCTCTTTTCCATTCTCACTCTCTCAGCCGGAACCACCTTTCAGCCTCTCCTCCTCTCTTGCCACGGCAGCTGGACTGCCGTAGTTCATCTCGCTTACTGAGCACCTACTATGTGCTAGGCACTCTTCTAAGCACCGACTCCTCGTCACAACACTGGAAGTAGGTATCCCTGCTGTCCCCATTTTGCAGATGAGGTCACTAAGGCACAGTGAGGGGAAGGACTTGTCTGAACGAGCTCTCTGCTTCTAGTCTTTTCATAGACAGCTGGTCCTCATGCTATCACCCTGGCCACGTTTCTAGAATATGGAGCTCTTGCTTCCCTCCCCCTAGCAGAGCACAAAGGCTCTTTATGTTCAGAATATTTCTAACTTCAAAACCCACCACTCCACCCACAGACCACAAACTATTTACAGTTTCCCCAAATCTGCCATGTTGATTCTTCCCTCTGGGCCGCACACATGCTGTTCCCACCGCCTGGAGTGTTAGCGCAGCCAGCCTGCTCTGAAGCCATCCTTGGCAGTGTACTCCGGACCATGGCACTTGCTCCCTTCTCGGACTGCATCACTGGCCCCCAAAGAAGGGCTGAGTGCTGAGCCTACCACATGAAAATGACTTCTCATTAAAAAAATACCAAGGGGCGCCTGGTGGCTCAGTCAGTTAAGCATCTGCCTTCAGCTCAGGTCATGATCCCAGGGTCCCGGGATTGAGTCCCACCTCAGGTTCCTTGCTCAGCAGGGAGTCTGCTTCTCCCTCTGCCTCTGCCTGCCGCTCCCCCTGCTTGTGCTTTCTCTCTCTCTGTCAAATAAATAAATAAAATCTTTTAAAAAAAATACACTTCCAAAATTCAAATGTAATAAACCATGGATGGAGTCTGGGGTCTTTTTTTTTTTTTTTTTTTTTTTTTTTTTTTTTTTTTTAGAAGCTCCCAGACTATTCTGAAGTGAGGCAAGTGTGGTTTACACTGGTTTATATCACTCCCTGGGCAATTCGTCATGTCCTGCCTGGACTTCCTATGACGACCACCTTTATCATTATTTAATGCTTAACTCATTTACCACCTTCACCTATTCAACGATGTTCATTAAGGGGCTACTAGGTGCCAAGCGCTCTTCTAGGTGTTCATGTGAACGAAAGTGGTACAGTCCCTCTTCATAGAGTTTACATTCTGGAAGGGTGTGGTAGGCAGAATAATGCCTCCCTAAGATGTCCATGTCCTCATCCCCAAAACTTGTGAATATGTTACTTTACGTGGCAAAGGAGATTTTGCTGATGTGATTAAGGTAAAGAGGTGGAAAAATCAGCTTGGATTATCTAGGTTCTTTTTTTAAAAAGATTTTATTTATTTATTTATTTATTTAAGAGCGAGCGAGAGAGGGAGAGAGAGAGAGAGAGAGAGAGACAGTGCTTGGCCAGGAGGGGCAGGGAGAGAGGATCTCAAGCAGGGAGCCCCATTTGGGGCTTAATCTCAAGACCCTAAGATCATGACCTGGGCGGAAACCAAGACTTGGACGCTTAACCGACTGAGCCACCCAGGTGCCCCAGATCATCCAGGTTCTTAGTCACAAGTGTCCTTACGAGGGAAGACGGAGGCAGCCGAGTCATCAGTAGAGAAGATATGACGACAGTAGCAGAGGTCAGAGTAATGTGATTGGCAGCTTTGAAGGTGAAGGAAGAGGGCCATGAGTCAAGGAATGTGGGTGGTGATAGAAGCTGGAAAAGGCAAGGAAGGACCCAGATTCTCCCCTCCAGCGTCCAGAAGCAGGGCAGCCCTGCCATCTCCGCGATTTTAGTTCAGTGAGACCCACTGCTGGACTCTCAACCTGCAGAACTGCGGGAAAATAAGTATTTGTTGCTTTAAGCCATTAGATTCAGTTTGTTACAGCAGCAAAAGGAAACTAATAGGGATACCGGCTACTTCTGTTGTGCGGGGATGTGATGGGCCTCCCCGACTAGATCGTATGGGCTTGAGGGCTCTGTGTTACCCTTGATTTTCCCTCCCAGCTCCCAGGATGAAGCCAGCTCACAGAGGAAGCTCGGTATACTATTGCTATAGATTCTGAGAGAGGGGTGATGTTTGGTAGGGATTTGGGGTGGGGGGTGAAGCTTATGGCGATGAAAGGAAGGGGAAGCTGTCAGCTTGGGTGAAGTGTTTGAGGTTATGAGGTGATGGTCACAGCGCAGGGGTTCGCAAACTTCAGTGTGAAGAATCTTCTGAGATGCGCATAATGTCTGGGGAAGGGCATCTGGTTGGTAGGGACACGGTGGAAGGAATCCTATTCGCTGCGTACGTGCATGTTTCTCAATTTTTATATCTTAATTTTTAACGAGCAATTTAAATTTTAAACGAGAATTTTATTCAGAGAGACGAATTTTAAAGTAATCGCCGCAGCTGGCTTGTGTAAATGTAGATTTCGGGCCCCGCCCAGCCCCGAATACCCGGACAGGGTAAGTCTGAGGATGAGCCCCGGAACATGCCTTTTTTTTTTTTTTTTTTTTTTTTTACCAGGCACCCCCAAACGACCCGGCGGCCCAAGGACCTCACTTCGCGAAGCTCCCGCCAGCTCCGCGAAGGTTCCGGGCGCGGGCGGCCTCCGGCCGGGGAGGGCGCTGTGCCGGCGGCGCTGGGGGCGGGCCGGGGGCGGAGCGCGGAGCGGCCGGCGACTCCCGGCTCCCGGCTCCCGGCTCGCCGCCCCGGCCCCGGCCCTGCACCTGTGACTGTCGCGGCGCTCGCCCTCCCCGCCCGGCGCCCTCAGCCCCATGGCCCCGTCCCGCCTGCAGCTCGGCCTCCGCGCCGCCTACTCCGGCCTCAGCTCCGCGGCCGGCTTCTCCATCTTCCTCGTCTGGACCGTGGTGTACAGACAGCCGGGGACGGCGGCCATGGGGGGGCTCGCAGGTACCCCCGCGCGCGCGGCGGGAGGGGCGGGGGGCGCGGGGTCCCGGCTGCGGGCGCGCGGCGGCGGGAGGCGCTGTCAGCTGCTCCGGGAGGCTCCTCGCGGGCGGTGCTTCCCCGGGGACCGGGGCGGGGGAGGCTGTTTACCCCAAACCGTCCGTGGGCAGCGCAGGCCCCGCGCGGGCCCGTGCGCCTGCGGGAGCCGATGCCCGGCTGCCCCGCCGCCGCTGCTGTTGGCACCCTCCTGCCGCGCCGCCGGCCCGGCCGCCCGGTGACAGCGTCCTCCCTGCGCGCCCGCTTGCCTGCCGCCCTTCGCTCGGCCCCCCAGCCGCACGCGCGCTCGTGCCCGGGGACCTCCGCTCCTCAAGCGCCCCTTCCCTGGGGGCTGGGTGAGGCAGAGGAGGAGTAAGTGGAAAGGAGGGCCGGGGGTTCCTGGGGGAAGCCCGTCCCCTCCCGCCGGGGCGGACGCCACCCCCAGCAGAGCCCTCAGCCGAGCCCAGGGACGGCGCTAGGGATCTGACGGAAACTGGACATTTTCTTCCCACCACCTCGGTGTCCCTTTGCCACCCCTCCGCTGTGGCTCTTCTGCCAGGGTCTGCTGAAGCCTGTGCTGAGTGCCTTTTCTGTGCTTTAAAAAGCAAAGGGGAGCCAAGTGCTAGAGCGAGAGCGTCAGGGTGCTTGCTGCTGGAGGCGGGATCCTCACCGAGGCTGTGTCTTCACTGTGCACCTGCCGACACCGGATGAACCTCTCTGTGTTGTAGAATTGGTGTGAAGACGAGACGTATTAGTCCTACTCGCTAACAATTTTTTCTAATACTTTCTGTGTCCGTCACCATGTTAAGCAGTGTTTCCATCATCTGATTTCATCTTTGCATTAGTTCTATGCAGTGGCCATTATTATTTTGCCCATTTCACAGATAAGGCTTGAACTGAGGCTTAGAGTAAATAAATAGCTTGCTCAGGGCTACACAGCTACATGAAACAGTATGTGTGGGAAAAGAACAGTATGTTTGGGAAAAAACACATGTAAGGGTGTTACTTTTACATAGGGTGATCACATTCCATTCCTAAAATCCTCTGCCCGAGAGAGCCCTGAATGTACTCACTGAAAGAAATTAGATTTACTCATTGCCACCACGCCTGCTGAGTGCCATCCCTGGGTAGAGAAGGAACGGGAGGTGGGGTTTCTGCCTTAATAGAGGGGCGTACAGAGCCACAGCCTGAGCAGAGCCAAACAGAGCCCTTGGGGGGCACCTTGGCTGGGAAGCTCTCTGCCTGCCTAGGAGCCCTGCCCCCCCCCCCACCTGTGGGTTCCTGTCCTCCCTGGAGGCAGCCAGCCCAGCATTGCTCAGTTCTCTACAGAACCCTGGCTCCCCCTCTGCACCCCCACCAGCTACTGTGTTCCTCAAGGGTCTATCCTTGCAGTTTTGTGTATTTGTTCCCGGGAAGGAGGTGTCGTCGGGCGAGGGCCTGTGGCTGCAGTGACACCTGAGATGAAGGGGCTGGTTGGGGTGGAGGAGCGAGGGCCGTCCCTGGGATTGGAGCTGGTGTTGTCAGAGTCCTGTGCAGGGGAGCTGAGCTGGGCCAGTGCCTCCTGGGCCTCAGTTTCCTCATCTGTAAGGAGGGGGAGGAGATACCACTAAAAGAGGTGATCTTGGAGACCCCCTCCAGGCTGCAGTAGGACAGTTCAGAATGCTCTGCAGTGCTCGTCCCACAGCGGCCTCTTAGGAGGCTGTGGAAAAGGCCCCGTAACTTGGGCTCCAGGGAGTGTGGGCTTTCCCACTGACCCAAACTCTGCCCTCTCTCCCTCCCTGAAGAATTCCCTCAGCCTCTGAGGCAGGCCAGCTGCGGAGTCGCCTGCCTGCGGGGAGAGGGGCAAGGGCAGCAAGCAGCTGGAGCAGGGCCTGGCGCCTCCCCGGCAGTCTGGCCCTCCGGACAGCCAGGAGGTGGCAGAGCCGGGTCAGAGCCGCCAGCCCTCTCCACCCCGAGTGGGTCTGAGAAAGTCTGTAGCCAGTCAGCCTCCTTCCTCTTTTGGGGGCGAAGCATCAGCAGATTTACTGACTTGTGAGCACCCCACTTCTGACTTGGCATTTTCCAGCCCAGAAACTGCTGAGTCACCAGAGGGCAGCCCCAGCATGCTCCTTCTCCCCCCGACATGCAAGGCACGGGCTCATGGGGGTGCTGGTTTCTGAGGCAGGGTCAGGCCTGGGGCCAGCAGGAAGAGTGTTCACGGGCGGAGACCCGCTGTCTCCCTTCCTGGGGGGTGTCTGGGCAGAAGCAGCTTGGAGGAAAGGCAGTTGCAGAGAAAATGATTTTGCCGTGGGAATCCTGGAGAAACAGAGACTCTCGTTCTGAGTCTAGTAGACCAAGGAAAGGTGAAAAGAATAGAAAAGTTGCCCCAGGAGTCTAAATGACTCTGCTCTTCCCACATGAGCTAGGAGGGGGAGGGGCCCTGGGGCTCAGGGCCTGGCTTTTCCCCAGGGCTGGTGCAGAGGGCAGGGGTGCAAGAACAGAGTGGGGCCCAGGGCCCTACTTGTCTGAGTTTCTCTGTGGGCTCCTCTGGCCTCCTCCCAGCTCCTCACCTCCAACCCAGCCACTGGTGATGTTCTCACTGACCAACTCTGATCCTTTCTTGCCCTTGATCTGTCAGCTGCGAGCCCCCAGGGGAGCAGGGGCTCTGGTCATTGAAGCGGTGGGGTGGGGTTGGGGGGTGAGTGTGAGCGTGCAGCTGGGTGGGCCTGGGGACCTGTCTATTCTGCCCTGAATTGTACAGACCAGGCTTCCTAGAGTCCGGGGTGTCCTCAGGAGGGGAGCAAAGCTGAGGGACAATTGCTTCCTGCCTGAGGGGTGGGAGGGGGCCAGCCAGGGCTCCTGCTCCTTCACTGACCCCCCTTGGGAGAGGCCCCTGTTCCAAGGACAGCGGTGGGAACCCCAGGAGGGTGGGCATGGGCCTGCTTCCAGAAGCGGCTTGTGTTTATCTGGAACCAAGGTCTGTGCGCAGGGGAGTGAAAGGTGGTTGAGGTTGCGCCTGCTTATTAACAAAGAATCAGTATGGGGGACACGCAAAATGGCCCTCTTCCTTTTCCTAGCCCTTTTTGGTATGTGGGTGTATGGTGGGGGGAGGGGTGTCTGGGGCACTCCTGCAGCACAGCCAGGGGACTAACATGGCATTTCCACAGGCCCCTATTTCAGCATTTCCTAACCCAGAAATTGCTGAGTCACAGAGGAATTACTCTGACCTCCTTATTTTTCTCCTGAGCTGGCTCCAGAATCTTTGAGTGGTGAAGGATCTTAGAGCTCATCTGCTCTAGCCCCTCCACGGTGTGCGGAGGACACAGAGGGCAGGCAGAGCTGTCCCAGACAGACGCCCAGCTGACCGCTCCTTGGATGCGCTCAGTGACAATACGCCCGCTTCCCAGGGCCCTTTTTTTTTTTCTTAATAAAGATTTTTTATTTATTTATTTGACAGATATAGAGCAGCCAGTGAGAGAGGGAGCACAAGCAGGGGGAGTGGGAGAGGAAGAAGCAGGCTTCTAGTGGAGAAGCCTGATGTGGGGCTCGATCCCAGAACCCTGGGATCACGCCCTGAGCCGAAGGCAGACGCTTAACGACTGCGCCACCCAGGCGCCCCATTCCCAGGGCCCTTTAAGAACCCAAACAGCATCCCCAGATGAACACTTAGGATGCATGTGAGAGGTATGGGAAATGCTTCTGGAACATGCTCCAGATCATGTAAGATGTAAGCGGAGAAGCCATGAGATTGTAATTCCGTCCCCCTCTGGCCTGCTCCAGCTGCCTGTCTGGGTGGGGATGGAGAGATGCTTGTTCCAGCCCGCCCTGATCGCAGGGGTGGAGGGACCCATGTTCCAGGCCCCAGACCCCCACCAGAGCTTGGGGGGGTGGGCAGGAGCAGAGGTGGGAGAGCATGGGTCAAACAGGGTGGAGAGGGCGGCTGGGTAGGGGACCCGGGGGGGCGGGCGGTTGGCGGCTGGCAGGGCTGAGCCCTCTCTAGGGTGGAACCCTGGCCAAGTTTCCAGGCTGGCAGGACCTTTGGGCCCACCCATTTCTAGATGTGGAAACAGCAAGGCTCAGAGAGATCACGAGCAGCACAGCAGCGCCGGGCCCCAAACTTCCTGGCTCACAGTCCCGTGGCTTTGTGTCCCTCGCCAGGCTGCCCAAGTTGTGACAGCCGCTGAGCTGATAAGAGCACAGTTCTGTGCCGATGCCCCACCCCGCCCCCCACCAGCCTCTTTTCCCCTCCTACCTCAAAAAGAGAAAGAGAGAGAGAAATATCTTGGGCATATAAAAAAGGATAGATGATTTCATGAACTCCCTTGTACTTAGCACCCAGCCTAAGAAAATATCACAGATTCAGTCAAAGCACGCTCCCGCCCCCAGTCTCCCGTCCACCTCCCTTCCTCCTCTCCCCTGCTCAGGATAACCGCTCTCCCCAGCCGGACGCCCGCCCTTCCCATGCACGGATGCTCCCCTGCCCGCAGTGGGTGCGGCTGCCTGCTGGAAACGTCTCGAGGCTGCTAGAACCCAGCAGCCTGTGTCGCCCCCACACGCGTGCAGAGCTCGCAGCTGGCTCTGCCTCTTCCCTCATGCCTTCCTCGCGGGGACCCTGTGGCCCTGCTCCAGACCCTTGCCAGCAGGACGGATATTTGTTCCGCTCCTGGGGCGGCGCCGGCAGGCACGGCCTGGCACGGAGGGCACTAACTGTACCGGCTCAGCGGCAGCTGGCCTCGCAGGGGAAGCGCCCGGCCAGGCCCAGAGGGCAGGCCCTGGAAGGGCTGGGGGTGTCTGGCCCGCCCGCTCAGCAAACCAGAGGGAGTGACATGGAGTCTAGTCAAGAGTAAGAGGGCCGCTTGCGTGCTGGGTGGCCTTGGGGGGTCTCACTGCTGGGCCTCTTCACTCTGCAAGGACAATCCATGGAGTTCTGAAAGGACTCAGTCAGCCACAGGCCTTGGAGGGCCCAGTGGAGCGGGAGCATCCGGGTGGGGGGCCCGCTTCCCACCTCTCGGCCCTCGGTAGGTGGTCGCAGGTTCTGGAAAGCAGGCCAGACGGCAGTGATTCCCAAACCTTCTGATGTCAGGACCTCTTCACACGCTTGAAAAGTATTGAAGCCCCAAGGAAATGTTGTTTATGTGGGTTATATCTCTCGCCACATACCATACTAGAAATTAAGACTGAGAACATTTTCAAGCATTTTATTTTTTTAATCTAAAAATATCAGTTGTTGTTTGTTGTCATGAAATATCCAGTGTTCTAATTTTTCTGCTTGTTTCATAATATTTTTAATTTTCTTAAATTTATTTTTTAAAATTTAAATTCAATTAATTAACATATCATGTATTTTTTGTTTCAGGGGTACAGGTCTGTAATTCATCGGTCTTATATAATACCCAGTGCTCATTACAAGCATTTTAAAGTAATATTAAAAATAACATTGTGTTAGTGTAAATAACATTTTTGTGTAAGAAATAGTCATTTTTTTTAAAACAAAAAAATGAGGGAAAAGAATGGCAAGGTTTCCTATCTTTGCAAATCACTTTAACATCTGGCTTAACAGAAGACAGTAGATTCTCTTATCTGCTTTTGCATTCAAGTCCTGGTGATGCCAGAGGCGTGAGAGCCTCCAGAACATTCCACTCCAGGTCAGAAAGCAATGAAAGTGGAAGGCCAACATTATTTTAGTATTGCTACGCAAACAGCACTGGCCTCTGGGATGGAAGAGTCCCTGGGGTTCCTGGGACCTGGGGCGGAGGCCGGCGGAGGAGGAGAGGGGAGGGGCGGCTCGGTGGGCTGACGAGTGTGTCCCGGCAGGTGTGCTGGCGCTGTGGGTGCTGGTGACACACGTGATGTACATGCAGGATTACTGGAGGACCTGGCTCAAGGGACTGCGCGGCTTCTTCTTCGTGGGCGTCCTCTTCTCGGCAGTGTCCATCGCCACCTTCTGCACCTTCCTTGTGTTGGCTGTCACCCGACACCAGAGTGAGGGCCGGTCAGGGAGGGAAGGGCGTGGGAGGGCCTTTGGGGGACTTAGGAGAAGACGCGGGATTCTGGTCCTGGTTCCAAAGCTTGTGTCCAGGGAGCTTGGGCAGATCACTCAACCTGCCCGTGCCCGGGTTTTCTCGCTGAGGGGAAAGGAGTCCCCAGCCCCGCTTGGGTTGGAAGGGGTCAATGAAATGCGTGGGAGGTGTTGAGCGCGGTGTGCCCTGCAGGGCAGCAGCCCGCAGTGTTCTTAGCCCTAGGGGTTAGTCCTTCTGCCCAGCTCTGGGATGGGAGCGCCCCCTGGTGGCTGCGGCCAGCAAGTAGGCAAAGACCCTTCCTGCCCCTAAGGGAGTCTAACGCTTAGAACAGGTTGCAAGTGGCCCAGGGTAAACGTAGGAAGGCAGAGCAGATGATACAGGCCGAGCAGATGATACAGGCCCGTGATCGGCCAGCCCTGACCTTCCCTCATCCCCACGGCCACTTGCCTGCAGACCCCGAATGCTCTAAACGCGCTTATCACATTCCACCTCTCCTGGTGAGGAGGGGTGGCCCTGGGCTTGTGGCATGGTGGCTGGGGTCCAGGACAAAGCCCTCTCAAGTCACGGTGGGGTTCCTCTCCTCTGCAGGCCTCACAGACCCCAACAGCTACTACCTCTCCTGCGTCTGGAGCTTCATTTCCTTCAAGTGGGCCTTCCTGCTCAGCCTTTACGCCCACCGCTACCGGGCTGACTTCGCCGACATCAGCATCCTCAGCGATTTCTGACCCAAGGGGTGCGGCTTCTGTACCTTGGGGGTCCTCAGGACCTGGACTCGGCCTCTGAGACACTGGGCAGGCCTGCCACGCCCCCTGGAAGCCCTAGATCTGTGGCAGAAGAAACACAGCAAGAGGACTGCGGTCTCCTAGGAAGCTGTCCTGTCCCCTTTGCGGGACACCCGGGTGCGGTGGAAAGGGGTCCTTCCTGCCATGTTGCTTCTCATCGGCCTGGCTGGAGGGCGGCTTTAGACCTTTTCAGATGGATCTATTTTCTTAGCACTAAGTGAGGAATCTTTGTAAGCAGGGCCAGGGCAATGAGTCAAGGGGTAGGGCAGTGAGCCTTGACCTCTGCCTGGGGGCACTCTCCCGCAGGCCAGGCTGAGAACCTGGGAGGTCTGGTCACGTAGGGATCTCTACAGACCTCCCAACCCCAACCCCAACACCTCATCCTGTTGTCCTTTGAGGGTCAGGTAGCTTCACTCCTCAATCCCAGGGATGACTCTCCTTTCCCAAGGCCTGGGGATCTGAGTGGAATGTCAAGTGTCCCTCTTCCTCCCAGAGCTGGTCTCCCATGAGTGTGCTAGAGCCAGTCGTCTCCTTCACCATGCCACACACCCCAAAGCAGGACTCACCGAACAAGGCCGGACTAGCTGTCTGGGGAGGGTGCCCTGCCCCCAGAAGGGCAACGGGGAAGGGGGCAGCATGGTGCAGGCTGGAGGGAACCCCGCAGGTCTGTGCCCGTGCACCTGCAGCCCTGTATTTCTATCACTTCTCACATGCATCACCCCTGGCCACGAGACGTCCCCCCACTCCCTCTGCTCACTGCCCTTTGCCTAGAGCTTTCATCTTTTTAAATCTCCCCTCTGAAGGACAAAATCTGCTTTTCTGCCTATACACTGGCACAAGGGCTCACTAACTCGGGAGGGAAAGAGCTATTGTTACATGTATCTTTTTATGTCAGGTTGCCATTTTGCACGGTCTACCCTTTTCCCACCTGATGTGTCCTGCCCTTCAGCTCTTTGCCTTATCTGTGTCACTGTCACTTTAGCAGAAAATACAGCGGCCATTTGTATCCGCCAGCCTCTGGTTGTTTCTCATGGGGTGGGAATCTTGCGGGGAGTGGGGGGGTTGCTGTGGGATTGGTAAGCGGGAAGGATGGTGGTGGTAGGCCTTGAGGTGTCAGGAAACCCATCTCCTTAGTTCACCTAACGGATCACTATCTCAGGGGCTGGAGGCCCTCTCCCTCTGGCCC
Organism: Ursus arctos; assembly: GCF_023065955.2. NCBI lineage: Eukaryota > Metazoa > Chordata > Mammalia > Carnivora > Ursidae > Ursus > Ursus arctos. The sequence continues at coordinate 38,330,948 of NW_026622941.1, forward strand.
CTCTTGGCCTAGGGGAGCCCAGCAGCCTGGCTCTCGGGCCACCCCAGCCAGGGGGGATGCTCAGAGACATGGCCTCAGCACCACCAGTGGCATTTACCGTCTGTCACCCAAGAGGTCAGGACAGACAGGAAGGGCGTGAACCTGCCTGCCTTCGTATTCTCCCAGGCTGAGGGCTCGGGGCCAGGTCTGAGGTGGTAAGCCTGCTACTCCTACCGGCTGGAGAAGCCTGGCTGGCTCGGATCTGTAAAGACAGACGCCGGCAGCCTGGCACCGCCCGCTCTGGTGATTGGATGAGCTTGTCCCAGCCTGCCGCCTCATGCAGTGTCTCTTCCGCGCTCGGTGTATGTTCAGAAGTCATGGTGCATTCGAGCGGGAAGGGACCATAAACACTGTCTATTTCTGGAGCCTTTGATACACAGAGGCCCCAGGAGGTGACGTGACTTACCTGAGCTCCCAGCTGGGACTTGAACCCAGGTAGGTCTGATTCACCACTCTCTGGGGATGCCTCCTGGGTCTGGATATCTCTATCCCCACCCCCCCTCAGCAGGCCTTCTGTCTCTGGACTCAGCCCAAAGCTGCTGCCTCTTTATTACCCCAAGCTGGGGCAAGTGGGGACCAGCTAGGGTGTGTTCAGAATGGATTCCTCCTGCAATGGGGCTACCCCCAGAAGGGCAAGGAGCTGGAGGGGGGCTGGCCCGCAGCCCAGCTGGTCCCTTTCCCACATCAAACGAGAGGCACGCTGCGCTGTGTGGCCCAACGCCCGCCGTTCGCCCCGCGCCGCTCTACGCCCACGGGACCCCCCTCAGCCCCGGAGGCCCTTTCACAGGCACCTTTAAAGCAAATAAAACATTTATTGTTCAGATTTTTTTTCCATTTTTTTCTTTTTTTTTCTTTTATACAAAAACATGCATACGTACACAGGGTATGGTGGTCCTGGGGAAGACACACACACACATACACACACTCACACAAACACATTCTCTCTCACGCACACACACAAACACTTTCCTTCTTGGCTCCAGGCCTGGACCCCAGAAGCCTTGAAGACTTAGCCAGGGCAGCCTCCCCTCCCCCATGTCTTGCGTCCACTCTCCCACCCCCTTTCCCCTCAGTCAGGCTAGTCCTATGTAGGGCAGGAGTCAGAGCTGGGTGAGGGAGACCCCAGAAAGAGAGAAGGCTCACGGAGGGAGGCAGTGAGCGAGGGGCCCCTGGCGGTCATGCTGTGCCACTGAGGGGAGATGAAGAGTTTGGCACCATTGGCTCAGGAAGCACCCGTCTGCTCCACCAGGGCACTGAGATGGTTGACGTAGGCTGGCCTCTGGCGGGGGGAGGGACAGGTGGGAGGCCTGCCGATGACTGCTCTCTCGGAAGGAGCTTTGCCTCCCTGCCCGGTGGCGGGGTGAGGTGGGGGGGGGGAGGAAGCTTCCAGAGTCATCAGAGGAAGCAGGCAAGAGGGACACCCCCTGCACTCAGGGATAGCGGACCCCCTGGCTCCTCCTACCCAACCCCCTTCCCCTCACTCCAACCCAGCCCTCAGAGCCTAGAAGGACCACCCTGGCTGAGGCCAAGTTCACATTTCTGTGTGGAGCCTGGGGCTGTGTGCACAGCCCAGGGTCTACAGAGCCAAGAATAGTGGTTATCGGTGGGCCCGACTGAGCTAGTCCTCCTCTGTGCAGTCCTGAGGAATGGGGCCCAGTCGGGCCTGGACCCCAAAGGGGTAGACTCTGTTCTTGAGAGCCCTACTGAGGCCTGGCTGGCTGCCCAGCCTGCCTCCTCTCTGGGTCCTCTTTGGTCCCTATCCTAGACCCAGGGCCCTTCTCGGGCTCCTTGGGGTGACTGTCAAGGGGCTGTTCTCTGGCCCCAACTACCTGCCCGAAGGCTCTCTGAAGACCCTGGGAATGGGTACTGTTGCCAGAGGTTAGAAGAGAACCAGGTCCGAAGGGCAGGGTGGGCAGCCAGATCCATTCTGAAGCCTTAGAGAGTCATGGGTTCTTCCTCCTCCACCAGCTGTTCTGAGGGCCTTGGGGGAGAGACAAGGGTGGTGATGCTGGAGGGCCAGGGGCTGCAGGAAGGGCCTCAGCCCAGCTTCCCAAGAAGCCTAGGAAGGCTGGACTGGCTGTGCTGGGCCCCGGGGTCCTCGAGTTGGGAGGGTCCGAGGGGCGGAGAGGCTGTGGGCCAGGGGCGGGCATTACCGCTCTTCAGCCAGGATGCCCACGGAGAGGGATGCCAACGCAGTCACTGCCTCCACTTCTTCCGTGTCGGTGCCTGGCACCCTGAGCGCCCAGGAGTCTGGACGGGAAGCCAGGCGCTGCATGCAGCCCCAGTATTTACCTGGGGCAAGAGGCCGAGTCAGAAAGGGCTGGGGAAACAAGCCCCTCCACCCTGCCACGCCATGCATCCTAGACTGACAGAAGGCTGGACCTCTCGGGCCAAGGGCCTGACAGCAGTGGGCGTATCAGTCTGGGGTCAGTGCTCTCACCTGCCTCTACCCTCAACGTAACACCTTCTCTCACCCGGCCCCCCCGCAGCCCTGCCAGGGTGAGCAGAGCAGATTCGCTGTGGCTATGAGGGGGTCCTAGCAGGCGCCCAAGCCATTCCTGCACCCCTGACCCATTCCCACAGTGTGGGGTTCCTAAGAGCACTGCTAGGGCTCACTCTTCCCTAGACAGGGTCTGCATCTCTGGCCAGCACGCAGGACAGGACAGTGTGGGGAGGTGGGAAGGACACAGCACAGAGAGCTGACACCCCCCCCCCCCCGCCGGCTGCTCTGTGTAGCATCAGTGGGTCACTCACCACCCGGGGCTTCCACTGCCCCCGCTAAGCCGCGGACATGACCATCCTGCCTGCCGTTGTAAGAAATAATGTCCACGGCACACGCCCCGCCCAGAGCCTGGCCCTGGATGTGGGGAATCTACTTTATTCAGTTTGCAGCCCTAGCATTGAACACTGGTCTTTACATAAAGTGCTCCATAGATGCTAAGTTGCAGGTGGAAATTTAAAGTGCTTTCCAAATGTAGGGTCATTCTTTTTTTTTTTTTTTTTTAAAGGAGGCTCCACGTTGGGCGTGGAGTCCAGTGCAGCGCTTGAACTCGTGACCCTAAGGATCAACACCTGAGCCGAAATCAAGAGGTGGCTGCTTAACCCTCTGAGCCATCCAGGCGCCCCCAAATGTGGGGTTATTCTACGATCAGCCCCCAAAGCAGGCAGAGCTCCCAAGATCCCTGTGGACAGGACTGAGGGTCAAGGTAGAACCAGCACTTTTGGCAAAAGGCCTATTGCTACTGGCCTGGCCCTGGCCTCGGGCTGTGGCTGGAGATGGGAGGCCAGTCCCGCCTTGAGGAGGAAGGTGGTCCCCACTGACTGGTGGTCCCCACTGGATCCATCTGGAGGGCCCCAAGAGTACCCATTCCCGGGGAGGGAGGCAGTCCTGCCAGCACTTTTGGGGTAATTCATAGGAAGCCCACTCCAGCACAGCAGCGGAGCCCCCCGCCTGGCGGGCACTGGAAGCCATGGGCCCCGGGTTACCGGGGGCAGTAGACCCCTGAGATTCTCCCAAGTCTGGGGTCAGCAGGTGCCCTCTCTCCGTACTCACTGTGCACCCGGATCACGGCTTCCAAAGAGCGGATGGCGTTGAGGTTGGGTTTCTGTTTCCAGCCCTCTTCTGAGAGAGGATCCACCTACGGGAGAAAACAGCATGTCGGCTCTCAGGGACCCGCAGGCCCAGCAATCTCCCACCCTAAGGGCCCTGGCTTTCCAGGCACAAATACGCGTGCCCTCCCGGCTCTGCCTAAGGCTGATAACACTGGTCTGACACCTGACCTGGGGAGGGGGCACCCGCTCTATTCCCCTCGTTCTAGGCCTGCCACCCCTGCCCTCTCTGCGAGCCTTCTGGGGGGCACCCCATCTGCCTGCTCGCTGGGGCCATCCTTGGGGAGCTGGGCTTCCTGCCCTACGGATGGATACACAGATCGGGGGCGGGCGGCTCACCTTGTTCCCCAGAAGAGCAGCCACGCAGGCCTCAGAAGCATCACAGATGGCTGTGAGGTCATGGCCACCTTCCAAGGCCAGCACCACGGCGCCCCCCGCCAAGCTCATCAGCTGCTGCGTCATGTACCCGAAACCTAGATGGTGGGGCAGGGAGGAAGAGGGGGGGCAGGGCTGGAGGGGAGGCGGACCCTCTCTGGGACTTCCCTGCTGGCGTCCTCCTTTATAAGCAATGATCAGATGCGTACATCTCTCCTTCTTTCAGGCCCTTCACACGGACTCCCATGTCAAACCTATGCGTATCCCCCAGGCAAGGCTTGTGGAGCTTGAAGGAATTGCGTGGGGCCCACAGCTAGTAAGTGGCAGGGCCGGGACTGGAACCCGGGGCTTGGACTCCAGCCCATCTTTTCCACTAAGCCACACCATCTTCTCTCTCAGTCCCCCAAGCCCTGGGGCCCCCCAGGCTGAGTGTGTTCCCTCTGTTCTGAGAATACGGCTCCTCCCCATCCTCCTCTGGGAGAAGCTGCCAACCCAGCCGGGGACGGCACAACGGGGTGTGCACCGTGTGCCACCTTCCCCTGGACTTGGGCAGCGCCTCCCCTCCCAGCCTAGCCCTCATTCCCGACACCTCCCTCTGGACTGGGCCCTCCTTACATTTAGCGGAAACATGGTAGCCACCCAGTGGGGCTGGGTGACCCTCGGCGGCATCAAACCCAGCTGACACCAGGACCAGGTCCGGAGAGAACTCTCGGGCGATGGGCATCACGACCATCCTGTGCAGGTGCCAGAGGCAGGGGCTCAGCACTCTGTGCAGGGCTGACCGGGGCAGAGGCCCCTCCCACCAGCTTCCCTGTGCAGACCCTGCTCTTAGGACTCTAAGACCCCCCCCCCCCCATCTCCCAGCAGGATAAATGGATCCCTCTGACCTCCTTGACCTGGCTGGCTACCCATATCCCTAGCACAGCCTAAGGACTCAGCCACCCAGAGCTCTTACCTGGCAAGAGGCAGGAAGGAGTCAAGGATGGGACCCCAAAGGGAAAGAAAGAAGAGTGTGCGTGGGTGTATAAATGCGTGCGTGCTCGTGTATGCTCGTGTGTGCACGTGTGTATGTGTCTATGCGTGTCTGTGATGTCTGTGGGGTGCAGTGAGCAGGGCCACAGTGGGGGCAGGTCACTAAGCCTCGGGGGCTGAAACTATTGGAACTCAGCCGCCACCCACTTTGGACTGAGTTGACCACACCTCACCACTCGCCACCTGAGAGCGGACTCTCTTGAGGTCCTGGGCCACCCAGATCCATTCTCTCATCCTCTGCCCCTGCCGGCCCCCCACAGCTGTCCCCCTCCATTCTTCACCCAACTCGGGGTTCATTTTGATGTTTCAAAGCCCTGGGCTCAGGGCACACAGACACTAGGAAGCCCAGTCCAGGGCTCCTACAGAATTAGCTCTCATGGAGAATATTTCCAGAAAAGTATTTGAAACCTACTTCCAGGGTTCTCTTTTCCCAAATGGAGCATAGCCATCCCGGAGTGAAACATATAAGGGCTCCTAAACAGAGCCCAAAGCCCCTCTTCTAGAACGCTGTTTCTTAAGCAACTCCCCGATATGAACATCACCTACTTTCTTTCTCCACAATTTAAATCTCTCATCTCCTGTGCAAAGTCTACCTCCTCCAGGCAGCCTTCTTTGACTGAATGTGGCAGCTATGCTCACTCCACCCTGCCTATCTTCCAGCACTCAGTTCAACATTGGCTCTTGGTAACACGTGACTTTATAAAGCACCCCTGACTTTTTCATTCTGTGTTTCCTGTCTTCTCATGGGGACTGGGGGCTCCTGGGGGCCAGTGTAATAGTGCCTTTCCTTTAGTTTGTCTCAGTCTGGAAGACCCACCCCAGGACTGGCTTATAATGTTCTAGTAATTGCATGAGGACGGGCTGTCAAGCCAACCCATAACCTCTGGCCTGGTGCTGTTGGGAAAAGGGGCAGGAAAGGGTGGCCTTGTAGGGCGGACCTCCCCCGGGCCCCCACAGCGCTTACCTGAAGGCAGCCAGGTACTCAGGATCCCCCATCGGGGGATCCAGACCTCCCGCCCAGGCCACGTTGACATTGAAGCCCTCACCACTACCAGCTCCCACCTGGAAAACAGGAAGCAAGAGAGACAAGAAGAGAGCTCAGTCGCAGGACAGGAATCCCAGGACGCCAGGGTGGCGAGACCAGCTCGTCCGGCCTCTTCCCTTCCAGACAGAGACACGGAGCATCAGAGAGGCTAACCCCCCTGCCCAGGATCCCACAGCTAGTGGGGACAGAGGCAGAGTCCACGGGGCTGGGAGGAGCACGTGGTTACCTCATCCGCGGCCCCGCTGCCGGGGAAGAAGTTGCCGTCGTCGTGGCGATGCAGGGAGATGTACAGCACACCGGGGTCCTGGTAGAAGGTCTGCTGGGTGCCGTTGCCGTGGTGAACATCCTGGGCAGGGAGATGGACGTGGGTTAGGGAAGGCCTGAAGGCACGCCGATGGGGCTGGCGCAGCTCAGAAGAGTTTCGAGCGTCCCTCTTCTGAGGGTCAGGGCCCTAGACCGGGAGTCAGGAGACTGGGGCTCCTACAGCTACACTCTTGAGTGGTCCCAGGTAGTCCACCGGCACTGTCCGTGCCTCGGCCTCTCCGTGCGTGCACAGACGTGTGCACAGCCCGAGACCAGGGTGGATATACCACGTGACCCTGAAGGGGAGGAGGCACGCCAAAGGCCAGCCGGCCAGCGTGTCCGGCAGAAGAGGGAGGAGTGCGCGCTTACACGTGTCAGGAACCTGCACTCCTGTGTCTTGTCCAAGGTCAAGGAGCGATAAGGTGATGGGAAGCCAAGCTCGGTTACAGAGGGGCAGGTCCACGAGGCCCCGGGCCACCACTGCTAGGGAGAGCTGCGGCCTGACACCTGGTAAGTCACGGGACCGTGCGTGGGCGCGAGGGTGGAAAATTCCTCCATTTGGTACAGCTCAGTAGACGCAGGCACTCCAGAGCTGACTGGCCTGGGTTCGAATCCCGCTCTCAGGGCTTACTAGATGTGCAGCGACGTGCAAGTTACTTAATGTCTAAGGGCTCATATTCCTCATCTGCAACCAGGTACCAGTCAGGCTCAAACACATCACAGGTCAAACTGCAGGGTCTGGATGTGATTAGGGGCACGTTGAGGTGACCTGCTATCCCTGTGACTGTAGGGGCAATGCAGTCATCATGACATCTGCAGAAAGAAGCCACTGGAAGCCAGAGACTACTCAAGTGGCTCCTCCCACCGTGGGGATTTGTGATGGCTGAGGGCCTTCTCACACGCCATCGCCTCCGGGCCTCCCGGCAGCCCCCCGATGTGGCTCTTATCTTCGTCCACATTTTATACAGAGGGGAGCGGAGGCCCAGGAGACCTATGCGGAACTCGGACAGGAAGCCAGATCCTCCGAGGCCAGGCTCCGGGCTCCCTCCACGGGGCTCTTGGATCTGAAGGGGCTAGGAACCGGGACCTACCCAGTCCATGATGAGGATCTTGCTGGCCTTGCCCTGTTGTTGAAGCTGCCGGCAGGCGATGGCCACAGAGTTGAAGAAGCAGAAGCCCCTGCGAGGAGGAGGGAGAGGCTCTGCCAGCTCATTCCCCTCTGTGTCTCCACCTCTCCAGCCTCCGTCCTCCGCCCACCCCTGGTCCGGCCTAGCCCCAGGAGGCTCAGGGGATGGAGGGGGAATGCCTCCCCCCCATGTCACCCCCTCCCAAGCCTCCCTCCAGCCTTACATGGCTGTGGAATGGTCTGCATGGTGTCCTGGGGGCCGAACCACAGCAAAACCATTCTGGAAACAGAAAGAATGCTTGTCAGCCAAGGGGCCAGCACTCGGACCCCCATCCCCATGAAGCTGCCCCCAACCCCAGGCTCATCCCTTGAGTAGGGGCCATAGGACAATAGCCGTCAGCACATCTGACCACGGCCAGGCTGGATCTGAGGTGCCCCGGGGCTTGGCCGCCAGGCCAGGCATCCTCTGCTTTTAGGCTGGCGGTAAACACAACCCCGCACCCCCACCCCGGTGTGTCCTGACTCTTAGCACTTTATAACAACAGCTACTGTTTGTCGGGCAGAAGCTACATTGGCACTGTGCCCCAGCACTCTATAAACACGGGACTGCAGCCTGACATCTCTCCGAGGGAAATGTCACCTAATCCTCACGACATCTCCTGAGATAAACAGGATTCTCTCTAGTTCACAGCTGAGGAGAAATCTGAAGCTTCGGCAAGTTAAATAGCTTGTGGGAAGTTGCCCTCTTGTCAAAGGGTGAAGCCAGAACGCAAAGAGCTCAGCCCGGCGCTCAGCATTCCACCGCACGGCCCCTCCGAGGAGGAGCCAGGACGCTGTCCGTGTGAGCACCTTGGACTACGAGCTCTTCAACAGCGGCGGGTGCGGACCTCAGCACCCATCCCTGGGAAGTGCCCGGCCCAGAGTGCACAAGCACGGGCACCAACCCGGTCTGTAAAACCTCGGTATTGCAAAGAACCAATCTACCAGTGGACAAAGGACCAGAGATGCTCTGCAACTTGCCGGCGGTCACACAGCGGGTCTGTGTGTGAAATGATCCTGAATAATTGTGACCCTGGGTCTCTTAGAGACCAGCGGCTTGACTCCCCACCAAATAGCAAGAGCGTAAGGTTCGAATCTCAGCTTCATCCCCAGAGCTCTCGATTTCCCTTTCAAAACCCTGCGGCGATATCCAGGAGGAGTGAGAGGGCCGGGGTCCTGGGTCTGGCCTTCCCTGCTGCCCCATCCCGCTACCTCCTCTGTGGCTTACCCACCTTCCACTCAGAGCTCCTACCTTTAGCTCACGGGAAGCTACTTTGAAGGCGAGGTCGGTGACGCTGCCGGCGGCCCAGCGGGCTGCATTGGAGGAGTGCAGCTCGTTCCAGATGGTGTCAGTATCCACCTGTGGGGGCCAGAGTCAGGGCCTGCATCATCCAAGGCCCCCACAGGAGCCAGGGCCCACTTGGGCGGTGCCCACCCCACGGCCAGGACCCCAGGGGCAGGGAGCTGGGCAGACAGTGCTGCCTCCCCAGTGCCCCACCACCCAAAGGCAAGGCCTCCTGTGTCCCCCAATCCCAGCATGACTTCTCCTTCCCAGCTTCAGTCCATATCACCAGCCCGTATCTGGCCAGCACTCTGCCAGCAGCATCGCGCCTGCCTCCCCGGTCAGAGGAGGGGGCATGGCGTTACCTGGGCGGGACTTGGGGTTTGGACCGGGAGGGGGTTTTAAGCCCCAGCTGACTCTGCTCAGGCCCTGCGGGACGGTCGGAGCTCGAGGGGCCGTCTGCACCACTGTCTTCCACTCAGGGCCCCTAGCCCAGGCTGGGAGGCCCCCCAAACCCAGTCCCTGGGCCTCAAGGCTAGGGAGGGGCCGGGGGGCATGATGGGGAGATGGGGAGGGCGAGGCGGACCAAGAGAGGCGAGGAAGGCAGAGAGAGTCGCAAGAGGCTGGAGAAAGAGAGAGAGAGAGACAGACAGAGAGGGAGAGGAGGGAGGAGAAAACAGAAGCAACAACAGTTGGAAAAATCAGAAAGTGGCAAGAAATGGGAAGTTGTGAACAGGGCGCTGACTGGCTCCCAAACAGCCCCCCAGCTACAGCTCCCACTTCCCTCCGGAACTAGGCCTCCAGCCCTTGCCTCCACACTCCTGGCTGGGACACCACCAGAGGCGGCAGGGAGCCTCCTAAGTCGGGTGAACCGGGAGGAGGGGAAGCTGGCCATGGGACAGAATTGCCTGGGTCACCAAGGACGCCGGAGGCACCCCCACGGCCCCAGGCCGAGCAGCCCGACTCCGCCTGGAGGCCGGCGTGGAAGGGCGAATCCCGACCACCACCAGGGTCTTAGGAAGGGAGCCGATCCCCTGCTCTTTGAGCCTCACTCGGCATTTACCGAACACCTTCTAAGTGCAAGGCACAGGGCTCCCGGCTCAGGAGACACTGACAGGTGGAGGACACACCTGCCCACAAGGAGCTTCTAGCCGGCACAGGAGCATTAGGGGAGAGCCCCTGGCCCCACAGGTCTGGCAGAACCACAAGAACAAGCAGGTAGGGGCTGGGCCTGGGAGAACGGAAGGGAGGAGCTCCGAGAGCCCGTGGCAATGGCCGCTCAAGCCCCTGGGCACACTTACCCCTACCCCACCACAGGGCAGCATCACAAACATCCGCTGTGCCAGGAGCCCTGTGGGGAGAGGCCCAGTGTGTGTGAGCGAAGCCCCTCCGACTCCAGCCTGAGGAGGGCAGGGGCCAGGGGCCCAGGGCGAGGTTGCGGTGGGGACGCCCAGGATGCTGCAGGGACAGGCTGGGCGAGCTGGATGAGTCCGGGGAGGGACGGGGGTCCCAGGCGCCACTGCGCCCCTACCTGCCAGCTTCCCGTTGTCCAGTTTGAGGCGGCTGAGTGGGTTGGTGCCATACAGGAGCACATGCCGCTCCGAGTGCACAGACTGCAGCTCCTCCAGGGAGGCCTTCCTGCCCCGGAGACACTGAGGAAGGGCCACAGAGCTCCTAAGCCCCCGCTCACCGGCCCCCTGCCCCTGCTCACTTCCTCCCTGCCACGACCACCAGCCGGCTCGGCGGCCCCTCATCCCATCTCACACCCGCTCCCACCCCCTCCCTCTCCCCTCCCCTCCCCTCCGATACTCTGGCCTCCTGCCGTTGCCCAAGCCCCCACCCCACATCCTCACCTCGCACTGGCTCCGGAGCCCCCGCTCCTGCAGCCGGGACCAGATGCTCTGGATGCGGCCCGCGTGCTCGGGGTGCCGGCTGTTGTCCCCGCAGGAGCACTGGTGCTTCAGCATGACCGAGTCATAGACCAGCCCTGCGAGAGCGGGGCTCAGGCCCGGACCGGGGGAGTCCCGCCCCCCGATGGCTGCACGCGCCCACACCCACATGGAGCCAGAGCAGACCCCCCTCAATCACATAGTCCCACATCCCCTGTCCAGCTGCTCGGCCCTTCACGGACACACACACACACACACACGCACACACACACACGCCCCAGCCTCTGACGCAGGCAGCACCAACACGGCCCCAGCCAACACGCAGCTGCAGAGCCCCTGCCCTCCCGCCACACTGCCCCTCCTCCCACGGCTCCATAGGGCTACCAAGACCGCAAGAGCTCAGAGCCTAACAAAAAGAGGCCTAAGGTCGGGGTCTCACGCCGGAGGCCACGACGCAGACAGGCTGCCACGGGGCGTGAGAGGACAAAGAATTCCTCAGAAACCCCCAGACCAAGAGCTGGGAAGCCCACAGTGACGCGGGGCCATGTGACAAGACAGATGCCGTTTTGGGGAAGTGACTGTTTCGGCCTGACCGGCGGGCCACCTAGAGGGCCCTGCCCGCTGTCGGTGGGTGGGCCACTTTCAGCACGCCTCAGGACATCGGGATCTTCCAAGCGCTCACCCCACTTGACCCAGGGATGCCGCTCCTTAAGAGCAGCCCTTGGGAAACAACGCCAGGGGTGAGCAGACGTTCATGGACAAGGACATTCACATGAGGAAAAAGGAGTCACCACCTGGCCGCCCAACCAAGGAGAAATCTTCCAAAAAATTACCGTGATGAAATACTATAAAAATCTCATTTTTAAAGGTTAATCGTATCATGATGTGTTCCTGATAGGTTAACAGACTGAATGGGGCACAACACGCAATCAGCGTGTATACGGCTCTGTACAGGGCCGCGACGAAGCTGGCCTGAACCACGCGGCGTTCAGGAGAGGTGGCCTCGGGGTGGCGGGATACTGGTTGGCCATTTTTATTGTATTCCTCGGTTTCTCTGTATCTCTCAAAATTTCTAAAATGCTCTAGAGCTCTTTTATTACCAACAGAGCAACCACAATAAATATCATTTTTGAAAGGTCTGAACGAGTTGTCAGGAGACCCGGATTCATAACCGGGCTTGACCGTCCGCTTGCTCTTTGACCACAAGCTTGGCACCTTAGTTTCCCGAGCCCAGGTCTCCTCGTCTGCAAAACGAGAACCACCACCCACTCCACCAGCTTCGTGGGACGCTGTGTGGATGTGACAAGGCCAAGAAAGGGCTCTGTGGCCTTGAAAAGTGCCCCGAGTGACAGCATGACACGACATGCACTTGTGCATGAGCCCCTGTGGGCCCCCTGCCCCTTCTCCCGCCCCCGTCTAATCTAGGCCTTACCTGTGGTGAATGGCAGGGTCCTGGCAGGGGTCTCCGAGCTGGGCAGGACACGGGCCTGACTGGCGGGCTCTGGAGTTGGCAGTGAGGCAGGCGCGGCTGGGGACGACTGAGCCCTGGACAGGGGCCGGTGACTGCCCTGGGCCAAGGGAAGCAGCACAGAGTCCCCAGTTCCTCCCCGGGGGAGCCGCCCAGCCAGTCGCTGCTGCTCCCAGAGGAACACCTGAGGGACACAGGGGGCCTCAGTCTCCAGGTCTCGGGATTCTGCTCCATCTGCTGCTGCCCAAGGCCTTGGAAACCTCCAGGCAGGCCCCTTTCGGGAGAGATTCCATGATGCCTCTAGCCCTGGCGGGGCTCTGGCCTTTGATCTCTGAACCCTCGTGCCCCTGCACTACCCCCAAAGGTCTGCAGCCCAGAATGACCACCCTGTGCCACCAGAGCTCCTTGGACCCTTGGCACTCCAAAGCCAGAAGCCAGGTAAAGGGTCTCAGGTCCACTGCCCAAGGACACAGGGACGTGCGTGGGCCACTACACGTGCGTGGACTGTTGCCACGGGCCGTGGGCTGAGTCGTGTCCCCGCCACTTCCTATTCATTAAGTCCTAAGCCCCGCCCCAGCACCTCAGAATGTGCCCTTATTCGGAGGTAGGTAATTACAGAGATAATCAGGTTAAAATGAGGTCATGAGGGTGAGCCTTAATCCAATATGACTTTTGTCCTTAAAAAAAAGGGAAAAGTTGGACACAGGCAGGCATAAGGGGAGGACAATGTGAGGACACAGGGAGAAGATGGCCATCTACAAGGACAGAGGCCGGGAGCAGCCCCTCCCTCACAGACCTCGGAAAGAACGAACCCTGGTGTCGGCCTTCCGGCCTCCAGAAGCGCAAGACGATGTATTTCTGTCATTTTAGGGGCCTGGTCTGTAGTATTTGCTCCTGCAGCCCCGGCACGCTCATCCCCCATGGCTTGACTCACACTGTGACAGCGCCCTGGCCGAGGCGCTCGCGCCTGGCTCTGCCCCGTGTCCGGTCCTAGCCCCCATCCTGGACGTGGGACAGCCGGTCACAGGGGAGAGGGGCTGGGGCAAGGACGTGCACGACTCTGTGAGAAGCCGGCCTCAGCACTGGACAAGGGACATGGCGTCCCCGAGACTGGCAGGCTACCGGAGTGTGCACGTATGTGCGTGTGTGTGCCCGTGCGTGCGGTGTGCATGGGTGTGGGGGGCGTGTCTGTACCTTGGTGCGGATCTGGTGGGGCAACCCCGCTCCCAGAGCTGTCTCCTGCTCTGATGACCTAGCTCCCTCCCCTCCATCTGTGCCAGGCCCCAGAGTCTCCCCACTGCACCTTCCCAGGAACGTGGGCGCCGCCGTACCTGCTGGTGCTGGAGAGGAACAGGGCCTCTGGCCTCATGCTGCCCGTGGCTTGACTCCCTGTGTTCCAGGCCGTCATCCCCCACTGGCCCCACTCCCCCGCCATCCGTCTCTAGGTCCTCAGCGGAGGGTATCTGCCGCAGTCGGGGCTTCTCACTTGGCTTGGCTGGCCTCTGGGGAGGGGAGACACCCACTGAGAGGCCATGCTGGGAGGCAGGCTGTGCGGGGGGGGCCACGGTGGGCTGGGCTGCGTGGCCACGCATCTTGCTGGGACTCCAGCGGCCACACAGCTCTTGGCCCTCAGGGGCCATATCCTCTCTCCGGCCCTCCAGGTCCCAGCCCTTCCTGAGCCTCCCTTCTTTCAGCCCCCAGAAGCCCAGTGAAGCAACCCCTCATCGCCTCCCCTACCGAGTTCCCCTCACCTTGATCAGCTGGACGTGAGGTTTGAGCCGTTCCAGGCGGGGCTGCAGGGGGCCCAGCGGTGGGGGGGCGGTGGCGCTTGGGGGCAGGGGCTCTGAGCGGGTCCGGCTTAGTGGCCGGTGGAGGCCTGACCCAGAGAGCCGCTCGGTGGTCAGTAAGGACTGGGCAAAGTGGAGGGGCAGGGGCCCAAGCCCGGGCACTGGAAAGAATGGGGTGGGGGGTGGGGCATAAGGAGGGAACCAAAGGGTTGGAAAGGAAGGAAGCAAGGGCACAGGGTGGCAGGAGGGGCATGGGCTCAGCAGGGAGACACGCAGGACGGGGAGCTGCAGAGGGGGCAGGAAGGAAGGGCCCCTTCCCGAGCTTGGCCCTTAGCAGGGTGCAGGGACCAAGCCCCTCCCCTGGAGAAACCGTGGAACTCACCAGTCAGCAGAGGGGTGTGAGAAACTGAGGGATCCAAGAGGAGGATGGGCTGTAGTCGAGAGGGCAAGGGGCCTCCAGCCTCAGGCTCCAGGCCATGGGGCAGGAAGAGGGGAGCATGGGGGCTCCCCAGGACCGGCCCCCGAGGGCCCAGAGTCGGATGGGTCCTGCGGTCAGCATCAGCCTGGGGAGAGGTAGGGAGAAGTCACAGCGGGAAGATCCCTCGCAGAGAGCAGTGAAGGTGCTGGGGTGAGGTGGTAGGAGAAGGGAGCGACAGAAGCTGGGGACTTGCGGTGGGGGGGAGGGCGCCTCAGCCACTCACCCTGGCAGGGGCAGGTAGCCCCAGCGTGATTGCGGGCAGCAAGGACACAGTCGGCAAGGCGAACGGGGCCAGAGAGGTCTCCTGCAGCCGCAGCCGCTGGCCCAAGAGCGCCTGCCATGGGGAGCAGGGCAGGGGTCACCGGTCCCAGACCTCTACCCCTGGGCCTGCCTTCCCCAGAACCCCCAGGAGGCTCGGGTCCGGGCTGCCCAGACCCTGCAGCCCCAGCTCGGTCAGGGCTGCTTGCTGAAAAGAAGGCTGAGCCTCAGAACTGCCCCGGGAGAGCCCAGCCCGTCAAGGCCTTACCTCGGAGCCCAGGACTGGGTTGGGGCCGTGCTCGCTGTCATTAGGGGAACTGCAGCCCGAGGCTGGCGTGCTGCTGCTACTTGGGGAGGAGTCTGGGGGCGGGGGAGAGGGAAGCGCAGTCAGAGGCCCAGTGTGGCCAGGAGAACCGGGCCAGTCCCCTTTCCCCAGGGGGTGGCCTCTGCTTCCTGCTTTCTTCCCAGAAGGGCAGGAAGAAGGCAGCCACCACTCATGTCCAGTGCCTTCGCACACTTTTTTAAGGTGCCCCTTTTCTGGGCAGATGTCAGCTTAGCCAACAGAGCAGGGGCTGGCTTGCAGCCTCAACTCAGCCCCCTGGCGAGTGTGGACACATCCTGTATAACCATGTGCAGTTGTCCTGTCTGGGCAGGACCCGACCCAGAGGGACAACACCGGCCACCCCCGCCCACCCCGCTGGCCCTCACCACCAAGGGTCTCCGCGGGCCGCCGCCGGAGACTGGGCGGGGCGCTCTCCTTTCTGAGCAGCGGATTCTTCCTCCGCTCCAGGGACTTCTTGGGCTTGTAGCGCAGCTTCAGGTTGGGCTCAGAGACTGTGGGAGCACCGGTGTTACTTGGCCCCACACTACCCTCCTCCCTCCCAGTCACCTCTGGGTTAAGGCAAGAGAAGGCAGCGTCAGGGAGAAAAGTGCCATGGGCTGCCGCTGCCCAGCCAGGCCCTCCCGCTCCTCCACACTCCTGACCCACATCCGAGGCCCTGCCCCCTGAACTCCCCTGCGGGGGCCCACCTGCCTGTCCCACTCACCTGTCTTTCGGAGAGGGAAGTGTTCTGGGGGGTCATTGGGCAGGCTGGGAACAGGAGGCAGAAAGCTGCTGAGCATAGAGCGAGCAGCTCCTTCCGTCTCCAAGGGCTCAAGGGTTCTGTGGAGGGAAGGCCAAGGCGGCTTCAGAGGGGCAGGCATGGGCTCTGCAAGGGCTCTTCCTGAGCACGGGCCCCCAGGACCTGCCTGGGGAGGCAGTCACTGACAGGGCCAGGAATCGTATGGCCGCCAAGAACAGGGGCCATCTCCAGGTGGCAGCACCGGGTCACCCTTCCTCCCAGCAGCCTACAAGGCAGGCCTCTGATCTAGGCCCAGGAGCCAGGGTCCCAGGGCTTGGGTGAGGGCCAGTCACACTGGGGACTCTGTCTCCTGTGGGAGGAAACTACTCTAGGAATCAGGATATTTTTGTGCTTAGGGGAAGTCCTAAAGAGAAAAGGGACTCGTGTAGGAGGAAGAAAGCCAGCGTGGTATGTCTGTGCTGGGGGCGCAGCGAGGAAGGGCTTCGGGTGCGGTAGGGAGTGATAATTCAAGGAGAAAAGGGGGCAGGTGTCAGGTGGGTGGAGAGAGGTTGGGGCGGCATTATAATTAGAGGTGAGGGGTAAGGGTCTGCTGATGAGCAGCTGGGATGCAGGTGGAGTGCGCACGAGGGCTCACGGGTTGACACTTGGGGAAGAGGGGGCATGACAGGGCCCCAGGGAGCGGGCGGGAGAGCGTTACCTGTAGGGAATGCTGGGGCTATTGGGGTGCACTGTTCTCTCTAGGGCTGCCTGCTGTTTCTTTAGAATCACCTCTGCCAGTTTCTGCTTGACCACGCTGCTGGCTACGGCACCTATGGGGGGTGGGGGGTCAGGGGCGGTGGCCTCCCCACCCCACTGTCTAGCCACCGCCCTGTCCATACTCGCAGTCCGAGGCAGGAACCGAGCCGGGCACCCCCGCCTTCCGCGAAGCCTCCAGACCCCCACCCACATTCACAGGCTGGGCCCAGCAAGCAGAGGGAGGCCCGGGCCGGCGTGGCCCCCACCTCAGCCCTCGCGCGCCCGCGGGCAGGCCACGGACCCGGGCCGGGGAGGCCTCCGTCCTTACTTCGCTTGCTCTTGTCCTTGTTGAGAAGCTGCCGCAGCTCCTGCTCCTGCTGCCCCACCTGCAGCTGGGGCATCGGCGTGTCCATCGGGAGCTGTGGGCGGGGAAGGGGCACGGAGTCCAAGGCTGAGCTGAGGGGCTGGGGAGGCTGAAGGGGGGAGGGGGCTGGGGGCGGAGCTCGAGGCTGCCGCGGGCATGGGTGGGGGCGTGGGTGCAGGTGCGGGAGCTCGGACTCACCCTCATGGACTCCGCGGAGCGTGGCTGCAGGCCCGTGAAGAACAGGTGATGGTGCAGGCGCTGGGGGGGCTGCAGGGCCAGCAGCGCGGGCTCTGGCGGGGGCTCCACCGGGGGCCGCTGGCCCACCCGCAGGTCCATGGGCTGGGGCTGAGGGCCTGGCGTGTCTGCACGGGGCCTGGGGCGGCCTGGGGGCGCACAGAGAGGGGGTGCGGTCAGGGCCGGCTCGGCCTCCTGCAGGCTCCCTTGACCACGGCGAAACCCTGTGCGCAGGCCTTTCCCCACTTCTCTCGTCACCGTGGTCCCACGAGGTAGGTATGTCCAGCTCCATTTCCCGGGGGAAGGAGGTCATGGAACTATGCAGGGTTATCTATGGAGGCAGTGCCGGGAGGAGCCTCCTGGCTCCGAGCACTGTGCTTCTCCACTAAAGGGTGTTGCCTCTCCGGGGTGGGGGCTGGGAGCTGGGAGGATTTAGTGACAAGCTCTGTGGGGGAACATTCTGGGTCCTGCTGTCTCCTTCCCTCCTGGCATGAAGATTTGGCCAGGACACCCCCTAAGACAGCTATCCAACAGGCAAACAGTCCCCTTCCTGCGGCCTTCAGCCCCAGAGGGCCTCATGGGCTCTACCAGCTGCCACCCTCCCATGCTCTACCTTAGGCCAGAGGATAAAGAGGCAGGGCCTGGAGCCTACAGCCAGCCCTGGCCCACCACCCTGAGCTTGCACACCCCTATTCGCAGGGCGCCTTCCTCAGCTCCCTGCGCCCCTATGCCCAAGGGGCCTTCTCCGGGCGCCCTCAGGCCAGCTCCGGGCTGGCACTGTGGGGATGGCAGGCTCAGCTGCCTCTTCTCAAGTGTCCTCTGCACCCACACGACGAGTACCTTCCCAGGGCCGTGGGGGCAGGAGCTATTCACAACTAGCCACCAGGCCAGGTTCTAGGCCCACACAGCCAGCTGGGCCAGGCTGGACTGGGCAGCTAGAGATGCCCGAGGCAGAGGGTCTGCAGGGCCGTTATCCTGGAGAAGGGGAAGCCGGGGGGTGGGGGTGTGAGAGCAGCTGCCCTAGGACAGAGCACACAACTGGGGAAACCTGTCTGCAGAGGCCTCCTTCGGCTCACCCGGCAATGTGAGGCATCGCCCGTCAGGGCAGCCCCGGGCTGCCTCTGCGCCCAAGGCTGAGGGGCACTGGAAGGCACTGTGACAGCACCAGCCGGGGAGTCAGGGAACACAGTCTCCAGCCCACCTCAACCATTACCAATCATTATCTTCAAGCTACGGCACACATGCAGGCATGTCTGCAAAACCCTTTCACCCCGAAACCCACAGAGGCCCTGGGAGGTGGTTATTGCTATTCTATTATCCCAGCTGTGGACACTGAGGCTCAGGGGAAGGGACTCTGCAAAGCCAGCCGGCGAGAGGCACGGTGAGCATGGGTTCTGGTCCTGCCGAGGCCAGTGCTCTGGCTCCATTTTCCCAGGGACTTTTGGGGGGTTCTCACTGATCAGAGAAAGATGGGCTTGCGGCTAAGGGGCATCCACTCTAACGTTCTCTGCCCATGAGACAGAGACAAGAGAAGAGCCGAGGAGGGAGTGCCCACCGCGACTGTCCAGAGAGTAAGAGACTGCACCCAGAAGGGCCCTGCAGCAGGCAACGTGCAGCCTCCATCCCCCACCCCTGTTCATGCATCCACTCGGGGAACCCAGATTCTCATTCGGCTTGAGTCTGGGCTTCTGCTGCTAACACACTCCTACCAGGAAGGGTCTCAGTCCTCCACATCTGGTGTCCTGGCTTCCTGTCCATCAGAGGACTCCCTTGATGATATGAGCGGGACCTCCGAGAACCCCGGGCAGGCCACAGGACACGGGGCTAGCTGCCTCAGCCTCCCACGGACCGAGAGGCCCCGTCCCTCCCCGTCCCTCCCTCGGAGCACAGGGCTGCCGAGAATGTGGGAGGGGCTCCGCCCCAGCAACTCTGAGAACGCAGCAGCTCGGGATCAGTTAGCATTTGGGGGTCTCCACAATCCGGTGCTAAGCCAGCTTCTCTTTGTCTCCTACCTCTGAATGCAACCTTTCGTCTCAGCCGTCAGCTCCTGTCCTATCACAAGCCCACGTACCTTTTACCCTCTGAGCTTTTGCTCACAATGACTTCCTGTCAGTTCCGTCCTCATCCCTCAAATTCTACTTTTCCAGATCCTACCCTTTCTTCCACGTCCAGCTGGAAGCTTCCCCCTTCCCTGCACTCAGCCCGCCGCCCGGCGTCCCTCCCTCCTCTGGATTCCAGTCACACTGGCAGTTTGGTGCCCTCTAAGCCCAGGGTGGGCGGGTACCATCAGAGTCCAGCTGCAAGGGCAGGGACTTGGTTTGGTTTACTTCTCCCTATTCCAGCACCTAGAACAGTACCTAGCACGTGATAAGAACCCAATAAATACTGGCTGAATCACTGACTAAATCTCTGTATCTGTCCCCCTTAAATGCCTAAGAAGGTGCCCTGGCACAGAGATGGGGTTCATCAATGTTCCTTTTTCCAATTTCTGTATTGTTTTGAAATCACATGTCCAGGAGGACTATGGGACAACAGGTGGGACTCAGTGTCCCTGAGTGAAGGGATGAACTCCATCCTCTGCGCCCTTGTTTGGCCCTGGTCACGTACCGCGTTCTACTGGTGTGTCCTGTACCCCCAACCTGCCTGTAAGCCTTTGGACATCCAGGAGGGAGGCAAAGAGGACACCCGGACTTCACTCCTCCCCGCCACACGTAACTGCTAGGCGTCAGGCACCCGGGAGGCCCTCCGTGGACACCGGCTGAGGCTGAGAAGGGGCAGCCGTCAGCCACTCCAGCCCCGGCCCCGCAGCACATCCTAAACCAGAAGAGCCGAACGGCAGAGGAGGCCGGGATGTGAGAGGACCCAGAAGAGGGGTCCTTCCCCTCCCACCCGAGCAGCAAGAGGCCTCTTCCCACCTGCGAGGGCTGCTGTGCCCACTGTGCGGGGCCGCTGTGAGAACTAAAGCCAACGAGCAAGAACCAGGCGCCTCGCCCAGAGCCTGATGTGAGGCAGGGGTCTGAGTACAAACATTAGCTTCCTACTTGCCTTCCTGTTTCACTGCAGCCAACAAGGACAAGAAGAGCATCCTGCCTTTCCTTTTCCTGTTGTGCTTCCCAGCAGTGGGACCAGCCTAGATCCAGAGTTGCCTCTCTTACCCCACTCCTCACCCCACCCCCATCTTAACTTCATCCCCACCCCCAGAACCCCAACCTCCCCACCCTCCGGTCCATCAGCCAGCCACCCTGCTTCTCTCGCCCCTCTTATCTCCCCATCCTCATCTTCCACTCCCACCATGGGCTCCCTTGGGCCTGACTCTTACCTGTGCCAGGGGGACTGGGGCAGCGGGCACCCGGGCTCACCTGGGTCCCATCTGTAGAGAGAAGAGAGAGAGCATGAAGGGGCTTCAGGGAAAGGGTAGGGAAAGGGTGAGAAGGCCAGGCCAGGCGGGGAGGCCCCACTCCAGCTTGAGCACCCCCAAACCCGGCACCTGCATCAGAAGCTAACCAAAGAGCAAGGAGTCTGCCCCATTCCTTCCTTCAAATTCCCAGGCTGAATGAGAGCACTCGCCAGCCCTCTCTTCCTCATCCTAGTCACCCAGTGACTCAGACATCTCGTCCCACCAGAGCCCAGTCCACAGCAGGCCCAACGAGGCCCCAGTTTACCCAACAGTGCCTTCAACCCTCCTGGATGTGCTCCGGCACCACTCCCCTAGGGCCCAGGCTCCCATAACCCAAAGGGAAAGAGAACTGGGAGGGGAGGTGGCCAGAGGTGGGAGAGGCTGCCAGGAGGGAGATGGGGAGAAGCGGGCCCAGAGAAGGGTAACTGCGGGCTGCTCAGAGGCTTCCCAGATGGGAGCAGATAGGAGCAGGTGCCAAGGGGGAGGCTTCCACAGTTGGGGAGGGAGTGGGTCATGGCCTGAAGTTCAAGTCAGAAATGGGGGGAGCTGTGAAGTAGTAGGGCTGCAGCACACAGCCAAGGACCCCACAGTAGGAATCCCTTTCCTCCTGCTGCCCCGTCCCGTGTCCTGCAGCCTCTGCTCCCCCAGAGAAAAGAAACTCTTGGCCCTTTTTTTGGAATAACCTGAAATAGAAGTCTTTCCTTTTGGAAATGGTCACCTCTCTCAGGCCCATAAGCCGAGCCCAGAACCCCCCCCCCATCCCATTCAGAACCCGTGAAACCCCATGGTAGGGCCCAAGCGGGACAGCAGCAGAGACACGCAGTTGCCCGGAGGCCCACTGGGGTAGGGAAAGACAGAGAGGAACCTGAGGTCACCTGTCCCAGATGAAGCCTTTTCCCTTCTGCTGTCCCAGCTCAGGGCCAAGGGGCAAGAGTCCAGGAGACTGGAAGGCCACCTGGAGGGGGCACTTGAGGGACACACAGAAGACCCCCTCAGGCCAGCCTGGGGGCAGAAGGGATATTTTCTGAAGAGCAACTGGTGGGTGCTGCTCTTTTGGGTCTGCGTTTAAGGGGCAGCCAGAGTTCCTCTTCCAGAGGCTGAAGAAAGGAGAACTCCCTGCAGGCAGGCACCGCTGGGGGAGGGGACAACTCTAGGCCCAGAGAGCTCCCCCCCCCCGGCCCCCGCTGCCCTCGAACACTACTGCCCCATGCTCCAGATGCTAACGTTGGTAGGGCAGGGCGGCTCCAGCCACCGAACTCGGCGCTGCACAAGCCCACGGGCTTCCTCATGAAGCTCACCCCGACCTCCCCCCTGCTCCCTTCCCGTAGCCACCTCAGCACTGCCCTCATCATGGTCTCCAGGGTGTCATTTGGAAGCCGAGCCCATCTGCACCCACCGCCCAGTGGCCCACACGCCAGGCTCTACCGGGAACGAGGGACTCGAATGCCGTGGTGCTCCCCCCACCCCAGCCCCCGCCTAGGACGTGGCATGAAGATTTCTCAAGCTTTGTGAGCCCCAAGGAACACCGGTGTGGGAGGCAGCATCCCCTCCCCAGGACGCGGTAACCCCCACTCTAGGCTCTCTTAGGACCTCCTCTTTCTTCGGCTGGTCCCCCAAGGGAGGTCTCTGAACTGGGCTCCCGGGTATACTCCCAGAGGCTGCGTCAGGCCTGTGTGTCAGTCCCGTGCCTCTAGACCCTGCCTAGTGGGGATTCTCCCCTACCTCCCCTCAGCCCCTGCCCGAGGGCTGGTCAGCGGCAACCACGCTTGGGAGCAGAGCCAAGCCTTGCTCCCTGGTAACCATGGAGTCAGGACACCATACACTCTCGGGGTAGGAGACAAGCTAATGGCCCTGAACTCTGTAGTGTTTGTCACTGAGCCCAAAGGGATGTTCTGTGATGACGATCTACGACAGAAACTCTGTTCAGAAAAGCTGGGAGCACGCATGCATGCGTGTGCGTGTGTTGCCAACAGGGGCTGCTTCCAGAAGCAATTCCTGGAAAAAGTTCTGCTTCTCCCCCAAGTCCCTGGATCTGTGCTGATGGCCTTCGAGTTCAGAAGAGCCCAAAGCAACAAAGATAATAAGACCTGTGGAACAGCTCTCCTGGGTCCCAGAGAGAGGAGAGGTATCTAAGGGGACCCAGCTGCTGGCTAAACTAAAACCAGAAAGTGAACATTCTGCAACCCAGGCTTGGCCATGAACTGGGGGACACTTCTTCTCAGTGTCCCCTCTCGGGGCGCTGTTACCACTACTCTGGGACCAGACAAAATCAGGAGTGAATGGACCTGAGGGACTGAACCGTGCCTAGGCCTGGACCCTTCTCCACACAGCTCCCCACCAGGGTGGAGAGCTCTCCACTTTGGAATCCTGGCTCTCCCCCATTTCGACCTTCGGAAGCCTCTGCAGGCAGACTGAAGAGGCGGTTTACTTGGCACCGAGGCCCCTGGGCCTACTAAGTTACCTTCCCAAACCAGCGTGCCTGACCTCACACAGAACCAAAGAGCCCCAGAAATACTGCCCCAGTGGGTCCACCCCTCGCTCTCAGAAACCCCCAGAGCAGACACAAAGGCCCCCCGAGCACCTATGCAAGCTGGTCGCCCACTCCTACTTTGTTGGCCCAGGCCTCACCTTCCCCACAGAAGGGACTTCGCCCCAAGGCAGGCACAAGGTGGGGGGAAACCTGAGCCTGGCCTGCTCACCGGCTCTCCCAGGTGCTTCAGGCCCTTTGTCAGGAAGAGGGCTTCCCTAGGAGCAGAAGCCCCCTGCCAACGCCTCTGATGTCTTTTTTGAGGCTGTCCCCACCTCCCTGATCTCCTGACTAGCTGAAGAGGAGTAGCAGGAAGGCCTGGGCCCCAGCGGGCAAGAGGAAAGCAGGCGACGGCAGGCGGCCAGGTCCCGGGTTCACGGCTGGCTCCCTCCACACCCCGCATTGCTTGCATTGCGGCTCTGGTTCTGTTTCCCTGACACAAGCAGAACAAAGCTTGACTCTGCATGGGGGCTGGCAGAGAAGATGAAAGCTGGGGCTGAAACGGCTTCAGGAAGATCCAAGAATAAATAAACATGAGAAAGAACATCACGGTTGCCAGGCCCTCCTGACACAGAGTGAGCACCGAGCACCAAGGAGAGGCTCTTCTCGAAGGCATTCGGGTCACAGAATCTGAGAACCTTAGGAGCTGATGGGGTTTTAGAGCCTATTCAGGCCAACCCTCCCACCTCAGAGAGGAGGCCGGAGCGAGGGGAAGGGGCTAGGTCACCATCCCCCAGCAGGGGAGCGGTGTGGCCAGGCCAGTGCAGGGGGAAGTCAAGAAGGCAATTCCAGACGCGGGCAACCAGTACATCCACGTGAGGTCCCTGCTCCAGGCCTTGAAAAGACGGACGGCCGAAGGAAATAGCGTCTCACTCTCAAGGAGTCTCACATACAGCCCACAGTTTTTTCAAAAAATTAAAAAGTAGATGACTTGCAGATACTTAAAAAAAGTTCAGAGTCTCAAAAAGTGTAAGACAAAAACTTTCTCAGTCATCCAACTCCCAAGAACTTCCCTAGAATGAACCCTTTTCTAACGGTTTCTTATCTCTCCCCTACCTTCCAGAAATTCTCTTGCTCATTATTAATTTTATTGCTCATTATCTTGGCATGAAGCTGCTTATTGCTCAGATTTATTCAGAACCCAGGGGGCTGCAAGCTGGCGAGACGCTCGTGCCACACAGAGTAATGGAAGCGAGGGTCCACGGCATGGAGGACGTTGGCTTTGAGGTCAGATGGACATGGGTTCAAACTCCGGCTCTCCCGGACCGACAGGGAGAGCAGGGACACGGTGTAACCTGGTCAAGCCTTGGCTGCCCCACTGCAAGACTATGCACTTGGAAGAGGTCATCTGAGCTCAGCAACGCTGCGCGTGGAGCTCCTAGCACATGGTAGGCGCTCCCTCAACAGTGTCAAGTACTACGTGTGTCCCTGAACCGGGCTGCGGCCTCCCTCGCAGCAAACGCATTCAGTGTCTGGTCTCAGACGCGCCCTCTCCTCTTCTGCCACAGTGCATCTTCTCCCCGCTGCATTCCCCGCCCCACCTCTTTAGGACTGCACTCCCCTCCCTTTCTCGTCCATCCGAACTTTTGTAAACTAACACTTGACTACGGGCCAGTTGTTCTGAGTGCCTTACGTGTGCTAATTCATCTAACCCTCACCAGGTGAGGTTACTCTTTTTACCCCCATTATACAGATCAGTAGACTGAGGCCCAGCAGGATTAAATAACTTGTCTGAAGCCACATAACCTGGAAGTGGCTCAGCTGGGGCTTGAACCAAGCAACCGGGCTCCAGAATCCGTGTTCTCAACCGGTACCCGCCCCCGCCCCTCCCCAGCACTTCCACTCCCACAGGCCGGCAGGTAGGGGACAAATGCCGGACCTGGCTGGGCACAGGGAAAGATGGAAAAAGCACCCAGCCCCGCGGAGACCAGTACCAGCGGCGGACCCCAGGCCTGCTGGAGGTTAGAGAGCAAAAGCTGCCCATTTCATCTCCGGGGCCCCGTGAAGACGGTCCTGAAGAACCACTTATGGAGAGCAACTGCTGACTTCGAAGATTCCAGGCAATGATTTCGGACTGCATGTGGGAATGAGGGGCTGGTGACAGGCTGGGGTCTTGGAAGAGCATCGGCTTCATTCTCCCTGCTCTCCACTGCCTGCTACCTCCTCTCTCTAGAAGCTCCCGACTGCCTCTGAGACTCTCATTAGCGTCCCAAAGCAAGCTGGGCTGCTCGCAGGCAGAGGCATGCCTCACAGGTGAGTGGCCTGGGCCATGGCCGCCCAGACAAAAGCCCCCTGTCAGTCCAAGTCCACAGCGGGCGGGGAGGGGGGCAGCGAGGGGACAGAAGCCCTGCAGCTCGCAGCAGCAGTGGGCCTCGCAGGAGGCTGGATGGGAGGCCACAGGCTGGCCTTCCCGCCCCCGCAGTGAGCATGCCCCTTTCCCCCTGCCTGGGGCCCTAGGGCAGCTATTTTTAGCTCTTGACACCTGGGTATTTTGCAGCCGCAGGATGTCCGGTTTGGAGTCTCTTTCTGGGAATCCCACATGCGGCTGTTGTAAACAGCCCCACGCAGCGGTGGCCCGAGCTGGGAGCCGGCACCCCCCCTTCTGCTGTTTGAGATGAATCAAACAGGAAGCAGACGTAACCATGGCAGCGGCAGCTCGAGCTCCCTGGGGGTGGGAAAGCGTCCTTCCTGGCTCCTTGCCCCCGGCCCAGGTCCTCTCTTCCACCCCCTGGCCTCTCCTCCTAGCCGGAGACCCGCCGGCCGCTGGACGCTGAGGCAGGGGGAGCCGAGCCGGCCCGACGGGTGTGCCGCTGCCGGTACCTGGGACAGGCGCTCTCCGGAGAGCCTCCCCGTCCTCTGGCAAAGAGAAACAGGGGCTCCTCGGAGCCCTGCCCACCTCCGGGGGCCTCCCAGACCACCACTCTGTCTTCCCTGCCTGTCCTTGGTAGAGGTGCAAAGGGGCGGGCAGAGCTGCTCGCTCAGGGTGGCTGGCCCCAGAGAGCCTGCATCCGCTTCCTGTCACCCACTGCCTTCTCCGGACAGCCAGGCCGGCCGAGCACCTAGGGAATTCCTGAGCTGGCGGCTGCCCCCAGCCCCAGCCCCCTGGTCAGCCCTGGCCTAGGGTTTCTCAGGGCCTGAAAGCCCTCAAAGGCTAAGCTCCCACTTACCCTCACTCCCCTGCTCCAGTAGCTCCAATCCCTGAGATAGGAAGTTCACCATGGTATCTAACCACCATCTTTCCTATCATAAGCAAAACATCCTGAGCAGTCAAGATGGGGGCCCCATCTGTAATGTGGGGAGAGGAGCGGAGGTTCCGTCAGCTTCTGCCTTTGTCTCTCCCCTCCCCCAGCCCCTGCTGCCCCACTTAGACCAGCTGCTCCCTCTTAGCAGCCAGCCCCAGACAGTCTTTCTCAAGGGCCAGCGCTTGCCCCAACAGGAAGCACGGTCACCGCCCCGGGGCTGCCGCTCCTTCTCCCCTCCAAGGTCTCATATTCCTTCCCTCGCACTCCTCCTGTTCCCTCAGCTTCTGGGCCTTCCTTGGCCAGATCGTGCCTCCCACGCCCCCCACTCCCACTCGCCCCCCCCCTTACACCGCCTGCCAGCTCTGCCTCAGCCAAGCACACGTGAGCCAGGGGATGTGCCTTCCTTGGCTCCTCCCACCTGTGCCACCAGGAGGCCGCTCAGTCCACTCCAGGGACTGCCAGGGAAAGTGCCAGTTATCGGATTAATAACAGTCAGGTAATAATGAGTACCTTATCATAATTATTAATGCGTAAGATTAGTGACGATCCGCATCCCTGTACCAAATGCCTACTGTGTGCCGGTCACTGTGCTAAGCGTCTTACTCGGACGATCTCACTTGGTCCTCACAAAACCCCTGTCTGGTACATACAGTAAGCAGCCTCCTTTTACAAAGGGAGAAACTGAGGTGTGGAGTTTTCAAGAAACTGGCGGAGGCCGCACAGCTCGTAAATGGGCTCCTGGGGCTCCAGGGTCATACTTCTGGCCCTGGCACACAGGTCCACCCACCTCCCCAGGTGGTGAGGTGAGGTCACCGAGGGGCCAGAGGACAGAGTGGATCCCAGCATCTGAAGGCCTGGGCGTGCCCCCCAGGGGCGGTGTGTTCCCACGGCTTGCTCGGATTCCACCCAGAAAACATCAGTGGCAACAAAAATAACAACAGAGATCATGCCTGTTTGTCTCCAGGAGGCACTCCCAAACCCATCTTCACTTCCTTTTTCATCTTCTGTTTTCCCTGTTTTTTTAAACGGACATGTTACCATTTCATTGTTTCCTGTAAGCAGCCTCCAGCAGGATACAAACAAGCAAAACTCCCAGGGCTGCCACGGAGGAGCAAATGCGGTCTGAAGCACTCTGGAAACTGTCAAGCACTGGAGAAAATGCAGGTTGCATAACCAGAGCAAGTCGCCCGTGGAGCAGAGTGGCTACTTGGGAGTGAATTCCCTGGGGAGGAGAAGCTCTTGTTCTCTCCCCACCCCCCTGCCCTCAGATACACAGGCAGGCCTTGGACAGGTGGAAGAAATGGAGGCACACACTCCCCCCCCCCCCCCCAGTGCAGAACAGAGTACCCTCCATTAGGGCAGACTCCTGGGGATCAGAGCCAGAGACCATCAGTGCACTTGGACCTGGGGCAGGGGAAGGTGGAGGCCACTGTGGAGGCCTGGGCCTGCTCCCTGGCCTGGGGGCGGCACAGATAGAGGAGGCCATGAATAGCAATAAGCCATGAATGCTGGCACTCAACAAGACGCCACATTAATATTAATGACAGTAAGTACCCAGAGATCCCCATCTCAGTTGGGCCTGAGTATCCCCTTCGTTTCGCCTATTATTTTTGGAAGATGGCAGAGGTCTGCCAGGCAGATTCTCCCGGTGACATGATTCCCTTCTGCGGCCAGGGTTCTGCAGCTGCCCTTGGGACTTGGTGGGCCAGGGTTTTTCCGGACCACGAATCCGGCCAGGGTGCTCGCACAGCCTTCAGGGAACTCAATAAACAGACGCATGGTCCTGGGTACTGATTGGGACAAACCAGCTGTGAAGGACAATTTCTGGCCAACTGGGAGTTTGATGAAATGAAAATTCACTGTCGTGGAAGGTGGCGATCCCTGAAAAACCAGCACATGCAGTGTAATCTCATTTTCGTAAACACTATGACCTAGGAGTGCATGTCAGGGAACAGGGAGATGCGAAGCGGTATTGTGGCAGTGGTCTCTGACCGCTGGGACTGGAATGCTTCTCAATTTTTAAATTTCTTCTTGTCTGTGTTGTCTGATCATCTACAGTGGACAAGAACTGCTCTGTAAGAATAAAACGGAATACACATGTATATGAACACGCGCGCGCACACGGATAAAGATGTCACGATGGGTCGTGAAGTCAAGGTTCAGCTTCTGGTTCCCAAGAGAACTAGGACAGCGGGCTTTCGTGGCCTCCATGCATCATACTGTTGGACCCTTACAGCCTCTGAGGTTTCGCATTATTTACAACCTCGCGTCCCCCGCCTCTCCTGAATCACACAGAGGGCCTAGCGCAGGGCTGGGCACCAGGTCAGGACTGATTTCATGAATGCCTGTAGGCTGAATAATGATCATTTCCTGAAAGAAATGCCTCCTGCCTCTTGCAGGGCCACAGTGCTGGGGATACTCACTGCTGACATCACTGCCCTTCCCATCCCTCCTCTGCCTCATGTTCCTCTTAAGAGCTGCCAGGGAGGGGCTATAATAAAGGTCACTCCAGCAAAGGCTGGCAAGGTATCCCATGTCAGGCCCATCAGGGCGGCCCCATCGCAGACCCTTCCCAGTGCCAGCTGGCTGGGAGGCCCCAAGGTCCTCCGGCATCCTGCCTCGCTGGGGGAGCCTGCGGGCAGTGGACTGAAAGAGAGAAGAAGGGGTCCACCCTGTGACTTCTGGCTGCAGACTCCTGCTATTCCAGGCCCTTATGGGTGGAGGAATCTGGAACAGTGAATTTGGCCTGGTTTAGTCTGTGAACTGGGGCTGGGCCCAGTTTCTGTTCTTCATGTCTTTAACATTCCCTATCCCTGACCTTCAAAAATATGAACAATAACATCAATAACGGTGATGAATATTCTGTGTGCACTGGCTTTGTACCAGGCATGGCACTGACGTTATTTAATCTTTATAGCAACTCCACGAGCTTGAAACTGTTATTATCTTCGTGTTACAGACATGGAGAAACTGAGGCACAGGAAGCCATGTGCCCAAGGTTACACTTAGCTGTCTGCAGGAGAAATAGGGACTCTGCCAAGGTCATCCCATCCCTCCCCGTGTTCTTACTGGAAGGTTCTGCTGCCAGGCTTTGCAATGGGCACAGGAGGGCCCAGAGGTGATAATTAACATCCGTAGGGTGCTTTAGAGTCCACCACGTGTTTGCACACGCATCTGAGAAAATTCCCACTTGAAAGACTAGGAAACCAACACTCGGGCCCTTTGCAGCTTTGCACCAGGTTCCACAACCATTCGGAATCAAAGCCACGTCTCTGGCCTCAGAAGGGTCCATTTCTTCCCCTAGATCCCCTGATCCCGCTGGCCCAACTCTCAAGACGGCTCTGAAGGCCTGGAAGGGAGATGCACGTCCTCTAGAACCATGGAGATGAAGCCTGCGCTCAGCCCCTCGCCCCGGTGGGGCTGGGGGTGGGGGTGCTCTGCCAGCACCTCCTCAGCGTCTCCACCGTGACTCACTCCTGAGACCCAGGGGAAACACAGCCCTGCGCTGCGGGCAAACATTGCCTGCCTCCTGCCCCGCCTCCAGCTCCCCGCCTCCACATTTGCTAACCGAAACCCGGCTGCTGCTATTTTTAACCCTCCAGCTCCCCCTCGCCTGGGGCTCCCCCCTGCACCCCACCCCCACCCCCTGCCCCAACCGGGTGCCACCAGCCTGTCATTCTGAGAGCAGTTCTCGAACCTGAACGCCCCGGCGGGTGCAGCGGATGCCCGGGCAGGTTTGTGGGGCAAGCAAAACAAGATGGTTACAGCCCAGTTGCCGAATTCCCCCACCCCGGACTCTTTCCGAACCTGTGGCTCCCAGCCGGCCCCGCCTTTCCCAGCCTTCCTGGGAGCCGGCGGAGGCAGGAATGAGACTTCCTGGGCTGGGAGTGACAGCAGGAGCCAGACCTGGGCTCCTCGGAAAGGGCTCTGCAGGGAGCTGAGCCGTACTCCTGAGCAGGAATGGGCTCCCCTCCCTCTTCCCAGGGCAGAGGCTCTCCCTGAAGGCCCAGGGTCTCTGACCACCAGGGTTTCCAATCCCTGCAGGCAACATGGGGAAAAAAGGAAGTGGGAAGGAGGCAGGGTGGGGATGGTGAGTTTAGCTCTGGGCCCTCCTTACTAAAAGTCCCCTCCCCATCCTGCTGTGGGGGTTATGGAGGGGCTGGGGTTAAGCTTGGGAGCGAAGGCCTGGGAGGCTCCGGAGTCCGGGGGGCTTGTGCACTGAGCAGCCTAAAGGAGCCCCCCCCTTAGAATGCCAGCTGAGGCAGGAGGGGGAGGGGGCGGAAGAGGGCTCTTCTCTTACTTGGGGGCTCCTCTAACACTTCCGTCTCTAAGGGAAGAGTTGCAGCTCGCTGCAGCCTCAGCTCTATGGCCCCCAAGGAACACCCCATCCCATCTACCCTGCAGAAGAGGTTGGAGGTGAGAGGGTCTGAGGGCTCCTCGCCCCAAGTGAAAGTTAGCCTCCTGAGAGGGAGAAGGGGCAGGACTGCAGGGGGCTAGCTGACATCTGTCCCCTGGGCTGAGATTCTCACCCAGTTTGGGAAGCAGATTCCAAGGGCCCAGGAGAGGCTCTGGGGCACCCAGCTAAAGGGCTCCTTCATGCCTTCTCTCCTGTCCGGACCCCAGATTGGCCAGCCTCGGCCCTCTCCTTCGCCCTGTCTTCTCCGGTCCCTGCCCCAGAGCCTCTCTGGTCTGCCCTCTCTAACAGGGCCAGGTCCTCTCTAAGTCTTGACCCTCTCCACAGTGATTCCAGAGCCAGGCAAATACATCCAGTGGCCACGGAGGCAGCCAGGCTAGACCCAAGAGAGGAGGGACTTGGCACAGGAGTTCCCAGGTGGGGAGATGGGGAGGAAGGGGATGAGGCAGGAGGAAGGTGAGGCTGGAGTGTCAGGAATGGGGTGGTGCTTGAGAGCTGCTGGGGAGAGGCTGCTGCCTTCCCCACACCCAACATGTGCCTGGTGCCTGCGCAGGGCCCTGGACTCAGCCCTGCGGAGGGAAAAGGCGGCTGCTCCTCGGAGCAACAGAGCAGCCTCAATTTCAGCCCTGTCCAGCTCCCCCTCCTCGTCTCCCCCTTGGCCAACCTGGGGGGGGGGTGCTGCTTGGGGAGCAGAGACCCTGCCGCCTGCCATGCCAGGAAAGACACTTCAGTCCTCAGCCAGCGCTCAGCCCAGGGCCCCCACCCGGATCCGGGCAGCTCCCAAGCATGCTCAGAAGCTCTGAGGACCCAATTCTGGGCTGGGGGGGTGAGAGAAGGCATCACTGTCACCTTCTCAAGCACCCTATCTATGGAAGTCCCACCTTGCTGTTCTCTATTGTGGCACCCAGTTCATTTCCTCCTTAGGGTTCATCACAACGTGTAACGTGATATATACACTCATTTCTTTACTTGCCTACTTGTTACTGTCTGTCTCCTCCGCTAAAGTGGAAGTTCCCTGAGGTCAGCCGCTCTGCCTATGTATTCACTGCGCATCTGTGCCCGGTGCGTGGCACACGGCAGGGCCAGTAAGCCTCCAGTGAATGGATGACGAGCTGAATGACCGGCTCGGCAAATGGGGCCTCCCGGCTGCCAACGTCTCCTTTACAGGAGATGCTCAACAGTTCCTCCAGGATTTCCTCAGGGAGGAGAAAGCAGGATGGAACAGGAAGAGCAAGGTCAGGAAGCCTGGCACCCCGGGGGAAAGGTCAAGGCCCAGGGTGGACACGTGCACACAGGCACACAGGGAGGATGCATGGGTAGGTCCTGGACTGGTCTGGAAAGGGTTGATTTTTGTCCTAGATCTTCCTCTTCGTAACCCTGTGTCCTTGGACAAACCACATACCTTTCTGGGTCTCAGTCTTCTCAAAAGAAAAAACAGAAAGGTCGGCCCCGATCCGTGGTCCTCAAACACGGCTTTGCACCGGTATTCCGTGAAGCACGTGCTATAATCCAGGTTCCTAGGCCCCAACCCTGCAGATTCTGAGTTGGTCTGGACTGGGGCCCAGGGATCTTTACTTTTAACACCCTCCCAGGCGACCGAAGCAAATGGCTCAGGAGCTGGCATTGGAGGACAGTGCTTTTCAGCGAACATCCGGACTTCCGGTAAAAAGCCACTCTTACGCAGGTATACGTTCCCCCAAAACATGTGCATATATCCCACCCAGAGCAAGAAATCGCAAAGGTACACAAGCACACGGGTGTCGTACAGCTGTAGTACACGTGTGCACACTCTCCCAACCCAGAGCCCCCACATGGATCACAAACTGCCGTGCCACATGCCACGTGCATACACAGCCCAGGGGCGCACAGACGGACCCCCAGCACAGACCCAGTGGGCACACACACCCACCACACGGGGACCCACACTGAACAGACGCTATCCTGAATGTATTTTGCCTCTGGGAACCGGTCCAGGACCAAAGCAGCTACGTTCTGCTGATGAAAACATCCCTCCCACCTCTGCCGCCCCGCCCCTACCCCGTGCCCCAGGCAGCATGTGTCCACCTTCCCCTGGCAGAGGGAGGGCTGCTGGAGGAGGACAGTGGAGAGATGGAATGAGGGGAGGTACAGAGCCCTCCCCAAAGTCCCCTCCTCTTCCCCCCACCCCCCAGGAGATGTGAAAGGGCCTACACCCAGGTACCACCCCCATCAGTGCTCCCTCCAACCACTAGCCTGGATTCCCAGTCCAGGCCCTGGGCCTCGAGAGCAGAAAGGGCTAGGGAGGTGGCCCGATCTAGGGACTCCTCCTAACACTCACACTTCTAAGGAAAGGGCTGTCTGGGGGCACCTTCCTGCAGCCTGAAGGCCTGTGTCCCCCGGGAAGGTTACCACAGAAACAGGGGGGAAATATCACAGGGAAACACAATAGCCGGCAGGGTCACCTGCTGACCAGGCTTCCTGCTGTGTTGCCCACCACAACCCCCCCCCAACACACACACCATCTCACTGCCCTCATGGCCTCCTTCTCTTGGGCCTCCTCAGCTTGGGCCTCCTCACCAGTGCTCTCCTTCCTGCCTCCCCTGGCTTGGGGGAAGCAGCCTTAGACAGAAAGTGCCCCTCTGTGGTTCTAAACAACATCAGGGATGGCCCGGAGCTGAGCCCCCCACTCCTAATCCCACCAACGCCCCCACCACAGGAAATCAAAGCTTCCTGCCCCAGAGGAAGTGCCCCATCTAGTGAACAAATCCAAGACACACAAATGCACAGTCCTGGACAGATGCCCTCCCCCCAGCTCCCAGGCCTTACTCTGGCCCTGGTTCTAGCAATACCTCCCGTCCAGGCCTAAGTCTGACTAAAGACAGGCCAGGGCCAAGGTGTGAAAGGAGGGCATGGGCAGGACCCGAGCCAGGCCAGAGGAGGGGAAGGCCAGCAGAACAGGCACCAGCAGAGTTAGAGGGTCTGGCTGGGTGACCCCAGGCCTTGCCTTAGCTCATCTTCTCTCAGGCCCCCGCCAACTTCAAAACTACCAGCTCTTAATAAAAGGCCAGGAGAAAGACAACGGGAGGCTGGGGTTACACCAGCTTCTGCCTTCCAGGTCCTCGGGCCAGCATGCCTACAACTATAGGAGGGTCCCCACCCCAACACGTATGCGTTCATCACTCCCAAGGGTTTTAAAGGAGGATTGGGGAGAGGATGGAGAAAGAAAGGGTTCCAACTCTCATTCCCAGAAGCCACCAAGAACAAAAGCTGGGGTCTGTCCCGGATGCCTGTAGGAAGTTGGGGGTAGCAGAAGAACCCCCACCCTGGACGCCAGTCCATTTCTTTCGAGTCAACCTCTCTTCCTCCGTGCTCTGGGAAGTGCACCTGAAATGTTGTCCCCATTTTAGTGATGGGGAAACTGGGCTTCAGTGTCAAAGCAGTGTGACCAGTTTAGATTCTTAGGAGGGTCAATGCAAGACCCGAATGTGACCCAGCCAGCCTCAGGATCCCAGCTTAAGACCAAGTGGTCACACTTAGCTGAAGCTAAGAACACAGAGGCCTCAAGAGAACACTGCCCCAGGGCCATTCTAGATGTAACACCAAGATGCAGCTCTGAGCCTGTCCCCACCGGGTGTGAGGAACATAAGGGGCTAAAGGCAGGGAAAGAGTCCCAGGTCCAGACCTGGTTCCAGTCTAGGTTCACTGGGTACAATACAGTAACTGCTTTGTGCCTTAGTTTCCCTCTAAAGTGACTACAGAGAAGAAGAAAATTACTTACAAACTGAGGTGGGCAGAGGGAACACAGAGCAGAGAGTGAGGATGATGAGCTGAGAAGCAATGAGGAGCTAAGAGCCGCTTGCAGAAGCCAGAGAAGGAGCCTGGGAACTGCAAGAGGGTTGGGGCGAGGAGTGAGGAGAGAAGTATGTGTGGCAGCAAAGCACTTTAGGGACTTGGCCTATGGGGTCCTTGTTGGGGAGATAGGGGCTGCCAAAGTACCCCATTAGGGGGTAGGGAACTGAATCACAGCCTCCTTTCTTTCAGCCCAGTGGCTGGGCAGTGGTGTTGAGGAAGGTCCCCATGGGTCCTGTTGCAAGTCCCGGGAACAGGCTGATGAGTCCAGATGTTGAGTCCCCAGCAGGGCCACTGAGGACCAGTGCCTCATCTCAACTTAAAAACTGGCAGGCAGAGCTGGGCCTCAAGCAGATGTTGAATCTGGGTGTGGGGAGGGATGGGCAGCAACAAGACAGCCAGTAGTCCAGATGCAGCAGGAGGCCTCTATGCAGGACAGCCAGCAGAGACGAGAGAATGGCCAGGACTTGGGGGGGGGGGGGGGAGCAGCAGTGGCTGGCGAGGTCAGATCCGAATGCGCAGCCAGAGAGAGGGAAATGGGGCTGGGGGAACTGGGTGGTCTGCAAGCTCCAGAGGGCTCTCTCCTAACCACAGGCCTAGGAACTCAGGGTGTCAGAGTCCAGCCCAGCTGCCAGATTTGCACCCTCCCCTCCCGCTAACACTCCCTAACACCAACAGCACCAACAACCCCCAGGCCTGGGGGGCGCACATCCCGTCCCCCATCACCCCTCAGTACAGTCTGGCGGTCCCCACCCTCCCGCGCCGCTGCCCGCACCTCAGCGGCTCACTTGGGCACAGGTGTCTCGTCGCCCTGATGGGTGAGCAAGGGTGGCGGGCTGTCCTCAGAAACACCTCACGGCCCGGGACCCTCCCTCCAGGGGGTCATTCTCCCCCACGCCGAGGGCTCGGAGTTCGGCCCTCCCAGGACCCGCGGGATGGGGGCGCTGATGTCCAGCGCCAAGAGCCCGGCCCCGACTCAGTGGGTCCTGCCCTTTGCCCTCTCGCGCTTCCAAACCTTCCGCCCCGGAGCACCGCCCCCTCCCGGGGCCGCGGCGGCCGTCCCTCCCTCCCCGGTCCGCCGGTCGGTCCTCCCCGGGCTTAGGGGTGATGGGACGCCCGGCCTGCGCGCCAGCGGCCCGGGGCCTCCAACTCCCTCCCTCGGGCCTGTCGCTGCCCCGGGGCGGGCGGATGTGGGCGCCCCGCGGGAGGCCCGAGCCCTCCGGCCCCGGAACCGGCCCCGGCCGGGGGGCCTGCCAGAGCCCCCGCGGAGCCGGGCGCGCCGGGCGCGGTCGGGGGGCGCACTCCAGGCCGGGCCCGCGGGCCGCGCGGAGCCCGAGCCGGAGCCGGAGCCGAGCCCGAGCCCGGGCGGGCGGCGCTGGGTGCCGCGCGCAGGGCGGGGCGGGCGGGGCGGGGGGCGGCAGCCCCGTACTCACCAGCGCCGGGGCTGTGCATCCAGGGGCCGGGGCCCTCAGAGCGGGGGGCTCATGGCGGGGCGGGGGGCTGGGGCGCCGGCCTCACATCCCCCCAGTCGCCGGCGGCTGCAGAGCGACTGAGAGACGGCGAGAGGAAGGGAGGGGGCCGGGAGGGGGAGGGCCCTGGCAGCCCGGCCGGCCGGGTAGGATGACAATGGAAGGAAATGCTTTATCTGAGTCTGAGAGCGGGCCAAGGGGGAGGGGAGGGAGGGGGCAGGCGCTCGCGGCCCGGGGACACACCAGCGCGGCAGACACTGCCCGGCGCGGCGCACGGGCGGCCGGCGGACACCCCGCGCGGCCCGGGAGGCGGCCCCGACCCCGGAACGCGGGACGCGGCCCCGACCCGCGCGCGGCCGCCGCGCTGCCGCCCAGCCCGAGGCGCACAATTCCCGGAAACCCAGATACCTGAGCGCACGCCGCCTCGCATACACGGCGTACACGAGCGCACAGCCCTGTTTACACGGGGGCAGAGCCGTGCACACACACTTCTGGGAGGGACCCCCGCGCTCGCCAGGGCGTGCACGCACGGCCCACCGGCAGACAGCTGCACGCAGGGCCGTGGGACCCTCGTGGAGTCCCAAGTCTCGGGCAAGGAATCCCAGACGGACACCCCCGTGCCCCCCCCATACCCCTCACCAACACGACTTGCCTGAGGAAAGTTCCAGGATCTGATCTGAATCACTGCCCAGCCCTCCCCCCTGCCCCCCCCCCCCCCGCCTGCTGAGGGGAACCGAAGGGTCCAGCCTGTTCCTATTAAAAGAAAAAGGGGGTGGGGGTGGTGCTGATTTTGAAAGTTTTCTTTTTTTAAAGAAATTTCTCAAGGGATTTCCTTCCCTCCTCTCCTCTTCCTCTCTTCCTCCCATTCCTCTCCCCCCACAACCCTCCCCCCTTCTTTCCCCCTCCCGGTCCCTATGAGTCAAACTTCAGCAATGTGCCCAGTGTCTCCCAGTGCATTACAGCGGATCACAGAAATGTTCCAGTCTGTGAGTCGGAATGCAGCCGCCTCCAGCCCTCCCTCAGCTAATAAACTCAGCTCTGGGCCAGCTTTGCGCAGCAGTCCTCTCTGCACCCCCCCCCCCCCGCGCCCCAAACAGGACCAGAAGGTCAGACTCAGGGGTCAGGGGCTGAGGACCTCCCCATTGTGCTTCTCAGCGGAGCCTATCAGCCCCGTGGCCTCTGGCAATCTGCTGGGTGGGAGACACAGCCGCTGGCTCTGGGAAGGGGAGAGGTCCACAACGCAAAACACTAGACTCTCCTGTGGGGTGACTGTCGCCTCTGGAAGGCAGCATGCAGCTTCCCTCTGACTTCCCACCCATCCTACCTCCCTCTCTCCTAGGAAGCCCAAGAGTCTCACGATTCTACAGAAGGAGAAACTGAGGCAGAGGCGTGCCACATGGGAAGCACGAGTCCACAATGGCCTACGGGGGCTTGGCCATGGCAAGGTCCAGCTTCTGACCACAGACGCTTGTTCCCGCGAGCGCGGCTGGGGCCTCACCACTTGTTGCTACCTGGGATTTTTAGCAGCTGCCTTCCTACTATAGTTCCTTTCCTTGTCCCGGGGCTCAGTCCGCAGGCAGACCCAACCCCTCTGGTCTTGTTAACTTACCCTCACAGGCTCCTTGCCTGGCATCCAAGCCCTTCCACAATGTGGCAGCACACTGTGCAAACACCTCTCTCTCTTTCTCTCTGTCTCCCTCCATTTTTTTCTCGCTATTCTGCCCAGCGGCTCCTGGTACTTAGTGCTCAATAATATTAGTTGCTGTTATTTCCCGGATTATTTCAGCTAAACTAGGCTGCTGTCTGCTCCCCATCGTGCTTTCCTACTCCCTGACTTTGGCTCATCATGTCTCCTCCACAAATGATGCCCTCCCAGTCCCTCGCTGCTCCTGTTGAAATCTTTCCAGTCCTCGGGGTCTATAACCACCTTCTCCAGGAGCCTTTCCAGGATTCCCACGACCAGAGGGATTCTCTCCCTCCCTTAAAGGACCCCACCCCAGCATGTCGTCAGTCTTGCTCTGTACATGGACCTTCATCCAGCTCGTCTGCGTGTCTCAACTCTCCTTCTTCCCAAGAATGTTCAAGAGCGGACATCCCCTGAGCCCTTTAGTCATGGGTGCATTTCTTGTAGTGTCTTGCTAAGTGGCTTGCACAGAACTCAACTCTCTATGAGTTCTTTGTTGAAGCGAGACAGATGTTCACAGCCTTCAAGAACCATCCCCCCCCCCAGCCGGACACCCTTTTTTCCCGTGACTCCCCATGCTGACTCCGCAAGATGCATGCTCTTGTACCGCAAGTGCATTCTTCCCAGCTCTCACCTCCAAAGCACGTGACTCTCCTTCCAGATCCCTCCTCCGTGCCCATGGCTTCCAGAAAAATTGCTTGGCTACTTTAGACTCCTAGCCTCTCCCCTCCCCTGCACCGTCTCTCTCCTTTAATCTTGCGATGCCCCCACCTTAATGCGCGCTAGGACGCCCGTAGTTATTTCTGGGCTGACATCAGGCCCTTGCTAGCTCGCTTCGCCCGTGTGCATCATTCGTGTATTTGTTGGGGAGCCCTCTTTTTCTTTTTGACCTAATCACTGAGATGTTAAGAGATTGAGACTAAAAGTGTATCTCCCCCTGCCTCTGTCTGTCCCCCACGTATCCAGCACTTTCTACACACACCAGGACTCACTGTCCCCAAAGTACAGACAGAAAGACAACATGTGAGGCCTGCATCCAGGAAGCTGGACTGTGTCTCTCCTTCCCTGGACAGCTGAACTTCTCATTCCAGCGCCACTACTGTCCCATCCCAGGCAGGGTCTTAAGCCAGTTTCTAAGTCCCATGCCCCTTGCTGGGATATGTCAGAGAGCCTCCAAGAACCCTAAGAGACGTGAGGCAGGAAAGTGCAGGCTGCCCGTGTCTCCTCTATCCTGGTTACCATGGGAAGTTTCTCTGCAAGGTGCTGGAGTCAGGCCTCTCTCCCAGGCTGCTCAGCGAAGCACCTTGCAGAAGACATTAGCCCCATAGGACCTGCCTGGGGTCCCTCGAGTCTTCCCAGAGTCTCTGGCCAGTCCCAAGCCCCAGCACACACCCCTTCTGCTTCTCTTTGGGCTTCTGGGCCTACTTGACCTTCTCTTTCTCCTCTCCTTCCCTTACTTGGCTACTTTTTACTGGCCATATACCATGTAGCAGCCCTATGCTATCTCTTTGGTAAACATTAGTTCATTTATTCTTAATAATCTTTGTTATGCTCAGGATTAAAGTATGGCCCACGAAAGTTAAGAAATCTGACCAAAGTTACGCAACTAGTAATTGACGGGGCCATTCACTCATTCAACAAATATTATCGGGTGCCCACCCTGTGCCAGGATTCGAAGCTCCAGAAAGTCACCGGGTCTACACTCAGGGCTCTGAGGCCACTCTTGCCCCTGCCTTCTAGATGCAGTAGCCAAAGCCACGATCCCTCCCTAACCCACACTTCCCACACACTCCCCACGAAGCCAATCAGAAAGTGCCCCTTCCCCACGGCCTCCGTGAGATCTCAGAGGACAGCCGTTTTCCTTGGGTTGGGTTGGACCTTGCATTGCGGTTTCCGAACTTGGGATCGAATGCCAATTCACAGGGTTGGGGATTTGCAGGTTGATAGGGGAGGTAGGTCTCCAGCTCCAAATAGTGTTTCGTGGGAGCAGATATAACAAGGGGAAGGCAGGAAGGAAGGAGGGAAGATCCTTTGGATTTATTGAGCGTCTCCTCCGTCTCGTGTGCTGCTCAAGGCCCTTTCACTTCTATCGCATTATTATCCCCCATTGTTGTAGCGAGCAAACCGAAGCCCAGAAAGACAAAATGGTTCGCCTAAGTCCACAAAGCCAGTGACTTAATCCTCACTGTCTGATTCAGAGCTAACTTGTGGCAGGTCAGAACAATGGAGAAGCTGCTGCCCTCGTGTAAACCTGGCGCGGGAGGTCTCAGCTGATCTACGTGTGACATTCTGGATGCCAGATGTACCTCCTAGCTGTCCCCAGCCGTGTTCTCTCATCCCTGGCTTCCCCCTTTCTCTGTTGGCTTCACACAGGCAGGACTGGAGGAGCTATGCAAGTGTCCCAGTTAGGACTGGGGGTGCAGCCAGCCAGACCCCCACCTCGGATTTCAAGATGTGAGGGAAGAGGGGATATATCCTCCCGGGCCAGATTTGGATAGCTAAGTCAAGAAGAGGCCAGGCCATGGCTACACGTCCAGATGGCTCAGGTTGGTAGGCCAGATGATGGTGGAGACTAAGGCAGGTGGAGGGAACGAAGCAAGTCCCTCACCCTGTCCCCCTGCCTCCCTCCCATGTCAACAAAGGTGATGTGGTTTCCCCTGTGGTCTGTTGCCCTAGACACCTGCAGTTCTTAGTATATGGGTATGTGTCTATGCACCAACAATGACATGGGGGGGACACAAGGAGAGCGGTGGGACAGGATGGGGAGGGGCAGGAAGCCAAAGGCAGGGTCTCCTTAACCCCAAGATGAAGAAAGCGAATGAATGCAAAGATGGCAGAGGTCACCCCCTCGACTTCTCAAGGGCCCCAACCGGGACCATCAGGAGAGAGCTAGAAGAAAAGCACTGTGGGGATCAGGGCTCTGGGCTGGGAGCCAGCGGACTGGAGTTCTAGACCTCGTTCTGCCAGTAACTCCCCGGGTCCACACCTTTCTAAGTCTCAGTTTTCTGCTCTGTGAAATAGCAGTATCTTGGCTCCCTCTTCACAGGGCTGATCTGAGGTCACGTGAAGTACGTATTCGAACACCTGTACCGCTGTGAGTTTTAGAGTCACTGTCCTGATAGCCCCTGGACACACACACCTGCCTACGCACATACCACAGTGAAGGTAAAGAACATTAAAGGCAAAAACAAAAACGCAGCCTCAGCCCTCCTCTTGACCACAACGTGTTGAGGAAACAAAACAAATATATAAAATACTTGAAAGCCTGTTGCGAAGAAACCAACTCTTTTTAACATCTCGCTACTGTGTGACCGTGGCCAAGTCACAACCTCTCTGGGCTTCGGTTTTCTCATCTATCAAATGAGGAAGCTGGTTTAGGCCATGTCGACTTATTTTTCTGAGTCTAAAAACCGTTTTTCGGATCCCGTTGTTCCACGCGTCAGTGAGTCCGCAGCAAAGAGGAAAGACCTGCGTGGATCGGGGCCCGAATGAAGCAGGGAGTTTTGGGCTGGGTTTTGGAGGAGCCCAGAAATGTGAATCAGTGTGGGGCGAGGGGGGGGACATTCCAGGTGGGGAGAATGGCATGTGCGAGGCGAGGCAAGGAAGCAGAGGGGTGGCAAACAGATTAGCAAGGCTCAGGAATGAGGTTGGTAAGGACTCAGGGCATCTAGAGAGGAAGTCAAGACAGGAGGAGAGCGGCCAGCCACCAGGCTGAGGCCGCTGAGATAGAAAGTGGGGGAGGCGTGTGGGTGGGAAGACACTCTCTCAGCCCCAGAGGTCGGTGCCAGAGCCCATCCAGCCAAACTCCACCCAGGAGAGAAGGAAAGAAATGTTCCCTTGCCAAGAGGCCCCATCCACCCTTCCCTTCTCTCCCAGCCCCACTCCCAACCTTGAGGTAAGCCAGGGCCCCCTGGAGCCAAAGCCTCCATTAGCGATGGGAACAAACAGATGGGGGCCCTGCCACGTCCCTCCAGAACAATAACACCAGAGGCAAAATCGTCATAATAGTAATGGTGATGAGGATGAGCTAACCTCCCCCCCACCTGCCCTCTGATAAACCCCAGGCCACTGAAACCCCTTGATAGGATTGTTCTGTTTACTAGAATCTTGGCTCTTTAAGAGCTGCAAGTAGATTTATAAGATTATCTCATCTGTAGGATCCCCCAAACCTGCCATTATATCAAAATCGCTTAGAAGGATCTGTGAAAAACAGATTTCTGGCCCCCTCACAGACTCAGTCAGACTCTCTGGGGTGGGGGGTACCCAGTAATCTCTTGCTTAGGACGCCCTGATCCAATCCAAACCACTCTTTTTACAGATAAGGAAACCGGGGGCCCAAGGGGGAAAGAACCTGCCGGAGATGACATGGTTAATCAGTAGCAGGGAGCAGGCCGGGAACTCAGGTGTCCCGGCTTCTAGATCAGCCCTCCTTCTAACAGCCCACACTGCCCAGCCCTGGAGATGCCTGTGCCAGCAGAGATTATGGTCAGGGAGGCAGCCACTGGGCCATACTCTAATCATGAGCAAGAAGAAATCCGTCTGAGTTGCAAAATGCCTTTCTGCAGCCATGTCACAATTACTGGTTCCAGTGGGCCGCTGCAGGGATGCTGTGGCCCACCCCCTGGTGGGCTGGGGGCTTCCGCCCTGCTACACGCCCCCAGCAGGACCGTTAGAGCCCCAGTGACTATATTGGCTGGAGGGCAGGTTCTGACTTAGTTATAGGTCTTAATGATTCCTTTTGGGAAGCATGTCTCTCTGGCCGCAGAATCTCTAGGAAGACCTCGAGGAGGCCCTGGCCTAGGGACTGGTGCCAATCTTCCCTGGAAGTGTCTTTCGGGGTAGGTTGAGATGATGTCTCTGTAGGTCAGGGGAGTGGAGACAAGAAAGGAGCGACGAGCAGAGGGGAGGGTGAATGGGGTGAGGCTGGCTACTCAGGATGTGACCCCGGGGTCCTTGCTAGGACCTTGAAGTACCCCACTCACACAGGACCACCACTAACTACCCTCTTTTTCATCCAGCATAATTTCGTATCTACTGAGCGTCTACTCTGTGCCAGTTTCTTGGGCACAGAGGCCAAAGAAGCCACAATCCCTATCACTGAGGAACTCATCCTCTCCTGGAGAGCAGGGGATGGCCAGAGAAAAAGAGCCCGGAGTGGAGAAAACTGTCCTGCACGCAAGGGGCTCCGACACCCATACCGTCGAGGACATGCTGGATTCAGAGTCAAGGAAGTTCCGTGTTTAAAGGAACCTGATGGACCACGGGGTCTTGGTGGGCTAGGGCACTGGTCTTGCTCTGACCTGCAGCCCTCCGTGCCTGAAACAGTGATTCTAGAAATCTCTGCCCTTGTCACATCCCTTACTCCAGCTCTGCCGGAGTGGCTAGGGATAGGAGGGCACAGGAGGCAGAGAAGATGCCCCTCTCCCCCTGGGCAGACCCCGAGGCTTGGCTTCACACTTCTCTACACTAAACTTTCAAGGAGACATTTAAAAACCCATCAAGGAAAAGCTAAAAAGAGACTGTGTCGTATTGTGGTTCAAGGCAAGAGTTTGGAGTCAGTCTGCTTGGGCTGGAGTTTGTTGCTTATCCACTGGGTGACCTTAAGCACGCTATTTGACCTCTGGGAAGCTCATTTCCTCATCCTCAGATAGGGGTACGACGACGTGCCTGCCTCATTCAGGTTGCTGTGAGGACGGTCTGCACGGGGCGTGAAGCACTTCGCGCAGAGCCTGCCCACGCTGGGCTGTGTTAGGGGCAGAGCCCGATGTGGACATTCGTAATAGAAGAGAGTATCCTGTCCCCTCTGTCCTCTAAGCCGCAGTTTTCCCCTGCAAACTCAGTCTCAAAATAAATACTGTCCTAACTGATGCGAAGAAATCCAGAGAGTCTCGCGCCAGCTGGGGCGCACAGAGGAGCTCGGCAGGGCTGTGGGAATGGGAAACCACGTGGACCTTTTCCTGACCCTCCCGAGGTACAGGTGTGGGTTCTGAGTTGACTCAGTTGAGGGAAGTCTGGATGGCCGGGGCTGCAGGGAATGGCCAAACAGACTGCAGAAAGGGCCCTGCCGCCTCTCTCAAATCCTGGCACCAAGCATCTGGAGTGATGTGCACATCTGGCCGCATCCCTGGGGCAATGTTCACAGCTGCTGACATTTGAGGGAGGAGAGAGCCAGCTCCTCAGCCAGAGCCTAGGGGGCTATAAATAACTAGCTAAGAAGACCAGGGGGATGAGGTTGACCTTTGGGGGGCGGGAGCGGCTGGCGACTTCCCCCACCCCTTTGGGTCCAGAGCCAGAGTTTTAGCAAAACAGGAAGAGGCAGCAGCAGCTGCTGGGAAAGTAGGAGTGGCTCCCCTTCCCCCACTTGCCTGGGGCCTTAGG
Source organism: Ursus arctos (assembly GCF_023065955.2). Classification (NCBI taxonomy): domain Eukaryota; kingdom Metazoa; phylum Chordata; class Mammalia; order Carnivora; family Ursidae; genus Ursus; species Ursus arctos. The sequence continues at coordinate 38,375,032 of NW_026622941.1, forward strand.
ATCCCAGCCAGGACCTGGGAGAGGTGGAGCCATCTAGGAGGGGGGAGGGAAGGGCAGACCCACGCAGGCTGTGGCCCCAGCTCCCGGTGCCCTCCTATGGCTCAGCTGCGGCACAGGCGAGGGAGATGGAGACAGACAAGGGCAGCCCAGTGGGCTGGGGCTTCCACCCCAGCCCCCTCCTGTTCCCTTTCTGTTCCCCTATCAGTGGGACGACAGGAAGGACAGGCATTAGAAATGGAGCTTAAAATATGTATGCGAGGCAGACAGTGGGTCTAGAGGCCAAGCCCACCTTCCTCTCCCATCCCTTCCCAGACCGCAGGTGGGCTGAGCCTAAGCCCACGTGGGTGGGAAAGAGGGCTCTAGACTAGAGGAAGGATCCCTCTGGGCTGCTGGAGGGGCCCAGGGCCTGGCCCCTGTGGAATGATGGAGAACTTCCCCATGAACCGTTGGTTTGAAGAGATCCAAAGCGCTGGGGTGGCTCTGGGTGACTGTTTTCCCGGAGTAACAGGGCATCCACAGGGACACACTCTGGAGAGCCAAGCCCTAGATCAGAGGGCCTCATGTAGTCCAGGATTAAAGAAGTTATCCCAGAAATGTTGCTTTGCTTTGCCTGGGAGAGACTGGCCACTGAGAGTCTGTCCCTCAGTGTCGGATTGGTTGATGACATCTGTTTGGAGCTTCGGCTGGCCCAAGTCTTCAGTGGCGTCTGTGGCAGTATCTGTCATGACCCATCATTGCCTCTCAACCTGGAGCCCCAGGCTTTGCCCGCTGGAGAAGTCTGGACCAGCATCATCCTGTAGAAACTGAATGTGAGCCACAAGTGTATTTTCGAATTTTCCACGACCACCAGCAACAAAGTAAAAGTAAATAGATGAAGTTAATTTTAATAGTGTATTTAACCTAATATATGTAAAATAGTATTTCGGCATGTAACTGAAACAGAGAAATTGTTAATGTGAGGTTTTACATCCTTTCTTCAGACTAAGTCTTTGAGATCCGGTGTGCATTCCATACTTGAAGCACACTGCAGTCCTGACCGGCCGCATTTCCAGCGCCCCGCAGCACGAGCGGCGAGCAGCCGCCGCAGTGACCGGCACGGGTCGAGATGGCTCGTAGCTGAGATGCTGCTTCAGCCCTTCTAGTCCCTGGCTGGGGAAGACGCTGCAGAAGTGGAGGAGGGGGCGGGTGAGGTCCATATGAAGGGTTCATTTGCTCGAGGAGGGAGGCACCCGCTTTGATTTTCAAGCATCCAGACCTAGAACCAGTCCTAACCTATAGGCAAGCAGGGAAACTGAGTCACAGAGCAGCATCTTCCTAGATAACGGGACTTCTCCTCCTCTTCCTCCACCTCTTGCTCTAAGTTGAAGGTTGGAGGAAACCTATCTCCTCAGGTGTGCCAGCCTCAACCCTTCTCTTTCCCCTTCTAAACACAACCCCAAACCCAAAGGGATTCGGGCAGCAAAATTAGGCAATGTGGGAGGAGAAGTGAATTTGGAGGGAAATACAGAATTAAGCTGCAGACAGGTGTGGAGTTGAGATGCGGGTGGGACATTCGGGGGTGGGGGTGTTGAGTGGACAGTTGCCATCTAAAGAGGGAAGGCAAAATAAAGATCTGAGGTCACCAGTGAGAACTGGAGTTGTAGGTGGGAGTGGATGAGATCATAAGAGTGGGGAAAAGAGGGGAAGGGAACCGGAAAGATGGCTAACTATAGCAACGTGACAGAACAAAGATTCTGGGTGGGCAGAGGGGTGGCAGCCAGTGAAGGAGGCTGAGAGGGAGCAGTCAGAGATTTAAACGAAGCAAGAGGAAGCGCGATGTCAGAGTCCAAAGTGGGAGAGAAGGTGGAAAAGGGGAGATTCGCCCTCGATTGCGATTGATGATGCTTTAAAACCATTCTGACGGGAAGAGTTCACACAAGCTGATAATGAGCACGATAACAGTGGTAGACTGAAGTTCAAAGCGCGAAAGACTCTTCAGGGAAAGAGGAGATACTGCTGGTAGGTGAGGTGGGGGAATGTTTAGCTCGATCGCCATCAAGGTAATGCCAATTAAAATAAGATGACAGTAGATGCTGTTTTCTTCTCTTCTTTTCTTTAAGATTTTGTTTATTTATTTGACAGAGAGAGACAGCCAGCGAGAGAGGGAACACAAGCAGGGGGAGCAGGAGAGGAAGAAGCAGGCTCCCAGCAGAGGAGCCTGATGTGGGGCTCGATCCCAGAACACCAGGATCACGCCCTGAGCCGAGGGCAGACGCTTAACGACTGAGCTGAGCCACCCAGGCGCCCCTAGATGCTGTTTTCCAACATTAGTGAGAGTGTGGCGAAATTTACATGTTTGAAATCCACTTGGCAATAGATAGTAAGATCTATAAAATGTTCTCGCCCTTTTTACACCACCCAATGTACCCTAAACTAGATTTCTACAGCCGAAATTCAGGAGGGGGAGTGGAATGCGTGCATAACGATGTTCACCCCTGAACTCTGTAGAATACGGAAAGTTAAAAACAATTTGAACACCTACAACTGGAAAATTGTGAAGCAAATTATATTTCCACTTAATAGAAAATTACGAGGCTGTTCTAAAGATGTTTACGAATGCAACACAGCATCACAGGACAGTATCGATTTGTGTATGCACTGTGATGGCAACGGTATTAAAAAAAAAAACGACCCGACACGGGCATAGAGGAAAAGATCGAGAGGAAACGTGCAGTAGGTACTATCATGTAGGGTGGTATGAATGTACCTGTTTTTTTAGCCATTTAAGGGTTGTCCACATTGTGAAGGGCTGTGAAGAGTGGGGAGGAAGGTCCATCGGAAGCCTAGGCTGGGCTACAAGGAGGGCCCTGGGCACCTTCTGGAGGTCACGAGTTCATTCGTCCACCTGGTTTCTTTACGGGGCTCTGGGCACGAGCCAGGTGCTGTCACTGCGGCATTAACTCAGCCCTCTCCCGATGGGAAAAGCCCAGATTCCCTGTCTGGGTTCCAAGCTCCTGGAGCGTCACGGGCTCCTGTGCCACGGATGGGGCCAAGACCTTGTCCTGGGCACGGAGGGACAGACCGCAGAGGACAGGACCCAGGCCAGTCCAGAGCAGGTCCTGGGGAAAGGGAAGAGTGTGTGCGGGTAGCTGTGGCCCAGGGAGGGGAGGGGAGGGGAGGGTTGGGGGATCACCAAGGAGCTTGGGGGATATGAAGACAGCTCTGCCCCGGGGGGAGGAGCTGGTGGGCTGTGGTTGGCACCTACTGGTTCATGTTTCCCCGAAGGTGACAGGAGATGGGAGTGGGCCATCACCTCCACAGCCCCCCACAGGAACTGTACCTGGGCCCCACCTACGGGCACCATCCGGCCCGGCTGGCCTGCTGTTCCTCCCCCTCCGCTCTCTTCCTACACTGACACACTGGGGCCTTGAAATAACACATCTTTATTTATGCCATCATTTCCACATAATTTGCCTATGATTCACTTGTTGTCAAGAGGCATGAAAACCTCCATCCCCAGCTCCCAGTGCACTGGCCCAGTGCCCCCGTGTGCCACTGCTCCCCTTTCCACGGGGTCTTACCAGCTCTGGCCGCACCCCCCAGTCTCAGCGCCTCTTCCTCCATGGCAAACCCACCCCAGCTCCTCCCTCCTCGGCCTTTACCTGGGAGCGGGAGGCAGGGACTGCGAATGGCCCAGATGGAATGCACCAATGCACCCGCTTCGCCAGCCCAGAACCTGGCCCGAGGGAGGCCCTGCTGGGAAGGCCTGCGGTGTTAGGACTGGAGGTGACTGCTCACAAACAGGAAGCCCTGGAAAAGGGAAGAAGTTTCTCTTGGCCTAGAAGCTGTGGAGCCCCCAGCCCCAGAGGCAGCCTCCCCCAACCACCACCCCCTCACTTCCTCAGGCTGGATTTTCCTCATGCCTCAAGGCTGGTCCCTGGGTCCCTCCCCCTACTCTGTTTCCTACAGGGCACAGGGGTATAGAGTTTCCACAGTGTGTGTGTGTGTGTGTGTGTGTGTGTGTGTGTGTGTGAGAGAGAGAGAGAAAGAGAGAGAGCCAGAGACAGAGAGACAGAGAGACGGAGAGACAGAGAGACGGAGAGACAGAGAGACAGAGAGAATGTGTTGGAGGGGTAGAAAGAGTTGTCAATACCTTCATTACCAGTAGGGCCTTAAAGCTTTGTTGCCCTCCCACCCCCACTCCCACCCCCACCCCGGAATCTAGGTGAGTCAGGGAACTATGAGGTGGGGGAGGCAGGGGAGGAAGGGGGGAGGAAGAGGGCAAGGGGCGAGGAGGGGGCTACTGGAAGCTGAGTGGGGGTGAGGGGAGCTGCTGTGGTTGGGTTATCTGATGTGAGGAGCCAGGTGTGCTCTGGGGGTGGGGGAAGAGCAGCCTGAGAGAGGCAGAAACTGCCAGAGCAGCCGAGAGCCCCAGAACGGCAGAGACAGGAAAGACAGAACAGCCCTGGGCCAAGAGGAAGACCGAGGGAGACTTTAGATCTCTCCCCACTGGGCACACCTGACTCCCAGCTCCCCGGGAGCCAGACAACAGGCAGCCTGCCCCCACCCTGGGACAGAGGTGGGGGTGGCCAGGGGGTGTGTGGAGCCGCGAGGACAAGGGTCCAGCCTTATCCCTGAATCAGAGCAGTTGGAGACAGTTGGGGGTCTATAATCTCGGTTGGGGGTTGATGGGTGGAGGAGGTTTGCGGGAGGAGATAATGGGGTGGAGCCGAGCCCTGGTCTGGAACAGACGACCCTCAGGCCAGGCATGGTCAACCGGCGCTCCACCCCCAGCTCCTCCTGCCTTGGGGGGCTCGGCTCCAGACAGCCGCAGGTGCGAAGCTGGGGTGGGAGCAGGGCTGTGAGCACCGTGGCTGGGGTGGGAGCAGGGCTGTGAGCACCGTGGGGTGCCAGCTTCGTCCCCCGCAAGAGCTGACCCTGCGAGCTCCAGCTTCCACTCCTCCAGCCTGGCCTTGGCCATGTGTGCTGTTGAGGGGGTGGTGCTCCCTATATGGAAAGGATATCCGCTTAGAGGAGAGGGTCCCCAGATGGCGATGAGAATTCTAATAATAAAGGGCAATGGTTACCAAGCACTTGCTACGCCCAGCAGGTCTCTGAGCGCCAAGTACTCATTCACTCCGCCTTCACAACTCCCTCCGTAGGCGTCACCATGCACAGGTGAGGAAACCGAGGCCCAGAGACCTCAAGTCATTCCCCCCAAGGCAGAAGAAGCTACTTTTGAAGTCCATGCTCTTCCTCACTAGCCTGGCTGCTTCCGTCCGGCCAGGAATGGTGGGAGAGGGGGCGGGAGAGCACCTGGGCTCCCGCTGTCTACGCGGCCCTCTTAGCCTAGCACTGTGCTGGTCCAGGGTAGGAGGCACTGGGTAAGCGTTTGCTCGAGGAATGAACTAACCACCAAGCATGGGTCCTCTCCAAAGGCCCCCGGTATTCTGCCTACTGACAGCGTTCCCTTCCCCTCTCCACTCCTCCACCGCCTCAAGGCCTCCCCGTAAACACAGCGGAAGGCAGGGAGCCTCCGGGGTGGGGTCCTATCAGAGAGGAAGTGGGGCTGGCTCCTCTCCCATCCCCTTTATCATTTCTCCCCATCCCCACTCTAATACCAGCGGCTCCACCGGCCCCTCCAGGCTGCTCCCCTGGGGCTCCAGGCTGGGAGAGGGAAAGAAATTTAAACCCCAGAAGCTGCGGGTGGGGCTGGGGGTGGCTGGAGGAAATGGAGGGGACACTAGGAAGGGATTTTCCAGGCACTCTGAACCGGGAGCTCACAGTCCTCCCGACCCGCGCTGAGCTGACCTGGGTTGCCAGTCCCTTTCCAATGGGCGGCTTGATCTACCCGGCCGTCCCGGTAGCGGAATGGAAAAAGAGGAGCCAGGCACAGACACAGTCAGACGCCAGCCCTCTCCCGGCCCTCGCTCCACGCCTGCTGCCACAGGTGCTCACAGGCAGGCTTTTTAATTAGATGGGGTTGGGTCAGAGTGGCCCCGGCCTTTCTAGAAGCCCTGTAGGATTCTGAGCATCAGTGCAAAGGGCAGTGGGGAGGCCTCGTGAAGCTAAATGTGAGCTGCTGGACTGGCTTCTCCACTCTCCATCAGGAAGGACGCCTAAGGAGCGTTCCGCCCACTGCCTCCAGCCTTCCTCTCCTCGGAGCCAGCTCCTAGGAGACTATGCCTTTCTTCCTTGAGTCCAGCTCAGAAAGAATTTGCAGAACAATCCAGCTGGGAATGTGATACTTGCTCCATCTCTCCCTGCATTCTCTGTATCAGATATCGCTGGATCCCTGATCCAGGGCACCGATCTGGTCTAATTCTGGAAGAGTCTGTTCAGGCTTAGGTGAGACTGCTGAGTCCCGGGGAGGGCTGGGCTGTGGAAGCATTGACAAGTGCCCCCAGTTCCTGTGGATGCCTGGGTCTTTCCAACTATTCTCTTTTCCCGAGACATGTCTCATTGCCCACCCCCTCCCCTTGCTCCCAGGGAACAACTGAACCAAAGTGTTTCTGGTCAGTGCGCTAATGTCAAGCCGCAGGAGGGCATAGCCTTTGGCTCGGTCTCAGTCAACTCTGTACGTGGTTTGCAGACCTAAGTTTGGGAAGATATATAACCAGGGAGATGGTCAGAATATTGAATGACAAAATGAGGATTCCAAGGATCTGAGCAGGCTACGGTGTGGGATAAATCAAGTCAGATAAATCGGAATCGAGATAAATGCTAAGTTCTGCATTTCGGTCCAAAAACAAAGCGTCCACATGCGGAATGAGGGCGATGTGGCAGATGCTTTAGGGAGAGGTACTTAGTGAGCATGTGGGTTCTGAAGCCACAGGGACTTAACTTCTCAGTTTCCAAAGTTCAAGGGAAGGTGTTTAAATTTGCATAAGGCCGTTTGCATTTCATTTTCTAGCAGGGACCCAAGCAGATTATTTTTTTTCACTTGACATCTATGGTGAAGACCAGATCCTTTGGAGGCTCACAGAAGTGGGTAGTACATTGCTCCGCGTTCATTCATTCGTCCATTTAGTCCAACATTTGTGGAATCCCTCCTTTATTCCAGTCTGGAGGGAGCCCCAAAGGCAAAACAGAAACTTACAATGCACACAACGGACACTTCGTTCTACAATAGGGGGACCCCGCGCTTCTACCCAAGAGAGGGCACACTGGGACAGCACAGTGACGTTCCGGAAGACTTTGGGAAAGGCATGAACCTGAGCTGGCAATGGCAGGAGTAGTCGGAGTTGGCCCAGTCGAGAAAACTGGGGGATCGAGGATGTCAGGCCCAGGAAACCACCACAGAGACACACGGACAGTGTGGGTCTCAGAGTGTAGTCCGAGATCGCTGTGGGACTCCGAGCCCCATGCAGGGGCCTCACAAGGTCAAAACTACTTCATCATAAAACTAAGGCATGGTTTGCCTTTTCAGTCTCATTCCTTCACTGTGTACAGAGGCGTTTTCCAGAAGTTCCGTGATGTGTGCTATCCTAACAGGCGAATGCAGAGCCAGATATGAGACTCCAGCCGCCTTCCATTGAGCCAGACCGTAAAGAGATTCGCCAAACTGTGAAACAATGCTGTCTTGTCACTAAATTGTTTTGCTTTGGAAAAAGGGTACTTATTTATTTACTTCTAAAGGTTTATTTATTTTAGAGACAGAGCACACAGTAGGGGGAGGGGCTGAGCTCAGAGTCACAGGAGGGGCTCGGATCACAACCTGAGCCAAAACCAAGAGGTGGACCCTTAACCAACTGAGCCACCCAGGTGCACCCAGAAAAAGTTTATTTTTAATAAAAAACGTGTTATTTATGTTAACTTACATTCACTATTTTTCTTTTTTAAAAATTTAATAAATAGTTTTAAAATGTCTCAATTTAAATTTCCAAAATGGCCAATATTGATAGACATGATCTCACACTCATAAAAGCTCTTTGGGGTCCTTATGTTTAATAGTGTAAGGGGGTCCGAAGACCAAAGCATTGAGAACCACCGGTGTGGAGACAGGCCACCAAGGTGCACGCACACCGTCAGAGAGCTGCTGGCGGCTGGACTCAGCGGGGTCTTGAGTTTCAATGTCTGGACAGTGACACGTGAGAGGCGGACAGACTGGATCGTGGCGGCTGATGCACCTCGCTACAGGAGTAGACACTGATAAAGAGCATAACTGGAAGAAGTTGGGGACAGTATTATCTAGAGTTCCATGTGTTTCCGATTTATGTGCCTAGCCTCCCACCTCTCCCTCACCTCTCTGCCCAGACGGCTGTGTAAGTGGGGGCTGGTCTGGGCTTATTCAGTTGCACACCTGCCCCCTGGTGGCCAGATGGCACAACGACGCCCTGCCCCAGCTCTAACAGCTATTTGCGGAGCAGGAGCCCTGGGGCCTGAGGCTGAGGTCTGGACGGGGGACCAAGGAGACCCAATGGCGTGAGCCCCCAGAGGGCTCATCGAGGATGAGTGGTCAGAGGACAGGAGCAATGTCAACTCCTAATGAAAACTTACTTGACCCTCTACTCTCAAGCCCCATTACGATGCTGCCCGCCGTTTCTGAGTCACGGCTACGTCCAGAGACTCTGATACGTCTTTTACACGGATTGTATCGCTACAGCAAACCCAGAGTAGGCACTGTGTTGCTGCCATTCTATAGATGAAGATTCTGAGGCTCAAAAACGTTAAGTAAATTGCCCAAGTTCCCGCAGAGCCAGGATGGTGACCCATCCGTTTATGGCACTGAGTGACCTACTTGCCGTCTACTTGGTGGCTTCTGCTTGTGCAGCTGGGGGTGCTCTGTTTGTAGGTCTGTCTTCTCCTCTTGGACTGCGTTCTTGGGGGCAGTGATTGTCTTACTCACCTCTGCAGCCCCCGCACGGAGCTCGGGGCTTGTGCTCCGACGCACTGAAGGACTGCGCAAGCAGGCTGGACCTCGGAGGGAACCTGGAGCCAGCATGCGGGGTGTCCAGAGGCATAAGAGCTCCGTCTTGGGGGGCGCTTGGCTAAGGTGTGTCAGATTCTCCCCCCGGGGCTGTGTTTCCAGAGACAGCCTGGGAAGCCAGAGAGCAGGTCCCTTGGCCCTCCTGCTTGGTCCCTGGTGTGAGAAGAAACAGCACGAGGTGCCTCCAGCAGCAGGGAGTCAGGACCTGGTTGGATCTCAGCAGCCTTCGCGGAGATAGAGGCGGGAGCAGGAGACAGAGCAAGTCGCTCAAGCCTGTCCCCGGTAGGGCAGTAGCACCACCTAGTGGTGAAGTTCAAGATGATTTAGGAAAAAAGCACTAGAGCGTCCCTAGCTGGGAAGAGGCCGGGAACACCCTCCTCTGGAAGGGGCTCCAGGAACTTTTGGGGTCCCCCTCCAGGAGCCAAAGGGCAGGGCCTGGAAGCCGTCTGGCCCCTCCCCCAGGCAGAGCAGCCCACGCTGAAAGGCCCAGTCTGGTTATACAAACTGTGAAGAAAACCCTGCCCCTCCCGCCACCCCCCCAGCCCCACCAGCCCTTGGCTGAAAAGAGCCACCCAGCTCAAGGTCCTGTCAAGGTCACACTCTCTTCCTTCGGACCGCCTGCATCCAATGACTTGCTGATGCAAGGGGAAAAAAAACGTTTCCTCATCTCAACTTGGGGCCACGTGAAGGGTCATCAGTTTCAGAACTCCCCATCCAAGTTAGCTGAGACTGTGGTTGAGATCACGCCGCAGCCCGACCTCTCCCTCTCCCTGACCCACTTGCTTCCCTGTCTCTGAAGCTGGTGATCCTGAGACCTCCCTTCAATAAGCTCTAGGTACTTCTCTCTGCATTTCAGAGTCAGCTACCTGGGCACCCAACCAGGCACGCTCTCGCTCACATATCCTATCTGGCCCATCCGAATATGGAGATTACAAGCAGGGACCCCACCAGCAGCCACCGCTTCTCATCCCCCTGTGCACAGACTGGCCCAGGAGCCTCACGGGCTTCTTGCCTACCCTGAGTACTGATCCCCCACAGGACACAGGTGGGATGAGACCTCCCCTGGGCCGTGCTGGGAGACTGACCCCGCCCTGCAGACAGCCTCTGAGGAGCCCCCGCTGAAGCAGGAGACACCGACCGGCCACCGCGGGCCCTCGCCACTCCAGACGGCCCTGTCTGCCTGCCCCCAGCCCTGGAGGAACCCCTATTTCCTGGCACACTGCTGACCTATTTACACCGCATAAAGCTCTGAGCTATCAACCCCTCGGCCTGTATTTTTCCTTTTTGACTCCTTTAAGGAGCAGACCTGTTCACAGCAGCCCAGTTACAGCCTTGCCTGGTGTAAAGGGAGGATGTGTCCTTTGTAGCTTCTATGAAAAGCTAGAGTTTAGTATAGGGGCTGCCTGCCCAACAGATCAACAGAGCCTATCAGCCACGACTGGTACCAGATAAGAACACCTTGTGGGGACCAGCACCGTCCAATAGTGTTTCGTGCAGCGAGGGAAATGTTCTTAGTCTGGACTGTCCATTCCCGTAGCCCTGGGGCTAGCGAGCCCTGGAGATGTGGCCAGCGCCACTGAAGAGCTAAATGTTTACTTTTATTTACTTCTAATGAATTTCAACTTTAATAGTCACCCGTGGCTACGGTATGGAACAGCACGGGTATAGAACCAAAGCTTGCAACAGGAAAACTTCACATCGCTTTATCCTAACCCTAAGGTCTTTTGGGGGTGCCTTCCTCTCGGTTTATGGTCACACGCAGCCTTGGAGATTCTGTATTCTTCTAGATTGTCCATAAAATGCTAAATCAGATCCTCCTAAGGGTTTTCAAGACCTTCCTCTTCACACTCCTCCAGCCAGAGACATGCGCATTTATGCAGCTGTTGATTTCCTTCTCGAAGCCCATTCATCTTTCATGACAAAATAGCCCTTGGGCTCTATCCCCGATTCTTCTACTACCATCCCATCTCGTGGTGACACACTGTAGCCTTTCTCTGAAATCTTTACAGCTTCTTCTTCTTCTTCTCCTTCTTTTTTTTTTAAGATTTTATTTATTTGACAGAGAGACAGAGAGAGCACAAGCCGTGGGAGCGGAAGGCAAAGGTAGGAGAGAAGCAGACTCCCGGGCAGGGCAGGGAGCCCGACGTGGGGCTCGATCACAGGACCCTGGGATCATGACCTGAGCCGAAGGCAGACACTTAACTCAAGTGAGCCACCCAGGTGCCCCATTTACAGCTACTTCTGAAAAATTAAAGTAAATCACATCTACGGGTTTCCAGACTAACCGACTTACCCTCAAATAAATGCACCGGTCGCGCACGATTTCCCCGTTCACAGAGCGCGGCACTGTGTCTTTGGCTGGGTCTTTTCCTTTGCTGCATTTGGCGTGAAGCCTTTATCATACACCTCACTTCCTAGGGGGAACGGAGTGGGGTGCGTCAGCTCCTCGGGTCCCTTGGGAGTCCATTTAGGCACAGGACGCATTTGCGATTCTCTGAGTCACAGCATTTCAAATACGAGGCACGTTCTTGTCAACAGTGGCCCACTTCTCATTCCTGAGGTTCTCTGGACCCAACACGTGTGACCCAAGCTTTCTGCGAGCAGAGCACTGTTTGACCCACCACCGGCCTACTTGGGGAGCGGGAACCCCCTTACATCCTCCGCGGCAGAGAGCGGACAAGATTATCTGGCATTTGTTGAGGTCCTCAACTCAGTTGGAAGCAGAGTAGTGCAGCCGTTAACCGATGGCTTCCGGAGCCAGCTGCCAAGGGTTCAAGTCCCATCTCTGTCACTTCCCACCAGGGGGGCTTCGGGCAAATTACCCCTCCCCTCCGTCAGGGGGTTCCTAGTGGCCCAGCGCCCCTGGGGCCCACGTAAGGGTAGAGCAAGCTGGTTTGCATAGTGCACTTATTTACAGCGATACTTGCCCGAAGTAAGTGCTACGTAAGTGTAAGCTAATTTTATACCATACGCAAAGCTTCCTTCATTTGTTTATCTGACAAATTTCTGGCAACTTGTTATTCTCTGTGGAAATCACTCAGCAGGAACTCTGTAAAGACTTCTTTTGCTCCTTTATTCCTTTCCCCGTATCTGTCTTACATTCCAGCCTTCTCTATTGGGAGGCCCCGACTTCCTGGGAAACCTCGCTTTTCCTCCCGTCTTTTCCTCCCCAACTCCTAGCCTTCTCTTTGGTAGTGAGCTGGTGTCGTGGGCCCCAGGGCTGAGCTGGTGTTTCCAGGGTGTCCAGTGGGGTGCCCTGGAGAAGGGAGGGCCAGAGGGAGAACTGGGAAGGTGGAAACATTACAAAGACAAATGCACTTTATTGATAAGGCAACAGCATTATACAGAGCTGAGGCAGAGACCCCATCCGGCCAGGGCCACATCGGGAAGGGGGTCTGATTCACATTGAGACACAGGCTGAGGTGTCCCCCCTCCCCCTCCTGATGGGTCAGCAGGGTGACAACTCAGGGAAGGAACGCAGGGCATCCAGGATCTAGATTCGCTGTCTAAAATCCAGACCCTCCCCTGCGGGACTAGGGCAGCCTTCAGGGGAGGCGGGAAACGGGGTCTGAGCTCAAGTGTGGTGCACTGAATAGAGCACTGGCCCGGGAGTTCACAGACAGGCGCATCCCTGGAGCTCTTTCCAACTAGCCGTCTGAGCTTGGGGGACCACACCCTCCTCCAAGGGTCAGGTTTTCTTTAGCAAGGGAGTTGAACTAGTGTAGCGATTTTTAACCCCCCCCCCCCGCCCCGACTAGCATGCTAGACCGATGTCTTCTGCAGCTAAAATCCAGCAGGGGCCTCTCCCTCATTTGTGAAATAACAGCAAGGACAATAACAATAACTGATGTATAGCATTCGTTTACAATGTAAGTTTCCCCCATAAATATCTCCTCATCAGTGGTGCCTACTGCCTGCTACGTTAGAATGGTACAAAACGGAGTCTGATTCTGAAACAACTCCCAGCTCAGAAACGGCAGCCTCAGCCATGCGAGGGTACTGTGCCGTGCGAAATGTGGCTGCCAGCGGTTTCTCCACCAGAAGAAACACCACCGAAGGCAGCCGCGTTCCCCAAACTCAAGCAATGATCTGAGGGACCCTCTCTGACTCCTGGAGGGAGCCCCTCCGCATGGTCCCACACACCTACAACTCACTCTCCCGGGGACACCACCCCAGAGGAAGCAGTAAGAGCTCCCACCTCCTGGGTTCGGCCGCCTATGGAAGGGCAAACGGAGTCTGAAGTTAAGTGCCCCCCATCCCTTTTGAATTTGGGCGGGTGGAGTGAGAATAAGAAGGGAACCAGCCCCACATGTCTTCACCCCTAGATGCTCTCTCGGCCTAGCCATGCAAGGCCAGCCCGCTCTCCCTCCGGCCGCGGCGAGGTGTTGGAGCACTAGCTCCTGGGTTCTGGGGGACGGCAGTCTTGGAGCTACACCCAGATGGGCCCCCGGGAGGGCATGGCCTGGGCTGTTGGGGTCTGCCGTTCTTCTCTTCCATCCCACCTTGCCAGGTGGAAAAGAGGCGGCGCTGCGGGTAGGTGGAGGGGCACTGCTTCCCCAGACCGTGGGGACTTTGGGAGCATGTGTCCATCTCAGGACCGCCCTTGACCATCCTAGGGTGAGGCCCCTCCAGCACCCACAGCCACTGGTTCTCTCTCTTCTGAGTGGGAGGTGAGGGAGGCAGGGTGAGGATGAGGGTGCTGCTGGGCATTTCTCTGCAACCTGGGGGTGATTCACTCTTGCCACCTAGATCATTGGAAGGAGAGCTCTGGCCTCCACCAACCTCTTAGATCCAGGTCAAGGAGCCATGGGCTTGGTGACAGGGACAGCTGTGGCCACCATCTACCACTCTCCTGTGAGGCTGGGTTTGCCCGTCCCCCACTTCCTGGGCCCCGCTCTTGTCCCCCCTTGGGCCTCTCAGCGGGTGGGTTCTGGGCTAGGGGGTCCCTGCCTTGGGGAAAAAGCCCACCTACCATACCTACTTCCAGGAAGAATGTTACCATAGCAACGGGATGAAGGTGGGCACTGAGGTGTTAGGCGAGTGCCCTTTGGCCAGCAGAGGTGGGTGAGGGGGGGAGTTGTGACCTTTGTCACCATGTTTTTGGTCATCCTTGGCAGTGAGCGTCCTAGACAGGCCAGGGCTGGGAAGGCAAAGGGAGAAGGCCCCATCGTGGCACACTGCCCTGGGACAAAACAGCACAGGCTGGCGGCAGGATGAGATGGGGCGAGAGGGGTGGGCGTAGTGGCTAGTTAATTATCATGGTGGGGCAGGGGGAAGGACGTCCCCGCTTGGCTCTGGACGAACGGGCCTGGAGCGGGGGGAGGTACAGGTGTCTCTGTCCCTGAGGAATGGCTGTGTTTCTCCCGCTTGCCTGTTCCCTCGGCATCAGCCAGCAGCCACTTTCGGAGCGGGAGGGCCATCCCTGGGCAAGGCCCCTCTTCCGCATCTGCCCTCTGCCCCCACTTGAGTTTCTTCATCAAATAAACAGCAACTCCTCGTGACTGAGGTCTCAAGGGACTGGGGGCAGCCTGTGGCCGGCAGGAAAGGGAGACCCGGTGTTAGGCTGGACAGGACACAGGGTGGGCTGGGTGGGGAGGGGAGGTGCAGGAGGAGGGGCTGAACTCCGGAGGGGGTGGGAAGGTCTGCGGGGCAGCAGGCGGCCCCAGGCCAGGGCACGAGGCCCCAGAGGAGCAGCCCCGCCCAGGTGCCAGGGCAGGCCGCCCTGGTCAGGAAATCTCATTGCCAAACACCTCCAGCACGAGGGGTGTGAGCTTCATGCTGCACTCGGGCTGGAAGGAGAGGCAGCGGTACTGCTTGGAGTGCTCCTCATTGAGGCTGCGCAGGTCGGCCAGCTTCTGGATCATCTTGGCGTAGAGCAGGTGGCTGCCCGGCGGCGGGTGGCGGCAGCGGATGTAGGTCTGCAGCGTGTTCGACAGGCGGTCCTGGATGGCCTCCACCAGCGCCGCGTCCTGCACCCCAGGACGGTCTGCGAGCACAGGGAGACAGGAGGAGAAGGCACAGCTCTGAGCCAGGTCCCTTAACATTCCGTCTCCCCACAACCCCCACGCCCAGACAGATGCCCAATGCCGGCATCCTCCTAGGTCACCCCTGTAGGGCTGCGACCTGTGACACCACAGTCCTCCCTAAAGCCTCTCAACGACTTCCCTTGCAATTTTGGTCAAGACTCCCAGGCCCCATCCAGCCCCGTCTCCAGCTCGACTCTCTCCCTCCGTCTCTGTGCTCCATGTGTCTATCGGTATCCCGACGTGCTGTGCGCTCTGGCCTCCAGCCTTCACATTTGTGTTCCCTCTGCCTGGAACTCAGCTCTTGTGTCTTCGCCTCTTACTGATCCTTCAGGTAACAGCTTAAAAGACCTTCCTCAAGAGGGCCGTTCCCGAGGACCGCCTACCTCCATTCTCCAGACTGCATCAAGTTCTCTCCTTCTATTATACCCTGCTCTAGTATCAGACACGTCTTTATTTTTAAACTTTCATCACATTAAACTTAGTCATGAAATAGTAACTGTTTAACATCTCCTCCTTTAATGTCTGTGTCTTGTTTGTTGCTGAATCCTAATGCCCAGAACAGGGCCCAGGACCCAGCAGGTGCGCAACAAGTCATCGCTGAGTGTAGGAATCATGAACGAGTGAATGCTGGCTGTGCCGGGGTGGGGGAGGAGCCCACGTTCCTTCCGTGGGTTCCCAGCCCATCCCTGATCAGAGGCCATTGGCTTGTTCCCTCAACATAGGCGGAGGCAGGGCTGCCCCCCTTAGGCCTCATCACCAGTATAATATCCCCAGGACCACAAAAACCGCCTTCTCGGCCTCTCTCTCTTCCCACCCCAACAGACAGAAGAGCTCAGGGTCACAGCACACTGCCTCCAAAATGCGTCAGGTAAGCTTTGGAGGCGGAAGCATCTCTAAGCCCCAAGTTTTTCTACCCTACCCCACAGGTGATCTCAGGTGCTGGCAAAGTTCAGTCCAGTTCACCCAAGAGCAGAACGTGAGGACTGGGAACATCCAGACCTGTCTACGGCCTGAGAAACCCCATTTATCTGGTTCCTCAGAGTCCCACCTGTGAACCACCTATGGTCTCAGGGCCAAAGGCAGTGAAGGACCTCTCAGCTTACACATTTCACATGGGCTGTGCGAACCCAGCAAAGTGGGTGTTTCCTTGTCTCTCTCTCCCCTTTTGCCCCTCCCCCCTCCAGATCGCCCTGCTGACCCTCGGCTGCGCTTAGTGCTTCACGTCCCCCCCGCCCCAGGTCCCCAAGCTCCCCACTGCTAGACCCCACACCTGGGGAGACAATGCAGATGGCCATGAGCAGGACATGCTCCTCCTCGTGCAAGTTCAGCTTCTTCAGCCCCACCTGGAACTTGATGAGGGGCTCAATCAGCTCCAGGCTGTGTCCGGCTATGAGAGAGATGGCCAGATGCTGTGGGCTGAACTGAGGAGCCGTCTACCCAAACCACCCCGCCCCACCTCCAGCCCTGCCTGGGCCTGCCTCTCACCCTTCTCTCCCTCCTGCCGCCTAGCCCCCTCCGATGCACCTGATCAGGGCCCATGACCCCAGGAAGGGCGGAGACAGAGTCTGGGAGCTGGATTGGGTGGAGTTGGGGCCCGAAGGTACCTTTGGCTACATCACTGATGTGGTACTTGTATTCCTGGCTGCCACAGGTCCAGGACATGTCGTCCATGATGAAGGACTGGTTGGAGCGCAACATGATGACCTCGATGGCACTTGACTTCAGCAGCACGATCTGGTCATCAGAAGTGAGGTCTCTGCCAGGGAGGACAGGGAGGAGTTGGGTTACTGGTCAAGAACTTCAAGTCACACAAATCAATGTGGTGTTTTGACAGGTGCCAGCCAGGTCCTTCACTGAGGAGCTGGTGGTCTGATCGGAAAGGAAAAAAACCTGTTTCCCCGAAGGAGAACATCTCAAGACTGTGATCGTGCGCCAGGGCTGCAAGTAAATGGGCTCAGTTACTAAGGCAGGGACAACCCGGGGACTCACCAGTGTCCCCAGGCCTAAGCGGCCAGAGCTATTAGGGACAGGAAGAAGAGCCTGCGGAAGCTCTCAGGGTTACAGCGGGAATGTGGAGTCTGCAAGAGGTATGGCCACTGTCATCTTCAACACCTCTCATGCCTTCCTTTTCTCCCCCTTCTGTCCTCTGGTCCTTCCCAGAAGTACAGCTCAGCCAACTCCGTCTCCAGGACATCTCTTGAGCCCTCGACCTCCTTCCCGTTACCACCAGGACTGTTCTGGTTCAGAGCTCTGTCACCTTTTTCAGTTGCCTCTTATTAGAACTCTGGAACCAAGTGTCTCTTGGGTCCCTCCTCCATGGTGCTTACAGCTGCTGCAGGGAGACCTCGCCCAGGCTTGGAAACCCTCACTGACTCTCATCCCCTCCGAATCAAGCCCGTACTCCATGCCTTGGCTCCAACCTGTCTTTCCAGCCCTCTTCCCAAACTCCACCAACCCTCCATGCTGGCAACTTCTGACCACTCCACAGTGTCGTGCGTCCTTACGCCAGCTTGCCTTTGGGCATGTGACAGCTCCAGCCGAGAATGCCTGGCTTCTGCTGCTCCAACTTATCTTCCCGACTCTGCACCCAGTGAGGTCTTCCTCGGAGCCCCCCAGCCCCTGGTCACCTTCAGTAGAATTAGAGCCATTTCTTCACGGCCGGCTGCTGCTTGCACTCCCACTTTGCCCTTCCCCCTTCAGCTCTGCTCTTTGCGCGCTTGTCTGTGGCTCTGAACTGCAAGTAGGCAAGCTACCTGAGGGCCAGCACTTCCCAATTCCCTCAGTGTTGCCCACACAATGACTACTGAGCCCTGAGCACGACAAGGGCAGTCAACACGTGCTGATGAGTCAAGAGGCCAATGACTAGTTCCATATTCTGAGTCACGGGCTGGGCTTGCCTGAACAATGACAAGGAAAAAGCAGCACCCACAAATCAACTTGCTTCCAGTTTTCCCTCCTTTTCTCTTCCTGACGGTGCATTTCCACCTGGATATCTGGTGGAAGGGCTGCCATCCTCTCCGTGGCTGGACTGTGTACGTGGAGAGATGGGAAGCAGATGTTGACGGACGAGAGGTCTGTATCAACAGGTGATAAGTGACGGTTAGGATGGCTGCAAAGGGTCTGCACTGAAAACAACCTCAAAGCACTAGAGCTGGAAGGCCCCCCTTAGAGGCTATGTGATCCATTTCCTTCTTCGGCGTTCTCTACAGTTGCAGGCTGGTTCCGGGGCCGGGGTACTTGAGGTCTCTGGATAGAGCCAGGAGGTTGTTAACTCCTGGGTGAATAGCTTCTTCTTCTTCTATTGAGCTACACCCACAGGATGACACATTCATCCACTGCTTGCAGCTCTGGCCTCTCGAGGAACACAGAGCCAGACTTCGCCATTAGCCGTGGGGCGTCTTTTAACCATTTAAAGAAAGTTACCATGCGCTCCTGTGTCTTCTCCAGGACAGGCAGCCCCGAAGACACGGCGTCTAGATATCTCACTGCCCTTGTCACTTCCCCCTCGATGCTCAATACACATTTTAAACACTACTGCCTCATTTTGGTTTTAACTCAGTTTACAGTAAAAGGCGCTCATTATGAAATCTTTGCAAAATACAGGAAAAATATAAAGGCAAATAAAAATTGCTCATAACAGCAATGACCATTTTGGTGTATTTCCTTCTTATCTTTTTTTAAAGCAAATCTCTCTCTTTCTCTCTCCCTCTCTCTTTTTAAATTTATTTATTTGTGAGAGAGAGAGAGGAAAAAAAAAAAGGGAGCGCGCACCTGTGCACAAAAGTGCATGAGTTGGGGAAGGGGGAGAAGAAGAGAATCCTCGAGCAGACCCCTGCTGAGTGTGGAGCTCGTCTTGGGGCTCAACCTCAGGACCCATGAGGTCATGACCCGAGCAGAAACCAAGTCTGATGCCCAACCCACTGAGCCACCCAGATGCTCCGCGGATCTCTCTTTTTAAAACATACTTGCGTTCATAGTAATCCTGTGTCCCACTTCCTGCATCAAGAACATTTCTTTAGCCTAGTCCATAGCGAGTTGCATTATCAACATACTACAAGTTATTTAATCAGGCTCCCATCCACCTATTTTTGGACATTTTGGTTGCTTCTAACTTTCGCCATTTCAGTAATTCTGTGAGGCGTTTCTTTGTACATAACCTTTGTTCAATGGCCCATTCGGAACAAGTGCCGTAAGTGAAGAAATCCCTCGCGCGCCTTGCCAGAGAGGTTTCAGGGGCCCCTTGCCTATTGTGATCCAGGCAAGCGGCTTCTATGAAAGCAAACCTAGAATGACCTCAGATTATGGCCCAGAATCCCAGGGACTTTCTAAGTGCAAGTCGCAGCCAGAAGAGGGGATGGTGGCGGGTGGGGGTACAGGTGGAAATAAAGGGGAAATCAGTAAGAGACCTCCTGCCCGCTGACAGGCGCCAGCTCGCCTCTGTGCCTCCTCCCTGGGCCTGTGTACTATTTACATCCCTGATCAGTTTTCACCCTGGCAGCCGGCTGCTTTGGGGCACCCGCGAGGTGCTCTAGAGGCGGGGCTGTCTGGTCGTCCCCACCCCCAGGCAGAGCCTGGCCCCTCCTCGCCGGCATTCCCACGGTACTTCCAGCAGGCCTCTCTTGGTTCTTATCTCCTCACCGCAATTGTCTCACTGTCTATCTCTTCCATCAGACACTGAGCCCTGGAGGTCAGGAACTGTGTCCTCGTCAACTTGTATCCTTCACAGTTTATGGAAGAAGCTGTTTGTTACATAGATGACCGAGTGAAGACAGAGGAGAGGACACGGGAGGAGGGACGCACTGGCCTCAGGCCTTTGACCCAGGAAGGAGCCCTGGGAATGGAAATGGCAGTGAGGTCAAAGGTCTTTCGCCCAGAGGGCTGGGCTCTAGCTGGTTTGGCCTGGTCTGTCTTACACCTCTGTTGGCAATGAAACCTGGGGGTCCTTGGTTCTCGGATCCAAGATGGCTCCTGGCCATTTAGATGCTGCTGCTGATACCACTTCCTCCAGGCCGGCTTTTTTCACTTCCTTCCTTCCTTCCTTCCTTCCTTCCTTCCTTCCTTCCTTCCTTCCATCCGATTTCATTTATCTATTTGACAGAAATAGAGAGAGAGAGCACACAAGTAGGGGGAGCAGCAGGCTCCCTGCCGAGCAGAGAGCCGGATGCGGGACTCGATCCCAGACCGTGGGATCATGACCTGAGCCGAAGGCAGATGCTCAACTGACTGAGCCACCTAGGCGCCCCACCTCTAAGCCTTTCTTTTGAAGCGCTGAGGATGGGAGATTTGTGGGGTGCAGACGGAGAGGCTGAGGGACAGGAGGTGGGAAGCAGGAGCCGGGCCAAGGCACACCACAGTGCAGTTCACACCCAGCAGGCCTATTCAGTCCTGCCCCACTTTGGTCCCATGCCTGCACCGGAGTCTCAGCCTGCCCCCTCCACCCCCCTGCACTCACCCACACAGAAGTCTCATCCTGCCCTCCCCACACCCTCCACCCCTGCCTACAGGCAGCAGGATCAAAGCCACCAGGGACGCAGCCACTGTTCTCTCACTTCTTGGAAAAATAGAATCCCTAAGCATAGAAACCAGCAGAGCTGGAGAGCTGTGGGGCTGGCCCTACCTGGGGTCCACCAAGCCTGGGCTCTGGCCTCCGTCCAGGCTCAGTGTCGCCTCTGTCCAGTCACAGAGAGACTCCACATCAGTGTCCCCCCATCCCCAGAGCTCTTGGCCAGGCCTGCTCCATTTTTACTGGGATACCTTCCATTCTGAGATTTCCTAAGTCACGCTGAAGAGAGAGAAGCCAACCCAAGCACGTGCGGAATCGATGTAACCAATTCGGGATTAGCAGCTGGATTGTTTCAGTGTCTGCTCCTATATACCTTGCTTCAGCCACAACTGCACGGCTAGACTAGGGAACCGTGGAAAATGAGGTTGGATATGGAAGGAAGGGAACGGACTACAACTCATCCTTGGAGACACACATTAAGGGCTGGGTCATGCTATTTGTGTCAGAGTATATGTGGCAAGGGTCAGGGATGGGGACCAAAGGCATGGGAGAAAAATGGGGGTTTGGGTTACTTACTACAGGGCGGGGGGGGGGGGGGTCCAGCACTGGGGTCACCTGGTTAAATGAATGGCTTTTTAAGGACAGTGTTGCCAAGTATGCCATCCCAGCCACCACTTAGAATCGGCAAACTCGAGCATCTGGACAGAGCTTCGGGGACCCTGTGCTCCAGCTCCCCAACAGGCTAGGAAAGACAGCTGAGGACTGCTCCCTGGGGCTGGGACAGAAGCCAGGTACTCCCACTATCCATCAGTACCTCGAAGTGTTTTTGTCTCTAGCTGTTTACACAAAACAAGACTTGGGAACAGTTTGCAAACACTGACTTGAAGAGTGTGGGAGGGAGCGGGAACTTGCGCTGAGCGGAATGCGTTGTCAGTTCCAAGGAAAGGCTCTGGAGGGTAAGTCCCAGGCCCAGCGCAACACTGAGCTCACAGCTGACACTCGGGAGCTCATTCCTGCCGGATGCCACAGTGGCCCTTGCTCCTTCTGCAACCAAAACGTGCAATGCGGTAGGCGCGTCTCAAGGGTGTCTTGCTTTAGTAAGCAAGTTTGATGTCTTTCTCTTCTTTACAGTCCTCACATAAATTCCCGGGGAAGAGCACAGGAGGGCCCCCGGTGTCTGAGTGGCTGAGAGGCATGAAGTCACACAGAGCCAGCTGTCTCAGGGCAGACACAAGCTGGGAAGAACTGGGCTTGGCGCTCTGACTTAGCGCCATCTAGCTGTCATTGAGACAGTGCCTGATGGCTTCCTTGCGTGGCAGAGAGAGTCACAAAACAATAAACAGCACATCACACGAGTTTCCATTCAGAGCTGGCCGATGTCCAATAATTTTGGGCTCCCAGAGTTCCAGCACCGAATCTGAGCATTGGCCTCTAGAAAGCCCTCAGAAGCCCCTGCTGCTGGCAACTGCAAATATTGCTCCTTGAACTGATGCCAACAGGAATTGC
Source organism: Ursus arctos (assembly GCF_023065955.2). Classification (NCBI taxonomy): domain Eukaryota; kingdom Metazoa; phylum Chordata; class Mammalia; order Carnivora; family Ursidae; genus Ursus; species Ursus arctos. The sequence goes on from NW_026622941.1 coordinate 38,396,975, forward strand.
CAGTGATTGCTTTCTTTCCCTTTCTCAACCACATTGTATACGTACTGTATGGCTGTCCTCCAAATGATATAAATAATGCGTCAATATAGATAGGACTATCTCCCAACATTCTACTAAAAGCATCTACACTCTCTTACTTTAAGAATATTTGACGCTGCGTGGCTATTTAAATATAAGTATATGTGCCACTTATTACCAAAACAATAAAACAGTTGGCTGAAATTTGTATCAGTGTATCTATAACAGAGGATCTTTACTCCAGTAGGACTCCTTACACCTACCTGTTTGGGCAAAGGTCTCAGTATGGTCAGGAAAAGCCCTTTTCACAGAAATTTGGGTGAAGGAGGCCCCGGTTATGTGTGCCAGGAAACCTGTCTTCCTCTGGGATCCCTAAATTATTTCACAAGTCCCCTTGCGCAACCCTTTCTCCTATCACTTCATTTTGGTTTCAGATTTGGGTGTGGAGGGTTAAAGGAGGTTTAATTTAAAGGGTTCACGTGAGGATTAGACCCAAGCCAGCCGGAGTGCACACGGCAGTGAACACGGCAGTGAACTTGGAATTCTAGACCTTGGCTCTGACATATACTGGCTCCAGCACTAGAAAATGATCCTGGCCGGCCACTGAACCTCTCTGGGCATCTGTTCTGTCATCCAGAAATTGCGGGGGACAGATAGCTCTCCAGTGCTGGCCTGCTGGGTCATGCTGGATGGGCCATACTTCCCAGAGATTCTGACGTAGGAGGTCTGAGTCCCTATTTTGAGAAGCAGTAGGTTGGTATCTCCAAGCCTTCTTCTAGCTCAGTCTAGGAGTCTGACTCTTCTTACCTGAACCCTGGGATCATCTTGGCAAAGCCGATGACCTTTTGGATGCTGTAACTGACCAGGTCAGCCAGGTGGGGCAGCATGGAGAGCTGGGACAGGTCCAGGGTCAGAGAAGAATCATCTGAGTCTTCTTCCCTCAGATCCAGATTGGAGAAGCTGGTCGGTTCCATCACGTCTGGGGAAGAATGAGGAGAGAGAAAGAGCTACTTAAGGGTACTTGAGCCAGATGCCTTCCTGCTTGGCCCTGTGAGGACCTCCCATACCCTAGACGCAGGGCTAGCCAGGAATGCCATAGTGACCGCCTCTCTCCAAGGTCACTCCTCAGCCCAGGCTTTCCTCTAGGACTCCCCCTGGCTTTCCTTTCAAGCAGAACAAGGCAGTACAATCAAAGATCAGAGATAGTCCAAGAAATGAGATTTCCTGGAGCCATGATTTTACAGACCACATGTTATTTCTAATGACCTCAAATCAAAGACGAATTTGGAATCAATGAACTTATGGAAAACAACGTTAAACCTCACTAGTGACCAAAGAACTGCACAGTAGAACATTTAGACTTTTCACTTATAAACTAGAAACAATTATGTTTAAACGTGGATGCCATTGTCAAGGAATTAGGCAACCCGTGTGCCATGGGGTGCTAAAGGAAGCATAAATTTGTGCAAGTAATCTAGAGAGCTATTTGACAGTAGGCATCAGAAGCCTACGATTATGTATATTCTTTGTCCAGTAATCCCCCTTCCATAAATTCCTCATAAGGAAAAAAAAAAATCTGGAATAAGAGCAAATATTTAGCCACAAGCATAAGATTATCTTTTTAAAAAAGATTTTACTTATTTATTTATTTGAGAGACAGAGAGAGCACACAAGCAGGGGGAGGGGTGGAGGAAAAAGGAGACTCCCCACCAAGGAGGGAGCCCGATGCGGGGCTCAAACCCAGGACCCTGGGATCATGACCTGAGCTGAAGGCAGACGCTTAACTGACTGAGCCACCCAGGCCCCCTGCATATTGTTATCTTAATGAAAAGCTGGGACACAATCTAGATTAGATATATTATTGTACATTCATATTCCAGAATACTAATCAGCCTTGAAGCATATATTCTAGAGGTATGTAGAATGACATGAAAATATGATGTAATGTACTGGTAAAGGAAGAAAGCAAGTTACCAGATGGTGTATAGTGTAATTCCACTTGAAAATAAACATAAAAAAAGATGGAAAAGAGATACATCACAGTGTTAACAGTGATTACCTTTGAGTAGTAGGTTTAAATATTTTACATATATAAAAATATATTTATTTTATATATATATTAGCTTATATTTTCTGAATGCTTACAATAAACATGTATTACTTTTGCTTAACATTTTTAAAAAAGATTTTGTGTATTTGTTTGAGAGAGAGAGAGCACGAGCAGGGGGAGGGGCAGAGGGAGAGGGAGAAGCAGACTCTGCTGAGCAGGGAACCTGATGTGGGGCTCCATCCCAGACCTGAGCCGAAGGCAGATTCCCAACGGACTGAGCCACCCAGGCGCCCCCCTTTTGCTTAATATTTTTAAATTAAAAGTGTTAACTAGTTTGAACCTTATTTATTTATTTATTTATTAAATTAAGTAATCTCTATGCCCAACATGGGGCTTGAATTCATGACCCCGAGATCAAGAACAGCATGCTACATCAACTGAGCCAGCCAGGCGCCCCTTTAAATCAGTATATGCCATACTGAACCTACCATTGGTGGGGCTGAGCACCTCATATCAATTAACCTATGAGTATATCAAACCCCTAAATAAGATGGAATTATTATTATTATTATTTTTTAAAGATTTTATTTATTTATTTGACAGAGACAGCCAGCGAGAGAGGGAACACAAGCAGGGGGAGTGGGAGAGGAAGAAGCAGGCTCATAGCGGAGGAGCCCGATGTGGGACTCGATCCCGGAGCGCCGGGATCACGCCCTGAGCTGAAGGCAGACGCTTAACGACTGCGCTACCCAGGCGCCCCATAAGATGGAATTATTAAAAGCTGAATGTATAACATGCAGACTGAGCCTCACCGATGCAAATAAATACCCCACCAAGTGAAAAGAACAGGAAAGTGGGGAGCGAAAATTAACACTTGGGAAGAATCGCTACAAGACAAGGGGCTCAAAGGGTCAGTCAATCTCTGCAATGTCCCTGACCACCTCCCTCGGGTCACTCCTGCGTAGGTAGACACCATGTCTGTCTCCACTGCCATCCTTGTCCAGCTGACACTGAGACCCTTCCCACCTCTTTGGGATCTAGGCACAGATCCATCCGTAAGTCCGGAAGTACCATATCTGAGGGTTCTCGTTCCCGGAGGGAAGGGGTTTTCCCATCCCTCCCGTTCTGCAGGATCCACGCAGAAGGCAGCAGGGTTGGGTGAGAGGCAGAGGGATGAAGGACAGGGAGGGGGGAGGACGGAGCAGGAAGCTGAAGAAGAAGGTGGAAAAGGACCGTAGGAAGGAAAGCAAGGATGAGCTGGAGATGATGGGGTGGGGGGGCGGTAGGCTGCAGTGGGACCCACATGTTCTCCCTCCACTCCAAATGTCACCTTCCGGGCTTTGATGACTGTAGTTAATGATACTGTTTTGTATATTTGAAAGTTGCTAAAAGAGTAGATCTTAAAAGTTCTCATCACAAGGAAAAAAAACACAACTTTATAACTCTGTGAGATGATGGATATCACTAGACTTATTGTGGTAATCGTTTTGTTTTGCAACATATCCATGTACCAAATTATTATGTTGCATACCTGAAACGAATACAATGTTCTATGTCAATTATAGCTCAATAAAACTGGAAAAAAACCAAAAACAGAACCCGCCAAAAGGCCCAGGCTCAAAATACCCTTTAAAGGAACCAGGTTGCCCACAGGGTGGAGGGCAGGAGCAGAAGCCTGGTGTGGAGGAAAGAGCAGGGACTCTGCAGACAGACCCTGCCTGGCCAGACTCCAGCTTGGCCTCTTCCCCAGCATGGGCCCTGGGGCTGGTTAGCCCTCTTCTGCACAAAAAAAGGGCGGTGTTCTGGGGACACTGTGTGGCACACAGTACGCTAGTGCTACCCTACCATCCACAGCCAAGGACAGGTGGGCTGTGGAAGCTCTGGGCTCTTCTCCCCGAGGCGGGCTCACTGGCGGGCGGCCTGTATCCACTCACCTAGAGAGGCTGTGTAGTTATCAGAGCAGGAGGAAGCTGAGTCCCCGGAGAGGCTGGGGGTGTGGATGGAGGAGGGCCTGGAGGAATGGCTCCCTCCACCCCCCTCCCCACGAACTGGAGGCTGGAAGGGAAAGATGCAGCATTAGAAGCTCCCATCGGGGGCCACTTTCCTGCCTTGTCCCCGAACTGTGACAACGGGAGCGGGAGGCCTCCCCGGGCAGGGAAGCCGCCACCCACGCCCCGGTTTCTGGCTGGCTGTGGCCCTCCATCCGCGCTCGCAGGCCCCGGCCCCGGCTGGGGCTTTCGCTCCGCAGCTCCTGCTGCCTGGCCGGCGGACGCACCCGGAACTGGGTGAAGTCGGCATAGGTGGGGTCGTAGGTCTTGTGGTGGGCGTCCAGCAGGATGGCGATGATGTGCTGCTGTTCCTCCGACAGCTTGGGCCGCAGACTGTCCTTCAGGGCTTCCTCCTCCTTCCGCTTCAGGATCATCTCCCGCTTCCGCTGCACCTCCTCGTCCGTCAGGATGACTGTGGGGCAGGAAGGGGGGTGTCAGGAGGGCTGGGCCTGCGGCTCCCGGAGAAACCAGCCTCCAGGGGCTGAAGGCTAAAGATGGGAGGAGCTCACAGGGTGGGTGGGTGCTTCCTGCCATGGGGGCCTCCGAGCCCACTATATATGGATGGGAAACTGGGTTTCCTATTGAAAAGGCAGGTGCATGAGCGAGGAGGAGAAAGGATTTGAGAGGTGGGATGGTTGGGCATTATTAGTGAGTCTGGGTTGTCAGGAGCAAGTGATCGGACTCTGGGCAAACGGTTTGAACTCTCTAGGCTTTTGTATCTCATTAATCACACAAGCAGTTTGCTCCATTAAAACCTCTTCTAAGGTCCCTTTGTGGTGCTTTCCTCCAGAAAATGTGTGTATGTTGGGTGGCTGGGGTGGTGGGGTGACAACACTGACCTTGGAGGATGGACTGTTTTGGGAACTGAATGTGTGCATAACACAGAGCACCTGCTCATTAAATGTCAGTCCTTGTCTCTTCCCCCTCACATTCATTGCCCATGATCTTGAGGGAAACATGGAGGGAAGAAGGGTGAGGGTCACGGCGTGGCCAGTCCCAGTGCTGGAAGCTAGGAGATGCTGAAAGACCCCTCTACGTGGGCATTCCCACGGCCAAGTTTCCAGGCATGGAACTCAGGCATCTGATCTACTCTGACCAACTTAGAAAGACTTCGCTTCTTCGGTTCCCTGCAAAACAACCCCTCCTCCAGCCTGTCCAGTCTTGAAAGTTCTACCCAAGGAAGTTTTTGAGCCCTCTAGAATTCCCAAAGATAACACCTTGAAGCTCTAATTTGCAGTTCTCTCCAGCTGTTATCCAGCGTGTCTGACAATGGGGAGACCCTCTGCCACTGTCGGGCTGTGCGGGCCCTTCTGGAGTGGCGCCCACCTCACCGTGCTGGGCAGCTGCCCGGGAGGGCGGGACTGTGAGCAGGGATGCCTGGCACAGCAGCCAGGCAAACAGACCTCCTGGCTGGGGCTTGCAGAGTGCTGACGGCAGGAGTGGGCACTGGGGCCCTTGGCCTGTAGCTACTTGCTCTGAGCTGGTGTTGCCAACGCTTCTGCCCACAGAACCGGGGAGTTTCACAAGAGCAGGGAAAGAACCAGAACCCCAGGATGGGTGGGTTCCAGGCTGCAAGAGCGGCCCACTGGCCCAGACCCCTCGGGTGTGGGGGAGAATGCAAGAAGCTGGTGGGAGGTGAGGGCGAGCCTATGGGGTGTGGATGGGTGGGAGTGGGCAACCAGACCCTCGGGCCCAGCAGGAAGGGAAGCTTGTGGCAAAGGATGGCAAGTTCCCTCCACAGCTGAGGTAAGCCATATTAAGAGGAGGACTGAAGGAGACCACGCCCAGGTGACTGACTCACCTGCCCAAAGAGCTGCCAGCCCTCTCCCACAGTGGGTGTCTGCTCAGACCCCAAGAAGCCAAGTAGGGTGGAAGAGGAAGGAGCAGAGAGCATTGGATTCAAGGCAGGGTGCGAGGCCTTAGCCTGGGGAACCCAAGATTAGGTGTCTGGTTTTTCCTGCTCACCTAAGGGTGGCTGCAGGAGGTTTCTGGGGCTGGAGTGGGGGGTGAGGGTGGGTTCCCTGCCGGTCATGCCACAGGCATCCATGGACAGGCTTCTCAGCTTGACTGGGCTTTGATAATCTCTTGTGATTCTATGAAGTCACTCTCCTGCTCAGAAACTTTTTCTGGCTCCTTCCTGCTTATCCTGGTCCAAATTAAAGTCAAGATTCTCCATGATTTTACTTCTTCCTAACTTTCTAACCTCATTCCCCAGTGCCTCTGGACACAGCTTCTGCTCTAGTCACATCGAGACCGTTGACTTGCAAACATGACCTGCTCAGCCTTGTCACTGCATTTCCACTTATGCTGGCTGCCTGTCCAACTGGGTCTTCTCTCCCCAATAGCTGGGAAAGTTCTATCCGTTCTCCAGCACCCAACATACAGACTTCTTTTACCATGAAGCCTTTCTGGATTGCCCCAATCTGCACTGAGTTTCGTTTCTTATTTCTGTGGGATGTCTACTGTTTCCCGCACATGTTGGCACCCAACTGTCTTCCACTCTGTAATAGTTATGATTGGTACAGACTCCCATAAATGCCCATATAGAGAGAACCTAAGATGTTCAAGTGCTCTTCCACTAGAACGATAGGCTACCTGTGTTTCCCCTTTCATGGCTAGCCCAGCGAAGCTTCCTGGCCATGGTGTTTGCTCAGTAGTCTGAGAGATTGAACACCCAACACATCTACACTGATTGTACTTACTACGTGCTAGTCATTGTCCTTTGCTCGGGAAGTGACAGTGAGAAGTGCAGTAATACTGCGTGTGTCCTAATCGTGTCGGGATGGCACGCATCAAATGCCAGTCCACTAGATAACTGAGCCCAGCTCACCTTTTCAATTTAAATAATTGTGATTGAAATATTTTCAAGACAGAATACCTTATAACAGAACACCTGTAATATCCTGTAACCTTTACTTGATGATTCAGAGGCATCACGCGAAACAATTACTGGACTTTGCAGGAGCAAGGTCATGACCTCAGAACTGTACAGGGCTGTGTCCGTGCACTGTATGACTCAGCTTGCTACGATTTGGAGTCCTTGTGCTATGTTTCATAGCTTTCAGTCTCCTCTTCTCTGGTAAGCTCTGTGGGGTCTCTTCTTACTGGTGCTTGCCTCTAGAAGGGTGCCTTTCTTCCCCTTAATTCTAGTCTGTTGGGGAGAAATCCTGGTGATCAAGTTTTATGTAAGAAAAAAAATCATGTTAATAAAAATGGATAAAAAATACAGAATTTTTTATGTACTGGGCACTATGCTCAATGCTTCTTAAATACTAACTCACAGATATTTAGTCGTCATAACAACCTCTTAGGGCAGGTGCTGTTATTCCCATTTTGCAGTTGAGGGACCCGAGGCCCAGAGGCTGTGTACCTTGCTCAAAGTCACATGGCTAACACGTGGTAAAGCTGGTATTCAGTCCTGGGCAATATGGTTCTTAGAGTTCCTGGTTGTACCTACTGCCCCATAGCGCCTCTGATGGTAATTGGCTATGACTGCTCTGTAAGACTCTTGTCCCCAGCCATGGAACACACAAAGTGTTCCAATCCATCTGAAGAGTATGAAAAAGTAGCGAAGTTTGTAAATGATTTACTCTAAAAGGACAAAGTTAAGAAGATTCAAGGTTAACCTTATGACATTGTTCCTCCCAATCACTGTATCAAATGGTGACTGCCATCCAGTGTGCAGTAATAGAGAAAGAAATGCTGAGATCTGGCATTTTCTACCAGGGCTGCCAATCTGTGGGCCTCCCTCCAGGCAACAGTGTCTGGAGACGGAGTAAGTCATCAGGCTCTCACATGTACAGATGCTGTTGTGATTTAGGAAATGAGTCTTTTTTTTTTTTTAAGGGGTTGCTAATTTCATAGGAAATTTTTTTTAAAAATTATTTTCTCAATGAATTGCTACTGGAAATGCTGTTGCTATCATGTAAGAGGACACACGTTTTGGAGTTGAAAGCATTGACCTAGAAGAAGAGCAAACAGGTTCTGAAGGCACGTTTGATGGGCTCTCCAGTGAATAAAGTGCATGAGCTGTGTCCGTGGACCTTGTGAACCCCATCTGGCTGCTCAGTAGCTTCTCTGCCTTCCTTCTAGGCTCCTTGCTGAGTGCTAAAATGGCTCTGCACATGTTTATTCCCACATAAGATGTTCCCTGCTTCATGAAGTCTAGAGCTGCATTGGGAAGTCAAGATCTGAAAGCACGAACAACTTAAAAACACCTCACGTTGACCCTGGTGGCCTAAGGACCTCTTTAGAGAAGAGACTATAACGTCTTCCCAAATGAGTGACACAGGCCATACCAGATTTGGGGGATCTTCCTGATCTATAGACCAGCGGGAGGTGCCGAGGACAAAGAAGCATACTGGGGCGCTAATACTCGGTCATTCAACACAGATTTATTGAGCAGCTCTGCTGGCCAGCTGCTGCGTTAATGCGGGGTACGAAAGACATACATCTGTAAAAACAAATTCACATAGAGGGGTTTTTGTGCAGGACAGGTCAACAAGAAGCAAGAATTCAACTGTGAAAGTTCTTGGGCTCCAAGGACACGTTCAAGTCAACTAGGACTTGAAGAGAGAGAAAGGGGGTCTTCGGTGCGAACAGTCCCTTGAGCCCATCCCTTAGGGACCAGGCGGTGCCTGGAAATGCAAGTGGCGGAGCTCTGGCCCACGGAGGGTGCCTGGGGGGCTGCGCCAGGGTGGAGCCCATGGGCCTGGCCTTTGGAAGCAAACAGACCTGGGCTAGAATGTCGATAGCATACCATCTTCTTAGCTTCAAGGCATGAAATCTGAATTCCTCTGAGCTTCCCCATCTATGAAAAAGACCTTCAGAAGTATTCACCTATTTAGGGATTCTTGTGAGAATTTAATAAGAAAGCACACGTGCTCGCTGTAGTATCTGGCCCTTAGCAGTTTCTCGGTGCTCATTTGTTCCCACACCCATCCCTTTCCCCTTCCTGAGCTCCCTTTAGGGAAGGGCTCCCTCTCTGCTTCTGCCAGAAGGCAGCTGTGTTCGCAGCTCCCTTCAGAGGGAGCCCTGGGGTGTCCTGTGGTTTTACAAATGTTGACACAAAACTGTCTCTGGGAGGTTGAGCCTTAAGGCAACCTCCAGCCCACAAGATAAATGAGCAGCTCTCCCAGGGTTCTGAGCTGGGAGCTCTAGGCCCAGACCACTCTGACAGACTTCTTTCAGCTGGGCTGACTTGAGGCCGAGAACTACAGCCCTTCCTAAAGGACCTTCCCTGCGAGCAGTGGAGAGAACAAGCCTAGTACTGGCCCAAGGTCTTCATTTAACCAGAGCTCTGTGGGCCAGACTCCAAGAGTTCAGCTCTACCAGCCCACGGCTAACTCACTACAGCTCCCCATACGGGCATCCTGAGAGTGGGGGACACAGGGCTGCACTGGGCATATAGCAGGGTGGGGTGCAGGGCTCTGCTGGGGAAGACTGGGGCTGTGTTTGGGGTGGCTGAAGCACAAAGCTGTTGGGGGTTGGGGGTGGGCATTCCTTTCTGGGTTGCTGGCCCCCATCACCACACGGTGTTTCGAGGGGCACTCTGATGCACCCATGACCTGTTCATCACCATGGTTGCAGTGCTGTCTTTGGGGACCAGAAGAGATCTAGAAGCAGTTATGGAGACTTGCTTTCTGACACCAATTCTGAAATTTCTACCTTTCTGAGTCTGAGATAATTTCTAAGTGTTCTTCCTATTCTAAGTTGGTCGGACATCTCCTTCCTCCTGAGACATAGGAGAGGAGCGTCTGGACAAACGTCTGGGGCAGTCTTCCTGAATCCCAGCGGTGGAACTGTGCTGTTCTCGGATGGCAGAGCCTCAGAGCCAGGCTCCCTGCCCTGTGGAGGATGTGCGCCCCTCGGGGGCAGGAGCAGGGGCTGTGCACACTGCATCTTGCTTGTGCCCACCCCAGTGCCTCGCACAGAGCAGGCCGTGCTAAGCCAGTGTGGGAGAAGCCCCAGGAGACACTCAGCCTTCGCCTGCCCTGCTCCAGGATAAACACAGGAGTCGGGCGGGGCAGGGGACTGCACTAGGAGAGCTCAGCATGTCCAGGCCTGCACACTCCCGTGGGGGCGAGGAGGAACAACAGCCTGGAAACTTCTCCAAGGCCTGCCAGTGTTGACTGGGGAGCCGGGATCACGAGTGAAGGGTTGTGACCACCAGTGGGGAGCCTGTCGAGGCCCAAGGAGGAGGCCCCCCATGAGGGTCTTCATTCTGTCTCTGTTCCCTAACAACAGAATTTTTTTTCCTATCAAGGAAGGAATATTCTATCCCCTAAGCCCTGTCCTGTGACTCTTCCGTTGTTGTGGACATCTTCGCCATACCTGCCTCCCTCACCCCCACAAACAACAGCCTCATAGCCAGGAGGGCCTCGAGAAGGGCCCACATCTGAGCACCCCTCCTAAGCCTCCTCGGGTCCGCAGCTTAGCAGGGCCTAGGCCCTGTCCCAGGGTCAAGGAGGGGATTAGCACGCAGACTGCAGACAGGAGTGAGTGAGAGGCAGAGCGGGGCTGACGGTGCAGAGGGCACCCAGGTGTGCCTGGGCCGGCCCAGGGCCCTGGTCTCCAACACGGGGAGGGCCTGGCTAGCCCCTCCCGGGCTCCACTGCATTCAATGGCTACTCTGGTTACCAAGTAACTGGTACCAGGGTTCAGATGCAAAGTCCAGGGTTGTTTTTAACCGAGGGTTAGAACAAGTGAATCTGCCATCAGTCCTCTCCTCCAACCCCAGAGCTGGACAAGAAATCCTATAGTACCGCTCTTCTCTCTCCCTCTGAATCCAGAGGGCCATCCTAGAGTCCAGTGCTTCCCCACACAGAGTCTTTCCCCCTGGTCTCCGCTGGGCTCTGGCCTGCAGATCTGCCCCTGGGGCCAGAGTGGCCTGAAGGCTGGGGCAGGACAGGACCGGGTGCCAGCCAGGCTCTGAATATTTATTCTCCCCAACACCCCTGCCCCGCCCCACTCTCAGCAGCTCACTCTCCCAAAGTCCAAACAACCCCAGGTCCTTGAGCCTCATCTTTTCCCTGAAGGTCCAGGAACAGGGAGGTGAGAATAGTGATGCTGTCTTGGAGGAGGACTGATCTGGGGGCTCACAGAGACAGTGCCCTGCCTCTCCCTCCTCACAGGCCTCACAGGGAACGGGACGGGCCCTTCCTGGGACTCTGAGACACAGACCCAACCGAAGCTCGCAGGACCCCCTGGGGGCCTCTGACCCTGTTCTTCTAGCCGCAGGGCCCCAGCTCCAGGCCCCGGGTGCCAGCCGCCCCAGGAGAACGGCACGCAGACCTCCAGGCCAAACCAGCCTAAAGAGCTGTTCCAGCGTCCCCTCCAGGGACACCCCCCTGCCTGGTCCCGGACACTCACACTCCTTCATCATGCCGATGTCCACGCAGCGCTTGAGCCGGCAGGCCTGGCAGTGGCGGCGGTTGTCCTTGGTGATGCGGCAGTCCCCGTTAAAGGGACAGGTGAACAGCGCCTTCCGCTTCATGCTTCGCCTGCCGGGGGAGAGAGCACATGGCACCTCCAGGTCACTCACCTTCCAGCCTCAGCCCCGGCTGCCTGCAGGTGCTGTGACCACCGAGACTGCCCACAAGGCCGCCCCCAGATCTCCATGTCTCCCACTGGGCCTTGGGGGCCCAGCCTTGGCCACTCTCAGTGACCACCACTCCCCTCCCCCACGCTCTAGCCTCCTCCTCCTCCTTTCACCGCCTGCTCTGCTCCCATCATCGCTTTGATTTACTTTTTTTTTTAAATATTTGAAAGGATTTATTTATTATTACTTTCTTTTTTTTTTTTTTAAGTGCACTCTACACCCAACGTGGGGCTTGGATTCATGACCTTGAGATCCAGAGTCACCTGCTCTACCACCCGAACCAGCCTGGGGCCCCTGATTTATTTTTATGGTAGTCTACTTCCCACTTATTTATTTATTTATTTTTATTACACAGGAAATACATGAGTGAATTAGCCTAGTGACATTTTTAAAAATACTAAAATCTGCAGAGCAGCCCTCCCTCCTTATAGCGAGCTATTATGGGAGGTGAAGACGCTGGTGGTGGCTTTAAATCATCCAGAGTCTGGAGATCTATGACTGCAGCATCCCTGGGCCAGGGACAGACATGTGCACAGGTGCATGGAGAAGGGAGAAAGGGCCCAAACCATAGCTTGAGGCATCCAGATCACATGCCTGGAGAGAAAAGACCAGGTGAGTGGGTGGGAGCCCTGAGGTCTGGCTTGGGCTTTCAGAAAGGCAGAGGAAGTAAGGGCTCTGCCAGGACAGAAACCTACCACAGGTTCTTAACTAGGAAGCCGGTACCCCAGGCCCCCTGGTATTCTATGTAAAATTGTGGTGGTGGGGGGGAGGTGCACACACGTGTGTGCCCATGAGTGCACGCGTAAGCCTGAGGGCTCATTTTCCTAATTCTGACTTTCTGCTGGCAGCCACATCACATGGGATTTGGGGAGGCTTCATCATCTGTGTCCTAGGGGTTCCTCATACTCTTCCCAGCCCCAGTAGTGGCAGGCGCCAGTTTTTTTGCCCCAGGACAGGTGATAAGGCTCTCGTTGGGGAAAGATGGTGGCAGAATCATTTTCTCTGTGACCAGCGGCATCTTCCAAGGAGATGCTCAAACCTTGTGAGCAAAGGTCCAGGTCAAACCTTTTCTGTCTCTCAGAGATGAGCTGGTCAAACACTAGTTATGTTTCTTGGTGAAAAATGACTCACTATTCACATTCACTAGAACACAAATGGGATTTAGGACAAACACACTCATCAGTCGACATGGACACATGGGGACCAAAGCAACTTGACCCACGGGATAGAGGAGAAGAGAACACAGAAATGGCCTGCCAGCAGTCACAGGTAATCAGACTCTAAGATTAGGGGACCCAAGAGACTATTGGAGTGCCTCCTCATTTTATAGGCGAGACCACTGAGGGGAAGAAACTCATCAGTGCTGGGATTCAGCAAGAAGTGAAGGCTCCCCAGTTGGCTGTTAGAGATGTGAGGCTCGGCTTTTGGCTTTAGGATTGAACACACCGCTCTCATCCCTAGAAACCCAAGGTGCTCAATGAAGTGGAGCCCACAGGCAAACAGCTCCTGGCAGCTGGCCCTTGAGAACAACTCAAGGCCAAGGATGACCCAGTGGGCCATGAGGTAGCTGCTCTTGGTTTTGGACCTTGGCCCCCAGTACCCTCTTGTTGTCCCTCTCCTGACCCAAGGGGTCCCCCAGTAGACAGGACTACATGGTGAGGTGGGACAACACGAGGCTGTTGGGGTTGAATCCAGCCCACCAACAGCCACACCCACCCTGTGGTGACTACCCAGGGAGAGGCTGTATACCAGGCTTTTGCCTCCCTTTATGGAAAGAGAAAGTCTTTCTCTTTGAGCCTCCATCCATCTACTGCAGCTCTCCAGAGGGACAGACAAATATGGAAGTACCTTGGGTAGCCGAAATGAGATACTACCATCACCACAGGACATGAGATTGATTCACCCCTTAACTCCTTCCCCTCCTTCCCACTCATGGTTCCTGAGGCTCCGCCTGTTACCACAAATGTTCAGGCCCCAGGATGCCCGTAATTCTCTAAACTTACTCAAGGACCAGAAGTTTCTAATTCAGAGTAAACTCTCATTTCCTTTTTTTTTTTTTTTTTTTTTTACAACCAGGCACTTTGCCCAGGAGCTGAGGGTCTGCTTTATCCTCCCACCCACTGTCTTGTCTGGCTCAGAGCTCTTCCTGTTAATTCTCTAGGGCTTTGGGCACCAAGAGGAGGACAGCACACGTGTGGCACCTCCAGATACATGAGCCAAAGCCTCTCACAGGCCCTGTGCTGGGGGCTAAGAGCTTCCTGAGGCCCCAGGTGGGAGGCAGCCCCACGTGCCCCAGGGACCTGTCTCTCCTTCTTCGGGCTCTAGTGCACCTGCCACTGACTCTCAGTGGGGGGCACGTCCCCCAGCTGCAAGGTTGCTCAGAAGGAGGCTGTGGCATCACCATCTTTCTTTGATCTTCCTCATTGTAAATCTGAAGCCCACCCCAGGCTTCCACACTCAGGAGAGCTAGAGATAGCCACACAGCCCAGCTTTGCCTGACAACAGGAATGGACTCTAACGAGGCTGGGTAGGAATCCAAAAAAATGCAGAGCTGACTTCAAAGAAAATACTGGGGGGGGGGGAACCCCAGTGTCCTTGCTTTCAGCTTTGTAGTTATAGTTGGAAGTTCCTGAATACTGAGAAGCAAAGCAGGAGGAGGAGGAGGGGGAGGAGAAGAAAGGAAGGAGGGAGGGAGGGAGGGAAGGAAGGGAAGGAAAAACGAAAATGTTATAAATCCTTCTGGGCAGACAAATTATCCCACAGCAAGGCTCACACCCGGGGGAAGAATGCCACCTGTGCTTTTCACCCTTTGCCATACGTTGTCCCAGAGCCCACCAACTCTGCAACTTGTCTCCACATTATCTGAGTGATGCAGAAAGCAGCCTATAAATTTATGGAGCTCTTGAATTATTATTATGAAAAATTACATGGAGCAGCTCTTCCCTGGCTCCTCTAAATACAGAATCAGAGACAAGACCCTGGAATTGTAGCCAGGAAGAAGGAGGTTAGCCATCACAAAGAGCTGTCACACTGGAGTGTCGATTAGTGTTCAGGGGAGAGAACGCTCCCTTGCCAGCTCCAACAGGCAGACCCAGGTCCCCCCCCACCCAAACCAGCTTTCAGGTGTGTGCAGCCCAGCATAGTTGCCACGGCTGCGGGTCCCACAGGCTCCAGGGCCCAGTTCTTCCCATTCTCCTGCCTTCTAATGGCACTTCCACACATGTGGCTGTGATGTAGCCACTGCCCGTGAGGAGTCAGGACAGCCAGACTGGCCAGCCCTGGCTCTGTGCTTTGTCCTGAAGATCCACACCCTGTCCTGCCTTCCTCCCCATGCTAATTTCTTGTGAGCTGCTTTGGTTTTGAGAAACGAGAGCTTTGAGTTTCCATGGGAGCCCATTGCCTTAGCTGCTCTCTGAGCCTGGACCCTGTCATCCTCTGGATGGTTGGCAATTATACCCCAGCTCAGGAAGGAGGGGTTGTGGTGGTGCAACCGGGCTAAATATAGACACAGTTTCTAGAAAGTCAGGGGTGAGAGAGGACATTGACCAATTCATCAAAACATGACAGACAAGCTGTTCACAGAAGCATGAAGTGCCTGGGGCCAGGGTCTCAGGCCTGGGACCATAGGGTCCTTCTCAGGTAAGTGGCCCCATCCCCAGAGACACACCTTGAAAAACCCCAGCCTGGGGCCAAGTGCCAGCTCTGGCCTTGTCTCCACAGCAACCCTGAGTATCACAGAAATCTCGAGCCTGGACTGGATTCAGGAGCCTGATGGCGCTCCTGATGGGAAAGGCCAACAGGGTCTGATAGGTGGGACCCACACGGCACATTTGTATGTGGCAGTGTCAAGGGCTTCTCGGGGGAGTTTAAAAAGCCAGTTCTATGGGCAGCTAGGTTAATGCCATGGTAACGAGCATGAGCCCCCTTTTTGGACAGCACTTTGGCAATATCCACCAACATGTAACATGCACAGAGCCTTTAATGCAGTGAATCTCCTTCCAGGAGTTCATCCTGGGAGTAAATCAGCCCATGGGCCCAAAGACGCATGCAGAAAGGGGGTCACTGCAGCACTGTATGGAGAACTGGCCCATTACATCACAGGATCTCCATTCAGAATGACGGGGCTGCGGAAAGGACAGAGGAAGAACGTGGCCGTGGGAACTAGCTCGAGGAAGCGTTCTGGAGTAGATCACAGCAAGATGCAGAAGGGCGAGGACAGCATACTCCCATCTTCCTGTGCACGTGCGTGCGTGTGCGCACACACATAAACCCGTAGACACGCTCTTACGTAAAGAATTCGGAAGCGAGCACAATGAGCTGGTCACAGTGACAGCTTCTGGAGGAGGTAGGGATGTGAGAATTGGGTAGAGAAGAAGACTTACTTTTCATTTAGATGCCCCTTTGAACTATTTGCTGCTGCCGCTTCTATTTTTTTTTTTTTTTTAACCATATAGAGAGGTTATTTACACACACGTCCCAGGTTCTGTGCTGGAGGAGAGAAAGGACTGTCTGCTCTCAGACACAAGCACTACAGAAGGACAAGGATAGCAGTGAGCAGTTGCTGAGAGCCTTCTGTGCCAGGACTTCATGTGTCACCTCCGACGCTCACAACAGCCTTGCAGGATAGGCTCTATCCTTATTCTACAGGTGGCCGAAAAGGCCCTGGGAAGTTAAATCCTTTGCTCCATGTCACACAGCTAGTAAGTGTGAAAGTGGGATCAGAATGGAGATGTTTGATTCCAAAGCTTCCGGTATTCTTCCCTAATATGGTCCTCATCATGAATGTACCATATTCCAATCCAAGCCAGAGGAGTAGTCCAAACATGCCCCCTAAAGTCCAGGGTGCCTGGGTGGCTTAGTCAGTTCGGTGTCTGACTTTTGCTCAGGTCACGGTCCTGGGGTCCTGGGGTCCTGGGATCGAGCCCCACATCTGCTCTCTGCTCAGTGGGAAGTCAGCTTCTCTCTCTCTCCCTCTGCCCCCCCCACCCCCCGGCTTGTGCTCTCTCTCTCACTTGCTCTCTCTCTCTCTCTCAAGTAAATTTTTAAAAAAGTCCAAGAGCATGCAGCAGACGCTGTTTGAAGGTCTCCTCTAGGACAAAGCCATTGAGTTAGAAGCAGTCCCTGAGATGGGTGGCTTGGAAGTGTGGGGTAACCTCTGGCGGTCCTCTCCACCAGCCCTCTACTGCCGAAGCGCAGAGAGGACCCCCCACGTGTGCAGAGAGTGCCTTCATGCCAACGAGCCTTGATGAAAGTGCTGAGTTCCCAAAGACACACAGGATCGTCACACGCTTGCAGCTGCCTATCTTGACACCTCCAGTAACATTTCCTCTCCAAATATTCTGGCCTCCTCTACCCAAGCTTCCAAAACTACTTTTGGTCCTTCCTTGTTCTCGTTCATTCACAGCCTTGAGCCTCCATGGAAGGGGGCCAGCTGCCAAGCTGAACTGGACAAAGTTTTCTCCAGCAACGCTCGCTTCATGGTGACTCATTTACTTGTGCCCATAGAATGCCCTGGACAGCTGCTCCTCTCTCCTCTGTGTACTCCAGCGCTTGTGAGCACTTTGAGTTTTAAGTCACTGGACATCTGCCCCATTTCTCTGCCCCCCTTCACATCCCGGCTCCCACAGTATCAGCTGGGTGGCCTTCCTGAAAGCCAGAACATTCCTCTTGTTCCTGGCTCCTCACCAGCCTGCCTTTTGCCCCTTGCGCTCCGCAGGACTCAGAAAGAACAAGTTCCCTGAGGACCTTGGGGCTGGCAGACGAGAAGGCATTTCTCTCCACACCGTATTTGTTAGCTTGGTGCTGGCACTGTAGGGTCTGGATTAACTAGGTATCAACAGGCAGGAAGAAGATAAGAGGAAAAGGCAAAGAGTGATCTGTTTCTCAACCCTGCTTTCCAGGATCACCTCTTAAACTTCACCATACTCTTCATTCTCTTCATGAAAGGGGTCCCTCTGATTTTTTTTCTCTGTCCTTTTTACTTTCCCTTTATATTGGAGCCTGGACTAAGCCACCCATGACCAGAGATTCATTCACCTCCATCAATCACCCACTATCTACTTTCGTAGTAGACCTACGTATTTTTCCCCTCTGGCCCTTACTTATGCTCCGGTGTTCACATAACCAAGACATATAACCTCTTACAAGCTTGCCTATGTCAACATTTTATTCACACTGGAAATACCATTTTTCCCCAAGGATGTCCATGTATTCCAGGGGAGCAGGAAGCAGAAACAGAATGAAATAACTTGTAATAACGGCCAGTGATGGTCTCTAATTCCTGACCATAGAGCAATAGAACTGTGGTCACCGTCCAACCTTCATAATCACATTTCAGTTTGACTATGAGTTTTGGACCTGCTGGGATGACCACAACTAGCTCCTAGGGCAGGTTAGTTTGACTATCTTGGAAGTCAAACCAAACACTGAATGGTCAAATGGGATTACTCATCCCCAGCACTTGGAAAATCGTCCGTGACCCATCACCAAAGCGATGCTCTTTCCTTGAGAACGACCATGAAAGGGCGGGGTGAACTCTCGGAGAGCAAGGACTTGGTTGCACTTATCTTCGTGGTCCTAAAGACGTGGAGCCTGATACAGAGAAGGTACTCCCACGGGTATAGACTTTTCTTCCTGGGATCAGGATTTCAAAAACAGACATCGTGACAAGAGGGTTCTATTTGAACTAAACCAAGATAGAAGAACACCAAATAGAATTTGGATGAAGCAAAGGAGAAGCAGGCGAAGAGCAGGAGAAAAAAGGAGAAATTACACATATTGAGTTGATTCTTCTTACTGGCAGCAGTTAAAGTCAACGTGAACGCTGAATCAACAGACACTGCGCCATGGTTCCTAGGGCTAGTTTCCAGTGAGCCCCCGGTCACATTTTCATCAATCAATCAATACATCAGCTTGTTTCATGTGTGCTTTCTATTTAAAGACACCTTGCTTAATATATATTGTTGATTCGTTAACTCGGCCAACAGCACTAGAGCTCACGTCTGAACGAAGCTTCCTGAGCACAGGTTTTCTCTGTAAGGCACATCGAAGCTTTCTAGGGCTTAGGACCACTTCACAGCACTCTGGCACTACGCTTAGGGCCAACCATTGAAAAGCACAAGAATGCAAAGGCCATGGCACCAGGCAGCCCACAAAAAGGACACTTTTTTGTAGCATGAGAGCTGAAACAAGAAGGCAGAGCGTCGCCTTGTTCCGCCGTGGCCGGGAGCATGTGCGCTAGGGGACTGGGATCTTTCACCACTCTGAGCACGTCCAGAAATGACCACAAAAATGCTGCAAGTATTGATGTAGGGATTACAAGGAAATTTTAACAGGTGAGCAAGTTTGCAAATACAGAATCCACGAATAATGAAGATCGACCATAGGTGTTGTGTGTGTATTTATCAAACAAAATCAAGACAAACAATAAGAGATGTTGGCTCTTCAGAAAGCGCAGTCTGGCCCAGTCATCAAGGCCAGGACGGTAAAGATACAAGGTAGACAAGGACAGGGTAACAAGACAAAAGCCTGCATGCTGCCCGTAATGCCAGTACTTTCGTGCAGGAGTTGTTGGAGGGAGGGGCCAAGGGTGGGTGACAGCAGCATAATGTGCCCACGGGCATCAGAGCCACACCGTGGTCATGTGGGTGTGCAAACACACCACCCCTGCACGTGTGGCCATTTCCCACACCTGGCCCTGGGCATGAGGGAACCAGTCCTCCCTCCACTCAGATCTTAACATGGCCCTGTCTCAAGGATTCGGAGCCTAGTAGTGTGTCCGAGGGCAGGAAGCACAGGTGCACGGGGATGGAGCCACTCGAGTGAGGAAGTGACCTCCAATATGTCATAACCCCATAAGCAGCCACTGAAGAGTCCCATCTCCCAGAGCTGACCCCCAGGGATAGATGGCCTAGAAAGAGGGGATTGGGGGCAGGGGTCTATGGATTAACCACACAGCCCCAAGAATAGCTGGAGACCTTTGAACTACAGGTTGGTGACACACAACCTTTGGTGAGAGTCCCCATATTGCCAGCTCTTAGCCCAGTACCTTGGTCATAGATGCTCATTAGAATCTGGTGAGTGAGGGGGGCGCCTGGGTGGCACAGCGGTTAAGCGTCTGCCTTCGGCTCAGGGCGTGATCCCGGCGTTATGGGATCGAGCCCCACATCAGGCTCCTCCGCTATGAGCCTGCTTCTTCCTCTCCCACTCCCCCTGCTTGTGTTCCCTCTCTCGCTGGCTGTCTCTGTCAAATAAATAAATAAAATCTTTAAAAAAAAAAAGAAGAAGAAGAATCTGGTGAGTGAGTGTGTGAAAGAAAAAACTAAAGGAGGGTGGATGGCTAGAGAGACTTGTTTATTTTATTAGGACAGTGTTCCATTAAGGGCATAAGTATTGACCCACTAGGCTCAAAAATAACATATTGCACTTTATGTCTTTCTTTTTTTTAAGATTTGCTTACTTATTATTTGAGAGGGAGAGAAAGTGAGAGAGAGAGAGAGAGAGGAAGGGCAGGGGGAGGAGGAAGAGAGAGTCTTAAGCAGACTCTGTGCTGAGTGTGGAGCCTGACACGGGGCTCGATCTCATGACCCTGAGATCATGACCTGAGATCAGAAACTGAGCCAAAACCAAGAGTCGGTCACTTAACTGACTGTGCCACCCAGGCACTTCTATGCTTCATGTCTTTTAAAGCACTTTTATACATATCGTCTCATCAACCCTCAGATTAGCGCTATATACCAAAGGGGTCAGATATTAAACTCCTGCGCTTAGTGGAGGAAACCGAAGCGGAGAAGTCAGATGATTTGGGCAAGGACATACAATGGCACAGCCAGCCCAATGGCCCACGCATCTCTGCCTGCTTTTGTGATAGGAAGCAGCCGTGGTGGGTACACCCATCCCCCTTCTCCACTGGCAGGAAAGGGTCCAGGTGGCACCTGGGCTCTGGAAGGCCCACCCTGCAGGAAGTGCAGAGGAATGAGAGACGTGGCAACAAGATCTGGAGCCAGTGATGCTGCCGGTCTTGTTCCCCAAGATGGGGAGCAGCCTTCCAGGAAGCCAAGCGGGCAACCCGCGCCAGGCCAAACACTCAATTAGCACCCACAGAAACCCCGCTGCCCAGCGATTGCTCAAGGCAATGAAACTCCAGGCCGGCTGGTTCCCGGGACAGAGGGCAGGTGAGTTGGGAGCTGTGTTCACAGACAGCCCACGAGTCCTTGAGTTGGGGGGGGGTAGGTACCGTACAAGTCCCAGGCTCTGATTCACTCTGCCCTCAAAGCCACTGGGTGAGCCCTTCGGTTCAGAGAACCAGGCCGACTTCTGCATCCCTGTTCTGGACTTGATTCACTCTTTCCTCTCTTGATGGCCAGAGGCCCTGTTCTTCTCTTTATTCACTACCAATTAAGACTACTGTACAGAAGCTCTTTCTTTGATGTGTTCTTCCAGGCTTTTCTCCCTCTTGCTCTCTCTCCAATATATGCCAAATGCCTATTTCTCCTGGTTGCCAGGCCTATACTGCAATGTATCACTTTCCCATCCTCCCTTCCTGGCTTTCGACAGGAACACCCTTCCTCCAGCCTTTCCAGTACTTTCCCCATACTGTTTGCACTTGTGACACTGGGCTCACTGGCGGAGAGAAGACGCAGCCAGTAGAAAAACTGGCCCTGACTGAACAGGAATGCTGGCACATTGTTGACATTGCCTGAGCGTTCCAACCTGGGACAGTGAGCCATGGGTGAAGACATGGGCACAGATCAAGAATGGTGATCCAGCCCGGGTGCAGTTTCCCTTGTTCCAAGGAATGGTTTGATTTCAGAGGACAAGCTCTGAAGCCAAGTTCTGGGGCTTCCCCAAGGACATGCCTGTGATCACCAGTCTGTTAGGAGGTTCACTCCCGAAGGACAGACACACGGGTTAGGGTAGGGGGCCGTGGGTCAAACGGTCATGGAAAGATGGGGACCTAGATAACGACCTCAGGAAAACCCTTTTTTGAGAGGGGCAGAGGGCAGAGCTGGAGCTGAGGGGAGGGCAGGAAGGAGATACCCTCCCTGAGACCCCGTCACTCCAGTGGCTGTAAGAGTTGGCATGATCCACGGGCATGGGAAGGACAGAGACATGGAAGGCGCAGGAGTTCTCCTCATGGGAAAGAAGGGATCTCCCTCCCCTCGGCCTTGGGGAGGACTCACCTGAAGAAGCCTTTGCAGCCTTCACAGGTCATAGCGTTGAAGTGAAAGCCGGTGGCTCGGTCTCCACACACTCCACAGATTCGGGGCACATTCCGGTCGAAGTCGCCGGGGTCGGGCAAGGAAGTGCTGGCTGCCATCGCCTCCATCCCTACAAGAACAGCAGGCAGGCCCAGGCCAGAGCTGGAGTCAGTGCCAAGGCCGGCTAGCATCCTTTGCACCCCCACCCCCATCTGGCGGAAGTTCGGCGAGGCCGGGCAGCTCCCCAGGTCCCAGGCCGGAGCGGGACTTCTTGGGCACCCTCACCTCGTGACTCCCCTCGCAGAGGCTTCCCCCCCTGACTCTCTGTGGAGCAGAAGCAGGGCTCCCTTCCCCACGTCGGGAGTGATCAGCGGGGGCACTGCGGTGAAGCCGCTCGCTCACAGTATGGTTTGGGTTCAAAGGCCGCACCTGCCGCCCACCAGGCGGGCTAGTTTGGGTGACGTGTTTAGCCTGTCTGTGCCCTAGTACCCTCACCTGAAGAATGGCGTTATCTTTCCAGGGAGTGAGGAAGGATGACACGAGGGAACGTTCGCCTACCGCCGGCGTCGGCTCATCTCAGTAGCAGACCTGCAGCAGGTCAGGGGCCTCTACTCTGCCCAGCGCCCCCTCCATGAGGAAAGGGGAGCCCCCCCACAGCCTCACGTGCAGACAGAAGCCCTCAGCCCCCTTCCTTGAGGGCGAGGGGACTGCAGTAAACCCATCCCATGTTGGAATCAGACCCTATTTCCACCCTTGCTCCTCCCAGCCACACAGCTCAGCACCGACAGCCTGCGTTCCTGCTGTCCTGGCACCCAGGTAATCAAAATCTTGGTCTCTCTTCTTTTTTCCCCCCAGTATAAATTTTACACCTTGATTTGAACATCCTTCTGAATAATGTGAGTCATAGACAATTAACTCATTTTGTTTTCCGAGATGGCTTTTATAAATAGGCATTATCATCAAGAGATGGATTTCACACTTGAGGAGAGAGGAAAGATAGAGGGACAAAACCTAATAGCTTTTGGAAACCCTTCTCAGGAAGCAGCTGACTTAACTCTTCCATTAGGCAAATTGAGCCCTCGGCTTCATGCTGTCAGGCTCAGAGTTCCTCAGGCCTCCGTAAAATGTTTCAGACCCTGCTACCTGCCTCCTTGATCTGGGTCCTCACAAGGCCCATTGCAGGCTTAAGTGGCCCCTTGGCCCCAGGGCAGGAGGGGCCCTCAGGGCAGAAGGAACATAAGAGAGAAAGCCAGTTATGAGCCAGTGCCATGTTCTCCTATCCTGAGGTGAGAGAGGTAGATTCTGGGGGCGTCCTTGGGAGGCTCTGAGCTTCTTTCCAATGCAATCTCTGAGCTGAAGTTTGGCATATCAAAGCCCCTTTGAGTCTCATCCCATTTACTCTTCATATCACCCCACGAGATAAGTGCTATTACTAGCACTCTTTTTACAAATGAGGCCCAGAGAAGCTTGAGGTATCTCTAGCGATCATGACTACAACATGCCCAAAGCCAATACTTAATTTTTTTTTAAATTCCACAAAGAGCTTCAAGTCAAAGGAAGAAAGTGGGACCGATAAGGATAGGGGTGGAGGGAACCCTAATCGCAGGCAGCTGTAGCTCCCCTGTCTTAGCTTCTCTTCTCCTGGGAACTGTAATGTAATGTATTAATAATGACACTATTGCCCATTCTTATCACAGCTGGATTGATACTTGTTAAACTGCAATGTTTATATATATATACACATGCAGAGAGAGAATAAGACAGACTTAAAAAAAAAGAACAAAGGAATGATTAACAGAACCTTTGAGGGATTGAGACAGCAGATAGGTATGCAGGGGTCTAATGTAGTAACTATATTCTATTTCTTCGAGGGGTAGGTATATGGTATCTTATTATTTTTATTATTATTATTAAAACATGATTTTATGTTTTATATGCCCATCTGTGTATATAAAACATTGCACAATTTTTAAACAATTAAAAATAGAAGAAAAAGCGCCTGTGGGTTTGTCAACATCATCCCTGTAGTCCATCCCAAGTCCAAGCCGACTCCCCCGGGCTTCTAGAGTGCCTCACACATCCAAGCCGTGGGCAGGGATCCCAGAGGCCCAATACCATCGTGGGGCAATAGGAGAAGCTGTCTAGGATGCTTGTGGCTTAACCCCAGGTCAACTGAGATGTTGCAACTCTCAATCGTCATGGTGTTGCTACAGAATCTGTGTCATCCAAGCAACCAAACATCTGGTGGATTTGGTGGAAAAAAGAGAAATCAAATGTAGGCGTGGGGCGGGGGGGGAATACCAGTCAAATTGGTCCAACAAGTGTGTGTCATCACACAGGCTCATCGGAGATGTCGTGATGCAGGAGAATTGGAAGAGCAGGACGCCCCAGCATGGCACCAGTGCCTTCCTGCAACTGTGTGAGCTGCTCCCTTGACATCGGGAAGGCTGCCGGCCAGGGGATGGGGGCCCGGGGCCCTGGTCGGGTCAGAGAGAAGGCTGGACCCAGCAGCCGGAGGCCCACAAAAAACAGGACCATTTCAGGGCAGCTGAGAGAAAACTCAGCCCTGTTTGGGGTTATTTGCTGCTACCAAGAAGCCAGGGACCAGGACCAGAGTCCAGAGGTGGAAAAGAGGCCCAGGCATATATGACCTGAGAGCTGGCAGGCCCAGGAATGGGAGGCTGAGACTGTGAGAGGCAGGAGAGAGAAAGAGGAGCCTGGAGATGAGTAGGAAACATCACTATGGTGGACAGTCTCCTGGGGCTCTGGCTTGGGAGTCAGCAAGCCCCTCCCTTCTGAGCCCCCACCCCGCCTCCAGCTGGCTCTGGGTCTCAGCTGTGGACTGCTGCGGGTTCTGCTGACACAAGACCTGACCCGCATTTGCAAAGCCCAGGGTAGTATTCTCTTCCTTCCCTTGGCCCCCTCCTTCCTCTGGCCCGCACCAGCCCCTGGAAGACAGCAGGCCAGGGAAGTTGTGGCTGATGAGGAAACACCCACCTGAAGGAGCAGAGGGACAGGTAAGTTGAGCCTGGGAATGCCCTTCTGTGAGGTCACAGACGCAGCCAACCAAAAGGACCCTGCAATGACAAAGGGGAAACACTTTATCTACAGCTCGCACCCACCTCATAGCCAGTCCTCTAGTGAGCCCAATAAGCAGTAGGCAAGATTCTTTCCAGAGACTTTAGTCTCCAGATCAGGGACTGAAAACTTGACAGAGTGATTTGTTGGGCACAGGTGTGCCATGTCATCACTGGCAGGGGTGAGGGGGTGGGAGCCAGGCAGCAGCCAGGACAGGCCCTCTCTTGAGGCGGGGAGTAGTGAGAAGCAGCGGGACAGCACGTGGGCAAATGGAAAGAGCTGCCGACGGCCCTGCTGTAGGTGCTCCTGTTTCTTTCACGGCAGAGGGTGTTGGGAGAGAGGAAGGGTTTTTTTTAAGATTTTCTTTATTTTTCTATGTATTTATTTGAGACAGGGAGGAAAAGAGAGAGTGAGAGTTAGCATGAGCAGAGGGGGAAGGGCAGAAGCAGACTCCCTCTGAGCAGGGAGCCCGACACGCGGAACTCAATTCCAGGACTCTGGGATCACGACCTGAGCCGAAGGCAGAAGCTTAACCGACTGAGCCACCCAGGCGCCCAGGAAGTGCTTTTTCGTAAGGGAGCTATGCTGCTCCCACAGCCCCCACCCCCAGATTTGAGGAATGCTCAGTGGGGAGCAGAGCCAGAGGGTGGCCTGGCGTGCTGCTGAAGGCAGGGAAAAGACCCCACCCCAGGAAGACACCTCAGCGGGGCTGGGAATGGTGCCGGCGGAGACTGCAGCCCAGGGCCTGGCCTCTTGGGACAGCCTCAAAGACAGGTGTTTGGGATCCCTGTCTGCAGACTGGGTGTAGGCGGGGCAAGTACTGCAGGGGTTAAATACAGCAACTCATCGCTTTCAAACAGGATGTTTTCTGCCACTTTTAGCTCTTCCTGAGACATGCTCCACGCCCCCGGCCTCAGCAAAGGCTGAAGGTGGGCTGACGCTGGTGCCCAGAGTCTATGTGTTAGTGGCATGTTGGGTCATCAAGGTGGGGCTGGCAGAATTTCACCCTTCCCACTTCTACCCACACCCAGCCTTGCTTGTCTACCCATAGAGACAGACAGACACCACACACACACACACACACACACACACACACACACTTCCTTCCCTGATGCCAACAGAAAATGCCTGACCCTGAACCCTGGCAAAGGCCTTTAAGCCAGTCCCTAGATGGGGAAGGTCCAGACCCCCAGCTTCTGTTTCTCGGCCTCCCAGAGGCACAACTAGGCAGGGAAGGGAAGAGCCCAAGGGAATTCCGAGATGTGGGCCCTAGGACTGTCCACCCACTGAGCCCATTTACTATTCTCCATGGGCACTGCCAGCCCCCAACGAACATTCGAGGAAAACGCCAATGGACAATGAGCAGAAATAACGTGAGCCAGGCTGGCCTGCTCCCAAGGGCCGTGGGTGGGAGGAGGCATACCTGCTGGGGACAGACTTGTTGTCACTTACCCCCAAGCCAGGCTCCCCTTCACTCCCCCTGCTTGTACTGCCCAAGGCCCCTAGCTGACCACACTCTTCTGGACCCTACCCCGTGGCCTTACCAATTTCCCAGACTCCCTGTGTGCTCCTCAGAGGCTGAGGAAGGGCTGAGTGGGTACAGAAAGGACTGCTGCTTTCCTGTCTTCAACCCCTAAGGTTTTCCAAAGTCAGACTTGAGATCCAGGTAGACTACCGCCCTCGAGCTTAAAGAGTGTGTGGGGTACCTACTACGCGCCAACCTGCCAGGCTCTATACCTCCATCTACAGAAGCGTCAGAGCACCCTGTGAGGTGGGGAGCAGTCCCATTTCACAGATGGCAAAGCCAAAGTCCAGAGCACTTTGAGTGACTTGCCCAGGGTGCCAGGGCCAGCGAAGTGCTGGGGCCCAGGGCCAAACAAGGACAAGCTGAGTACAAGGCCCAGATGTTTCCCCTGCTCCTGCTGACCCCTCCCATTCCAGCGACAATCCTCAGCGGAGACACCGTTCTCTGTCCTGAGTCCTGCTCCAAGTTCTCCAGTATGCTTGCTCGTTCAAGCCGCACAGCAACCTCAACAGGCGGGCCCTGGTATTTATCCCTATTTTAGCCATGGGAAAACTGAGGCACAGAGAAGTCGATTGTCTTCAGAGCCCGGATTTGAATGTCCCTCACTCCACTGCCTTTCCTGAGGGAAAGAGCTCAGTCATTTCCCCAGCCCGAAGTCCTGAGCACCCTTCACTTCCACTAAGTCAGGGAGCAATGAGAACAATCCCCAGGTCATGATGGACTCGCCCGTGGCGTTTTCCCTTCCACGGCTCCCAAAGTCAGAAGATGGCAGGCAGCAGCCAGGATCCCCTCCCCGCCAGTCAGCCCCACCTACCGGGAAAACCCACTCAACAGACAGGCCTCTCCTCCCCGGGCAACTGTGCACTACCAGATGGTCCTTTTAGGAAAGAGTAACCTAGATTTAGCCTGCAGTTCAAGTGCGCGGAAAGTGGGGCAAAGACACAGGGTAGAAAAAGAACCAGTGGAAAAAAGCGCTTAATCCCAACCCCCCTTTGCCACATCATACAACCCCCAGCCCTCCCCAAAATTCATGTTCTGAGTACACAGAACATCCCATGGCTTCTGCTGGGACTGTCCCCAGAGCAACCCCTCCTGCTCTACTGTAGAAATACCCAAACCCCTGGCACTGAGCCTCGGAGAAACAGGGTGGGGAGCTCAACTCTGCAGAAAGCCCCTGGCTTCCATTCCTCCGGGGACTGTATCCCACATCAAAACCCCTGCCTGAGCCTGACCCAGTCCTGACCTTGCCTTAGCAAGAACTGAGGAGATAACGTGTTTCCTTCCAGTCACTGAAGCCACAACCACTGCCCCTCCTACATGTCTGCCTGTCAGCTCACACCACCCGCACCCCATCTCGCAGGGCTTCTGCTAAATGGGCATCCCTGGGCAGGCTAACCTAGAACAGTCTTGTGGGGTGTGGCTGTAGGGTGTGCTGGGCAGAGCCTGGGAAGACCAAAGTCCTGCTGGACTCAGTTTAACCCCGCCGCATCCACTGAACCGTCCTCGGAGTCCTGAGGGCAGTAAAGCTATGACCCTGGAGTATCCGATGAGTGGTGGACGAGAGGTCTGACCTGCAAGGTCTCTTCCAGCTCTGAGAGTGTGCAACTCCGAGTTGGATTTCCCATCATGATGAGGCCTGCGCTTTCTCTTGGACCTCCTCAGGAACCTGTTGAGCCCCAACACCTCGCTAGTGCAGGTGAGGCTCACTCACCCTCAGATGCCAAGGACCTGGAAGGGCATGAGTGGTGTGGCCCCTAACAGGCACCATGGAGAAGGGGAGCCCAGGAGAGGGGGCCTTGCTTGCCGGGCTGGGACTGGAGGGATCAAAACTGAGCTTTCTAATTGTTGACATTGGCTCAGCGCTCCGCCTCCTTCTAGAAAGAAATGGAAAGCTAAGCGATTTCCCAGAAGAGGGAGAGAGCATTCTTCCTGAAATTGGCGCACACAGAGCGAACCACACGTGGGCCTCTCTCTGGAGTAGATGGGCCTGTGTGCACGCCCACCATGCTATACACGGCCTTGTTACGTGCTCACTCTTTCTTGGGGTTTTTCACTTCATCGTCCTTTCAACTCTGTCCACAGGGTGCTGAACGCCGTAGGACCCACCTCACTTGTGGCCATCGCTTTAACTTAGGCACAGCAGTGTCATGGCCAGCTAGGGTGGTACCTTTTCTTCTTTCCCACCATCCCCAACTTATGTCCACAGTCTCAGCATTACCTCCCAGAAGAAGCCGAGGGGGAGCAGAGTGAAAAAGAGGGAAAGGGAGAGGACAGTGCACTATACAAACAGAATTTGTCCAAACGATTTCTTGCCTTATTGTCCCTTCAGCCCCTCCACACACACACATTTTAAATTACAGTCGGAATGGTTGGGAATTATTTTTTGCAGACTACAATGTCCAAAGTAAAACCCAAGAGATATCCGTCACCTCAGACGTCTCAAGATTGGAAGGAAACTCTACGTAGTGCAACCATCTTAAATGCCCTCTATAATATTCTAACCTGTCTTTGAATATTTTTCCTGATGGAGAGCTATCTTCCATGGCAATCCACTTTCTTTGAATGGCTGTATGCTTAGAAAGTTCTTCACTATGTACAGATGAAATAGCCCCTGTAGCTTTTAGTCATTGGCCCTAGACCAACTCTTTACAGCCATCTAAGGTGGAGCTACGAGGCCATTCCCACAGTTTTTGGAAGAAGGGTTGGTGGGACCAGCGCATGATGCCATCGTGCAAATCAGACGAGGGCCCATTCCTCACCTGCTGGAAAACTGTCATAAAAAGTAGAAAAACTTAGGATGTTTATGATGTAAGTGGGGTTGCAGGGGGAAGCAGAGAAGATAACAGGGCCACATTTAATTTTGGCTTAGATCGCATAAACTTCCAGGTATGACCATGATTCCCGCAAGGGCAGGAAATAAGGGGGTGAGTGCAGTGTCTACCTCTGTGGCCTTCGCCTGGAGAGAACGGTTTCCAGTCCAAGAAAAGGGCTCTGTAGGAGAGTTTGAGTCTCTGCATAAGCTCCCCCAAGCCCGCCTGCCTCCTCTCTTTGGCTCAGGTGTGTCCAGGGGAGGCTGGCCCCCAGCACGGCAGCGCTAAGAACAGAGTCAAGGCGTCCCAAACTATTTAGGGATTGACTGAAAGACAGGAAATTAAGTGACTGATGGTCCAGCAGTTGCAGGAAAGAGTTTACCCTAAAGGTGCTTCCTTTTTTTTTTTTTAAGATTTATTTATTTATTTGAGTGGGGGAGGGGCAAAGAGAAAGGGAGAGGGAAAGAGAGTCTTAAGCAGACTCCCCACTGAACAGAACTCCATCCCACGACACTGAGATCATGACCTGGGTGGAAACCAACAGTCAGACGCTTAACCAACTGAGCCACCCAGGTGCCCCTGAAGGTGCTTCTTTATCAAACTTTTGGGGAATATACATCACCTTTGAGAACCTGATAAAGGTCATGGACTGACACCCCATACAGGGTCAAGGGTTAGTGGGCCACTCCATAGAAACCATGCTATCAGCTCCCATTCTATTGGCCCTCCACCAAGACTTTTTCTTAGCTGACTGTCTTGGGAGCACTGGCAGCTTCTAGGAGTTGAGCAGAACCCAGAGGCTGGAACCCATGGGCCCCAGACAGTGGGGCTGGGGATACATAGCTTACTGAGATATATTTCCACTTCTTATCAACAACAATTATTCCTGCAAGCTGCTTTTTTCCAGTGGAAACTCTGCCCTTAGCTTTGTCAACAAGATCTCTGGGCTGATTACGGCTCTCGAGGTAACAGACAGGCCAGGCCCTGTCACTGCTGGAAAGCGTGGGCAGTGATGGTGTCTGGTGAAACATAGGGAACCGGCCCATTCATAAGCTGCAGCCCAATCTGTGATTTCAGAGCAAAGAAACTGAGGCCATTAGAGGAAAAGGGACTTGTTCCAAGGCCACAAAGGAGGGAGAGTGTTTCTCTACCTCCACCCTGGGCAAGTTTCAAGACCTCTCATCACCAGCCTGAGTAGCTTCCAGGGGGTCAGAGTGGCGTGAGAGAGAAATGGGCTGGGGAGGAGGGGAGTTGTGGGAAGCCACGGAGAAGACTCTGACACGGACTGCAGTGGGACCACCCAACCCCGATGCCATCCTGACACGCCATACAAAGGGACAAAGTGGGTAAAGTTTACCCACTTGCTTTTGCCCAGCCAGCTCCAGCTCCTGGCTCTGGCTTCCAAGGCCTGAAGAAATGGACCAGGACTTGAGGCAGCAAGGGACTATCTTAGAGGGAAGTGGGATGTGCCTGGTCTGCTCTCTCCCTACTCTAGGAGGCTCTCCTGGGATAGTAGGATGGGGGTATCTGCTCCAGGCCAAAGTCAATGGGACAAGGAGGCTCTTGGTCCAGTGACTTGGAGACCGAGGAATAGAAATGGGAGCAGCCCAAATGGAGAACACCAAGAATACAGGGGAAGTGGTTCTAGCCCCTCCTCTGGGGAGAGCTGAACTCCTACTGTTGCTAATGGCTAAATGGGGCTTAAAGCAACAACAACGACAGCCTCAGGACAATAGCAGAAGGCCGCTTCTCCCTCCCAAGAGATTCCCAAGCCCAGTTTCTAGCGTCTCTGCGGGCCTCTACCCAGACTAAGTATCTTTCTTACTCCTGGGGCCCCAGGCAAGTCCCCAGAGGCCTGAGTCCACCACTGCTCAGAGAGATGGCTTTGAGGCCCACCCCCTCCCAATCTACCCCGGCCAGGCTGCTTTTCCTCATTGCTCTGGGACCAATGCAGTCTTTGCTTCCCTCAGAGACTTCTGCACCGTGCGAAAGGTCAGTACCCAAGCCCCAGGTCCCACCAGCTCCGAGATACTCAGGATCCTCAGCATCGGATCCCTTGCTTACCTCCATGACCAACCTGGCCAGCCCGACACCCTGAGCAATCTGACTACCATCCTGTGTCCTCGTCTACAAATGTGGACATGATAGCACCTGGGTCACGGCACTGTCACAGGGACCGACATCTCTGTGTAGCCCTCAGCACGGTGCCTGGTGCCCAGAACACTGCGGTTTGATGGAAGCTTGTGCTCATTGTTAGAGCTCTAACTGATGTCGGTACAGTCACTGGACAGTCCAGAGCCTGGAATAGGCTCCAGAGAGGTGCACAGAGGGCAGAAAGCCTGCTCTCAGCCCCAAACATGCCACTCCAAACCAACATTGTCCGGAAAGCCACATTTCCACTAAACTGGGAAAAAACTGACCACCCCATCCATTGGCTGTTGGCTTCCAAAAATCTGGCTGCTCAGGGTGGGAGGGGAAAAATGGATCATTCTAATCTCTCCCCTACAAGCAGAGAAGCTGAGCTGCACATCTGGACTTGTCCTGTGGCTCCCCAGTGCCAACTTCTTCTGTCACACAGGGCTGGCCATGCATCTGTCACATATCTGCTCTCTCCTATGGGACCCGAAGCTCAAGGGCCCTGTGATGTGGCCTGTGTGTCATAGGGGCCGTGGTACTTCCTCACCTGTTTTGTCCACGTGCATGTGCAGAGCACAGGGGAAGACTGGGGCAGAGAGCCAGGGGCTGAAGCCCAGAGGTGGCAGTGAGGGCAGTGAGGGCTGGAGCCACCCTGCAACAGGAAGGCCCACTGTGGCCCCCAACCCGGACACTGGGTTGGCTCTGGCTCGGTGGGCCTGGACTCCTGCTTCCCCCCAGCTCCTGGGGGCCCTGCAAAGCCTTTCACTTATGCTGGGATAGACTGTTAGGCCTGTGCCAGAAACAGTGAAGGATCCCGGGTCTTCGGAGACAGGCAGGGTGGCTCCCGGCCCAAAGAGGCTGATCTACCCAGAGGCATCCTCTCTATCTTCTGGGTTATTAGTGAAGGGGTGGACACTCCTCGGGGATTCAGGAAGCTTTTCAAGGTCTGGGCCAAAGAGAGAGGTTTCCATCCACATTAGAGCACAGAGCAGTCACCCCAAGGTGACACCAGCTGCCCCGCAGTTTCTGATTAGAATGGTTTCCCCCTAAAGATCTTTTCCAGAGCTTCAGCTTTGTCAGGGTTCTAGACATCCTTCTGTGTGTATTTCTTCTCAGGGACCCCCTTAGATGGCCAGGGAGCTGTAACATTGCTTCTTGGCCTCACACTGTGGTGGGCATACTGGTTCTGGCCTCTGATGCCTTATCTTCAATGGTGACCCTTGGCTGGTTTTAAGCACGACCCCATAGCAAGCCCCTCCTGGAAGTCAGAGACACAATGGAGAGGCACACAGAGACCCTGCCCTCTTGAAACTCACAGTCCATGGACGAGGACAAACAGGAAGGTCAAGTGAGTAGGACCCATGCTACCATACCGGTAAACCCACAGGACGAGAGTGTCCAGGAGAGCCCGGGGCTTTGTGCTGGCAAGGTAAAGAAAGCTCTTCAGAGGAGGTCACTTATCAGCCTGCCAACGGAGACAGGAAGGGTCATAGTTCAACACGGCATTGGTAGGAAGGCTAATGAGAGTTCTGGGCAGACAGTCCTTGTGCAGAGGCCGAGAGGCAAAAGGGGAAAGGGCATGTCGGAGGCAGGGAGACTAGTTCTGCATGGCTGGAGAGAGGAAGGCTGCCAGGAAGAGAAGAGCCAGTTGACCATACTCATTGGCATAGGAAGTGTCTTCCATTCTTCCTTCTATAGACTCCTTCCTCTAGTAAACCCACTGAGTCTTGAATACCAGGAATTTTAAATCATTGTAATGATATTTAAACTGAAGTCTTTCCGACTCAGATCTGATTCCCATTCCAACCTGCATCAAGCTCGAGTATTGTGCAGAAAATAAAAATAGGGCTTTCTCCCACTGGTTTTTCGAGAAAGGGCCCCAAGGCCAGCAAAGCAGTAGGCCTCTTCTTCAGAGAGCAGAGGTCCCAGCTGGTGCACACCCAGAGCCACCGCCCCAGCCCCCCATCCTCCTTTGGGGCAAATCCTCTACCCCTGGAGTAGGACCGTCACAACTGAGCTGAAAGGCAGAGATAAAGCAGAGCGTTCTAGAAAACCCAGCCCAGCTGAATAGGAAAATAGATGTTTTCTGAGAGAAAACCAAAGAAAGAACAGAAGTCTCCTCAAGGGCAGACGGAAGTCGGTGAACAGCTCAGCCACACGTCACCGGTTCAATCCTTATTGAATGCATCAGTCTGTCCAGGGTGGCTAGATATGGTTGCTGGGCATGGGGAGAGCTGAGCTGCACACAGCCACCCCATCCCCAAACCTGCCTCCACTGAGCCACTTGGCTCATTGCTCTCTCCTGGTCAACAAGGTCACTTCCTCGTTGCCAGGAATCGCTGTAAGGAAGGGCATCAGCCACAGACACACAGTGCTCACAAACAGTTTGCACCACAGACACCTGGGAAAGTCCCCGACACGTGTGGGCACACGCCAGCCCCTACCCTGGATCGCAATGTCCACGCTCACGGCTGGCAACAGCACCAGCCTGGCCTTCCCCTCAGACCAAGAGCTGAAGATAGCCTTGTTTCAATGTTTCAGGCCCCAACGGCCCAATCTGTCTGGGGGATTCTTCCCCAGAGCCACAAAGTGGTAGGAAATAGCTGCCTTTGTCCTAACCCATGAACCCTCTCCAAACTACAATCCCCTCCCACAGCCCTATCCACTGGCCATCTTCCTTTTCCTTGTTTTTCTTTGACACCCAGGGGCAGAGATGGAACAGATTGGATACACAGAGCACCTTTCAGGGCTGCTGCAGGGCTCGGGAGGAGCTGCGCCAGGGTCTGCGGAGGAACCACCTCCTTCCTCCTCAGCGGTCAGCTGTCTGCAGCCCCCCGCTGTCCTGCTGCCAGGCCTGCCTCCACCTGGGCCTTGGCACCAGGGGACAGTATTGCCACTGCTTTTACTCAGTACTCTTGGGCCGCAGCACACATCCCTGGGAAAGGCGCCTGATGGGGCAGCTTGGAGCCTGCACTCGGTTAAAGGAGGGTGAGGGAGACCTCACTCCCGCTGGCGGAGCAGGCTCCCCTCCTCCGGTGGAGGTGCTGCCAGTCACGCAGCCGCCGGGCAGCATTCTAGGGGAAGAGGCCAGGGGCCTGGGGCCCATCTCTGCTCCCTGGGGCTGGCAGAGGGGATGGCCCCTCCTTCCAACGCTACCCCCACACTCCCCCCCACCTTACTTTTGCCAGAGCTCCCCCTGACCTGAAAAACAACTCTGCAGCCAGGCTCTTCGGTAGCTCAGGATTGAAGTTTAACAGAGACAAAAATAATTCCCTGGAGTGAGCTATTTTCTGCCCAGCTTTGGGAACAATAGCTCAAGGTGGCAGGCAGTGGGGGCAGGCTTGGGGACGAAGCTGGCCACGGGCCACCCACTGGTTCAGGGCCTTCTCCGTGCCCCCTCCACACTCCCCCTGGAGTGGGATTTTCAGGGAGGGGGGACCATAGGTGGGTTGACCCCAGGTGAGGAGTGAGGGCGGCAGGGAAGGGCAGGCCTGTGGGAACCCGGGGTGCCTGCACCTGCTGGGTTTCAATCTTCCGTGGCTACCCCTCTCTGATCCAATGGAAGGAAGAAGAAAGACAAACACTGCTTGTTTACCAAGCCTGGAAAAGGGGATTCTACATCCATCTGACTATCTCACAGCACTGCTGTATCAGCTGAAATAAATTATTTAAAGCGTTTTAGGAGCCCCTGGGTGGCTCAGTCGGTTAAGCATCTGCCTTTGGCTCAGGTCATGATCCCAGGGTCCTGGGATCCAGCCCCACATTGGGCTTCCCGCTCAGCAAGGAGCCTGCTTCTCCCTCTCCCTCCGCTTGCCTCTCTGCCTACTTGTGCTCTCTCTCTGTCAAAGAAATGAATAAAATCTAAAAATAAATAAATAGTGTTTTATACAAATTGTGATACTCCATAAAAATGTTAGTTACTAGTTTATAATTATTCCCTCCAGGTTTTAAAAGGAGGACGAAATTCAGGTGTGAAAGTGCAAGGCTGTGAGAGCATGTTAAGTAGCACAGGGAGCTGAGTCTGTCTGACAGCCAGGGGAGAGCCCAAACTGCAGCAGGCTGGCCCATCACTCCCTGCCTACAAAGCCCAAGCGCCAATCCCACTTCTCTTCCTCCCTCCCTTCCTTCCTTCCTTCCTTCCTTCCTTCCTTCCTTCCTTCCTTCCTTCCTTCCTCCCTTTTTCTTTTTTTCCAAGACCCTTTGCTTGAGTATTAGTTTCTTTTTGATTTCTCTACACAGAATTTTCTTTCTAACACCTATGGGAAAATATCTGACGGGGATACAGAGTTGGGGAGGGGGGAGGGGATTCACTTATGGAATATCATTAGACTGATTTCATGATAACTCTCCAGAAAGAAACACTCGGCCCCTGTGAAGTCTTAACGAGACGTGCTGGGAAGGGGACCCCTGGACAGCCATCATGCCTTTAGTGAGGAGTTCTGTATCAACAAGGGCCCTCCTGGTCCCACTCCGTCTAACAGTCACGTGTTCAAAGAAAGAAACTACCAGAACACACGCCGGAGGCCTACCTGGCCTAAACCTGTCCATGAATGGGTGCTGTGTGGCCACCCCCCATTATCACCACTGGTCATCATGAATTTTTAAATCAGTTGTCAATGTTTCTGAAAAATAGATTTCACTTTTGGAAAAACGCCAGATTTCCAGCTTTCCGTTTAAAAATGGGATAATCTGGCCATCCTGGGCTGCTGTCGCAGTGGCCACCCTGCTGGCCTGAGGTGGATCTAACCCGGTCCAGACCAGGCTGCGCCCTCCGTACCGCCCCTCCCCCGCCCCCAGGTTTGCAGCCCTCCAGCCTCACTGGTAAGGGAACAGGCTGTGCACAAACCCTGCCTCCCCCACCTCCCACCCGCTGCATCCCAGAACCAGTGACCGGAACTCTCTAAGCTTCCATTCCCTCACCTCAAACGGCGAACAAGAACAATACCTGCCTCATGGTCTGTGGGGATCCAATGAGATAACGCATGTCAAGTGCTCAGCTCAGCACCTGGCAGTGGCACCTGCTTGGGGAATGTTAGCGTTCATTCTCATTCAGGGTTGCTTCAGCAACTGGGGACAAGTCCTCTGAGCTGCAGCCTGGCTCCTTATAATGTTTTAGTCACACAAAACACTTGCCCTTGAACTCTCTTTTCTAGCTCAGGGGTCACAGTCTACCCAGAAATATATTTCCATCCAATAGCCAGCGACTGAGCATACCCGTGATGAGTCGTGTTGTGTGGAGTAGGGACTTGCAAGACGGGCCCCAGCCCTGTTCTCAGAGGCTGGCAACACAGCGGGGTCACGGACCATTGAACAGACAGGCACAGCCCTGTCAGGTGCAATTGAGCACAGAGCTCTCTCCTCCCGGCCCTGCCCCAACCATCCAGCAGCCTGGCATTCAAGAAGGAACCAGGGGTGCCTCTGACTCTCCTTGTCCTTCTAGGTTCCAAAACTTTTCAGAGCTTTACTAAAAGACACTTAAAGGCAAATTAGCTCGACTTCCCCTCTAGGTTCTCAGGCTCCACACTTGAGTTCTTCCGAGGCACACTGGTTAACATAATTTCATCTCAACAAAGCCATTCAGATCTCCGATGGAGTTCATTATAATGGAATTTTACCTGAGGCTGTCATCCCCCACTTCTTAACATCATGGCACCCAAGATGTCAGTGTGCTTGCCAGATAGGCTGGGCAGAGGCACCTTCCCGTCCCTGGCAGAAGTCCGGAAATTCAAAGTTGTTTGGAACAAAGAACTCTGCCCCGAAGGTGTTTTCCAGCATCATCCTGGCCAGCCTGGAACTGTCCCATTCACCCTCCACTGGCACCACCTACTGCCTCTTTACCAGCCCTCCTCAGACAGGAAGGGGAGAGAGAAGACGGAGTTGAACAACCAGGAGGACACCGTGCAGGACAAATCGTGGGCAGGTGAAGCAGAGACAGACATTCTAGACTTCAGAAGATCTGGAATTTAAGTTCTGGTCTGACTTAGGAGCTTGATGACTTTGGGCAAGAAATTTAACCTCTTAACTTTTTTTTTTTTTAAGACTTATTATATGAGAGAGAGAGAGCAGGGAAAAGGGGCAGAGGGAGAGGGAAAGAGAAACTTAAGCAGACTCTATGCTGAGCATGGAGCCCAACCCCCAGCTCAATCTCATGACCCTGAGATCCTGACCTGAGCTGAAACCAAGAATCGGACACCTAACCGACTGTGCCACCCAGGAGCATCCCCCCCTTAACTTCTTTGAATGTCAGTTTCCTCTTCTGTAAAATGGGGATAACAATATTACCTACCCCATAGGATTATTGAGGGGCATGCACAAGAAAATGCATGAAAAAATTTAACACGGTGCCTGGAATGTGTAAGCTATAATAACCATTGGTTTATTACAATGGTCAGCTCCTATATGATATAGTAGCCTCACAGAGGTCAAAGGTTGGTGTAGAGAGAGACAGTGGGGCAGAGTTGGGGTGGGAGGTGCTCGAAGACTGGGTGGGGCCCTACCACCAAGCCCAGTGTGGGCCTAGTGACCAAGATGAGGCCCAGGGCAGAGGCACTCTCCTGTCCCTGGAGCTGACAGGCACAGACTAGATAGGTAATTACAGGATTGCGGCCTGGGGTGGCCCATGCAACTGCTCCGCCAGCCACATTCTTTTGCGGGTGGCTGGGTGAGTGGGCAGCTGGCTGTTTATGCGGCTGCCAGGACACTGGGTCTATCTAACACCTATTCAACCCAGCACCTCCAGGCAGAATGTTCAGCCTTGGAAGGGAAAAAGATTCTCTGTGGGCATTCTGCTCCTTTCCCCAGGGCACCTTCTCTGTTCTCTCCACCCCAACCCTTGAGCACCTCCGATTGGACAAGTCAGGGGGTCGAAGGTCAAGGCCGGACTCTGAACAATTAGTCTTCAATTTACCTCACCTGGAGCCTTCAAATATTCAAAAAGCCCTGGACAGATGTAAATCCTATCTCTGCCCCCAGCGCCCTGAACTCTGATTAGCTAATAAGCAGAGTTCTGAGATTTCCGTGTCCTTTTCTCAAAATCAATGCCCAGGAAAAATCTACCATCACAACACCCTTGGCAAAATGCAATTCAGTGGGTATTAACTGGTCACCTAGTATGTGCTCAGCATTGTCACCAGGCTCTTGGTTGAACAGAAAGGGACGTTAGAAACTCCTCAAGTGCAACTTTTTCATTTTAGAAATGAAGTCTACATCAGGCGTTGAAAAGGTTGGGGAACAATGGGAACTTTTATCCCCGGCTGAAGGGAGTGCTTTTTGGTACCAGCACGTGGAAAAGGGTTTGGCCCTGTAGAGCAATGCCCAACCGAAGTCCCTGTGCCCCAGCAGCTCTGCCCCCGGTTCCAGCCTGGAGAAACGCCTAGGTGCACCGGGAGACAAGCACAACATACTCCCTGCAGTGTCACCACGGTAACTCCAAACCGGAAACAACCCAAATGTCCATCACCACGAGGGTCGATGTACAAATTGTGGCACATCCTTACCATGGACACCACACTGAGTGAAAACTAGTGAACTACCTCTGGGAGCTTCGACATGGACAAATCTCAGAAATGTGACACGGAGTGGAAGATCGCAGAGAGCACGCTTGTGGGTAAGCTCCAAAGACAGGCGGAGGTAAACAATAGATGGGTTTGCAAAGCTTGCGTAGATGAAAACTTAAAAAGAAAAGGAAGGAAATAACTAACGTTCAAAATATTAGTGGGGTGCAGAGGGAGGAAGGGGATGCAAATGGGAAGAGCAACAGGAGCTCATGAGGCGCTAACGATGTCCCGTGCTGAATTTAGGTGGTGCGTACAGGACATAAATAATACGTATATATTATAGTATTCTTTAATCTATATGTAAGCATATTGGGTGTATGATATATTTCACAGCTAAAAATATAAAAAGAATGGGAGAATCTGAGTCCCAGAGAAGCTAAATAACTTTCCCAAGCTCACCAGCTAACAAATGGCAGGAAGAGAAATTTACCAAATCTGAGTTCAGCCAGCTACCAAGACAGCCATTCCTGGATTCTCAAGGGACCTCTCGCAATGATGAGTTCCTGGCCTAGTAAATTTGAGAACAATTGCAAGAGTCTTTACTTGTCACTGTTAAATTCCCAGCGTCTTGAATAGTGCCTGGCACACAGTAGGCCCTCAATGCATATCTACTGAATGACTGTCTGTCTCCCATGCTTTTTGAGGGCTTACTTCATGCCGGACACCTCACTTACGTCATCTCTAGTCCTCACACACGCTCCATAAGGGAGTTATTCTTATCCCAGTTTTCAGATAAGCAAACTGAAATTCAGAGAGGTTAAGAAACCTGCCCAAGGTCACAGGCTAGAAAGTGACAAAGCCAGGATTTGAACCCAAGGGTGTCAAACTCAAATCCTGTGTTCCTCCTATTCTGCGAGCCTGCCAGCACAGCTTCTAACAGCACTACTTAACATTTCGGTCATATGCCAAGGAACCCTGGAGGCCCCGGCTGAAGGGTGGGCTGAGCACTTTCTCTTTCCTCTCCCTCCGTCTCCAGGCTCTGGCACGGGGAGCCCAGCAAGCAGGGCAGAGTGTGGTCACAGGTTAGCTCTGCAGTGGGGCAGACTGCTGCCTCTCCTTCAACCCTGGTTTCCCATATACATGCTGGAGAGAGTAACAGCAGCTTCCTCCAAGCAGAAGCTGTCAAGATGAAAGGAGATAAGAAATTGCACAGTGCCTGGCAGAGGCTGTCAGATGAGGCTAGATTCCATGTCTCCTTCCAGGTAGGCTAGCTTCAGGACTGTTCCTGAAGGGGTAGCTAGGCAGGGAAACAGTAAACAAGATGAGATTAGCTCGCAGTTGGCCAATGGGACAATAACCCTTCCTTGGTGCCCATAGCACACAGTAGGTTATCAATAGAGTGGCTTGTCTGAAATTGAGAGGGTGTTTGTTATTTGCCTTCCAGACCATTCAAATCTTATTTGATCCCATGCAATCTCTCTGCACAGAGCTCTCTCTCTCAGATTCTTGTCTGCTGTTTTTACCCAAGTTATGTACCCAAGACTGCTGGAGAGGCCCTGAGGCCTGAGGGTGCTGGCAGATGGAGCCTCCTTTGAGAGGCCACTGTCCCCAGAGTAACCTTTGGGCAAACCGAGCTTGCACCCAGGTCAACCTGTTCAAACCAGTTAGTAAATCTAACCCTGCCACACACAAACATTTATTGCAGGCCTGTTAGGTACCAGGCATGGCACTAAATGCCCTGTGGCTTCCCATGAATGCAGAAGTGGTAGCGTTCTGTGGAGGTTAAGACAGACCCAAGTGTGAGTCCTGACTGTCCCACTCCTCAGCTGTGGAACCTTGGCACATTGCTCAACCTCACCAAGCCTCAGTTTCCCATTTGTCATAGGAGCATCACAGTGGTTCCTATCTCACGGGGCTGTGGCGGATGTGGGAGGCCATGCATGCATTGTACCTAGCACAGCCCCTGGTACTACTGAGCTCAGGGTTCAATGAGTAGCTGTTCCTGGAGCTACAACTCCAGTGCCAGCAGGTGGCACACACTGGATGTGTCACCAGCAAAGCCTTGGGCCTCGTAGGCACCCCACAATATCACACCTTGCACAACACCTCAAAGCTTCAACCTGTGGTCAGAAGGCCAGAGAGAGGCAGCAGCTTCCCAGGAACCGGCTTCTGGGTCCTGCCCAAACTCCACGTGCCCGCTGGTGCAGCTGCCCACGCCCTGCTCAGGACCAGGACTCTCCCCTGCGCAGAATGGGGACTTTGTGTGGCATCTGGTTCTGGAAACACTGCTTGGCCTATTCCTTGGCACGGGACCTGCAGGGCAGGTTTGCAAAAGCATGACACACGCTCAAACTCCCCTAGCGCCTGCTGCTTCTGCTTCTCGCTTTTGCCATTTACTGACCAGCCGTCCCCTCCTCCCCTTCCAGCCCAGAGGTTCTCTTCCCTTCGCTGGCCCCACAAGTCGCTTCAAAGTGTGGGACTTCCCAGGAGGCCTTCACCTGCCCTCTTCATTTGTTGGTGATGAGAACAACTTCCTTCCTGCCAGAGTAGACAGTCCCTACACCATATCGATGAGGC
Organism: Ursus arctos; assembly: GCF_023065955.2. NCBI lineage: Eukaryota > Metazoa > Chordata > Mammalia > Carnivora > Ursidae > Ursus > Ursus arctos. The sequence goes on from NW_026622941.1 coordinate 38,438,512, forward strand.
TCCACCCCCATGCCAGGCTCCCCAGTCACTCTCATGCTGACGCCCTGAAGGCTCTCCAGGAAGCCCACCCTGAGCATCTGGACCACGAGGCCCAAGAACACAGAAGGGAGGGAAGTTTCTTTTCTACATGTCACCGCAGCAGGAGGCAGTCACTGCCACCAACGCCTAGAGTTTGGGTTGAGCAAGAAGTCTGTCTCCGCCCTGGACCATTTCCCCAATAGTCAGACCAAGAGGAGACAGTCAAACTCCAGTGTCCAGGGGGACTGACTCCATCTCCCGCTAAGCAGTTCTTCTCTGGCTCTGACCTCCACTCTGCTCACCAGTTCCCCAGAACCCGACTACAAGTGACCTGTGCCCTTTATCCACATGAGCAAGGTTTGACTACCTCCCCTTCTTGTTGTTTACACGCTTGAGAGCTGGACTTCCCCGTGGTATGGTGTGGCCCCCAGAGATCTGGGAAGCTGTACAGATAAAATGAAGAGGCCGCAGATATGCGGGAAGAGGGAAGAGGAAGCAAGAGGCAAAGTCTTGGCTCCATTATAAATCCCAATTCCCCCGAGGGGTAGCTGAAGGGGAGTTGGCAGGCCTTCCTGTCCCCGTCTGATGTAGGTGTGGGGCAGGAACACCAAAGGTGAAGCCAGTCATAAGCCAAGGGTGAAAGTCACATGAGCAAGTGGTAGGCTGGGTGGGGGGTGGTGGGAGAGGGTGGCTGGGGGCAGTGCCGCCCTCAGGGAAAAGCCTGGAACTGGCTGATAATACCAGGGAACAAGGTGGGGTGTTGGGGCTGCCCTCAGAATTAAGCTACCCCCATCTTCCCCTCAACATGAAGGACTTCCCCCAACTTCTCTTCCTCATTAAACCCACTCCCACCCATCTTCCCTTCCCCAGTGTGACCTCTGCTGACTTGGAGAATGACTAAATATCCCAGTGAGGCCTTGACAGCTACAGTGTATGGCCGTTGTCCTGACATAACTTATTAACAGCACCCCTGTCACATTCAAAGTCTCCCAGTTTGGACAGTGAATTATATGGTCACTGTCTCTAGCCCACCAAGAGGGCACTGACACGGGACAGGGTGAAGAGGGGATTGGAGAAAGGCATGACTGGAAGCGAGGCCTGTGGTCCAGAGCCACAGCGGGCTGGTTTCTGCCCAGCTGGATGCTCTCGGACCTGGATGGTAGTGAAGAGACAGCTGAGAGCAGCTGCCCCTCATGGGGCTCACACCGTCTCAGGGAAGAGGCCCGATTTCGTGGGTTCTGCTGCCTGTCACCCCTCAGAGGGCCTAGCACCAAGCGGGGTGCATAAGAGGCTCTTAATCAAACCTTGCCATTTTCTTGCTTCCCTCTCCCTGCATCCACAGCAGACTCACGGTGATGATGAACAGAAAGCTGGGGGGCTAGAACTCATCCTGTCCAGGAACAAACTGGAACGTCATCCAAGCTCAGACTTCCAGTGCTCCTGACTCTGGCCCTACGGCCACCAGAACCCAACTGCTGGACAAAGACAACAGCATGTTTCTAGTAGAGGTTCCAGAAGCAGATCTCAGCCAGGATGGCCACTGCCCCCTAAGGATGTGGAGTGCAGAACTGGACAGCTGAAGCTCCCTCTCCTGCTTGGATAACTGCTTGGTCTGGCCCCTGAACCCCAGGCCAAACGTGGGGGACAGTGGCTTCAGACACTGGCTACTTGCTCTGAGAGTGGAGGGTGGGGGACCAGGAGGTCCTCTTGGGGCTTCCTCTGAGACTTAATCCCAAAAGGAGATGAGTTCTGAGGTAGGATAGGGAAGAAGACTGAGAAACCACAAACACAAATAACCAGGGTGCCCCAAACTGTACCAGATCTTCCACAATGTTTCTACAAATAAAATGTGGTGGCCTTGACCAAGGAGCTATGAGGGGTCAGGAAAGCTTCCTAACTCTCCTTCCTTCCTTCCTTCCTTCCTTCCTTCCTTCCTTCCTTCCTTCCTTCCTTCCTCCTTCCTTCCTTATCTCACTCTCCCCTTTTCTTACTTTTTTCTCTTCCCTCCTTTCTTATTCTTTACCCTGGAAAGGGTCCAAGTTGTGGCTAATGAGGGACCAGCCAAACTGAAGCCATGGGACCCAGCCAGAGTACAGACTGTGAATCCCCAGCATTTTGCAATTTGAGTCAGCGTCACACCACAGCCTGGTTGTGGGCTCAACTCATATGGATCCAGAGAGGCCGCTGAGTGGGGGGCAATGGACTTGGGGGTTCCTATTTCTGCTCAAGGATCTGAACCACCACCCAAAACAAAAGCCAGAGAGACATTTACAGTCTTACTACCTCCTGGTCTGGCTGCATACCATTCCAGAAGGATCCTCAATCCCCTCCAGCACTTGGACAGGGAAGGGACGAGGAAGGCTCCCCAATGCACAACACTCGAAGATCACAGAGTTGAGGTTCCAGTGTCTAGACTATCCATTTCCACCTCAACGAACTACCCCCACTTCTGAGCTTGGCTTAAAACTTTCTTCAACAACACCATGCCTTCCCTAGTCTTAGAATCTTCCTGACTTCTTGTGCACACCCACCTTGTTAACAGAGATGGGGCACTAACAAGATCACTAGGCAGCCACAGAATGAGAGGCTGGAAGTCTACAGGGCTGGGATGTACCTCCTGATCCTTGGAGAAGGATAAGAGCTGCGGATTTACCGCAAATCCACAATCTGTTCACAGTCATACCATAGCGATCCCATAATCATTGCTGTATTGGGTGCCCTTTCACAGGAGTGGCCACCACGAGCCATGAGGAAGACAGCCTTCCAGCAGGGAGCCGGAGTGGAGCTGACTCTGCCTAGGAGAGCTTCTGCAATGCTCAGAAAATGCCTGCCCAGTTGCTTGCCTGGGCTCTGGCCCCTCTGGCTGCAACTGAGCCCAGACAGGAGGCTGACTCACTCACCGCAGGGAGGAGGAGGAAGAGGAGGAGGAGGAGGAGGAGGAGGAGGAGGAGGAGATGCGGGAAGGGCCTCCGCTGGGAGACCCAGTGCTCTCCCAACCCAGGCAGCCTGGGTCTCAGCCTCAGTGATCCATAGGGGAGGGGGGCAGTGTCCACTGCTCCCTCCAGACCACATATTGTTCCCTCCCGGATACTTCTCCTGAATTCTCCCCCACCACCCACAGATGTGGGACCCTTCAGTCCCCAAACAGACACTACTCCCTGAGCCCCTCCTCGATCAGATGCTTGCCCCTAAGATCCTCTCAAAATCTATGGATAGGCTTTCCTGAAAAAATAAATCCAGTGCATTAGGGCCAACTAGGGCTAAAATCACTGGTGGTTTAAAAAAGAAAAAGGAAAAGAAAAGAAAAAAAAACCACTCTACTTAAAAGATCGAACTCCACCCTCGCAGGTGACCGTACATAGGTCCTAGAAGATGATAAGGCTACACACACCCCACCTCCAGGAGACCTTAGCACCGTCGCCAGCCAATCTCCCTTTCTTATTCCTCCCCTCCATGCCAAGGCTCCCCAACAGAGGAAGAAAACAAATGCTTCTGGTTGCCCAAGTGCGGAGCGCTGTGCTAGCAGAGAATTTGTGTGTTAAACTGCCTGGCACCGAGGAGGTCGTTGCTCCTCTCGCCAGCCTGGCACGAACTTTAGTTCTCCTCAGACTTCAGTGTCCCGTCAGTGCCTCATGGCACGACAGCCCAGATCTCAGTAGCCAAGTTCGCCCCTGCGATTTAGACTCTCGTGTTTGCACCCGGGCACTCAGGGCCGGTACCCCCGACGCCCCTTCCCCGGGCCCAATCCCGACCGCTCGGGACCCCCTTCCCCGCCTCTCGCGGTTCCGCACCTGGTCCGGCGGGTGGGCACGCTGCTCCGCGCTCCCGGCGCCTCCCGCTCGGCTTCTGCGTTTTGACAAGCAGAGGCAGCCCAGCACCTGGCCCCGCCTCCCTCAGGCCTCCGCCCCTCTCCGGGCCCCGCCTCTGGACACGCCCCTTCCCTTGGCCCGGCCAAGAGGACCTGCCTCGCCCCGCGAGCGCGCTGGCGGCTTTGCAACCATCTTGCCTCGGAATCAACCACTGGGAGACTCTGCCCGGGGTAGTCCTCCGCGACTGAGGTGCACAGGGCGAGGCGTGCTTCTGTCCGCTGTGCGTGCGAGTTTTCAATGGTTACGTGTGTGCAGATCCACGCTGTGCCCGCGGCAATCTGTGATGCATTCGCCCACCTCCCGCCGCCAGGGCTTTACCCAGCCTGCTGCAGACGCCTCTTCCAGGTGCGTCACCCCGACCTGGGCTGACCGGACCGGGACTTCGTCGTCTGCCGGGCTGGGGGCGTCTGCCGCCGGCATCATCAGTTCTCTCTGCGCTCGTGGGAAATCCCGGGCGCCGCTCGCGGTCGCGTTACTTCTGCAGAGCGCCAGGGAGCTCAGCCCGACCCCACAGGCTAGGATAAAAGAGCAAACGGAAAACGGGGCCCAAGTGGAGCCTGGAGCTGCGTCGTTGTCCCCCTCGAAACCGCCTAGCCCGCGACCGCGGCTGATCACGTCGCGAACCTCATCCTAGCGAGCTTAGTCTCAGCTTCGCTGGACCCTGGCCCGCGCCACCCGCCCCATATGACACTGGTGTGAAGAAAAGAGAGGAGTTAAAGAGTGTATCATGAGACCTGGAATTGTAGGTAGATGGGGAAAATCCGCCTTAGGAAATTTTGTCTAGAAGTTACTCTGCTTCCTTGGCTACGTGCTAGGTACCGCTCCAGCTGCTAGAGGAGAGATGAAAAAGATGTGGTCCCCTCCTTCTTAGAGCTCACTGTCCAGTGGGGGAATGTACAAATAAATAGTCACTACAACATAATATTCTGTAATGGAGATGCCATGGCCACCAGCCGTCCAGCAGTCGGTGAGCTCCTTTAGGCAGAGAAGGAAACCATGGCTGAGGGACAAGCTGAATAGGTGGAAAATTGAGGTATAGAGAGGTTAAGTGATTTGCCCAACATGACACAGCTATTCAAGGAAGGACAGCACTAGAGCCCAGCCAGTTTGCTGGTACTGTAGCCTCTGAACCATTTATGAAACAGTTATGCTAGACTGTGTGAGATAACCAGCCCCTCTCAACTTCTCGATAAGTGGATCAAGAGAAAGGGACCAAGGCTAAGCAGAACAAAGAACCTTCAAACAGCAAAATTTGTTGAGCACTGAAACAGTTCATGAAGAGAAGATCATGGAAACTTTCCCTTTGGAAAGGTTTTAAAAAATAGAAGAGACACAGACTGGTTGAATTGGGGAATGGACCATCTATTCTGAGAAACAGATAAAAGGAAGTACCCCTTTGGAGGGCCTGCCAGACGGATGGATGGATTCCTGGCTTGTCATGAAAATAAAAGAAAGAATCCCCTTGCCTGAAGCATCATGGGAAAACCAGCAGTGATTCTCATGGGAAGAAAAATATAAGAGGAAATCTCTAATAACCAACACCTTGGGACATTCTCAGGAAGTTCCATGAGCCTCTGGAAGAAGTCACTTTTGTGGTGCTTAATTGGCCAGATGAGTGAACCTGGCATCTTGAAAATAAACCTTATCCAAAAGTGGTAGAAGACAGCTACTGAGTATTCCATAGCCACTGACTGTTAGTCTCTTTTCGTAGCTCTTCGTCTGATGTTTGTCACCACCCTGGGAGTTGGGCAGAGCAGAAAATACTCTCCCCGTTGTACCGTGACGAGCAGAGTTGTCAAAGTTCTTGCAGGTGGGGAGTGACAGTCACTTGAACCCAGGTCTTCTCTCTGCACTTTCCATTGCTGCGTGGGGCGGCTCAAAAAAAAAAAAAAAAAAAAAAACCCAGTTATTTCCATGGGCTTTTCACCTGTTGGACCACAATTCTAGATAACCCGGATTTGTAGATCACAGATGTTTTCAGAGTCCCCAGCATGCACTGCCATCCGCCCTATCCCTTGTCCCTAACCAAGTTCTTTGTATCTTCCCCCAATACCTGAACTGCTCTCTCATCCGTCTCTCCAGACCTATCCTCCGTCAGGTTCCGTCTCTCGGATCAGACCCCTCGTGACATCTCTAGGCCAAAGTGACCGTCAATTCTCTGGTCTTTGTAGCCTGTATTGTCTGTATGGTATGCTGGACCACCTGACAATGAGCCAGCTTGTACGTATATTGAACAAGGATTGATCTTTCACCTCAGCTTTCTTCTTAGGAATGTCCTTTTGTGAAAGTAGAAAAGCAAGAATACATGAGAGTCACTTCTCCCCGTTTTGTTGTAATCAGTAATCGCCTCCTAATCCTATGTAGCCCTAGCCAGGGACTAGGAAGGGTGGTTGCTCTCCACACCCTGTTCTCTTGAAGACTTTGGTGACAGTGAGCATTCCCGTGCTACAGAACCGCTTTTAACTCCTCCCACGTGACTGCTATTCAACACATGTTCTAGAACCCCGACAGAAAACACTAATTTTCTCTTTCTTTTCCTCAAAGTTCACATTTCTCATATTCTCACTTGTGCCTGGGAGGGGGTAGTGGTCCTTAGAGGGTGTTCACGTTGTGTTTTTGTCAGTATTCATCTCTGGGAAGTTACATCAGAGGATATCTCGTAGGCACTCTGTGTGCAAGTTGCCATGCTGCAGTGCTATAGACCCAAAGGTCTAGAGAAACAAAAGAGTCCTTCCAGGCATGAGCCACTTGCAAGGGAAGATTCCAGAAGTGCCAGGCTAAGGTCACCCCTGTGCACTTCATTTCACAAAACCTGGGGAAAGGCAGAGCCTCTTGACCTCTCTACCAGACTTCCGGTGGCTAGACTGGCCTAGGCAGGCCTGCAGCCAATCCTCAGCCAATGGACTCCCCTTTTCTGCATCCTGTTCCCTCTCCTTGAGCCTGGCTGGCACCCTCTGAACTTCTTGCCATGGGGCCAGAGCTGGAGTAGATCACGTTGTCCCTGTGAGGTTCCCAGAAGCCCTGTCCCCGTGGGCAGAGGATTATAAGCTGTCCATAGGCAACACTCCAGGCAAAAATATGCCCTTTGAACTCCCTGGAGCACTTCCGTCTAACTATTTGCTTTTCCATGTTTTAGGGTCCTTTTCCCTCCTTAAATATCTTAGAGTTATGGGCTTGGCGGAAATGAAGGGAAGACGCTCAACAAACTCCCAAAGAACATTCTGAGAGACACAGAGATTCATGGGTTCATAGAGACAGAAGCCACCGGGCATCCTCTCAGTTCCCTTTAGAGATTAAAAAACATGAAGTCCAGAAAGGTTAACTCATTTGTCTTTTCTAATCCATGCTAGGAATGTTCACTCTGTTTATGTTCCAGATGGTGAAAATGGAATGAATAAATGGAAGAAACTGTAAGCAGAGAAAGCAACCTGAACAAAAGGGTCTTCCCAGGACAGTGTTTTTCAAGTTTTTAACTGCAAGCCACAGTAAGTAATAAGTATTTATCGTGACCTAGTATACCCATGCGTATGTATAAGTTTTATGAAGCGAGAGATGCCCTGCAATATTTTCCATTATTTTCCCCACCCTTCCTTCCTCCTTCCCTCCCTTCCTTCCTCCTTTCTTCCTGCCTGCCTGCCTTCCTTCTGTCTTTCTGTTTTTCTTTTTGGGATCCATTAAACTGACTTCACAACCGACAACGGGTTGTTAGCCTGAAGTTTGAAAAGTCCCTCCCACCACGGGGTCCCCTCAATCAGAACCTGCGCCATGAGATTCCCAGAAAGGCCTTTGAGAGACCGGCTGGTCTTACACAGAGCACCCTAGGGACCCTGGAGAGACTCCGTGGTGGCTCCAAGGCTTTGGAGGCTTCTGTCTCCAAGGCCACACGGTCAGGGTTAGGTCCCTGAGACAGCATGTATCCACTCACTTTGTGGCCTTCAGCTCAGCTACCTTACCATGCTCCCATCCTTTCCAGCTTCGAGGGGTTCTTTTCACCGTAGGAAGTTTTATGGCATCTCAGAAATCCTGACTTTGCCAGAACAGGACAGCTGTGGAGGCGTTGTGTGCAATGCCGTAAGTGAGTAGCCACGGAGTCAGCCTGCCCAGGAAGAGTTAGGGCACTGATGGTTATTCTGTCCAAATTCATCTGGCTCCAGGGCTCCATTCCCAGTAGCCCAGCTCATGTCTCCATCCCCGGGGCTTTTGGCACTTGTCTTTCCCACCTGCTCCCCCATCCTTGAGCCCTAGGCTGCCAGCCTCCTGGCCCACACACAGTGTCTGCTGGCATGGTAAAGCAGAGCCTAGGGGCCGGATGAAGGAAGGTATAGACTCCCACCTGCACCTCCGAATAGAGGCAGCTCCAGAGCTCTCCCAGGCTCCCAGGTATTTGCTGGGCTCCCATCCAAACCCCAGGAGACAATGATGACTCTTCAAGCCCCAACCTCAACCATAGAGACCAGCAGAATTAACTAGAAGCTCAGGGTCCTTTCCCACCTACAGTAGCCTGTGGCTGTAAGTTTTGCAACAACTACAATTACCCTAGTAGGAGATGAAGAGAGCCCTGGCCCCTAGTCCTCAGAGAACTCTTATTTTGCTCCTCTGGAAGAGTATCTTGTGGGAGAGCCTTGTAGGGGGGGTAAATGGAGGGCCCCATGGCAGTGCAGTAGGCATCTTGGGAGCAGGTGAGAGTGTGGGCTGCAAAGGCCAGTAGGGGAGAGCTGACTCTTCTCACAAGAAGCCCCCGTGCCACAGAGGGGAGCCTTCTAACGCAATTAGGCAAACAGCTCCTTTCCTTCATACCAGAGAGCAGAAGCCCCACAAGCTCGTCCTGGGCACGCCTGCTTCTTTCTCCAGAAGAACAGGAAGGACATTCCGTAAGCAGTCCAGGAATGCATTAAACAACTCTCCCCTGGGGCCCCAACTCCAGAAAGATGTGGCCGTTGACAGCTCTTCTCCTTTGCCTTTGGCCTCTGGCCTAGGACAAACGCTGCATAGCACGGATGCCCCTTTGTTGGATGTGGCTCATTGTCCTTTGTCAGTAAAAATGCCACCATTGTTGAAACTGTTGTTTCTGGCGTCCACCTCCACTTCCGGTAGAGTCTTGATAGTGGGGTCATGTTGCTTTGTATCGTCCACATGTCCTACAACCAAAAAGTGGTCTCTAAACATTTTTTTTTAAAGATTTTATTTATTTATTTGACAGAGATAGAGACAGCCAGCGACAGAGGGAAAACAAGCAGGGGGAGTGGGAGAGGAAGAAGCAGGCTCATAGCGGAGGAGCCCGATGTGGGGCTCGATCCCGTAATGCTGGGATCACGCCCTGAGCCAAAGGCAGACGCTTAACCGCTGTGCCACCCAGGCGCCCCTCTAAACATTTTTGATTCCAGAAACCCATTGGCCAAAAAAGTTGCCATCCCTATACATGAATATGATTTTTAAAGTTCTATCATTAGCTCATAGATCAAGTCACACCACACAGTTAACGGTGAGATTCCTTATCAACATTAGCAAATGTGAGTATTTCAAATAATAATATTTCATATTTCAAATGGTGTTCTTGATACTTTTGAAACTTTTTACTCACTTCCCTGACACCCCCTCTTTGCATTCAGATGCTTCATCCAACATACCTGACACGTGACCATCTCGTAAACAGACCAAGGGAGGGTGCTGGTGTCAATCTGTATATTAAATGTATTAAAGCTTAATTTTTAAAAGGTGGAAAACAAACGCAAAAGAAAGCCTTTAACGCTGTCCTCCCGTATCCAGTAGATCACGTAGTCCCTCCTCCCTGGGAGACCTCTGCACCAGAGAACAGAGAAGTAAGATTTAGACCGTGAGGGTTCAGCAAGTTTAGGTGACCCATCCAAGTTTACAAGTGGTGGGTTGCAAAGAAAGGACCAGAGGCCAGATCGACTGCCTTGAGATCCAGGTCTCACTTTTGCATCACCCTGTGCCTCCTCTCTCCTCTGGAAGAAGTGGAGCACATTTTATATATGAGAGAAAGAATCTCTTGAAGGCTAAGAAGCTAAAATCTTTGATCCATCTGGCTTACTGAAGCAAAACCTGAGGCAAGATCCAGGTAGAATCTGCTGTGGACTCTGCCTGGAACCACAACTGCCAACAGTCTGACGCCACAGGTGCCCAACAGAATGAACCAGAGAGGCAAACAGGACATGCTCTCCTAGCACTTGCTATTAGCAGGAAAGGTTGGTGGCCCCTTGTGGGTAATGAGGAGTAGAAGAGTAGCCTTTACGTTCTTAGCTTGGCCACCACCAGAGACCTTCCTTCAACCCACATTCTCTAGAGTTGTCACTCAGTTAGGGTTCCTCAAACCTGTGTGTCCAGCTTGAGTGACCTCCGAGTGGTAGCCACCAAGCTAGAAAGAACATGGTGAAGAGGCCTGAACCACCAGGGGCTTCAGTCCCTTCTTCACAGGCCTCACCTCAGTGGCACATTTTTCCCATAACCCTCCTCCTCCCCACCCTTCTTCTCTGTCCAGACAGGCCAAGTACTCCTTCTTAGAACTTTCTTTCCTGACCTCCCTCTGCTCCCAGTTTACCTCACATATCTTTGTACCTTATTCATCACCAAGCTCCTCATCTGTCAAGTGGTGGGGAGTTTAAGAGCTGACAGTCAGTGAGTCTATGACTTGGATCTGCCCAGATAGGAGAATAATATTCCAGTTGCCAACGCTTCCCTGCATTCTCTATACCTTTCCCTCTAGTGAAACCCAAAGTGTGGGTGAGGATAGGTCGAGAGAAAAATTTAAGCAAGTAGTTCAGGTGCCCCATCATGAAAGCGCCCGCTATTGTCTCCTCACCAGGTAGAGAGAGAGGTTCTGAACAGGATGCTGGGCCCAGAACAATGAATTACTGCAGTGAGTCTGAGTTCTGTGCCCTCAAAGTAATCTCAGTATCCCAGTTTCCTGTCCTCTTTTCCTCCCCCCAAGAAGGGATTTCTTGACAGGAATCAGTAGTGAATCCCAAAGGCAAATGTCAAAATTTCCACTCTTGCTTCCTAGAGATGATTACAGTAATTCAACCATTTCTGCCATGTTGGGAACTGGAACTCTGGAGAAACACATGCCTCTACATCACCTTCCCTGCCTCCATTTCTCCCCCATTCTATGAGACTTAAACTTTGGACTGATACGGTATACCCTGTTAGTTGTGACATTGCAATCTGCCTGATAGAGAGACTGATTTGGTGCCTGCAGCTGGTGTACTTCCTTGTCAAAGCCCTGAATTCGAGTAGACACAATCCCTGCTTTGTGATTAATAATTGTTTCCCCTCTAATCACTTGTTATCAGACTGCATTAGACTATCCGTTGACATTTGATCTGCAATAATTAAGGATTTATTGCCATGTTTCTTTCTCCTACACGGCACACACCCTTCAAATAGAGGGCATTTGAGGACAAGTGGTGTTGGAGCCGGAACAATTGACAAAGAATTGTAGGTGTCAAGGTTGCATTACCTTCATCTCAACCCCAGCCTTGAAAAAGATGTTTCATTTCTAACAGTACAATGGATTAGATACCCTGAATGAACCTCTCAGTTGAAATAACAATTTTAACAACAATTTTAATTAAACAACATTTAATCTTAAATGTACCACCACGCTGGCACAAAAGAAAGAAATCTAAAGAACTCAAAGTAAAGTGAAAGTAGGAGCAGAAATTGGTGAGCAAGGACCAAAGGGGGTCTTTACCTCGAGAGTGTCATTAGAACCCTAGGAACCTCGAACTTTTACTCTGGTGGCTTCACAGGGTGTGGGGACAAGAGATACAGCCAAGGTATCATCCTGCATAAAGTTGGGCCCTCAAAGTACACCCCAAAACTCTGTGTAAGAATTAGAAATCAACCTTCACATAGAAGGAGACAGTAAGGAAATTGGAAATTGGTCTGAGTCCTTCCCAATGGTAGGAAAGATAATAAATACCCCTTCAGAATTCACAACCACAAATCTGAGTTGGTAGTTCAAATTCATATGCTGTGTGATCCAAACAAGAACAAAAACAAAAACGAAGAAAACCCTCAGGCAGAAATTTTAAACTGATCTTAGGTTGGTACTACTCAGGTAACCGGCTGAAGCCGATGTAAATTCTCTCTGTGGGAACCCATCCACACTGCAACACTCAAAGACTTATCACGGGTGAAATTTCGAGGAAATTTACAGCTCATGATCAAAGTCACAAAACATGGAAACTAAGCACACTGAGTGGGAATCAACAGAAATAGGTCCACAACGTCTTCAGATGTTTACGTTTTTAAGCATTATTTATTATTTGAGAGAGAAAGAGAGAGACAGTGGGTGGGGAGGAAGGGCAGAGGGAGAAGGAGAAGCAGACTCCCCACTGAGAAGGGAGCCCGACGTGGGACTCCATCCCAGAACTCTGAGATCATGATCTGAGCCAAAGGTGGACACCTAACCGACTGAGCCACCCAGGTGCTCCCAGATGTAAAAATTTTTAATCACAGAATATAAGATAGCTAAGTCTAATAGGTTTACAGAAATGAAGAAGAAGCTCAAAAAAGTGGTCAGGGAATAAGAGACTACAAATAACTAATCAGACTTGGAAAATAACCAAAAAGAATTTCTAGAAATAAAAAGTAGTAAGTGTTGAATCTTAAAACTCAGTGGATCGATTAAACACCAGATTCAACATGGGTGAGGAGAAAATTAGTAAGTTGGAAACAAGGACTGAAAAATTACCTAGAATGTAGCCCAGTAAGATAAAGACATGGACAATATTTAAGAAGCTAAAATAGGGGCACCTGGGTGGCTCAGTCGTTAAGCATCTGCCTTCGGCTCAGGGCGTGATCCCGGCGTTCTGGGATCGAGCCCCACATCAGGCTCCTCTGCTGAGAGCCTGCTTCCTCCTCTCCCACTCCCCCTGCCTGTGTTCCCTCTCTCGCTGGCTTTCTCTCTCTCTGTCAAATAAATAAATAAAATCTTAAAAAAAAAAAAGAAGAAGCTAAAATAATTCTAAATGTGTATGCATTAATAACTTAGCCTCAAAAATATGGAACAAAATAACAGGATGATAAGTAAATGATAAATCCACTACCATAATGGGAGATTTTAACATATCTCTCAGGAAGTGATAAAGTAAGGACATTAAAAATTGGGGAGGATAAAGAAGACAGTTAACAAGCTTAATCTAATGTTCACTAAAGGAGCATTGCATGCAACAATTAGAGAATAAATACTCTTTTTTTTCCAAGCCCTACAAGAAATGTTTATGGAAATTTGCCACATTAGGCCCTAAAGCTAGTCTCAACAATTTTAAGAGTTTGCTTTCAGACAGATTGTATTCTTTAACCATAAATCAATTAAAATAGAAATAATATCAGATAGAATAGTATAGATCATGCTGTCATAACAATATCAAAACTTGAAGAGCTCGACACAACATTTACTTTTTGCTCAAGGTGCAGACAGCCCTCCAGAGCAGCTGCCCACGTTGTAGGGCTCAGTGTTCCAGACTGCTCTTATCTGATGATATCTGCATCTCAATATGTGTTTCTCCAATCCCAGGGAACTGAGCGTGGAGGAGGGAGAGAGCATGGAGAATTGCATGCTGCTTTCTTAAATGCTTCTACTCGCCTTTCATTGACCAACGTAAGTTTCTTGGCTGTGCCTGATGTCAGGGGTGAGTGTAGTGTAACCCTCCCAAAGATCCAGGAAGAGGGAAGCACTGGAAATACCGATGAACACAGTAGCTAATTACAAAAAGTTCAGGAAAAAACTTTTATAACTGGAAATTTTAAAGCATACTTCTTAAGAATTGATAATATAAAAGAGAAACTACATAGAACTTAATAATTATTAACAACACTATGTATCCAAACTTACAGAAATAGGTAAAATAGTACTTAGAGGTCACCTACAATACTAACATTTACTTAGCATTTACTATGACAGACATGCTTTTATGTGCTCTACAAATTTTATTCATTTAATTCTAGTAACAACCCTTGAGGCAGGTGTCAATGAGCAAACTGAGCAACAGAGAAGCAACCTGAAGCCACACAGCAGGCGAGTAGCAGAGCCAGGAATCAGACTCAGCCAGTCTGGCTGCAGAGTCCATGTGTTATCATTGCAAATGCTTATATTAGGAAAAATGTAAAGCTCAGAATTAATGCATTAAGGATCTTATTTAAGAAGCTGGGGGTGTGGGGCGCCTGGGTGGCACAGCGGTTAAGCGTCCGCCTTCGGCTCAGGGCGTGATCCTGGCGTTATGGGATCGAGCCCCACATCAGGCTCCTCCGCTATGAGCCTGCTTCTTCCTCTCCCACTCCCCCTGCTTGTGTTCCGTCTCTCGCTGGCTGTCTCTCTCTGTCAAATAAATAAATAAAATCTTTAAAAAAAAAAAAGAAGCTGGGGGTGTGGGGAAGCAAAATAACCCAAAAAGCAGTATAAGAAAAAAAAAAAGGTAAAAATTAAGTTGAAAAAGATATAAATGAGAAAAATCAATAAAATCAAAAACTGGGTCTTTAAAACAACTAATAATATAGACAAATCTATGGCAAGATGAATCAAGACAAAATAAAGACGAGGCAAAGGAACAATATGAGGGATTAAAGGGGTCTCATTAGAGATGCTGTGGAAATTAAACAGTTGAGAAAATATTATAAACAAGTTTATGCCAATAAATTTGAGGTTGTGGAAGTGGATAAATGCCTAGAAAATACAATTTGCTCAAACTAACTAAAGAAGAAATAGAAGCCCTTATGGTTATATAAGCATGGGAGAAAAATAATTGAATTGGCAGCTTAGAATGTTCCCACCAAGAAAACACCGGACCAAACAGCTTAATCATAGGTAGTCCGGGTTCCCCCAGAAAGTGGAGTCCAAGTCGAGGGCTTGAGTGTAGATGGTTATTTTGGAAAGTGGAGTGTTTTATTTTGGGAGTGGGGAACCAGGAAAGTAAAACACAGAAGGAAAAGCAGCCAACACATTGGTGTCACCACTATAGACAAGTAAGGCTCAACATTGCTAGGTGGAATGTATCTTAGCATCATTTGGCCAAGGGATGGAAGAGGAAAGCATTTATCCCCCAGTTTCCAACCTCTGTTAGAAAGGATTGCCCTGTGGGGTGTTAACTTTCTTGAACTTCCAGGTTTGCAAACCCTCAAGTGCTAGAGGTTTCTCCAAGCTCCCCTCACAGCAGTAGTGGAAAAGCTTTTGGACAGAAAGTGACAGACAGGTGGGCTGGTTGAGACCAGATGCCATCAGGTTGCATCTGTAGGAAGCTGGTTGTCACTACAGTAGCTGGAATAAAAGGAGAGCCAAAGCCCGTGAGGTGGGACACAAGAGTGATGCACAAAGTAAGTTCTAGCAATCATTCAAGGGCCCCATCGTTTCAACCTTATACAAACATTTATAGACAATAGATGAAGAAAGGTCATCTCTCAACTCATTTTATTAGACTAGTATAACATGGATACTAAAACCAGACAGAAACAGTATAAAAAAGGAAAATTACAAGCTAATCTCATTCATTAATATAAACAGAAAAGTCTCAGACAAAATACTAGCAAACCAAATCCAGCAACGTGTGAAAGGCAGAGGAAGACAACTAGACCAAGAAATCAGAATTGAAACACAAACCCACACATGTATGTGGCTTAGTTGTGACAGAGTGGGTATTGTGTATTAGTGGGGGAAGCATAGACTCTTCGATACAAGAAGCTGGACAACTGGTTGTCCGTATGGAAAACGATTCAATTATATCTCCTCTTCAAACAGTACACACAAACCCAATGCAAGTTGATTAAAGGTGTAAGTGGGAAAATACGGACTTAGAAAACTCTTAGAAGATAATATAGGAGAATATCAATAGGATTTTGACATTAAAAGGGGATTTCTTTTATACTCTGGGACTTCTTTTATACTCCAATACTCCATCATTTATTTCGTTGCTCAAATTGTTCTACCTTGGCCATGGAGAGCTCTGAAGGCTTCTGTGTCCCTCTGACATTTCCTCATCATTGTGGGGGCTTTCGAGCATATCCTTACTTTTTGGCACTGTAAGATGTTCCCAGCTCATCTTGCATATTTCCTACCCAGTGCTAGAATCAGCCATTTCTGCAAAGATACTTGGATCTGGGCACCAGGTATGCCCATTGCTCTTGGGGTATTGTAGACCCTCTCAAAAGACAGAGTTAGGAAATACATGTGTGTATATTATATATGTGTGTATGGTCATCTGTAAGTATTTCTATTTCTACTCATCAGTATTTATGTTAAGCTAAGCATGAATTCGTGTTAATGTCTCCAGCTCTCATCCGGAACCATGTGGTTTATTCCAGCCTTGTTAACTCTCTTGTCTGTAACCTCCCTCTCCAATAGTGAGAAATTTGCCTCCCACGATCCACGTTCTATAAACAAATATCCACAATAAATAAATAAAAATTAATTAGTGATTGAATAAGTAAATAAATAGGGGAGAATCAACAACTCTCCCATACTGAAAAATTCCAAATAATGTATAGCTACTCCTCCCTCAAGGAAGTGAAGCATAACTCCCCACTCATTAAGTATGGTACACACATTATAACTTCTTTCTAAAGTTATAATATGGAACAGGGTGAGAAATGTAAGTTTACAATGGAGACACCTGGCAAACACTACCTCAGCTAGGTGATCAAGGTTAATATCATCAGCAATAAGTAATGTTAATAGCGTATACCTTTAATATGATATGATGAAAATGGCATTTTACCTCTGTAGTCCTCTTTCTGAAAACCCATAACTCCTGTCTAACATGAAAAAAAAATTGACCAAAATCAATTGAAGGACATATTACAAAATATTTGATCAGTGCTCCTTAAAACTGTCAATGTCGTAAAAAACAAGGAATGTTTGAGGAACTGTCATAGTCTAGAAGAGCCTAAGGAGATTTGATGACTAAATGTAATGTCATATCCTGGATGAGATCTTGGAGCAGAAAAACTAAGGCAACCTGAATAAAATATGGACTTTAGATAATAACAATGTGCCAATATTGGTTTATTAGTTGTGACAAATGGACTGTAATAATGTAAGATGTTTGTAGGAGAAACAGGGCATGGAGTACATAAGAACTGTCTCTAATACTCTCACAACTTTTGTACAAATCTAAAACTATTCAAAAATAAAAAGTTTGTTGAATGTTTAAAAGGGTCTTTCTTAAGAAAAGAGAGTAAAAGAAAAAGACTAACAATTTTGACTGTATTAGAATGGAGAAATTCTATTTATAAAAAGACACCATCAGAAAAATAAAAAGACAAGCCAAAGAGTGGAACAAGATATTTGCCATACAGATAACCAATAAAGGATCAGTATCAAAGATACATAAAGAATAACCATGAGTCAGTAAGAAAAATACGAACAATTGCATACAGAGATGATCAGAGGACTTGAATAAGCATTTCACAGTAAATACAAATGGTCCATAAATGTCCAACTTCATTAGTAATCAGGGAAATGCAAATTAAAACCACAATAAAATACCACTTCACATCTCCCAAATCAAAGCCAGTCAACTCAAGTTTTAGCAAAAATGTGGGGCTTGCAGAACTCTTATTCATTGCTGAAGGCGGGGCAAACGGGAACTACCATAAAGAAGAGCTTATTACTACCTATCAAGGTTTAACATGCTCAAGACTTACTAGCCAGCCAACGTACTTCTAGATAGGCAGCTTCCGGAGAAACTCTTATTCGTGTGCACCAAGAGATAGGTACAAAAACATTCACTTAAGATTTTTTTATAATAGCAAAAAACAAATGAAAAACTCTGGAGGAAAATAGATATCCATTAACGGTATAATGAATAGGTAAATTGTGGTATGTCCAAAAAATGAAATACCATATGGTAGTGAACAATGAAGACACTACAATAGCACGTATTTACATGGGTGAATTTCAGAAATACAATATTGAGCAAAAGAGGCAAGTGACAGAAGAATATATACAGAATGGTTTCATTTACTTAATGTCCCAAACATGCCATATTAGATCATCTAATTGTTAGGGTTAAATACACAGTTGGCAAAACTATAAAGACAACGAAATGATTAAAACCAAGTTTAGAATGATGGTGACCTGTCAGGGGAGGAGTGTCCAGGGGGCTTCTGGTGTACTGATACTGTTCTCTTTCTTGATCTAGATGTATGGGTATTCATTCTAATAGTAGAGCTAGTATTTAACTGTGCATGTAATAATGTATTCTTTTGTGTATTACACGTGTACCCATTAGTCAATAACAACTAACCAGTGTAATGAAAGCTGTGCTGATGAGTAAGCTTTGCAGACGTATTGCTGATGGTGGGAGTGAGCTGGGAGCATTCAGTAGGTAGAATCTCTTTTCCACATCCTCTCACTAGGGCTGACTCCATTATCCAATCCACCCAATTTCTTGTTTTTAATGTGTGTTTAAAAGTCTTTTCATTTTCCTTCGGGTCATTCCGATATAACCTTCCCTGCCCTTCCTAGGCACATGCTTCCTCCTGAGGCTGCACCATCAGATCTGCTCTACTCCATTCCCACTGGGACTGGGTTTATGAATGCCTGGACCTCTCTCCAAGTTCCCAGGCCTCAGACTCTGTTTTCCAGATCTGTCCTGTTATCCAAGGCTGAAGGCCTCCATGTTTCATGTGAACTTCTGGTTGCCTTCTTTGGTGGGAATCTTGCCCACTCACAGCATCCTAGGCTTCTTCTTCTTGTTCGCTGTTCGTGTTTTTTCCCCCTCAAAACAAGAAAAAAGATTAGGGGGCGCCTGGGTGGCTCAGTCGGTTAAGCAGCCGACTCTTGGTTTTGGCTGAGGTCATGATCTCAGGGTTGTGAGATCGAGCCCTGTGTCAGCAGGGAGTCTGCTTGAAGATTCTCTCCCTCCACCCCTCTGCCCACAAATAAATAGATAAATCTTTAAAAAACAAAAAAAGAAAAAAAAAACCACTTTAGTTTAGAGGCCTGTAGCCTGACCTAAGATTCCTTTTTCCCACCTCCCCTTCAAATTCAAATGTTAATGATCAATGTTTTGCCTCTGTGTTTTGACAGCATGGAGTCATGATTAAATGTTATGGTTCTGGACTCAAACTTACCTAAGTTTGACTGTCAGACCTGCCATTTAACAAGTGCCACCTTGAGCTATTTATTTAACCACCCAAAAGCCCAGCTTCTACATTTATTAATAGGGATATTTTTTCCCACTTCAAAATGTGTCGTGAACATTAAATTAAAAATGCACACGAAGCACTTAGCAGGTTGTCTGAAATGTGGCAAGCACTCAATAAATGTGAGGTATTATTCCTTTGTTTTTTATCTTAATACTGTTTTGTTTTGAAAGCTGCATTCTTCTTCATGGTAAAACTATTTCTTGTTTACTTTTCTGGACTCTGAAATAGTCCTTTCCCCAAATTTCTTACCCTCCTACAATCACTTCCACCACCTTGGCATTAAAATGACATTCCAGGACGTTATCCTAAAATCTCCCCAGATAGATGGGGAGCCTGTCCAGGTCCTAACAGGCCCTTGAGTGGCCAGAACATTCTATAGTACTTTTCAGCAATTCCCCGTAGTGCTAGTCTTGAGAGTCTTCCGATCTCTGACTTCAATTCCTTTTACAGGGCTCATGCCTATTTGCTTATTCTCTCCTCAGTGGCCTTAATCTTTACCTCTCTGATATTAGCTGAAAATTCTCCATCCCCCAGCTCTTCCCTCATCCACACAAAAGAATCATAATTGGCTTGTCCCTCCCTTCTCTCTTTCTGTCGTCCAATGACACTGATTTCAAAACTTTTCAGGATGTAATAAAAAAACCAACATCCAAGAAGCTTTGGCATTAAAATATTTAAAACTTATAAAAATTAGGATAATACACATAAATATACTACCTAAGTAACATTACAAACATTATATAAATAACTTTTTATAAACTTTTAAAATAACCTCTGGCAACCAGGACATGTTTGATCATTAAAATAAACATCAAAAGAGGAAAGAAAAGAACATCCTCTCCCATGTGCTAGTGGAAGTCGGAAGCTCTACTTTCTAGCTGTATTCTGTTAGAATAAATCCCTGTTAGAGCACAAATGCCTCCAAGACGATGCAAATATTCTGATAGGGATAATGCTTTCGGCTGGGTTTTTAAACTATGATCCCCAGCATGCTAGTTCTATGGGAAGTTAATAGCTGTTTTTACACTGGAAAAATATTCTATGATCAAATATGGTGTGAAGTGCTGGGTAAATAGACCTTGCTACAGATGACAAGGTCCTGAATGATCTGGCCCCTCCCTTCCTCAGATCTCACCTTGTAGCTCTCCTGGCTCTCCCCAGGGCAGGTGCACCTGCCTCCCGTCTCTCAGACCCCCAACATGCAAAGGCTCACTCCAGCCTGAGCATCTTGACATTTGCCAACCCCCTCTGCTGGGATGCTTTCCCCAGATCTTCACATAGCTGCCTTCTTCCGGTCATTCAGGTCTCAGTTCAAATGTCACATCCCCAGAGAGGGTCTTTCCTGACCATGCCATTTAAAGTAGATCCCTCCCCCCACCACCACTTAATCACCGCAATCTTTAACAGTTTTACTTCTGTGTTATCTGTTCCCCCCAATTAAAACAGAAAACCATATGTATTCTATTTATTGCCAGAGCTCTGGTGCCTAGAATAACATCTGTAGAAATTCAACACATATTTGTATGAATGAATGAATGAATGAACCAATATCAAATAGATTTCTTCAACACAGGACTTCTTGGGGACTTTCGTATGGGGATCCACGTTGGAACTCTTCACACAGATGTAGGATGCAGGGTTTTCCAAGCCTGAGTGTTCCCTGGAGCATCTAGTGGAAAACTTTTTCATTGTCTGTGTTTTTGAAGACCCTGCCTCATTTATAAATGGCTTTACAACTAAATGAATTTTAGATTCTGCCTGTTCACTAGTTTAGATGGTTGGAGAGTCCGGATGATTCGTGAGGTTGTAAACAGAGTGAAGGTGTCTAGATAATGACAGTGGGGGTGGAAGAGATCCCAGAAGTAGTAGATAGAGACCTTTGCCCCAGGTGGACCCCAACATCTAGATCATTAGATCTCTCTTAGGATATATCTTTGAATTAAGGTCTTGCTCATCCCAGTCATACCTCGTGTTGGACTCCCCTTGCTTCTGCTGAAGATTTATTTATAAACAGGAAGGTTGCCACCCTCAATGAAAACAGAGTCACAACACCTAACATACACAACTTCAATAAATGCTCCAAATTACCTCCTGACCGATGAATTAGAATGTAACCAGCAAGGATGTTATTTAGCAACTAGCAAGGATTCCTGCCTCTCCAACATCATGACTGTTCCTTACCCGAACGTCTCAACAGTTGCCTCCTTGCCGCGTGCACCAAGGGCTGAAATCAGGGCCGACTGGGAAAATGCCAGGGAGATAGTTTCATCCACTTTCCACCTTATGGAGAGATAATATTGCAATGTCCTTGAAAATGTCTTTCTGAAAATAACACCTCATTTCATCCTGGATAAACTGTAAACAGGTTCAATATTTTAATTTGCTTGAAAAATGTTTTTGTTAAACGCTTCTCAATTGGCTTAATAGTTCAGAGAGAAAATGATTGTTACGGAAACCAGGCCCCAATTAAACCACGTACTAGCTGCAGAAGTGTTCTGATGGAACTTAAAATGCAGGTATTATGCTCTGTTTCTGGAAGAAGGTATAAAAAGCTGTCAACAGTGACAGCCTTTGGAAAGAGGAACTTGGAGCAGGTGAGGGATGTGTGGAGGGAAATTTCTACTTTCTGGCTTTTTTGTTTTGCTTGGGTTTTTACCATATACATGTATTGCATTTATTATTATTGTTTTTAATGTCAATGCAGAAGGATGAATTTTCTTAATTGGGTGGCCTCTCTCCATTTTGCTATATAGGTCTGGGGTAAGAAGAAGAGGAAACTGGAACACTTGGAAAGAACCAGAAAGGACCATCTTGGAACTGCCGTGGGAGCTGGGGCTGAGCTAAGCCAACCAGGTTTTTGGCACCACTGGCGTCATCTGAGGCATGTGGCAAGCCATACCTAATTACCAAAAAAAGAGAAGGACTGTATTAATGGGTTCGTCGCCCCCCTGCTCCTCGATCGGTAGATTACAAGCAGGAAATCTTACATGCTGTTGCTGAAAAGTATGATTCTCTGAATAGAAAAGGATTTTTCTCATTTCCCTCAGAACCTTGGTGCTAAATTCCAAGACCTTGCCTGGTTCATATCTGTCTGAACTGGAAAAATCCCAACAGCTCCCACACTGTGTCCTTTGTGGCCTGTCCTCTTGGTCCCTGCCCTGTAAGAGTGGAAAGGACCACTGGACATACACAATTCAGGATCGGCTTCTTGAATTGGTTCTTTTGATGAATAGACCATGCATTCTGCTAGGAAACAAAGGTATAGAAACATTAGTTCTTGCCCCCTGGCATTGTAAACAAGTGTGGAATGTGAAAACTTTCCAAATCAAGTTTGAAGAGGAAGAAAGAGGAGGAAGAAAAGGAGGAGGAAAAGGGGGAAGAGGAAATAGAAGAAACTTAAAAAAAAATGAAATGGTCCTGGTATCCCTGATGTCTTTATAGAAGTGTATCCTTCAAACCAGGGGACTTTAGGGTACTTGTCATTATGTCCTTATAGCCTCTACCTAGTCCAACCTCCCTCCCTCCCTCCCTTCTTTTCTTTTTACAAATGTTTATTGAGCACCTACTAAGTGGTAGGCATTGGTACAATAGAAAATACAAAGATGAATAAGGATTCCTAGTCTCAAATTGCTCATTAAGACAATGTGATAAGAAGTCCAATGTGAGGAGAACACTTAGCTCTGAATGAAGAGACCAGGAAGGCTTTGCAGCTGTGATAACATTTGAACTCAGGAGAGAAGGTATGGTGAACAGAATTTTAAGGTGGTCCCCATGACCTTTACTCACCTGATGTTGCTACCCCCATGATTATATGGCAAAAGGGAAAATACCCATGTGCGCCCATCTAATCATGTAAACCCTTTCAAAGCAGAGGCTTTTATCCAGCTAGCAACAGCAGAATAGGTCTGAGCGATTGCTCAGACACAAGGAGGACTTGACATGCCTTTGCTGTTTCAAAGATGGGGGGTGGAAGAAAGAATGTGGGTGGATTTGAGGAGCTATGAGACCCCCAGCTGACGGCCAGTCAGGAAATGGGGACCTCAGTCCTGCAGCCACAAGGACATGAACTCTCCCAAAAGCCCGAAGGAACCCAGAAGCAGATTCTCGCCTAGAACCTCCAGATAAGAGCCCACCCTGACCGACAGGTTGATTTTGGCCTTGTGAGGCTCTAAATAGAGAACCCAGTAGAGCCACCTGGACTTGTGACCTGAGGAACAGGGAGATCATTAGTGGGTGTTGTTTGAAGTGGTTGCATACATGATACTTATTATCCATCAAGAGAAATCTAAAAGAGGAGAGTCTTCCATTCAAAGGGAGTAGCAGGAGCAGGACGGAGCAAATAGCTCAGAAAGACAGGGTGCGAGAGTGCACAGAGGGGCATGGGAAGTCTACAAAGTTGAGTTTGAGCCCGATTGGGAAAGTCATGGAATTCCATGCCCGTTAAGGAGTTTGGGCTTTATTCTCGAGCACCACTTTCTTCCTCCCCTTTCCCCCCAGCAGCCATGTCATCTGCCCAGCATGAAAATACTCCTCTTATTGGACTAATGTCTGGGATGTCCATACAGTTTTTTATGCGTTTCTCTTCCTTTTCTGTGGAATATGCACTTGCTCTTCAGTCTTCGTGCTATTCCTCTTCAGGTGGGAGGGTGTCCGGGAGTCCTGCCTGACGATGTGGTAGGAAGAAGACATAACTATGTGGCCATAGATTTGACAATGTCCTCCTGCCCAACTCCACCAACGTCCACCACCAGGCCCTTATGACGGGGACTGGCTGATGGTGAGAGGGAGTGAGATCAGCTTCCCTAAACAGAAGGAACAGCGTGGACCAGAACCTGCGGGTCTCACTCAGACAGTAACAGAAGAAGTATGGGCAGCAAGGCTCTGAACACTGACTCAAGCCTCCTATTAGTCAGAGAAGTGCTATTTGTTCAGAAAATTGGGAAGGTGAGAGGGGCGCCTGGGTGGCTCTGTCGTTAAGCATCTGCCTTCGGCTCAGGTCATGATCCCAGGGTCCTGGGATCGAGCCCCGCATGGGGTTCCCTGCTCAGCGGGGAGCCTGCTTCTCCCTCTCCCCACTCTCCCTGCTTGTGTTCCCTCTCTCTCTGTCAAAAAATAAATTAAAAAAAAAGAAAGAAAAAGAAAATTGGGAAGGTGAGTTGCATTAGTCAGGGCCCTAATAGGAAATGTAATTCACCCCCACAGGGTCAAATGAAGAGACGTTGAAGAAAGGTCAATTGGCAGATGTGTGGGCAAGGTGAAGGGGACAAAAATGGAGTGTGGAAATGGCAGGAAATCATCACCATTGTGACTTCCGTGGCCCAAGGGATAAGGGAAGAAATAGTAAGCAGAGCCCAATGAGCTGGAACCATGAAGAGCCAGCCACCTGGTGGGAACTGAAAGCCACAAAGGCATGGAGCTCTTGCCAGAGAAGTACTTTGAAGTAGAAAGGAGCAGGGAGAAATACCCAGGCTCTTTCTTCTCCCTCTGATCCTTTGAAAATGCCTCTCCAGCTGGACCCAGTCAGAAGCCAGTAGGCAAAAGAGCCCAGGGAAACGAGGTCCAGGGGGTCAGCCTCCTGGGGATAAAACAGAACAAAGATGGAGAACGGATCTGGGGGACAGGTAGGAGTGAGGAACAGAGAATGCTGTGAAGGGGGCCAAGAAGCTCATTGGCCTTGTCGTGACATTGACTTTGCCATGACCTGGTCCATGTATGGTCTCAGTCATAACCACTTTGAACCCCGGGATCCTCTCTGTGTGTTGGTGGGGCCCACAGGAGGGACAATCTGAAAGGGGGAAAGATCCCATGACAGCAAATCTCACATTTTGGCCCTCTAGCTCAGGGCCCCTCTGTGAGTGCAGTCACCTCCCACAACAGGAGAAGGTTTGGGGGAATAAATACGGGGGTATCATATGTCACCGTGGGAGCTTATAGCCCAAGGACATCAGGGGCTTCCCAGAGATCCCAGCCTGAACTACTCAGGGTCTGCATACTCAGAGTGGTGGGAAACCATGTGTAGAGCTGCGGGCTGCACTGGCCAGTTCTGCCAGGGCTGTAAGGCTGTGTTTTGGAGGGAGAGGGGCAGCAAAGAGATCACATAGGGGAAGGATGTGGTTAAGTCCTTCTTTTGGGGCCCAGCTTGTTATCTTTTGGGTCAAGAAAATTATAGGGAATTGATAAATTTACTAGAACAGCAAGAATCACATTTATTTTTTTTTTCAGCTTTAAATAAGGACTTTCTTTTCCCAAAATATTCTCCTTGGGCTTAGAATGATGCTAGGAAAGTTTCTGACCAGCCAGAGACTTTAAAATTAATTCTGGTGAAGAGCCGCAGTCAGTGCTGTTGGGACAGAGGGGGTCTTGGAGCAAACCCAAATCCTACTACACCTACCAACAGGCTTCCTTGTCCGGTTTGGACAACCTCTTCTCCCTCGAAACATTCGGCTCAGAAAGGTTAAGTACTATCTCTCACCTCTGGCCTAACCCCACAGCTGGCCCAGTCGCCCGGCTCACTGAGGCAGACTTCTCTACTGCATGGGACTTGAAGGACCAGGTGCGTGACTGCGAGCAAAACTAAAGCAGACCGAAACCCCAGATGAAGGGGCAGGGAAAACAGGAGAGGACTCACCCCTGGCTGAGTACGGTCTCTCCTCCTTCCAGATGATTCCATGTGGCCTGGCCCACAGACTCTGGGTCTGGACACTGGGCCCTCTCCCTCAACCTCAAGCAGCTGGCCAGGGCAGTTCTTCCCAGGAACACAGCCTGTTTACTCTACCCCCATGGCCCCAATTCCCTCTCGAGCCCAAAGAAAGCCGCGACAGCAGAGGTCTGGCCCCAAAACTTACACAATCGGGCCCTCTTCCCTGGGTCCGCAGCCACAGGGGGTCCAGGCCAAGACGGGGGTGGGAAGCCCGGGTCAGCATGGCCAGTGGGGAGAGTGGAAGCTGAACCCAAGACCACGCTGCCCTGTGGTATCTGCAGCCTGCCTGAGACCGCAGGCGAGACACACACAGAGGCGTCATAGCCCCTGCCATCCCGCCCTCTATGGCTCCCCAGGGACTCCCGGAGTCCATGAACTTGGCGTGAAGCCCTCAGCCAGACTCTGTATTCATTCAATTCAGGCTGGAGAGATGGGTAGGGGGACGGAGGCTGACCAGGGATGGCAGCCATCATCAGATCTTCCCTGCTTTGATGTCCAAAGATAAACTAAGGGCCAGACGTGGCTTAGAGTTTATTAGCTTCACTGTGAGCAAGAGAAACCCCCTGGGAACAAAGTTGGAGCTCTCCAGGGACCGTCGGGGCCTCCATCCTTGCCCTAACCCCCCAACACCAGCCCCTAAGGTCCCCGAGGAATAGATTCTTTCTCCTGGAAGCACCAGGTGCTGGGGTGTTCTTGCCAACAAACCAGCTTTCAATTTCCTAACCTCACTTTGTGAAGTTCAGGTCACCCCACCACGCACACCCCCGCCCAATTATACACCTCACCTGCCACGGCGGGAATCAGTAATCAGGCAATTACTCTAACTGCCGGGTGCCAGGAGGAAGGGACCCGCCTACACACCCGCTGCTGAGATACTTTCTTCCAGGGTTGTTTCCCTCCTCCGAGTGGGACTGACACCTGGGTGCTTTTTGGGAACTCAGTGTGCCCTCTGTTCCCAAAGACTTCCGTCCCCACCCCACCAGAGCAGGTAGGGCGCAAGGCAAGTCAAGGGAGGCAGAGAGCTCCTCCCTGTCTCCAAGATGCTACAAACAGACCTTGACTCTGTCTCAGCCAAGCACGGGGGCAGCACAGCGGTGATGTCCGCACGGAGTCCACCAGAAGATTTGGGTTTGTGCTGAGCTGCCCGAGACACATACCACCCTATGCCGCGGGCTGCTGCGCCCAGCCCGGGGCTCTTGCTGCCCTGCTCCCACGGCCAGGAACGCTCTCCTTATCTAGCTTTGTCCCTCCAGGTCAGCCTGGACCAACTGATGCTCAGCAGCTTGGTTATAGCTGCATGTGCTTGGGTATGAACAGAAGTAGAGGAGGAAGTTGCCAGGTGAGAGTATGCTCGCACTCCCACTGTAGCTGAGAGCCAAAAAGCTCACTTGGGATTAGTACTTGTGGAAGCTTTGATCTCTTGGCTTAATTAGTGCAAGGTCTTGTATGGATGGGTCCACCCACACAGTTACTGCCTTTTATCCCACCCTGAGTACTGAAAAATTGGTTTATTGGCCATAAGTCATTGTTTAGAAATTGTTTCAATGTACCCAAAGGTCACTGATTTATGTGAACATGTATTTTTAATGGGGTTGTTTGGTTCCTGAGCATAGATTATAGTTTCTGAGAACCCTTTTGTTACCAAGAAAACCTGAGCCCTTCGATTGTTCCCCCACCCCAGCAGGAAGGCTTTCAAACAATGGCAGCCATCCCCTGCCTCCACCCACAGTAGCGCCTCTGATGATCTGGTCTTCAGATCCTGCAAGTTCGATGCGGATTGGATGGTGGCCATGGCCCTGATGATACTCATAAAGTCCCCTTTATCACTTCCACCCCCAGACTCTGTCACCCCACCTCCCTGGGTCTCTGTACTTCACCTGGCATGCAGTCAGGCCCTACAAGGGTGCCCCCTTTTGCTGAGCCAGAGGGTAGCGTGGCACTGTGGAAAGGTGAGGCGCTCTTTTGCTCACAAGGTCTCCTGGGGCGTCCCTCGACTGGCCCACAGGGCACCGTCTGCAGACTCCCAATCTGCTTCAGGCACAGCGGGGCCCCTGCCTCCCACCTGTCAGGGTTTCCCCAGACCACAGACACAGCCTCGTTTCCAACCCCTAAGCCACGAGGGTGGGACTTTCAGAAATGATGCCTCCTCTCCACTCACACTCAACTCAGCCTTTTGAGGTCTAACCTCGGGTTGGATGGGGAGAGAACCTGGACACCTCAAGCCCAACCCTGTCGCGGGCAGGAAACACAAGACTCCCCACGAAGTAACTATGGCTCTGTGAAGCTCCTTCACTGACACCATTCGGGCACCGGATCAGTGTTGCTACCTGCCCTTCCCCTCTCCCCACTCTTACCCCAAACATCAGAGGAAAATTCGCCCCAACCAGTTTCTGCTGGAGCCAGCATAGGAACCTGTGTGTGTGTGTGTGTGTGCGCGTGCACACGTGTGTGCGTGTGCACACGTGTGTGCGTGTGCATGGGCACCTGTGCGTGCAAGAAGGGGGAGTTGTGGAGGGAAATATCAGATAGGAGAAACAGTGACACAAGGACAGGAGGACAGAGGAAGATCCCAGTGGACAAAGCCTGGGAGAACAGAGGGTTTGGTTCAGACTTGAAGGTGCTGGTACCGAAACAAGTCCACACACTGGTGCTGAAGGAAGTGGTCTCCCCCAGTACAAAGCCTTCCTGTCGATTGTGTGAGCGAAGCAGCGGGGGACAGAGATACACAGGACAGACCTAGGGTCAACAGATGCAGCTGGCAGTGAGCATGACTGCGTCTTACGCGGAAGATAAAGGTGCAGAGAGGGTAACTTCCAGGGCCAGGACTCAGGACATTTGTGAGAGAGTAATTCACGTTGGCTTTCCTGGGAATGGCAAGGTTGTTCCGAGTTCTTCTGGACACCTTGGCCTTACCAGTCAGGCACCCTAGTAAAGTAAATGTGGATGATGCTGACAGACATCGCATATCTGCCAAAGGACAGAGACTCTCCGGGTTTTAAAAGTCAATCTATATTTTGTTCATAATTCATAACAACACAAAAATGTTGGAAGTGAAATGATACAAAAAGAAAGTTGGGATAGCAATATTAATATCAGCAATAATAAAAACATTAATTAATAATTAATCTCAAATGGATTTTTAAAAAAGATTTTATTTATTTATTTGACAGAGATAGAGACAGCCAGCGAGAGAGGGAACACAAGCAGGGGGAGTGGGAGAGGAAGAAGCAGGCTCATAGCAGAAGAGCCTGATGTGGGGCTCGATCCCAGATCGCCGGGATCACGCCCTGAGCCGAAGGCAGACGCTTAACCGCTGTGCCACCCAGGCGCCCCTCAAATGGATGTTAAAGCAAGAAAAAAATAGAAGCATTACAGGGACCAAGAGGATCACCACTTAAAGACACTATACCAGGAAATCACACTAATAACTAAATCTGCATGCAGTTAGCGATATGGTCTGGAAATAAATGAAGCAAAGATGAACAGAATTACAAGAAGAAATTAAACTATCCAAAGTGAGGATGGGAGGTTTCCATTCATCTTTTCCAGAAACTCAAAGCTTAAGAAGTCAAAAATTGGGGCTCCTGGGTGGCACAGCGGTTAGGCGTCTGCCTTCGGCTCAGGGCGTGATCCCGGCGATCTGGGATCGAGCCCCACATCAGGCTCTTCTGCTATGAGCCTGCTTCTTCCTCTCCCACTCCCCCTGCTTGTGTTCCCTCTCTCGCTGGCTGTCTCTGTCTCTGTCAAATAAATAAATAAAATCTTAAAAAAAAAAAAAAAGTCAAAAATTGATGGGGCCCCTGGGTGGCTCAGTCAGTTGAGCATCTGACTCTTGGTTTCGGCTCAGGTCGTGATCTCAGGGTCGTGAGATTGAGCCCCAGATCGAGCTCCACACTCTGCGTGGAGTCTGCTTGTCCCTCTCCCTCTGCTCCTCCCCCTGCTTGCACACATGCTCTCTCTCCCTCTCTCAAAATAAATAAAGAAATAAATAAAATCTTTAAAAAGAAGTCAAAAATTGAAAAGAGAAAAAAAATTGAAAAAGAACATAAATCATAAATCACAAAAATAGAATTTAAATCTTGATTTATATAAAATCTTTGCATCCCCAAACTGGAGAATACACGTCCTTTTCAAGAACACATGACAAAATATTTACAAAAATGGGCCTTTATAAGGCAAGTCTCAAAAAAGGCCAAAATTTTTTATATATTTTGTGACCACCACGAAGTAAAATACAAATCCAATCTCAAAAGGAGAAATAAAATCTTGTCTGGAAAACTTCAAGTACTCTCCTAAATAATTTATAGGTCAAAGAAAAATAATTAAAGTCATGAAAGTTATAACGAAATAATAATGAAAACGATACACATCAAAATTCGTGGATGCAGCAAAATAGTCTTTATTGGAAAACGTGCAGTTTGAAATACACTGATAATCACATAAGATTGGATGTTAACGAACTACATAGTCAGTGAAAGACTCAAGAGGACATTCAAAGAGAGTAAAAGCAGAAATAAAAGCAAAAGCAAATGAATCGGGAGACAAACTCAAAAGCTGATTTCTGAGATTATTAGACCTGACAGACTTAAAAAGAAAAATAAAATAGCAAGATGCAGCCAGGGATAAAAAACGAGCCGGTGGCAGAAACAGCCTTCAGGTCGACCAGCGGTGGTGTGGATGCAACAAAAGCCTGCAGGACTCTCCTGGCCGCGGGGGAAGCACATCTCCCTCTGCTTTCCAGCTGGCCGCATGTTGTGCACGTCTTCTCAATCTTCGTATCTTCACAGGTTGGCTGTCTAGCACATAATAGATATTCAGGGGGTCTGCGCCTAAAATCAAATCCCATTCTGGAGCAGACAGTCCCTGGCCCCAGTGCTGGAGCAAACAGAGTCTGTGGACAGAATTCTCAACAGAGAATCGCATTAGGATAACATTCGGCTGTTCCTAATGTTAAATAAAGCACCCAAGTTTAGGAATACTTAAAAAAAAAATAATCAAATCAAAGTTATCCTTATTGTAATAATCTTCTCCCCTGCTTGGGTGAGACCGACCTGAATGAGGGAGAGATGGGTCGCGTCTGGCTGGGGCAGGGGTGGGGGCGGGGGCGGGGGAGGGCGTGGTGTTCTTCACCCAGGATGCACGGGAGACTGTGTCCCACGTGTCTGCCAAGCTGTTGCGGGGGCAAGGAGGTTGACGACCCCTGGTTGTTAATGATGGCTGTGCCTGTGCCCTGTATGGCCAAGAGACCTTGATCTGCCGGATTTCCACAGCAGTCTGTGAAATCAAAGAGTTGGTCTCAGCTCGCACAAACACCAAAAGTGGGTCAGGAGCAAGATCGAGAACGCTCAGGGTAAGGATGGAATATTTCTGGCTGGAAATGGAAAATGGCAAGGATGCAGGCCGCTGAGGTCTAGGATTTCAGAGGTAGTAGGGAGGCCTCCTAACCCCTTCCAAAAACACCACCCTTTCCAGGCACGGAGGCCTGAACCACTCCTTTGTGGCTCTAACCCCCAACTTGGCTTTGTCCCCTAAAGCGAGGTCACCCCTAAGCCTTATCAGCCATTGTGAACTCTGTGAATTCATGTGTCGGATGCTTTCCTGACTTGAGGTTTCATGGGGGCGGGTTGGGTGGAGTGAGCTGAGGGCAGGCAGGCAGGAGGCTGTGAGGACACTGGCTGCCTGAGGGAAAAAGAGGGCGTTAAAACCACCTAACACAGTGTTCTGCCCAGGGCCAGTCCTGAGCTTGCGGTGAGCTGAAGGGAGAGCCCACAGGCTGGGAGCCAGATGCCATCCGGATGCCCCAGTGCTGCTGGAAGCCTGTGGCCTCTCTGGGTCAAGGGCCAGGAGCACAAGCAAACCAGCAATCAGAGAGCGGAGGGAGACACACACAGAACATCTGGCTCTGCAAATAACAGCTTCCAGGGAAGCGGCCGCACGTGAGTGCGCTGTGGACAGGCTGCGCAAGCAGCTATCTCTCCATCATCTACCTGCCCCGTCAGCAGCAGCGGGGAGTCTTTGAAGGTAAAGCCCAGCCACCCCAAAACAGTAATAACACGCATTTGAAAGGCACTTTACAACAGAGACAGGGCTTTCAAATGCGTTATCGGCTCAAGCCTCACAACATCCTCTGGAAGTATGTATTTAAGACTGTTTTTACGTTGCAAAAGAGGAAACTGAGGCTCAGCAAAGATAAGAAACTATGGCAGAGCTGGGACTGCTCACTGAGCCGCCCATCGTTTATGCCTTTGCTTCTCGGAGTGTGGTCCCAGGACCAGCAGCATCAGCCTACCGTGGGAGCGTAAATAGGGAGTCTCAAACCCAGACGTAGCGAATCAGAATCGGTATCTTCCCAGGATATTCACATGCCATATGCACATGAAAATGTGAGAAATACTATTTCCACCCTATCAGACCATTCCTCATAAACACCTGAACACCTGAGGATCGGCTTGAGTTCTACACGCTTGGGAAGTCTCGGTGGTCTTGAGTTGGAAGGCGCTTCTCAAAAGCACCTGCCCCTACTCCATCCAGGTGAAACTGATGACACGGACGTGTTTTCAGAAGCCAGTCCCCAGCAACTCTGAGGTGACAAACCCGAGTCTCCTCTCTTTGGGCTCAAAAGGCTTCCATTACACCTGCCCTCTTCCTATTTCTTTATTACTTTCTTAAGTTTTCATATCTGGTGTTTTCCATTTGGGGTTCTGTTTCAAAAGCAGGCTTTCTTCACCAATGATGTGCAATTTAGGCTAATGGTAAACTTTATTGCGTTTCCGGAGCACATGTTGTTAGAAAATGAAAACAAGAACAAGAACAAAAGCAATGATGGTGTTTTCTTTGCTTGGTATGTGCTACTAAATTTTCAGTGTTTTTGTACCCATAGTTCAGTCACATGCTTGGCGGCTGTAGAAAACCAGCCCGGTATGAGGGATTGGTCCTGGGGAAGCTGGGGCGATCACTGGGTTGGTTACAAATATACATTAGAGATAATAACATGTGGAGACATACACTTAATAATAACGTGTGAAGAGCTATCTATGTATCTGAAAGATGTGGGCCACCCTAAAACTTGTGTCTGTCCAACACAAGTGCAGGACTTCGGCAATTTTCTAGTTAATTTGCTAAGTCTAGATGGCCAAACCAGATAATTTAGGCCAGTGGTCGATTTTTTAACCTAAATATTCTGGTTTGGCTGTCTCCATTTACAAAGTTAACCTGATACTTGCCAAATCACCGAGTGTGAGCCCTAGCGAGGGGAAAGAAATGCTCATGTGAGTGTGAACGCACACTGGTTTTAATACATACATTTACATGTAATTCCATTTAGGTCATTTTGCTCTTTGAGAGGAAATAATATCAACTCCAACATCCATCCCACAGCTGGTGGGATACCCAGGGTCCCTCTCAATATTGCCAGGAATGTTTGGGGTAGCACTGGGGGTGGCCTTACGTCCCCTACCTACCCAGTCACTTCTGGCTCCCAGTCCCTGCTTCTGTGGCAGTTTCTCTCCTTCTTATGTCTTGTCTCCTGTGCACATTTCCACTCCCTACTTGCATTGAATCAAACATCTAATTTAATCCATTTTCCATGATTTCTCCAAAACATCACTCACCAAGACCGCTGGATGTAGTAGACTGTCCCTATAGACGTGGAAGCGACTGAGGGGCAGCTCTTTGCTGCACAAGAGAATAGATCATAATGGTGATTTACTAGAATCTCTGTCCTTAAAAGTCCTGCAGCTCTTCCCTTTCTCCACATTCCCACCGTGGGGAATTGTCTTGACTTGGGCTCAACCTCCTACCATGTTTGGTTCCTTCTTCAGCCAAGTTCCATCTAAGATAAACAGCTCTCCCCCACAAATCCCTCTCTGGGTATCTCTTTGTCTCAGTGCAAGCCATCCCATTCCACGACTGCCTCCACCACCCAGATGGCCTGTCATGATGTTTGTTCAACAAAGGGCCCGGGATGTACTCTCCCGCAGACTGTCAGTGACCGTGGACCCTCTCCCGACGCCATCAATGCCTTCTGTTACAGAATAGAGAGATGGACAGCGTCCGGGTGTTAGTGTGTGGGTGAACGTACACGCAGGCATGAGTGAGAGGACGGTCATGCGCACGGGTGCACGTGTGTGACTGTGTGCACGCACAGGGGGGAGCAGCCCTGGGAATCAGACCAAAGGCAATTAGGAAAATGTGTCAGGTGCATCTAGATCCATTCATCAGGTGTCGGAGTCGATGCTGGGAAATCCCATGTGTCAGTCCCATAAAGGACTCAAGGAGGGGATTCCCCACATCCAAGCTATATTTCCTTGGGGCAACATAGACACAAAGGAAAGTAAAGAGGTAGAACCATGGGAAACGGGAAAGACAAAAAGAATGAGTGGAACTGCAGCTTCCAAGGTCATCTTGCTTCTCAGAGACCTGGGCGAGAGCAACCTGCCTCAAAGGTCACTGGGAGGGAAAAAGCTGGATGGAAGTTTCTACTCCTTAGGCATAGAAGGCCCTGGGGAGGGTGAGCAAGATGGACTGTGCTGTCTGTCCTTCCCAGGAATCTCTGATGCCCCCAGAGCCTCCTTGTCAAAGTGGGGAAGGGCCTGGCCTTCCCAGAGGGGGAAGGAAGGCAAGAATGCCCTCTTGGAACCCAACCTGAGCCGAGAATCTATGACACATGGGTTTCAGGGAAAGAAATGTGAGCCCAAGCTGTGGCCCAAGGTAGAAGGGACAGGACCCTCAGAGTGCAAGAGAGGTCAGGGTGGGGTTGACATTTCACCAGCCCCTTCTCCCATACTGCTTCTACCCTCCAGGGTCTACTTACCTCTGGAGAATGAGGTCACTAGACAGTATGTTTAATGTCACTAGGAGAGGCTGGTGAGACCAGGATGCCAGTGGCTGTGTGCTGACGGCCTGCCCTATCATGTGTCCAGGCAGCTCCCCTGGGCCTCGGTGTAAAGAAGCTGTTAGAAAGTCTGTGCCCTACCCCCTGTTGCGCGGAGCGTTGTCTGGGTGAGTCCTCCCTCCCATCGCCTCCTCCTGCCCAACTAGCCTCTGGTCTGGTTCTGCCGGCTGAGACACTCCAAGAGGGATGAATCCTTCTCCAGGGGATTAGAAAACCCAGCCTGCATCCAGCCCCATCACTTTCTTCCTCTGTGACCTTTGCTAAGTTACAGAATTGCCTGAACATGTGTGTCCGTGTTTATGAAATGGCAGCAATAGTGCTTTACCTCGTGGGGGAGTCCGGAGGATTAAAGGAGGCAGAACAGGGACGGCACCCAGCCCTGTGTCTGGGGACAGGGGGTACTGGTGATGGCTTTCCTCCCAGGGCCAGATCATGTCATCCAGTCCTCAGGGACAAGTCTTACTCATCTTTATGCCCTCAGGACCTGGCCCTGTGCCCAGCGAGCCCTAGGGTATCCGGAGAGCATGTGTTGAAATGAACAAAAATTGAGGACAAGTCAGAAGGTCATGGAAAAGGAAAGGTCTGACAGGTTCTGCCTGCAACCTTAAAAGGTCAAGGACCTGAGTCCCCACTGCCATGCCAGGACCCAGCTCCCCCACCCCCCACCCAGACCTCAGTGCAGGTCTCTCCGAGCTTCCTCTCTACCTCCGTCCAAGGGTGCTGCATGCTGGT
This sequence comes from Ursus arctos, assembly GCF_023065955.2. Lineage (NCBI taxonomy): Eukaryota > Metazoa > Chordata > Mammalia > Carnivora > Ursidae > Ursus > Ursus arctos. The sequence continues at coordinate 38,473,889 of NW_026622941.1, forward strand.
GTGCTGCGGACGTGCTCTGCTCCTGCCTGACGGGGTCTCAGACAGCTCCAGCTGACCCCCTGCCCCCCACTCTGCCCACTGTCCCTTGGCCCCATGATACCGTCAGGCTCTGACCCCACTTCCATACCCCCCCTCCTCACTCACCAGGTTACCAGATAAAATGCAGGATGCCCAATTACATTGTCATTTCAGACATACTTACACCGACAAATGATTTGGTGTTCATCTGAAATTTAAATTTAACCAGGTGGGGGCGCCTGGGTGGCTCAGTCGTTAAGCATCTGCCTTCAGCTCAGGGCGTGATCCCGGCGTTATGGGATGGAGCCCCGCATCAGGCTCCTCCGTTGGGAGCCTGCTTCTTCCTCTCCCACTCCCCCTGCTTGTGTTCCCTCTCTCACTGGCTGTCTCTCTCTGTCAAATGAATAAATAAAATCTTTAAATAAATAAATAAATAAATAAATAAATAAATAAATAAATAAAGTTAACCAGGTGTTCCATATTTTTATTTGCTAATCTGGCGATGCTAGGTAGGGAGGATCATTCCACCAACCGCAGGCTTCCCATCCTCTATACCCTCCTTCCAGGCCCACCAGAACCCCAGTGCCGATAGCAGCCGAGACCACCCACTCACACACTCAGCCCCTCATTCAGCAGACAGTAGCGTCTGTCTACCGAGCCCCCAGCCCTCTGCGAAGCGCTGGAGGCTCAGTGGTGACAACACCACAGTCCCTGCCCTCATGGAGCTTATACTCTAGGCTAAACAAAGCAATAAAATGGTTACAAGTGTCGTAAGCCAGGGATTAGGAAAAGAAACTGAGGAGAGGGTTGAAATTGAAATGAAAGGAGGAGGGCTGGTTTGGAAAGGGCGACAGGACAGGAGAATCTCCCTGGGGAGACACTCGGGCTAATCTGAGGGATGAGAATGGGACTGGCTGTGTGTGTGTGTGTGGGGGGGGATTCCAGGCCCCGAGGCAGGAAAAGAACTTCGACCATCACGGACTCAAATAAGACACCCCCCCCCCCAGGTGCTGGGGCAGTGGGGAGGACACAAGACAAAGCTGGAAATGAGAAAAACAAAACAAAACAATGCTTAAGGCCTTTGAGGCTCTGGTCCTGTTCTGAACACGCACACACGCACGCACGCACGCACGCACACACGCATGCACATTGACAGGCTTGTGGGGAAAGGGTTTATAGTCTGAATGATGATTCTTACTGCTTCCTTGAGACTGAAACTAGAAGCCTCAGTTGGAAGCAGGCAGACCAGTTACAAGGCCATTGCAGAGTCCAGGTAAGAGAGGATGGTAGTTTCTTTGAATGAAAACGGGGTGGTGGCAGTTGAGAGACATGGTGGAATTCGAAGAGGAGGAACCCGCTTTGGAGGAAGGATTTGCTGGACTTGCTGAGAATTGGGTGTAAAAGGTAAAGAGGACTCAAGGACTGCAGTCTTTCGCAACTAGGAAGGTGGAGAGGATGCAGGCAAGACTGGGGCATAACAGGGTGAGAATCAAGAGTTCTTCTGGCAACGGGTTATGTTGGAAACATCTGGGAGTCCTCAAGAAGAAATGTCAAGTCTGTTTCTAGGAATCAGGGCTCAAAGAGGAGGAATGGGCCAGTCATGGACTGGCATCCACATGGCAGTGCCTACGGCAATGCACCCACGGAGGGAGGAGCTCAGGACCGAGTCCAAGGTCATCGGCATTAAAGCCACTTTGGAGAGGAACGTGCAGGAAGAAAACCAGGAGAGCCCCATGTAAGCCCCATGTATGGTAAGCCAGAGAGGGGAGCCGGCTGAGTTCAAGCTGCACACAGAGGGGAAGCGAGGCCAAGAAGCTGGGTTTGGCGACTTTCTTACAAGTGGGTGTGGTGGGGCAGAAGCCAGATTTGGGGGGAGGGTGAAGAGGGAATGGCAGGGAGGAGGTAAGAAGAGCCAGTGTCACCCACTCTTGGGAGGAGTGTGGCCGTGAAAGCAGCAGGGCCGTGCAGCTGTGGCTGGAAGGGCGTGGGTCTTGGAGGGGTTTTTAAAGATGAGAGCTACAGTGTGTTCAGCATGTTTGCATGCTGGTGGGAACATCCTGGCGGGAAGCTGGAGAGGAAAGATGCAAAGGAGAGAGGGGCTAACCCGCCCTCAGACACCCCTGGCTTCCCCAACCGAGATGAGGGCGACCTTGCCCCTGGACCCAGACCCAGGTACCTGGTCCCTCCCCGGAGTTGGATGGACGGGCAATGCCCAAGGCTTGGGGTAAAGGAAGCTGGGAGGGGAGGCCTGTCTTGCTCTGGAAATAGAAAACCGACACCGGTAACTGAGTAACTCCTGGACAGGGAGCAAAGGCACCGAAGGGGCAGAAATAATCTGTCCCGCTTGGGCAGTGAGGCAGATCCGATGCGGGGTGGAGAGGCCCAGCCTGCGGTCGCTCAGCCCCCAGCATCCCTCCTCGGCCCACAGGGCAAGCACTGCTCTTCTCAGTCTTACTCTGCGCCCCCCGCCCCCAGAAGCGATGGGGCCTGGCAGGCAGAGCGTCGTCAAGCCAAGGTCACGCACTCAGTGCCTAGGCCAGCCAGCTCAGTTCCCTCTGCCCCTACAGCCACTGCCTGCTCCAGACCCCAGGCAAGCGTGCCACCCATAATGGACAGACCGATAGACAGGGCAGAGCCGCCCTGAGCCCTGGCCAGGCAGAGGAGCCTAAGCACAGGGTTCCGGTTCCCTACACCCCTCAACCCCCCTCCCCCCGGCCACTCGCTCTCCAATCACCCCAGCTGCTCAAGTCCTAACTCCCAGCAGACAGGCCTCCCTCTTCTGAGGTCCTGAGCTTGTGTTACGTACCTCCCGCCCCCCAGCTAGACTGCAGTTTCCTCCCGGCTCCTCACAGCAGCTGTGAGTGGACGGAGCGGTGGGCCGCTTCGGGAGTGCAGAAGCTCTGACAGGATCTGGGCCTTCTCCCTCGTAGCTTCAGCACCTCTGTCTTCTCTCACCTTGGGGTGCAGGCTGCCCGGGCTCACCGCTAAGATCACATCTCATGGGCCGATGTCGGGAGATGAGCAAGGCCTGAGGGGAAGTTCTGTTCTGGGTTCAGCTCCCAGGTCTGCTCTTCCTCCGCAGTGGGCCTTGTCCGAGGAAAACAGGGGTTTGAGGGAAAGCAGGTGCCAGGCTCCAGAGAAGGGGGTTGGGCCCCTCTCTGCTGAGGAGGAAAAGCAGGTGAGAATCACTGACCTGGGAAGTTTCCATGAACTCTGGCTATGGGGGAGAAGGGAGGGAGAGGGCAGCAGGAGCAGAGCCAAGCACAGGGGGAGGGAAGCAACCTCGCAAAGTAGTTTCCTTACCATAAACTTCTAATTGGATCCCATGGTAAACAGATCCACTAGACGGGCCCTGAGCAATGAGGAGGGCTGGGCACCGCTCACCACCGGGACATCATAAGAGGTAGAGCAAGGGGGATCATGGGCCTGGACCACTGGGGTGTGGATCCTGGGCGACAGGGAGGCAGCTTGCCCAGGTCAGACACAAAGGCTGTGCCCATCCCCGTCCCCTCTGCCTCCCAGCACAAAATGTGGTCTGTTTATGCGAGTGTGAGTGAGAGGGGAGGGGTCATGGGGTCTTTGGGAGCCCCGAGATCTGTACCAGCTGCTGACTCAGCCATCCCCCCCCCCCCAGGACACCTCTCTCCCAAGCTGATGGGAACAAAACGGCCGCAAGTTTCCAGTTGTAAAAATCGGGGAGGAGCCATCAAGAACAAAGATCAAGGCTTCGGATTTTCCATGACACTTGGGCAGGGGCGGGGGCACCGGGCCTCTCTGGCACGGTTCCCATGGCCCGTGCCCTCTGGGAAGCAGGAAGCCACCATGCGGGCATGGGGCACAGCCAGCCTCACCATGGGCGCGGCGCCCTCTCCTGGGGCGGCCTTGGCAGGAGGCGAGCTGCTGGCCTTGCAGGTTGTCCGTGCACAGGCTTCTGAACTCTAGGCCTTTCCAGCCCCAGTGGCTCTCGGGGATGGACGGATGGACAGCCTCAGGGGCCCGGAGCTCAGCCAGCAGCCGCTGAGCCTGCAGTGTGAGGAGAGGTCAAGGCTCAGGAGGGAGAAAGGGAAGGAGATTGAGACAGAGCACAAGAGAAGGGAGTGTGGACTTTGCGGCAGGTGGGGTGGTGGGGCGGCTGGAGGTCAAAAGGCAGCGGGACTGGGCTGCCTCCCAGGGTCAGGCCAGTCTCTGTCCTGCTGCTCCCCACGCACCAGACTGTCCACCTCAGGAAGGCTGGGGCAGCTGAGAGCCAGAGGGGCCGACCCGTCAGACACGCGATGGTACCTGTTGAGTGGAGCGCTCCTCAGCTGTAATAAAAAGTGGAAGAAATCCACGCAGACTGACAGGGAAGATGGCCGAGGTACCGTGAGTGAGAAGAAGTTGAAAAACAATACGCAGAATCTGATACTATTTTGTTAGAAATAATTACGTTTAATCAACAACTAGTAATTAACAACGGTTGCCTTTAGATGTGTATAGCCAAGTAACTGTTCATTTGAATGTGCTTAGAAAGAAGTGCAGAGGACACCTGCCAAATCGCTCAAAGAAATTATGTCTGGGATCACAGAAAAAAGGAAAGACTTTGTATTTGAAATTCCTACGACAACAATGAATAATTTTTAATGAAAAAAAAAAAAGCTGAGGGCGGGGGGAATGGTTCTGAGCAGTCCAAGTGTGCAGATAGAGCTGGGCAGGTCAAAAGGTGACCTGCCAGGGGCACACATACTCACACGCGTGCTCACGCCAACCGCACCTGGCCCACCGAGGAGGACACACCTGGAAGGTCTGGCAAAAATTTGGGCCACACCTTGCTCAGGCACATCCTCATGGCCCCGGGCTTGCTTGGCATGTGTCAGGCAGGGCCCTTTCTAGGCATCCATCCCATCCCAGATGGGCTTCTAGCTCCTTCTAGCTAGAGGGTATCTTTCCTATCTTCCAGGTACTCTCCGCTGGGCCTCCATCCTTTCTTGCCAGGTACTCAAACAGCAGGGCCCTAGGTGAGTCAACAAATCCAGGAGGGGAACATCCGGCTTGGCCGCGAAGAGGGCCTCCCCCTTCTCTGGGCACTGGGGTGCTGCTCTCCAACACAGGGGTTGTCCTGGGGATTCTGATTTGATAAGAAACTGCCCCAGGCATCAGCCAATCCAAATATGTTCCAGGTTGTCCGTTTACTGGTTGGGTGGCCTTGGACTTGTTATCTAACCTTTCTGAGCCTCAGTTTTCTCATCTGTAAAGTGGGAATAATAAGGTTGCTGTGAAACTCAAAAATGATACTATCTAAGAGACTAAATGCTTTGGAAGATAAACAAGGAAATGGCGATCACAGAAGTCAGGAGACAGTTCCCTCTGGGGTGGAGAGGTGGGGCTGATGAGGGAGGCACTCAGGACTTCTGGGATGCTGATGGTATTCTATTTCTTGACCTGGCCTGCGGAAACGTGGGTGTATGATTTAAATTATTTATTAAACTCTACATATATGTTTAATAGAAGTATATTTCTTCTCTCAATAAGAAAAAAAATGCCAAGTTTCATGTTCAGCGTAAATGTAAAATTATATTAGGAAGTACAAATTCCCATTTGTACCCTCTGAGAAGCCTCTGGGACTCTAAATTTTGCTGTGGTCCAAGTTAGCCGGCTGTAAGGATCGCCTAATAAGCAGCAATTTCAGTCATAAATTTAGACCTGTGTTGCTTTCCTTACTGGGGGAGACCTAGGACTGCAGATGGGCCTCAGGGGTGTGCATCATTATGAGGGAGGCCTCGAAGACAGCTGTCAGTCCATGCACAACCCTGAGCCGGCTCTTCCCCGGCTCCTCGGCCCTGCAGACTGCTGAGCACTGCAGGCACACCCTCCCACCCAGACTTCCTGGCCAGAGTACTCCTCACCCTGCAAAGAGCGAAGTGCTCTGAAACCCAGACGGCCTCCTTTCCACCCCCACCCACCACCCCTTATTCCTCAACAGCTCGGCCACTTCCTTGGTCCTCAGGCCCAGCCATTTCCGGCTAGGCTGGCACCCCACCTCATGCCTGAAAAGTCAGCCCCCCGATTCCCAGCCTCTCCTACCCTTGCTACTGGCTCCCCGAGACTGCAAGGCACTCTGCCCCCCACAGCTTCTCCAGGCTCCAGAGCCCAGTCTGCATGGGGGCATCACCCCCCTTCCGGGCTCTGACTCCAGTGGAGGGAGCCTTCCGGAGAACAGAGAACGTGGCGTGGAGGGCAGGACCTCCCTGCCGGCCCAGGCATGAGACCCCATGCTGGGTCCCCCCACCCCCACCCCGCACCCGATGGCACCAGGCAGCCCTCAGGGCTGAGCCCACCCTGCCATCAGAGGCCACAGGAATTTCCATGTGGCTCTGGCCAGGGGCACTGCCTAGTGACTGTCAATTCCCTACCCCCACGTCTGACTTGCTCCTTGTCTCCTTCTGACTCGGCTTCTGTTCGACTCTATGATTTACTTTCTCTCCCATCCTGGAATTTCTGTGGGTCTCTGTCTCAGCAATCTTCCCCGGCCAGCACAGGGGCAGAGTGGACCTTCCCTCTGTGTGGGGGGCAGCCCGTGGCCCCTGCTCCTGGCCCTTGGCCTGGGCCTCTGCCAGCTGGGGGGGGGGGTCTCCCTGGCTGAGGCCCCACCCCCAGTGGGGAGGTGACTAAGGTGACAATTTTGGAAAAAAGCCTGCGGGCCTCAGAGGCAGAACAGAACTGAGAGGAAAGAGACTGCTGATGAAGTTGGGGTTGCGGGAGGAAGGCACTTCTCTTTGAAGTTCAGGAGCGTGGGGTGGTGTTGGGGGAATGAAAAGCAACTGGGGTGCACGGGGGCTCTCTGAGGTATTGTATAATAAAGGCTAAGAAGGACGTCGGGTTCTGGAGAAAAACAGGTCTTGGGGGAAATAGAGGTGGATTTCAGGGATCGGTTCTGATATTAAGTTCTTTTCAGTGTCTAACCTCAATCCTGCCTGCTGCAGAGCCAACCCTTTCCATCTGTTTGCTTCTTGCATCTTCAGAATTCACGCGAGGCATAAAGTGAAAGAGAGCGCAAGAGGCACTTGTGAGCAGCAGAGAGGCTCTCTCCTCAGCCCGGGAAGCCACCAGGGCGTCCCCTCCCACCCCCCATCACCTGATGGCGCCCCAGTCCTTGGCACAACCCGGGGACCGAGCTGTGGGCAGTGGCAGCTTCAAATCACTTAGACAATCTTCCTTTCACTAGTTTATTTATTATTCTTTTCCCACCTCTCCACCCCTTCCCCACCAGCTGCTTAAAATATTTTTTCAAACAGAAAAATCCAACCACAGCTGGAAACCAACCCTAAAGTTAGAGGAGAACGTGGGAGCTGCCAGGGAAAATTGCCGGAGTTCAGGCGGGGCTGTGAGAGGAAGGGCCCCAGCCACGGAGACAGCCCCGCTCTGCAGGGGCCCCGGGGGTGGGGCTGTGGACCAGGGGAGAGGGCACTTGGGTCCCATCCTCGTCCCACAAACAGTCTGCAAGGACCCGCTGTGCGGGGGACACAAATCGGCTTAAGTAAAAGAGAGGGACCCTCCCCTCAAGGCGCCGTGGGCTTAAGGAGGAAGTAGGGCACAGACACGAATGTACCAATGACAACAGCCTCCACGGAGAGAGGATTTCCCACCCAAAGGTGCTGGTCTTGACACACATCTACTCACTCAAAGCCCTATCAACCCTGTAAGGAAGGTACTGTTGTTATCCCCGTCTTGCGGAGGAGCAAACTGAGGCACACGGAAGTTAAGAAACTCACACACCACCATACAACTGGTATAATAGTCGGGCTTTGTGCCCCGGGGGTCCAGAATCCACGCTCTCAGCCCCTAGGCTATGCTGCCTCTCTAGGATCATGCAAGGGGAGAGGCACCCCCCACCCCAGGGAGAGAAGTACAAACAAAGTAACACGAGATGGTCCCCGGCAGAGGGTCAGGACAGAAGTGCTTCATGGAGGAAGTAACATATGTGCTGCTTCTGGAAGGGGAGTGGCGATTGAGGACCTAAGCTCAGTGGCAGGGATACAACCGTAAGAGCAGAGAAAGCTGAGGCAGAAGCAGGGGCAGAAACAGGACCCCAGAGGCCCAGCTCCCAACATATGGCGCCCATCACGCAAGAGGCTGTCCTCCCAGCAGCCAGCGCGGAGAGGAGGAAGATGCCAGGCCGCCACTGTGGACAGTCATCTGGATTCACGCTCCATCTCTCCAGCACCTTCGGCTGCTTCTCACCTCTGACGCCTCCCTTACCTGCCCAGTTCTCTCACTCTTACTGTTGGTACTGTCCCCTACAAACCTGTCCATAAGGACGGGGGAAAGACAAAACAAGAACACTCAAAAACTCTCTTTGATACAAATGTTTGGTGCCATTTAATTTGGACAAAAATTACCAAGCTATCTCGGTTGGGATGGATGGACCACTAGAGTGGCCACACAGCCATGTGGCCCAAAGACCCCAAGAGATACGGTGGTGGGTCATTGGACTGGACCCTTCTCCCTGCCCTGCCTCTTCTTGTCTCTGTGACCTTTACCAGGTCACTGGGCGTCTCTGGGCCTCAGTCCTCTCTGGATCTGTCTGGCGTGCTCCCTTTCAGATCCAAAAGCCCCATGAGCTGAGAGCCTCTGAGTCCTGCTGGGTCCTCTTCTCCACACCTAAGGACTTGGAATGACCAGCTGGGGGTGCTCAAAGCCAATTCAAAGATGGTGACAATACTGCCAGGTCACCGGTCTGGCTATTCTCCCATATGCCTTCAACTGTAAGCTTCTGAGCGCCGGTTGATAGGGAACCATCATCGTGATGATTGCTGTGGTGTATTGAATGCTTACTACCTGACAGGCACTCTTCTAAGAGGCTGTCATGGAATAAATTATTCCATCATTTTAACAATGTCACACATGAGGAACCCGAGGTACCGAAGGGGTTAAGGTCAGTGCCCAACGTCACACAGCTAGTGACAGGCTGAGCCATGATTCCCATGCAGCAGTCTGGCTCCAGAAGCCACTGGAAGATGGCAGGTGCAGAGCTTCCATGGAGGACGTGGGGAGCCCCTGGAGGGAGGGGACTATGTTCTATTCATCGCTTTCTGCTAGAGCCCAGACTCCCTGAAAGATTGGGCTGGCCTTGACTGGCATGGGGTAGAGCCGGGAGACAGCGTTGTGAGTCCTAACGAGTTGCTAGTGTCCAGGAATTTCCATAAACTAGATGCCCCCATGCCCATGGCGTGAAGGGCTCTGAGCCCATTCCCAGCTCTGAACCAGTTCGGCCCCAGCCAGAGCCACCAGCTGCAAGCTCCTATCTGTTCCAAGGTGGGCCTCGCCTGTGGGCATCCAGATCCCAGGAGCTGGCTGCTTCCTGTCCCACCAGGCAAGGGCCGGCCAGCCAGTCCCAGGCCTGCTGCTGCAGTAACCCAGCTTTGGGTGGGCTCCTTCCCTTGGAAGCTGGCCACCTCCTGGACCCTTCTGTGGACAGGAAAAACCCCGAACCTCTGCAGGTTTTAAGGCTGAGCCTCAAGGGGAAGAGAACTTGCAGGGTGGAGGCCTCCGGTGCTGGGCCTCCCACGCCCCCTGGCGGAAGGAACAGAGCTGTGCACAGGCCTGTACTGCCACCTAAGTCCAGCCTTCCCTCCCCTCTCCTGCCCTCCGTCCTCTCTCCTCCAGCCTCTAGTCACTTACCATAACTTCACGTCCACTGGGTACCAAGCACATGCCATGAGGTGGGGACACACAATGTGTCCTGTGACTATGACACTGTCCCTGCCCTAAGGTACCCCCTCATTCATTCACTCAACTCACTCAACTACTCTCTGCCAGGCTTTCTTCTAGGCTCCAGGGACACCATCCCTGCCCTCGGGGAGTTTATAGTCTAAGAGGACAGTCGCCCTGGTTCACAGGCAGGTGTAACAGCAGGGAGAGCACAGGTGCTAGACATGAGTCCAACGGACGGATGTGACGGCACCTGCCCGGACGCTGAGCGGTGCGTGTGCGGGGACAGCAGGAGATCGGTTTGCAGGGAAGATTGCAGAGTGGCATCCGGGCTAGGCTTCAATGGTTGTGTAGGAACTCTCTGGGTGCAGGAAATGGGGTGTGGGGTGGGGTGGGGTGGGGTGGGGCAGGGAGAAAAGAATGTCCTACCCAGAGAGGACAGAATGAGCAAGCACGAGTAGTTGCCGGCGTGTTCAGGGAGCTGCAAATAGTCCTCTGTGGTCGGAGCGTGTGGTTAGTGGGAAGAGAGCAGCAGGAGAGTGGAAAGGGCCTTGCAAGCTTTGGAAGGGTTTTGGGTCTTTTCCTGAAGCCTGTGAGGAGCCTCTGAAGGTTTTAAGAAACAGAATGATATGACTCCATTTGCATTTTATTAAAGGGCCTCGAGACTAGACCACTCCCTCAATCGAGTGTGAAGGAAGAGCCAGAAGGGCAGGTGGCCGTAGGTGGTGTGGTATTCGTATCCCAGCTGTGTGACACTGGGCAGGTCACTCCACTTCTCTGAGCCATGGATGCGCCATCCATCAGATGGGGGTGTTGAGACCCAGGCTGTAGAGAGAGAGGCTGTGGAGAGAACTAAATGTGAAGCTAGAGCCTTCTACACTGCCTGACCCATAACAGATACTCAGGAAACTGTTCCTTTGTTTAAGTCGAGAAACCGACTAAGAAGGCCACCGCATCGCCTCGGCAAAGATGGACACGGCCTGACTGTAGATGGAGAAGAGAAGACACCAAGAGCTAGTTGAGACAGCTGACTTGCGGGATGGGGGTGAGGATGCAAATCCTCTTGGAGGTCACCTCTGCCGTCTGTCCTCGGGCCCCGCCCTGTGGCTCCCTCATTCCTCACCCACAGTTTTCACTGCCTGCTCTGCACGGGGCATCCACTCATACCCTGCTTGTCCCTCTTCCACTCGTCTGGTGGGTCTCAGATAGAGGCTTCTGGGGGCAGAAGCCCAACGCCCAGCACAGCACCACATGCAGACAAGAGTGTAATGGCAGTTTTGACGACAATCAGGTGTGGGTCTGTTTGGCCACCAGGTTTGTCCCTGAGGCTGGCACGGGGGCGGCGGCGGGGGGGAGTGTACGTCACATGTGTATAGCGGGCACATGGGTGTGACTCAGCACACGTGTTCCTCGGAGGGGCTTTTGGCGTTTACTAAGGCCCAAGGCCTGCACAGCCATCACATGGACCCTGGGGACAGGTGTTACCAGTGTTCGGGGGCCAGGTATTCGTCTCCTCAATCTGCAAGTCCCCCTACAAGAGGATCTGGTTCTGGTGTTTGTTTTAAGATGTTAGCTTGTGTTCTGGTTTTCCTTGTGTGACAGTCCCGCCTTCCAAAGAGATAATAGTCCTTTGGGTTTGATTACTGTAGGGTGGAAATATTTCTTAAAAGATTGCTTTAAGCAAATCTCCTCAACTGTCTTTATTCAATGGCTCAGCTCACCGGAGAGATGACACCGGGTATTCCTGAAGTACCACTGAGGAGAAAGGGGAAAACACGGGGAGAGCAGGGAGAGACGCGGCCTGTGCCAGGCAGGGAAGGGAGCTCCTGCAGGCCCACCCGCTGGAGGGTCCCTGAGGATTTGAGACCTTGGTCCTGGCATCGCTGTAGGGAATGGCTGCACTGTGCCCGGGCATGCCGGTCCTTGGGCACCAGCCCTGCCAGCCCAGGCCAAGATTCCTGGGCCCCAGGAAAGCAGTCACATCCCCAAACCAGAGGCCTGTGGTGCACTGTATGAGGACAAGAGAGCGTGACACAGTGGTGGCCTGCTTCCCGGGCTCAAAGAAGCAAGTGCCAACTCTTTCACATACCAGGTGTCACTTAGCTTCAAGCAAGTTCTCCCGAGTGTGGAATAAAGGTAGCAGAATGAAGACCTTGAAGAGCGTTCCCAGCTCTACCCCCTCAGCCTCCATGTCAGTGAGGAGGGAGGTTACCAGAGTCCTAAACGCTCGCCTGCACAGTCTTGGCCCTGGGTGTGAGGGGAGGGTATGGAGCTGAGCAGAGCCAGTCCCTCCCCCCATCCCTCAGGGCCTTTCAGGACAGCAGCCCTTGGGACTCTACTGCTCTCAGCCTGGGAGGCCAGGGCTACCTAGAGCACAGGGAGACACCAAAGAGGCTGGAAGTGCAGGGATCCCCAGGCGGCCCCACTCTGCCCTGGCCCACCCGGAGAGCCCCAGTGAGCTCATGTCTGCAGCAACCTCACTGCTCATAACCAGGACGGTGAGACAAACCTGGAAGCCAGGCAAAGGTGAGAAGTGATGGGTATCTCCTCAGGAATGTGCTGCCCAATTAAAACTGCCTCCTGGATGGCACAGGCGGAGGCTGGGACCACTGCCCCAGGCAGTGCTGGCCAGCCTTCAGGCTGAGCCGTTCTGCAAGCATTGATTGAGAGCCTACCACGCTGGTGTGGAGCTGGGAGCTGGGGAGGTGAGGAGATAGACGAGCCACACTGGAGAGTAGTCTATCTGTCCCAGACCCACCTTCAGAAGCAGACTGTCAGACGCCTCAGGGGTTCTGCTGGTTAAGTTCCCAGGTCTCCTTCACAGCCCCTATCAACCCAAAGTCCTTTCCATCCTCACCACAGGCCCAAGCGCTTAGCCTGTTCCCTTCCCTTTTCAAGGCAACCACAGCCCTCCGTCTTCCTCTGGTCTCCACGTATAAAACAGGCTGCTGCCTCTTCACCGTCCCTGCTCCCGGGACAGCCTGGACCCTCTGTAATGTCCAGCTGTAGTGTGGACATCAGTCTTTGGCAGGGTTCCAACAGAGGTGGAAAGGTGAGGCAACACCCGTGTGACAAGAGGATGGACTCATTCCCCGGATTCCTCAGGAGAATTCCCTGTCAGAAGCAGGTTCTCAGACGAGAAAGCTGAACTCGGAAGAAAGGCCTCACACAGGAAAGAGGCCTCCCTCCTACTAAGAGCAGACGTTAGAAGAGCGTGGCCTACGTAGTGTGTGATTAAAGCTGTCACGCTGCTTGTGTTAAAACCCAGGCTTTAAACTAGCTCTGTATCTTTTAGGATTACATCACACGGTGAGAGACATGCCAAAAAACACAATTTTGGTGGGGAGTGCTCATTTTTCTCATGTAATGAGAAGTCATAAGATAGGTAGTCCAGGGGCGCCTGGATGGCGCAGTCATTAAGCGTCTGCCTTCGGCTCAGGGCGTGATCCCGGCGTTCTGGGATCGAGCCCCACATCAGGCTCCTCTGCTATGAGCCTGCTTCTTCCTCTCCCACTCCCCCTGCTTGTGTCCCTCTCTCGCTGGCTGTCTCTCTCTCTGTCAAATAAATAAAATCTTTAGAAAAAAAAAAAAAAAGATAGGTAGTCCAAGGCTTGAATGTGGCTCCAAATGCCACAGGGACCAAGGCTCCTTGTATGCTTCTACCCAGCCTCCCATAGCATGCATTTCTTGCCTCATGGTCACAAGATGGCTGCCCCGTATCCAATACCAAGCCCAAATTACAAACAGGAAGAGGAAAGTCAAAGGACCAGTTGAGTTTCCGTCCCTTTTAAGGAGCTTTCCAGGAAGCGCCACACAACCTCTGTTTATATCTCATTGGCTCAAACTGTGTCACATGGCAAGAAAGGTTGGGAGATGTATTTTTAATTGAGAATATTGTTGTCCCAAACAAAATCAGATTTGTATAAATAAAGAATATAAATTGGTATAGAGCTTGCAAAGAGAGAAGCGAAGACCCGATTCCAAGAAGGAGAAGGTATGGGCTGAAGGTAAAAAAAGAGGAACAATGGCTCCTTGCTGCTTCTGATAAAGATTCTTTGCTTGACCAAACTTTAGTCAGGCTCCTAAAACTTCTCATAGGCCCATCTGTGTGCTTATTGTAAAATCCAGTTTTAGCAAGAAAACTCCCAACCCTGGGTACCTGATCATTCTCCACCATCCCCCAGGTAAATGTCTGATCACCCTGGCCCGTCTTTAGCAAGAATCCTGTTAGGTCGGTTTAGCCAGAATCCTCCTTACCCCTGATGTTTCCTCTTAGTAATTTTCCATCCACTGACCCCCAACCTGCTCCTTGGCTCTAAATTCCTACTTGCCCATACAGAGCTGTGCCCAATCCCCTCCCCCCAACCCCGCAGCAAGTCCCCGTTGCAGCAGTCCCTACACCTATTCCCATGGCCCCCTTTAGTAAAGTCTGCCTTATTGTTTTTAACAAGTGTCATTCAATATGTCTTTTTTCAGCCCTTCTTACTCTAAAGGCTCAGCGGACCGACTATGACCAGCAGCCGGGCAGGCAACTAGAAAACAGAAGGGGCACCCAGCCTTCCCTATAGAATGAGGAGAGAGAGAGGGAGGTGGCGGACCTCGGACGTCGCAGGCTTCACTCCCCATGGCCACCCAGTTCAGAATCTCTCCTCTCCAGCATCATCTTAAGCAATGTCACCTGCTTAATGTCTGCCCTCCGCTGCAGGGTAAGCTCAACCTGGTAGTCCGTACAAAGAAACCCACCCTTTAAAACGTGTACTCTCATCCCTCTGTGCACGCCTTTGTGTGTGTGGACGGCTAGCGAACGGGAGGACCACGAGCAGGAGAGGGGCAGGTTCCGTGTCTTCCGCATCTTTGTAACCTCCGCGTCCACACAGCCCCTGCGCTCAAACAGGAGTTGAGAATGGCTCTGGCCGCCGCAGCGTCCTTCCTCGTCCCCAGGCAGAGACTACGCGACTCCGGAAACTTAACTCGGGCCCCTCCTGCCGTTTCTGAGGAACGGCGGAGCGTCTCCCCCGCTCCGAGTCCGCCTCCCCGGAACAGCTCAGGGTGGGTGCCGTTCTCCGCCGCCCTCTGCCGGCGCCGCCGCTGGGTTGCGAAGAGCGCATGCGCGCGCGCACGCCGGCACCTCCCCCTCTCCGCCCAGTCCCAGTCCCCGCGCAGCTTGTCCTTCGGCGCGTGCGCAGCGAGTGCTGGCAGCTGCGAGGGCTGAAGAGGCAGGTAAACCTGCCGGAGCGGGCAGGTGGCGGCGGGTGCGGCCCGGAGAGGAGCTGCCAGGAGTTGGCGCCCTGCAGGTCCGGGGACGTCGGCGTTCGCTCACGCCTGGGCGACTCTGGTGGGCTCGGAGCGTCACTCTGCCAGGGGGCGTGACCCGAGCCCGCCTCCCGGGGCTGCGAGAGGAGGGGGATGGGGAGCTCGAAGGCCTGTTATTGATTTGGTGCCTGTTGTTTGTCGGGTTTTCTCGAGGAGAGCACAGAGTTTGCAGAGAGTGGACAGGAAGGGGCGAGGCTGGGACCAGGTGGGAGCTGGGGTGCGCCGAGTCCCCAGGCCGTGAGGAGCTGGGCAGGTTGGCGGAGGGAGCTGTTGTTCCTCTGGCTTTATGTAGCGGGTGGGAGGGAGGTGGGGAACATTGCTACAAAATAATGATCCTGGTAGAAATGGTGCAGGTGTTTGAAATCACGGGACGGCAGTTTGGTTATTTTTGTTTTCACTTTTCTCATAGAAAGATGCAGTTTCTTCTCTCCTGGCGCGGTGTGTCCACTAACCTGCCTTCACTTGCTTCTGTACCTCCTAGGACATGACACCAGTGGCACATCCCGGCCATGGGGTCCCAGCATTCCACCTCTGCTCGCCCCTCTTATTGCAGGCGAAAGAAAGAGGACAGGGAGGATCTGCTGGCCGACAGGGAGCAGGAAGAAGCCATTGCTCAGTTCCCATATGTGGAGTTCACTGGTCGAGATAGCATCACCTGTCTCACATGCCAGGGGACAGGCTACATTCCAACAGGTGAGAATCTTTGGTTATCATGGGAAGGTCTCCCAAGGTACCTACAGGGTTTCTCCTGTCTCCCAGACAGAGCTTTTCTTCTAGGCAGTAGTTCCACAGTCAGAGACAGTGCCCTGAACAGGAGCCAGTCGAGCTGACTTGATAAATTTGGGTAGGTTCCACAACTTCTGTTGGTCTCCTTATACCTGAAAGCCTTTCTTCACTTCCACTCTTTTGTTCTTTGTTTCCTTGCTTTGGAACATTCAGTTTGCTCTGCGCTGTGGGGTTTGTTGACAGGCACATCTCTTTATTGCTCTCACTCCTGAGGCCTGGCACAGCTTTGCAGGGGAACCATCTTGGAAGCTTCTTTTCAAGGAAGCAGGTAGTAAATCATTAACCGCCTAAGGTCTGGAAAATATTTCAAGTGGGGACAGAAAAACACATGCTCAGGAGTGGAGCCTGGATTAAGGACAGGATCACCTGTCACTAACTTGGACCTCAGAAAGTCTTAACAGTTTAGATGGAGAGTCACAGCTGTTTATAGCTGGTGAGAACTCTAGAAACCATCTACTCCCAAGCCTTCATATGACACATGAGGAGACAGTGGCCTAGAGAGGTAGTGACTACTTTCCCAAGGCCATCCGGCAGTTCCAGGCCACGTAGTAATATTAAAACAGGATCCTAGATTTCTCAACCTCAGTGTCACTGTCCTGGTAGGACTGATAGATGTTTTGTAATTTCTGGCATACTCTATAGATTTACTTGTTTCTTGTTCCTTAGGCCCAGACTGTGAAACCTGTATCATAGAAATGTCTAATTCCAGACAAGCGTGTGTTGCGGCAGCTTGATGTGCGACGTAAGGGAGAGTGCCACCAGCACATGGAATTTACTTTTATACCAAAATAATTGTTTGGTTCTTTCCTAGAGCAAGTAAACGAG
Organism: Ursus arctos; assembly: GCF_023065955.2. Taxonomy (NCBI): domain Eukaryota; kingdom Metazoa; phylum Chordata; class Mammalia; order Carnivora; family Ursidae; genus Ursus; species Ursus arctos. Next base: position 38,490,518 of record NW_026622941.1, read on the forward strand.
TTGGTGGCTTTGATCCCACACAGTGATCAGAGATTGCGCCCTCAGAGAACGTGAGTTTCGTGCCTCTCTCCTTCCAATACGTACTTCTGCCCTCTGCCCCTAGTCCTGTATATTTATGAGCTCCAGCCAACTTTTGGAAAACTTTTATGTGTTCTTGTGAATTTCCCATTTCCTTTAATACTATGTACTCAAGCAAGATATGTTTGCCCCATCACAGTCTGGGGAAGGAAACTGCTAGAAACATTCTAAGGGCCAAGTGCAAGAGTTAACTTGGAAGGCGTTGGAGAACAGGGGTATCGTGCATGGGAGGTGAGGGAATGTTTCTGTCCTCAGAGCTCTTCTCTTCAGCTTCTCTTCCCAGATGACAGACAACATTCATAGTGGGTTTTTAAAGTCTTCTCCCACTCCACTCATTCTTGCCTGGTTTCTGGTTCCTGGCTCTTTGTACTTTCCCTTTCCCTTCATTCCTGCTTTTGCATTTAATCTTGACTAACTGGACCTTGATATCTGACTGCTTGGCTGATCATGTGCTGTGTCATTTGCAGGAAGCAGTACGTCCTCCTGTCTGTCCTGCTCTGTCTCCTGGCATCTGGTTTGGTGGTTTTCTTCCTGTTTCCACATTCGGTCCTTGTGGATGATGATGGCATCAAGGTGGTGAAAGTCACATTTAATAAGCAGGACTCCCTTGTCATCCTTGCCATCACGGTAAGACGGAGGGCTTTGTTTCCCAGGTCGTGCACCTGCAGGCCTTGGACCCAGGACACTTATCCTTGTTTCCTCACTTGCCCTGATGTAGGCCACCCTGAAAATCAGGAACTCCAACTTCTACTCAGTGGCAGTGACCAGCCTGTCCAGCCAGGTTCAGTACATGAACACAGTGGTTGGTACATATGTGACCGCTAACGTCTCCCTCATTCCACCTCGGAGTGAGCAACTGGTATGCTGTTTTCTTAGGGTCCTTGCTCCACGGGCTTCAGGGAGGAGTAGGGGCTGTGGGGTGCTGTAGCCTCATGACTTTGCTTTCCCTGTCATTCCCACTGGTAGGAACTAGTTGGTGAGGAAGATCTGACACGCCCTGTAATTATGAGAAATTAGGGGGAAAATCGGCATTTAAGTATTAGGGGGACACAAGAATGTGTGAGAGCAAACGATTTGCTACAAATCAGGAAGAGGAGGTATTACAGTCTGAGGCTCGTTGGCCTCTCAGAAGAGAAGAGGTTGCAGACATCGTTAGAGGGACCTAGTCTGCGTCAGGGACAGTCTTGGGGAAGTATTTCGTATCTGATAGAAGAATGCTCCCAGGTCCATGGATTGCTGATAGTAATACTGTTCTGTGTCAAGCCTGCCTGACCACAGACTCACTCTGGTGTCTTAATTTCAGGTGAATTTTACTGCGAAGGCCGAGATGGGAGGACCGTTCTCCTATGTGTAGTAAGGACAGTGTTCTCTCTATGTGCGCTCTCTGCTGGATGAAAGGGGTTCGCAGCGTACTCAGTTGATTGGGGCTGCTCCTACCTTAAGTCCCAGCCGTAGGCCCGTAGGTCCCCTGAGCTTTGGCCATCTTGAGGGTTATTTGGGGGATGTGTTGTTAGATATGCGGCTGATGTGCTAGAATTTCTAAGAGAACATTAAGCCACTAGAAACATTTCCAAGTTCCAGCATTTATATGGCGGGTCTGAAAAAAACGAAAAGGATTATGACGTGGGAGGGTGTGTGGACACTGTGGGGACACAGAGCTAGTGAGCCCTGGCAGCACTTAGGTCAGAAGGGGAGGGGAGGGGCCCCAAGCAGGACTGACCCTGTAATTCAGCACTCTTCTGATGATCTCTTTTTCTTTTCTTTTCTTTCTTGTCTTTTTTTTTTTTTTTTTAAACCAAACTGTCTCCCTATTTGCGGTCTGGTAGCTTCTTCTGCACATTGCCCGATATCCTGGTGCACAACATAGTGGTCTTCATGCGGTACGTGGCTCTCCTCCCTGTCCCCATGGCCTTTGTGTTTGCGTCTGGACCATCAGGCAGTGTGACCTCACCACCTTTGCTCAGGGGGTGCTGTGTGACCCTCAAGGCAGAGGCACCTAACCAAAGAAGGACACCCAGTGCCTTACAGGCGCAGATACAGTGGACCCTTGGGCATCCTCTAGATGCAGGACCCAAGTCACAAATCTCCAGATTCACAGTCAGCAGTTAGATAGTTTTCTCCATGGAGTGGGTTCTAGTTTTGTGATCCCTTTAGAATCCTAATGAGACTAGTAAAGAATGGAAAAACTTCTCAGGTGTAAGTACCGAGCATTTGACTAGGTTACTTTCTAGCCACATAAATTACCCTATGTCATGGATCTTTAGGGTTTGGCCTAGAACCATGACTGTTAAATGGGCAGAATGAGAAGCACCGCTGCAGGCATTTGAAATACGAGGGTCTAGAGCAGGGTTTCTCAGCCTCGGCAAAGGATTCACAACCGTTGTTGTGAGGAACTGTCCTATGCATTCCAAGATGTTTAACAGCATCCCAAGCCTCTACCTGCCAACCACCAGTCACCACTTCGCCCCGCCCACAGTTTAACAGCCCAGAATGTCGCCAGACAGTGCCAGAAGTTTCTTGTGGGGTAGAATTGTCCTGGGTGGAGAGTCGCTTATTGCGATAGAAATGGCACAGCCTTTCTGTGACTGTACGGAGATCTTCTGGCCTCCTGCTTATGTAACCATGAAGCTCTGCGCCCGCGACCCATGGATACTGTTGCCTGAGCTGTTGCCAGAAGTTATTTAGGCAATTCTTCCTACTTCATCGCAAAAACAGAATTTATTATTCTTGGTTTGTTTTTTTTTCCCCCCAGAACTTCGGTGAAGATATCCTACATTGGCCACATGACCCAGAGCTCCTTGGAGACACATCACTATGTGGATTGTGGAGCAAATTCCACAGCTGTTTAGAAACCGCTCTCGGTTCTTCCGTGGCAGCACCTGCCAGAAGAGACCCAGCATCTGTTCCCAGGGCCCGAGTGTCCTACCTGTCCCGGGTGGTAGAAGTAGAGGAGAAATCGGTTCTCTTAATCCCCAGCAAACATCCTCCTGCCACTTGGGGGAAGAGCTCCTCTCTGTAGCACCATCTGTGTTTCTCAGAACCAGCAGAAGCACTGCCCAGTGCCTAGCTTGTGCCCAGCAAATAGTAGGCACTCAGAGCCAGTTTGAAGAATTGAATTCCGATCTTTTCAGCTGTTCGTGGGGCATTATGCACTGAAATCCTACCGAGGTTCTAGTTAGCAGACCATGGAGTGGCGTGGACTGTTAGGGCAGCTGCGGAATGGTCTCCCTCATCTGCGCAGAAGAGGCAGCAGGGTGGGAACGTTTGAATACATAAGAAAGCACAGACCATTGAATTGGGGAGATTTTTTCACCGGCTCACAAATGCCTAGGAACTTAAAAAAAACTTTTTTCCTGTAGAAAGTTACAATTGTTTTTACCAAGAGTCTACGTGAGGCTTGATTTACCCTTCATCCATTGGCTGGAACATGGATTGGGGATTTGGTAGAAAAATAAACCCGGCTTTTGATTCGCCTGCGTCTCCTCTGATTGCCTGGATGTCTTAGGAGCCACCTCCGGGGGACTAGAATAGTTGTCTGCTAAGTGGGTCAGCACAGGATGGGAGGGAGGAAGAGGAGCCCTGACTGCCCTGTCCCCGTGAGCTCCCCTCCCAGAAAGCAGCCTCCCGCCACGGCAGCCTTGCTTGTCTCCAACTGGCCCTGGTGGTGACAGGCGGGCCCCCCCCCCCCCCCCCCCCCGCTCTTCCGGGGCAGAGTGCCAAGCTCCCCCTGGAGGTGGCTAGCGGTAGGGCAGACGCCTGACAGGGAGAAGCTGCTTTCCTAAGAAGGGATGACCCCCCACCAACTGGCTGTAGCGCTAAGGGGAGCTGGTTTGAGGCTGAAAGTTCCTTGACGTGTGGCCACCCCCTTGGCGCCCCAAGAGTGGGCTACAGCCCCGTGACAGCAGCGAATCCCGTTGAGTAGTTAGGTTCCAGAACTCGGCAGAGGTGGGCTCCCTTTTGTCCCCATTCCTGTAGCTCGCTGCTCAGTATTTGCTTAATGATTTTCGCACTCTGGATCTTCAGAGAACGGTTACATTTCATGACCGTTTGGCTGATGTTGACCGTGACTGAGTAACCCAAAGCTGAGTGTTGGAAGCCGAGTTTGCGCGTTCTGCCGGATCCTTCAGTGCTGTGTGCCTACGGGGTAGTGAGGTCTGCCCTGCGCAGGGGTGCGGGAGCCGTCGCCATCCGAGAACACTGGCCAAACAGAGCGCGCCCTGCACACACGAAGATGTTCGCAGTTAGACGTCTTCTCTTTCATCTTCCCATTTCCCAAACAGCCTGTAGCATATTTTTCGTGTAATTTTGAAAAGGTTACTCAGTTTTGAGTCACATTTTCTGGCCATGTGCCTCAGTAGCATTTCTACTACATACTATCTTACAATTCAGTGACAATATTCAAATGAGAGCACTTACAAGGTTTAAACACAGCTGACTGCATAGTGCGGTGTGGTTCTTGTGCCTATTTCTATCCCTGGCGTCCCAAAGGACCCTTCGGGATGTTCTGCACAGTTTCATTATGCCGTCTGTCAGTTACTGAATAGATGCATATAATTTGCTGTCAGCAACACCAAAATAGAAGGGCGTCACTGCTGTCACTATTGTTTCTCTAGTGCGCTGAGATTTGGAGAGCACATGTTTCTCAGAGATAAGGCTTTACTAGGCTTTACTCTGTAGTTTCTGGCTTGGCCTATGCTCTGATCTTTTTGCTCTCAAACTACTTCCGTGTCACCTGGTGGAACTCTCCATTTGTTCACTTACTCAAGCCAGAAAAATGTTTACTGAGCACCTGCTTTTCACCAAGGACGGGGTTTCGTCTGAAGCATTTGGTCGAGAATCCTAGCTAGAAGTTTATCAAGCTTTTGACATTTGCCAGGCCCCCTATAGGCCACAGTTTGGCTTACAGTCCATTCTGCAACCCCAGTTTCCCCAAAGCAGGATCCCCTTGATCCCTGGATCAGCTGTTCCAGGAACTCTAGCCTCAGGTGTGAACCAAATTATTTTAAAAGTTCTGCCTGTTCGGTGGGGCCCTGGCTGGCTCAGTTGGTAGAGCATGCGACTCTTGATCTCGGAGTCATGAATTCAAGCCTCACATTGGGTGGAGAGCCTCCTTAAAAAAAAAAAAATAATGAAAATAAAACGCTGAGCCTATTTATAAAAGCTCTACGTGAATCTAAAGGGCCCCAAATACTTCCTCTGGGCAAAGTAGTTCTTATTCTTTCCCTTTCTAAGTCAGATTCTTTGTTTTAATTTCAGTAGGGTTAACAGGCAGTGTTATAATAGTTGTAGGTGGACATTAGCAGTGAGTCAACACTTGTATACGTTACTGAGTGCCCAGCCTAGGTGCTCTTCACCGGCTTCAGCTGTTCCCCCATCCCCACACCCATCTCCGTGCTGGCAACCATCAGTCTGTTCTCTGTAGTTCTCTGTTTCTTGCTTTCTCTCTTTTCCTTTGCTTGTTTGTTTTGTTTCTTCAATTCCACATATGAGCAAAGTCATATGGTATTTGTCTTTCTCTGATTGACTTATTTCACTTAGCATTATTCTAGTTGCACCCATGTTATTGCAAATGGTAAGATTTCATTCTTTTCTGTGGCTGAATAATATTCCATTGTGTATGTAGACCACATGTTCTTTATCCATTCCTCAGTCAGTGGACACTTGGGCTGCTTCCATAATTTGGCTTTTGTAAATAATGCTGCAATCAGTGTAGGGGTGCATGTATCCCTTTGAATTAGTGTTTTTGTATTTTGGGGGTAAGTACCTAGTCATGCAATTGCCGGATCATATGGTAGTTCCATTTTTAATTTTTGAGGAACCCTCCTACTGTTTTTCACCGTGGCTGCCGCAGTTTGCATTCCCACCAACAGTGCAAGAGGGTTCCTTTTTCTCCACATCCTCACCCACACTTGTTGTTTCTTGTGTTTTTGATTTTAGCCATTCTCACAGCCGTGAGGTGACATCTCATTGTAGTTTCGATTTGCATTTCCCCGAGGATGAGTGATGCTGAGCATCTTTCCATGTGTCTGTTGGCCATCCAGATGTCTTCTTTGGAGAAATGTTTGTTCATGCCTTCTGCCCATTTTTTAATTGGATTATTTTTTCTTTGGGTGTTGAGTTGTATCAGTTCTTTATATATTTTGGATACTAACCCTTTATCAAATACGCCATTGCAAATATCTCCCATCCTGTAGGTTGCCTTGTAGTTTTGTTGATTGTTTCCTTCACTGTGCAGAAGCTTTTTATTTTGATGTCGTCCCAATAGTTTACTTTTGCTTTTGTTTGCCTTGCCTCAGGAGACCTATCTAGAGAAATGTTGCTACAGTCGATGCCAGAGAAAATTACTGCCTATCCTCTCTTCCAGGATGATTATGGTTTCAGGTCTCACACTTAAGTCTTTAATCCATTTTGAGTTTATTTTTGTGTATGGTGTAAGAAAGTGGTCCAGTTTCATTCTTTTGCATGTCGCTGATCCGTTTTCCCAACAACATTTGTTGAAGAGACTGTCTTTTTCCCGTTGGATATTCCTTCCCCCTTTGTCAGAGACTAATTGGCCATATATTTGTGGGTTTATTTCTGTGTTTTCTACTCTGTTCCATTGATCTCTGTGTCTGTTATTCTGCCAGTATCATACTGGTTTGATTACTACAAGCTTTATGATATGAGTTGAAGTCTGGAACTGTGAAACCTCCAGCTTTGCTTTGCTTTTTCAGAATTGCTTTGGCTGTTTGGGATCGTTTGTGGTTCCATATACATTTTAGGATTGTTTGTTCGGGTTCTGTGAAAAATGCTATTGGTATTTTAATGGAGATTGCATTAAATCTGTAGATTGCTTTGGGTAGTACAGACATTATAAGAATATTTGTGCTTCCAATCTATGCATGGAATATCTTTCCATTTCTTTGTGTCATCTTCAATTTCTTTTGTCAGGGCTTTATAGTTTTCAGAGTATAGCTCTTTCATCTCTTTGGTTAAGTTTATTGCTAGATGTTTTATTTTTTTTGGTGCAGTTGTAAATGGGATTGCTTTCTTAATTTCACTTTCTGCTGCTTCATTATTAGTGTATAGAAATGCAACGGCAGGGCACCTGGGTGGCTCAGTTGGTTAAGCATCTGCCTTCAGGTCAGGTCATGGTCCCAGAGTCCTGAATCAAGTTCCACATCGGGGTCCCTGTCTGCTCCTCCCTGTCCCTCTGCCCCTCCCCCAGCTTGCGCTTTCTCTCACTCTCTCAAATAAATAAATAAAATCTTAAAAAAAAAAAAAAGGAAATACAATGGGTTTCTACACATTGATTTTGTATCCTGTGATTTTCCTGAATTCATTTATCAGTTCTAGTAGTTTTTTGGTGAGGTCTTTCATGTTTTCTGTATACACTATCATGTCATTTGCAAATAGTGACAGTTTAATTTCTTCGTTACCAATACGGATGCCTCAGTTCTCTTTCTTGTCTGATTGCTGTGGTTAGGACTTCCAGTACTATGTTGAAGAAAAGTGCTGAGAGTGGACATCCTTGTCTTATTCCTGACCTTTGGGGGAATGTCCTCAGTTTTTCCCCATTGAGTACGATGTTGGCTAAGGGTTTTTCATATACGACCTTTATTAAATTGAGGTATGTTCCTTGTAGCCCTGCTTTGCAGAGGATTTTTATCGTGAAAGGGTGTTATACTTTGTCATGTGCTTTTTTTCTGCATCTATTGAAATGATCATATGGCTTTTATCCTTTCTTCCGTTGATGTAATGTATCACCTTGATTGATTTGTGAATATTGAACCACCCTTGCACCCTGGGAATAAATATCGTAGTGTATTTTTGTAACGTACTGTTGGATTTGGTTTGCTAATATTTTGTTGAGGACTTTTGCATCTATATTCAGGAGAGATATTGGCCTGTAGTTCCCATTTTTTCTGGTGTCTATATTTGGGTTTGGTATCAGGGTAATACTAGCCTCACAGAATGAATTTGGAAGATTTCCTTCCTCTTTTAGTTTTTGGAATAGTTTGAGAATAGATATTAACCCTTCTTCAAATGTTTGGTAGAATTCACCCATGAAGTTGTCTGGTTATTTGGATTTTTGTTTTTTGGGAGTTTTTTTATTACTGATTCAATTCATTGCTAGTAATTGGCTTGTTCAAATTTTCTGTTTCTTCCTGCTTCAGTTTTGGGAGGTTATGTGTGTCTAGGAATTTATCCATTTCTTTACGTTGTCCATTTTTTTGGCATATAGGTTTTCAAAATATTCTGTTAAAATTGTTTGTATTTCTGTGGTGTTGGTCATTATTTCTCCTCTTTCATTAGTGATTTTGTTATTTAGGTTGCCTGTCACTCTCTCCCTCCCTCCCTCCCTTTTTGGTGACTCTAACTAGAGGTTTTATCCGTTTTGTTGATCTTTGCAAAAAACCGGCTCCTGAATTCACTGATCTGTTGGGGTTTTTTTAGTTTCTATATCATTTATTTCTGCTCTAATCTTTATTATTTCCTCCCTTTTGCTGGTTTTGGGTTTTTCTTCTTTTTCTAGCTCTTTTAGGTACAAGGTTAGGTTGTTTATTTGAGATTTTTGTCACTTCTTGAGGTAGGCCTGTATTGCTATAAACTTCCCTCTTAGAACAGCTTTTGCGGGGATGTCTGGGTGGCTCAGTCAGGTAAGTGTCTGCCTTTGGCTCAGGTCATGATCCCTGGGTCCTGGGATCAAGTCCCACATTGGGCTCCTTGTTCAGTGGGGAGCCTGTTTGGCCCTCGCCTGCTCTGCCCGCCTCTCCCTCTGCTTATGCTCTCCCTCCGCCAAATCAATAAAATCTTAAAAGTTAAAAACAGCTTTTGCCACATCCCAGAGATTTTGGACCATTGTGTTTTGATTGTCTCCATGTATTTTTTTTATTTCCTTTTTGACTTCTTGGTTGACCCTTCACTGTTTAGTAGAGTGTTATTTAATCTCTATGTATTTGTGTTCTTTCCAGATATTTTTCTTGGGGTTGCTTTCTAGTTTCATAGCAAAGTGGTCGGAAAAGATGCATGGCATGACTTTGGTCTTGACTATATTGAGGCTGGCTTTGTGGCCTAATATGTGCCTGTTCTGGAGAATGTTCCTTGAGCACCGGAAAGGGGTATGTGTTCTGCCGTTTCAGGATGGTGTGTAATGAGTATATCTGGTAGACCCATCTGGTCCAATGTGTCATTCAAAGCTGTTTCCTTGTTGATCTTCTGTTTGAACGGTCTGTTCATTCAGGTAAGTGAGTTGTTAACGTCCTCTATTATTGTCTTACTCTTAATTACTTCCTGTACGTTTGTTACGAGCTACTTTGTGTGTTGGGTGCATAAATATTTACAGTTGTTGTATCTTCTTGTTGAATTGTTCCCTTTATGATTATGTAGCGTCCTTCTTTGTCTCTTGTTACGGTCTGTTCATAAGTCTATTTTGTCTGATATAAGTATTGCTACTCTAGCTTTCTTTTCACTTTCATTTGGCTGATAAATGCTTTTGCATCCCTTCACTTTCAGTCTGCATGTATCTTTAGGTCTGAACTGAGTCTCTTGTAGGCAGCAAATAGATGGGTCTTGCTTTTTTAACCATTCCATCACGCTATGTCTTTTGATTGGAACATTTAGTCCGTTTATAGTCAAAGTCATTATTGATAGGCATATACGTTTTGCCATTTTGTTGCTTGTTTTATATTTATTTTTGTTGTTCTTCTCTGTTCCTTTCTTGCTCTCTTTCACGGTTTGCTTGCATTCTTTAATGATATACTTGGATTCCTTTCTCTTTATTGTTTGTGTATCTGTCAGTAGTTTTTTATTTGTGGTTACCATTAGGTTTGTCTGTAATGTCTTGTGCATATAGGAGTCTATATTAAGTTGATGTTTGCTTACGTTTGGACCCGTTCTTTACTCCTCTCCCCAGACCCCACAGTTTAGGTCTATGGTGTCATTACTTTGTATCCTTTTGTTCTGTGAATCGCCTGATTTTTACAGATATACCTATTTTTATTGCTTTTGTGCTTCCTACTTTTTTTCTTCCTATTTATGGTCTTTCTTTTCCACTCAAAGAGTTCCCTTCAATATTTATTATAGGTCCTAATGTATTATATAGGTAATATTAGTGGTCATGAACTCCTTTAACTTTTGGGGTTTGGGTTGGGTTTTGTTTTTTTAAGATTTATTTTTATTTTTATTTTTTTAGAGAGAGAGAGTGGGGGTGAGAGGGAAAGGGGGAGAGAGAGAGAATCTCAAGAAGACTCCCTGCTGAGCACAGAGCCCAGCGCAGGGCTCCATCTCACAACCCTGGATCATGACCTGAGCCAAAACCAAGAGTCAGATGTTCAACTGACTGAGCCACCCAGGTGCCCCTAACTTTTGGTTTTTTGAGAAACTCTTTATCTCTCCTTCTATTCTGAATGATAGCCTTGATGTATAGAATATTCTTGGCTGCAGGGATTTTTCTTCCAACACTTTGAATATATCATGCTGCTCCCTTCTGGCCTACAAAAGTTCTGCTGAAAAGTCCCTTGATAGCCTTATGGGGTTTCCCTTGTACATAGCTTTGCTTTTCTCCTGCTGCTTTTAAAATTCTTTATTACTACTTCTTGCCATTTTAATTAATACGTGTCTCAGTGTGGACCTTCTTGGGTGATTTTGTTGGGAGCTCTCTTTGCCTCCTGGATCTAGATTTCTGTTTCCTTCCTCCAGATTCAGAATGTTTTCAGCTATTTCTTCAGCTTTTCTGCACCCTTTATTCTCCTTCTGAAATACCTATAATGCGAATGTTATGCTTGACAGAGTCACTGAGTTCCCTAAGTCTGTTTTCTCTCCCTCTCTCTCTCCCCCCCACTCACTCCCCCCTCCCATTCAGCTCTCTTGCTTTCCATTACTCTTTCCTTCAGGTTGCTGATTCTTTCTTCTGCTTCCTCTAGTCTACTATTTATTCCATGTAGTGTATTTTTAATTTCAGTTGTTGAGTTCTTCAACTCTGATTAGTTCCTTTTTTATGTTTTCTATTTCTTTGTTAAGGGTCTCACTGAGATCCTTCACTCTTTTCTCAGTACGTGAGTATCTTTATGACCATTAGTTAAAATTCTCTCTTAGTCATACTACTTATCTCTATTTTGTTTAGCCCTTTTTCTGTGATTTTGTCCTGATCTTTCATTTGGGACATATCCCTTTGCTCGTTTTGTCTAACTGTCTGTGTCTGTTTCTGCTATGTCTCCTGCTCTTGAAAGGAGTGGCCTTATGAAGAAGAGGTCCTATAGTGCCCTGCAGTGCAATGTCCTCTGTTCACCAGAACCTGGTGCTTCATGGGGGCGGGGGGGTTCTCCTATGTGTTTTACATGAGTCCTGCTGTTATGGCTGAGCCACGTTTGCCTTCAGCCCAGTCATCTGCAATGTCTCTCTTTGCCTGTTATGGGTAGGGTTTGGTCCCTGTGTTGTTAGTGGGCCAGTCTGGGGCCACCTTGGCCTTGAGTTAGTCTAGATGTTTGCAGAGATGTCATAGCACCAGACTGCAGGGTGTTTTCCTTGTGTTGTCCCTTGAGAAGCTTTCATTGGTGGGTGAGGTCAGCAATCACATCAGCTATCTGCCCCCAACCCACTACTGAGGCCACAGTAGGACTGGTGTGTGTGGTTATCTTCCCCGTCCCCCAGAGCAGGAGTCACTCTGGAGTGATGCTGGGCCCTGTGGGCGCTGCTTGCACACTGCCAGGCTTGAGGCACCACTTTGGATGGCCTCTGGCCAAGGGTGTATTGGAGGGGGCAGGTCCACAGGACAGGATGGGAGCAGGGCTCATAGCCAGTAACTTTTCCACCCTTCCACTGTGGGAGAGGATATGTAGCTGCCCAAAACTCTGGCCAAGGCCAGCCAGGTTGGAGGGGGCATGTCCACAGGAGAACACTGGGGTGGGGACATTGTTAGCAAGCTGGGTTCAGAATGTTGATGTCACACTGGTTCCCTCAGGTGTCTTTGTGTCTAGGCTGGGAGGCAGGGGAAGGAATTGCTGCCTGCCAGCTCCTTTGTTCCTAGAGAAGTCTCCCAAAGATCCCCGCTCTGCCAGCACATGCTCTGAGATTAGTGAACAAATCTCCCTCCCATATACCCCAGGCATCTTTCAAACTACTGCTTCTATGCTGTATCTCAGCAGGGCTGTTTGTGTGCTGTCTCTTTAAGGGTGTCTCTTTAAGTTCTTTGTAAGAACTACAAAGTTTTGCCCCTGTGGTTTTCAAAGCCAAATGTTATGGGAATTTGTTTTCCCTTTGCAAGTTCCCCTGCCTGGGATTTCTGATGTGAGGGTCTGTTCTCTCCCCTGTCCATGCCCCTGGTGTCCCTCCCTCCCATGGACAGTCCTATAAATCTGTTTAGCTCTGGACCACATCTTGGCCCTTTCTACCATTTCCGATGTGGCCTCTTTACATTTAGCTATGGAGAGTCTCTTCTTCTGCTATTTGTGTCATTTTCTGGGTTATTTACAGTGATGTGGGTGTTTCTAGATGTATCTGTGGGACAGGGTGAGCTTAGGGTCCTCTTACTCTGCAGTCTTCCCCAGAAGTAACTATAAGGAAGATTCTTCCTCACCTTGACAGCACTCTTAACATTCTGTGTTCCTTCACATGGTCAGAAGGGGAACCAATTTCAGAAATTATAATTTATCCAGGATCCAGGTGACTTGAGGAAGTCTGAGCTTCATCTCCTAGTTAAAGCCTTTTAATGCCATACATTTTTATGGATACGGGGGATCTCATCTTAGTAAGCCAGGTCTGTCTACTCAATTGTGCCGGGGTCAGGAGAGGCTCTTCTCAGCAGAGAGAGCTTTTGCCTTTCCTGGGGCATCAGGGATCATGGGAATTAGTAATAAAGCTGGTTTTTCTCACCTTCCCTCTAGGCTAAGTTGGGACGAGGGAGCAGGGGTAGGTAGCACGGCACTGGCAGCCAAGGCTGTACATTTTGCTTTGACCACAGATGAAGCTGGCACAGGCTTTCAGTGTGAGTTCATGGAGGGCAGCTACAGGGTGGGGCCCAGTGCCGCCTCTCAGCTCCACCTTTGTCTAAGAAGTTTTCAGAAGCAGCCGGATACCCCACTGCTCTCCCCTTGCCCGCGTTAGCTCTCTTGGCAGGTTGGAAGGGTTATGTTATGAGATAGTTTTTCTAGTTTGGTATTTTCACTTATGTTTTCATCTTACTCTCTTAGTTTGTCATGAATTAGCCCTAAGATACTTCGTTGAACACAGTTTACACTATAAGTTGAATATTAATACAAACAAGTCCAACAAAAATGTCTTAAGTATTTTTTTCTTGTTTCTTTAATAGGAAAGCCATCTATCTTCACCTGGAGGAACAGAGAGGCAGGGATGGGAGACGGGCAGAGAAAGAGATGGTCCTCTGGTTTATCAGCAGTGCCAGGTAACTTTTGAAATGAATTTTATGAACTACTGGTGTTGATTTTGATAGGTTTCGTGTCTCCCACCCACTTCACACATCATCACCATCGTGCCCTCTGGTAGGGAAGGTGACTGTTTCCTCGTTGTGCCACACAGGAGTCATTGGAAAGCAAGGGACTCCTGATGGTAGGGAGAAATGGGAGGCTATCCATTCATAGAGCTGGTGTTGAGAGGAAGTCCATGGAAGCTTTAAGTGCAGGCCCAGGAAGTAGAGAAGGGAGGGCCAGAGGAGGGGGCAGGAAAATGGAATAAGGGGTGGGGGCAAGCATGTAACACTTCCCCCTCGACCTAAAAGTCTCAGAGGAAGACACAGACGAACAGATCACCAAGACTGGCCGATCGCATGCACTTATCCCAGGTCCCTGTGGACTTGCTCCCCACCCATCTTCCCCACCTTCCCCCCTCCTTCGGGAGCATCTCTGATCTCCCCCGTCCAGTAAGAGGCAGCCCACACAGTGTCCCATCTCCAGGCCCTAGAGTTGTGTTTTGTGTTTACTCAAGAACAAGGCCAGTCCTCTATTTTCTGCCCCCCTTCCCAAATCTTGGCCTCTGGTCCCGGTTCCCTCCTGGGTTCCATGCAGTGCGAAGGTTACAAAAAGAGGCGTGCGCGCGCGTGTGTGTGTGTGTGTGTGTGTGTGCGTGCGCGTGTGAGGTCCCTAAACCAGGCAGTATGACTCTACGGTCCTCCCTCCTGGCTGAGAAGTCAATAAAAGAAGGCCTTAGGATGACCAAATGGTCACGCCTACAGAATCAAAGACTAAGGGAAAATAAAGAACAAAACACAGGTCAATATGTACTTTCCAATAATTTTTTTGTTTTTAATATCAATTGACGTTTTAAAAAATACAGAGGTGTTTGACACAGAATAGCACCATTGTGTAGGACACACACAGTTCCTGCGCCCGGCACCTGAAGGGGCTCTTCTTGCCTGGGCTGGGGACAGTCACTCAGGGGGCGTTTGACTCACACCAGTTAGTTTCCTGCCTCTGCCTCGACCCAAAGGTCTTACAGGAAGACAATAAATAAATAGAACACCGAGATTTTATTTTGCAGTCTGCCCAGTTCAGGTCTCTTAGAAAGAGAGGGGAGAAAAGTCCACACTGTGAGCGGGTGGGATGAATGGACATCAGGTCAGGTCAGCCATTCAGTGCAGAGCCCTAGAGTGACTGGGACTGGAAAGTACTTGGGTCCTCTGGGTTGGCAATGGATTGTGTTGTTTGTGGGTTCGGGTTTTTACAAGAAGCAGACAGGCCCTATGTCCACACCAAATTCCTGCTCGGGCCCTCCTATGTCCATAGGCGCAATGTCAATGATGGGGAGGCGCGAGGTCTTCTGTGACCGGTACTCGATCAGAGTCTTGCCCCACTTACCGGTGTGTTTCTAGGGAAAAAAGAGAGGAGACACTGTCCAGTGCCAGCTGCCCAGGATCCCAAAGCTGAGCCTCATGGAGCACAAAGTATGAAACACGCTCAGGGGCTCCCCTGACCTCTCCTTGGCTTGCCAGAGCCCCCTCCACAACTCCTGTCCTTGCCAGCAAGGCCCCCTCCACGCTGTCCTTCCCTCCCCCACAGCGAGCCTCTCTTCCTCCAGCCCGTGGGCCGACCCACACACGCCACATGAATACACTCCTACAAGGGTAACTGGACATGCCGGGTAGGGCTTCTTTCCCCTGAGCCAAGGGAGTGAAGAAGATGGAACAGCACCCCTCCCTCACCGGTCACTCTGCCTGTCTTCTCTGCCTAACCCCTCACGCTCACACCTCTGAGGGTCCCATCGCTTTGGGCCTGACACCAGCTGTGGACCCGCCCTTGGCCTGCCGCAGCCCGAGCCCCAGGCCTCAGGCAGCCCGTCTCTGGAGGCCCCAGCCAGCCTGACTCACCGTGCAGCCATCCTTCAGGACGGTGTACGTGAATCTGCTGTTGCCCTCGGCCCGGATCTCCACGTCATTGGAGCCCTGGATGAGCAGGGCCTTCTTGAGGTTGCCGGCGGCTTCGTCCAGGTAGGCGATGCTGTTCTTGCAGTGGTAGGTGATGTTCTGGGAGCCCTCGGTGGACAGCAGGCGCAGGAAGGTCATCTGGACGTTGGCAGTGTTGGGAGCCAGGTTGTCATCACCGTAGCTGAACTGTTAGGGCAGAGAGCAGTGGTGTGAGAGGCCCAGGGGCAGCGTCCACTGGGATCACGGTTAGAACTACTGTCCCTCCCCTCTCCTTCCTCTTAAGCCTCAAAGAAAGCGGGTGAGTGTGTGGGTGGGGTGCCATCAACTCGGAGGGAGCACGAAGAGAAAGGTTTCGAGGCGCCGTCTCTGGCCTAGAGCGGCCAGGCACTCACGTGGAAGCCACCATTGATGGTTTCTCCAAACCAGATGTGTTTCTTGTCCTTGTTCTTGCTGCTCCACCAGTTCTTCTTGGGAACGTTCGCTGGGTTGGGGTAGACGCAGGTCTCGCCAGTCTCCATGTTGCAGAAAACCTTCATGGCATCCAAGGTGCAGCCCTGGTTGGGGTCAATCCAGTAGTCTCCTGCAGGGGGAGGAGGCGATACCCCATGAGGACTCAGCTAGGCAGACCCAACCAAGAGGGCCAGGGCTGCCTGGGAGAGACAGAAAGGCCTACGGGGACACAAGGGGCAGAGGCACAGGTGGTGAGGGCCACGTGTAGCCAAAGGGAGGGGAGATGCAGGGATCCAGGAGTAAGGAGACCTGGGCGGGAAAGCCCAGGGCTAAACAGGGGTGCAAGCCAAAGGGCAGGAGCAGGGCCTGCCTGGTGGACGGAGCTCTCCCCTGACGTCACATCTGCCCTGTGGCCATGGCAGGACAGGAGCCAGGGCTGCACTTTCTTTGCTGTGGGATGGAGGAGTGGCCATCTGCTGGCACCTTCCAGGCCTGGCTCTGCTCTATGCTAAGCGATGCCTCCTCCCACCCACCCCGTGGGCTGACTTCCTACTCTCTGGGGCCAGGGGTCCCGTCCGGCAGGCTCACCGCTCTTCCATTCAGGGTGGCAGAGTTTCAGGTCCCGGCAGGTGCGAGCGGGGTTCTTGCGGGAGCCCTCGGGGCTGCGGAGGCTCTCAATCTGGTTGTTGAGGGACTTGAGCGTGGCGTCCACCTCGGCATCATGCTGTCTCAGGTCGCCGGCTGCCTGGTCAGCCCGCATGTACTGCAGGGGGTCAGGGCCCTTCTCTCTCTGGCCAAGGCCAGCAAAGGCAGACATGTCAATGCCAGGGCCAGGGGGTCCTGGAGGGCCAGGAGGTCCGGGGTTTCCAGGAGGACCCTGCAGCAGGAAACATAACAATTAGCCGGGGATTGTGGGGATATGCCCCTCCTGGGTACATCTCCACCTGCTAGAATATGCTAGAGTGTCTTCTTCCAGTCCTGTGGGCGGGGGAGGGGTGCGGCAGGCCAGGACCAAGAAAATCCTGCAGCTTCCCTATTCTGCATCAGCCCCTCTCTTCTGTGTCTCAGTACCAAGCACGGACCCTTTGAACCTCCCAGGAAGACCCAGGGTAAAGGACGCCATCATCCTTAGCTGCGGCTGATGCCCTGAAAGAGGCCCTTGGCCCCAGAGCACGCAAGCCTCCTGGATGCTGGGGACAGCCCAGAGAGCGGGGAAGGAGTCGGGACACTTACCGCGGGGCCAGTTTCGCCTGAACGTCCACGGGGACCAGGAGGTCCGATGGGACCAGGGATTCC
Organism: Ursus arctos; assembly: GCF_023065955.2. NCBI lineage: Eukaryota > Metazoa > Chordata > Mammalia > Carnivora > Ursidae > Ursus > Ursus arctos. Next base: position 38,507,697 of record NW_026622941.1, read on the forward strand.
ATTAGCACCATCTTTGCCGGAGGGACCGACGGGACCAGGAGGACCCTGCAGACCAGGAGAGAAGAGCCGTCACCGAAGGGGCGGTTGGGAGTGGCCACTCAGGTAGCCGTCCTGACGTGAAGCCCCGCAGCTTCACGCTTCTCCTCACAGAGCCCAGCCTGGTCTCCGCTTGGCTAAGAACCAGCAGGGTGGCCTCGCAGCTCGCCTACCATCCCGAGCTCCTCCTTGTCAAATCCCATTCCCAGGGGGCCTGACAGCCAGGAGCTGTTGTCATGTTCACCCAGCCTGTGGACTCTGGTGCTTTTCTGGCCCCGGTGACCCCGAGCCAGTACTGTCCCCGCTGCCGAGTGAGACCCCCTGAGCCTGAGTCTTCCCTCCCCGCCAGAACGCCTGGCCAGTGCCTGCCCTCCCCACCCCCCGAGGAAGGGCTCACTCCATCTCACTTACTCTAGGGCCAGAAGGACCAGCAGGACCAGAAGCACCTTGGTCTCCAGAAGGACCCTGTGCAAAAGGAAGAGGCAAAGGTCAGAGGTCAGCACAGACAGGGCCCCATCTTCCAGGGTGAGAGGCCTTCTCGAATATACATGTGACATGTCCTACTCCATTCCCTTTCCACTTCCTCAAGGTTGGAGGGAGGAGGAAGTCCTGGGAATTTCCCAGGATGATCCCAAGTTGACTTAGCCCCTGGTACACTCAAGTGGGCTCTGAGCAGCAGGAGGCCTGGGGAGCTATGCACAGACAGCAACACTCACAGGAGGGCCGGGCAGACCCTGCAGACCGGTGAAGCCACGGTGTCCCTTCAGTCCTCTCTCGCCAGCCTCTCCAGCTTCTCCTTTGTCACCCCGGGGACCTTGAGGGCCCTGGGAACAAGACAGACACAGGTTGGGTCAGGTTGGCCAGGCAGGAGCAGGCTGCTGGCCTCCCCTGAGCCAAGGAGTCCCCGGATCCATGGGACCCCCACTGTCCTCCAAACCTGCGCCCGTCAAGAGCCCAACAGAGGACGTGCAGATACTCACTGGGATTCCCCGGGCTCCAGCCGGTCCTGCGGGACCCATGGGGCCTTGTGCGCCCTGTGAGGGAGAGAGTGGGAACGTGTCAGAGCAGAGCCAGGACAGGGAGGGCCCCCTCTGCATCTGTCCTGGGCTGGGCACTGAGGTTGCTGCTCCCACGGCCCAGAGACCTCCCGGGCCCAGGGGTGCCTCCAGGGCCTGGGGATCAGGCAGACAGTGGGTGAGCTCCCAGCTCACTTGGCCACCCTCTTCCACTTCCAGCTTTTACTGAATTAAGGATACTCACAGCTTCTCCTCGGTCTCCCTGCTTTCCAATTGGGCCAGCGGGGCCAGGAGAGCCAGGGGGCCCGGGGGCTCCGGGGGCACCCACAGCACCAGCCTCACCACGATCACCCTGTCAGGAGAGAGGTCACAGGCTTAGAGCGGAATGTTCCAGGAGAGACATGGAGAAAATGTCCTTCCAAACCGAGACAAGACTCTGATTCCAACCTGCCACCCCAGGCTGACCTGGTAGGTCTGACAGAATGTCCTCCCTGCCCCACTGCACACAGAGACACCCCAATATTCACCTTGACTCCAGCGGCACCATCTCTGCCAGGGGGGCCATCAGCACCAGGGGTTCCCTGGGTAAGGGGAAACAAGACACCATGAAAGCTGCCCCTGCCTGGCTCCCACCCTGCTCGCCCATCCCTGCCTCGGGAGCCCCAGGCTTGTGCCCTTCCATCCAGCTGCCCAAGCTTCCTTCTGCCTTCCTCCCCCTGCACCGGTTCTTAGTCTCCGTGCCCTCTCCTCCCACCGTCACAACTTCCCATCGCAACCAGGCACTTGGGCCTAGCAGGCCGTCCCGCCATCCCCCCCTCCAGGACACCAGGACTGGGCCTGGTTGGCCCGGCATGCCTCTCCCTGGTAAGGGTCACCCACCACGGCTCCCGCTGCTCACCTCTCGTCCAGGTTCGCCAGCAGGACCGGTCAGGCCAGGAGGACCCACGGGGCCGGGGGGACCTCGGTCTCCAGATGCACCAGGAGCTCCCTGCTTGCCAGGCTCACCCTGGAGGGACAGCGACAGGGACGATGAGTGTGCACTCAAAGAACCCCGGCCCAGGACCTGCTGAGCCTTTCTAAAGAAAGGGCTGACAGAGGGTGAGTTCGGAGGGTGCCGAGTGGGTGGAAGCCTCAGAGGGCAGCGCTGCTTCTGCGGAGGCCAGGCCACCGCCCCACGAGCACGGCGTGCAGAGCCCCGGCTCCCCAGAGGAAGGGGCCTCCTCCACTCACCGATGGGCCGGGCAAGCCAGGGAATCCTCTCTCACCACGCTGCCCGGGCAGACCGACGATGCCCCTCTGACCAGCCAGACCTTGGGGACCTGGAGGACCATCGGGACCCTAAGAGAGGGGAGGCAGGAGTGAGAACGTGAGCTCTGACCTGGAGGGGCTCAGCCATCCACACCCAGCCTGGCTGCCATCCGCAGGAACCAGCCCTCTTCCCGCCCGGCAGCAGCCCCTCCCCGGCGTCCCTTTCCACTCTGGGCTCTGTGAGCTCCAAAGACTCCCTGGGCCGGGCCTGTGAGGGACTTACAGAGGGACCATCATCTCCAGGTTCTCCCTTCTCGCCAGGGGGTCCAGCAGGACCTTGGAGGCCAGGGTCACCAGCACGGCCAGGCGGGCCGCTGTCTCCTCGAGCACCTTTGGGACCATCTTTTCCAGAAGGACCAGGGGGACCAGGGGGCCCAGGGTTTCCCTAGAAGAGCAGATGTAAGAAATGAGAACTCTCACCCTGCTCCATCCAGGCTGCCAAAGCTGCTGTGGCCCAGGGCTAGCCAATCCCCTGGGGCTCCCCCCACGTGAAGGACAGCCTGACCTCCACCCCAGTGCACCTCTTCCATCTTCTCTCCCCTGTGGAGCTGTGAACAGCCAGCCCTGGCTTCTCCAGCCCCTGCATTTGCTGTTTCTGATCTACTTGGACTTCCTCCTGCCTGCTTCCTCTCGGCCTCAATCCCACTGTGCTGGGAGGAACCGCTCAAACCTGGCTGCACTAACCCCTGAGCCTCTGCCCCCGCCCCCCGCCCCCCGCCCCGCTCCCTCTGCACTCGCTGGTGGCAAGCCGGGTGACTTTTTTTCACCGTCGCTCCTCCCTCCGCAGCAAAAGCCCGCGGGGCGAGGTGCAGAGTTTGTACAGGCCAGGAACACGGAACGTGCTCAAGAACGTGCAAGGCAATGGTGCCAGCCTGTCCTGCCCCCCGAGCCAGAAGCCTGAAGGTTCGAGCCCAAGTCAGCAGGGACGGTTGCCCTTGGCCAGCAAGAGGGTCACAGCCCCTCTGCTCCCAGCTGTTTACAAGGAGAACAGGTCCCCGTGACCAATTAACTACTCGTCCCAGGAGTGGGAACAGCTCCGAAGGGATGGAAGCCAACCTGGGCTCTTTGGTTCCCTGTTGGGGGGGCTGTACCAGACTCTCCACCCCCCATCTGTGCCTCTCGTGCCAGGAGGCAGGTAGGAACCAGCTAGGGACGCCACTTACATTGGAGCCTGGGGGTCCGACGCGGCCAGCAGCTCCAGGGAATCCGGTGGCTCCCTATGTGGGGACAAGACAGGCCCTGAATCCCTCAGGCCCTCAGGAGGCCCACGGATCAGAAGGGCAGAAGGGTCTCAGAGGCTGGTATGGAAAGGGGCAAGGAGAGCTAGCAAGGAAGAGGGCCCGTGGGTCTGGCCCTCGGTCCGGAAGCTGCAGCTTCCCTGCCTCCAGCTCCTGCAGGGGGCTGCCTAGGGCCAGAGACCTCCCAGGACCACTGCACACCAGCAGAGAGGGCTCCTGTCCCCCACGAGGCTGTGGGATGGGCTCAGCCTTGGGGCAAAAGCAATGCTGAGAAAGAAGGTGAGCCAATCCCAGAACACCAGCGTGGGAGCCTCTGGCCAGGCGTTCTTCGTGAGATGAGGCCAGAGTGGAGGCATGAGACCCTGCTGTCCCCACAGTACCCTCCACCCCACCTGGTGGGCATGGGGACCTCACTCACCGGGGGGCCTTGAGCACCTCGGGCTCCTTTAGGACCAGTCACACCAGTAGGACCCTGGGAAGGAAGGAGGGAGGGACACAGTGAGGACTGGTCACCCAGAGAGGGGCTATGGGCTTCTGGGCGTAGGGCCTGTTGGAACCCTCAACAACGGACTCCTGAGGGCTAGGTTTTCAAAGATGTGGCCTTCTTGGCACTAAAAGCCCAGCCTGGAGAAGCCGTCACAGATGGGCCTGCCACCCCCTCTGAGAGAGACTCACGTTCTAGGAGACCTCAGGGAGGAAAGGCCTATCCGGCATCTGCAGAGCTGGGCCAACGTCTCCCCAGTCCCTCCCCAGGAGCCTGGCTGCTGGGTCCCAGGCTCTCTCTGTCCTCAGCCTGCACCCTCTGTCTGTCTGCTGGCCCCCACATCCTACCCCCAAGACAATGAAGGTCAATTTAGCTCCTTTAGAACCTTTGTCCCTGAGTAGAGATTCCTGCCCACAGCCTCTCCTTTCTGTGGCTGGGGCAGCGTCTGCCAGGCCGAGAGGCTGAAACTCGGGGGGGCCTACACCCAGGCCTCCCGGCCATTCTCTGCCTGTCTGTACCCCTCACCCTGCACCCAGACATCCCTGCCCCATGGGAATAGTTCCTGGGGGAGCTCACTGCTACCCACCTGAGGCCCGGGAGCTCCAGAGGGGCCCTGAGGACCCGGGGCACCAGCATCACCTTTCTGGCCAGCCTCTCCTTGCTCGCCCTTGGCACCTGGTTGGCCGTCAGCACCCTGTTCCAAGAAGGAGGAAGCGGGAGAATGAGAGGCAAGCCAAATACTCCAGGTTCTTCCAAAAGGGCCAGCAGCCCTGGGTGTGTGAGTGGGTGGGACAGTGAGCAAGCCAGCGAGCAGGTGTCCACCATGGCCTGAAGGCTGCTCTAAGATGGGATTGTGAGGTCAGAGTGGAGGTGCAAGGAGAGAAGGAAGAGGCCGCTTCCATCTTCTTTAGATTCTGCCCCTCCCGCCCCCACAGGCTGGAAGGTGCCGCCATGTTTCGAGCTGGCCTGAGTGGAGGGCTGGGAAGGTGGGTGGACACTCACGGGAGGACCTGCGAATCCAGCGGGCCCGGGGGGTCCAGTCTCTCCGCGTTCACCCTGTGAGAGAAGGGGCCCAGGAGAGGTAAGGCCCCACGCCCGCCTGCTTCTGTCCCCTCCTCTAAGCCAGAGCCCTCTGGCCCCGCCCAGCCCTTGCAGAGCCACCCCAGAGGGAGGACCCCCAAAAGTAGCCTCCGGGAAGCCCTGTCCTAAACAAGGGACCCGAGTCAGAAAGCCTCTCTTGGTCAGAGGATCTGGCGACCTGAAGGCCCTCTACCTCGACCACACCATGGAGAGGACAGGCCTTCTCCCTTCCTTCTCATCTCTCCTCCCACCCCCAGACACAGCGGGCCAGGTTCCAGGGCAGAGACTCACCGGGGCGCCGCGAGCACCAGCAGCTCCTGCAGGACCGGGAGGTCCAACTTCTCCCTGAGGTGGGGTGGGGGGGGGGCAACGGATAAGGGATGGGGGTCAGGGCGGGGCCCTTCAAGAGCAAAGTGCATCCCGGAGGGCTCACAAGGGATGGCCTGTTTTCGCCTTGTTGCTTTAGGCTGGCCTTCCCAGGAGCTCTGCCGCCCAGCCCGCTCCCCGCCTGGGCTCCACGGGACAGGGCGCGCAGCCAGTGACTCTGCTCTCGAGAAGACCCCTGCCCCTCACTGCTCGCAGCCCCCAGTGGGCAGGAGTGTGCCAGTTGTTGAGTGAGGACGAGAGACAGCACCCCTGGCAGGAGATGAGGGGGAGGCGGGCCAGAGAGAGGAACTCACCTTCTCACCATTGGCACCAGCGGGACCAGGGGGGCCAATGGGACCAGTCAAGCCCTGGGGAGAAAGGAGACCAAGGTGAGGGAGACAGAGAGTTGACCAGGGCCTTGGGAGCCCGGCACGGAGTCTAGGCCCTCGCACCCAGTGGACCTTGGCGCACCCTCCCACGGCCCCCAGAATGCCCTCTCGCCCTGTTGCCCCAGTTTTGTTGGGAGAGTCCCCAGAGCTGCCAGTCTGCACTCACACACCGCCCTCCTGTCCCCAGAGTGCCGGGCTAGAGACCCAGCAGCCCACTGGATTTGTGGGGCGCCCACAACCGGCATCCACTTACTCGTCCACCGTCCTTTCCAGGGGCTCCCTCGGGGCCTTTCTCACCAACGTCACCCTGTGGGATAGAGAAGACGGGCCACCTCAGGACTCCAGTCAGCCTCACCCTCCCTGAGGCTCCGGGCAGAGCTCAGCCCCCACCCAACAGGATTCGCTGTGGGTTCAGGGTGAGAGAGAGGAGTGAGATGGGGGCGGGGGGAGGCAAACAGAAGCCCAGAGGGGTCTCCAAGATCCTCAAGAGGGTTAGCTAGGGACCTCCCCACCCGGGTGCTACGGGGAGAGTGGAGGGGGAGTGTGGGTGGGGAAGCGCAGCTTTGGGGGAGACACGGTCAAGCTGGTACTCACCCTGTCTCCCTTGGGCCCAGCGATGCCAGCTGCTCCTCTCTCACCGGGCATCCCTTGCAGACCTGGAGGGCCCTGAGCCCCAGGGGGGCCAGCTGGGCCAGATGCGCCCTGTCGGGTGGGGGGAGGGAGTCTGTGGTGGGCAGCACCTGCCTAGGACCCCAGCACCCACGCCCCTCTTTCCTTCCCTTCCTCCTCTGCCAGACCTCCTTTGTCTTGTCTTCTACCTGCGCCCCTCCGATCTTCATTCCTCCTGAGCCCCTCCCATTCCTCCTCCCCCTCCCTCAGCAGGCCTCCTAGGCTGGCCCATACAACCCCAACAGCCTCACTTACTTTGGGACCGTCCGTGCCAGGAGTGCCGGGGAGGCCACGGGCACCCTGAAGTCCCTGGGCCCCGGGAGAGCCTCGTTCGCCTGGGAAACCTCGTTCGCCCTGTGACAGAGACCGTGGAGCAATCAAGCAAGAGAGAGGGGGCAGAGGCCCAGGGAAAAGCAGGGGGGGTGGCGGGCAGAGTGCTACAGGGTGCACTGGCAGAAGGGCACAGGGAAAGGGCAGGCCCGAGGGGACCACCAGAAGTGGCCGACACTCACCCTGGGACCCACGAGGCCGGGGGCTCCAGCTTCACCGGGAACGCCCTGGGGAACAAAGGAAGATGTGTGAGAGAGCATAAGCTTTTCTGTCCCCCACCCCCACCCCCCGCGCACTGGAGGCTGAGCTCAGACTGTCCTCCGTGGAGGCTGGGATGTGGCCCCAGACGTTCCCAGCCTCACGGGGCCCCTAGTGCCCTCCTGCCCTCGCCTCCTGGGCATCAGAAGAGATCTTCCCATCTGAACGGTTTGCAGGTTCAAAGAGCCCCGTACTCACCTGGTCACCTGGTTTTCCACCTTCGCCTGGGGGACCAGGAGGGCCAGGAAGTCCCTAGAGGGCAGAGTGACATGCATTAGCAGAGTTTACTGCCCCAGCCCTCCGGGGAGCCCCAGCACGGGGACAGGAGCCAGGCCTGTAGCGAAGCCCCCTGCCCCGTCCCCCTCGGGAGGAGTGCCCGCTGCTGCCCACAGCGGCCTGGGCATGGAAGGAACTGAAGAGTGGGCCCAGTGCAGCCACCTACCTGGAACCCAGATGGCCCAGGAGCACCCTGCTCGCCTCGTTCACCAGCAGGTCCCTGCAGAGAGAGGCAAAGGTGACCTGAGCCAGTGCTGCGGAGAATCGGAGAGCCTCGGCCAGAGGGGACTGCGGTGGCAGCAGGAGGGCTGCCCAGACCCCGTCCGGCACTGCCCAAGAAACAGCGTACGCGTGCTTCCCTTGCTGCTCTCCCACCAATGGCCTGCACCCCTGGGACAGCGTGGGGTCCACACTGCCTTGGCTGAGGGTGGGTCTGGTGTCCCAGAGGAGCCCAGATCCTCAGCTATTAGCCCGATGTGAGGCGGGCCTGAGGCGCCCCGGCCTCGCGCCACCACCCCCATGCCCACAGGGCGGCCTGAGAGGCTACCAGGTACTTACGGCGGGTCCGGGGGGTCCTGCAGCACCTGTCTCACCGTCTTTGCCAGGAAGACCCTGGAGGGGAGATGAAGGAGGATGGCATGACACATGTCCTTCCGTTCTGCAGACCCCAGGGCTGAGCAAGTACACTTGGTGGCCCAGAGATTCCAGACCTCCATGATCCCCCAACCCGAATTCCATTTCTACCCCCTTCTTTCCCTGGGCCCCTCCTTTTCCCAGTCTTCCTCAGCATGGGAGGCTTCCTCCTCTCCCTGGGCTGCTGACCTACAGCAGCTAGAAGTCTCTCCGTGTGGGCTCTGTGTGGCTCAGCCCCAGGAATCCCCGCTGCGGACGAGGGGCCCCAGGAGCATGCCGAGGGATGCGGCTCCCCTCGCACGTGTCCGGCCAGGAGGGAGCGAGGCAGGCTACTTACTCTCAGACCAGGAGCGCCGGGCAGTCCCTTCTCACCAGCCTTGCCAGGCTCGCCCTGGAGGAAAGAGGGCAGGACCATGACGGGAGGGTTTTGGGGGTGGGGGGCAGAGCGGGCTGGGGAGACGGGGCTTGGGGCCATAGCCCGATGGACAGCGAAAGCTCGAGCCGAGTATCCGCACCCTCTCTTATGCTCGGGAGTGTGACAGCACTGCCCCGGGGGACGATGTTATGGCTGAGGCCCTGAGCTCTCGGGGGCCCCAGTCTCCCCAGATCACATGCACTCCTGCAGGACACGGAGGCCCAAGCTGCCCATGGCCCTGGGGCTTCTGCTTGTCACTGCCCGTGGGATAACTCTATTAAGGAGCCAATCCTCTCTTCAGGGGGCGGGGAGGGAGGTAGCACAGTGTGGAAGGAAATGGAAGGGCAGGTTGTGACTTACGTTGGCACCTTTGGGGCCAGGGAAACCCATGACACCAGGCTGCCCACGAGCGCCCTGAGGACCTGGAGGACCAGGGCGACCGTCTTCACCAGGAGCTCCCTGAAAGAGAGGACAGCGTTGTCAGAACACAGACACTCCGACCACATCCGTCCATCCAGCATCTCCTAAGTGCCCACAGCATCGGCAGGCACAGGGCAGGGCAACAGCCAGACGCACGGCATGTGGGCTTGACCAAGGTTTCGACCAGCAGCCCACACCACACATGCGGGCCCTGGGAGCAGCAAGGCGCAGCTTAAATGAGAAGTGTTACCCCTAGAAGCGCACCCCGGGCTTTGCTTTCCTCCAAGGCAAGGCCCAAATGCACAAGAGGGCGGCATCTTCTGAGCTCCACACCTGGCCCGATGCCTACCATCTGCCCCTCTCCCCAGTTCTCAAAATTCACACGCTGCCCCCACCCAAACTCCGGTCTCCCGTACCACCTGCCTCCCCACGGGTATCACCCGCCCAACTCTCCCAACAGCCCCAGACGGGAGACTTACAGAAGGACCAACTTTGCCTTGAGGACCAGCATCACCAGGGCGACCAGTGAGACCCTTTGTTCAGGGGAGAGAGAGAGGGTGGTTATCAGGGAAGGTCCCAGGTCCTCCCAACCCTGGCCGCACAGGGTTGGAGGGAGCAGGTGGGGGAGGGTACGAGGACTTGGCTCAGAGCCCAGAGCAGAAGCAGCTCTGCTACGCACCCGGGCTCCAGGAAGGCCAGGCTCTCCAGGACGGCCAGGGTCACCGTTGGCTCCTTTGGGACCAGCAAGGCCGCTGGGCCCTCGCTCTCCAGGGGCTCCCTACACAAGGGGAGGCGGGGAGTCAGCAGGAGGCCATTTGACCAACAACGCAGGGACCCCAGTCCCTCTTCCCCCACTCACCTTTGGACCTGCCAGACCATCCTGACCTGGGAAACCACGGTTGCCAGGAGCACCCTAGAAGGAAGGGGAAGGAGGACGGGTAGTGAGTTAAAATGGCCCTGACCCAGCCATACAGACAGCCTCGCCCGGCTTCAGGGGATCCATCCCACCAACCCACAAACCATTTCTGTGGGGCAGTAGCCACGGCCGGCGAGACTCCGAGAGATTAACTTCTCGGGCCTGTCCCGGGCAGTAGCTCAAACTGCTTCATGCCATCCTGGGGTGGGGGGCACAAATAAGGAGGGCTTCCTGTCCCCATGGCGGTGAGTGGAGAAGAGAGGACTCTGATACTCAGAAAGGCCACCGGACTTGGCCAGAACACAGAGCCATGGAGACTCAGTGTCCACATCCAGGACACACCCCACAGACAGTGGGGACTCCCAGCCCACTTACTCTCTCTCCGGGGGGACCAACGGGCCCAGCGCCACCAGGCTCTCCACGGGCACCTCTCTTGCCTTCTTCACCAGCAGGACCAGGGGCTCCTTGGGGACCAGCAGGGCCCTGAGAACCAACACAAAAGAGAAACAGCGTGAGTCTTCACCTGGCGCCCGGTCCGTCACTGGCCTGGCAGGTGGAGGAAGCAGCCTTGGCTATTGTTTCAGAGCTGGGGGACTGGGGAAGAGGGGCCACAAAGGATCGGCCCAGGGAGAGTAGAAGTGGCCGGTGGGAAGAGAGAGGGTGGAAAGCTGAAGCTGTTCAGGTTGGTCAAACCAAAGATGGGACTTAAGCTGCATCGGTTTCTCAAGCTGTTATGGCCCCTCCTCCAGGCACAACCTGAGAGGTCCCAGGTTAGGGGACAGGGCTACAGAGGAGCAGGGCCGTGGGCTGGGGGTGGCCCTGGGCCTGAGAGCTGGGGGCAGATACTCACAGGTTCTCCCTTGGGGCCTTGTTCACCTTTGAAGCCAGCAATGCCAGGCTCGCCCTGGGGAAAGAGAGAGCAGATTCTCGCACTGGGCTTTCCCCACAGACCCTGCCCCCACCACCCCAGACACCCTTAAAGGCACCCCCCCGCAAAGGACACTGGTGTGAGAGCAGGAAGGAAGGGTGGCGGGGTTTGACTCCAGGGGTATTGGTAGGCCTTGGGGTTCATTCTGGCCCTTACCGTCTGACCTTTCGGGCCCAGAGGCCCAGTTGCACCTTGAGGGCCAGGTGGACCACGGGGCCCAGGGAAGCCGGGGGCACCAGCAATGCCAGGAGCACCCTGTCAGCATGAGTAGAAGAGAGGGGCATCAGGGGAGGGGGCAAGGAGGGACGGACGCTACCTGCGGGAGCCAAGTCCCAGGGCCACACTCACAGCAGATCCTTTGGCTCCGGGAATTCCATCAGTTCCGGGGTTACCCTGGAAAAGGAGTTGGTGTCATTATAAACTAAGCAGCAAAGAATACGCCCCAGCCACCCCGCAGCCCTCCCAGGGCCGTGCATTGTAGACGTGGTCCTGCTGGCTGTGTCAAGGGGAGGTCGGGGTTGGAGGGAGATGTGTCCCTGGAGCTCAGGATGCAAGTGCTGGGCCAAAATGAAGGTTTGGTGGGTGGGGCTCTGATCAGGGCCCCACTTCTCTCAGAGGTAAACAGAGTCAAGAGTGCCTGGGCCACAGACCCCAGGTGTTCCGGGCCAAAGGGAAGCCGCACTTACGGAGGCACCAGCCGGCCCGGGGGACCCAGGAGTACCAGGTTCGCCACGAGGACCTTGAGCGCCTTCGGGACCACGAGCACCAGTGGGGCCAGCTTCACCCTGGGCGGAGACAGAGGAGTGGAAGCAGGAGAAGACGGGGGCACAGACCCCTCACGGGCCAGCGACAGGCACGCCCTGGCAAGCTGAGTCACACAGGGGCAGCCACCGTGCCGTGTGCAGGCGTGCTCCCCGCGTGTTCCCACAGAGCCCCCCGAGTGAGCTTGCCCCTGCCCCCACCCCTCCTCCTCCACCCCGGGCGCCCCTCAGGCAGGCCGTGCTGGGGGTGGGCTGATGGACGGGCAACCAAGGTGGGCAGCCGTCACCTCCCCCGGCCACCTAGTGCCTTTCCCGAGGACACGGAGGCCGCTGGCGTCAGGCTGGGCCTGGGCGGCTGGAGGGCAAAAGCAAGCCACACTTGGGACGAGCGCCACACTCGCCATGGCCCGGCTCTGCCACGGTCCGGTTCTAATCCCCAAACTGGCCCCTGCTTCTCCTTTCCCTTTTGTCCTGAAAGGGCTGAGTGGCCGACTCCGGCGTGTGACCCGGCGAGGGCCCTGGGGAGCACCACCGACCTGGAGGCAGGGCAGGGCCTCCTCGGGTTTCTCCTGGGAGCATGCTCCCCTCGCTTGTGTAATTATTCTCTCTAAAGGTCGGGCCCCCTCACCTTCCGCTGTCCCCCTTCACAATGGGTCTCCTTCACCCAGCTCCCGGGCCTCAGACACTGTCTGGTTGCCGTGGAAACGCCGGGGAGGGAAGGCAACCCGATGCCAGTGAGCACATGGGGGCTCGGCCTCGGTCTCCAGAGAGGACTCCCAGGGAACGTGAGTGCCGGCACCCCGCTTGGGCCACAGGGGCCTTTCCTGGACTGGCTGGCCTCCCACTGGCCCCTGTGAACCCTAGGGAACCCCCACTCCCCCACACTGATGCAGGGGACGGGGACGCTCGGAGCCATCTCCTTGCCCACGTCCTCCAGCTCCCTCCTGGTTCTAGAGTTTGCTGAGCTTTGCCTTCTCCCCTCTGGGTCCTGGTCTTCTGCTCCCTCCCAGATCTCCCGTGTCTCCCCATCGTTTTCTGCCTTCCCCCAATCTCAAGCTGTAACTGTACCCCAGCTCTGTATCATGCCAGGGGGGGCTGTGAAACGCCTGGCCCTTCCCCGCCTCCATGGAGAGCAGCGGTGGGTGGAGCTGGGAGACACCCCTCAGAAGGGCAGGGGGACCGTCCAGGGGGCAGTCGGCAAGAACATGGGAAAAGGGGCAGGGCACGTACCTTGGCCCCGGGAGCACCAGGGAAGCCAGGACCGCCGGCAGGACCCACGGGACCCTGGAGGAAGGAAGGAGGGGGATGGGGAATGCCGTTTCCGGGTAGTACTTCTCCAGCCCCCAGAGTGAGCCACCCCACACTCACACTCCTCCCCACCCTGTACTGATCTGGCTCTGCATCCCTTGTGCCTCCGGGTCCCTGGATGGAAACTGTCCCCACGGCCAGTGTCCCTGAGTCTGGCTTCCCCAGGCGAAGTATCTAACTATACACACGGTGAGAAGCAGATGATTCTTCCGCCTCCCTATCGGTCCCTCCTCAAAAAAATGCCGAAATCGTGGCTGAGAAAGAGGAGCCACCGCTTCAAAGCTCATTACCGACATGCTAGGGAATACGGGGAAAGCGTTCCTCCTCCCACCCGCTCCAGGAGAACCGGCCACGGGTGAGAGGCACTTACCGGAGGGCCTGCGGGGCCTGGTTGGCCGTCGTTGCCCCGGGCACCCTGTGAGCGGGGAGAAGGAAGCAGGCACGGTGAGAAGCCCCGCACGGCCAGGCCCTCCCACCCACAGTCCACCCCCACAGAAAACTCGGGCAGCGCTGGGCCCCAGGGAGGAGGGGGAGGCCGCCGGGCACCAGGGCAGGACAGCCCCATGGGGAGGAGCAGCCTGGAACCCTTCCGTGGTGGCTGCAAGGAAGCGTGCTGGGGGCAGCAGTGGGCAAAGCTCGGGTGGTTTCATTGCTATTCCATCATTTCTGAAACTTTCGTTTAGACTCCAAATATCCCCAACTTCAAGGCCAAGTTATCATTTAAAGACAGTGAACTGAGCCAAAGAAAAGTGAAAGAGCCAAGCAGCACACCTAACTCAATTCCTCCCACCTGCTCTCGGTGGGAAACATTTTCGGGGGCTTGGTTAACCTCCTTAGTTAAGGCTTGGTGAAGGCCTCCCCTTGGTTAGCTCCAGGATGCCTCTGGGCTCCGCCCCCTTCCCCACCCGCTCCAGACAACCTGTTCCTAAGGAAACACAGATGCCCACAGGATGTCTGCCTCTGGCTGGGAAGAAGCCCTGTGATGGGGACAGGGCACTGGGCACAGCCTGAGGACCACATCGGAGCTCATGACCCCTGAGAGTCCTTAACATTGTAAGACAAGGCTGCCAGTTCTTTCTCTCTAGGACTAGTTTGTGTCTTTTTGGTAAAGATTGATTGATTGATTTAGAGAGAGAGAGAGAGACCACACGTGAGTGGGGGGAGGATCAGAGGGAGAGAAACTTCAAGCAGACTCCCTGCTCAGTGAGGAGCCTGACATGGGGCTCAATCTCATGACCCATGAGATCATGACCTGAGCCAAAACCAAGAGTCAGATGCTTAGCTGACTGAGCCACCCAGGCACCAGTAGGACCAGTTTTGAGGATTCTTCCCCCCAGGTTTGTGGTAAGCATTCCCCAGTTTCTCTCTTGAAGCCCCTCAGGATCTAGGGAACTTTTACCCAAACTCCTGGAACCATTAGGCCAGGCGGAGCTAGGCCTGGCCCCTGGGCCTTGTCAGGGGACCAGAGCAGGCCAGAAGGCGACCTTTCCCAAGGTGAGCCCCACCTGCCTGCCTCTGCCTCTTCTGGGATGCTGAAGAAGGATGCTTTAGGGGGAGCTCATGTTTTAAAAAAGACTCAGATCTTCTTCCTGGCTATGGTCCATTTCTCCTGACGGAGACTCTCCAGATTGGCATTAAACAGGGAAACAAGATTGACAGAAAAAACGTCATAGGGCACATAAAGCCTCAGCATTGGCCAGAGCCCCTTCTGGGCCAGGCTGGCTGCTTCGGGAAACTCTGGAGCACCCTCCCTCCAAGGGTTGGCCACAGGAGAGGCCTGGGGCCCAGGCTGAGCAAAGGGAAGCTGAACGCTGCTCCAGGAGGCCTGTGTTGGGCTGGCATCCGTGGCTCTGCCGGCAGCACGGCTGGGAGAGGGCACCGTCTGGCCCAAGGGGGCACGTGACCACAGCCGGCAGAGGCCAACCCAGCTCAGCCCCGGGCCCAGCCTTGACACCAGGCCTGCATTGGAACTATGTGACGTTGTCAACTTTCTATGCCAAAACCTATGCACGGCCTGCCAGCCGGACTACTGTGGGGACAGGAACCAGCAAGGAGGAGCAAGAAGCTGGGCCTGCCATGGCCAGGAAGGAGGAAGAAGAGGGATGCCGCTCATCTTTGCCCCTCACGGAGGGGCAACCACCACGGTGCAACCACCGTGGCTCCAAGCCTGGCCAAAAAGCCACAAGCCAGTCCCGAATAGTCTGCAGAAACAGCAGTGTGTCTTGGCAGCCCTGGCACTCTCTAATTCCCTCACACAAAGTGACTCCGGGACAAGGCCCTTCAGCAGCTCAGGCTGACAAATGAGGGTCAAGGCTGCCTGTTATTTCACTGATCTGCTTTTGAGGGAAATTTCTGCCAAACAGACGCATTATCTGGAAAGCAGCAGAGTGAGTGAAGCTGCTTTGCTACGGCCAGCCTCACAAGGACCTGCGAGGAGGGGCCTGGAGCTTGGGCGGCTGGGGTATGAGCTCCACAGAAAGCATAATCTTCCTTACACACAGCTTTCATCACATCACTCGCCTGACCGAGCGCCTGCAAGGACGCCGCTCTGCTGAGGGGTCAGAGCTAAACACCTGCTCACTCCTCGGGCTGTGAATCGCCGGGGAGCCCTGCGCCCTGCCCTTCCCACATAACAAGAGGCCACCAGGGTCTGAGGCGGCCATGCGCGGTCTTTAGCGATTTAACCTTTCTGGGCCTCAGTTTCTTCTGCTCTAAAATGGGGAGAATAGGGGCTCCTGGGTGGCTCAGTTGGTGAAGCATCTGCCTTCCGCTCAGGTCCCAGGGTCCTGGGATCGAGTCCCGCATCAGGCTCCCTGCTCAGTGGGGAGCCTGCTTCTCCCTCTCCCACCCCCTGCTTGTGTTCTCTCTCTCTCAAATAAGTAAAATTTTAAAAAATAAAACGGGGAGAAGAGTAGAATCTACTGCACAGTTTTTGAGGGAAGGTCCGATGAGACAAAGCACAGGAGGTATTGTCCCCGGGAAGTGCCTGCGCCATGGCGGCCGCGCGGCGTGTCAAGTATAAAGGCCCCGCGAGCCGACGGGAGACTGTGAACGCTCTTCTAGCCCATCGTCTCAACAAGCAGGAAGAACAAAAGCGCGGCACTGGAGCCAACTGAAGTCTGTCCATAACCTCAAACTGGACTGACTGGGGGTGCGTGGCGGCTGTGACAGGGAGGAGAGTAACCCACACTGGTAAGGGAGCGCCGGCCCTCACCAACCGGCCCTTCCACAGCCCAGCCCCGTCCTCCATCTGTGCAGACTCGGCCTGGGAGTTGGGGCCAGGCCCACTCAGGATCCATGCCCGCAGGACGGCAATACTCTCTACACCGCGTGCGGTTGTGGAGGGTCAAGGAGAGCCCTATGTGAAAGTGTCTCGTGAACCAAAGCGCGGGCCAAAGGGCGGCTTGGGCCTTGTCATTACTCACAGCGGCACCAGCAGGGCCGGTCCGTCCTCGCTCACCGGGCAGGCCGCGGGGACCCTGGAACACACCGGAACAACACAAGCATGAGCTGGCTCAATGACACTCTGCCAGTCGTCCCCAGACACCAGCGGGGGCAGCATGCGTGTGCCTGGGAGGCAAGGGTGTGGCTGCCCTGCTCCTGCCTTCCCAGCTCATCTAGGACCCCCCGCATCACATCCCAGGCGCTTCTGCGCAGGCAGACACCCAGCCGCTGCTGCTCCTGCCGGGAGCCTTGTCGCCGGCGCGGCTCGCCTCGTGCCGTCGACGAACTCCCCAAGATGTGGGGAAGACACGGAATTTTTATAAACTGAGGCACATCTGAACACCGTGAAGGCTGTTTCAGGGAAATGTTGGTGAAGCTTGAACAAATCATCTATTCGATGGTAGGATCCTAATCAGATCAGACCTACGAAGCCGAGTATCTACTTTGCGCAAAGCGAGCGGTGGTGTTTATTCTCGGCACCGTCTGCTGGGCTCCCGAGGTGTCTGAGGAGCGGCGGGATGGTCATACTCACCATGGGGCCTGGGGAACCATTCTCGCCGGGTGACCCACTCTCTCCCTGGGGAAAGATGCACAGGGTCAGTGAGCGGGTCCCCACTGGCAGCCCCCAGAAAACTCCCAGGAAGAAGCCAAAAGCTCTGGTCAGCTCAGCTGCACCGAGACCCCCAGACTTCAGTTCTGCAAGGGACCCCGCCCTGAGCTCTCCCGGCCTGCTGCTCTTCCAGCAGGATGTCGGACCGGCTGTTCCCAACCAAAGCTCTTCCGAGTGCTAGCTCCAGCAGCTCGAGGGCCTCTGCTTGACGTCTCCCTCCGTCCCCTGCCCCCCTGGGCTCCGCGGTCCTTACCTTCACACCTGGAGCACCGGCTTCGCCCTTAGCACCATCTAGACCTGGGTAGCCCTAGAGGACAAGAGAAAATGTTCCATCACACTTCTGGGAAACCCTAAGAGGGAGATTCATGCCCACAAATGCTTCTCCCTCCCCTGGGCGATTCCTTCCTTCCAACACCCTTCTCCATGATACTTACTCTGTGACCCTTGACACCAGGAAGGCCTGGGGTTCCCGGGAAGCCGCGAGCACCCTGCAGGTCAAAGCGGAGGTGTTCAAGGCACGGAGCAGAGGGCCCAGTCGAGGCTGCCCAGCTCTACTAGAGAACCTTCGGAGCCAGCTCCCTAGGGCCGGCAGGGCAGTGAGGAGCCCAGCACTTGGACAGCTCCTGCAGGAGATCCCAGAGCCCCCCCCCCCCCCCCACCGCACTAGCCTGGCTTCATTTTATGCAAAATGGGTGTAAACAACAGCTGCCCAGCCCCCAGCCCCCCCCCCCCCCGCCCTCCCCCCCCCATTTGGGCCTGTGCGAGGAGCCTGCACAGGAGCGGGAAGGCCTTGAGGCAGGGGCTGTTGTGATTCTGATTTAGAAGTGAGGGAGGCCACTGCCTTGGCTGCCAAGGAGGGAGGCTTGGGACAAGGTTTGAGGCTGGAAAAGGCAGGGGGCACTTCACCTGAGGGCCAGGGGGGCCCCTTTCACCAGATTTTCCAGGCTTTCCAGCTTCGCCCTGAAGGGAGAGAGATGTACTTCAGCTCCCCAGAAGACAAGTAAGCACAGCTGGCACGCTCCAGGTCATGTCTCTCCTCCCTGTCTTCTGTGCCTTTAGCCCACCTGCTTACTCCTCTCCCCCACCTCCTCGGGATTCCGGACTTTCAGTGCTTTTCCTGGGTCATGATGTATTCTTTCGGGCAGCTGCACATTGCATGGGCAAGCTCGGCCCCGACGAGCCTGCGGCTTCTCCAGGGGACAGTCCTCTCTCCGCACCTAGGCTCTGCAGACTGGGCTAGTGCGGCCTTACCGGGGAGACGTTCACTGTCTAATGGGATTCGTAATAGCTCGAGAGCCAACTCGAGTCTCCTCACTCCGTTTGCATCTTTGCGGACATCCTGACTTAGGCTGCACTGTTCCCAGCTCATTTACAATTAAGATAATGTTAGGCTGTTGAGTATCTTCCCTTTGTTTTCCCTTCTCTACATCCTTCCCCCTGTGTTTTCTCTCTCTCTTCTCCTGTTTCTCAATTTCCCTTCCTGGAGCTAATGATGTTTTAATTATTTCCCTTCCCGATGGGTCCAAAGCAGTCCCCAGGCACTCGCAAGCTAAGGTGCAGGTGGGAATGTAGACCATAGACAGGGTCTGAGTCTCTGATTGACCAGTCCTGCCCCTATGGACACCTCCACCCTGGGCCAGGCTGAGGGCGCTTAGGCATCACTGCCCCCTACCACACCCCCACACACCCTTTCAAAGGAGGCAGCCCCTCGTTCGACGGCTCAGGTGTACTCACATCATCACCAGGTTTTCCAGGGGGGCCAGGAGGACCACGGGGACCCATGGGACCCTATAAACGAAGTGAGAGAGTTTAAGAGATGGTTGGAGGGGGACGATACCTAATCAGTGGACAAAACTTCGAGACTGTAACCTTTGGAATCTAAGTTCTCCCATAAGGAAGAAAGATGGGGGTGGGGGGCAGGGGAAGCCCACTTTGTGCTGGGAGAAAGCAAGAGTGCAGAGCTGATCATACTGGCAGGCAGCAGGCGGCACAGGTCAGGGGGGACCCAGAAAGGGGACTGCTGTGACAGAGCTCCTGGTGGTCCTTGCCACCTGGGTTCTCCGGGAGAGACCCCGCAGAGCTAAGAAGTGGCATCTCGGGGCCATCCACTGGGAAAGCTCTGGGCAGTCTCGGGGTCTGCATGGTACATCGCTGGAGGGCTCCCCAGGGGGAGGGCAGGGCCCGTGTGGGTACTCACAGAGACGCCGGGTTCCCCAGGTTCACCAGGGTTGCCTTGAAATCCTTGAGGTCCCTAAAACATAACATGAGGACACCACGTTCGCCCACAAAGTGACACATGAGAGCTGGAAAGCATCCTCACTGCCACGGAGCAGAAAGACCCGGTACTTACAGGAGCACCCGCAGGGCCTGGAGGTCCTCGAGGTCCCATGGGGCCCTGCAGTGAAACAGAAGAGGAAGAGGGTTACTGGAAATGATTCGCCAGTGGCCGCCAGCATGCCCCCGCCTCCCAGCCGGCAGCCCAGACAAAGGACAGAAAGTTACTCTGTGGGCAGGGGGCCTACAGTGGCTGCTCCCTCTCATTTCCCACTCCCCACGCAACAATCTATTTATTTATAGGCACCGCTTGGATAGAGAAGCCGGCCTTGCTTTCTCCTGGCCCGCAGCCATGTTTACTAAAGTCTGAGTTTCATTTAGCATGTGCCAAGTCGGAGCTGCAGGACGGACATTTCCTGCTGGAAGTCCTGTGGGTGCTGGAGGACAGTGGCTGCTGTCTGCATTCTTCAGTTCTCAGTCCAAGAGCAATAGCGACCGGCCTTCTAGCAGCTCAGCCTAGATGTGTCTCTCCATCCTCATTCTTCTTGGTCACTCCAGCGCATCATTAGAACTGGCATCCATCACCATTAAAAACCAAAGGCTTTGGGCTAACCCCACGGGAGGTTACATAACTGCGGGAGAAGAGCTGCTCTAAGCAATTATCTGTAACGTGAGGTTGTCAGATTCTCTGGCTCTGCTAAGCGCCACCTCCTGCCATTTTGGCTCCAAAAAAACTGGTGTCTTTTCTCACCATTGGTCCTTGCATCACTCCCATCTGGGCGCCACCAGCCTTCTCATCAAATCCTCCAGCCATCTGGGCAGCAAAGTTCTGCAAATAAACCCAACAACATTAGGAGTTTGAGAGGCCCTGGTTGTTCCTTTTCAACTAGGTAAGCTATAAATCGGGATAGGAAAAACAAAAACAAAAAACTCTGTTTTAGATACACTCTAATTGTTGGAGACTAACCTAGCATTGAACAGAATTGCCAATGATTCCTGAAACATCCCTCTGGAAATGTGTTATGAGGTGCCAGCGGCATAATCACCTCCCTGGAAGATAAAGTGCTATTTGGAGGAGTTTTGGTTACTCGCACTTCATTGTACAGAGTTGTTTTTTTTTTTTAATTCTAAAATAGTAAATACGTTGTTCAACATACATTGAGAAAGAGAACCAAAATATCACTTTTAGTGATATTTAGTGATATTAGTGTTTGTTCGTTTAGTTCCCAGGGATTTAATGCCCAGCAAAAGACTAAAATCAACAGCCTTAAAATATTTCAGCAGGGAAGGGGTAGGCATCTGCAGGCCACTTAAGTTCAAGAATTTAAAACCTAACAAATATCAAAACGGCAAATGTGCAAAAACTGGACAACACAGTCCGTTGACTGGCTTAATTCCAAAAACGACTTTAGCCGCACAACTGCACTCAGTGGGGCTCTTTCATGAGAACGAATAGTTGCTTGGAATGTACCTGGCAAGGACCAGCGTTAAATGTCTTCCAAGGACAGTGGTCACTCTTCTTCCAAGGAAATACAGGTGCCCAGTCAGCCTCTCCCTCGGCCCCCACACCCACTCCCAGGAATCGACCGCAGAGGACAGACGCCTGGGAGCCGGGGAACTGAAGACTTTCTTTGCAGAAACCCCGTGAGGGAAAAAAGTCAGCCCTTCATGCCAGAGTGTCAGGCCTAATATGTGATTCCACTAAATTACAGGCCCAGGGAGAAGCCCATGCACGGGCTGTGCACACACTGCCGGCAGCCCTGGGAGCCAGCCAGGTACGTGTGAGTAGCAATTTAGAAGCCGCATGTCTGGAGGGACGGCCTGAAGGAAGGGGACATTGGGATACTTACTCCACCAAGGCCAGGGGGGCCAGGGGGGCCAGGAGGACCAGGGGGGCCAGGATTTCCAGGGGTCCCAGGCTCTCCATCTCTGCCACGAGGTCCAGGGGCACCCTTGGCAGAAAGAGAAAAGGGCACCCGCGTGAATCAGGGCTTATGCAAGAACCACACATCCACAGCTGCCCCTGACGAGGTGGGAGGAGGGGGAGATGCTCAGAGGCCCTGGGGTGGCCACGGGGGGTCGGGGAGCACTTCTCAACTCACCTTTTCACCTTTGTCACCACGGTCACCTCTGGGTCCTTGTTCACCGGCAGGTCCCTGAAGGTGGAGAACATGTTGAGATGACAGCAAGGCTGGGGGCCTGCAGACCAGTTCCTCGAGGAAGGGGTGGAGGAAGCGATTTCTCCCTTTCTTACCTGAGGCCCAGGAGGTCCTTTAGGTCCTACGATCTGTGAGAGAGAAAGAGACCCACACGATGGCGTATTAGCGGGAGTCCAAGGAGCTGACCCGTTAGCGCAGGAGACGCAACCAGTATGAGAATGATCTCTACTTACATCCTTGATGTCTCCAGGTTCTCCTTTCTGTCCCTGCAACATGACACAGTCTGAGGACGGAGCCACACAAGCCCACCAAGCCCCAAGCAGAAAACCTTGCCCTGCAGCCCAAGCCTGGAGGGGCCCCTAAAACAGCCACAGGCTGGGCGCACACAACACGGCTTCTGAAGAAAGCCCCCCCCCCAAAAAAAAAAAGAAGAAGGAAAAGCCCTTACCTTTGGTCCTGGTTGCCCTGCAAATGGAAAAAGAGAAGAATGAAAAATTGTGAGATGGAGAAGTACGAGTTCTTGTCACTCAAACACTCTTTAATGGATTAAACAAAGACAAGGACACAACCCCGGAAGGAGGCAACTCCCTGTCCCTCTGCTGGGATGTTAGGGTCATTGGGGTCCTGGGGTTGCTGAAGTCCCTTGAGGAAGGGAGCTGACCCAGAGTTTGTTACTGAAAAAGCAGTCAGCATGCAAAAGAATGGAGCAGGGCGTATGAAGAGGAAACACGCTCAAGACCTAATTAGCACCAAGAAAGGCAGCACCAGAAGCTGGCAGGAGGTCCAAGCCTCTTCTCTCCCCACAGGGTAGGAAGCCCTTCCCGCAGCCCAAGCCCTCCCAGAAGGAGTTAGGGGATCAGAAGGGTCTTACGTCCAAGCTGAGTCTCCTCGGAGCAAGCACATGAACACAGGAGGGCACAGTTAGAGAGGGCATTGCAGCCAGGGCCATCCCAAATCAGTGACCCCTTCCCCCTCCGTAGCAGCAAAGTAGTGAGGCAATCAACACTTCCCTCACGTGGGCCTCAGAAATGACCCGGAAATCTGGACCATAAAAGCAGTTCACCAGTATTGGCAAAGTGTTAAGGAAGGGCAACTCCTTGCTTCCCTTTCCACTTTCTTCTCCGTTTGAGTAGGAGGGGGAGAGTGAGGGCCACCCAAGGGGCCTAGGCATGTGCCCCCCCCCCCGCCACCCTACAGGGAGACGGGGTCTGTATCCAGTGTTGAGGAGGGGTCGCGGACACGCGGACCAGCACCGGCTCCGGCTGGGAGTAAATAAACCCACCGGAGCGCAGGCCCGAGGGGCGCTCGCCCAGCCCCACCTTCCAGAGCCCAGCTCCGCCTTCTCTTATTAACTTGCTTCTTAATTGGCAGTTAACTCCAAGAGAGGTAAAAACAAAAGGAAACTGCCACCGAGCTTCCATATTTCAAAGAGGGAGCCTGCCCTCTGTCTCCCCACTGAAGACCCGATATTTAGCGGTCTTCTACAGAGAAGACGAGCTGTGGGTCACAGAGGAATTTATCTGTGGTCTTGCCCACAGAGCATGCGATCCCCATCGTGGCTCTAGGGATTTGCAGGGGTGATTCCAAAGAGGATACTTCTGTGGAATCACATCTATCCTTCCGTGTGTTGGAAGTGCATTTGGGGGAGGTTTCGGGGGAGGAGGGACCCCTCTAGTGTCTCAGGCTCATTCAGTTTCAACCTGCAAGCAAGAAGTGGCCTTTCCTTTCAGCCTCAGCTGCTGGGGTCCCATGGATAACCAGTCCCTGTGCTTCGCAGAGAGGACCAGCATCCATGGGAGGGCATTTGCTGCACCTGCAAGTAATTTATTTATGTGAACAGGAAATAAATAAATTACGACCACTGGCAGTGGCGAGGTCAGTTGAGCAGACGGGGCAGCACTCTCCGAAGGGGGTCTCGGGGCTGAGGCAGTCTTTCATGTCTTCACAGATTATGTCGTCGCAGAGGACAGTCCCAGTGTCACAGACACAGATCCGGCAGGGCTCGGGCTTCCACACATCCTTATCATTATACCTCTGCCCGTCCTGCACACAGCTGCCAGCCTTCTCTGCACCAAGGGCCGGGCAGGGGAAGCAGAGAGAGCGAAGGGAAGGAGGGGGTGGGGAGCCAGAAGAGAAAAAGAGAAAGAGGTTGCAATCAACTTGACATAATTCAAATGCTGAAGAATGCGGGCTCCGGCCACCCGAACACAGAGAACTTGAAAATTATTTTTCTAAGCCATCCTTCATTCATCCACGTTTCCAAGGTACATTTATTGAGTACCTTGAATTATGCTCTCTATTCGCCACTGAAAATCCGGACCCAGCAGGGAAGGGGGGGAGGTGCTACTGTACTTTATTCTCTTCCAGCATCTAGCCTGGGGCAGAGGTGAAGGGGCAAGGGCAAGCTGGAGTGGGAGCAAGGGGTGAGACGCTGAATGGGAACTCTGGGACTGCAAAGACAGAGGAGAGGAGAAAACAGAGAGACCCCTCCCTCCCCCAGCACAGGAACAGAGGCCTTTTTTCTGCCTTCCTCTGGGAATTACGGGATTTGCTAAATACAACTGACAGCTAAAATGCTGAAGGCATGTAGAAAATTCTACCCACAAAAATTAGAATCTATAAACAGCCAGACTCCCAAAGTGGACATATGGGGTGGGGGCGGGGGTGAAAAGAGGAGCTGTTAGAATTAGGATCATGACCCATTATTTAAATCCTGTTAGAATCAGGACCAGTTCGAGAAGGAGGATAGGCAGATTCAGACAATACAGTTGGGACCCCACCAGCAGGCTAACAGAATGCCTTGGGAGGCAGGAAGGGCCAAGACACCACCCCCTCTGCTGACCTCCAGCCGTTGCCCTCTCCGGAGAGATCCTAACTCCATCAGAAGACAAGACCTCAACGTAGGGGACGGGGAGGGCGCAGGGGGCTTTGAACGCCTGGCCTGGGCTAAGATTAGCCAGCCCAGGCCTGGCCTTGTCCAAGAATGCAGACCAAGAATGGCAACGACCAGTCCCTCTCCACTAGCGCCCTGCCGTCTGGAATTCACCCTGCAAACGAAACCTGTGCTGACAAGAGCGCTCCCGAGAGCGCCAAGGGCCGAAGAGCCCGCACCACGTGCTAGGGAGCGCCCAGCGCTGTTTTTCTCATCAAAATCCCCAAAGCAATGGCAGCTGCAGGGAATGAATCATAGGAGAGAGCCACAAACCAGGTGGGCGGAGAAAGAAAGGGCCCTGTCTGCTGCTCTGGAAGGAGACTCTGAAAATCTAAAGATAAACCTTTTTTTTTTTTTTCCTTTGCCACCAGTAGGAACCCGCTCAGCCTTTGGGCGAGATAATCCCGGCGAGGGTAAGGGATCCCAGGGTGTCCACGGTGTTCCCGTGAGGGGACACGCCCACCGCCAAAGCCGCTGGAAATGCAGAAAGCCGGCGGTGGGGCAGGGGCAGGAAGAGAGGTTTGCGGTCTCCCGTCCGGACCAAGGAAAAGCTCACTCTCACCCAAGAGGGCTCAGGGTGAAAAAAAGAAAATGCAGGGAAAAGGGGGTGCACCCGAATGCGGGTCGGATTTCCCTCGGACGCGCGGCCCAGGGATGCACAGGGGCGGGGCCAGGCGGCGCAGGCTGCGGGAGCCGTTGGATGACTCCCCGGGCCGCGGCTCGCCCAGACACTGGGAGGGTGAAAAGTAGGATTAAATGACTGCCCCAGAAAGGAGCCAGCCCCGTAACCGGATCCCCTAGGTGTGGACGGAGGAGCCCAGCACCACCATAATTGCTGTTCGAAGCGGCTGCCGATAGCATCCCGGCGCGCCTGATCCGGTTCCCCTCGTTACCGCAGCGCGGCATAAAGTGCTCCTTTGTAGCAGGCCAATTAAAAAGTTACCTCTTTCGGGGAACTGTTTTTGCTTCGCCGTCGCTTTGCGCAGGGCTGGAGCCCGGAGGTGGCGGCGGGCGGGCACAGGGGGGCATTGTGGAGAGGGGGTCGGGGAGTCCGGGGGAACCCACCGGACCTCGCCTCTCATGAATGGGGCTTTTCTCGAGCGCACACAGAGCCCGATTCACAGGTCTCCGCAAGGAACCAGTTTAAATAAATACGGGCAGCATTTCAGCCCCATCTGGAAGCCATCGCTGCCAATCTCCCAACGCAAACAAGCCTCACAAAGGAGGATTGAGGTCTCTCCCCTCCGCCGAGGGGCACTTTCGGAGGCGAGGGCTGTGAAATGCAGATGTGGGTCAAAGACGCCGCCTCCAATGAGTTTCTCAAACTCGTGGGCAGATGGGGAGGAGGGGCGTGCCCGAGCTCTAGGCTTCTGACATCACTGACGTCCACGCAGACCGTGCTTTTCCCCATGTCACTTCTCGAGTCCACTGACCCAGGGGAGGGGGTGACGGGGCTGGGATGCGCCAGGGAGCAAAGTCAACAGCCCCGATGCACTCCCTCTGGGAGCAGGGGGAGTGACCGGAAGATCTGGGCCCTAGAAACTGTGGAATTCACTCACTCCCGGCAAAGCTGCGGCGCTGAGAGCCTCTGCCACTGAAATGAGTGCCACTAATACCAGATGGAGAATTGGACAATTATTTTAAAGTCACTTAGCTAATTTCATTGTGCACTAAGCAGAGGTGGGTGTCCCTGCAAATTGACGACAAAATAGAGTCAGTCCGAGCCGGGATCACTTATAGACACACCGTATTCCAACAAGTGTCCGGGAGCGCGCAGCCAGTTCAGCGCAGCACCCGACCACCCGGCCAGACTCTCCTGCCCGGGGCTCCCTGCTGCTGTGCCGCGGGCCCGTCCTGCCCCCGCCTCACAGCTTCTCTAATGAACGGAAAGTCCTCCTGGGCCCAGAGCCTTCCAAACCGTCTCTGGAGACAGCCTGGTGGCAGGCGAGACCAGACAGAGCCTGGTCGGCAGAGCGATTTTGATTCCCCCTCCCATCCGACGCCCCCAAAAAAGTTTCCTCTGAGATTGATTTACAATCTGTAACTTAAAAAGACAGGGCTGGAATCCCAGCCATCGGAAACATGCCCAAACACGTGGAGGGGGGAAAAAAAGTCCTCTCTACCTAATACACTTTCCAGGCTTCGTTTGTCCTGAATATAATCCCAGACAGTGGGGACTTTACCAAAGGAGGCGATGGAAAGGTGCGATCCGAACCGCCTTTGGACTAGACTGTAAAACTGCCATCTCTAACTATATTGGGTTGAAATTGTTACGGCAATCTACCAACTGTGGCCCCCTCCCCTGCCACACACACAGAGACACAGACCCACAGCCCGTAGCCTGGCTCCGCGAGCTCCAGAAACTTAGAAGAGGAACTCATGGTAGTACCTCCGGGGTTTGGAGGGGAAGACGGCGGGGAGGGGGCGCTATTTTCTGGGGCGTTTGAAAAGCACAGTCTGGTTGGAATGTTATCGCCTTTCAGATGGCCTCCCCTACGGGAAGTTTCTGTACCCGTTAGAGGCAGGGCGAAAGCCGAGATGAGAATGAGGGCTGCACCTTGCTCCTGAGCCAGCCGGGAGGGGGAGGAAACTGCGAGAAGCGCTGAGGTCTCAGAGCGCGTCTCCGAAGGCTCTTTGTGGCCTCGGATTTCAGCCCACCAGTTTCAGAGCATCTCCTTTGTCTAACTCCCGTTTGAACCCTTCGGCCACCAACCCCTGGACAAGATTGCGAGGTCAACCCTTTGGCGCTTCCTCACTCCTTCGCTAGTGCCCGTTCCAACTTCTCCTAAGATCGATGGGCTAAGACCTGTTTTTGCTGAACTCCGAGTGCTTCGAGGTGAGTTGTGCGCGTGTACGCCTGCCTAATTTTCAAAGCTGGGGGAAAAGAGCACTCTTTAATCTGTGCTCAAACATCTCGACCCGGCACTGCACGTTTCAAATTCCTGCGCAATGTAGAGACCTGCAAATGCCTCCAACTGCGACCCGCACGGGAGGACCCTCGGACAGAGACCCTAACTTGCAGAACTCCGCTAGCTGAGCTCCTGAGCATCTTGCACCCAAGTCCCAAGTCTAGGCGCGCCGTGACCCCGGGAGCCGCTCTAACCCGGACCCGCCGGCTCCAGAGCGGTAGAGGGCGTGGGGGGAGGGTGCGGAAGGATGGCACAGAAGGGTGGCAGGCAGGGGCGTGGGGCGACTTACGGACATCCTGGCCGTGACATCGAAGGACAGCGGCGACGAGCAGCGTCAGCAGCACCAGCGTCTGGGGAGCCCCGAAGCGGATCATGGCTCACCGCGGGGCCTGGCGGAGCCGGCCCGAGCGGAGCGGAGCGCAGCGAGGCGGCAGGAGCACGGCGTGGGTCCGGGTCTCTACCGCGCCCTCATGCAGGAGGCTTTTGGAGCAGGAGGAGGGGGCAGGAGACCCGGCAGCCCAGCAGCGCTCTGCGTCTTCTCCCCTCCGCGGAGCCCGTTATATGCGCCCGGCCCCTCTCGAGACTGGCGAACTCGCCCAAACCGCGGGCCGCCCCCGGCCCCCCGCGGGGCTGTAACCTGAGACCCCGCCCCCGGAGCCCGCCTGGGCCCAGCCAGAGCCCGCACCTGCCTGGGCAGGACCCCCCTCTCCGCTAGTCCTGCTTCCCGCCCCCCACCCCTAGTGTGCTGAGTGGCCTGATCGGGCGGGGCGCAGAGACGGCTGCTGTCCTCCCCCCAACCCAGGGCTGCGGCGCTGCCCCCTCCGACCACAGGCGGGAAGGGGGGCCTCCGGCCCCTCCCCTCGGAGTTCTGCCCGGATTGGAGGGGCGGGGGGTGTTTGCAGAGGCCCAAGCCGCGAGCCCTAGACCGTGGACGGAAAAGACTTAGGAGGGAGCGCGCAAAGTGGTAGAAAGGAGCAGCGGGGGAGGGCTAGGGGGGCTCCGCGTTGGGACCTTGGGCGGAGGGCACGAAGGATGGCCCCGGGGGGGAGCTCGCGATGGTATCTGAAATCCTAAATCTTGGAGAGCTCAGGCAGCGCCAGGTTTGGGGAGATGCCCCGACCTATCTTCTGGCCACTTCTCGGAGTACCTGGCCCGGGGCTCCCACCTGAAGGTTCAGAACAACAGCCCCCGACCCCTCCCCCATCCAGCTTTGCGAAGAAAGAGCGTCCTCTGGAGCCTTGGCAGACGTTGGCCGGAGCCAATCGCCAGGAAAGGGGCCGGTGTGTTACAGCACAGAGGGAGACCTGTGTGAAGGTGTGGGGGCGGGGCAGGCCCCGGGAAGGGGGCTCGAGCAGCCGCAGAGGCCGGCGGGAGCCGAGACTAAACCGTGCACGCTGCCCAGGTGGGGGACTGTCGAGTTCCAGGCTCAGACGTGGTGTCTGCTCTTCCTGGCCAGGGTCCGGGAGCCCCGGGGGGAGTGGGCACCGCCGCCCCGGGTTGAGCAGCTCTGGCCAGGGATGGCTGGTCAGTGCTGCAGCCCTGTCCAGGGCGCGGGGAGGCTGCTCCAGCTGGACCGACTTCTGTGAGCCAGGGGAGAAGCCAGAATTTCCTAGTTGGCCCCCTGGCCCTCTGCTGCTTCCCACCTCACCTCACCTTCCCTGGTGAGCAAGCCATGTTCTTCTCTAGGCTCCTGGTGTCTCCATTTGATATTTGAGAGGAAAGGACTCCAGCTAGACCTTCTTCCTCTTGAGGAAATGGTCTTCCCTCCCTGAGGACAGTCGGGTCCCTCAAAGAATTTTAGGAAAAACACAAACTTTCATGAAACTTCGACTTTGGGGTCTGACTTGACCAGATCTCCCCTTCCAGGCAGTGGGGTTTCTGCTGCGCTTCCTCCCGGAAGTTGGGGGCACTGGGAAGAAGCTGCTTCTAGCCCCCAGGCTTCAGGCCGCCATAGGGAGTTCGGGGCTTCCCCTCCCTCTCTCCCATGCCTCATGCTTTGAAGCTTCTCAGAGTGGAGCCCGGAATTCCAAGTGTGCAGAACTTCTGTGTGCGTGTGCCGGCCAGAAAGAGAAAGACCTCTCACTGTTTAAAAAGATGCCTGCATGTTCTGTGCAGTCTGGGTGGAGGTGGGTGAGGGATCGAACCGCTGCTTCCAGCTGCTCTGCCTGCCACGGGCCTGCCTTCGCTCTTTCCCCAACCTCCTGTTCACGGCCAGCATGAAGCTCTGAGCCTTTCCTCAGCCCCAGCTGCTGCCAGGAGAAAGCAGGGCTCCTGCCTGCAGGGTCCCAGGCCCTCCTTGGGGCCATGGGTCCTGTCTTCCACCTGGAAGGTAGGATGACCAAACCCCACATGTTTCTCAAGACCCCCTAGTGCAAGCCCCCCCAGAAGCCTTCTCTGATATCTCTAGAACACACCGCCTCCCTGCCTGAGTCCCTCTGGCATTTTGTAGCCTGTATCCACTTTTATATTCTATGCTTACTTTTTTGTGTGTGGTTTTCTTTTTTCTTTTCTTTCTTTTTTTTTTTTTTTTTTTTTTTACCTTTGTATTCATTGGTCTTATCTTAGCAATGAGCCTGGGAGCCCCGTGAGGGCCAGAACAGTGCCTAGCACAATGGCAGCCCACAGGAGGAAGTAGGTAAACCCCTGGGGACTAGTGCATGTCAATGCAAAATACATTTCTTTTAGGATACAAGCAGTACAGAGGCAGCCACAGAGCTAGGCAGTCATACAGTTGACCTCCAATGCAAGTGACCATAAAAATTCAACAACAAAAAAAAGTTTTGGTGAAAACACTAAAATATTTGAAAAAATTAAAGCCTGTTTCAAAGTGACGTAGTTTGGTGGGCAGCGAAGTGCCACATCCTTCGGAGCTCAGGTGCTCTAGATTCCATCCTCTGACTCTGTGAGTCCCCATCTTTGCCTGCGAACTCTTTCTACATGTAAGAGTTCTGGATTCTTCCCAGTAATCATGGCTCATTTGTGAATACAGTTTAGTTCTCCACTCCCTGTGTGGGAAAACAAAAGTTTTTTCATCAGAGATGAGAATTGACCAAAGCAAAATAAAATTTAAAATTTAAATCAACAAAGCCAAGATAAATTATGGAAATTATTTAAATTCTAAAGTCAACTAAACACCAATATTAATATTTTACCCATTTGTGATTCCAAACAACTACCATTTAAAAACCTCTAATTTGTGACTCAGACTAGAATTGAACCTGTATGTAGCCAAAAAAAAAAAAAAATCACGGATCTGGAGATTATTTACCCAACAATCTCACTATGCAGAACACAGCCAAGAAGCTGAAAAGAAGAGGAAGTAAACCAGCGAGCAGAAGCAGCAGCACTCGGGACTGTGAGCAGCGGGGTTTAGGTCACGTGCTAGCACACGCATTTTATGCATCCTAGAGTCCCTCTTGCTCCGTGTCTGTTGGTTCATAGTTTAGATATTCTGTTAACAGGCGATGTCATCAGACCTCACCGATTAGATGCAGAAACATAGAGGTAAGATAGGAGAGCAGTTGTGGGATGAAAACACAGTAAGAACAGCAGGAAGGGACGAGACAGAAAAGCAATATGGAGTTGACGCAGTGAATAAACAACATGGTAGCCTAGGGCCCATAGGGCTGGGGGCGAATGCTCTGTGCTCCTCAGTGGCTCCAGAGAGTATCCTGGTTTACAGCATCTGCTGCAGTCCTGTGCTTCATAACAATGAACTTAAATGTCCAATAAAATGTTCATTGAAGTTTAATATGGTCTCTTTGAAGAGGCAGGGAAAGACACATTCCATTTTAGAAGGGTCTGCGTTAAACTTAATGAAGATAAGTGTTTGTTCACTTAACGTGAAAAATCTCCTATCCCAGCAGTGCTGAATAGATGAGGAGGCATCGTGACATCCAGAACTGCGGGGCTCAACTGGGTGGAGGAAGGGCCATGGGTGGCTGGGGACTGAGGACGAAGCTCCCACGTGGCCTCATCATTTGCTCACACCCTTGAGAAGAGCGCACACCTCACTGTAGGGAGAACATTGAGCAAGTAAACGGACCCAATCCGTGCATCTACCCCGGATCCGACCGACCCAGTGAGACAGATGGAGTCAACCAGTCATTCTGTATTGTGAAAGAACTGTTCCACCGTGTTTTCCTTTTTATGGGGATATTAAATTTAGACTTCTGCAGACACAGACTCACTGGGCAAGATATTTGTAGGTAGACTGTAAAGAAAAGATCTTTCTCTCCCTCTGCACAAATTCCATTTAAAAATAGTGATAGAGTGAGGAAGGATTCGCGTTCCAGAGAGGTAAGCCCAGCCCAAATATGGCAGTGGTGAATGCACACACTGCACTCCAGCCACACTCCCCAGACGGCCGCGGTGGAGGGAGAGCGGCTCCGGCTCGCTCAGCGGCATTCGGCTTCTGTCGGTTGGGCTCAGTTCAGACGTCCTTTCGAGGTGTGTTTATGTTTTCCTTTGGCATTTTTGGGACAGAGTAACAGAATCAGGACTGTCCCGGGAAGGGTTTCCAGATTTATGGCGTACATTCCACCGCACAGGCGCATAAATGTGTCACTATGTAGTCCCAAACGCAAACAGCGTCAAGGATCCCCCTCAGTCCCCTCGGCTCTGTCTCAGCACCGTGCGAACCCAGCTTAGTGCTCACACTGAACACCTACTGCCCTATCAGATGGGGAGACAGACAGGATTAAGGGACTGCCTTTGAGTTTGTAAGAGAAACAGAAACAGACTGTGAAAAATGCTGTAAGGAAGGTACCCTCCTAAAAAAGAAAAGAAACCACATACGCACGCGTGTGCATACACACACACACACACACACACACACACACACAGAGCACGCAAGAACAGCATTCTCGAGATCACGGAGCGAGCTGGGGAAGGCCTCCTGGGCGAAGTGAGGCTCCGGGATGGGTGGGGTTTTTTGAAACGCATGGGGCTGGAGCACACAGGATGCCTCCCATGACAAATCCAACAGGCCCGTCACCTGGAAGACAGGGTGAGGGGCCCAGAACAGTGTGGAGTCAGCCATGGGGGCCACTGGGAATAAGATGTGGCCCTATGGATGAGATCAAGGCCGGATAGGAGGCTTCCATGAATGCCACTGGTTGTCACTGAGTCTGGCTCAGACCTGCCTTTCTTACTTCTCCTTTTTCCTCTTGGACTTCTCTCCTAGTAGATAGGCCTTTGGGAGGAAAAGAGAGAGATGTCTGGGTTTTTTAAAGACCTAATTTTTTAAGAAATACAGAAATGATCTTCCCATTTCACTTTTTTTTTTTTTTTTTTACAGAAGCCTTTCATACAAAATCTTGCATTTTCTTGAAGTGCATGGCATTCGGGCTTTAAGGAACATGCGTCTCTCTCATCAGCTCTTGATGGTGCTGGGGGAAGGGAAAAGCATAAGAGCCTCAGTGCAGAGCTGTCCGAGCACTCCCAGCAGAGGCTGCGTGGGAAGCCCGTTCCACGTCAGAAGGTTGTCCAGCCACCGCCGTCTCCCCGTCTCCAAGGGCCAGAGAGCATCTGCTCTGGGCACATGTCAAGGGACGGCACAGCGCAGTGGCTCCGGGGACACCCTTTGAGGGGCCAAAACCCTTCCAGACACGTGCAAGCGGCCGGCTTCTGTCTCCCGTCTGTCTCCCTCCCTTGAAGTTTACACTTCAGCAGCCTGTACTGCGGACTTGTGCCCTTAGTCATTCGTTCCTCCGTCCATCGGTCTGTTCCTCAAACCGGTAGAGAAATGCTGTGTGAATCTCTTCTCAGACCTCCTTGAGAGCAGGGCCCGTAACTGAGACACGTCGAGTCTCTGTAGCAGGGTGCCGTCACAGAGAAAGTGTTCTAAACTCCTGCTACTGGGAGCGTGGTCCACGGACAGGCAGGGCCCCCTCCCTGGGAACTGGTTAGAAAAGCAGAATCTGCAAAATCAGAATTGGTATTTCAGCAAGATCTCCAGATCACTCATGGCCGACACACTGGTGGCTGGCCAGCTCTCTGTGGCCCTGGCGAAGGGGGTGCTGTGGTCCGCAGTTACAGATGGCTGGGGTCACACGTCACTGCATCTGCAGGCATGGGGGGGGGGCTGAGGTAAGGGTGGCGGAAAGGAGAAACGAGTTGAGGGAAAGGGATGGACAGAAGGTTGCAGGGGAGGCATGACCCAGAAAAGCCTGCTGCTGGGGGAGGGGGTGTGAACTCTCGAAGGACATCTCCAGAAGTAAGTGGGAGGTCACTTTTCCTATGGTCCATTTCCCCGATTGGAAATGGGATCAGCGCGAGGCAGAGCCTGGGTTCTGCGGGGACAGTGTCAGGGCAGAACGGGGAGCCGAGCGGAGACCGACATCCTACCTCTTTCCCAACAGCCCCTCGGCCCTGCCTCTCCGGGGCTGCTCACCCAGGAACTCTTTCCGGGAGGGAAGTATCATGGGAAGCAAGGAGCCATACGGGGAGGCCTCTGGGCCCATCAGGGCACGTACACCTTCAGAGAAAGTCAGGTGCCTGGAAACCAAGTTTATTCTGCCCCAGTGGGTGGGGTGGGCCTGCCCTCCAGGAAGTCCCTGAAAAGCTCAAGGGAACGTGTGGTGAGCTTCTCGTGGGCTCCCCTGCCAAAAACAACCTCTGAGGGAGCAGGACAGCGTGTGCTGCCCTTCTCCACACCGCAAACCCGGGAGAGCACCTTGTCTGACCTGCCTGAGGCACCTGCCCAGGGAGGCCGGAGCACCACTGTATTCGGCACGCAGACACCCACCCGTGGCCCTCCACACCCGGCCCTGGCAGATGCCGGCGCTCTGGAGTCCTTCTTGGGGGGGGGGGCTGGCTCTGTCCTCCTTGCTGTCCCCTCCCCCTCCCGTCTCTCCCCAGCTCGCCAGCATTCCTTCAGCTCGGCCGGGCTAAGCCCCCACAATGCGCTAGGCGCCGCTAAGCGGTGTGGGGGACACAAAGAGAGGCCTATGCAGCACGGAGCCTACCCTCAGGAACGCCACCCCTCGGAGGAGCCGCTCATGTAAAAAGCCACACTAAGAGGTAAATGAGCTCTGGGCTGTGACAAGGTGCGACGTGGCACAATGCAATGCCGCGTATGGAGACACTCGGCTCTGGCCTTTACCTGTCGGAGCCCTTCTTGACACGGCCTTGGGCAGTGGGGACAGCGTGGCCGCACACGCGCCACGGTGTTACTAATCTCGTTAGGCCCTCCAGAGATCTGCCTTCTTCCACCCCCACCTTCGCCCCGATTGTAAGTTTCTTCCTCTGGCAGCTTAGTTATGTGACAGGCGACGCCCCCACGGTGGCGGTGGCGTTTGCTCCCTGTCGCGTGGGAGCCCTGCCCCGGAGTCCTCGGCTGGAGGTACAAGCGCTTCCTTCGCATGCGAACCAGAGAGTAAAGAGTCCCACCTGTGTCGCCACCTGTGCCCGCCCGTCGAGATGTCGGTCTAGCGTCGTCCTCGCAGTGCCTGCGAACACACGTTTCCTTCCTGTGGTCTTGCGGAAACAAAGGAAGAAACGAGGGCTGCCCTTCAGCGGCTCAGGTTCAGCACGGAGGCGCACCTCCTCGCCTTTCCCCGCGGGCCAGTTCCTCGGCGTCCCGGCTCGTCTGTGAAACAAGGATAACAGCCATTTGCTCACGGGCTAGTCATCAGGACAAACGGAGTCACAGATGTGGAGCAACCGCGGGGCGCGCGACAGAGGCTCGGAGCCGTGTTTCTCGTCCTCAGCACTGCTTTCCTTGGTCACCACCCTGGTTACCGACCCTCGTCCCACCTGCCTGCCGCACCATGAAAAAACAATCTCACCTTGTTTTTCATTGAGTCCCATTAACATGTTTGTCTTACCCGTTATGTTTCCACGACTTCGGGTGACAACCGATGGAATCTAGGCTGATCGATGAAGATCCTGGAATTTGAGGCCATAAACAGAAAATGTTGAAGACATTTTAATTATTTTAAAATCAAGAACACAAACTCTGGGTGCACAAACTTTCGATACTCCCTGAAAAGCACCCTTGGCGCTGGGAATACATGGACCTGATCGTTGGGCCCAGTCTTTCCCTAAGAAGGAGAACAGGAGATCGTCACGTTGTCTTGGAGACAGGGAAGACGAAAATAGCAACTGACCTTCTCAACAGTTATCAGGTTAAACAAAAACACAAGTTTAATGGAACTGTGGGAAGATAAAGACGGGAGGGAAACCACGTGCAAGGCTTGTGGATCCGGTTTGATGAGCAGTTTGAGAGGATGTAACTCAAAGCCACGAGAGGGAGAAGCCGCTGCTTCTCCGGTCAGGAGAGCACCGATGTGGTGTTTCCCGGACTGGGAGAACAATTCAAAATAAACGAAAACGACGCCTCTCATGGCCAGGTGTTTCTGTGTCTTCAAATCTTGTTTGGAGTTGTGTAGTTTTATTTCTAAGTTGCTTATTCTGATTCTCTGTGATCTTTATACTTCACGCATTAACAAAGGGTTCTATTTTGTCAGGAAAGATAGACTTACATAAAAAAAACCCGCCTGTGCCAGACTATTCAAACTGTCCACAGACAAAACCGAGTGTCCGCCTGGTGGCAGAGGGTTGAATTGCAGGCAAAGCGCCCAGAAACCCGGAGCACGACTTGGCAAGTGCACTTCGCAGCAAATGTCACATCACTCTACTCTTCTGTGACGGCTGTAAATACCCAGCATTCTCCTTGTGAATGCGGTTACTGTCTTTACCCTTGCTGAGCACCTACCAAGTGCTTTTTAAATGACAGCACTTCGCAGACGTTAGATTCCCCTAATATTAATGCCTGTGAGGGCCTGTCCATTCTGGTGTGTTTGGTCTTGGCATTAAGCTAAAGGGCAGGGATTACTTCTGTCTAGCGCAGATTCCCAATGCAGGTGATACTGAGTGGTGATGACTCTGGGATAGTTGTCTAGCCTGAGAACTGATAAGTAACATGATCCGGGCCAGGGCAGGAGGAAGAAAGGAGATTTTTAGACACGCTGGTGGGTATAAGTCCATGTGTTTACTAAGAGCAGACTATCTACCACTTTGGTGCCTTGGGCTGCACGGCTTGCAAAGGTGCGGGGTGGTGCGTCCGTAGGCTCACAAAGGGAGCTACCTTTCTCTACCTTGCCAGCTTGGAAACATTCCCTGTGGTGGTGGTGCTCCTCCTGTCTCCTTTCTCTCTGCATGGTGAGTTACTCATTAAGGCCGTTGCTTTAGCGCTGAGATATGTGAGGTGGGGGAGGGGGGGTAGTCATCCCAGAAGGAGTGTGTGCAAGGTGAATCCAGCAGCAGTTTGTGGTGAGTGGGAGTGAGAAGGCAGGAAAAAAGCAATATCATTGCCATCTTTTCCAGCAAACATTTCAAGAACACCTGTATTACGTATTGTACTAGAGACACAGATTTATGTAATATTCTATTTCTTCACTTGAATGGCTTATACATTCTTGCAAATCTCTTGGGCATGGAGCAGTGGAAAGAATATTGGCCTTGGAGTCAGGAACTCTAACTTTACACTGATCTGTGCATCTAAATTGGTACGTGATCTTGATCCAATAGCTTTACTCTGTGGGCCTCGGATGGTCCATCGGGAAAGCGGGTGGCTGAGTGTGGTTTTGTGAGGAGAGGCTTTAGCTCCAGTTTGTTTGTTTCTCCCCTTTACCCTAATCCTAGCAGAATTTAGTTTTACTGTCAACGACCCATCAACTGAATCTGAAAATCAGCCACCATGAAACTAAAGAAAGAGATCAACTGGCTGAAAGTTTGCCCACCCAGTGTGGCTGAATCAGAGGGAAGCTCCTCTGTCTCTGGGACTCAGCACCCCTCCCCCAGCCCCTCTTGTCTCCTGTGTTCATGTCTGTCGTCCAAGGAGAGGCAGAGGGGTTACCTAGAAATAGGAAGCAGGCTGTCTGCAGGCCCTCTCCTTTCCCCAGGGCCCAAGAAAAAAAGGCCTCGAGAGACAGGACATGTCCAGATTTGTCTCCTCTGAACTGGGCTCAGGAGATGAAGAGCCCCGTCCGCTGCGCCCGTGCATCTCGGCCCATCTTCTGGGTTATAATGACTGATGATGACACATGCTCTGACAGAGGTCAGCTGGAGCCTTGCATTCTCTTGCCTGCTTCAAGGGCCAGTCAGGGGTAGGGAAGTCTTCCCGGTGCAACCAGTCATTAACCTCTGCTACGCCCATTGAGCTGTCCTGGTTACAACTCTACGAGAATGCCAACTGATGGGGCGCCTACGTGGCTCAGTCGGCTAAGCATCTGCCTTCAGCTCAGGTCATGATCCCGGGGTCCTGGGATGGAGCCCCACGTCCAGCTCCCTGCTCGATGGGGAGTCTGCTTCTCCCTCTCCTCCCCACTCCTGCGCACTCGCTCTCTCTCTCTCTCTCTCTCTCTCTCGCAGGCATCAGTTAAGCAGCCAGTGTTTATGTAGTGGTAGTCTGTGGACAAAAGCGTCAGTGCTCGACCCCGAGCGTGCATTAATGCGCACCTACCGCGGGTCCCATGCATGGGCACTGTGAGGAGAACAAAAGAAATGTGGTCTAGTCCCTCCCATCAAGAAGGCTTCAATCACATTTCAAGAGATGGCCGCTGGAATGGGGTGTCACAGACCAAGAGCTGCTCTAAGACAGAGCTGCCTGATAGAACTTTCTGTGACGATGGAAATACTCTATACCTGCGCTGTTCAATATGGCGGCCACTAGCCACATGTGGTAATTGATCACTTGAAGTGTGGCTAATGCAACTGAGGAACTGGATTTTTAAATTTATTTAATTTTAATTTATTTAATTTTAGTCAAAGGGCCATAGTTATCATACTGGACCACACATCAGGTCCTTGCTACTCAGAGTGTGTTCTGCAGACCAGAACACCGCATCACTTGTGAGCGTGTCAGAAATACAGAATTTCAGACCCCACCCCTACTGAATCAGAACCTTTCTTTTTTTTTTTTTTTTTTAAGATTTATTTATTTGAGAGAGAGCAGGGGTGGGTAGAGGGAGAGAATATCCAAGCAGACTCCTGCTGAACGCAGAGCCCAACACAGGGCTCAATCTCATGACCTAAGATCATGACCTGAGCAGAAACCAAGAGTCGGACACTTAACCAATTGAGTCACCCAGGCGCCCCAGAACCTTCCTTTTAATAAGATCCTGAGGTCATCTGTTTACACATTAAGTTGGAGAAGCAAACTAGTCTAGGGCAGTGCTTCCCAACTCGACTGCATATTAGAATCACTTGCATAGTGAGAAGCTTTTTAAAACTCCCAATGTTGTGACTGCACCCCAGACAGATTTAACCAGTATTTCTGGGGGATGAAACCCCGACACCAGTGTTTTTAAGCCCCTGGGTGATTCCAGCGGACACCTAATGTTGAGACCACTGTCTGGGGCGAATGCAGCCAGCCCGGGTCACACTCTGATGCATGAATCCATGTGAGGGCCAGCCACTCGGCCTTAGCCTCTAAATTCACTTGTTGGGCCCTGCTGGCTGGAAAGCCAAAGGGAGTTATTCATTCTCGGCAAGTGTAAGAACTGGCTGGGGCTTATGTTTGTTTCCAGCGCCTAAGTGAGATGTTCATTAGTTTTTGACAAAACACGTCCAAATGCCACAGCACCAAAGGGTGTTGAGCCAGCCGGATGACTGAAGCCTGGGAAGGGCTGATTCACTCCCTCACTCTGGGGCCCGGATCCCCTGGCATCCCAGAGCAGCCCCGTGAAGGGAGCTATTCTTCCCATGTAGGGTGGAGGCGGCCAGTTTTTCCAATGCAACTTGTCTTCAGCGGCCCCTTCCTGCAGCTCAGCA
The DNA here is from genome assembly GCF_023065955.2 of Ursus arctos. Lineage (NCBI taxonomy): Eukaryota > Metazoa > Chordata > Mammalia > Carnivora > Ursidae > Ursus > Ursus arctos. The sequence continues at coordinate 38,546,634 of NW_026622941.1, forward strand.
AGTGTCCCAGGGTCACTGGGGCCAAAGAGAAAAGGTGGGTTTTCCTGAAGAGCCAGACTGTCATCCTGTTGATCTGAACAGGACCTGAGAGGCCCCAGCCACTTTCTAGAGATGAGTGACATCTGCGGAGATGAGTCTTCATCTCCCAGCGGGCAAAAGTTCAGGAAAAGCACGTCTGAAGTCAGGCTTTGAGGACATTGGGTCCCACGAAGCCTGTCTCAAGGGATGGAGCGGCAGCCCCTGCACGGGGCGTTCATTTCCAGAGTCTCACTGAGGAATATCATCCTTGACTTGGGTCCTATGGAGACGCAAGTGATTCGCTTTGGAAATGAGATCCCCAACTATAGACGATTAGCTCATTTGTCTTGACACGTCCGTAGAATTTCTTCAGCTTTGTATCCATAGCTCTTCTCATGCATTCCACACTGACCTTAGGAGACTCAGTCAATACAAGGGTGCCCTCAGGCAGGCTATGAGAGAGCCAGCCGTGATGTTTTGCCAATGTTGGGGCAAGGGAGGAGAGCCAGCCATGATGTTTTGCCAACGTTGGGCAAGGGAGGAGCGAGGTCCAGCCCTGAGAGTGTCCCAGGCCAGCCAGAGCAAATGCCTCTCTGCTGTCCCCTCCACACCCGTCTCCACGCCCACCTGCAGGTTAGCAAGTGTCTTGCAGATCCCCAGATAGCCTTAGAAAACTTTCCCAGCCAGCAGGCCCCTAGGCCACAAGCGACATCTGAATGAGACTCCCTTTGTGCTCTGACAGAAAAGAGCCCATTTCCTGGGGAAGATCAGAAAGGAGGCCGGGGAGGATTTTCTCCCCTCCATGGCTGCATAGGTGAGGTTGTGCCTAGTGGAATGAGAGAAATCCGGCCAAAGGTCACCACCTCCAGCTTTCTCAACTCTATTGCTGTCCTGTTGTCTCTCTGAAGAGTCCGTGTCACCCACCAGCCATGTTGTCTGGGCTGTGCAATTAGCACTTTGCCAGAAGATCCCTAATTCTTCCGGGGCACTTCATTAGCATGTCATAAAGCTTCAGGGCCCAGGAGGCTATTTGGAGGCCAAATAGTCCGACCCTCTTGACTTAGAGATGGGGGAAATGGGGCTAGAGGGCAGTGCTGTGAGCCCTTTTGGAGCCCAAAGCTAAAGGAGAAATCAGTAATACTGATTTCATATCTACTGAAAAGTTTGATATTTTATTCATCATGGAAGAACAAAAGTCTCTTTATCTTAATTACTGAGCTTTTTGGTGCCCCTTAAAGCTTAGCTGAGGTGGGTACCTCACTCTAGGCCTGGCCCTGACAGGAAGGGTGGAGAGTTACTTAAGACAACACTACCTTTGACCAGAGGCCAAAGGAGAACTTGGGTCTTCCAAATCTACAAGCTTCCTTCTTTTCTGTTGGCTTGAAGTGCAGAGTTCTATCTCTCCAAGTAAGTGGAGAGTTCCTGTGGGCAGGGAGCTGAATTGGCGGAATAATAACATGTTTGCAAGGTTATTGCCCGGCCAGAGAAGTAATATTTGAAAACTCAAGACGTTGCGAAATTATTCCCTAAATACAGGATTGCTATTGATGGTAGTGTCAAAATATTGTTATTGCAGTGAGATCATTAGAGATATAGGGACACATGCCAACATGTGGACCAGCTCCCCAGCCCAACCCTCTCTCACCTGTACTACTTTCCAACTGAGGAAGCCCCTCCATTCTTTCCAAACCCAGGGTGATGACATTCTTCAAGAGTTCTGTTACTCACTCCATGCTCCCCGCACAGAGCACAGCCCTAGGTACAGGAAGAATGAACAACAGTCAGCAGCTGAGCACCGAGTCTCACCTCTTCTTTCCGCGCCATGCCTGATGACGTGGCACATTCCTCTGTGTGGATTACCATGGTGTACCAGCTGCTCATTGATGGACATTCAGTTGTGCTGTTTGTTTTCTCCTTCCCTCTCCTGCTGTCGCCTTTCCCTCTCCGGCTCTCTTTTTCTCTCCCCCTAACATTGGGGCTGGGGATAAGCCCCTTTTTTTCCTCCAGGGTTATGGAATGCACATAGTTTTCTCAGATAGAGTCCATGTTCCCTGCCCAGAATCAGCGCTTCTTGTGGTTCATGTCCTCCATCAGAGGGCCAACGCTGCCCCACTTGAAGGGAATACCTGTAAACCGAAATTTATGGAAATCATGGTTTGGTGGTGAGCCATCTTACCATGAACCAAGTTGGGTCAGCCTTGCTTTGGCTACAGAGAAAGGTCTTTCTTCTCTCCCTTTATTGTGTCATTCCCACCTCCCCCTTTTTAAAGAAAAAGAATCATAATTTTAATATCATTTCTAATAGGCAATTCGTCCCCACGATTCAAAATTTCAAAGGTACAGAAAGTAGTCTCCTCCCAGACACTTACTCTCCCTTCCAGAGGGAACCAAATTCACCAGTTCTCAGGTACCCATCCAGAGAGAGTCCAAGCATACCCAAACAACTGTCTACAAAATCTCCCACTCCCATTACAAATGGTAGAAATCCTCCCTCCCCTCTCTTACCACAAACGGGAAGGTATATACAGGACTTCATTTTCTTGATCTTGGAGGTGACTCCCTATCAACCCACGGAGAGCATTCTCACTGTTCTAACGGTGGTTTAGTACTCCGTCGTACGGCTTACCACAATTCGTTTAACCAGTTCCCTTTTGATGGACGTTTGGGCTCTTTCTAGTGTTTTGCTGAGATCGTGCTGTAATAAAAGTTGTATGGCATTTTGTACAGACACGCATTTACCTGCAGGATTATTTCCTAGAAGCAGAATGACTGGGTCAGAATTGATGTGCATTCAAAAGCTTGACAGGTACTGCTACGTCCCCTTCGACCGAGCGCATGCCATTCCCTCCAGCAGCGTAGGAGTGCCCGTTTGAGCCCACCTTTCCCAGCTGTTCCTGCCGTGGTTTCTAAAGGAGAACTCTCACAGTAGCCCCCTGTACGGTCACCAGCCTTTCTTTGCCAATCCGAAAAGTGAAAAATGGTATCTCAGTGTGGTTTGGTTTGCATTTCCCTTATTAAGATTGGGTTTTGTTTTGTTTTTAATTTTTAATTATGATGTTGTCACCATACAGTACAGCCTTAGTTTTTGATGCAATGTTCCATGATTCATTACTTGCAGATAACACCCAGTGCTCCATGCAATACGTGCCCTCCTTACTACCCATCGCCAGCCTAGCCCAGTCCCCCACCCCCCCTCCCCTCTGAAGCCCTGAGTTTGTTTCCCAGAGTCCATAGTCTCTCGTGGCTCATTCCCCCTCCTGTTCAGGTTTGTTTTGTTTTCTAGGACTTCTCTGTTCATAGGCTCAGCCCGCTTTCCTATCATATATTTGTATGTGCTATAACATCTGATTTGCGTGCGTTCATTGTACAGAACGTCAGACCCTGTCCGTGGTAAGAGGCAAGGCAAGTACTCTGTGGTTTGACATCTTGTCTTTTGACTTTGCCTATGGTGACTTTGTCTGTTTGTCATGCCAAACTTTTTATTTCTATCATCAAATTTATCATGATTTTATGATTTCTGGTTTCACTCACAGATTTCAAAATCCTTCCAGAGGTCTTCTAGAGTTCGATTTTTTACATTTAAACTTTTAATCCACGTGCAATTCATTTCCTTTTAAGGTGTGAAATATGAATCTGACTTTATTTTCTCCCCCAAGTGTCTACCCAGGATACCTATGAAGAAGTCTGGCTTTCCTTTTGGTTGAAATGCCGTCTCTGTATGTCGTAAATTCCAGAGTTTGTTTGTGCCTGTCTGGGCTCTTCCTCTGGTGCCTCACTGGTCTAGGTACCCGTGTGCCAGAACCGGGCCCTCTCTTTTCCTTTAGGTGTCACTTGGACTTGACTACAGGTCCCTGGGTTTGCAGACACTGGACTGGGATGGGGTGGGGTGGAGGAATAGCAAAAGGGTTGGATAACATCAGAAAACTTCTAGGCTTTCTCCAAAGCCTCCCCACGTCTAAAATGGTTTTGCTCTCACACTCCCTCTCTAAAGAAAAACAAAAAGAGAACAAAGAAGTTCTTTTCCTCATTAAAAAAATTGACTATTTGTCCAGCCTGGAGGGTACCCCCCTTTTCTCTGTTCACTCTGCTGTTCTCAGGGGAGGGGGGCTTCCATTCCAAGTTTAGGAGCTTGGGGAGGCCTTGAAGCAGGTCTTTGACCACGGTGTGGCTTCTCCCACAGACTCCTCGAGTCTCAAACCCAGCCCTTGCCCGTGGGGTGTAAATTGAGCTGGTCTTTATCTTAGAGACATGACTGCAGACCCTAGACAAACACATTAACAGCCACTAAAAGACTAAACTAATACCGGCCAATAAACAAATCCCCAGGAGAGATTATGCAGCACCGTCCTCCCTCCCTCTGAGAGCTCTTGGGGCTCCCGCTCCCTCGGCCCCTCGGGCTCCTCCCCATCGTGCCCCCGACCAGACCAGACCATACTCGCCTTGCCAGCAGTTGGTCGCGCTGCCTTGGGCCGCTTTTCTAACCCAGCATGGTCCCCATGCAATCAGTAAATAACTACTGCAAATACCATGAAGTGAACAAATCTCCTTAGAAGGAGTAGGTAATCGTTCCAAGCTATCCAAAGGGAAAGTTCTCCATTGGAGGTAGAAATCATCCTACATCCCAGAGATTTTCAATTCAAGGTCTTCAGATGTGCCTCAGAGGTCTCCTGAACACCTGCAGTGATTTGCAAAATATATAGGTAAGCCTGGGGGAGCACTTTTTTATGTGGTGGGAGAGGAGGGTCCTTGGAGTTCATAAGAATCCAATACTTAAAAAAATGTTATCTAGTTATCTACAGATAAATAGATATCTGGAATTTGCTTCAAAACATTCCAGTCGGATCGCAGGGAGTGGGTGGGGGTAGGTGTAGTCAGAGATGAAACAAGATTGGCCAGGAGTTGATCATTGTAAAAGCTATGGATGGGTGCTTGGGAGTTTATTATTCTCTCATGAAAGAGGGAGAAAAGGAGGGAGGGAGGGAAGGGAGGAAGGGAGGAAGGGAGGAAGGAAGGGAGGGAGAAGGGAAGGAGGGAAGGAAGGAAACCCTTGTTCCACACTAATGGAAAGAACCAGACGGCCCGCAGTGTGCAGCCGCCCTCTCACAATTTCAGCTTTACAGAAACCACTTCTGCCCTGATGAGTGTTTGGGAGCCTGGAAAATGTGTGGAGGCAGAAGCGTGTCCCCTTCACTGTCACCTCCACCACACATGCTCAGCGTGGCCCAGGGAGTGGGACCAGGGTCCCTGAGGCCGTCTGGGTCCGTCCGCAACCCCTGGCTCAGGGAGCCGGTCATCCGAGGCCCTTGGCTCCCCACCACAGCCCAGGTAGCTGGTGCCCGGTGCCTGAGCGAGGTGGTGCAGAAGGGGCCGTTGCCGTCCCGTTTGGATGTGCTTGGAGTAGAAAATTCACAAATTCCAAGCTCGGCTCCCAAAGCAAACCTCCCCAGCCCAGGTGGCTGAGCCCCATCGTCCCTCTGACAGCAACAGCTCCGTGGGCTGCCAAGCGGGAGGCTTTGAAAACCGGCTTGTGTTTGGGTTGTGAAAGCACCAATGTTTGCCCTGTTTGCCCAGCCGAGAAGGAGCATTTTTTCTCCCTTCCAAATGCAAACTCGAAAGACGCTCCACGGTTTTGCTTCAGACTTTCCACAGGAAACATAAATAAGGAAGAAAAATGACCGTAGGTGCGGAGACCCGCAGCAGAACGCCAGCCCCGGGCCCAGGCGCCCTCTGTCCCGCCGTGACGCCCTCCAGGGCCCGGGCGCTGCTTCCCGCCGCGTGGCCATCGAGGCGGAGGCCAGGGGTCCTCATGCCGGCCCATGGGGGCTGGGGGCGGCGGGGCTGCGGCCGGGTAGCTGCAAGCCGTCGTGCTTGTGTTCCTAGAAGAGCAAGCGTGATGCTCCAAGCAGGGGCCCAGCAGCACTGTGAGTCAGATGCTGAAGCCGAGCGGGAAGTGTGGACGCGGCTCCCCCGGAGCCTGAGGCCCCCAGTAGGCCGGCCTCCCTGTCTTAGGCTTCATCTTGCAAGAAGGACATCCCATCCCTGGTCTGTGGTCTCTGCCCTCAGGGAGCTTATCATCTACACGCAGGCACAAAATCAGAGAGGCCGTGAGGCTGTGGTTGAGAGCACACGGTTCAGATAAAACACCGAGACCGATCTTGAAAACTCCCCAAGCAGTGGAAACCAGTTGATTCACACAAGCAAAGCTGAATGCACCTTATTTTGCAGAACCCAACTTGACTTGAATTATTTCTTGCTTGTGCCTCCGGAACTTCTGGAAATCCTGGGCAAAGAACTGTTTCCCAAGGTTGATAGGAGGTAACCACTGACCAGTTCCCCATCTTAAGAAAATTCTAATATTGCAAGAAAAGAAGAAAAGAAAATTCTAATACTGTAACCAATCATGGTGAAGAACACAGTCGCTGCTTTCTCCTCTCTAAGCTGCTTTAGCAGCTCATTCCACAGTCTGGCTCTATCATTGCTGGCTCGCTGTCTGTTTCGTGTGTGCGCAGTAAATGGTTGCTAATTGCTACTTTGGTGATACCTTGGCTTTACTTCTGTTACTTGGGTGCTTTCGACAACACACATATGCATCGACTAACCCAGGTTTTGAATAATCTTAATGGACTTTTTTGTGCACAGAAGATCAGAGTAACTCTTTTTCATGGGTTATAAATACCAGCTGACTGCTTCCATGTTGGGAGTTTGTGAAAATTGTGTATTTCCAGATCAACGGGGCCGTACAAGAAATACAGGATTGAAGTCAGTTTGGCCATTCTAGCGGAGCTAATGCAACATGCTGATTGATTCGTTATAAGCTACGGGGGCCCGAGTGTTTGCTGGGGCCGGAGCTGGAATGCTTCAAGGCCGCCATTTCTGTCTCTTGACATCCGAGAAACTTTCTTCGTGAAATATTTTCCTCTCCTTTAACTTTCTCTCTTTGGATAGACCCAACGAGTCCATTGTGCATCTACAATTACAAAAAAAAAAAAAAGATGTAATACCAATTCCTAGAGCCCTGCGATAGGTCAACCGAACAAAGCAAGGACGCCACTGGAAGATGCCCCTGAGCTTACGCTTCCAGCCAGAGATAGAACTTGGCTTTGACGTACCCGCTTCAGAGAAAGACCACAGAAACCATTTCCCTTTCAGCAGAGGCTTATTTATTCTGTTCATCTGAAGCTAGAGCCAATAAGCGAAATAATTTTCAACTGCTAAAGAGGTTTCTCAGATTAGAATAATCAATCCTATCTCAGAAAGGCCAACTGAGCGGCAGCCCAGCGTGCTGTATTCACGAGGGGTGCCAGTTCGGAGGGGGGTCTCGTTAGCGATGTTTCCAAGCTGAGACTGGCTCTGAGAAGAGACGCAGAGCAGGAAAGGGAAGGCTGTGTGTGGACGAGGGCAAGGAAGAGCGACGGAGTACAAGTTGTCTGGGTGCAGGTGGCTCAGAGCATAGGCTCTGGGGTCCCACGTGTCCGGGTCCAAAGGGCTACCTGGGCTCCGCCGACTAACAGCTGTCTGACGCGGTGCGCTGACACGTGTCCTGACCTACGAAAGCGGCGCGATGCTAGCGCCCGCCTGGTAAGTGATGACGAGGATTTAAATGAGACAAAATGTGGAAAGAACTCACGGGCAGCTCTCAGCCGATGGAAGCTACTCCAATCATACAAGCAGAAAGAACAAGGGGACAAGTCGGGGCTGGGGAGAGGGGACACGGTGGGAGGGGTGCCGAGGCCTGACACTGCAGACGGCAGCCACCTGGGACAGCACATGTCCCAGTCCGGACAGACAGCACACGTGTTTATCGAGAAACCATCCACAACAGTTCTTGGAAACTACACGTTTGCAGCCTCACCTCTGCACACTGCCTAGCTGCCACGGCTCGCAACAAGGCCTCATTCACTTCCCCACGCGGCTCCCTCAGCTGCCCCAGCCCCTCCGTCGCACACCCACTGGGCCTGGAGTGCAGAGGCCCCCCTGGTGCCCGACCTCCTTCCCTCCCCTGGCTCTGCATGACTTCTGACTTGCTTTTTCCAACTGTGAAATCTTTGAATGAGGTCATTTCAACTGGGGAGGGAGCGAGGGGAGGGTCACCAAGGCAATAGTTCCAAAGTGCAGAGGTCCCTGGGGTGACTTTAGGCGGAACCTGGATAAATGTTTTTCATTTTAATAGTTACATATTTATTGTTAAATGTATTTATTTTAATGTGATTGGACGAAAAGGTAGAATATCGATCTCACGATAGAGTTTTCAGTTCAAATAAACTTGAGTAAAGCAAAGGAGAATGGAAGAGTTGATTTAAGAAAACTATTAAATGAATAATAGTCTAGGTGGTCCTCAGATGTGACAGATAGTTCTGGGAACGCTGCGCACTTGCTCTCAGTGCTCACCGAAAGTTTCCTGGACATGCCAGACTGACGGACATGGTTTCGATGGCAACAGGATGGTCCTGCGCTGGGCTGGCCAGAGAGAAGGGCTGCTCCATGCCCAAAGAGCTCCAGTGACTGTCACAGTCTCTTCTCAGAGTCTGTCCCCTACACGGACACCTGGCCTGCCTTGCTGTCCTCAAACCAACTCTCATATTTCAAACTGCTCAAGAACCCTCTGTAACTCCCCAGTTCCCACAGGACAGAGGCCGACTCCTCAGCCTGGCACTCAAAGCCCTTCTCCATCCATCTTTCCATTTCTGCCACAGGCCCGTGTACACACTGCCTGGACATCTGGGGTCCTCCCTTTGGTGTCGCCTCTGCTCCAGCTGCGCTGCCAGTGTGAGCTGTCCACTCACCTCCAGCCTGTCCTGTGCTTCCTCGACCTGCTCCCCGGCCCCTGCATCTCCTGCTTTGCACAGGCAGGACTGACGGTCCAGCAGAACTCTCTAGGCCAGCCCGTGAGTTCTGACTCTGCCACTACTGCTTACCAGCTGTGTGTCCTCGAGCCTGTTACTTGCCCTCTCTGGTCCCCCACTGCCTCATCTGAAATGAGGGGCACTGCCAGCAACATCCACCTCCTCCCAGGGCGGCTGGGAGAGCTGACCGAGATGCCGCCTGGCACAGCACCAGACGCACGGTGGCCGCAAGTGCATGGCGGTGGCCGCACCTTCCTTGAACTTGGGGTTGAGAGCTTGTCTGGAGGTTCTGGCAGGGGAGCGCAGCTACTCGTATGCCCTTGACCGAAGAACGGTCCTCCTCTAGGGGGGAAGGTCGTCCTCTTCGACCGAGCGCGCAGCTTCGGGAGGGACGCACATGGAGCGGTGAGGGAGGAAGGGGACACCCGCCTAGCCAGCCAGATCAGCCGAATCAACCCTGGCGATCAATGGGGCGATCAATGTCGCAGCCAGATCGCCCGCACATCCATGAACTTGGGGTTGAGTTCTGGCTAAGAGCAGCCTTTTGGCACTCGTTTTCCAGAGAGTAGGTGTTTGGTAGATACTTGTCGACTGATGGTGGACGTTCTGTGCTGCTTTCTACATTCTTCCCTCGATCAGAGGCTCCAGGGAGCCTGCGAGCTGTGTCGCCTTTCCTGGGTCTAAGGGTCCTTGCAGCCCTGAAAAGCATGGATTCCTGGGCCATCTCCCCGCCTTCTCTTCTCCAGGTGAGTCCTCTTTGGTCTCAACGGCTCCTTGTGGAGCTGCCTCTTCTTCCTTCAAGTTTGGCCGAACAGCTAGAGTCTTCCCAGGAAGCACCAAGGCCAGCAGAGGCGGCGCGTGAAGCTTCCCCAGAACAGGCGGGAGGAGACAGAGAGGCCAGTGGCTGGGCACACACACGGCCATCTTCCAGACTAGAGAGAGGCCACCAGCACACACTGACCCAGGGCCCCGTGGTGCCAGGCACTGTGCGAGCTGCAGCCTTCGAGACCCAGGCCCCTGCCCCTGGCCCTGGCCCCTTCAGCCCTTGCTCTGGTTGACTACAGAGATGGCTCTCCGGGGGTAAGCATCCATTTTCCAGTGACCAGCCGGCAGCCACCGGCCTAGACTAGCAGCGGGCCTTCCCTCCCCCATCCAGTCCTCAGCCTTTTCTGAAAGAAATGTGTGTTCCCTCGGCCCTCCCCCCTCGCCACATCCCCTTCCTCCCACAGAGCCGGGTCCCCAGGCTGCCGTCCAGCAGTCCCTCGAGCAGACTCCAGCGGGGCGGGCTTTGTTAGAAAACCTCATTAGCAGAGACAGCGAGGCCGCCGGCGGACTGGCATTCCAGGTGTCAGTTGAGAGGGGCGGCAGGAGGCGAGGCCATCAAACCATGCTGAGGTCAGCCCCTCGCAGGACGAAAACAACAAACTGCAACCCGGGGGAGGGCTGGGAAGGACACCGGGGACTGGAAAGGTGATGCCCCGTGCTCAGGCCGGGAAGGGAGGGCCCTGCCTGGTCCTGGGAGTCCCAGGGGTGAGGTCTGACCAGCCTCTACGATGTGGACCCCCAGACGATGGAGGCTGGGCCTCAGGAGACTCTGAGCGCCCAGTGCCAGCACACGCTCAGCACATGCAGGCCCTCAGCAAACACTGGGGGGACGAATGAGCGCTTAGCCTGCTCCCAGGGAGGAGGGCCAGCCACAGCTCAGGCTTCCTGGGCGCTCACTACGGGTCAGGCGTGGCGCTAAACCTGCCTGTGCACAAGCTCGTCATAAGGCGACAACACAAGTACTGTCAGCTCCGTTTTAAAGACACAGAACTATAGATACCAGAATGTGTTATTTGGGGCTCCTCTGGCCCTTCAAGAACTCTCTAGAACTCTACCTACCAATACCTGGAACTTCGGAACGGGGACACATTTCCTTCATTCCACGATCAGTCATACAAAGGCTGAAGGAGCACTGGGGCTGAGGAAGCTCACTCCCCCCGAAGGGTGATTAGTGTGAATGGCTGGTGTCTGGAAGTCCCTGTCCGCAGAGGGCGAGGGGCTGCCCTGAGTCCGGGAGGTGAGGACAGTGGCTGCCTGTGTGCACTCCTGCTCTGCTTCAGTGAGCTCTGTTTGCCGCCGCTGGGCAGGGACGTGCAGGGCTGGGTATTTTTGTCACCTAACAGGGAATGCACATGATTTATGAAGTCCTTTTAACCTCAGGCTGCCTCATAAAGGAGCTTTGAGGGGACTCCAGGGAACCTCGTTATGAAAGGCCTTCCTTTCTGGGGCTCTCTTAGATGAGGCATCACTGTCTGCCCGGCTGCCTTCAAGGATTAGGCACCTCGTGTGTCCTAGCCCGGGTCTGGAATGATGGGCGCCGGGGACCCCAGGAAGCCTGGGTGTGGATCTGTGCCGTGTTCCCTTGTCCCTGCTCAGGCTTCTTGTCCTTCACAGCCTCTTAGCTGAAACCTGCCCCAAGAGATCTCGGATCCCTGACCCCTGACGCCCTTGACTTCTGAGCCCCAAGCTTCCCCTGGATGAGTCATTCACCTCACTGAGCCTCAGTTTTCTTATGCAAAATGAGTATAACACTACCTGCCTCAAGTTCTTGTACTGAGGCGTCGAGACCCGCACCAGTTGGAAGGGTCTCTGAGGACAGTCCCCATGCATCTCGTTTGTTCTTTTCTCTCTAGCGCCTAAAGCAGGGCGCGTAGCAGTGGACACAAAACGGCAACTTGTCCAGCGGAATTCTACTGGATTCCACCAGGAGGAATAAGTGAAATGTGTTTGAAACCTCTAAGCGCGGTGCCCCTGGGCATTTAGAAAAATGAAGCTTAAATCTGAATTTGAATTCGATCCTCCCCTGCACATGTGGAATGGAGACCCTGGCCCAGATTGGGAGATGGGCCCCCCTGAGGTCCAGCCCTCTCCCCCCAACCCCCTGGGGCCAGCTGCAGAGGATCTTTGTCTCTCTCCCTCCCAGGCGCCCCTCCCCCCACCGGACCTCCCGGCCTCTTCCCAGCCCCGCAGAAGCCCCTGTGGCCCCTCTGGGGTGGTGGGCGTCCCTGTGTCGGCGCAGCCAGGCCGGGCCCCTCTCCAGAGAAGGGGCCGAAGGGTGTGAAGGACTGGTGTGTGTGACTTTGTTTATTTTCTCTGAAGGATCCTGCCTGAGCCCTGCTATAAAAATAACCTGCCTGGAAACCTCATCTCCGAGGGGGAGAAAGAGGCTTTTGTATCCATAGAAGTGGCTCTAACGGCCTCCCTGTGCCTTCGTCTCAGCCCCACACATCAAGGAGGAGCTGCCTAAGGGGATGAGGGGCCTCGGCCCAAGTGAGGTGTGCCGGCGGCAGCCAGTGGAGGGCGCGGGTGGGGGAGGGGCGGGGGAGGCAGCTCCGCAGCCCCTCCCCCACAGCGCTGCTGAAGCACACCCCCCTGCCTGCGTGACCCAGGAAGTTCAGAAGGAGGAACTGAGGCAGAGAAAGGAAGGAGGCAGCAACAAGAGATACAAACCAACCAAGATACACTGGATATCAAGAGAGAGACAAACAGGCCAGGAGAGAGAGGAAAATCAAATCCAACAGAGAGGAGAGACACAGGAAAGAGACTGAAGCCAAAGGAGAAAGAAAACAGAAAGCTGTTCACCCAGCAAGATGTGGATGGAGCTCAAGGGATCAGAAAGAGACAGGTTTACAGATGGAGCTAAAGCTTTGGCCCAATCCCCGGGATCCCCACTGCGCCTCCCTGCTGGGGCAGAGGCCAGGCCGGGTCAGAGCTGGGCTCTAGGGCGCTTCCCTGCCCATTTGCACTGGCCGGCTCCTGCTCTGGCTCAGGCTGGGGTGGTCTGAAGACACAGGCCTGATGCGGGTCTCTCAGGGTATGCCTTCCCAAGGGCCGGGGCAAAGGCAAGAAGGAAACGTGCTGCAGTGAACGAATACGAGCATTGCATTCCGGAGGCCTGCATTCAAGTCCCAGTTCTCCCACTTTTTAGCCCAGTGAGCTATGTAAAGTCTTCAGCCTGGCTCTCTCACCTGTAACTATAAATAATAAGCCCCCCCCCCCACCTCGCAGCACCATCGGGCAAATCCATGGAAGGGCATCCACATGAGCTCTCTAAGTCGTATGGTGCCGGCGAGATGAGAAGGATGAGCCACTAGAACACATTTCTTCAGAGGCTGGTGTTGACCTGCAAGTTGCCAGAGTCTTGATAATCTTAAAAAAAAAAAAAAATAAAGCAACTCTTAGAGGTACAAATTAACATGGGGAGAGACTACAAAGGAAACGCTACTTTGGGGACACAGAGCTGGGCAGCACAGCTGTCCACTGAGGCTGGGAGAGGGCTAGGGAGCTACAGCAGCCACTATCCAGAGCAGCCTGTGGGCACTGCAGGGCCTAAAGCATCCCCAGTGGCTTGAGGCTGAGCAGGGGCCCAGAGAGAAAGAAACAGGGGTAGGGCTGTAGCAGCGTGGCTGCTGGGAAGTAGAAAGGACTGGGCTCGGTGATGCAACTGGAACTGTCCCTCCAACTGGCCCTCGACAGCAATGCATTTGAAAAGTAACTGATGGCATGTGCTCGGGATGCTAATAACATTGATGGTTAATACAGATGGTTAGCACTTACTGTGCGCGAGGCCCTGCTCTAATGCTTTGCATGCATTACTGTATCTAGTCCTTACAAACGTCCTCCCCCAGCAGCCATCACACCCCACCCCCCCCACCCCCCACTGGGTAGCCGACTTGCAGGCTGGACAGGGTTGACGCCAGTCCTAGTTCCATGGGTAGGCCCTGGTAGATTTGAGCCAATCAGGGTAACCCCATAACCCATGCCAGAGGAACACCTTCAGGTTGATCCAAGTCAACTGTAGACTAGAACTTGAGTTAATAATGAGGAAAGAAAAGACCCCTCTCTCCTTTTTATGTTAGACTGTGGCATATGCAGGTGTGAGGCCTGGAACTGCCGGCAGTCATCTTAGGATCATAGGTGAGCCATACTGAGGATGAATCAATATATCAGGAAGGCAAAGTCGAAAGAAGCAGGGAGAATAAGCAGAAGCCCTGATCAAACTATTCCTGAAACTCTCATGACTTTAGGCTTTTCATGTGAATTAATGAGGTCCACTATTATTTAAGATAGTTGAGTTGGATTCCTTCCTCCCTTCCTTCTTTTCCTTCTTTTTGTAACTTACAACTGAAAGTATCCGAACTGCTGCTGAATATGCGGCCCAGGGAGGTTAAGTCACTTGTCCAAAGTCGAGTAAGCTACCTGATAAGCGAAGGAGCTGGGATTCAAATGAAAGCATGTGAACTTAGAGCCTGTGCGCTTCCAACAGCATCAAGGAACCCCACAGTGGCTGCACTCTGACCACGCACCAGCTCCATGCCAAATGCCTTTCCCCGGCGTCTCACTGTATGCTCACAGCAGCCTTCGGAGATGGCAGCCTCCGTTATCCTTGCATTTACAGATAACGGAACTGAGGCTTGAACAGCTTAAGCCACTTGCTCCTCATCGAACAGTTCTGAAACAACAGAGCAGAACTGAATCCAGGTCCCAGCGGTCAGGGTGCTGGGCTTCTCTCCCACCCTGTGGGCAGAGGCTGCCCGACGATGGTTCCCGACAGTCTATACCACTCCCTTTGAGGGCGAGTTGACTTCCAGTTGTTTTATTCGGGTTGGTCATATCTCCATGGGGATTGCTCAGATAGGTGAGCATTAAAGGGAGGTAGGAGGCCAATTTTAGCCCAATATCAGGAAGACTGTCCCTATTGCTCCAGCAATGGGCTCGGCTGCCTGGGAGAGTCTGAGCTCTCCATGGTGGGCAGGCCAGCAGGCCAGGGCTGGGGGAGAGGCCTGTTGCCTGCACGAGCGAGGCTGGAAGGAAAGGCTGATGTTCCGTAATTCTAAGGCCTTCCCCTCCCTGGGCCTCAGTTTCCCCATCTGTACAGCTGTTAGGGCAGGACAGGGTGAGAACTGAGGTCTCTTCCAGCTCTAACATTCTCAAATTCTGGAATTCCCGGAGGCAGGACTCCAGGCCCCAGGGTCTGGCCAGGAAAACAGAGAAAGGCTGTTCGGCTAACTGGGTAGAACAGTGGGGCCTATTGAACCCACGGTTCCCTGAAACAGAAACAGCCAAACGGCGCAAGCAGGGAAGATAAATTCATTTGTGGGGCTGGTGAGAGCAACTGAAAAAAATGCGGGGCTTGAGGGCCGTCCAAGGAGAGCCAATTATCAACTGGTGGGCTGTGATGGTGTGTCTGCAGGATAGAAACTGCACACTGGGCCGCATTCTGCCCCCGCCAGAAGGAAGACATGAATCTGGATGTGACCGTGACCGTCCCTGTCAACAGCACAGGGACCAAGAAGTCCTACCTGGTCAGGGCTCCCTCACGTGGGTTCCCCTCCCCGGGAGACTGGGGAGAGCTGTGTTTGTCATTAGCAGAGGGAGGCCTTTCGGAAATGCGCCTTGGTTAAACTAAAACCATTGTTGTTCCTGTAACCACAAGATGCTTACTCGGCAACGGAGAGACCACTCTCACAAAGCTGTGAGGCCTGAATGAGAGAGGGGAGGCCTGGGCTCTCCTTCCCTGCACAGCTGTGGGGGGGCCTTCCACCCAGGGGTGGACAAGATGCCGCCATAAAGCTTTGGGCTGTCTCCCTGGGGTGTTCCCTCCACTCTTTGCTCTAATGCTGATTATGTTGATGTTGGGACTATTCTCCATGTGCTTTGACATCTGTAGTCCCGTGTGACCTTCATTACCACCCACTGAAGTAGACGGTGGGATAATTTCACGCCCATCAAGAGAGGAGAAAATGGAGCTTCAGAGAGGGTAAGCCGAAGGTCACTCAGGTGGCAGATGATGGCTCTGGGGGTGAACATGAGGCCGTGGGCCCCAATACTATGCCCTTTTCCTAGGGCACCCTGCCATTCCTCCACCCCTGTTTTTGGGGGCCACAGAGGGCTGACTTTTCTGGGATGCTTTTTTTTCTTGCTTAGGGACAATGCAGAGCCCTTGGAGCAGGATTAAAACCATCACAAGGGCCAGCTTTGAAAAGACTGGTATTTGGAACAGAAGCAATTCTAACGATGGTAAAGGAAATGTAAAGAAGCCCATCAAAGCTTTGACTTTCTTCATGATGATTACTTCTAGGCTTTAAAATAAGTCAAATATTGGAAATTAAATGATGGATTTTTTATTTGGTGTCACCACCCTACTGGTGTCCTAAGTAGTTGCTAGCCTGCCTTTGGCCTATCTCAGGTCCCTGGGCCCTAGGCCGCACTGCTCCGTGCTGAGAGGAACTCTCTGGAATTGTCTGTGAAATTGGGCCAGGCTCTCAGGCTGGGAAGATGCCTGTGCTGGAGCAGGAAGTGACTGCAAGCAGAGACCGGGGCACCCGAGGGAGGTGTTCCATGAGTGGGGAGGAACGAAGGCTGTCTGGAAACAGCCTCACGCTGTCCTTTGCAAGGGGAGGCAAGGAAACAAGGCCACAGAAACGGAGGCTCTGGCGGAGCTGTAAGCCGTATTCTCCCTGGGCTTGGGAAATGCAACAATGACCACCATCTTCACCTTCAGGAAGGAGGCGGAGTCGAAATCCAGAAGGGACAAGGCAGAAAGAGTGAGAAGAACGGCAGAGAGGAGTGTTAGGAATGTCCAGCAGGGGATCAAGGAAAGAAGTTGGAGATTCCCCGAGTCCCCCTCCCCAGGGGCTCAACCCCATCCTGCAGAGCTCCTTGGGACCGGGGCTCCTTCTTGTATTCTCCGGTTCTGTCTAGACTCCAGTCTGGGAAAAGGAGGCAGGAACTAGGTGCAGGAGTGTCCGTCAAGAATCCAACGGGAATATTTTCCCACTGTCCCTGGTTTTTTCCAGTAGGTTCTATGCCCAACGTGGGACTTGAACTCCTGACCCCGAGATCAAGATGGCATACTCCACTGACTGAGCCAGCCAGGCTGCCCCTTTCCCTGCTCTCTGTGATACTGCTGAGGCTGAGGGGGCAATGGGAAGGATAGTGGGAAGAAGAGGTTGGGCGAATTCTGAACTCTTTAACAGCGATTGGTAAGAATGTGCAAAACTCTTTTAAGTAATGTAAAAATAAACAGCTAGTAGCTCTTTGATTCTCTGCCTCAAAAGACGTAAGATGTGTTTGCTTGGGGAACAGCCGGCAAGCAGCCCCTAGACTTTCACTCTCCCTGACCCAATCCCTCCTGCACCTCCTCTCCCTGGCAGTCCTGCCCTGGTCCCTGAGCCACCCACCCTTTTAGAGACCCCATGGCATCATGGGGGCTAGCTATTCTCTGGCTGAGGGTGGGAGGGGAGGGGCTGGAGCCCCTCGTATGTTGGTGGAGCAGGCGAAGGTCCCTGAGGACCCTGGGATGGAGAGTTCTTTGTAGAAGTCGGAGCAGTAAACAAAGAGCCTTTGAGCCCTGGCGAAAGCCCTGAAGAGCCAGTGCCTTGGGCCCAGCCTGCTCACTGCCCTCATACCCCCAAGGACTGGCTCAGGCAGACGGCTGGCTCTGGCCCCTTCTCCCCTAAGGGGATTTCTGATGCAGCTTTGTGCCCCAGAGGCTGCAGCGAGGTACTCAATTCACCTGAAATGTCACCAGGGATGAGGCCATCCCCTCAATGCCCTCTCATTCCTTCTCTTTTAAAAGACTTTGGAATCAAACAGACTTGCTTTCAGTGTTAGTTTCTACCACTTACTGGTCAAGTGATCCTAAGCAATTGACAATTTCAATTGAACTTATTTCCTCATCTGTAAAATGGGAATAAGGATATTATTCACTTCATTGGCTGGTTACACAATGCCTAGCACATGGTAAGCACTCAGTGGACATCAGTATCATGATTATTATTACTAATATCTATCCCCATTTTCTCTTTCCTCTTGACCCCTTCTAGGCTTGACCCTCAAATCTGACCCCATCCCAGCAAATGGGTCCATCAGATGAGAAAGCCTCAGCTGAGCCTGAGCTGGGCTCTTCATAGGTGTGAATAGGGTGTGCAGTCCCCCAAGTTGGGGGGACAGGAGTGGAAGTCATGTAAGAAAACTGCAGGCACTAGGTACAGGGTGAGGTTGACACTGACCTTAGATGATTGAGTGGACTTTCAATGGCCACGTTTGTTTCACTTACAAGCACTCAACTCATATAGAGTCCTGGAATGTTCAAGAAGTTCACTGGTTCCTCTTGCACTGTTGGTGGGAATGCAAACTGGTGCCGCCACTGTGGAAAACAGTATGGAGGTTCCTCAAAAAGTTAAAAATAGAACTACCCTGCAACTGATCCAGTAATCCCACTACTGGATATTTACCTCCAAAATACAAAAATACTACTTCCAAACACCTCTGTGTTTATAGCAGCAGTATTTACAATAGCCAAACTATGGAAGCAGCCCAAGTGTCCATCGATAGAAGAATGGATAAGGAAGAGGTGGTGTATATACACAATGGAATATTATTCCACTGTAAAAAAGAATGAAATCTTGTCGTTTGCAACAACATGGATGGAGCTGGAGAGTACAATGCTAAGTGAAATAAGTCAGAGAAAGACAAATACCATATGATCTCACTCATGTGTGGAATTTAAGAAACGAAACAAACGAGTAAAGGAAAAAGAAAAGAGGGAGACAAACCAAGAAACAGACTCTTAACTATAGAGAACAAACTGATAGTCACTGGGGGGGAGGTGGGTGGGGGGATGGGTGAAATAGGGGATGGAGATTAAAGATATATTTATCATGATGAAAAAATAATAAAATGATAAAAAAATAAAATAAATAAGTTCACTGATTTTTTAGTTTTGATGGATCTATAAGATGGCTAAACTTCCAAAACCTCTTTCCAGCAAAATGTAGAATTCTACATTTTGCATATAATTTTAGTAGGCTTGTCTGTGGACCTCAAGTTTATCTCTACTCGTCTCACTGTTCAGAGGGGTTAAATAATTTGTCTGAGGACCCACAGCTTGCAGGTGGCATAGCTGTGACTTGAACTCAGACTGTGATAGTCCTTGCTCTTGAAGGAAATGCCTCCATCTTGTTCTCTGATTGAGGTTGTGTTCACTCTCCCCCTTGGGCACTGGTAGGCTTTGCGAGCCCACGGTGGGCTCCCTGGGGGCCCCAGCAGGTTGTTCAAGGGTTAACTCAGGTGGGTCCTGCACTGGCTAAAAGGGATGGAGCAAGGCCAAGCCAGAGCTCGTGCCAAGAGCCCAGAGGCCCTGCATGCGGTAGTGAAGGGTTAACAGAGCTTGAGTGTGGCTCTGTGTGTGCGCTCCAGAGCAAGGCTGCATGTGCAAAGGCGCACGTCTCTCACTTGCGCGTGTTGGTGCCACAGGAACGGGACCGCAGGCCAGCCTGGGAGAGAGGTGCCGCGGTGTCCTGGTATGAATAGGCCTCTGTCTTCAAGGCTGTGTGAGCCTCTCTGTGTACAGGTCCCATTAACTCAGCCTCAGCCACATGTGGAAAGGGGAGGAGAGGCCCGGAGAAGCCCAAACCACTCCGAGTCCTTCTGATTTTAGAATGAAGTAGAAGACATAGAAGAAAGAAATTACAAAGACCCAAACTCATATATGAACAGCGCACACACACCCTCTCTGGGGCTGGCATAACCTTCTGTCCTCCACCCTGTCGTTAACCTCCTGTTACCTATCTGGGTACTCAAACCCAGGTACCCTCAGACAGATTCTAGGTTGCTGACCCTATTCACGTCTGTGGCTGTCTCAGTGATATACTCTATGTATCTGTCTGTGCCTTGAGTCTGGGTTTGGCTTCTCTCTCCAGTCTCACCTGCAAGTCCCCTGATACATGCTCGTATCTCCAACCCAGCCAAGCAGGGCTCCCTTACACCATCACGCCTGGGATGGACAGGCTTGGCTGTCCTGAGCCCCATGTTCCCACTCCCCCTTCTAGTCCTCTCTGGGCCCCTGTTGCCCTTGGCTGTGGTTTGTTTAATGGAGCGACTCCGGTCTGGGAGCAACCCAGAGCTCAGGACACAGGGAGACACTTGTCCAAACTGGCTATTTTTTCACCAAAGGAGCCAAACCACACTGATGGGCTCAGTGGCCTGGCCGGTTTCCTTCCTCATCCCTCCGACCACTAGCCTGGCCCCCATTCCCCTGACTGGGCCCGATTACCAGTGGCCTCTGGTTTAGGACTCCTAGTTACCTATTGGGAGACCTCCTCAGATGGAGTCTGGCACCCCATGTGAGGGGAGAAGGGAGATCTGGCTTCTGAGGCAGTAGTTGAGACACAGAGGATACCCTAGGGACCAAAGAATAGGCCCACAGAGACCCACAACCATACCATATTCATCCCTCTCTTCCCAGTGCCTGGCACAGAGTAGGTCCGAAAAGAATAAATGAGGGAATGGTTGAAGAGAGAGATGGATAGATAAGCAAATGGGTACATGGGTGGATGGATAAATAAATAAATGAAGACTCTTAGACCCAAGTAGATATTTTAATAGAAACCTAATTTGGGGGGCAGGGGGAGCCTGACTGGCACAGTTGGTAAAGCATGTGACTCCCGATCTCGGGGTTGTGACTTCAAGCCCCACCTTGGGCATAAAGCCTACTTAAAATTAAAAAAAAATTTTTTTTAATTAAAAAAAAAAACTAAACCTAATTTGATTCCTTGGCTTAGTCATGGGAAGGAAGGAAGGAGAGACCTAGGTCTAGAAGGTACAGCCATGTGACCCCAGAATCTAAAGGAAATCTCTGAGCTCAGACCCTTCATAGCACATCTTTGAGACTCCCCTGGAGGTCTGGGATTGAGTGAAACTGGCCTCTTCTCCATGCTCATGTCTATTCCTCAGTCCCCTTCTTGCAGAGGCTTCTGTGCTCACTAGAAAGTGTGCCCTGCAGCTGAGCAAAGGGGCAATGAGTCAGGGAGGAGTGGAGGGTGGGGAGAGATGAGGTTCAGGCTGATGGTCGTGGTGCCAGGAACAGGGCCTGGGGACAAAATGTTTTAGGCTGGGACTAGAGCAGAGTGTTATGTGCTTGGACTGGGAGATTGAGGACATTTCCAGCACCTAACACAGGGACCTGGCATACAGTAGGCATTTAGTATTTTTGAATTAATTGAACATTTCTACATCTTGTTCTTTCTGGCTTACACCCCAAAACCCTTTTCCAAGGGGCATATAGGATTCTCAAGAGCCCTGGATCACTAAGGACCTTCCTCCGGGGGTAGAAGCAATCAGGGTCAGCAGCCCCGCTGAGAGAAAAAGCGGCCATGTGTGTTTGTGCACCCCCACCATCCCCAGTCACTCTCATGCTCCCTCCTACCACCAGGTACCTTGGTGTTGATTCAGAAGCTGGGGGCGCCAGGAGGGAGCAACACAGCGCCTCCATGCTTACATATGTGTGTGCATGTGTGTATGTGTGTGAGGCTCTGGCCAAAGGCCTCCTCTCCTCCCCGGCATAGGACGGAGTACGGGGCTGGGGCTCCTGGGGGTGGGGGCAGGGGCTGGTCCTCTGGAGGAGAAAGGGTTTGGATGCTAAGATGGGAACCCCACACCATGAAGGCCACAGTTGCAGGCCTGAGACCCCCATTCAGGAGTCCCGCCCCCCAGGCCAGGCCCTGTGGTTTGTCTCTGCTGCTGAGCTCTTCATGGAAGGAAATGCTTAGAGCTTTTCCAGGAGCCTTCCTACTGGAACATGCTCCTGAAGTTTGATCACTATTTCTTGCTGCAGTTTGCCTTGAGGGAGGGCAAGCAGCAGCCTTTCCTTACAGCACATCCATGGTCAAAGCTGCCCTCTGAATTAGATCTAGAAAGCCTGGGTTTTGAGACCAAAGAGGCTTGCCTCTAGTCTGAGTTGAGCCCATTTTCTGAGCAGACACATAACTGTTGGCTCAGGGCAGGCAAGGAAAGGCCTCGTGAGCCAAGAGAAAACAATTAGGAGTAATTACCATCAAGAGAGGCCCCTAGTGAGGGGTGAGGGTGGGAAAGGCCAGTCTGTTTGAGAGGAAGCTGAAAGTGGCAGACTGATTTTGGGGAAGAACAGGAGAGAGGGTGGGAGGAAGGGTTGAGAGTGTGTGTTTTCTTTTCCAGTAAACGAGCAGGACCCTCCCCCCTCAGCCTCTAGCTTGAACTAAGTCCCACCTCTGCAGGGGCTCTGTGTACGAGGTGGGGGTGGGGGAGCAGGCGGGCACAGGCCTGCGCATTCCTGAGATTCTCAAACCAGTTGGAATGGCAGAGGAAATGCCATACGGAGGGGACAGAGCAGGGGACACAGAAAGAAGTGAAAAGAAACAATGGAACACTGTGGAGCACATGTCTCCGAACGTCCTTACACACACATCATCGATTCCCGAGCTCCTGTGGGGATGAGCTCTATTGCTTGGTATGGGTCTCTCCCTCCGCACCACTCTCCCCTCCTTAGCCCTCCCCCTTCCTAGGTTAGAACCAGAGGCCTCAAAGGAAGTTTTGCTAATGTGGGCAGCCCAGAGTTGGGGACAAGAGTGGGGGGCAAAAGACAGTTGGAGAGAGTTGTTGTGGGAGGGGTGAAGGGAATCCCTTGGTACCCCTTTCTGGAGAAGCCCAGAGGAAATGAATCCAAAGGCAGAGGGCCCCCACCATTCTCCTTGACCCTCCAATCTAAGATGAAGACACAAGGGTCTCAATCCTGCTCATGAGACAAGAGAGGGAGGGTTAGCCTTTGCAGACCTCATGAAAGGTTCTCTTCTTTGGTTGCACACTGAGAAAGCCCCCATGAGCCCCCAGATCCTGTGCTCACCCTGTCTAGAGACGAAATGATGCTAGTTGTGCGGAAGCAGTCGCTAATGGGGCTTTTAGGGGCTTTGGAGACATACATTCTTGGCTTGGAGTCCCTGTTCTTATCAGACAGTCTGAGACTCTGGGCTAACTTATTCAATCCCTCGTCTTCTGAGAAATGGGGATAAGGAATAGTACCTCCATCATACACTTGTGAGGACTAAATGAGGTAATGTATATAAAGTGTTTGGCACAAAAGGCTGGGACCAGGGCCTCAATAAACATTTATTCTTATTGTTAGTATTATTGGAAGAAGATAGCTCTAACTGCCAGGGAAGAAGAGAGCTCTTGCAGCCAAGGAGCCCGGGTAGGACACTCTGTGAAGCAGACATGAGGTGAGGACTGGAACTGGGGGGAGGCTGGCAAAAAGGGAGGCACACACTCGTGGGACACGGACTGAGCAGAACTTTAGTGAGAGACAGACAAAACACAGGAGTCATTTGATGTAGAGATGTTGGGGTTCAGAGCTGGTGGTCAAGAACGCTTTAGACATCTTCAGTGCAAAAAGGTGGTTTTATTAAAGCACGGGGGCAGGACCCGTGGGCAGGACGAGCTGCCCTGGGGTTGGGACAGGTGACTGATTATAGGCTTTCAAGTTGGGAGGGGGCTAGGGATAGCACAAGCCTCCATGGTATTTTGGAAACAAGGTTTCTGGGATCCTGAGGGGGCTAGCTACTGTTAGGAAAAAGTCATTTATTGCTGTTTAGTAAAAACTCAGTCATGAGACCCCTCAGATGTGTATCAATGGGCCACATGCTTGGAGAATGATTGCTAACACATATCTTGGGGGGTAGAGATAAAGGAAGTTTCCAAAGGAATTTCTCTATGTTAGAGTAGACTCACAGGATCCCGAGGAGTCGGGCCGATTGCTTTTTACCCTTAGCAAAGTGTCAACATCAAGGCACTGAGTTCTCAGAGGAAGGTCACTCTGCCTGTTTCAAGGACTTGTCAATGGGCTGTAAGTAGTAAGGAAATTTGTTTCTTGTTTCCCACATCATAAATCATATAGTCAGATATGAAATGCTACGGTGAAGAAATGAAGGTAATGGGGCTAGGGAGTGTGAGAATGGAGGCGTGGAGGTGATACTGCACCAGCACCCGGAGTGATGAGGGAGTCAGTCAGGAAGCGATCCAGGGAAAAGCCTTCCGGACACAGGAAACAGGAAGTAGAAGCCCCGTGGGATGGAAGCAAGTTTGGTTTGCTAGGCAAACAAGGAGGCCTGTGTGGTGAGCCTGGGATGAGTGGGAAGGGAAGCTGCTAAAGGTGGTGGGCCCACAATGCAGGGCCCCATTGGCCATTGTAGGCAGAGATCACTGGACGGTGATGGGCTGATGGGAAATGGGGCACAGATACACAAGGAAGCAAAACAGTTTTCCTGGAGTTCAGAAGAGTGTCTGGAACATGAATTCCTTGAGGAACAGGACAAGCCTCCCCACCTTCCCCTACCCCGCCCCCGGGCCCTCTGTAACTTTCTGCAGCGTGGGACTACACCAGGCCCCCCGGAGCAGTTGGGGACAGAGGCTGACTCTAACTCACAATCTAGTCCAGGTCCCACTTGGAAGGAGTCTTCTCCCTGTTTGGTGACGGACCTGCAGATCCAGGCAATCATCAGCTATCTTTAACCACATTCAGGAATCAGAAAATAAGAACAACTTAAAGGCTTCCCACCTCGCTCCAATCATTTTCAAATGGCCGAAAAATCTTAACCATGCCTAGAAAAATATTAGAACCCAAGAATGTCCTGGAGACTACAAGGGACTCTTCTAACTCACACAGATAAAACCATTTCAACATAGTGGAAGCTTTTTCAGAAGCTGGTGCTTTCTTCTGTTTTATTCTCTGGAGTGTGAGTTTTACAGGTAGAGGGGTTAGTGTGAGGAGGAAGCGGTGCAGGAGAGGGGTAAGGAGACAAGGGATGCTGTTAGCAGAGTGGGCCGGAAGTCCTGACTGGTGTGTTTGGCTCAGGAGGGCCCTCTGGCCAGCTCCACAGACAGGTCTGGTTTTAAAAAGTGCCAGGGAGCCACGGATTTGCATGTTATTTGCGTTCCAGGCTTCAATTCCAGG
The DNA here is from genome assembly GCF_023065955.2 of Ursus arctos. Classification (NCBI taxonomy): domain Eukaryota; kingdom Metazoa; phylum Chordata; class Mammalia; order Carnivora; family Ursidae; genus Ursus; species Ursus arctos. Next base: position 38,571,306 of record NW_026622941.1, read on the forward strand.
TATGTGGAATGAAATGAATGAATGAACAGTATTCAGACTCTTGGTTAAGGGGTGGACTCAGGAATCCAGACCACACTGAGGATCCAATCACTGGTCCCACTTGGATCAGGAGACATAGACACAGAGACAGAATAAACAGTCAAAGAGACAGAGAGACAGTCTTAGAGAGACAAACACCACCAAGTCCTTTTTTACCAGGGAGTTTCCAGTCAAAGCAAGAAAGCAAAATCCACAGAATTTATTTTAAATAAATCAACTTTGAAGGACTAGGGAGTTACACACAGGTAGATAATTGCAACATCATCCCTGACTTATCTCCACCTCTGTCCCTCATCCACACCCAGCTTCCAGCTGGACCGTGTGCCTATGGGCTGGCCTTCCTGGTAAGGTCTGTTGCTTGGTGTCTGCCTAGCCTCCAAATTAGTTAGACTCTAAGGTCCTTGAGGACAGGTGGCTTTTATTTCCTTGGTCAAACATCTTTCCACTCCACCCTCCAGGGCCCCCAAGTCCAGTGCTTAAACACGTGCTTATTAAACACCCAGTGTAAGGGGTTCCCTAGAATACCAGATGAGGCAAATGCCCTCCAGGAACTTAGCTCTGGCCAACAGACAAGACAGGCAGCATGTAAAATGGTCCATTTAAAGGACAAAGCAGAAAGGGACTCAGTCTCAATCTACAAGGGATGAACGACAGCACTGGAAATAAAAAAGATGGCGAAGACTACAAAGATGTGTGGTTAGGGGGGGGAAATACTGTGATTAGCTCCTTGGGACAAAGACCGAGGCCCTGGAAGGGCATGCTAAACTGCCATGGAAGATGTTTAAGGGCAGAGTGGGGCATTAGGTTTGGGACCAGGAAGGAGTTGCAGCCCCACTGCAGGCTGCCATAAGCAGTCCTCCTTCCCCAGCCCTCGAAATTCTGTCTTTCTCAATCAATATTCAGTGCAGTTACCCCTACTCGTCACTGGCCAGCCAGAGAAGCAGCTCGCACTCCTGGCTAGAGGAAAAAGCACCAAATCATTCACCTGCCCTCTGTGACGACCAGTCTCGGTCCATTCCCGATGTAAAAGACAGATTACAAATACCATGTAAGAGTTAAAACATTTTCTGATTATAAGGGCTCCAGATGTCCAGATAAGAGATTTTAAGATAATGTGATCAGGGAAGGCTTCAGGGAGATGGGATTTGGGTGTGTGTGCTCTGTAGATACTTGTGAAAGAAAAGAGGAGAAAACTGAATGAGGGGTGCCCAGCAGACCGAAGACTTGCACATCTCTTTCCCACAGTTTTCCTTCCGGATACTGATGTTCTGTGGAGTGGAAGGACAATCCCCAGGAGTCAAGCAGTTGATGGCTACTTGTCAGCTGAGAATGGAGAAGTCAACAGCTACGGTCTGTCCCATTAGGGAAGACCTGACCTGGGCCTTAATTCTAAGACCAAACCATATTAACACTGGCCTTAAACTTGAACTTTGAATCCCTACCTTGACTGAATTCTATTCCAAACAGGATGATGGCTCTCCATATTTCAGAACCTTGGACTCTGACAAGACCCTAGGCATCCGGTCACGATGAGAATTATTCTTGCCCTATCCCTGACAGCCCAGAGAGGCAGCCTGTACTAATAGTAGCTCAAGGTTTATCTTCTGGCTCAAAGTCTTTGTTTTTCTTTTCTATCCCACAGGGGATCCATGTGTAAGTTCTCCCTTATCTTAGTGGGTGACCAGCATGACCCTACATACCCTTATGGTCCTCTTCACCTCCAAAGCTGGGAATGATAGTCATGGACTCTTGACATGTCAGGATTCAGCACAGGTGAAATAAGGCTCCAGGCTCTAAGGAAAGATGCTGGGCTGAGCCTTACATTTTAGGACGAAGTTGAAGCTATGGGTAGGTTCCCTCTGGGCAGGGAACTATGGTAACTTTCCCAGGAGCTCAGCCTGTAGCCTGTCTGAGTCAACAACGGTGCCCGAGAGTCTATATTCCACCTCGCCCTGGCCCATCCAGGTGGAGCAAGGGAGAAGACAAAGTCCAGGTGTCAGTAGTCTCTCTCTCTTACTTTAGTAAGACATATTTGAGAGCTGGAGGGATGGCACAGAAGGACCAGAGGCTGAAATATTAAAGACACTGGGGTTCTTAAGTGAATCCTCTCCATCTCCTTAGGCCTTTTATAACCCATGTAAAACCAGGTGGTGACGGACGGACCATGGGATGGGGTTGCTGGCAGTACTTTTTCAGGTCACATGTTTCTACCCCAGGGCACTAAAACTTGGGGCTAACATTGCTAGGGACAGTGGGTAGAAGATGCTGGCACAATTACAGGAGCTAAAGAAGAGAAGAGTTGATACCACAGAGAAGTATGAAGCACCTCATATGTAGAGGAGTCAATTTCCACAATGCCTCCATGAAGGGGAGGAAGAGGGAAAAGTACTCTTGTATATCCAACCCCAAACGGGACTCCCAGGAGCAACAGTGGGTCCCTGGCAGCAAATGGGACAGAACTAACCTCCATGCTTTGGACCATGTATTCTCAAATGTTCTGATTTTCTCCGTACTGGGTCCAGGAGTGATTGGTGGGACTGTGGTTCCTACTGAAGGCTCTGTGTCTAGACAGAGTTCATCATTCCTCAAGTGTTACTTTTTAAGGGGAGGTAGGTGATTATGAGCACTGAACACAGGGAAGAAGGAAAAACAGGAGAGAAGGAAGGCAAGAGGCTTTAGTATAAAGTGTTTAAGATATTGATAGCATGCCCTTGGCCATGGAATGCAGGAACCCCCTGCTCCCCTCCCTGGTCGTCAAAGCCCACCCTTAAATGAAGGAGAAACTAAGTTCCCAGATGCTAGTCCTGAATTTGTTGGCTAGTTCTCTGGAAAAATGGCCCCTATAGAAGTCTATTATTTGGTTCCCACTGACCCTCCTTGGGCCACAACCTATGTCTCAGCTTGGTCCACCCATGTAGGGTGGTCTCAGGATCACTAACTTTGCCTTGTACAGAAATGCACTGGTCAGAAAGGGGGTCCACGTTCAAACAGGCTCAACAGTTCCTTATATATTTTTCAAAGTGCTTTTGTTGCATGTTTCACTTTCTGTTACACATGGCAATAAATATTTGTTGCTTTGGTCTGTACAAAAAGTCTGTGAGGAAGGTAAGACAGATGTTGTTATCTAAATGGAAAAACAATAAATACAGACAACTATCTTGTTCTGAGTCCCCCCCAGATAATAGCAAGAGCACCTGAAAACCTCAGGTCTTTTGCTTTATAGTCCAAATCTATGCCATATTGCCACCTTTCAAATTGTCACTGAAATACATTAAGTACCAAGAATCCATGTGCAGGAGTCCTACAATGAGCCTGCACACTGTAGCTTTCTAAAAGAGAATGGGAAAGGTCTCAGCAACTCATAAATAGAAAGCTATTTATTTCCTATCGAAAAACACAAGAAAGAAAGGAAGAAAGAAAAAAAGAAAGAACGAACAAATGAACGAACGAACGGTGGTCTTCCCCAAAAAGGCAGGCAGTTATGAAAAAGGTAGGACATCTGGTTGCTGGAGTGGAAACAGTAACATTCAGTTAACAATGGAATATTTAAAAAAAATAGTTTTCTTTTCAAATTGTAACCTGTGGTAAAACATAGAAAAATGTACTAAACAAGCTTGGTATAAAACAGAGTAAAATTTTCAAATAAGCCCAGAGAGAAAGCACAATGTTGGAAAGGATGGGGTACAAGGGAAGAAGAGAAAATATTTCATACAAAACTACCTATTACAATACAGAAAAAAGTATAAAACGTTCCTATTCTGGAACTTAAGTACAAAATGACACTGGCATTGGATCGTTTCACTATCTAGCCTGAGGAGCGCTCAGAGGGTGGGGGAGATGCTAGAAAGAACAAAAGGAATAGCAGTTTTTTAGTCTCAAGTTGATCAGTCCAAATTCCACCCGTTTTCCAGTTGAAAATCTTGCCTCCCTCTGTAACCTCTACCCCTAAGCCAAAGTTCACCCAGGCCTCAAAATATTGTTAGGAAGTCCACAAACACCCTACACATAGGGGCTGGGATCTGTGTGCACTAGAGCTAAATTTGGAAAATGGAAATAAATCTACAGGCTAAAGTGGTGAACACATTCAGCCTTTTAAAAAAACACATATCCCTGTGAAATATATATATATGCATATATATATATATATATATTAAATTCTCTGTGGTTAGAAACATATTTAAACTAACTAGCCACAGACCAAACTAGACCTGCATTCATCCATCGCTGGAATTTTACGCTAAAGACTGAGGTCCTTCTTCTTGGTCAGAAGTAGGCGGCAGTGAAAGTGGTGCCTTTGTTGCCCCACTAAACCGCTCCCTGGGTGGGTCTTCTCCATACCGTGTGTTGCGAGCACATGCAAACCCCTGCTTTAAGGAAAGGACTGCCTGGGACTTTGGGGTCCACCCAGGGCTCATGTGTTGTGCCTCAGGATGGGAGGAAGCTACAGATGATAAAACAGCCTTGTGCAGAAGCAGACGGATTTCACGGAGAGGCATATAAATAGGGAAGTCCTGGAGGAGGGACTTATGCATGTGACCCAAAGTCCAGTTTACCATCACTTTCCTGACAACACATCTTGAAAATCCTGCGTGTATGTATGTATGTGTGCGTGTATATGCTGGTGGTTTTCATCCCTACCTCTTTGCCCATGCCCTTTCCTACCTCTTAGTAAGGCCTAACAACAAGAGTTTATGTGAAACCAAGAGTCTGTCCAAGCTTCTCTCGGCCCCCAAATTAGGGACTGAGTGAGGCTGGAGCCCTTTGAAAACAAGATGGCAGAACTGAAGAAGTGAAAAGCAGTCTCTCTCTTCAGCTTAGGGATGTCCCTCACCCCTTTCACAGCACCAAAGTTTCTTTGCAAAAATAGTATCTGAGATACAAAAGGAAAGGCAGGTGTGCTTGTGAATGCATCTCGCCAGGGCCTGGTCCAGGATCAAGGGCTTTACAAGAACAGAGGGGTGGGAGCAGCTGTTTCCAAGGTCTCTGGCTGTAGACAACAAAGAGCTGGTCCCCCACAAGGTCAATGTCGGCTAACTGAGACAGTCTTCACAAAAGCTTTCGATGGAGAATCTCCCAGACCATCCGCTTCCGGAAGTATGGCATGTGTTGCTGTAGGGACACAGAGATACCCTTAATTTTTTCATTGCTTTTATCCAGACCCAATATTCCTTTCCTTCTCAAGGTTTTCAATTAAAACAGCTTCAGTTGCATTTCTGGTTTTTCAAATTGCTCAATTCTTGATTACATGTAATTTTTTTCCGTTGTTTTCTACTGCTATCTCTACTGCTATTTTCTCTCATTGTAGCCTTACAAATTTTATTGGGCGCCACCAGGAGTCCCCAGACTACACCCAAACATCTCCAAGAATTCTGAGGATGGCGTCTATCAAGTCCTCTATGTTGAACTTTTAAGATGATATGCGATCTAAGGCCTGAAAATCAAAAACTTACTTTTTAGGGAAAGAGTTATAGAACTGCAAGAGTCAGCTCTACCCAAGGGCTATGGTGGAAAAGTCTGGTAAAGTCATTAATTTCAAGTGGAGGACACAAACCATAATTTCCAGTCTCAATGCACTTTGGACTCTGAAGGACCACATGGGCAGAAATAAACAATCACAAACTAAGAGAAGACTGATCAACTGCATCAAGTGGGGGGTGGGGGAGGAGGGCAGCATGACAAATTAAACTAGGAGTTCAAGGTATGCCTGTTCCAAAACCTGACTGCTAACCAAATGAAGAGAAAATGAAGAAAACTTGTTCTGGTCCCAGTTCTCTGTTTCCTACAGGATTTGAGGTAGGTGGGGGAGAGGGGCAGAGAAGAAGGCTCTGCTAATGTCCAGGATTCCTTGACTATAGCATGTGATGCAAGGGAACCCAGCATGTGGCCTATCACTATCCTTCTTTTTCTTGTGATGTGGTCTGCGCAGTAACCATCAGTGTCAGCAGCCATAGGCAGAATCCCCTCGGCAGAGCAGGTGGAGGGCAGCCTAGAGACAGGGTGGCCACAGGGCTCCTTCCTGAAGGCTCAGCTCACCTGCGTGAAGTTGATCGGTCTGTCTTTGGTAATGCAGTCAGCATATTTGCAAGCAAACATGCCACAGTCACTTCCATTCATCTGTTGTGGAATTTCCTGAAAGATCAAAAGCAACAAAAAGGTGACATCTTTCCAAGCTTCTTTCCTTCATATTAGATTATAAATAAGAACCAAAGGATATAAATGTTACAGGTTTCCCTGAATTTTGAAGAGGTGACCCTAAGTCCCTTACCCAGGGCAACACAGCCTCAGAAAAAAATACAGCATCTCAGTCAGGGCTTCATATTAATATTAATCTTCTTATCAACCACACAGGAGACTATCTGAGACTTCCATGACACCTATGGATGTAAAGACAAGTCCCTCCCACAAGGGCCGATCAGCAACCATTTTCCACAAGAGTGATGAGCTCAGTAAAACAGCTGGGCATTCAGAAAACCTAGTTCTACACGAGAAACAGAGCTTACTCTATCTTCCCTGAGGAACCAAACAACCAAGCTGAAGTCAGGCTAGACAGGAAGACAGAAGGTCCCTGGGAATCAAGCACTAAAACCCTATTCTTCCCAAATACCCTAACATCAGGAGTTCTACCCGATGAGATGAAATGTACCTGGCTTTTCTTGCTGAAGAGCTGCCAGCCATTGGTGTCAAACTCTTTCCTTTTCTTGTCAATGCTTTCTTGCTTCAGGTATTGCCTAAAGGTATGGGGAGAGGAGGAGATGAACTGTGGAGACACAGATGATAGCTGCCACCTAAGAATGACGTTCACAATCCTTAGGAAGGGTTTCCATCCGCACTTCTGAGGAAAGCGGTATATAAATGCTGGGTGGGGAATCTTTGGACTGCCAAGCTTCCCCTGCAGCTCCCATAATTCATGCCCACCCTGTCAACCCAAGAGAAATAGGACCTCTGCCTCTGACACCCAGGTTCCTTCTACCTACTGTTCCTCCTGAGGAGTGAGTTTTGACTCTTTTCCTTGGTTTAAATGGTCCTTTAGAACTCGACCTCATGGAACAAGGTTTCTCTAGCGATATCAAGGCAGTTATTCACTATTTATAGTCTTGACTCTCCTGTGTGAAAATTCAATCCAAATCACAATTTGATGAGTGCATACCTCATAGACAGCACTCTTCTTAAGTGCAAACACTTCACCATTCTGGAACCTACCTCCTCCTGGCCACCAGAGTGGTACAGTGAGGAACAGGCATTTTGGAAAGAGAAACAGATTGGGCATAAAAAGATCTGCATTCTGGTTCCCAGTTGAGCCACTAACTAGTAGGACCTGAGCATATCAAAGTCCCCCTCTGTGGGCCTTGGTTTCTTCATCTGAAAAATTAGGAGGTTGGATTAGATGGTTTCTAAGTAGTTTCTGTATCTATATATGTATATATTGACTCATTCATTATTTTAGTGCACTGGGACAATAGTTGTCCCCATGAGGGCATCTTTTTGGTATTATTATATTATTACTAAACTTCACTTACTCAAACATCAAATATCCATTCTTACTCAATGTGAGGATTTCCTTTATTAATCATCATCACTCCACTAAAGGTATCAAAGAACGGACTTCAACAGCCAGGAAAACACAACATATGCCCAACACCAAACTCTTTTGTTCTCCACTCCCTACTTACAGGAGGATCCTGCAGGCTTCATTGTTTATCCCACCCATAGAGTCGTAATACGTAATATTCTTCTTTCGAAAGTCCACAACCTGGGAATAAAAAAAATCTGTGTGTTCAAAAAATAAGAAAAGTAGTTTCTCAGCTTTTGCTTCCCTGGAAATGGAAACCTTCTGCCAGATTTCCTGTGAAATCATGACACGTTTGACTGATACTTTGCATTATACCATGCTTAAACTGCAGAGGAAAGAGTGAGGGGATTATTTACATAGCATTATCATGGCCTCATTAATGGCCCTGAAATCTTTTTCTAGTATTTAGGTTCTCCATCTGCCATGGAGGCAACAGTGGAGACACACATGCTCTTCAGAGACTGTAAGATGAATGAGATCATTTCCACAGGGTTTCAGAAAGATGGTAAAATATTCGGGCTTTTGTTTCTTTATGTGGAGAATTTCTTTTTGGCTTTATGCTTTTCAAATGTAATTCAAAATAGATTGTGAGATAACTTTTATATTTTTATTAATACATTAAATGAATGTATCCACGTTCTCAAAGAGTCATAAAAAATATTAAATTTCCAAGTATGCAAGGCGAATCATAATTAGGCAGAAAATAAGTCACGGAATCTGAGATGGCAGCATCATTACGAAGTCACTTTTTCACCCCATGCCTTGCCTTGAGACTGTTTAGCCTCACAACTCCCTTCTAAATATTTCCAGAAAAGGAAATACCACAACTTTCTTCAAAGTCTAAGTATCTCCCACTCTTGACAGGAAGTTCACTGATCTATCCAATATTTAGCCAACGAAATACTATTCTTTCTCACAATCATCCAGTGAAAATGTAGAATTACTACCCACTACTCTGTATACTCTATCATTCTGTAGATTTCTTTTAAATCTGATTAAAAGTAAGAGAGGTACTCACAGCAAGACACCAGTGCACTCCCAGGTGAATGGGCACCAAAAGAATGTCAACAGAAAATACATCCACTTTCTTTGTCCAACGTTTCACTGCCTGGTAACCAGCCGTTTTTAACTTAGTGAAAAAAAAGGTATTAAATGCGTGCACACTTGGCAGTCCCTTCTCTTTACTTCGCTCCATCAACATATTCATGTAGAAATTGATGATCTGTGGGAAGAAATTAAATGTATTAAAACAGATACTCAGTCCTTTCAAAAGAGTTAGGTTGTATGAAGGAAAAGCAGTTGCTGTGTTGCACAGCATAGGTTATTGTTTCCTAATCAATTAAGACTTCAACACCCCAAAGCCTCAGGCCCCTACATCAAATTCTGGAGGGCTGTGGTGCTTGTAAGCAGTGAGGACACAAAAAGCTGACATAGCTACAGCTACGCGGATCTACAGATATCTTACGGGGTTGAGCATCCTTACGGGCCCACGCTGGTCTGATCTGTAGAAGACTGAGGATTAGGTCCACAAATGAAAAGGAGGACGAAGGGTTGCTAGAAGGCGAGACTTTGAGAAAGGGAAGGAAGGAGCCAAGCAGTTCGATAAGACACATCAGAGGTACTTTAATCTACTGGGACTAGGGGAGCAACTTAAAAAAGTCCTGAGCTCACAGTCTAGTGTAATCGAGCGAAGACCAACAGTTCAGTCCTTATATGTGGGTCGTCTGGTTTTGCACAGACAGAAAACTGTTCCTTGACTAAAGACTGCCTTTTCAGCCTAACAAGTCGGCTTGCAGAGGCGACCGGCTCTGGTCTCAAGTCGAACTGAGTGACGGGATAAACCATCAACTGTACTAGAAAGAACACGTCTCTGACTAGTAGCCCACCACTGTCACCTATGCTGAGGCAGACGTGGATGCTGTATAAAAACCTATGTTACATGACACCTGAAAGTCCAGTCACAAACACGAAGAGTCAAGTTCCCTCCAGAGTCTGTATGGTCAGCTTTCTCATTTTTGTTGATCCCATATATGTCTCCAATATCAAGTATGCATGTAAGAAATTTAAATGCTTGATACGGAAAATACGGGATTCTTTCTGTTAACGCAACAACGTATTCTCTAATAGTGACTATGTCGACTATGGTCCCTTTAGGTCCAGGACTCCTTGGTACTAAAGGCTGAAAGTTACTGTGCCGGAAGTTACTGCATACTTACTTTATGTGGCCAGCTGAGGCCAGGCCAGTGTCTGTCAACTGCAAGGAATGAATGGGCTAACTGATCCACAGCTTGGAAATATGACTAAGAAAACAGGCACATTTTTCAGAATGCTTTTTGGGGAATGGGAAAACGCCCCTGTCCTTTGACAAATATTTACACACCAGGATGCCAGAGCAGTGAGCTACTGCCCAACAGTAGGCAGCTACATACTGGGTAGGCAGCAGGGAGCACTGCCAGGAACACACCGAAACATGGTCTAGACTAGAGAAAGGGCCTATAGATGAGGACGCCTCAGCAGTTGCAGGGAAACCACACTTGCCATGAAGCAGAGCTCTGAGGGTGGGGGTGGAGGGGAAGACTAGGATGGAAGAAAGACACTGTTCTGCCTGCATCTCTGCAGACCCAGCCCCAGCAGGTCCAGAGGACTTGGGTTGTCGCGGATCCTCTGCCCAATGTGATGCCCAACAGATAACTGGAGCTCAGTTATTTTAAATAATGAAAATGAATCAAAACATAATTAGGGTCATAGATTTCTCAAACTGAGGTTTTCAATCTAACTCTGTCCCCAAGGATAATGGTGCCAAAGGACGATTCTAGGCGTGTGAAAGGCAGTCAGGAATGCAGGAAGGCCTGCCCAACAAGCACAGACTCCTAGGCTATAAAACTACATTCTCTAGTGAGAGAAAATCAGCAAGAAGGGATTGATTCCTCTGGTATTCTATTCATCTCACAATACTACCCATGTTATGAGGCTAAACCCTTTAATCCAAGGGGTGAAGTGAATAGGCAGATGACCTGTCAGTCACTGTAAGCCAAGCCTTCCATGGGGCAGACAAAAGTCATATACTAGAAGAGGCGATACGGACTCAAGCAGAAAGTAGAAAGAATCAGGCAGAAAGATAAGGACAGCAAGCACACGAAAGCCATGGAGATGTAGCTCCTTTAGAGGTGCCCTTCGGGGGGGCATCACCTTTGGGAGCATTACCCTGAAGTAAAAGAGGGTGACATAAATGAGCATCATGCTACCCATGATTTTCCTATGTTTTAGGAAGAAAGAGTTCCAGAAGCCAACAAAGTTAGACGTACACAGCCCGGATTGTTTGGTTTATTTTTGTGTTTTTATTTTGGGAGTGTCGACTGCAAAGCTAAAGACCAACCCAGCTTAGGAAGAATGGAGACCTAATGATCGGGACACACGTTGTCTGTTCCCTTTGAGAATCCCTCTTCCATCGCTTTAGTTCCGCCTCCAACCGAAGTTTCCCCACTGCAAGGGAAAAGGCCTCCTCCAAAGTCAGCTTGTTAATTAGCTCTAAGGAGTGATAAGGGCTCTTTTTCATTTCCCCATATCCCAGTAGGAGGGAGCTTGGTGGCCTCAATGTGCTCCCCATTAACTGAGGATGTGCAATCTGACATGAGGCAGAACGGAGATCCCAGTTTCCTCAGTTTTGCAGCTATTACTCTGTCCAAATGAGGAAAATTGCCATAGTTCGGCCAAGACATGGTCCTACCAAAAAAACAAGCTAGGAGAGAACAAAAAGAGTCCTACATGTCATCTCACAAGGGAGGGCTGAAGATGAAGGAAAAAGAAATGAGAGAAGGGATCACAGTGCGTAAGATGAAAGAGAAGCAGTGACAGGCATTTGCTTGTATTTTGTGAAGACAAGGGTCCCTCTCCTCCCACGGGGAGAGCCTTTCTGCACACAAGACTCTCTAAGCTCCAAAAGATCTTGAATTCCCCCTTCAAACAGGGGGCTAAAAGTAGTCAATCAGCCAGGTGCTACTGTTTGTCTTGCCCACATACCAGCATCTGGGGACAACTGCCAGGGTTGGTCTACCTGTCCCTCTTTCTGGGGCCCACACTTGTCTGTTTGCTGGCTTCAGCTCCAAGTGCCTCAGGAGCTGCCCTTCCTGCTGCCTTCACAGCCTTGGCCATAAGCGCCTGCTTGTCTATGCAGTGCTTTTGCGGGGGGTGGGGGGTAGGACTGTTGTTTATAGTGTCTTGTTCCTTTGTGAGTTTATTTGAAGAGCTGCCAGGCTGAAGCTGGAAAAGCTTCTCTTTAAAAGAAAAGCCTACAAAGTTTTTAAACTAAGGACTCAATCCTTTTCCTGTATGTTACCACAATGACATAAATGACCACTGCTATTTGTATCTTCCTTCTCACCCAGTAAATCGGCCAAACTATTGTTTTCTCAATCCTTTCAGAAGTAAAATATCTGACTAATAGTAAAATCTTAACTTTTAACCCTTCCCAATTTTACACTCTGAATCTTTTTCTTTTGAAGATTTATTTTTATTTTATTTAAGAGACATAGAGAGAAAGAGGAGAGCGAGAACACAAGTGGGGGGAGGGGCAGAGGGAGAGAATCTTCAACAGACTCCCTGCTGAGCGCGGAGCCTAATGCCACTACTGGATCTCAGAGCCCTGAGATGACCTGAGCCAAAACCAAGAATCAGACGCTTAACCGACTGAGCCACCCAGGCGCCCCTGAACCTTTCTAATTAGCTCTGGGGGAAAAAATGTTCTGAAAGTCGTGGGTATAACAGTGCTCCTAAGTAGAAATAAAGACAAGTTTCAGGGGTGGAAAAGCTATTTTTCCTGTTTTACTTCTTTACGTTTTCACCTTGACCTCCCCGTTCTGATTTTTTTTTAAATTTATTTGAGAGAGAGAGAGAGAGAGACAGAGTGGAAGGGAGAGGGAGAGAGAATCTGAAGCAGACTCCACACTGAGCACGGAGCCCAACGCAGGGCTTGATCCCATGACCCTGAGATCATGACCCGAGCTGAAACCAAGGGTTGGACGCTTAACCATCTGAGCCATCCAGACGCCCCCTGTTCTGATTTTTTAAATTAAATCTATCCTTGTTGACCACAAAGGCCCAAAGTCCAGCCAAGCAGCAGCATTTAAATACTAGGAGTCGGAAGGTCATTCACTCCTAAGCTCTAACCTAGCTGACACTGAAGGCGGACTTAGGTAAGCTCTGTGTACTGCATCTCACTGTGAACAGGTACCCGGGATTCTTCTCACACGCAAATTCAAGTACCAGATTATCAGGATCCCTGCTAAAGTCTTAGACAAAGACAGGCAGGCAACACCTATTTTTATGGAGTTGTGACAACTATAATCACTATTCTCCCTGTGACGCTGCATAAATCCCTGGTTTATCAAAAGGACGAGTTCTATTAAGAAACCCTTTAAAGAGGTAACTATGATGAAGTGGAATCTTCCAGTGAGTCATGTTAGAAGCACTAAAATTTCCATTTTGATCATTTTATTCTACATGTCAGAGTGCATTGCATATGGGAGACACATCATAATCACTGAACTAATTTATCTCATTTTGCCTAGTTTTTTTCCCCTTCGTATGGAATCAATTTTTATTCCCTAAGGAAAACTTACTCCCTGTGCTAGGCTTGTCTAGTTGGGCTTAATGTTCTGCAAGCTGTTTCCTCTCTTCACTGAGCATTACTTAAATTTAACGGCTCTTTGGAAACAACCAGAAAGCTATGACCACTACCAATTCTCCATTTCCACTTTTGATATGAAAGAACGCTAGACAGAGTTATGTGCTCCGATTTCAGATGCTGATTCCATAATAAAAATCAGATGATCTTGGTATATCCCTTATTAAGTCTTACGTCTTAATTCCCCACTATCAATCAGGTAAGAATACTTTATACACTAGGCTATTGTGATGCAGAATAGCTAAAAGACACCTCTTTCCTTTCAGAGATGAGACTTACAAAATGGCTAACTGGCTGGGTGATGGACATTGGGGAGGGTATGTGTTGTGGTGAGCGCTGTGTATTGTGTAAGACTGATGAACCACAGACCTGTACCCTTGAAACAAATACGTTATACGTTACTAAAAAATAAATAAATACCAAAAAAATACCAAAACCAAAAAACAAACCCAAAATAGGTCACTGGTCTGCCTGGTTAGCTTGGTCATCAGTGTAGTCAGTCTGCTATATAGATTTCACTTTATTTCCTCCTGCATTCCCTCACTTCCCACATATGCTATTGTCGTTTCCTTGCAGTGTTTCCCTAGCTAGGAAAAAGTCAGAAATATGGTTTTCCAACAGTCTAATGCTTTTGCATTTTGGAAAGAAATGACGATAATTAACAAGGGTTTGCAAAATAAAACCAGAAAAAAAGACATGTCTGCTTGCTATTTTCCTAATTCATCCACGTAAATTAGTAGTAAGGGATGACTGAGTCCTGGAGGGAAAATGAAGAGACTGGAAGCGCAGCATCACCCTGTTTCTCCGCATGGGATAGGGCACATTTAGTGCTGTCTGGAGGAGTTAGTGTTTCCTGCCCATAAGCATTTGGGTACATGGGATCCATCTAACTACTCTGGCTTTCTCTATCCTCAATCATTTTCTAGTTCTCCTACTGACGGTTGAGAAAGGTGTTAAAATTTCCAATGATAATCACAGATTTGTCCATTTCTCCTTTCAGTTCTTTAAGTTTTATTTCATATATTTTGAATTTCTCTTACTAGGTGTGTACATATCTAGGGTGAGTCCTCTTGAAGAACTTATCCCTTTCAAAGTGTCTCTGTCACTGGTAATATTCCTTGCTCTGAAATCTACTTGGTATGATATTAGTATAGTTACTTCATCTTTCTCTTGGTTAGTTTTTCATAGTATATTTTTTCTATCCTTTTACTTTTAAGCTATCTGTATCTTCACATTTAAAATGGGTTTCTTGGGGAGTCAGGCTGGCTCAGTCGGAAGAACATGCAACTCTTGACCTCAGGGTCATGAGTTTGAGCCCCATGTTGGGTGTAGAGATTACCAAAAAAAAAAAAGAAAAGAAAAGAAAAGAAAAGACCCCAGGAAATTTCTAAATAAATAAATAAATAAAAATGGGTTTCTTGTAGACAGACTTTTTTCTTACCCAATCTGACAAGCTCTGCTTTTAACTGGATGTTTAATCTATACCGTCCAATATAGTAGCCTCTCGCTGAATGTGACTACTGAGTATTTGAAATATGACTAATCCAAATTGTGTTATAAGTGTAAATACGCTGTAAGTATAAAACATGCACTACATTTTAAAGGAAAGGTATCTCTTTAATAAAATTTTAATATTTATTACATGCCAAAATGACATATTTTATATATATTGTGTTAAGTAAAATATATTATTAAAATTAATTTTACTGGGGCGCCTGGGTGGCTCAGTTGGTTAAATGTCTGCCTGTGGCTTGGGTTGTGATCCCGGGGTCCTGGGATTGAGCCCCATGTCGGGCTCCCTACTCAGTGGGGAGTCTGCTTCTCTCTCTCCCTCTGCCACCGCCCCCACTCGTGCTCTCTCTCTCTCAAAAATAAATTTTTTTAGAAAATTAATTTTACCTGTTTCTTTTTACTTTTCTCAATGTGACTACTAAAAAATTTAAAATTACCCATGTGGCTCACATTATATTTCTATTGGTCATTCTGGGTTAGATCGTTTACATTTAATGTGATTATGGATATCGATGGGTTTCAATCTACCATCATGCTCTTTTTTTCTATTTGTCCCATCTGTTCTTTGTATCTTTTTTCTTCTTTTCCTGCCTTCCTTTGGAATATTTTTTTTTCCATTTTATCTTCGTTATTTGCCTGTTAGCTAAACCTCACAACAGTCTATCCTCATGTAACATCATACCACGTTATGTGCTCTGTAGGAATCTTACAGTGGTATGTACTTCCACTTGCCCCTCGCTTGTGTTATGACTGTCATCTTTTACATTATAACCCCCACAAAACTTTTCTGCTTTAACTAGTCAACTGTCTTACAGAGATATTAAAAAATGAGAGCATTTCCACTGCTCTTCATTCCCTGGTGTAGACTGAAATTTCCACCTCATAGTTTCCTCTGCCTGAAGAATATCCTTTAATATTTCTTATAATACGGGTCTGTTGGTGGTGCATTATCTCAGCATTTGTTTGTCTGAAAAAAAGTATTTTTTTGAAAGATATATTTGCTGCAAACAGAATGTAAGTTGACAAGTTTTGTTTGTTCGTTTTTTTCCCTTCAGTACCTTAAAAGTGTAGCTATACTGTCTTCTGGCCTACACATATTTCTGTCAGAAACACATTATGGATTCCTCTGGTACATAATGTGTCTCTTTTCCTCTGGTTGCTTTTATTATTTTTCTCTTTATCACTGATTTTCAGCAACTTGATTATTATACTTTTTAGTGTGGTGTCTCTTCTACTTGGTAGGTATGCTGAAATTTCTCGGATCTGTCAGTCTAAGTTTCCAAATATGGAAAATCTACCATTATTTCTTCAAACTTTTTTTCTGATACCACTTACACCTCACTTTTCCTTGAGACTCTAATTACATGCTCAGAATGCTTGATATTGTCCCACAGCTCACATATACTCATCTTTTTTCAGCCTTTTTTCTGTTTCATTTGGATGGTACCTATTGTTCTAGTTCGCTAGTTTTTTCTTTTGTAGTATCCAATATCCTGGTAATCCTACCTCATGTATTTTTTGTTTCAGAAACTGTTTTTCACCCCTTAGAAGTTCAATTTGGGTCTTCTTTTACATCTTCCATTTTTCTCATCATAATGTCAATTTTCCTCTAAATTCCTGAACATATGGAATGTGTTTATAATATCTGTTTTAATATCCTGTCATTTTTGTCATTTCTGGGTATTTCTGTTTTTTCTCTTACAGTAAGTTGCATTTTCCTTCCACCTGGCATGACTGATAATATTTGAATGGATGCTGGACACTGTGATTTCATGTTATTGGGTTTTGTTGTTACTAGAATATGTTTGTATTCCTTTAAATATCATTGGGCTTTTGTTCTGGGATATAGTTAAGTCACCTGAATCAGTTTCAAGCTTTCAAGAATTGTACTTAACTTTGCTACCACAGGTCCAGAGTGGCCTTTATTCTAGGGCCAGTTTGGCCCCACTCCTGAGGTAATATCCTTTTGAGGCCTCTATTCAATGCCACATCATTTTTCCACTCTAACTGGTTGGAATATGAACTATTCTAAGCACCTGTGTTAGCTCTGAGCTTTGTTCTGATTCCTTCTTTCTGGTGGTTCTTTCCCCAGCCTCCGGCAGTTTCTCCCTATCTAGGTACAGATTGGTGCTCAGGCAGATTTGAGGGGGGCCTCTGAACATCTCTGGAGCTTTCTCTTTGTGCAGCAACCTTCCCCTCAGTATTTTACCTCACAAATCTTAGCCACTTTCACCCCCCTGAACCCTGAACCACGTCTCCTCCACTGACCAAGACTGTTAGGCACTGGCAGGTTCTACCAGCTCTCTACCCTCAACATATCACCCTAGTGAGGTGAGGAAATCATCAGCTAATCCCTTTCATTCTCCTTCTCTCAGGGATCTCTGTCATCCACTGTCTGAAAATTGTTGTTTCATATTTTGTTTAGTTTTCTAGTTAAGTTGAAAGGGTAAACCTGACCCATTTTATTCTATCATGACCAGAAACAGAAGTCAGATCCATTTACTTGTATGCCTAAGTAATTTCCATATATTTTTAAATTTATCTGATGCCTTATAAAACAACATGTAGGCCCTCTAAGAAGTAGAATCGTCAGGCCATAAAGCAGAATCATCAAGCCACTGGATCACAGAAGTTAGCTAATGCAATTGCCAGGAATCAATAAATAATTTTTAGTGCTGACATCCATTTAAAAATATTTCCTTTTTGTTTCTTGATTGTGATTTCAATCTACTTTTGCAACTAATTCCTCCTCTCTTTAACCCTGACCTCCTTCCTTTAATTAGATATTTTTATTAGTAACTAATCACCAGACCTAATAGAGAAATCCCCATCTATAACGTCCCTGGTGTTATCAGCCTTCCAGCCTCCTTTGTATTCTTCACAAAGACAGCCAATTCCCACATTCCATTTCTGAGAAGTTTCATTTTCTTATAGTGAGTTAAAAATGTCAGTCCTATCAATCAGTCATTAGTCCTTTGAAGCTATACAGAATTTATTCATCTATGCATAAATCCATTCATGAAAACATGTTTGAAAGTCTATTTTACAAACAAGCAATGTACCCTCCTCTTTTAGGAAAGAGACCAGAGAAAGGGTAGTCTAATGGCTTTCTGCACGTATAGGACTTCTGAATTTTATTTTCCTTATAAACTAAATCTGATCCCTTTCACTTCCAGGATCTTATATTCCTTGTCTATAAAATGGTAAGAATAATATGACAGTCACCTTATTCTGGAGAAATACTTAAAGCAGCCTATAAAACTGATAGGAAATACAGAAAGAAAAGAATGGTTATTAATGAAAATATCTATTTGAAGGAAGAACAGGATTGATGAGAACACAAATTACTTGCAAAAGATGACTCAGAATTCACAACTGAGAAAAAGAATTATGTATTTGTAAATGAATATGAATACTTAAGGATGTCTACTAATCCCTCATCAGAATGTCAGCTTCTCAAGGACAGTAACTTTGAAAGCCTGAGAAATACAGTACTTTGAAAATGGTGCTTTCCAAAATAGTTATCATCATCACGGACATGTGAATTGGTACCTGCTTTCAAGGTTAACATTCTAAACTCGGAAGACAGGCACTCCCTACAAAAGTTATGGGTAGGTGTGGTAGAGATAAAGTAGAAAAGGAATCTTTCCTTCTCCTCAACTTTTCTAAATAATGTAATTTCCATGAACTTTGCTTGCTGAAAATCCAACCTTTGACGGGCCGAGGGAATGGAAAACATGTCCTGATGAAAGCCGCCTCTGTAAGGGATCTCACCAAGGAACTGCCACAGTAAACAGCAGGGACTCAGCTCATATCCTACTCATTGCTGCCCTCTAGGAGGCTTTGCATAATTTACAACGAATAGGCTACAATTGCTATAAAATAACTGATCCCTTCCCATTTAGCAGTGGCAGGCAGAAACTGGCAAGAAACCAGATTAATGTCTTCAAATAAAAAACATTTAATTGATGGATACTTTTGGCTGTCCTTGATTTCCATTTTGCCCTTTGATCTAGTGAACTCTTTTTTTTTTTTTCCTGTTACGTGATCCAATGTTCTAATATCACTATTCTGAGCCAAAAGAAGCAAGGGTGCTTTCCCCTACGGCAAGACAGTATAAAACCATACCTTCCTTACCATTCTTGGTCAAAGATATTATTCAGGGAATGATGAACTTCTGAAATCTACATTTTATCTTATTTTTAATTTTTTTTAAAGATTTTATTAATTTATTTGACAAATAGTGAGACAGCACACGCAGCGGGAGTGGCAGAGGGAGAGGAAGAAGCAGGCTCCTCACTGAGCAGGGAACCTGATGTGGGGCTCAATTCCAGGACCCTGAGATCATGACCTGAGCCAAAGACAGCTGCTTAGCCAACTGAGTGACCCAGGCACCCGTGAAATCTCTATTTTAGAAACCTATCAGTGGCAAAGAGAATGGGGCTAGTCCAGCTGTCCCCAGAGAAAATCAACATGCTGGGCATGGCATATGGCTCTCAAATTCTATACATCTAACCCTAAGACAAGCTCCAATTTAGGATTCTGAGGCAGTACAGTATAACAGATAAGACCCAATGCTTAGGTCTAAATCCTGGCTCTGCTACTTACTGGCCATGTAACCTTGAAAGTTTCTTAATCTTTCCATGCTTTGTTTCTTCATCTATAAAATAGAAATGGTTAAACTACAGTATATACCTCCAAGGTTTGTGGTGACTATTACACGAATAGAACACATAAAACACTTAAAATAGTGCCCAACATGATGTAAATGCTCAACAGATGTTAGCAAATATTATCATTTGGAAGATCCTAAGCATACAAGACCAGATTATAGATATCTAGAATATCTAGTGCTTATTATACTGAGAATCTAAAAATCTTCCACAGCTGTAAAGTTTGAAGTACACCCAAAATATCAGGCGGAGATGCTTCTACTGGGCCTAAGAAAGGAAACAAGTACCTAGAGAAAAAAACACAACCCCGTTCTCTTCTTTCGCTGTGAAAAATATCCTTCTGAAATAAAACAGCCTCCTCCGGGTTTAAGAATGGAGACAGATTAAAGACTGTCGTGTAATTAATCTACTTAAAATTATTAGCAGGAGCTGAGGGCCATAGCTTTCCTTCAACCGAGTACATCAAATATTTAGTAATATATCTTTTTCAATGTCAGTATATTTAATAACATAGCTTTTCCAATATCATGCATAAATGTAAGCTATTTTAGAAAGCTCATCTCTCATAACCTAGGTGCCTAGAACAAGGACTGATGAAAAAGGAAGTAGAAATGGAAGCCCTGATGGAAATCCCAAAGTACTTCTTCATGCTGCAACATAGTCAGAGCTATTAAATATTTGCTCAGAAGATGTGAACTACAGGGTAGGTGCTTTAAAAAGAGTGAGAGTGAATGTCCTCTCCCTCAGGGTCTAAATCTTCCATACAAAACAAGGTAAATCAGCAGTTCTAACTCCAAGGTATATAAAAAAAAAACATCTGAGGTACTTGTTTAAAATGAGTTTCTCCATGACACTGTCCCATACTCACTCAGGGGAATGGACAAATCTAGGAGAGCTGATTCTACGTAGGTCATCTGAGGACCACGCTTCGAGAAAACAGTGGGATAATGCTTTGATTTAGTTTCCACTTAATGCTCACTTACTATTTGAATATAAAAACAGGTGTGAGATTACCTCATCATTGAGCCAGTTCAGATGGTTTAGAGTTTGAATATCTTTGCGTGTAATGGTCAAGCGGAATGCTTCACTCAGAACTTCATCCTGGTTCCCGTTACGAAATACATTCTTTATTTCTTTCTCCATTTCCTAGGGAACGAAGAGGTGCCAGAGATGAAGCCTACATGGCTACAGACACACCAGATTTCTCACCAAGCCCCATATAATCCCCAGACTATATTTATCAGTAATCCACTGTTCACTTCTAACATTTTGGTTTGGTGTCTATTCTTTCCAGTAATAATCTGGGTTACTCCCTTTCATCCCATCTTGTCCTCCCTTCTCATTTGCAGCACAACATTTCAGACCCTTCTTTCTTTCATTCCTAAGTCTGAAATAACCTTCTGCTATCAAATTTTCTAAGTCCACAAGAAGACCTAATTGTATTTCATATCTTTGGTCCACACGATTTCCTAATAAATAGAATCTTTCCCAAAAGGTAGTAAGGGGATAAAGGTAGTGTCTTCAGACACATTTTCCTAGAAAAATTTGGGCTTTTAAAATGTAAATTATGGAATCTAGCACAACTATAATAAATGTGCTATACTTACCAGCTATATGATAGTTTTTCAAACAGAAGAATGGATTAAGGAATAGATTATCTTAAAATGTACAAAGACTTTAATATATTTTCCAAATTTTTATACTGATTTTTTACTACTTAAAAAAAATAGTAAGCCTCAGCTTACTTTTTGATGTCAAACTAATGTACACACACATGAAAAATAAAAATGTACATAAAATGAAACACAAATTTATTAAATGTTTTTTCACTGAAGTTATGAAAAGCCACCCACAACTCTTTCCTCGATTTTCAATAATCCTTTAAAAAGAAAGCCAAGATTGGTGTTGTAATACAAATGAAAGCAGGGGTATGCAATACAATTTAAATGATAGGTGGTTTATTACCTCTATGTTTGAAATTCATTCAAAGTATTTTTTCTTGCTAGCACGAGAATCTGTAGTATGTTAATTTACCTCTGTGATTTCCGGAAATTCATCTTCACTATCGGTTAATTTATGACCTTTCTTTTCTGTTTCTTGGGTGATCGTGACAGGGATCTCCTTTTCGAGTGGTACGCGAAGATGCAGTTCTACTGCATCGTGTACTGAATGTTCCTGCTCCTGCAATCTCTGAAAAGAAGAATTCAGAATAAGTGGGATAAGGAAAACCACTACTTGTCTACATACACTGAGTAGGACCAGCTGGAGAGCCTAAGGACACACACAAATCATATAAGGCTACGTACGCCACCATAACATCTTGCAATTACAATAGCTTTGATCCCTAATCCAGGTAATCTTCCAGATTAGTTTCAACTTGGATATGCTATTTATTCACAACCTTATCTCCAGTTTTTTGTTTACCTGGTTTTGAAACTGTAATGCCAGTGCTTTCTGCTCTTCAATCTGGCGCAATCTCTCCCGTGCTCGAGAATCATAAACACTAGTTCTAGGAAATGAAAAGGAAGGGGACAAAAATGCAGAGACCACCATCTTAGCATCAGGCACGCTGTTAATACACAACGAACATTAAATATAAAACCCGCATACATAAAGTCGAAAATCCTTATACTAAACTTATCGCAATACTACACTTATATTTTAAGACAGAGTGAAACCACGTGGTGTTATTAAAATTACCCTATTTTTATTGAAATGATGAAAATCATTAGCTTATTGCTAAACGTGAACAGGTGACTTTTGTGCATATTTGTAAATGTGTAGTATTTTTTTTTTTAAGCATGTCTCTAAGATTATGGAGAAACTGAAGCTTCATTCTAGAAACCTAAAAAAGACTGAATTCCAATGGAGCAAATAATACAAGATATCATTGAGGTTTCAATTCAAATATTTATTTATGATCCAAAAGAAAAAATACAAGTTCAGTTTTTTTCCTCTAAAAAATGAATAAGATCAGGAATTTAGATAACTCGAAGTGAGTTACTGAAACTGGAGACTAAAAACTCAGTAATTTTGCCAACTCCAGAAATGTGAATTATTTAATAAATTAGTTTTATCAATGTGAAAATAAGGGCATTTATTTTCCTTTCTATGTAATACCTACCTTTGAAAGTTTTCCAATTCAATTTAGTTTCAGCAATTGTTATATATTTCACAAACCTGAGCACAGAAATGTCCCAACCCCAATAGAATTCTAAAAACCCAACAACTTAAAAGTTGTTTTATAGATAAATATTAAATAGGGAATCTATACTGATTAATATAGGTAGGGTGATTGGCTAATTGACTACTTCTAACTGGAAAGGAAGTGATGGGGAAGGAAAAATGATACCAAAAATAACAACTTACAATTCTTTGATCCACAGCTCTGCCTGGAAAAAAGTAGGACTATGGGTGGGGAAAAAATATGACAAATGAGCAGGAGGCTTATAAGAAAATACAAATATTTTCACCAAGAAAACCAATCATTTAAATAATTTACAAGAATGTTTTACATGTATGCAATAAATAAAAAGTCCTAAATTACATAAAATAATTGCAACTGGGAACTAAAGGAATACAAGTATGAGTCATTTGTACACAGATTAGTTAAAAAGATGACCCAAAGTTCAGCAGAGAAATTAACTGTAGCATAGCTCTTTACTTGCATGAGAGACCGACATGATGTGAAAGAGTACATCACTTGTCAAGATAATATATTAACCTAGAACACTATTCTTCCCAAATGGTTCAGATTAACAAATCATGGACTTCTTGTCAGTCTACTTGAATCAAAATATTTTCAACCAAATCATACTGGACACTGAAAATCCCCACCCACACAAGAGTCCATATCAAATGGCTGGGCTAGTGAGTCAATGAATCAAAGTGGAAAATCAGCAATACAACTCCATTCCAAAGATGAGCGACCAATTCTATTCCATGCAGCTCTTGCTGACAATCCAAATGAACAATGCTTAGCAGAAGAGCCACAGGCATGTTCTCTCTCTTAAAGCTTCTTGCTCTTCTCAAATGTCCTCATCTCCTTGCCAATCCCTAACCGAAGGAGCCCTCACAGAAACAAACAGAAGAGTGAACACTTTTCCAAAGAAAACTTTTAGATACATAGAACAAGTAAACAGAGCAAAGCATCAAACTGAGAGTTAAGAGACCGGGATCCCCTGGAGTGGTCCCTGATTCACCTTGTGACTTTGACCAAGTCACTTCATTTCCATGGGTCTTAGTTTCAGATCTGTAAAATATGGAAATCAAAGTCCCTTTCAGTTCTTCAATTGCTACAGTCTGTCCTAGTGAAGGCAAGAACAAGGACTCAAGAGGGTATCCCTTGCTCCTTGGCCTACCTTTTGAGAATCAGTACTCCCAATCATCCTTAGGCTAGGGTTTGGCAATGAAAATGCTGTTCTATTGCCTCCCCACTGTCACTGAGGTTAATAAAGGGAAAACATACGAGTAGCGGCCTACACCCTTGGCACAGTGAATACTGATGTAACAACCAAGAAAGAAAGCCACAGGGATTGGTGGTAGCACTGTGAGGGGCCTGGTGTGTGACACTAAAAACGAATGAACATAAAAACACATTTACTGCACAATATAAAGAAGTGACAAGAATTGCCCAGAATTTCATGGTATTGGATCATGCTATTGAAATTCGTCTGCTTCCTTATTAGACCATAAACTTAATGAGGATAGGAATTTTTGTGTTTTGTGTTTATTACCGTATCCTCTGCACCAAGAACAGTGCTCGGCACATAGCAGGTACTCAGTGCTTATTGAATAAATGAATAATGTAAGGGAAAAGTGCTGCTCTTCACTGGATCGAGGTATTTGCTGGCTTAGGAAAGTAAAATGCAGGGGAAAAAAGCAAAAACTTATTGCTTTTCAAAGAGATCGCACATTATTTTTCATATGACTGAAGCACAGAGTAATCACTAAAACCACCTCTGAGCACCTACTCAGTGCCCTGTGTGACATTCTGCTGTAGGTGTTCTACGGTATGATAATTCTCATACTAGTTAAACCTCAACATAATATGTAATAAGGAATTATTACTCATAGTGTACAGAAAAGGAACTTGAGGTTCAGAGGATAATCTATTTTGGAAGTCAGGATTAGAAACTATGTCTAATTCCAAAGACTGTGTTTTCTACTCTTGCAATGCGCCTTTCAATAAACCAAAGCCTTAAACCAATAGGGAGATGATGAGTACTTGAGCTACTCAAGAGAGCATTTGAGGCTTTCTAGAAAATGCATGTCTAACAAAGATTTATGTACTAAGTGCCCATCATGTGCCAGGCATTATGATCAACATTAGGTGATTAGTGCAAAGGTATTAGTAATGAACAAGATATAGGGATAGAAGTACTGGAAGAAAAGGCTAATGGTATCTGGAGAAGTCAGAGAAAAGTCTTGAGAAACAAATAACATCTGAATCAGATTCTGCAAAGCAAAATAAGAGTTTAACAAGTGGACAAGGAGAGAAAGGAAATTCCAGGGGTTAGGACCAGCATGTACAATGGCACAAAAACAGGAAAACGGCATGGCATATTCTGGGAAATAAGGACAGATCTTCACTAGACCTTAACCAAGAGGCAGTGGTGGGAGATTAAGAGTAGAGAGCCAATCAACCAAGCCTTGGGAGAGCAGGCTCCAACTGCGATAAACAGCATTATTCAATCAGCCTTCCCCAACAGACCATTTCTCCCTCCATCTCATTCTTCAGGCATCACTAAGAGAAATCTTCCATAAAGGAAAGGCACACCGAGTAAAGAACCATTAAAGAACTAAAAGCACTCTTTACATGAGATCTGACTTTTTCCCAGGAAAGAATAATTCTTTTGTGTACTATGTGTGAAAATACTTTTATAAGTGCTTTTTGTGTATGTTAACCTTCACAGCAATTCAATAAATAGTAAGGTATTAATACTGGCATTTTTGATAAGGAAACGAAGGTTCAGAAAAGTAACTTGTCCAAAGTTACATGATGCCTGGACAAGATCAGAACCCAGGTCTAACTCAAGAAAAAAAAATGTATTAAGAACAAGAACTCCAAACTGTAAAGTCTCCTTGAGAAACTGTAACAGAGAATTTTTCTTTAAATATCTAAAATTCAGGACATATAGGAGAGCTGCAAAGAAGTACAGAAACTGAGATGAGAAAAAACTTTCCATTAGTCCTAATTTCCTCAATGGAAAACTGATACTATTATCATTCCAGCAACTGAATTGTTAAGGCCACAGAAACAGCAATGGCAAAGAAATTGCGATCTAAGTAGTAACCTACTCTATTACAAGCATCATATAGATCACATTTGAATTGAGACTTAAAAGACGAGAAAGAGACTCCTGCTTCTTTAGATAGACATGTTGAGGTAGGGGATACATACCAGGCAGAAGGAACACTGACTATGAAGGTAAGTAAGTACATATCACATTATAGTTCAGCATGTAATAAACACACGAAAGAGTCCCATCTTCCCATACAGCTCCTCCTCTCACCTTCATCATGTCTCCCCTCAAATGTCCCTTAGACTTGCCATGACCACCCAGATAAACAGTGGCCCCCTAACCCCAGTCTATATGTTATCCTGCTTTATTTTTCTTCACAATACTTATCACTACCAGACATATATGTTTATCTATTTATTCACTATTTGTCCCCCATCTCTTTCCTTACACCTCTTATGACCAGAATGTAAGCTGAGTGCAGGGCTTTCATTTTGTTCACAACTGTTATCCCCAATGTCTGTACTAGGACCTGGCACACAGTAAGTTACCATAAATACTTGTTAAAGGAAAGAACATGTGATAGGAAGTGAGGCGTGTGGAGGAAATGCTTTGTATACCATACTAAGGAGTTTGGACTCGACTCTATGTCTGATAGCCACTCTTGTAGGACTTTAATGAATAATCGGATATGCATTTTAAAAAGACCACTCGGGTTGCAGAATGGAAGATGGAAAAGAACAGGCAAAGAATGGATTTGAGAACATGGTGGAAGATGGAATGAAGCACAACAAGGAGGCCAGAGAAAGACCAATCAGAAAGTCACTGAAATAATTCAAATAACACACGCAAGAGGACTGAACTGAGGCAGTTTGACTTTTCTATTATGTAACTCTTAGTGAAGAAATTGTGATTAAAGAGAAGAAAAAGAAAATATGTCGAGAATGTCCTTTTCCCAAAGCTTACCTGGGAGTTGGAGTCTGGGAATCTTTCACTTTGAGTAAAATCACAGAGTCTGATCCTAAAAAAGAAACACAAAAGCATATCATTATCAATAAAATCCTACACAGTTATATACTCTAATGTCTGTAGTCTAAGTTCCCATACTTTGTTATATTCTATTTTCATAAAAATAATGCAGCATAAGGACATAGGTAGGATGGAAGAGAAAGAGAGGCAGGTCCATTGTCACTGAGCCAGAAATAGGGCTTAGTGAAGAGCTTGCCTCACAAAGAAAGCAGTCGTTCTAAAATTCAAATATATATGCCCTTCATCATCTCCTTCCAGCTGTGCCTGATTCCTGTGCTGCTTCTTTCTGTTCCTGGGGAACAAGAACAAGCCAAGATTTCTCAAAAGTCTTCAGTTCATGAACTACCATGAGACCGAATAAGGTAAAAGAAGGGGGGGGAAAGGGAAGGAAGGTAGAAAGACAGGAACTGCTACAGAAGTGGCAGAGGCTAAAAAGTACAAATTCTATCATTTCATCATTTATTTTTGGTGTTGATAAAGGCAGGAACTTTGTCCTTTTAGAGGATCATGTCCTAATCTAAATAATTAGAACCTCATTTAGATTATTTATTAAATGGTACAAGAAAAGTAATGAAACACTTCAATGTACTATAGTATATTTGTTTCAGTTTAGTTGCATCTAAGCCTTTGTCATACAACTTATGTTTCTGAGGCTAAAGGCTTTTTTTAATGGTAGTTCCCAGTAAATCATCTCACAAAATTTTATAAAGGTTTTCATGAATACATGTAGCTATATAATGATGCCGCTAACAATTTTAATCCCCAAGTGAAAATTTTAAGAAAGTGAGGAATATCTTTAAAAAAAAAAATCAAACAATCTGAGGAAGGAAGATTCTTAAAGACTGATCTATCAAAAGATCCCTAACATGCAACCACTTAACCTAAAACTTGTTTTAAGTTATATACCTAAATACATACTATCATAAATACACACATCACATAACCTTAAGAAGGGAAAAACTATGCAAACAAAATTATCATAGAAAACCTTCATTAACTGGAGTGCTAAGAGTCCGGATATTTTGGTTAGCTGAAAATTAGATAGAAAACTCTTTTCGTTTCTGACATTTCCTGATGACCATTCTAAAATGCATAAGCCTACTATACAGATTTTCAAAGTATTACCTGGTTAAGAACTTTTACTTCAATATTTAATTGATGTTCCAAAACTCTTAGAACTTCAGAGTACTTAATGGTCATTGTAAAGTACTAGAAACAGAGAAAGCACTGAAGTAATTGGGCTGACTGTGCTCTGACTCTAGACTCTGCTCAGGAAGTTAATCTTTTAAGTAAAATATATGAAATCACTTGCATCTCCATGTAAGAAAAAAGTAAGTTACTTGCAGGTTTAGTTTATTTGTGGTATGGCTAACTGAATTATATGTATTTAAAGTTTCTCACATGTTAATTAAGTTACATGCATATTACAACCTTGCCTATAATTCACACGGATCCCATAAACAGTTAACTGCTATTAGGATTGAAAACATAGTTATACAAAACCAATTCTACCTTCTGATTGTGTATTTGAAGCTGGTAAGTTATCTGGCTGATGAAGAAGAGAGTGGCGATGTTGGGGTTGATGGAGAGGATCCGAATCTTTGGATCCAAATGCCACAACATCTGGGGCATAAGACGATAAGGGATACACATTGTGGGACAGTTGTTCCTGGGTAGTTAAAATGCTGGCAGATCCAGATGATGAAGTATCAGAGCCAATGATCTGAGCTGCACAAGAGTTTCCATTTTTAAACAGTGGGTCTTTCAAAGTATTCTTACTGGAACTAAGACATCGAGACCTAGCAAGAGAAGAATATAGTTTCAGTATCAAGTAACAAAATGTAGAATAAAATTCACTTGAAATACGTTTCTGTGACTCACAGGTGTAAAGGAAAATGTGTGGTGGGTTTGGCTACGGAAAACTGTTTCCCTGTGACCATCTGTAGCAGCTGTCTGTAAATCTCTCTTTCTTCTTCTTGGACTGTCTACATTAAAAAAAAAAAAAAGAAAGAAATCTTAGACACATCCAGTAAGGAAAATTTTTTTTTTCAAAGCAGCATCTAGACTCGCAGAAGTTCTGCTAAAGTTCGGATAGAGTTCCTCAAGATAATTATGAATTATCATTAGGGATATTCTAGAAAATTATAAGGAGTTAAATGAAATAAATACCAGATAGTATATTTTGGAAAATTATGGGACACATATGTAAATAACAGTGCAGACGGGCTCTAGGATATGAAACCAGAAGGTCAGTAGGCAATCATTTTTGAGTCAACTGATGGAGTCCCAGAAACAAAATATTCGAGGATCTCTCGATTAGGATTCCAACAAACCCAATGATTCCTGACATCTACTAGAAAACCAACAAGGAAGTAACCAGAATAGTAATCAGAGTGGGGTACCTTGCTGTTTTCTACTCTATCCAGTTTTTAAGAGTATAGGTATTTTCCAGAGATGGTTTCCAACTCTAATATTTACTCTTCTTCCTAAGTCCCAGTACTGCGTTCACTTATTGACTTGAATACGTACTAAGCACCACTCACTTGAGATACTGCACTGAATAAAAGTTCCGTCCTTGTGGAACTTACATTACAGTTAAAGGGAATGGCAAACAAGACTATTCAGATAGTATGAAAAAAATTAAAGATAAGGGAATAGAAAGTGATGGATGGGAAATAGCAAGAACAAGTAAGACCCCTTTAAAAAGGTGATAATTCAACAGAAACCTGTATCAAGGGAAGAGATAAGTCATAGAAATTTATAAAAGACTATTCCAGGTAGAGGAATAGCAAATGCGAAGGCCCTGAGACAGGTATGCGCTTGATGTGTTCAAGGAAAAGTGAGGTCAGTGTGAATCAGAAGAGCAGTAAGAAATGAGGTCACTTGGCAGAGAACCAGATTACATATGGATTTGTAACCACAGGAAAGCGTCTATTCTATACTGATCCCCTGAAGCAATGGGCTGCATTCACTAAATAATATGCCCTGGTGCTTTTTAAAGAAATCTTATATAAGTTTAATACAACCACCAATCTTCAAAAAATAACTTTAATACTTTGTACCGGGGATAGCAGCATCCTGCACTATGACATTTCAATATGTGTGTTAGCATTGTATCCAATTATAAATGTTAAAAGCAGAATGAATTAAACATCTATGCAAAGGCAAATAGACACTAAGTTTTTTCTTCTTGATCACTGCTACATAGTAAATTTCAATCACATTGTCACTGCAATGTTACTGATCTAACAAAATTCACCTTGAACTATGAAGCATGAAAACTCCTTATGAAAAAGAGCTATCCTTAAATTTGAATAGACGAGTAATAAGGTAGAATTCGTTGAGCATTTGGCAGAAAGATAGACCCAAGAGAAAAAACAAATCGCACTTTTCTATAGGGTGAAAATAAACGTCATTATTTTATCCCTTTTACATTAATACTGTATTTAAGATGAGAGCAGTCCTTTTTTCTAGTGTTTGAGAAGAGATGGTCTACAGTATTGGGCAGGCACTTCAGTGACAAGCACAAAAAGTGATAACGGTTAGCAGGTATACATCAATATCAATCACCAAATCTGTAGCTTTTGGTTATTGTACCTGGGAGGCCATGAGTATCTGAGAGATAAATTTAAAAACTATAATTAAAATAAATGCCTTTTTCTTAAAATCTAAATTTGCTATTATAAAGTTTCTTTAAGTAGACAGTCTGAAGAATGAAGCATCATTATAGATTATTAGATTGTAAGAGATTGCCAGCCGACTCCATAGTGATCTATATACAGGAAAGCTGTGTTATCTGGCACTTTAATGACTGAAATTTTTGAACATCCACTAATGTAAATTTTGACCCCACTTTCCCACTATACCAAATAACCTAATTCACAACCCACAATACAATGGGGTTAACAGTACGTTGTTTTCAGGAGTGGTAAAATGGAGGGAGTGAAGGCAAATCAGAAGAGTAATACCACCTGGGTCATGGAAATTAACTCTTAATTAACCAATAATTTTAGTTCATTTTCACTGTCCTACCAAATTAGTTTTTAAATTTTTTTTTAGTGTTCCATGATTCATTATTTGCGTATAACACCCAGTGCTCCATGCAATATGTGCCCTCCTTAATACCCATCACCGGCCTATCCCATTCCCCCACCCCCTCCCCTCTGAAGCCCTCAGTTTGTTTCCCAGAGTCCACAGTCTCTCATGGTTCATTCCCCCTTCTGTTTACCCCCCCTTCATTCTTCCCTTCCTTCTCCTACCGATCTCCCTGTTATTTCTTATGTTCCATAAATGAGTGAAGCCATATGATAATTCTTTCTCTGCTTGACTGATTTCACTTAGCATAATCTCCTCCAGTCCCATCCATGTTGCTGCAAATGTTGAGAACTCGTTCTTTCTGATAGCTGAGTAATATTCCATTGTATATACGGACCACATCTTCTTAATCCAGTCATCTGTTGAAGGGCATCTCGGCTCCTTCCACAATTTAGCTATTGTGGACAATGCTGCTATGAACATTGGGGTGCATATGGCCCTTCTCTTCACTACGTCTGTATCTTTGGGGTAAATACCCAGTAGTGGTATCCAAGATCTACAAAGAACTTCTCAAACTCAATACACGAGAAACAAATAATCAAAAAATGGGCAGAAGATATGAACAGACACTTTCCCAATGAAGACATACAAATGGCTAACAGACACATGAAAAAAATGTTTAAAATCATTAGCCATCAGGGAAATTCAAATCAAAACCACATTGAGATACCACCTTATGCCAGTTAGAATGGCAAAAATGGACAAGGCAAGAAATAACAAATGTTGGAGAGGATGTGGAGAAAGGGGATCCTTCTAACACGGTTGGTGGGAATGCAAGTTGGTACAGCTACTTTGGAAAACAGTGTGGAGGTCCCTCAAAAAGTTAAAAACAGAGCTACCCTCTGACCCAAACTAGATTTTAAAAAGCTCTGACTGCATTATCACATCATGGGGAGGAAAATAAAGCAGAGAAATTAGTGTAAGAGGTTACTTTGCATACCAAGGGAATGTAAAAAAATATCTCCATTACATGAAGACTTCACAAGCACACTGACATAGAAAGGATCTTTGCTTGTGGTACCCTACAGACTTCAACCGTAAAGTTAAAAACACTCCTCTCCTCCCTCACATCAATCACATAGCAAAATGGTTTCTTAGAATAAGTTTTTATACTTCTAAATAAAACATGAAGAACCAAGGTGCCATTGAGTGACTCAGCTAAAGTAAATTATGACCAATCTAGATTAATTCAATGTAAAGAACTAATTTTAAAAATCAATTAAACACACATAGGTCACCCATTGATCATTTTCCCCAACTTTTCAAAGAAAAGCCTCTAAGCCTGAACAACCTCACAGTCAGTAGACACCATAAAATGAACAGGAACAGATGTTCTGTATTCCAAATAATTATCTGAGGTCCCTTAAAGTCTCAGACTTTCAGCTTCAACTAACTTATAGTCTAAAAAAGAAACTACAGAAAAAAAGGTTAAGAACTTTTCACTGTTCTCCACGGTAATTTAAAGGTCACAGAATTTATCTTCTATTTCAGGCAAAGAAATGATAGTCCCGGCAACTCTCAAAAGAACATATATAATATTTGGCCTTACCAAAAGAAAATGCAAAAAGGTAAGTCACTTCAAACTTCAAACACGATTCTTTTTTGGAGCACCTGGTACTATAAAGTAAAAGAAAACATCTTTCTCTGTACATTACTTATTAAACTGTTTCTACTGAGTAAGCAAATTAGGAAATTAAGAGAAAAAGAAGTAATAATTGGATAATATGTTAAAGTAAAAGAAACTGGCTCATGTTATGTTTTAAACATAATAAAGGACCAAGAAAAGTTTAAAACAGTTTAAAGGTAAATAAGGTGTTGAATTCGATTTTTTTTTAAATGTGGCAGATTCTTGCATTTAGATGCTTCTGTTAAGTCTCCATCACAAAACTGAACTGTCTGTAAAATTATAAAAATTTAACAGAGAACACAAAATCTCAGAAAGCCAGTAAAACTTTTTGTTATAAATTACTCAAATAACTTCATAAATCTCCCAACTTTGATTCTGTTTAAAGTAATAGCTTTATACTATATAAATAAATTTCAATTATCAAAAGCACATAATTCAACAACTTTCTGTTTTTGAGTCCAAAATTCTTGGTTATAACAAAATTGTAAAGTTTGTTTTGTCTTGTTTTCAAAGAATAAAACCACCAGTGTCATCTATGAAGGAAGTCGAACATCTTAAAATGTTGCTCAGGGGCGCCTGGGTGGCACAGCGGTTAAGCGTCTGCCTTCGGCTCAGGGCATGATCCCGGCGTTATGGGATCGAGCCCCACATCAGGCTCCTCTGCTATGAGCCTGCTTCTTCCTCTCCCCCTCCCCCTGCTTGTGTTCCCTCTCTCGCTGGCTGTCTCTATCTCTGTCGAATAAATAAATAAAATCTTTAAAAAAAATAATAATAAATAAATAAAATAAAATGTTGCTCAATATGTTGCAGAGAAGCATGCCTGGAAGCAACATATAAGTGAAAAGAAACTATTTGAGTCTTTACCGTTTTACATTTTTTAAATCCCTAGTATTTTCTCTTTCCCAAACAGAAATCCATACCATCTAAACAGTGTTAGTTATATTGGAGATATTCTGTATCTGTATTGTCCAATATGGTAGCCACTAGCAATATGTGGCTTGAAATGTGGCTAGTGTGACTGAGAAACTAAATTTTTTTTAAATTTTAACTGAATTAATTTAAGTAGCCCATCTGATTAGTGGTTACCCTATTTGACAATACAGTTCCTTTCATGATGTCCTTGAATCAGCCATCAGTCAAGTGGTGGTCCAGTCACCACTTACATAGTTCCAAGTTCTTCTTTATGTATTCTCTTTAAACTCCTGTTTTAAGACTGAACACTGCAGTGGTAACAACATCATGTTAATTTTATAGATGGCTTTAGAATCCTGAAGGTGATAAATCCAGCAGTAACATTAATACGTAATTTTCCTTCGTTAACATAATCAACTGCATCTCCTTTGGAGATCCCAATATCTCCATGGAAAATAACTTTTCCTCCACTTTGTAAGCTCCCACCAGTAAATTCTTTATTCCCAGGGGGAAAAAAAAAGTATTATATTTTAATCTAGATTATCCATACTATCCAACACTAAATATCTAAATAATCTGTTGATACTTTGATTTAATAAAGTTTGGTCCAATATTTTGTCTTACTTGTATTATATGGGTGATTCCATTATTTCTGTACTACAAGTGAGTCCCTTTTCATAGCAGAATATAGATCTAAACACAACTAACTGACGCAAAATTTTCTGCATTTCTTGTTGCATGGGATAGGTTCAATCCTTGTCATCTTCTTGGCACTGTAGAAGGAAAGTGAACTCCAGCTTCATGTCCTACACTGCCAGCCTGTGGCCTGGAGGGTTGAAAATAATCCAGCTGGCCCAAGTCCTCGGGTGGAGGCAGAAGTGACAAGAGGAGGGACTGAGTGGTCCAAAGGACTATTTGCCTAGTGGGTGAATGGCAGGCTTACAATGAACACAGATAGTCTTAAGGATCCCAGTGATCTCAGCAGCAGCCATGTGAGGTAGGGGAGGGTTGGGAGGCCAATATCCAGCCACCATGCTGCTGCTGTCTCCTTCCCCACAAGTCTCTTTGTACCCTGCAGGTTGCCTAGGCTCTAGCAGAAGCACAACCCCAGTAATCTAAAAATATTATTTATGTGATAACTAATACATACATGGTACTAAATTCAGTAGTACAAAAGTGAAAGATAAATCTCACTTTTATAACTGCTCAGCTCTTATCACCAAAGGCAACCGCTGCCAGTTGCTTGTCTACCCTTTCCCTACTACATATGACTTACTAGTTCTGCCATCCTCTGCTTAAATATTTCAGATTCAATACAAACATAAAACCTAACAGAATGTATAGCATTTTTACTAACCATGTCACAAATAATCACGTTTTGCCACTTAAAAGATCTTCATTACCAAAATCTCTAATTATTTAGCACAAAATGCTGTATTCTTGACTCCCCAGTCTGTAAGCTCCAATGGGCTGGAACCACACCACTGTGCTGTATAACAGGAAGCATACCAGACTAGACTCCAGAAGACCTGAGTGGTAGGCTGGCCATTTACTAGCTGTGTGACCTCTGACCTTTACTCTCCTAATGTGTATAAAATGTGGATATTACCTCATCTTTACCTATTTCACAGGAGTAAAATGATTCAACATAATAAGTGTTGAAAGCATCCTGGAAACTCTATAAGCTACCTAAATGTAAGGTATTTTTATTTATTTGTATCTTCATAGCAAGCAGTCCAAAGCCGACTAGATGCATAATAAATATTTAAAAGGTACAAGCACATTCTCTACCACATAAATTACATGCCATATTAAGTTTACAGAATTGATTTTTTTTTTCCTTTATGTTTACTGAATGCATATAACAACCAAAGTATCAACAAAACATCTTTCTTTTGGGGAATATCTATGATCTCAAAGATCTTCTTACTCACAATGAAGGGACATAAAATATTTAGCTGGCTTTTAGATTTTCCTTTTATAATGAGGGGAAAATTGTCCTAATAAGAGATAAGGGCAAGTATTTTATCAAATCCAGAAAGGTTAACAGTCTTAACACAAGAAACATGAGTTGAGGAAAGGTCCAAAAAAGAGAGAACAGAGATAGCTTGATGTATCGGAAGTCATTTAGAAAATACTGAAAATTAAGTCTGCTGCTCAGCAAGAATAGAAAACAGTAAGAGAAATGAGGAAGTCCTGCTAAAGTCTCTCTTTAATTTCTTTAGCACAATGACAGCACTCAAAAAATTTAGAAAGAAAAAGCACAGGAAGGATTAGTAAATGGAATGGTTAATAAACATCTAAAGCAGAGAGAACAAATGACTAAGTACAGGGAAAGGTTCTAACCTTTAGCAGCCTTTGCTGCAGGTTTTCCTTACCTCTTCTGCTGTACTAACATGTCGCCTCTGAGTTTTCTTGGGGCTCAAAAGGTTTCGACGACATGAACCACTCCAAGATGGACTTGGAACAGGCTTAATAGGAAAAGATTTTTCATATGCAGACACATGGCAGTGATGGTTTGACTTTCCCGTAAAAGTGTTTGATAATCCACTAAAAAAACAAACAAAAAAAACCAGAGTTTGTAAGAAAAGAACA
The DNA here is from genome assembly GCF_023065955.2 of Ursus arctos. Classification (NCBI taxonomy): domain Eukaryota; kingdom Metazoa; phylum Chordata; class Mammalia; order Carnivora; family Ursidae; genus Ursus; species Ursus arctos. The sequence goes on from NW_026622941.1 coordinate 38,607,283, forward strand.
GCAAGAAAATCGAACCTACTTTCAAGAAATAATAAAAACCACCAAAATGTCAACAAAACCAACACCGATGGGTAGAATGAGAGATGTGCCATTTGAGGTAAATATACAAAAAATGATACATGGGTTGCTGCATCAGTTTCTCCCACTTAAAAAGTCCTATTTGCCATACTACATAATTATAAAAAAAAATTGTATTTCTTAGCTTTACCGTTCTTTTGGTCAGGAACCAAAGACCTGTGCAGTATGACAAGTATATGAGGTTAGACTTCTTCACAAAACCTGGGTCTGAGGGATCTAACATATGCTTTTTTTTTTTTTATTTAAGATTTTTATTTATTTATTCCACAGAGATAGAGACAGCCAGCGAGAGAGGACACAGAAGAGACAGCCAGCGAAAGAGGGAACAGAAGCAGGGGGAGTGGGAGAGGAAGAAGCAGGCTCATAGCGGAGGAGCCTGATGTGGGGCTCGATCCCATAACGCCAGGATCACGCCCTGAGCCGAAGGCAGACGCTTAACCGCTGTGCCACCCAGGCGCCCCTAACATATGCTTTCTATTTACTCACTGTAGCCTCCTCCCACAAGTCCTTTGGAGGGAATTATTTTAAGATTAAATATGCAAAGATGGATAAAGCTGAAGCCTCTCAATGAAGCTTTTAAACTGAATTTTTAAATTTCCTAGAAAAACCAACAGATGGCTCCCTTCCTTCATTAAAAACAACCAGAAGGCTTTCTCCTAAGCTACCTCACTGTCAATTCTTCTGGCCTATTTAACTCCTCTGAAGGAGAATTTTGTTTTTGTTTCTTTAAACTTCAAATAATGGGGAAAAAAACTGGCAGGAAAAATACTTTTGTTAACTTAAAACCCAGTCTTATCTCTAAGACTAGATTAATAATTTAAAGTTCTTTCTATGTGGTCTTTTTCATCTGTTATTGCCCAGCAAGTATAAGCTACTACTTGCTCTCAGCATACTGAATTTTGCAGAATAAGAGATACACAGCCGACTAAGCTGAATTCAATGAAATCAACTTTTTAAATCAGTACATTTGATCTCGATCCAAATGAAATCAGACTAGGTATAAAGAAAATCAAAAAGCACTTATATTTTCTCTCAAAGGGGAAAAAAAAAGAAAAAGAGAGAGACAAATCAAGAAACAGACTCTTAATTATACAGAACAAACTAATGGTTGCCAGAGAAGAGGTGGAGGTGGGAGAGACAGGTGAAACAGGTGATGGGGATTAAGGAGTGCACCTGTTGTAATGAGCACTGGGGTAGATGTGTGGAAGTGTCCAATCACTATATTGTACATCTGAAATTAATATAACACTGTATGCTAACTGGAATTAAAATAAAAACTTAAAGAAATCACTTACATGCTCTCTCTCTAACTCTTCAAATTACAATGGCTTCTGTATGTGTCAGAGTGGGGAAAGAAACCAGGAATCAGAATTTCAGGAACAGGCTTATTTCCTTAGGACGGGTGGACACTGCTATAAAAGGCCAGGGCAGTGTAATTTGTCTGGTGAAGATATCACGGATTCCCCGCAAGTCCTTTTGCTCTAATGCTTCCTAGAGTGTGTGTGTGTGTTTAATGCAAAAGATTTTCTTCTAAACAAAAAACAGTGGGGAGGCCATCTTGCAATGCCAGAAAGGAAGGATGCTACCTACAATTAAAGAGGTTGGGCCAGACACAGCAGTGAGCTTGAAGGAACTCCCGGTGGCCAAAGCTGTGAGAATGTGAACATTAAAAGAATAATGATTGTAGCGGACTGAATTTGGGATGACACTAAAAAAGAACAGAAAAATCCATCTGAACCACAAGAAGTGGCTATTAAAAAAAAACACAAATCTACTTTGAAAATTGGTAATGAAAAAGAAAGATCTAATCCTATGTCTTGCCTTTCCAGTAAGTAATGTATTTCAGGGTACCAAACAACCCTACCTAATGAGGAAAAAAAGCTTCCCTTCATAGCAGAATGACAATAAGTACAGAAGAAATGGTAGCACTGGGAAAGTACTATTTCATTAACTCTTAATAAAACTATTATCAGGTCAAAGAAGGTTAAAAGACACAAACTTCAAGATACAAAATAAGTAAGTCCTGGGGATGATTGGACAACATGCTGACTATAACTAATAATACTGTATTGCATATTTATAAGTTGTTAAGAGAGTAGGTCTTAAAAGTTCTCAACACAAGAAAAAACTATTTTGTAACTATGTATGGTGATAGATGTTAACTAGACTTACTGTGATCATTTTGCAATATATAACAAATGTTGAATCATTATGTTATATACTCGAAATTAATATAATGTATGTCAATTTCACCTCAATTTAAAAAAATTATCAGGTAAGGATTATCAATTGATATGAATAACTACTAGGCTGATGTGAAATTGGTCATTGATATAATGCCAATGTAACACCATTTAGATTACATTCTAGTCATCACAAGGGGGAAAAACCTAACAGTACAAAAGGACCAGATTGTTATCTCCCGAATCCAAAGGTCAATCCAGTGTCACTAACGAGGAGAACCAGATTTGTAGGTTTTTCTAATGTGATAAAACAGAACCAGCTTTTATTCAAGACAAAAATCTAGTTTACAAAAAAAATACAGAGGACAGATGACAAAATAATACTATAAGGAAGAAACCTGTCAACCCAAAAGGTGGAACATTATGCAGAAAAAATCATGTCATAAGAAAAAGGGGCTGTTCTAGATTGTAAGAGACTTAAGGGTAATAATCACCACATTGACAAAAATGCATGTAAATGCAGAGAAAAATATCTGAAAAGATATGTACCAGGATATTACAGAGGTGATCTCTCACTGGTGGAAACATGATGTTTTTACTTTTTATTTTTACCTATCTGTATTTTCTGACTTTTTACAAAGCACATGTATTTATTTCTATAATGTTATTTAAAAAAATAACAGTACGGGGGCGCCTGGGTGGCTCAGTTGTTGAGCATCTGCCTTTGGCTCAGGGCGTGATCCCAGAGTTCTGGGATCGAGCCCCACATCAGGCTCCTCTGCTATGAGCCTGCTTCTTCCTCTCCCACTCCCCCTGCCTGTGTTCCCTCTCTCGCTGGCTGTCTCTATCTCTGTCAAATAAATAAATAAAACCTTAAAAAAAAAAAAAAATAACAGTACGGCCTGAGTAAAAAAAAAAAGCAAGTTACCAAATGATACATACAGAAAATCTTAAATGAAAACAAAATAGCATTATACATTTCATAGTATACATAGCATGTATCTCATGCTATATATGAATTAAAAAAAAAAAAAAAACAAGCACAGGGAAAGGTTTGGAAGGAAACACACCAAGGGGAAGGGAATAGGATTGTGAGGAATGGTCAAGGATCTTAGGTTTATTGGCAATGTTTTAATTTTTACAATGTGAATGCATTAATGAATTCTTGTGTAATTTAAAAATATATGAAGAAGAGGGGAAGGTCAGCCCTGGGAGTACTGACACACGTTCCAGAGTCCATGTGCTAATAATCATAAAATAAACCCATCTTGTTGGTTTCTATTAACACCAGAAGGCTTAGCCTTGCCTAAACAGGAAATTAAATGATCCCACATTCTTCAAATCCATCACCAGAGTAAAATTTAAGAAGTTATAAATAATATTTTAAAAAAGAAATATTTTACTAATAAAGTTCCTGAGGGAAAAGTTTCTAAGCCAAACTTCATTTGTCTTTAATGACCAGTATAAGCTTGGTGAGGGAATAGGTAGCACTTATGAAATTGGGCTAAAAAGGAAAAAGTTCTTTGTAACTCTATTTTCTAAGAGAAGTAGTTTAGGTCTGGTTGATTAAGGCCACGAGGTGCAGAACTTCTTTGGTGTAAGCCAGGTCTCTGCTCATGTGAGAGCCTATAAAGGATACTGACTTTTTTGCTATTGAAGCTGTAGAAATTGAATGATTTCTACTTTAAGATTCATAATAGCCATATTAACCCCAAAATATTCACATAAACCAAAATCTCCCTCAAATCTCTCCTCTAATGAGAAATTTTGGCTGTCACCAAAATTCAGCACCAAGTAAATTGAAAGTTGAAGGTTTAAAATGGATATTTCCGTATTTTCACAGATTAAAGTTCAGAAATGGTGTTACTCCTTTAAAACGCCGATGTTGAGTTGCTCCCCACAATCCAGGGGCAGCAGCTCTTTCTGCCCGACGGTTCTGTCCCCGTGCTTTAATAAAACCACCTTTTTGTACCCAATACATACACACATACATAAATAGCCAACGTCAACAACTATCTTATGGTCATTTTCTCTTGTATCAGAGGAAAGGCTTGTGAAGTAGGAGACCAGAATACCTACCTTGAGGTCTTTCGGGTTTCGAGGTAAAGACTTCGGCTGTTTCTTGATTTTTGTAAAGTTGAACCTGATGCTGGAGTGGAATTTCTCCACTGGCCATTTGCACTCTGGCCAAAGGTTCTTAAATCTCCTGAGCCAAGAAAACTGTCTGAGGAAGGGTTGTCTAAAAGAATAAAAGTTTGAATAATTAGACAAATACCTACAGTCGTAGTTTTCCATATGACTGCAACCATGTCCAACATTGTATGCCAAAGTAATGTGGTAAAGCACCATGTCTCTCATGAAGAAAGATCCCAGTCTCAACTGCCAGTAAAGTCTGCAGTAAGGGAACTTCTACAAACTATAATTGATTCAGCCATACTAACCTGAAAATTGATGAAGGAGCTGAATCCTGCCACAGCCATGTGCCTTATCTGCATCAATGTGACTCCGTGGTGTCCACCAAAAGTCAACATTTTACCCCAACTATATCTTGCAAGCACTCCCAGGCCTGGGCCTGAAAGAAGGTAGGCCAGACCAGTAAGAAAGCAGGTGGAGGGCCAAGGAGAATTGTAATTCAAATGAACAACAGTTATCGCTTAATAAGCAGCTGGTGTCACTTTCTTGTTTTTAATTACCACGTTCACGACTCCGGGGCTCTCTCTAAGAGCAGAGATAACCTCATGGCTGCTTATTCTGGCTGGCTTATGGCAGGAAAGACCCATCATATGCATGTGGTTCTGGTATGATAACCTTCGGTCATTTAATGTCATAATCATCAGACATATCAATACTCCCTCCAATGCCTGTTACTCCAATCAGACTAAGTGAGGATTATTTATTATCTGAATCTCCTGACTTGTGGCTTACAAACTGGGATAAGAAAAGGTCTCTTGAAATTTCAGCCAGGAATAGAATAATTTTTTTTTTTTTTTTTTTAAGTAGGCTCTATGCCCGGCCAGGAGCCCAATGCAGGGCTCGAACTCACCAGCCTGAGATCAAGACCTGAGCCCAGATCAAGAGTTGACTGCTCAACCAACTGAGCCACCCAGGTGCCCCAGGAATAGAATAATTTCTAAATCCACCTCTCCCTATCAGCAGGATCAGACAATTTAAAACAGCACCTTTAAAATAACTTCAGACGTCAGGTTATGGAACTCTGAGGAGCACCAGTGGAAAAATGAGAATGAGAATTCTCTATTTCCTGAATTTTTGCCTAATGCTAACATCATTTTGAAGATCCTCTTTCAAAGTATATGACTATGGAACTCTGCACATTATGTTACTTAAAATATTTAATGTAGCTTTTGATCCTGTATCCAAAAAATAAGGTGGCTGACAAAAATAAGTTTTGTACTGTGGGTTTTTTTTTTGTTTGTTTTTCGTGGGTTTTTCGGATCAGGATTATCAGGACTTAGGATAAATAAGACAGGAAAAAAAGCAGCATTCAGGGGTGGTATTAGTACCGGTTGATTCACCACTGGATGAACCTAATCTAATAATTAAATTTGTTTTCAAAATGAATTATAACCTTGTACCTTTGCAATCAGTATCTACACTTAGCATCTATTACTATTACTTTAAGGACAGAAACATAAGGCTAATTAGAGTATCATTAAAGGACAGGAACATTTTAATCTTTAAATGCAAAGTAATAAATGTAGAAATCTGTCTCTCATACTTTTTTGCTAAAATATGATTAGGGAATAATCTAACTAGAGATGTCTACTTGAGGAATGTCTACCAAAAAATGCAAAATGACCCTGATAAGTGTGAAATTTGAGACCAAGGATAAGCCAGAGAAGCCTCCTCAATGGCATTTCACAAAGGCTTTAGCTTTTAAATGCAAGGGAAAAGCACCGGATCAGGCAGTCTGTTTAACCAGAACAAGGTGGTTCCATCCCCACTCAATGAAAGCAATCAACAGTCTTCTACTGATGATGTAATCAAGCAGAGTTAGAGACGGACACACATGGGGCCGCAGACAGACTGTTTTTCAGTGATGGTTTAACCTCGTATTCTGTCATCGTTAAGAAATCAGATTGCAAACGCCACAAATAAGATTACTTATTATGTGCAGATACGCACACACAAAACTATAAGGATAGACACCAAAAGTTTAATTTTGGTTGTGTTCCAATAATAGAATGATGGGTATTTTTCTACCTTTCTCTACAAATTTTCTACAAGGACAGGCAATACTTTAAAGGACATAATGAAATAAACTTTATATTTTAAAAAAAGTATGTCAGGCAGTCACTCACAATGAAAGTAACCATCATCAGTTGCTCCTGTCAACTTTCAGGTTTAGTTATTATAAAGAGCAGGATGCTTTAAATCATCTACTAAAGGCCACTTTGGGAGCGTAATTTAACATATTTTCCAAAGATAAGATGCTGATAATGATTCTAAGCATGAGCAAAATCATTTATTTTTATCTTAATCTACTTTTCTTTGTTTAGTGTTTAAAATGTTCTCATTTTCAATTGTGTTTTTAATAAAAGCAAGAGGTCTTGATGTCTGACCAGAAATTATTAAAGAGTTGCATTTTCTCTGCTTTCTAAAAAAGATTCTTTTAAATAGTCTAATCTTAAGTGGATTAAGAAGCAGACTTTTTAAAAACTTGATATAGAGAGGCAGACGCAGTAAAGCAGTAAATGGTAAGCTCCAGACCCTAGATTCTAAAGTTTGGGGCTTTCCCATGTTCGTTTTCACCTTCATGGAAGAGAACAGCAGGAGAGGAGACAAACACCAAGACAGAATGAGAAGACTAAGGCAGGTAAACTGGAGACCCTCATCTCGCCCAATCGACCAATGAAGCTCACGGTGACTGACCACAGAAATCCATGTGGGGATTATCGGAAAAGACATACAAAGGAGAGAGCAGAGACAAAATTCCGCAGGACTTACAATCGATTGGAATGGGTGTGGCAAAGGAATGAAGTTAAGGAAAATACACAGTAAAAAGTAGATTTAAAGTGAAGACTTTAAGAAAAAAGTATTTAAACCCTTGGCCTTCACAGATTTAAAATTCTGATTGTCAGAGAGCAATCCTGGAGATCTGTGCCGTGCCATACATTTGTTTGGTCAGGGACGAGATGAAATTTGGTAGAGGTGCATATCTGAATCCTCTGCTTCAGGCTGTAATTTAGAGAATGAATCTAATAGCTCAGCAGCCCCATTTCAATATGGCTGTTTATTCACTGCTGTTATTCGCTACTCATTAGCATGTATACAGTAACTGTTACGGAGTAATTTTTTTCTTTTCTTAAAAAATGGCCTTCAAGTGAGAGTCAAAACTTCAGTGTAAGATTTTAATATGGGGGTCAACTTATGGTATGAGGACAAACATAGGAAAAATGTACCCCTCAAGAGTCATGTAATTGAGTAGAAAGCCGAGAATCCAGACAAATACCACCATAGTCAAAAACATGAAGATTTGAGAAGATCTTGGGTATATCCTTTATGAATATCAAGGGTGTAATGAAATTTAAAAGAAAAAAGGCTATATATACAAATGTTTTTAAGTCATATTATTTACAATAGCTAAAAATAGTGAGTGTGGAGGGAACCTAACCTACAGAGAAAATAATGAAGCAAATGAAGGCATGGGACCGTAACCCTAAATCATAGCCCCGAAGTCCCACTGTACTTCCGAATTTAAAATTTTTGGAATTTTATAAAGATAACCTGGTATATACTATGTAACACTTCGAGGTATAATCTGAAGCTGTACCCTGTGATCAAACATATTGCTATATCTGCAGTGAAATATATAAATACTCATATTCACATAAATAAATAGAAGACAAAATATAAATAGCTTCATGTCAGTTCGTGTGGGTTTTGCCAAGGAATGAATTCAGGTCAGGTCAGTTTGGATGCCAAATGAATTATGAAAAGAATTTCTGGTTTTCAGAGCTTTTTGGATTTTGGAATTGCACATAAAGCATTGTGAATATGCATATCAGTTCCATGGATTATTAGAAATCAACAGAAAAAGGAAGACACGAATAACATGTAAACAGATGGAAAGTAAAAATTAAAATATTGGGCCAAAAAAGATATGTATTGAATCATACAATGTGTATCATGTATGTACACACGGACAAGGCCACAGAGTTGAGCTGTTATGGTCAAGAGACTGTAAGTATAATTTTCTATATATAATTGTTTATTATTAAGCAATTACTTTAAACTAAAAGCAAATATTCTATCCAATGGTAAATCAACATAAGAAATTATAAGCAAACATAGTCTGAGTTCAAATGGAAATATTAATGACCTCATTTCATTATCCACTCAACTGTCCTTTCCCTAGGATTAATGATGAACTATCCAACCAGATGTCAGCTCTCTGCTCATCAGAAAGGCCTTCCCGATAATAATGATGGCAGAGTTACTTTCTGAGCCAGTTAACTGATTTTCCTATACAAACTATGCACATACTTTGCGGAGACCATTTCCCATACCAAGAGAGGAAATTCAGAGCCCAGGGTAAAGTACCACCCACCTAAATGACATTTAAATATAATATAAATCTAAAAGATCATCATACTAACGTCTTTTTAGGGGAGGAGATCTCATCTTGGTGACAAAGAATCCTGAGGAAGCCAAATAACAACAATAATTATTATTTGCATTTCATATTTATTACCTCAATTTATCCTTATAAAAATCCCATTAGGGCAGGTTCAACAGTATTACTAATACTCCCATATTGTGGGAAGGTGAGGAGACTAAAGCATTAGGAGTGATAAGACACGGGAAGGAACTATAATCTTCCTGGGTCATACTGCCAGGAAGCTAACCAACAAAAACCTCTTAGTTTCCCCAAGACAGAACCAGAAGATCACTGGAAGTCCTAACCTTAGGAAGGGGGCAGATGGAAAGTCGGGCAGGCCAGGGACTAGGAATAGCCTGAGAATGCTGACTTCTGCCATGGATCACAAGCTGAACAGGCAAGCCCTTGAATATGCAAGCATGGCTGTGGCAGGTGCTAGATAGAAACATGTAGTTAACATTTCCTGCCCTGATGGAGGGAGAAGCTTGGGTAGAAATAATTTTTCAGGATTCATGGTTTTAAGCAGAATAGAAATAGGCTAACTCTGTGCTTTATATCAATCCAAAACAAATATCCTTTACATCACACACATGTATCTTTAAAAAAAAAAAAAAAAAAAGCCAAAACCAAAGCGGCACTGCTTTTCACAGTGACATAACGAACAAAAAGAGAATGGATCCCCAAAAAACTTTTCCATTAAATGTAAGTGGTTGAGACTAGGTCAGTAAAGTATTATAGTAACCTCCCCTCTCCCCCTCAACACACAGTGACGTTTTAGTGGAGAAAATACCATTTTGCTTTTGACAAGGTTTTCACTCTAGAGATGGTAAACACACACAATTTGCTGGGAAGAAATCTGAATGGTACAAATGCTGTGACTCCAAGTAACATGTCATACCTGAGTAATAACTTGGATGATAAGCTGCACTTCTCGTAGAACATGTATAAGGTCGGTCCAGATTTCCTTCCCTGGAAGGTAAAATCTAAACAGAGCAAAAGATTTTTCTTAAGTCATATTTTTGACAATAAAATGGAATCAAAATGTATGCTTGGAAAAATGTATCGTTAAACAAAATTATGTCATATTTCAGAATTCAATATAACTATATATTTTTATATATTATTAAAAAACTACATACTAATAAGAAAGGAAAATGCATAGACAATCTGATGAAATGACTGAAGCTTCAAGGGGAAAAATAGGCAAAGTATCTGTTATACAACATAATTCAAAGAATGCTCGTTAAAGGTAAATATGCACATAGTATATCCTGTTCTGAAAGTCAGTTCTATCACTTATCAAAGAGGGTGACAAATGAACCTGCTTTTGAATCTTTTTTTTTTTTTTAAGATTTTATTTATTTATTTAACAGAGATAGAGACAGCCAGCGAGAGAGGGAACACAAGCAGGGGGAGTGGGAGAGGAAGAAGCAGGCTCATAGCAGAGGAGCCTGATGTGGGGCTCGAACCCAGAACGCTGGGATCACGCCCTGAGCCGAAGGCAGACGCTTAACCGCTGTGCTACCCAGGCGCCCCTGCTTTTGAATCTTTTGATAACTTCACACAGAAGCTCTTAATCAGGGGTGGGGTTGCACCCCAGTACCAATCCGGAAATGTGTGACTATATATTCAGTTACCAAAAATGATTATTGGGGGCAGATGCTGCAGGTATTTAGTGCCCAAGGGCCAAGAATGCTAAACATTCTGCTTTGCTTGGGAGAGATTCACACAGTAAAGAACTGTCTCATCCATATTAGTAATGGCTTTCCTACTGAGAAAGACTGCTTTATTAACAATGCTCCTCAGACCTTTAATGTGCAAATAAACCCGCTGGAGACTTTTTCTTTTCTTTTTTTTTTTTTAAAGATTTTATTTATTTGACAGAGAGAGACACCCAGTGAGAGAGGGAACACAAGCAGGGGGAGTGGGAGAGGAAGAAGCAGGCTCCCAGTATAGCAGCCTGATGTGGGGCTCGATCCCAGGACTCCGGGATCACGCCCTGAGCTGAAGGCAGACGCTTAATGACTGAGCCACCCAGGCGCCCCAAACTTTTCTATATGTTAAGCCATCCTCACCACAAATGTAGCTACCGTCTGTCACACTATATTCCCTATGCTGTGACTTTTATTTCTGTGACTTATTCACTACATAACTGGAAGCCTGTACCTCCCACTCCCCTTCACCCACTTTGCTCCCCCTCCCCTCCCCTCCCCACAACCATCAGTTTGTTCTCTGTATTTATAGATCAAGTTCTGTTATTTATTTGTTTTGTTTTTTAGATTTCACACATTAGTGAAATCACATGATATTTGTCTTTCACAGTCTTATTTCACTTAGCATAATACTCTCTAGGTCTATACATACTGTCACAAATGGCAAGATCTCATCCTTTTTTATGGCTGCATGATATGTGTATATGTATACCACATCTTCCTTATCCGTTCATCTACCAATGGATGTTTAGGCTGCTTCCATGCTTTGGCTGTTGTAAATAATGCTGCAATAAACATAGGGGTGCATACATCTTTTTGATTAAGTATTTTCATTTTCTTTGGGTAAGTACCCAGTAGAAAAATTATTGGATCATGTGGTATTTCTATTTATCAGCTGGAAATTTTTAAAACTGTAGATTCTGATTCAGTAGGTCTGGGGTTAAGCCTGGGATTCTGGATTTCTAACAAGCTCCCAGGGGATGCTATTCATGTTGGTCCTTTGAGAAATTACATTTTATAGCACAGGGAAATCTCAGAGCTTCTGTATATTTACATATCCCTCCCCCCCCATTTAATGCTCAGCAATTTTAAGACACTAGTTTAAAAGAACGCTGTGCTGTGCTTTGGTGATTGTAATATGCACAGAAATAATAAAAGTTTTCTAAAAGATACTGTTCTCAAAACACTCATACACAGCCTAGTTCTTGTCTTAACTTTAATATATCAAAAAGAATTCGAAACACCAGAAATATTGATTCTAAAAAGTTTATATATGTTAGTCCTTTTGAGTGTGGCATTTAAATTACATCAGATGAAAACTTAAGCCAAAGTAATTCATTAACTAAGGGAAGAAAATTATTCCTAACCTGATGGTCAGAAAATGAAAGCTGGTCCTCTGGAAAACTTGTTTGTGCCAGGAGATGGGTTTTGAAAATGGAGTTGTGGTTCACCAAAGTTACTTCTCCAGCATCCATCCTCATCCTATCAGCAATATCATCTGGGGAAAGAATCCGAATTAATTCAAGTCACATAATTCTTCAATAACTACTTTCCTATGAACAAATCATTTTACCTAATAAAAATGATCCCCAAAGAACATCTCTATAGTCAAATAAAACCTCTCTTTCAGAACTAACCACTGGCCAGAAATCTCAAAATGTCATTGTCAAAAAGAGACCCGTGTGCAGAAATTGGCTCATTTGGAATTGACCGAGATCATTTATCTACCAAATAGTCCAAAATTTGTGCAAGTATAAAAAAAAGCTTAACTCGGGGCGCCTGGGTAGCGCAGTCGTTAAAGCGTCTGCCTTCGGCTCAGGGCGTGATCCCGGCGTACCGGGATCGAGTCCCACATCGGGCTCCTCCGCTATGAGCCTGCTTCTTCCTCTCCCACTCCCCCTGCTGTGTTCCCTCTCTCGCTGGCTGTCTCTCTGTCACATAAATAAATAAAAAATCTTTAAAAAAAAAAAAACTTAACTCGAAGTTTAAAAAAAAATGAAAATTTTCCTAAAAACCTTTGAATGTTTCAACTGTAGAAAAAAATTTAACTATTAAAAAAAAAGGGAAAGAAATTTCACCACTCAGAAACAAACACTGTTAACAACTGTTTATTTCCTTTGTCTAACTCAAAAAGGTGCTTTAAAAAGTAATCCACCCTAACTTTTTTTCTGCAAAAAGTATCATTTATTCATATGGCTCTTAACAGATACCAGCTCAATTACTGTAATGCTGTCGCAGAACCTTACTTTATAACCACCTTTGAGACGTTTGTTAGTATAAAAGAGCTAGAATAGTAAGAGATGAGAGTGATGGAACTCAGTGACTTACAATGACATCAACAATTAGAGAAAAAGTGAAAACAAATGACCAGGGGAAAGAGAAGGTAGACTAAGCAAAAGTAAAAACACAAGAGAGAAGACTAACGTGACTTTAAAAGCACATGGAATGTTATCAGATCTAACTGTATAAATTGTTCAACCTATTCCTAGTTGGTTACTAGTCCTGACCTTGTACTGATCCCTTTATAGACATAAAGAATTACAAATAGTGGAAAATGTTGTAATCACAATTAATTCTCAATGCTACTAGCTAAATGAAATTTAAAATCTACCTTAATCAAATTATTAATCATACAGAAGTTGGTAACATAGTACGAAAGAACAAGGACTCTGGAACCAGGCTGCCTGAGTTTAAATTCTGGCTCTACCAGTTATAGTTGTTTCTTAACCTCTGTGCCTCAGTTTCCCTGTTGTTATTAGGCACCCACGTAAGGCAGTTGTAAAAAATTAAATGAATTAATATATTTTAAGTACTCAGAACAGGGCCTGGCACATAGTAAATGTTTGCTAGTGTATATGTGGCTTTTTCAATACAATGAATGAGAAAATGCTTACAAATGATGCTATAAACAATGTGTATACCAAAAGAAAAATGTCTGGTATTACATCATTACACAATTAGGTTGAGATCGCCTTTAAGATTATTATTAAGCACAAAGATGCAAATACCAAAACCGTTACAAAAAAAAAACACAACAAAAAAAACACGTTCTTTCAATTCAACTTAACTAATCAGAGTAACTAAAAGGACTGAATTACTATTTCATAGTCAGACTTACCCATGTCAGGTCTTTTCACATCACTGACTTTAGCAAAGATACAAAGTCCTATAAAAGGCAGAAAACAGAAATGTTACATACTGAAACACCTCCTTCATATAATTATAGAACAGGAAGCCACTCAAAGTGACATTTGTGTTCTTAGAAGAGAAAAATATAAGGTGGTAAGGAGAGATGACTTGATGGAAGAGAACAGAAACTAAAGCTAGCTGAGGCCATTCCAAACATTTCTGAACCCTGAGCTATGTTAAACAGCAATTTGGACTACCCGCAGAATCACAGACTATTACAGCAAGAAGCCGGTAGTGCCAACCCTTTGGAGATTTATTTGCATATGGTCATAAAGTTAGTCAGTGACTGCACTGAAATTACGAGGAAATTCTTTGTAATCCATTGCTCTATTAACTCATGCTAAACCATTTTATAAACAAGTGACAGATCTTATGGTGGTGCCATTAGACTTCTCTTCCATATGTTTTAGTCAGTGGCCAAATATAGGTACTGATACTCTAAGAACAATCAAGAAATACTTCCCAGTTGTACTAAAGTACTTTCTCTCCCATCATTAATCAAACTGTTACAAATCGAAGTCCCTTTGCCTACATGAAATTATTTTCTCCTCTGATGTATCTAATTTTCCCAGGAAAAGGAATTTAAAAGCTTAACTGCTTGGAACTAGGTTAGTAAACATACCCTGGGCACACATGCTTCTTGGCAGATCGAAGAGGAGACTAGGGATGGTAATAGTCACACTTACTCTATTCGTAATATTATTACCATATTTTAAAAAAGATTGAGCACTTCATCAACTTTAGTCTATCGTCAACTTTATCAATCCACTTTAGCAATATCAGGGCTTCAATATACTAAAGAGACTGGATGATGTGATTAGGTACTCCTTATGGTCGCAACGAAGTGCACACACGAAGGAAGCCTGCTTGAGCTTTTCTTGGCATAGCTACAGACTAAGCAGAGTAATCATCTGATTACCCAGTCTTGCTGGGGAGGATTCCCAAATAACTTAAGCCTTATATTTAGGCTTCAAGTATGTTTCCAAATGCTCAACTTAACAAAAGGCTTGTATTTGGAAATTCTCCAGGTTATTCTTTCCCCTTCTTCCTTTTTAAATAAAGAATTCCCTGGGTTCCACATTAAGGGAAAAAAATCCTATCAACCAATAAACTAGCAGTGGCTTTTTCACATTTCACTCTTTTAGGCTCTTTCATAAGTGTCATCACTAGCCTTTTTTGTCGATTCAAGGAGAATGTCAATTTAAAAGCTTGGTGCCCAGAACAATCCCATGTGGCTTCCTTTGCATCGCTAAGATAGATGTAAAGAGGGAAGCCAGCAAGAAATCAAAGAATTTTAGAGGCTCTTTCCAGAGAGGTTAAGTGACTTGCCTGAAATCACATAAACGGGGCAAAGGGAAGATAAAATTCTACGGTGTCCTAACTCCCAAGCAAATGTGCTTTCAACAAACACCACAAAACGTGGTATCCTTTAACATATCTTCATTCAAGGATTCATACACTTTGGCAAGATAGAATTCATCTCTTGGGGATGGTCCTGGGGGATCCACACTTTCATAATTTTAATAATTAGCCCCACATTTATATTTTAATACAAGTACATCCAGTTTCTTCAGTGTGCTTATGTTACTTTCTTTTTGCCATTTGCATTTAAATTAGAAGTAGAGATATTTTACTCCAAGATTCAACATGAAATGCTGATCTGGAAACTTTGATGCCACCAAATTCTTGCAAGCCTAAGAATTTTTTCCTTTTAAGTATTCTAACAACATTTCCTAGTTCACACTGGTCATCAATTTACTAAAAGAAGGGGCGCCTGGGTGGCACAGCGGTTAAGCGTCTGTCTTCGGCTCAGGTCGTGATCCTGGCGTTGTGGGATCGTGCCCCACATCAGGCTCTTCAGCTATGAGCCTGCTTCTTCCTCTCCCACTCCCCCTGCTTGTGTTCCCTCTCTCACTGGGTGTCTCTCTCTGTCAAATAAATAAATAAAATCTTAAAAAAAAAATTTACTAAAAGAATATAAGGTGTTACAGGTATTCAGGTGAAGTCAAGTTAATAGCTGAACACAAAAATAACAGATCTGAAAGGAAAAAAAAAGATGGCCAAGTCTTGACAATAACAGAATGTAACAAGCAGAACAAAACATGTATAAGCTTACATGCAAAGAGGTGGCTATAAAAGAGAATGTTTACAGTTGCCATGAAGCTACTAGAAAGTATATACTGAGGAGAGGCAATTATAGCTTTATCCAGGACCAAATGTGGTTAGAATAATTTACGATATGAAAAGGGTGTGGAAGTGATCACGTGAATCCTCCTACTCGGACCTCTGGATATATACATGATACAGTTTGTAGTATATCATCATGTATTTGTTTTTGTTTCTCATACTTTTACATGTAATCTCTCCTCTTAACACCTTAACACTCTAACACCTTAAAACACTAAGCATTCAATTTCTTCAGTATACATTTACTGTGCACCAATTACATACAAGGTACTAGGGATACAAAGATGAGTAACAACTGGTCCCTGCTGCTGAAACACTGTGTACTGGGGGAAACCAGATGCATCAACAGATACTTATAGCAAGAAAATAAAACTGGTGCATTGGCAGGAGGCGTGGGAGTCAGGTAAAGAAAAGAGAAGACTTTCAAAGCAGCAGTCAAGAGTTACATCACCTTAGCCTGAAGTGGCAGAACCTGTTTTTTAATCCATTTGCTCCCTCCAGATTTAACTCATCAGACCGGTGACATGAAGACCATGTTTGCAGTCGGGATAATTAATTGGAATCAGGCAAAAATGAATGAATGCGACTTCTCAAAATAAAACCGAAATGAGGCTTCCAAAACTGGGACTAAAGGGGAAAACGGGGGATCTCTAAATTGGAAGAAGGTTGAGAGATCATGCTTAAGAGATGCTTAAAGCTTCACTGCAACTGTAATTTCCAATTCGGTGTAATCTACCTTTCAACACAAGTGCTTAACACAAATTATCCCTACAAAGGATAAAGATTTAGGAGATGGTGTGATCTACTCCATTCAGAATATCCAATTAGAACAAAGACCCTAAGTAAAATAGGTGGTAGCCTACATAAGGCTTTATATAAACTTCACAAGCATCACCACCACCCCAAATAAGTGTACCAAATGTGAAGTGAAATGACCTTAATAAGGCTGACTTGAAAGTGATAAAGGAGTAAGTTATTGCTAACGAGATAGTAAAAATACTGCAGAGGCACCGATAAACAGAAATCACCAAGCTCAAGAGAAGCCGGGCATACATCCAGAGAGACCACGTTAGGCTACGACCAAGGAAGAGACGGTTCAAGGGAATGACCAGGAGGCGATGAGCCAGGTAAGCAAACCGTGGCAGTTCAGGGGATTTTCATAACCTGGGCAGGAGGGTCCAGCCGTTTCTCTCTGGTGGTGGCACTAGCGATACCACACCTCAGGGAGATACCACAGAGTAAAAGAGTTGGAGAAATGTTTACGTGAGACGCAGAAGTAGTCGAGAAATACCATTCAGGTCTCAAGGAAGGCGGGAGGTGAAGCAGGTGTAACAGAAAGCTGAGCTTCCCGGTGAAAACAGCTTTCCCTTGAGAGAAGACCCTGCCCGGGCGGGAAAGCCCCGAAATCCCAACCGGCCTTTCCCCCCAAGTAGGGCAGCGCGCTGAGACGGGGCCCGTGGTAACGGCAGGGAGACGGCCTCTCCCCGGCCCAGGAGAAAGGGGCCTGAAGGAACGGCCTCGGGATGCCTAACTAACGGCCGCCGGCCGGATCGCGGCCGGTGGAGAGCAGGGGGGAGGGGAGGTGGTCCCAGGGGGCGGGGCAGAGGGAAAAGCGCCGTCCCCACAGCCCTCCCCGCTTCCGCCCAGCCCAGCCCAGGCTGCTGGGCCCGGACCGGCTCTGCCTCCCGGCCCAGGCTCCCTCCATCCTCACCCCTCCCCCAGTTTCCCGCCGCCACTCACCGAACCGGAACCGGCTGCTATGCGAAGGGGTTTCCGGCCGGGCGCGGAACGCAAAACCCGGGAACCGCCGCGAACCGGAACAGCCTCCACAACACCGGAAGAGCCGCCCGGTGGCTGCGGAGGGGTGGGGGGTGGGGCGGGAGGTCAAAGAGCAGAGTTGAGGACCCGGGGAACGCCTGCGCAGTGTGCCCAGGCCCGAGAAGCCCAGGGACCGTCTAAGGCTGAAGTCATAGTTTCCGTGTTCCCCTTTCAGTTTGGGGTTTTTCTCGTTCCCGTTCTCGTTCTCGGATTACTGTTGGTGTGCCCGTCGTCCTTCGCTTTTTTCTGTTCCCTCGATCCCCTTGCACGCCGTCTTCTGGTTCCGCTCGGCGATTTTTGCTTTCGCTCTGGTTTCCATGGCAGCTTTTCGCTGTGCCACCCCCCGCTCCGACTGGCGGGAACTTGTGGCCACTTTGACAGATGCAGACCTGAGAGCCGAATCGAGTTCTGTATCGTGTTTCATTGAGAATCGCGGAACGTTAGTGCTTGTAGTGGTTGTGGGAAAGATTTTAGTCTAACAGTTTCAGGAGAGTGAAGTCGTTTCCCAAAGTTATAAAGTGCATGGCATATCTGCGACTAGGAAACAAGTTTCTTAACTTGCACTCCTGTATTCTTTACATCACATCATGCTTGACTGGCCATTCGGAAAAAGGGGGAAAAAAGCGTTTTAGGATTAGCTTAGGTTAGACTCCGGAAAAATGTAGAAACTTCCAGAACTCTGGAGGAGTTTGAAACATGGGCAGAGGTGTGAGGGAAGCTATTGGGGGTCCACCAGAGATCTACTTTTCTGAGTAAAAATAGAAGAGGACCCAGGTGTCGGCCCTCTGAAGAACTAAATGGCCCTGGTGTTGTTCCTGTGACTGAATGGATTAACATGTAATCTGTGCCCTACTTTTAAAAAGAAAATAATGGGAAGAAGTATGTTTGTTCATTCAGACTTTTTGCCAAGTCCTTCAGCTTGTCCTCTGGACCCAAGACCTGTCTAGAAATCTTGGAGAAATGCTTCTGAGTAAGCCCTTAGACCTCAAAAGTCTGAGCTCACACTTAAGGGATGGCTCTGGAGGTCCCAGCCTTTTACCTACTCTGGGAAAAGGAGGTGCTTGCTGAATTCAAGAGATCTTGTCCTGTCAAATACATACAAGTAGATTATTTGTATCCCTTCATATACTGATGTTTTATATTGTCATGTCCTAAGACCTTTAGTATTGGGCATAGTGGATTCATGTCTGTTTTGTCCAACTAATCACTCCACAGATGTGTTCATATGGATTAAACTCTATCTCTGTTTCTAGGAGACAGCCATGCGTAAAGAGGAATTTCATCTGAAATTTTTCATGTGTGTGATTCAGTCTCGCGGGTTAGTCAGGCCTCCTCAGCGCACAGGTATCATGGTCTCCTGATCATACTCCAGTGACAGATGGGTTCTCTTGCAGGGAGTTTCAATACAGGATGTGAAACTTACTAGTCTAAATGTAGGTGTTGGGGGCCAACTGACTTCGTTCCATCCGCACTATAGTAAAATATTTGTCTCTGAGTCATGTGTCTTCCTTGTACAAGTATCAGGTGAGATCTTGGTCTCATATGTGGGAATAGGCCCAGGTAGATAAGAAGGACGGACCTGGATGTTGAGGAAGAACAAGACTTATAGTGCATGAGGTGGTAGTTGATTTTTCTGTGCTTTATGAATCCCTTTCTGGGCTCATCCCTCAAGAGTCCTTGTTACAACTGTAATTGTTACAACTGCAACAACTGTAACAACTGTAACAATTGTTACAATTGTTATAATTGTAAAACCTATAAGATAGAGTCCCGAAGAGAAATGGCTTTCCATTCTACCACAGTCTCAAAGTAGCTAGTTACATGTTCTGCTTTTCTCTCATTTATGTCAAAGGAATAGAACCTTTTTTAAGGTAAGATAGTTGTTGTGAAAAGTCATAACTTCTCTAATTTTTCACTGGATTATGGGTAAAAAGGCCCTGAACAGCTAAGAGTTACAGAGGAAATGAATGAGAATAAGTAGCACTCCCTTCCCTGAATCCCACCTTGAGGGTAACCTAGAGATATTCCTTCTCAGCTGGGGAGGCTTCAACTTCCAGCATGCTCATACAAAAGCCACCACTTGAGACAGACGACTTGAAGCCTCTGCATGCTATGGATGATCCAGGCACCATGGAAGGCATACCTATTTTGAAAAATGGTGAGGCATGTGGTTAAACAAGGGGGTGGGGAGAGGTGGAAAGAATTATTGGGAAATGAAGTTTATGCATGAATCATAAATTAGGATACAACTACCAAATTTGAATTAAGGCACAGAAAATTTGTGTGTGTGTGGTGGGGAAGACACTGAGGAAGAGAGACAGTAGGAGATCGTCTGGGAAACTCTAGAAAGAGGGACAGTGCTCTCTATGAAGAACAGCTTAAACACTGTGGAACACTGTAGAAGAACAGCTGTAAGGCACTAATCTAGGTTATCCTATTATCGGCAACCTGGATATGTAAAAATATGAAACTCAAAAAATGGATTACATAAAGGAGTTATTACATTTCAAAGTGACTCTAAATATTGTAAAAAATATTCGTCTCAGTAATCCATTTAATAACAAATTTCTCTTGTATATTTTAAGTAGCGTTTAACTCATAAACAATTTATACGAAATGTTGGAAACATCTTTACGTTTCCTCTCAACTGACATACATCTATATTGGAGTCAGTTCACTGCGAACATTTATTGAGTTCCCACTATGTATATAATATACTGGAAATAATAGAGACATTGTAAAAATTATATATAAAGTCATAACCTTGTCATTTTTCTAATAGTTTACAGTTTGAAAATGACTTACTGAGTCCAACTCCTTATTTTGAGGAAGAACGTCAAGTCTAAAGTGGTCTTCCTCAAGATGTTAACAAGTTCATTGGAGTAAGCAGTCTCAGCACCTGTGAAATATATAGCAGTATTTATTCAATTTTTTCTTTTTTTTAAGATTTTATTTTTGTTTGAGAGAGAGCAAGAGCGTACAAGCAAGGGGGAGGGACAGAGGTAGAGGGAGAAGCAGACTTCCCCCTGAGCAGGGAGCCCCAAGTGGGGTCCTGGGATCATGACCTGAGCTGAAGGCAGAGGTTTAAGTGGCTGAGCCACCCAGGCACCCCTCAGTAATTTTTTCAAACAGTTACTGTTCAAACTCATTGTGCTAGGCTCAATAGCTGAGAAGATGAGCTAGATAGCTTGGTTCAAAATGTTGAATTTCAAAAGAGGATGCCATAGAGAGCTTGATAGCTTTGGTTCAAAATGTTGAATTTCAAAAGAGGATGCCATAGAGAGGCGGGGAAGGGAGGCAGAGTTTCACTGCGGCGGGCACCATGCAGGCAGGGCACCATGGCAAAGTCCTAAGCTTTGAAATGCACAAACTATAGCTTAATTCAGTCTCATTTTAGTGAACCTAGAGTTAACCATACTCACAAGAATACCAACTTACTAGGATGTTGGAGCAATATATGTCTGTATATGACAACTGTGTGTAGTCTCTGTCCCTTTAATCAGACTTGCTTTGGCCGTCCATAAATAGCTGCGGGTACAAGAAGTAAGCCCAGCTGGTGGCCCTGTCCTACACTTCCTTGCATTTGTATAGATTATTTCTTATTTGCCCTTATCTTCCGACTTTTCCCGTTTTCATTTTACTCTCTACCTAAAACTCACCTCAGACCCCTTAGCTCTGATGATCCATTTGGAGCCACTTCAGTGGTTTGAACTCAGCATTTTCCCACAAACAAAATTGTGATATTAACTTCTGCCTTTAAACACTGAGGCCTCTGGTGAGAGATACAGTGAACCCTTCCAGCTTTTCGCCTAGAGATGGAGAATCAAATGTCTTCCCAATTAGCCCCATTGGAACCTCTGTTCCTCCTTTTCTGCCTCTCTCCCTGCCTGCTTCCTTCCTTTTTTCCTTCCTCCTTTCCTTCCTTCCTTCCTCCCTACCTTCCTCCTTTTTATTCCTTCCAAGAAAATTAATTGAGCACATACTATGTCCGGCACTGTAGTTGGCACTGGGAACAGAGTAGCAAACAAAACAGGTGCATTGCCTACTGGCATCAAGTTTATAGTCCTGTGGGAGTAAGACAGCAACACATCATCACACACGGATCCTTAGAATGAGGCGAGTACAGTGAAAATAATACCACATAATCAGGGTGTAAAAACAGGGTACCTAATCTGGCCTGAGAATTGGAAAAACCCTTTCTAAGGAAGACCTGAAAGATGCGTATGCATTAGCCAGGAAAAGGGGAAAGAAGAGCTTTTTGGAAAAGGGACAGTAGGATCTGAACTGAGAAGGAGTTTGGCTCAATGGAGGAGCAGAGAAGGCCAGCACAACTTGGGTGAGGGAAGAGTAGCTGGAGGTTGAACTATAAAAATAGTGTAAGAGCCAAATCATGCTGTTCCTTCTAGGTCTTACCACCCCCCAGCTGTGGGAACTCACTGAAAGGTGACAGGATCTGGCTCCTGGCTTGAGGATGACTTGGAGGGGGCAGGAGCGGTTCTGTGCTCTGGCGGGATGGGAAATGCCACCGCCTGGCTTCCCTCCACCGAGGGCATAAGTGAGGAAGTCATGCCATCAGTATGGTTGGCAGAGGTGAGCCCAGAGCTACTGATGCCACAGCACCCCAAAACCCTGGCCTGATGTCCCCCTGCTGCTGTCAGCCTGAAGAATTCATAGGGACTCCACATGAGGCTGTGTGGACAAGCTGAGCTCTAATCCTGGTGGAAAATGGAACACGTTTTGCTTCTAATCTCACACTTGGTGGGGAAGCAGTTACTATCTTCTCCGACTCCCTGCGGCTTAGAATAGACCAGCTCTGCCTGTACTGTGATGAGGCAGGCCCCGTGTGTGTGTGCGTGCGTGTGCGTGTGCGTGTGTGTGTGTGTGTGTGTGCGCGCGTGCGCGAGCCTTCACATGTGTTTCTGGCCTGTGGAGGATCAGTTCCCAACAGAAGGAAGCCATTTGGTCCTGCACTGGGACACAGCAAAGGAGTGAGTCACCTAGGCCCCTAACCTTTGCAAGGAAAAGTGGTTAGAATTCCCAGAGAGCTGAGAGCTTGAGACAACGACCGCCAGGACAAAGGCTCAGAGGCAACAGTAGCTTTGGGGGCCAGGCTCTGACCCAGAAGATCCAACCACCCACTAGACCCAGAGCATCTGCTCTGCACACCTCTCCTGGCCACTGATGGATGACTAGCCTTGGCAACCCGATGAGATGACTACTTATCAGGCTGCAAATGAGGAAGTGTACCAAGACAGTAGTGTTACCCCCATCTGCCCCCTGTGTTACCACTTATCCCTGGTAGCATAAGACCTTACTACCATATTCCTTCCTTCCTTTAGACGATCTGTCACCAGCATTGCCCAGTTCCCAGTACTGTTCTGTTCCTTTGATAATAGGACTGTCAAAACCACTCACAACCGGGTTTATGCAGACCAGGATGCAATATTTCTTCAATACTGAACGCAACTGGTACATGGAGATAATTGCTCCACACAGCCTAAGTTTCTTCCAAGCAGGTGTACTTGTTTTCTGCATTAGAGACAAGGTTCTCCATATATAGATGCCATGTTGTAAGTGACCCAAGAGCCTGTACTCTTGCTGAAGGAAAAATCAGTGGGAGTTCTGCCTCTGTAAAGATTATCTTAATCTCAACCTAGACGTCATTCAACATTGGTCTCCTGGTCCCAACCTTCTAGGACCAGCTCCAGAGAACTGGAGTTTTCATAAAGCTGAAACACTCGGGGCTCTTCAACTGTCGACTGAATTGGGAAGATCATTGAGTAAGAAAATAGCCTTACAGATGCTCTTCTTTCAATCAAATATGCAAGGATACCAGTAGACCTCTGAACACCTTTTTCATCTTCTATTGACTAATAGAGATAATCTTATGCGTCTGCTTTGACCATCCTAGTCTGGGTGGTCCCCTATAAAACTGCCTCTCAGTCAACCCAGGGAAATGTATTTAAGAGACTAAAGGTATAGTCCTATAGACTTACTAAACAGCTAACCCTTTCACATTATGCTTGATGAGGTGTTACCAGATCTGAAGTGGAAGACTCCCAGATTGTCTTACATAATTATTATTTGTCTTCTCTGTTCTGCTATCCCCCAAAGCTTACTTCTTGAAGGAAAGAAAATGTGTATCTGGTCTAAGCTTGAGACTATGTACCTCAGCTGAAGAGTTTGTTTTCCTCTGCCACACTCAAGACTTGAAGGTGGCACCTTCAACCTATAGTAGGAGTCATCTTGTTACCTGTGACCTCTTTTTTTTTTTATTTAAAGATTTTATTTATTTATTCGACAGAGATAGAGACAGCCAGCGAGAGAAGGAACACAAGCAGGGGGAGTGGGAGAGGAAGAAGCAGGCTCATAGCGGAGGAGCCTGACGTGGGACTCGATCCCATAACGCCAGGATCACGCCCTGAGCCGAAGGCAGGTGCTTAACCGCTGTGCCACCCAGGCGCCCCTCTGTGACCTCTTTCTTGACCCAGCTTTCCCAAGAACTTGATCCTAATGGGTGAAAAGAGGAGCCATCCAAGCCTTCTGGGCAGGCACATTTATTTTTCAAGTGATGGTGGTGTTGTACCTCTACGACTTGCACCTTACAACTCAAACTTTATTGTGCGTTAGAATCACCTGGAGGGCTTGTTAAGCCACCTCGTTGAGCCCCCACCCCCAGAGTTTCTGATTTAGTAGGTTCCAGGTAGGACCCAAGAATTTGCATTTCTGGCAAGTACGCAGGTGATGCTGAATCTGCTAGACTGGAGCTGAGAACCATTGTCTTCAGCCAGTGCCCTATGTCAGAGACATCAGTGTTAGTGGCTAGCGGAGGCTGCTCTGTCTCCAGGGGCCATCCCAGCTCAGCCAGAGCTAAAGATGACTCTCCAGTGCAGACAGTGGTTTAATGCCCGTGTCTAGGGTCTGTCCTTACGGAGCTTCCATTCTGGTGGAGGAAAACACATTATAGTCAGATAATGACTAGATGAGATCCAGGACTTGTGTAGAAGTGAGAGGACCAGATAAATATTTGTTTCCCTGAGCAGGGAGCCTGATGCGGGACTCAACTTGGGATCATGACCTGAGCCCAAGCCAGATGCTTAACCGAGCCACCCAGGTGCCTCTTGACTAATTTGTTTATTATCTGCTTTTCTCATTAGGATATAAGCTCCACGAGGACAGACAGGTTTGTTTGTTTGCTTGCTTGCTTGTTTTTTCCCATCCTGGATCCCCTTGAGTCTAGAACAGTGCCTAACATGTCCTAGGTGCTCTGTATTTGTTGGCTGAATACGTGAAACCTATAGTATGCTATTTCCTGTTCTCTTGGGTTAGAGTCACAGCTGGAGGACTGCCATGCCTATTTCTCATTCCTGAATGTCCTGGCACCATTACCAGCATCATTAACGTGATCATCATCTTCATCATCTCATCACAGTGGTCTAAATAATAGATCTGTACCCATTCCATAGTCACGACACCATCCTTGTAGTAGTGAATGGGCTCATGAGTATGGCATACATCATCCTCTTTATTGTCCCCCATTGGTGCCAGCCTTAGGTAGTCCTTGTTAAAGAGATCTTCTTCATGAACTACTCAGCTTCCTGGCAATAATTAGCTTTATCCTGGTTTGGAAGGTACTGTTCAAAGCTTGCTCTGTCTTCATTTACCTATCCGCTACTTAAGAGGGCTAATGGTCAGAACATTATGAACCAGGTACTTTAGAATACCTCAACTGGTTTACTGAAGTGCTCTTCCTATCTAATGCTACAGAATTATCTTTAAACTTCTTCTGACACTTCTCTCCGCCAGAATACCTTCTTTTATAATAACTATAATGTTTGCACTTATTCTTTCCCTGGACTTCATGCCAACACCGTTAATAGCTAACTGCTATCTGGAGAGCTCTGGGAGGAGCAAGAGAACCTTCTAAATACCTTCCTGTACTCTGAGTTCAATATAAAGAATATGCCTTTCATCATTTGGTACCAGGGTATGATATATAAGGTCAGATATCATTTGGTTTTTCTCGTGCAATTAGCTTTTCAATATAAAGAATATGCCTTTCATCATTTGGTACCAGGGCATGATATATAAGGTCAAATATCATTTGGTTTTTCTCATGCAATTAGCTTTTCCTGACATATCTGGAAGACCACAACCAGATAGTACAAGATAGAAGAGATAGTGGATTTTAACCACTTGGACTTCTCGGTCCAGATGACCTTCTTCTTTTGGGTTCAGTCCATTTTTTCCCCTCAATCTCTGCTAAGTCCCCTAAATCCTGACCTTCAGCTACCAACTTCAACAACTGAATAAAGCTGATTATGTTTTGGACGAAGTTCTAGATTTCCAGCAGTACCCTAGCTAATTCCCCTATTTGCATCATTACAATGGGCATAAACCCCCTTGAGAAGCCTATCGGAGGGCCCCAGGTTCTTTTCCAGTACAAACTCAGGATAGTTCAGCTCTCTCCTTTGGAGGAAGGGTCCGGGGTATCCTTTTTCAGTCCCATTAAACCATACCAGCAATGAAAATAATCTCAGAATGAGTTCAAATTCAGATGCTGGCTTAGTTTGGTTACCTGGAGAACGTGTTGGCATCATTTCTTGTTTGACTGTCTAACTTGCTGCTTTGCTCCTGTGATTCCTGGTTCTTAATTCTGCTAAGCTGTGTGATTTACTCCTGACACTTTTCTTAGGTACCCTACCTCGTATGGCAATGTTTAGACCCCTTCCTCACCTCTCTTCCATAGTCACCATACTGTATTTACATGTAGGCTTCATACCCCAACAGCCTGCCCTGAGGAATGCTGCTCAGCCTCCCCGATTAGAGGGAGGAGGGCTGGACATATGTCATATTTCCTAGAACTGCCCAGATGTCAAACACTCTCTCCCATCATCAATTTACCATCAAATTATGCATCCAAATTTTGATATGTAAGATAAGTCAACCATAGCTAGCTAAAATGACCTTTCTAAGTTTTTCAGTTTCCTTAGAAACTGTATGTGAAATTTAAAAGTTGGTTGATAAACAGAAAAGTAGGAAAAAGTGAAATGTATGGTCTTGGAGTTTAGGATTAAAATTAAAGAAAATTCATTTTTAGAGCCCTAATCATTGTTTCATTGTATCATCCATCTCTCGAATACTGAAATATTTGTATCCATTGGTGCCTTACTCTGGAATGGTCCACATGAACACCACCAAATTCTTATTATCCAGGTTCCATTTTTTTTTACTCCATTTACCCTCAACTAACATATTCATGTCATAAGAAATTGGTGCATTATAATTGCTAATTGGGGTATTGATTTCTTCAAATATATCCCAGGTCCAGGGAAATGTAAACTTCCTGTGAAGCTTTGTTAGTCCCTCTAGATTTTAAACTCCATGAGAGTTTATTATAACTCAGTACCTGGTAGAGTGGCTGGCACATAATGAGTACTCCATATTTGTTGAATGTATGAGTTAAAAATGAATACGATTTCTCAAGATTCTTATTAGGAAGATGTTTACAGCTTTTCTTAATATGATGTGTTTCTTCCACCAGGTATCTCTACTTTGTGTTGGTTTTTACTAGTTTAATTCTCAGAAAATAACATCTTCAAGTGTGGAGATTGCATTAAGATGACCACAAGCAAGGCCTAAGTACTTCTGAGAAAATTCTTCTTTTCTAGGACTCTCACTCCCAACTGACCTAAAGGTTCCCTAGGTGCCTTTTGAGATGATATTTCCTTGATTTGTGCTTATCAAGTTTTCCAGGACTTCCTGGGGATGAGTGAAGGCTGGACAGGAAAGGGAATCTAGAGGATCAAGTGTCTTTGGATAAGGCTATGAGTAACAGTGACATTTCCTTGCTTTCACCTAATTAACGTAGACTAATTAATGCAATAATTAATTAAGAACACTTAAAAAAAAAAGAACACTTTCAATGAAGTCTTAAGAGTTGGTTTTGGGTAGGAGCCCCTGGCTGTCTCGGTTGGTAGAGCATATGACTCTTGATCTTGGGGTTTTAAGTTTGAGCCCCACCATTGGGTGTAGAGATTACTTAAAAATAAAATCTTAAAAAAAAGAGTTGATATTGGGTAGAAGAGGTAAGGAATGGATTGCCTCTCAGATTTCAACCTTTATGTTGGAGTTAGAAATTCTAGAATGTTGTGGGAAGCTTTTCTAACTTTTCCAAAACTTTTTAACATCTTTCTTGAGATATAATTCACATATCATAAAATTCACCCATTTAAAATGTATAATTTGGACTTTAGCATTCCAAACTGATTCCTCATAAGTAGTTTACAAGTCACCACTCCATCCTAGCAATAAGTAAAAAGACTGAAAAATTAACAATTCTTCTTGGATCCATAAAGAAAGGGGGAGGACACAGGGCAGACTGCTAGCCCCAAAGCTGGAGAGACAGACAGGCAAGTACAACTCATCACCGCTTACTAGAGCAGACCCATGAGTAGAAGCCTTCTTGGAACCAGTGATGGGGTAGGAAAACCTGAATTGTAATTAACTGATTTCTGGAGACTCAGTGAAGACAATTCTGAGAGTTAAAAACTGCAGGGGGACCCAGTCAAAGGGAGTCACCATAGTATTGTGAGATTTCCTTTCAGGAGCTCAACCACATTCTCACAGTAAATATCAGAGAAAAACCCCTGAGGCTTCCCACAGTGCCAGGAGAAAAGGAACCATTTGAAATACACCAGAGCATTCTTTTCTGGTTAACAGGCCCGACCTTCAGAGGAAACTAATTAACCAGGGCCTTACTTAGTGGGGTATTATCAGGGCCTGACCACCTGAAGGAGAGAAATACCCAACTCCAGCTCACTCTAGCCATTCTGGCCCTGGGAGAAAAACCTGAGAAATGCTTGTGAAGTTCACAGTCTCGGGGCAGAGGCTGAAATCTTTTTTTTTTTTTTAAGATTTTATTTATTTATTTGAGAGAGACAGCCAGCAAGAGAGGGAACACAAGCGGGGGGGGGGGGGGGGGGGCGGAAGAAGCAGGCTCCTAGCAGAAGAGCCTAATGTGGGGCTCGATCCCAGATCGCTGGGATCACGCCCTGAGCCAAAGGAAGACGCTTAACGACTGCGCCACCCAGGCGCCCCAAGGCTGAAGTCTAATCATAGGACTATAGAATGCATCCTCTCCTCACCACATCTTACCACCCTGTTACTAAAGGCCTATTTACAGCATTTCCTTTCACCCATTACATCATGTCTGGCTATCAAGAAAAAATTAAAAGGCATATAAAAAGGCAAAAAAAAAACACCACAATTTGAAGAGACTGAGCAAACATCAGAACCCAACATAGGGCATTAGCAGACTTGGGATTTTAAACACCTATGAATAATGTGCTACGGACTAATGAATAAAATAGCATACAAAACAGAGGAACGATGTAAGCAGACAGATGGAAATCCTAAGAAAGAGCCCAAAAGAAATGCCGGAGATAAAAAAACACTATAATAGAAATGAAGGGGGCACCTGGGTAGCGCAGTCGGGGCACCTGGGTAGCACAGTGGTTAAGTGTCTGCCTTTGGCTCAGGGCGTGATCCCGGCGTTCCGGGATCGAGCCCCACATCAGGCTCCTCCGCTATGAGCCTGCTTCTTCCTCTCCCACTCCCCCTGCTTGTGTTCCCTCTCTCACTGGCTGTCTCTCTGTCAAATAAATATATAATTAAAATCTTTAAAAAAAAAAGAAATGAAGAATGCCTTTGGTATTAGTACACTGGACATGGCTGAGGAGAGACTGAACTAGAGAATATATCAATACAATTTTCAAAAACCAAAAAGAAAAGAAAAGAAGTACTGAAGAAGACAGAATGTAATATCCAAGGACTGTGGGACAACCACAATAGATGTAACATACACATAATGGAAATACTAAAGGGAGGAAAGAAAGATAAAGGATCAGAAGAGATATTTGAAACAATGATGACTGAGAATTTCTCCAAATTCGTGTCAGACATCAGACCACAGATCCAGAAAGCTCAGAGATATATGCCAAAAATAAAGACAAAACCCTCTACACCTAGGCACATCATTTTCAAATTACAGAAAATCAAAGATAAAGTACCAAAAGAGGCCAGAGGAAAAAACACCTTACCTACAGAACAACAAAGAATTACATCTGACCTCTCCTCAGAAACCATGCAACCAACAAGAGCATGGAGTGAAACATTTGAAATGTCGCGAGAAAAAAATCCCCGACCTAAAATTCTGTATCCTGCAAAATTTTCCTTTAGAAGTGAAGAAATAGACTTTCTCAGACAAATTGAGGGCATTGGTTGCCAGTCGACCTGCCCAGCAAGAATGTTAAAGAAGTTCTGTAGAGAGAAGGAGCATAACATGGGTCAGAAACTTGGGTCTACATAAAGAAAAGAGCATCAAAAACTGAATACATGAAGATAAAGCAAAAAATTATTTTTCTTGTTCCTAGTTGATCTAATAGATAATAACTTGTTCAAAATTATAGTAGCAGCAATGTATCCAATTATGTAAACTCATATATATCTGTACAGTTTACCCTTGAACAATTTGGGGGTTAAGGGCACAGGTGAAAATCCTTGTATAACTTTTGACTCCCCCCAAACTTAACTACTGTTGACTGGAAGCCTTACCAATAACAAAAATAGTCAATTGATGTATTTTGTATGTTTTATGTATTATATACTGTATTTTCACAATAAAGTAAACTACAGAAAAGATGATGTTATTAAGAAAAGCATAAGTCAAAGAGAATACATTTACAGGACTGTAAAAAAATCTGCATATACATGGACCTGCACAATTCAAACCAGTGTTGTGCAAGGATGGGCTGTATATACTTATGTATGTTTACATATGAGTAAAATGAAAGACAGCAACGATACAAGGGAAGGGAAGAAGGAATTAGGATCATTTTGTTATTATAGGTATTCGCACCACCCGTGAAGTGGTATAGTGCTATATGAAAGTGGACTTGAATTAGTTGTGAAAGAAATATTGCAAACTCTAGGGCAACCACTAAAAAAGTAAAAGAATATTACTGATATGCTAGGAAAGGAGAATGTAATCATATAAAATGTTCAGTTAAAACCACAAAAGAAAGAGTGGAAGACAAAAGTAGGAACAAAGAACAAGGGCAACAAATAGAAAACAGGAATGAATATGGTAGATATTAACCCAACTGTATCAATAATCACTTTGAATGTTGTGGTCTAAATACATCGATTAATAGATTGTCCGAGTGAATCAAAAACATCACCCAACTATATGTTTGTCAGCAAGAAACTGACTATAAATATAAAGATAAGTATAGATTAAAAGTAGAGGGAGAAAAATACATTATGCTAAAGCTAATTTTAAAAAGGCAGTAGTAGCTCTATTAATTTCAGACAGAGCCGACTTCAAAGTAAGGAAAGTTATCAAAGATAAAGAAAGGCGTTGCGTAATGATAAAGGGGTCATCTCCAAGAAGATGTATCTGTCCTTAATATGTATGCGCCTAACAATACAGCATCAAACTACCTGAGGACAAAACTGATAGAAGTGAAGGGAGAAAGAGATCCACTATCAGAATTGGAGATTTCAACACTCTTCTTTCCGAAAGGGACGGATTCAGGAGGCAGGGAATAAGTAAAGACAGGGTCGAACTCAGCGACGTCATCCATCAAATGACATAAATGACATCAGCGTTTCCCCAGCAACGGCAGAGCACGTTTTTCTCAAGCTCACAGGGAGCACTCACCAAGATAGACCACGTTCTGGGCCATAAAACACACCTGAACTAAAAGAACGGAAATCCTGCAACGTCTGCTCTCAGACCACAATGGAATTAAACTAGAAATCAGTAACAACAAGATAACTGGAAAATCCCCAAATATGTGAGGATTAAACAATGCATAAATAACACATAGGTCAAAGAAGAAATCTCAAGAGAAATTTAAAAATATTTTGAACTAAATGAAAATGAAAACACAACTTAGCAAAATTTGTTGGATGCAGTGGGAGCAGTGCTTGAAGGGAAATTTATAGCACTGAATGCATATATACGAAAAGAAGGTCTAAAATCAATAATTGACGTTTCCAACTTGGGAAACTATAAGAGAAGAGCAAATTAAATCCAAAGCAGAAAAAAAAGAGATGATAAGAATTCGACCAGAAATCGGCGCACCTGGGTGGCTCAGTCGGTTGAGCGTCCGACTCTTGATTTCAGCCGAGGTCATGATCTCAGGGTCATGAGGTGGAACCCCGTGTCTGGCTCTGCACTGGGTGTGGAGCCTGCATAAGATTCTCTCTCTCCCTCTCCCTCTGACCTTCCCTCCCCCAAGCGGAAAGAAAAAGAAAAGAATTAGAGCAGAAATCAATAAAATTGAAAAGAAAAAAAAATCAATGAAGACACAAGATGGTTCTTTGAAAAAAATCAATAAAATCTGTAAGCCTTTAACTAGGCTAACTAAGGAAAAAAGAGAGAGGACATAAATTACTAAGAGAAATAAAAGAGGGGACACCACTACAGATTCCAGGGAAATTAAAAGGATAATAAAAGAATACTATGAATAAATCTGTGCCCACAAATTTAATAACCTAAATGAAATGGACCGATTCCTTGAAAGACACAATGTGTCGAAACTCATACAAGAAGAAATAGGTGATCTGAATAGGCCTAAATCTATTAAATAAATTGAATTAATAATAACCTTTCAAAAACGAAAGCACCAGTCCCAGATAGATTCCTGGTGAATTCTGCCAACATTTAAGGAAGAAATTTTGCCAGTATTCGACAATCTCTTTCAGAAGATAAAAGCAGAGAAAATACTTCTAAGTCATTCTATGCAGCCAGCATTACCATAATACCAAAACCAGACAAAGATATTAAAAGAAAAGAATACTGCAGATCAATATCTCTTATGATGTAAATTTATATTTATATCTCTTAAATGTAAAATGCGAAACTATGCAATTCTGGAAGATAACATAGGACAAAACCTAGGTGACCTTGGGGTATGGTGATGCTTTTCAGATACAATACCGAAGATACTATCCATGAAAGAAATACAGTTGACCCTTGAACAACACAGGTTTGAACTATGGAGGTCCACATATACACAGATTTTTTTTTTAAGATTTTATTTATTTATTTGACAAGAGAGAGAGGAAGCAAGAGAGGGAATACAAGCAGGGGGAGTGGGAGAGCGAGAGGGAGAAGGAGGCTTCCCGCTGAGCAGGGAGCCCAATGCGGGGCTCGATCCCAGGACTCTGGGATCACGACTAGAGCTGAAGGCAGACGCTTAATGACTGAGCCACCCAGGCGCCCCATACACAGATTTTTTATGGTACTGTAAACATACTTACTTTTCCTTATGACTTTCTTAACATTTTCTTTTCTCTAGCTTGCTTTATTTTAAGAATACTGTATACAGTACATACAACATACAAAATATGTGGCAGTCAACTGTTTATGCTATTGGTAAAGCTTCCAGTCAACAGTAAACCGTTAGTACATTTGGCCCTTGAACAACATGGGGCTTAAGGGCACCAACGCTTGTGCAGTTGAAAATCAGCATATTAACTTTTGACTTCCCCAAAAGTTAACTACTAATAGTAGTAACTTTTAACTATGCACAAGTGGACCCATGCAGTTCAAACCCATGCCGTTCGAGCGTGAACTGTAATTAAGTTTTTGGGGAGTCAAAATTTATATACAGATTTTTGCCTCCAAGGGGGTCAATGCCCCTAAGCCTCATGTTATTCAAGGGCCAACTACAATTGATAAGATCAACTTCATTACAATGAAAGCCTACAATTCAATGGAATATAGTATGTTCATAGGGTTTTGCAGTCATTTTAAGTTTAGGACATTTCCATCACCCACAGAAGAAATCCTGTCCCCATTAGCAGTCACCCCTCACTTCCCCATAGCCCTACACAACTGTTAATCTGCTCTCTGTCTCTATAGATTTGACTATTCTGGACATTTCATATAAATGGTATCATATGGCAGATGGTCTTTTGTGAATAGCTCCTTTCACCTAGCAGCATGTGTTCAAGTTTCATCCCTGTTGCAGCATGTATCAGTGGTTCGTTCTTTTTATTGCCAAGTAATATTCTATCGTATGGACACGCCACATTTTATTTACCCCTTCATCATTTGATAGACATTTGGCCTGTTTCCACTTTTTGCCTATTATGAATAAAGCTGCTCTGACCATTGGTGTACACATTTGTGTGTGTGTGTGTGTGTGTGTGTGTGTGTGTGTGTGTATGTTTTCGTTTTCCTTGGGCGTATACCTAGGGGTGGAATTGCTAGGTCATATGGTAACTGTTTAACATGAGGAACTGCCAAACTGTTTTCCATAGTGACTGTATGACGTTATGTTTATATCAGCAATACACAGGGTTCCAGTTTCTCCAGGTCCTCTCCAATACTTGTTTTTTTCCATTTTTTTGTTTTTGTTCTGTAATAGTCATCCTAATAGGTGCGAAGTGGAATCTCATTGTGGTTTTGATTTTCATTTCCCTAGTGATTAGTGATGTTGAGCATCTCTTCATGTGCTTCTTGGTTATTTGTATATTTTATTTAGAAAAATATCTATTTAAACCCTTGCCCATTTTTTTTGTTTTTTAATATTACAATTTTATTAGATATTTCATTGAAGAGAGTATGTTTTTTAAATTAGCAGACTTTGTTAGAGAAGTTTTCGGCTTATTACAGAAAATTGAGGAGACTGCACAGTTTCCTCTCCCCTGGTCAGTTTCCATTTATTACTATTTGCATCGGTCTGGTGCATTTGTTACAACTGATGAGCCAATATTGATACATTATTATTAACTAAAGTCCATAGTTTACATTAGGGTTCACTGTGTTGTAAGTTCTATGAGTTTTGACAAATACACAATGTCATGTATCCAGCATTATAGCATCATGGAGAGTAGTTTTACTGCTCTAAAAATCCCTTGTGCCCCACCCCTTTGTCACTCCTCTACTCCAAGCCCTTGGCAACCATTGATCATTTTACTCTCTCTATAGTTTTACCCTTTCCAGAATGTCATTTAGTTGCAATCATATAGTTAGCCTTTGCAGACTGGCTTCTTTGACTAAGCAATATATATTTAAGTTTCCTCTATGTCCTTTCTTGGCTTCATAGTCATTTCTCTTTATTGCTAAGTAATATTCCATTGAATTGATACACCACAATTTATCCATTCACCTTTTGAGGGACATTTTGGTTGCTTCCAGTTTTTGGCAATTATGAATAAGCTGTTAAGAACATTTATGTGCAGGTTTTTGTGTGGACCTAGTTTTTGGCTCATTTGGGTAAATACTTAGAGGAGTGTGATTGCTGGATCATACAATAAGACTATATTTAGCTTCATAAGAAACTGCCAAACTCTCTTAAAGTGACTGTACCGTTTTGCATTCCCAACAAAAGATGAGGGTTCCTGTTGCTCTGCATTCCTGCCAGCATTTGGTATTGTCAGGTTTTGTTTGCTTGCTTGTTAGACGCTAGCCATTCTAATAACATGTAGTGCTAGCTCAGAGTTTGAATTTGCAGTTCCCAAATGACATATGGTGCTCGGCATCATTTCATGTGATTATTTGCCATCTGTATATCTTCATTGGTGAGGTGTCTGTTCAGACTTTCTGCCCATTTTTAAATTGGGTTATTATCCTTTTATTATTGAATGGCAAGAGTTATTTTTTATATTCTGGATTCCCGTGTCCCTTATCACATATGTGATTTGCAAATATTCTCTCCTGTTCCGTAGGTTGTCTTTTGATGGTAACATTTGCATCACCAAAGTTACTTTTGTGTGTTCCAATGGCTTCGTCTTTATTCTTATTGTTTGCAGGCAGAATATGCAAGGGCAGAAACAAAAGTAAGAGGAGGGGCAGTAGAAGGAGCCAGGAGAGGTGCCTGCGGAGAGGCATTGCCACCAAGCCCTGGGTGAAGAGAAGAAGGAAGAAAGAGGATTGAGGAAAAGGGGCACCTTTAGCTCTGGGAATACTCTGCCCAGGTTTCTGTGGTGGAGGCTGTTTGCTTCGTAGCCCTGTCTTTTCTCTGAGAAAGGTACATACACATAAAAGGAGTTTTTGAGGTCCCTCTAAAGAAAGTACCAGTGTTCAATGTTCCTCCAGGGCAGGGACTCTATTTCCTTTATCTTTTCATCCCTCAGCACCTAATACAAAACCTGGCACAAAGACTTTCCATAAATGTTTGTTTACAGAGTGAAAGAGGTGAGAGACAATGCATCAGGCCGGAGGGGCGGGTTTATTAGTTGTCGAGCGTGTTTGAATGCAAGGAGTCTCAGTCCCAGCTAGGAAAAAGTTGTCTCTGCGGACAACCTGGGAGGCAACTCAGTAATTTCTGATTCCCACTGTGTACAGGAGCTGATGGCTCCCAACACAGAGCTAGGGACCCGAGAACCTTCTGGGAGTGGAGACACTAAGCTGATGCCATCTCTGAGCTGTCCCTGGGAGAAGGAGCGAGGGGAGGAGAAAGAGGAGCGTGAGGAGGCGGAGCCTCCGGGCCTGCACCAGCCAGTGGAGGTTGGGAAGCCTCTTTCCCCTCCCTTGTTGCCTCCACCTGGCTCCTCCCCGCGTTCGCCAAGCTCCCCTCCCCCTTCCCCAAGGACAGTCCGCAAGGAAGCCGTGGCGGAGGAGAGCTAAGACTGAAAGGCAAGAGGGGCCCTTGGGTAAAGACCCGGGGGGAAAGCCTAGAGAGAGGTGGGGATGACCGTGCTGGGAGGAGGCGGTGGGGAGGACTGGAAGGAGCGGACGGAAAAAGCAGAGGTGGTATGGCCGAAGAAGCTGGAGGGAAGGGGGGGATGGGTAGGGCCGTCGTAAAGAACCCTAGCCCTTTGGCTCATCTCCCTCTGCTTGCACGCACAGCCCCCATCCCTGACAATCAGGGATGGGTGAGTGGAGCTCAGACCTCGTTGCCCTTGGCTGCCCGACTCCTTTCCTGGCACTCATCCAATTCAGATCGGTGCACCTCTGATGTTGCCTCCCTGTATGTCTCCCTCCCGCGTGCTTATCTACACACACGTGACTTTATATTTAGATTTTGTGTCTGTGTATTCTACCTGTGTGTCACTGCGAATCTGTAAGGATGCTCGTAGATGAGTCTGCGTGCATGCCTGTATCCCGTGCCTCTGTAAGTGGTTTAGAGCCGCAGGAGAGGAATCTGAGCTGTGTCTGCAGGTCAGCACTCCTAACCTTCCCCTCGTTCTGGTGACTTCTCGTCCTCACTGAAGCCGCCAGGGGTCAAAGAGCCCCGTGTGGGTTTGTAAGGGATGAGCTCCCAGAGTGAATGAGAGGAAAAAACTCAAGGGAAATGGGATCAGCACACTCATGTTTTGTTCTTCCGTTCCCAAATTTTTACCTTCCTATTTGCACCAGCTAGTTAGTCTTGCTTTTTTTGAGAACAGCAGACGTTTGGACACTAGGGAACACTCGAGTTAATAGGAGAGTGTCTCTATCCGGGTGTGTTTATTGTCTTCTTTTGCTGTTAGTCGTTACATGCTGTCTGAAGTCCTATTTGTATCTGTATGTGTTAGAAATAGAATAGGAAGCTATGTTTGTATCCAAGCATATTAAATAAAAGTTTCCATATGTCTGTGTGCATTTCGTATTGTTTGTCAGTTCCCTAATGCTTTCAACAAGGATTTATCGAACTGTTTTGTGCATAGACTTCACCACTGGCTTTGGTCAGCTGTGGGAGAGTTTTTAAAAACCGAACATGATCCCTCCCTGGAGGATTGTTCAGTCTAGTTAGGGAAAATGGCTTATAGCAATCATCTGTCCCGGGGTCTGCAAATGCTTTCTGTAAAAGGCCAGATAGGAAATATTTGAGCCTTTGCAGGCTCTCTGGTCTCTGTCACCATAATCTACTGTGTTGTGGTAGCACAGAAGCAGCCACAGGATGATGTATGAAAGAATGAGAGTGGATGGACGCTGAAAGTTGAATTTCATGTAATTTTCACACGTCATGAAATTGTTTTTTTAACCATTTACTTTCTTAGTTTGCCGCTGTATGAAACCATGAAAAGGGCTGGATTTGGTCTGTGTGCTCTATAGTTTGCTAACCCCTGATCTAGTCTGACATTATTTTCAATATATAAGAAGCAATTTAAATACCACATGGGGCGCCTGAGTAGCTCAGCTGGTTAAGCAGCTGACTTTCGATTCCGGCCCGGTCATGATCTCAGGGTCCTGGGATCAAGCCCTGAGATGGTCTCTGCCCTCAGCAGGGAGTCTGCTTCAGGATTCTCCTTCTCCCTCTGTCCCTTTCCATTGTGAGTGTGCTCTCTCTCTCTATCAAATAAATGATAAAATTTAAAAATACCACATAAAGTAGTGATTAAATGCTAAATGAATGATCCAGTACCAGACAATATGTGATGAGAGGAGGTCGAAAAAGAAACTCTTCTTGACCTGTGGTCATCAGTGAGGGCTTAATAGACTTAATATTAGTAAGGTTACAGTTAGGACTGGTCTTAAGTGATGGAGTGGGCTATCGAGGTATGGAAGGGCCAGCGTGGCCTCCTGGACGTGGGACGCAGTGTACCCAAGTACACACGTGGGGAGGGGCAAAGTAATGTTCAGGTGACGATGGAGCGGAAAATGCACAGGAGCGAGGGGTGAAGCCCTAGGCAAGGGCTAGATCCTGGCAGCTTTGACTGCCAGTCCAAGTCAGCACGGATTATGTGTGGTGTGTCTGAGAACCTGTGTCCCTTAGTACTACTGTGTGTGTCCGTACGTCTTCATGAGTGTCCCATTGCATGTATTTTATTGCCACGTATGCGGACTTGTGTGTTTATGTGACCTCTGTCTTTATCAGCAGCTCCCCGATTTTCCCAGGTTCACGGCAGAAACAGGAGCTGTGCTTAAAGGTCATCAGCTCCTGTTCAAGCGAATGCATCCTCTCTCCACGGAGGCCCCAGTGTCCGGGGACCTTCCCGTGGAGGTTTGTTTTGTGTCTCTGATAGAGTGGAGAAGGGAAACAAACAGAGGGAGAGCAGCTATGGTGGGCAGTTCGGGTGGAAAGAGGCAGCGAGGATCACAAAGAAGAGAAGGGCAAGGGAGGGTAGAAGGGAGCACAGGATTTGGTAACCATTTTAACTCTGAGAATAAGGAGGAGATACATTTAAAAATTTAGGTTTTAGCCTGGGTAACTGGGAGAATGATGATTCCATTGACATTTTAAGGATATAAAAGTGTGTCTTGCGCGTTCCTGTGAGAGAGAGAAAAAGCCTAGCAGACAAAAATAGGAAGGTGGTCACATGCCATGTGTCCATATCTATGCAAGTGTGGCGATGATTCTGTTCCTCTTCCCACCTGATAGCATGTGTGAGGCGCAAGGCCTGAAGATGAGTCAAGAGATGCTCGGGAGGCAGGGAGTCTGGGAGGACAGGAGAAGCCGTAGAATGTCTTTAACCGTTCCTGAGCCCGCACCACTGATTTGCGCAAGCTCACATGTGCACATAAAACCTCAGACTCCAGTTCCAGCTTAGGCCAGTTGTATGTGCCATACAACTGAACCCTAATCTTCACCGTAACCCAGCCCACCCCCGCTTTTCCACTTTGCTGGCTCTCGGTCTGTGCCCCGAACCTCCTCACTCCTGCTGTCTGCAGCAGCCCTTCCCTTCATCAGAGCAAGGAATCCTTGCGGCTAACTTAACTTTCCTCCCTCCTTTCTCATTTCTGTCCGGCAACGGCCCTTCCTCTTGACCTTAGCTTGTTCTCCGAATAGGCTCCAATTGAGGTGGGAGGGATTAGGCAGGACCTCTGCAGTGTTGGGTTTGATTACTGTGACATTTCAGCTGGTCACTTTGTGGGGGTGTGGCCCTCTTCTGGAAGAAGTCCAAAGCAGCCAGGCTGTAAAGCCCAGACTTGGCGTAGTGAGAGAGCCTGACTGCAGTGGCTCTCACCAGTCTCACAGAGCCCTTTCCCGAGCACCTCGGTCTACTTGTGTCTTACCGGGTCATTCCCTTGAATTCTAGAGTGGATCATGACCCATGAAGAGCACCATGCAGCCAAAACCCTGGGGATCGGCAAAGCCATCGCCGTGTTAACCTCGGGCGGAGATGCCCAAGGTAAGGAGAAGGCCCTGCGGGGGCGGGGGGGGGGGGACAAAAATCATGGCTGGTGGGCGCTCTGGAGTTTCCTGACTCCCTTCGCCTGTAGAGCAAGACTGTCCTCTTTCATGTCCTCCTGCTGTAGATTCACGCTGGCATCCTGGGCCTTCCCAAAAATCTCTGTCAGGTCTAAGTCCCCAAGTGCTTCTGGATATTGTTTGCTCCAATGTACTCACAACTTCATAAAACTTCTTTCCAGGTTTCTCTGAGGATTTGGGACCATTTGGGTCCTTTGGTACCTAAAAGACGGGTGTTTCCTCAAGCCACATTAGAAAGAGACCACAGAGATAAAATTGTTGAGAAAGCAGTAGATGGATTCCCTTCCAGCACCCTATAGTGGTGCGGAAAGGGAGGGACCCAGAATTGGGATGTGGTGGGTCCTAGAGCGTCTGATGTCTGTAGAGTTCCCACACTGACCAGGGTCCGGCACCTAGCTCCCACGGCGCATTTCCTTCTACTAGGCACAGTTCTGCTTCGTTCTCTGTTTTCTCTGGCCTTTTCTTCCCCTTCCATTCCTTCAGCCCCCGAACAAACAGGAACAGCAGCAGTTAATCCGTACAGACCCATGGGTGGTATGTGGGGGGGTGGGCAGAGAGCAAAGCCAGAGAGAACCCCTTTCTGGGTTGAGTCCCAGAAACCTGGAAGTCAGGAAAATCAGGTATGTGGAAAAATGAAGTGGGAGATAGAGAACGTGTGATTTTTCTTCCTCCTTTGATGGTCTTGTATATTCTAGTTCATAATACCTTAAAGAGAGGCAGAATCTCTTTGAGAGGGACACGAGGACATGGACACTGTGCTGGGACAAAGAGAGAAGGAAAGAGATTTCAGCTAGTCCCCTTCGCTCTCCTCCGCTCGCCCTAGACTCCTAGACTTTGTGTTAAGCACCCACTTCGTGCAGAGCCCTGTCCTGTATGTTGTGAAGAAGTCGATCTCCTTGGGGAACTTGTAGTTTTAGGAGAGATAGCATCCGTTGCTAGAGTTCTATGTGAGGCTCCGAAATCACAGTAGTCAAGTGCGCCTTAAGCAAGTAGGACCCACTTACATAATGAAATGCTAGGCCTCAGTAGGATTAACCAGGGTAAAGTTCCCAGACAAGGTGGATTTCCAGAAACCGAACTCTTCATCAAATGAATTCTTGCTTCAACAGTGCCTGGTACATAGTAAGGGCTAAATAAACGTATTCCTAGTTAAATGCAAAGGGAATTATTGAGCACCTGTGTAGCAAGCAGGATGGTGGGCACTAAGGATACATCGATGAAAAGGTCACAGGTCACCTTTGCTCTTATGATCCTTCTCATTGGTGTGATTAGTAAATCTAGACTTTAAATATGCTTTTAAACTAACGTTTATTGAATTACACCTGTGGTATATATTATGAACAAGAGAATGCTAGAACAAAGACACTTAGGGAGGAGGGCAGAGAAGTGTGAGTTCAGGAATGGTGGCCAGATTAGGAATGCAGAGCCCTGCTTGAGGCTGACCTGGCTTCTCTTGCTTCTCTGTTCTCTCCTGGAAAGAACCCCATGCTACATGAACTCTGAGTGTTGACCCTAAAACCTTGGCAGGGTGGCCTGTGAAATTGGATTAAGTGTAGCAAGAGCCTGCTAAAAATCCGAGGGAGGTATATGAAGTTGGGAAATTATGAAAAAGAAGAGCTCTCTGGAGAGGGAAAGAGGTAAAAAGAGAGAGAGATTGAGAGAGAGAGAGAATGATCTAGGATTTAATTTGAGTCTAAGAGCAGCAGAGCCCTTCCAGCTTCTAATCCTGAGTAGCGAAACCCTCATTTTAGAGGGACTATCACCTGCTTTAAGGGACGATCGCCCTGCATGGAGGCAAGGGCTAGCATACGCTGATTTCTGAAGGGCCAGCTGGACCGCGGCCTGTGGGATCCTGTGACAGGCACGGTGTCCCCAGGCAAATATCCCACTGCGAGGCCACATAACATCACAGGTGCATGGGAGTAGTTGGTACAGGACGAAACTGAGAGAGGCAGGGAAGCAAAGTAGAAAACTCAAAGTAGAGCCGAGAGGTCCCAACTGAAGGAGCAGCTCAGAGATAGGCTTAATGATCTTTAGTTCTCCCAGGGAGAGGAGGGCATGGAAATGATTTTCCCCCAGAGGCTGTGGGCCACGTGGGAGAGTGAGGTCGGGCTCTGTAAAATCCAGAGAGGCCACAGCTCTGTCATTCCCTGGGTTCAACAAAGCTCATAACTTCTTAAAGTAGAAGGGAGGCCAGAAATCAGACAGCCTGAGTGCAGAAGCTGGACTGAGTTGATATGAATCCTAATTCCCACTTCAGCCCAGGAATGGCCCCAGCTCTGCTCAGTCATACCACGTTTGGCCTTATGACATTGGTATATTCTGCTGGAAAGGATCTCAGTCGTCTGCTCTAGCCCTCTGTCTTCAGATGGATGCCTGTTTATCCTGTTTGTAAAGGTTTTAAAGGTTTACAGGAACAGGGATTCCGTGACCTTTTTGGATTGCTGTTCTAGGACTTGTAATTTTAATTACATATTCAGAAGTGTAATTCAGATCTAACATTTATTTCTCATGTTGGAATTAAAGGGTTTTTTTTTCCTATTTAAAGTTCAGTTAAGGTAGAAAGAAACTTTTTAACATCTGCTTTCAAAAAGGTAGTGACTAAGTCATTTATTAGTTTTTTCTGTCTCATGTCGTAGGGACTCATCACCGGTAGTTCTCCCCAAAGCCTCTTCCCTACAGGCTGTAATTAGAAACTCAAAGTACGTGCCTTGATGTTCTCCAGAGCCCCTCCTGGCTGTACCCAGAATACCCCCTGGGTGGTGCCTGTAATCTTATCCTTTCGTCTTGCTTCTAAGAAGTCAGACAGCTGCGAATACAGGGTTATTTAGGGCAAC
This sequence comes from Ursus arctos, assembly GCF_023065955.2. Classification (NCBI taxonomy): domain Eukaryota; kingdom Metazoa; phylum Chordata; class Mammalia; order Carnivora; family Ursidae; genus Ursus; species Ursus arctos. The sequence continues at coordinate 38,650,060 of NW_026622941.1, forward strand.
ATGGAACAGCCAAGGAGAGCCTGGCCAGGACTGGTCTGGGGCCAGAATAGGCCAGCAATGTTAAGTAGGAGAGTACAAAGAATTACTCGGACTCCCTAGTATAAGTTACGCACACATCCCAGTCTGTGATTTCTAGGGAACGGGGGTTTGAGACACAGGTATAGGGGACAAAGGGAGTCCTAAAACTTTGTTTCTAGGAAAACAGCTATCCAACTTAGAGGCAGCAAGGATGACCTCTGGAGGTTGATGGGATTGAGGTAAGAAGGTAAAGGGAGGAGAGAAGAGAATCTTCTTTTCTTGGGGGATTTGTCTTCTGCTCAATGGATTTGGATATTTCCTACCTGCCATCTATTGTTTACTTTACACTTAAAACCTTTTAAGTCATTCGTTTTTCTTAAATCTTTTCTCCCCCACCCTTACTCAGGTTGGGAGTGGGGAACAGCATTCCAACCTATACATTTCAGAAGTGTGTTTTTTCCTTATCTCTTAAGATAACAAATTCATACTCCAGGACTCCAGGTATCCCATAGAGAATCCCATAGGCCTTGTCAAAGTCTAGAAAATAAACAATAGTTTCATTTCTGTTCTGATCTTACTGACTTATTCCTCCTTCCTAAGTCACTGATGGCTTTTCGTTGACTCTGACTTTGTTCTTTTCATACATACAGGCTTTTCCTAAAGCTTCTGAGAAGCCTGCTCCCATCAAAGATTTTTCCGTTTTGATCCCTTCAATTTGAGGGTGTGAACCTAGACTTGTAGACTTCATGTGGCTTTGCCTCAGTGGGGGCGGAAGTGGGCTTTGACAGCAGTGCTCACCAGGGGCCTCTTGTAGGCAAGCCCAGTCTTTCAATTCTTACCTGAGATCAGTTATCGGAAGCATTCGGCCCTGTTCCAGCTCTTGAAACTGTCCTCTTTGGCTTCCAAGATATCACTAAGACCTGGTTTTCCTTCTGTCTTTCTTGCTGCTCCTCCTCAGCCTCCTTCCTGGATCCCATTTTCCCCTGCCCGTTCCTTCAGTATTGGTTTTCCTCCGCGTTCCATTCCTTGCCTTTCCCATTCAAATTCTATTAATTCTCTTGAGACAGCCTCTTCCAAGTCCATGTGGATGTCCCGCAAGAACTTCAAGCTCAGCATCTCCCAATATGAATGTGTCATCTGCACCCCCACCTGCCCGACTCAAAACCCGCCTCCGCTCAGTTAATCACACCACCGTTGTACCCAGCGCCTGAGTCATTCCTGGGGCTTTTCCATCCTCCTCGCCAGCACCTTGAAATCTAACCACGTAGCTGTGCTTCTGCTTCCTAGGTGTCTCCTGTCCGGTGTTCTCTGTTTTTTCCCAAATGCCACCCTCCCGGTCCAGGCCCTCATCATTTTTGCCTCGGCTGCCAGGTAGCCATCTTATCCCAGCATCCTCCGCGTTGCTGCCACAGTGATCTTTCTGATACGCACAGAGCATCGTGTCTCTCCACCCACAGAATTCTTCAAAGATTCTCCATCAATTGCAACTTGTTTTTTCTAGGTCACAGACCCTTTTGAGTATCAAATGAAAGCTGTGGACCTTCTCCCAAAAGAAATTCCTGTGCCCAGAAAACTCTTCACACAGTTTCATGGGATTCATGGATTCCCTGAAACCACCACCCATGGGTCCCCAGTCAAACCCTGGCCTACAGAATAGGGGCCACAGTTCCTCATGTGCCTGCCTACCTGTGTGGCTTCATCTCTCACCGCTGCTGTCTTCCTGTCTCACAGTTCTTCGTAGTACTGAATTTTGTAAAGATTTTGTTTACCTATTTGAGAGAGAGAGAGTGAGTGAGAGAGAGCATGAGCCAGGGGACGGGCAGAGAGAGAGGGGGGAGCAGACTCCCTGAGGAGCAAGGAGCTGGATGTGGGGCTCGATCCCAGGACTCTGGGATCATGACCTGAGCCAAACGCAGATGCTTAACCGACTGAGCCACCTACGTGCCCACCTAAGGTTGTTTCTTGACCCTCACCTTCAATTTGTGCTATTCTCCTGCCTAGAACGCTCTCCCCCAAAGTGTCCACCTGACAAAAAAGATTTATAAGGATATTGTCCTTTAGGTCTCAGGTCAGATGCTGTCCTTTCTGTATAACCTGTCCCGACTTCCTCCTGACAGCTGAGATGCTCCTTGTCCTTGTTCCCACTGTGCTTTATACAGATCTCCTTCATACGCATCCATGTTGTGACCATATTATATTCTTTGCAAGTCTTGAGGACCGTTACCAAGTCCTTTATCTTCGTACACCCAGACTGTATCATTCACTGCTGTTTCCCCAATCCCTATATAGCGCCTGGAGCATGGTAGGTATTCAGTAAATATTTGCTCAGTGAGTGAATGGACCTTGGATTTGATTTGGCACTTATAGCCATCTAATACCAACTTTTGTCAGCCTGCAAAACTCCCCCTCCCCCCAAAAAAACCCCAGACATTCTGGTCTTTTTTATTCTATTCCATTCCGGGTAGTTTGGGATTTTGCAGTAGTTCATGATGGATTTTAGTCTGCTGCTGCAGATTTTTCTAATTACTGGTTTCTCTCGTGCTCACTGGTATATGATATTTCCCTAGGCAGGATTAGGGACCACAGGAATAGATTTTAGGTTGAAACAAAAAAAACGGACTGGGGTATCTGAGGGAAGATGGTTAGAGTGGTTCACAAGTAATTGATCTATCTTGGCTCTGAGATTCCTCGAGCATCCCTGGGAGCCCCTCCTCCCATTACAAGGTAGGAGGGGGTTACCGTGCTCAAGACCCAGGACTGACCCAGGACCGTCTTCCATCTCTCACCAGGGAGGCTCTGTTTCCTTGGCACAGTTATCAGTAGCATTGGTTCTAATGCAGAGGCCTTTATAGCTTCCGCCGGATGTTGCATGTTGTGCAGGGTAGTTCCTCCACAACACTCATGGGAGAGACGGGTCTCGTCATTGAGTAGCCACTGGAAAGGAATGATACTTCTATGGGAGAAAGGGAAAAGCCTCTCCTCTCTGTTTTATTCCCAATTACTTTTAGTCCTAATTGTTTCTCCCAGTGGGGAGACTGGCTCTGTGACCATGACGTCTTTGAACTTCAGTTTCCAAATCTGTAAAATGGAGGCAACTTCAGGGCTGTGGATGGGATTAAACGAGATGAGGTTTGACAAGCATTTAGCACTGTCTAACACTACAGTAAACATTCAAGATTATGATCCCCGGATTGCCCTGGCAAGGAAAGGTCTTAGGAAAGATGGGGTTTGAGGGGAAGGGAGAGGAATCGGGGATATCTGGAGCTACATAAACACTGAATGTGGTAATTCAGCGTTAGTGGGGAGGCTGGAAGACTTGGAGGAGAGGAGTGTTCTAGATTTGGAGAAAAGCCTAAGAAAAGGACTGAGTCGTGTCTTGTAGTCCAGGTTGCTTTTCTGAGGACTAACCTCTCCCTGTCATCTTTCCTCCCTCCTTGCAGGTATGAATGCTGCTGTCAGGGCTGTGGTTCGAGTTGGTATCTTTACTGGTGCCCGTGTCTTCTTTGTCCATGAGGTTGGTTCTCTACTTTGTTCTCTGCCATTCTTTCTCTGTTTTCTGCTCCTCCCTTCCCACTTCCTCTTTCTTCACCTCCCAGTTACATGCTATGTCTGACCTGTGTCGGCTCCCTGTCTCCATGACTGTCCCCCACCACTTTGGTCTCTGATAATGATGGTGGGACCTAGGGGTCTGCAGACTGGGTCGTCATGGTGCCTGTCCAATTTCAAGGGAGAAGTAACTCTCTCTTCCCCTTACCTCTATCAAGACAAAGAGAGAAGCTGAAATGAGTATTTCACAGAAAATTTGTCCAGAGATAGAGCCTTTGGAAGGAAGAGTCTCGTCAGATTTCTGTAGTTTCCCGAACCTTCTGAGGCTCTAACTCTTCTTCCCCTCTCTCCCTTCCCTCTCATTCTTTGTCTGCTCTTCTTTCTGTAAGGTTTACCTGCCTTTCCCCCAATTTTATCTTTTTCAAGTCCCACTTCTCTCCCACCTTCCCTCCAACACTTCTCTTTTCCCTCTACTGTTATCAAAGCCATCTGTTATCTAGTTCCCTGGGAGGCAGATTAGAGGACATGGGATGAGCCAGAAGCAAGAGGAATTAGGATGAAATATAGGAAGGACATCCGCCCTTTTGAGATTGTGAGAAACTAGAAGAGGGTATTGAAAAATTGACGTCTTCTTCCTTGGACTATGTTAAATATGACAGTGTCATGGGCATCCAGGAATCAGTAATGGGAGGAGGTGACTTGATTCTCAGAGAACTTCTTCCCAGGATCCTGTCTTAATCGTGGGGGTTTAGGGAGAACTGGACTCGTGGAGGCCGAATGGGTGTATTGTGCCCCACAGGGTTACCAAGGCCTGGTGGATGGCGGAGATCACATCAGGGAGGCCAGCTGGGAGAGCGTTTCGATGATGCTGCAGCTGGTACGTTCCTGAGGACTCCCGTCCCATGTTTGTCCTGTCTTTGTTGCCCCCCTGGTTTGTTGCACTCTGGTTTGGCCTCACGGTTGCCCAAGCCCCCCCCCCCCCCCCATGTGAATCGACGTGAAGGGTTCTGTGACAAGAGAGGTGCCATGATTGCCCTTTACCCTTTGAGTTTGAAAACATCACCCTATGTTCCTAGGGTGGCTTGGGGACGGGAATGCGGTCACAGGACAGTTTGCTCTTTATAGAAAGGTCATAGGCAAGACTTGAGGAGCCGGTACGTAAGCAGGACCTGCTCTGGGGTCACGGGGAAGGTCTGGCCATGAAAATAGCCTTACCAGAGGACTGGAGCCAGACCCACAAGTAGAGCTGAAATCTGCCAGTCCTCATGTGATGGTGATAAGGTCACCTGAAACCAGAGTGTTTAAGGGAGGAAGGAACAAATGCAGCATTTTACAGTTTCCAAAAACACCCTGAGATTATGCTGATTGTATCCACAACCCTTTGTGCTACTTTCTCTAAGTCATATACCTATTTTCTGATTTATTGAAAAATCTGCACATTACATTTATATCCGCATACTTTACCTCAATCCTCTACAAATCTATGAGAAGAAATTTTAATGTGCAGTGCTTTGCGGAAGGTTCTTTATAGGCAATAGTGCCTGCAGTAAAGCGGTCTGAAAATGAGCCAGAATTCTCCATCAGTACTCCCACAAGCATGGATGCCAGTAGTTTATATGATTTGTGAAAACGCTAAGTATACTTACCTCTCTCGGGGTATCTATAAGCCCCTGGGAATACTCGGAGCTATTTTTCCTGTGAATACCTGGGGCATTGTGTCTCCTTCCACTAACCACAGATCCTGAGGAGCAAAGAGGAAGGGATTGGCAGTGCCTGGTTACAATTAGAAATCAGTGAGTTCAAGAGGGAAAAAGTACTACCAAGCACATTGGGATGAACTCCTAAGAATAGTTTGGACGCAGTCTGATAAAGTCAGGTCGCTAGGGAGAATTTCCAGGACTGAAGCCAGTGCTATTTCTTACACTTCTAAGAACATGTGAAAGATGGAGACGATTCCAAAAGCCCACAGCATGTATGGATTCCTTTACTCTCCTCGAGGATAATCACTTTGATGACAAAGCCTTCAAGGAAATGGGTTGATCTTAGTCTTCAAAGAGGTGTAGCAGAATACAAGGACTGGCCCTCTGATAGCTCAGCCAGTATCATTTCTCTCTCCCTTAGAAAGAACGAATGCCTTTTAAGGATGTCAGAGCATTTCCTATAAGCCCCGTGGTTATGACAGCCCATCACAGTGTTGGAACAGGGGAAATCTTAGCACGTTGAGCCCAAATTTGGCTGTGTCCTCTGGGGAGCTGACTTCTACCTCTTCCCCACAGGGAGGCACAGTCATTGGAAGTGCCCGGTGCAAGGACTTCCGGGACCGAGAGGGGCGACTGCGAGCCGCCCACAACCTGGTGAAGCGTGGGATTACCAATCTGTGTGTCATTGGGGGTGATGGCAGCCTCACTGGGGCTGACACCTTCCGTTCTGAGTGGAGTGACTTATTGAGTGACCTCCAGAAAGCGGGTGAGACGTTGTTGTCGTAAGTATGGTTTGTGCCCATGCACACACATCCCTCTCCTCCCGGTGGAGGCAGTCACTCCCAGACACAAACGGGCAGTCTTTGCCCTCCTTGTTCTGCCATTGCTTATGGTTCCCATTGGCTGCAGGTCCTTCTCTCCCCAGTCACCAGCACCTCACCCGATGGCCCCTGGTTTGCTTCTCTTTGTCAGGTAAGATCACAGAGGAGGAGGCTACAAAGTCCAGCTACCTGAACATCGTGGGCTTGGTGGGCTCAATTGACAATGACTTCTGTGGCACCGATATGACCATCGGCACTGATTCCGCCCTACACCGGATCATAGAGATCGTGGACGCCATCACCACTACTGCTCAGAGGTAAGGGGGCAGCATAGGAGGGTGGCAGCTGGGACCGGCTAAAGGGCTGGGGTCTAGAGAAGATGAACGCATTGGAGCTGTAGACTATAATGACCAGTTTTCTGGGGCCGGAACACTGTTTTTAGGGAAGAGTTATCCCTGGAGCCCTGAAATTGCACTGCCATCTAAATGCTGTAGCTTTGCCTCTTGTCACTGTCTAGCCCACTGTCCGTGTGTAGCTCTGAGGGCTTTAATACCCATGGGGTCTCCCAAATGATTCGTGTCCAACCTGAGACCAATCTGGGGAGCCCCAAACCTTAGCCACCCTTTCAGCCGTGTCATAGCGATCCTGGAGGCCACCGTTGCCACTGCTCAGAGAGTGTGAGAACAGGAGGACAGAAGGTAACAGTTTGCCAGGGTAATCCTAGGGGATTCCAGGCCAGTCGAGTCTTCACTTCTTCCCTTCCCTTCCCTTCCTCCTTGCCTTCCTGAGCCCCCGTGCTCCCTGGAACAGAGCCGCAGGACCAACACTTTTGTGTCACTGCTGTGTTTTAGCCACCCTGTGGCTGATGTGTTTCCCCTGGGTCTTCCTGGTCTCACAGGAAGCCTGCTGGAAGGTCTAGCAGCAGAAACGCATCTCCCAGGGACGTTACGTGGGCTGGATGTGGGTGGCGGCTTGATTCTGGCCATAGGGACACTAGGGCCATGTAAGCCCTTCGTCTCTCTCTTGCAGCCACCAGAGGACGTTTGTGTTAGAAGTGATGGGCCGGCACTGTGGGTAAGAGCCCATCTTGACTCATTGATTCTGTAGCTCCAGCAATAGCCTTCTCTTCCCCGGAGAGTCCAAAGAGGTCTCCCGGGGTAGCAGATCTGGACGTGTACATGCCCCTCTTGGCGTGGGCCCCTTTCCCTGCTTCCACCCCCACCCCCTACCTACCGACACGTGCTGGTGTGTGCCTATGTGTATGTGCCCAGGAGCACTCCAGTGTGACAGGACACACAGTGCTCTGAGACTAGAAGCCACTGTGGTAGGTGAGCGTGACTGGAAGGTGCTCCTCAGGGACAGACCCCCACTGAGAAGCTGTCGCAGCGGTGTTCTTACCCTCACCCCAAGAATGAAATCATGGATCCTCAGACCTTTCACCGACTATGGCGACAGGCAGACCTGCTGGGTCCGGGTGAGGCTGTTCGTGGAGTGTGGCTTCTAGCTTCTCCCTCTCATCTTAGATACCTGGCCCTTGTCACCTCCCTCTCCTGTGGGGCTGACTGGGTGTTTATTCCTGAATGTCCGCCAGATGATGACTGGGAGGAACATCTTTGTCGCCGGCTCAGCGAGGTACTGGTACTTTATTTTGCCCTTAAAAAAGCCCTCGCCTATTCCGTTGATGCTGCCCTTCCCATCCTTCCATCCGTTTCCCTCCAGTGACCGCTCTTCTCTTTGCTCTCGACCAGACAAGGACCCGTGGTTCTCGTCTCAACATCATCATTGTGGCTGAGGGTGCGATCGACAAGAACGGGAAACCAATCACCTCCGAGGACATCAAGAACGTTAGTAGGAATGAAGCCAGAGAGGCCCTGGCTACCATCCCCCGCCCCCGCCCCCTCCCGAGTGATTTCTGAGTCTCTCCTTAGTCCTTCTGCACATCTCTTCCAAAGTTTCCTGCCCCTGGGTTTCCAAGGAATCATGACAAGATAAGAGGCTAAGCCATTGGGGTTTATCTTAGTTTCTGCTTGTTTTCGGTCTTTGACTCTGTATCCCTCTCTCTGTCCCTCTTTTGGTCTCTTCAGCTGGTGGTAAAGCGTCTGGGATATGACACCCGGGTCACTGTCTTGGGGCATGTGCAGCGGGGTGGGACACCGTCAGCCTTTGACCGAATCCTGGTGAGTCATGGGGTCCTGGGGCTCTTGCGTCTTAGAACCCACAGCCTGCACAACTGTACTTCACCATGACAGGGGCGCACCCCACTGGCCATGCCGCCCGCCCCCAGCCTCTGGACGGCACCGGCCCTCGCCCCATTCCCGTACATTCACTAATTCTCTTCTGTTGCAAAAACCCATGGGAAACTCTATGCCCCCCAAATGGTGAGCTCCCAGATCTCTGCTTGGAGCATTAATAACATTATTAAGATCTAACCTCAGACACTCAGATTGAACCCTCATCCTACTTTCACTGGAAGAAAGAAGCCATACTCTTCCTTATTTTATCAGTAAGAAGGGAATATTATTAAGCCTCAGTAACCTCCTTGATTACTACAGTGGACATGTTTCACTGGAACCAAATAGAATTCTAATGGCAAGAGGATGAGGAATCATCAAGCTTAGATGAAATCTGAGTAGGGAGGTAAAGCCTAGTAAGTTCTTGGCTATAGTCCTCAAATATGCGGCTCAACCCTGTGATCCGGAAGGGCCCCGAGTGCCCTGGCTCTCCAGGTGGGGAGACCTGAACCAGACTGTCTTTGCTCCCTGGGCTCCTGCAGGGCAGCAGGATGGGTGTGGAAGCCGTGATGGCGCTTTTGGAGGGGACTCCGGACACCCCCGCCTGTGTGGTGAGCCTCTCTGGTAACCAGGCTGTGCGCCTGCCCCTCATGGAGTGTGTCCAGGTGGTAAGTACTGACCTCAGCCCCCTTCTAACAGCCCCAAGCCTGCCTTTGAGTGGGCGCTTACGGGGAAAGAGACCCACCTCCAAGGCCGCGGGACAGGAGCAGATGGAAAGGCAGCACGGTGCAGTCAGTCAGATGGGGCAAGAGCACAGTAGGCTTTGCATAGGAGCGACACCTCTCTGAGCCTCAGCGTCCCCATCTGTACGTGTTCCTAAAGAACGTGAGAGAGGCTACGTCCTGCCGAGTAATGAGCCCCAGTATCGCATAATGGCCAACCTCAGATGCTTTCTCCGGGTCTTCTCTGGAAGAGGAATGCAGTCTCTCTCCAAGCATTATTAAAAGCGGGGATATTATTCAGGTCTGGCTGGCTAGCTTATATGTTTCTATGGTTTCTACCTTGAATGTGTTTCTCTGAACCACCGTGAGGTTTCTAACACTCACCCTGAGGGCTGTTAGAAGGAGTGGCGGGGCTGATGCAGTGCCTGGAAAATGTGGCGTGCTCAGGGAATGGCTTGTATGAGGGCACCGGTCCTCTGCTGCCGCGGAGCAGACATTGCGGCTGGGAGCTGAGGGGTCTGGCCGATTCTCAGGGCCGGTCTGCATGCCCGGGGCTGGCTCCCCGTCTCCTGGCCTGCTTCTCTCTGAGACTTGGGAGTCCCAGCACCTACAGCACAGACGAGCTCCAGCCTGGCTTGGAGCGGTGTCTCCAGAAGGCCCAAAGCTAAAGCACTAGCTCACGGAGAAGAAATCGGTGGCTGGGAAACACACGGCAGGGATTAGCCTTCCTTCCCGCCTGGGCTGTCTGCGCCATCTTCTTCTTTTACTCAGTTGAGACGCTGCTTTGTGGTTGTGGCCCCGGATGTGGAACAGAGGAAGAGCACTCCTCCACTCTGGCCATGTTCTAATAAGTAGAGCATTGAATCAGCATTGAATCAGCTCCTTCCTTTGGCTGCTCAGGACTCCCCAGATTAAGGAAAAACAAAGAGACTTCTTTCTGTGCCAGTTTGGGGAGCGCAGAACAGGTGGGGTGCCTGGTGGGCAGGGTCCAGTCGTAAGTGCAGAGACAGGCAGAGTCTCCCCATGGGGTAGAAATCCAGCTGCGTAGAGCCCTGCCCTGTAGTCATGACTCTCACTGTGCTCCTCCCTCAGACCAAGGATGTGACCAAGGCCATGAACGACAGGAGGTTCGATGAAGCCATGAAGCTGAGAGGCCGGTGAGGGAATGACCAGAAGCACACTAGCTACAGAAATCAGATACGGAATGAAGCAAAAAAAAAAAAAAAAAGAGGACATAGCTTCAGACCCAAAATAGGAGCTTCTGCCTCTTCCCCTTTTTATTGTCTCTGCAACAGTTTCTTCCTCGGGAGAATGGGTTGTGAGGTGACCAGGAGGCAGAGTACGTCCCAGGGATGCTCTCCCTGGGACTGGCCTTCCGTAGTGTGGTGTTCCTGTGTGTGGATTCCAGCTAGGTTTTCCATTTCTCTAGGCAAAGGGCAGCTTTTCCTGCTGAGCGCAGGGCCTGGGAGAAGAGCACTCAGAGAGGGTTGGATTAATCAGTGACCCCTTTTCAGCCCCTGCTTGGTCCCTACTATGACCCAGTTATCTCCTTCGAGGTTTGCCCGGTAGAACGTCACACCATGAGCAAAACTTCAGGCCCCTTGGCTGCTGGCCGTGGGGAGTGGCCTGGAGACACCCCGCTCTCTCTCTACTTTGTACAGGAGCTTCATGAACAACTGGGAGGTATACAAGCTTCTGGCTCATGTCAGACCCCCAGTCACAAAGGCACCGGTGAGTTCTCTGCCCTTGACCCTCTCCTTCTCTCAGCCCCATGTTCTTAGTGCGCCCTGGGTGTCTCAGAGCCAAGACCCACATCCAGTTTAGGACTGACAACGTAGCTTGCAAGGAATGGCAAAGAGGCTTATGTATTACTTCCCTTGGGCAGATCTGGGAATAACCACGTCTGAGTGTACTTAAGCCACTTCTTCCGTTGCAGTAGTGGTTCTCAATAGTCAGTGTATATCAGAATCACGTGGGCTGCTTATTAACATGCAGATTGCTGGATCCTTCCCTCAGAGAGGATTTAGGTCCGGGCAGGGGCCAGGAATACGAAGGTTTAACGGCTTAAGATCGGGTGGTCCAAGGATCATACTTTGGAAATGCTGCTCTGGAAGGTTTTATTCATTATGTAACGAACGATGTCTGGGGTCAGGGACAGCAGCTTCGCTTATTGATTTGTGATAAAGATTTTGCTTCCACAGTGAGGGAGCAGGCTGTGCCGGCATTCCTAGGGCAAGGGCTGTGTTGTCCAGAGGCACATGTCCTGATCCTAGGACCATGAGGGACTCGGAGTTGAGCTTCCCTTACTGACCTGTCCCCTTCCTTCTGCCGCGGTTTCTGCCCCCACCTCTGCCACGCTCCCTCTCCGCTTCCTTCTCCGCAGGGTAGCACGCACACGGTGGCCGTGATGAACGTGGGGGCCCCGGCCGCAGGCATGAATGCCGCCGTGCGCTCGACTGTGAGAATTGGCCTCATCCAAGGCAACCGGGTGCTGGTTGTGCATGACGGCTTCGAGGGCCTGGCCAAGGGTCAGGTATGGGGACTAAAAGGACAGAGGGCACATACTGTGGGGCCAAGGAGCAGTCATGGGGAGGATAAGTGTGGCAAGGGTGACCTGTCCGTTCTCCTTCCTGCTGCCCCCACCCCCTTCTGTCGTCTACCTTGCTTTCTCCTCTCAGGGTTTGAGCAGAAGTAAATAATTTGAGGGCAATATGAACAGGCAAGAGCCACTGAAACGAACCCTTTGCAGGCAACATACCTTATTTAATTCTGTATCCCAAAGCCCAGTGCGGTGCCTGGCATAAGTAGGCGCCTAATATTTGTGAATGAGCAATAAGGGTGGAGGAAGTTCGTTGAGGTGGGGAAAAAGCCGATGCCTGGCATTCCTCCTCCAACCCGGGGGTGTTGGGGTGGGCTCAGAACTCGGGAGGTGGTGTCAGTCCACGACGCAGACCTGTGTGACCTTTCCCTGCAGATCGAGGAAGCTGGCTGGAGCTATGTGGGGGGCTGGACTGGCCAAGGCGGTTCCAAACTTGGGACTAAAAGGTAAGGGGCATCATAGGAGCACCTCCCCCTCGTCACCCCTAAAGGTGTCCCTTGAATACGGGTGTCCGTTCATTAGGTCAGCTTCTACAGTGCTGTAGTCTAGAGCTTCGGTCCCCAAGCTCACAGTGGTCTCAGTGAAGCCAGGCATGCCCATCCAGACATCTTTTAGCAGCTCTGGCAATTTAAAGCCCCAGGGTGTACCCTTGAACAGTGCTGAGAGGTGGCATAGGGAAGGGAGTACAAGTCAAGAAATTATACATAAAGCACCTTCTAATTCTAGCTTTTCTCTCCCTCAATTTTTTCTCTTCTCCAAATTCCAAATTCCATCACCGCCTTGCCCACTCCTGCCCCACCCCGTTCAACCAGGACTCTCCCCAAGAAGAGCTTTGAGCAGATCAGTGCCAACATCACGAAGTTTAACATTCAGGGCCTTGTCATCATCGGGGGCTTTGAGGTGAGTGCCCTCCCGTTTCCTCCCCTGGGCCCCCCACCTTTCCCTCTCCCCTCACTGTGGCCCTTGCTGCCCTTCTCCTCAGGCTTACACAGGGGGCCTGGAACTGATGGAGGGCAGGAAGCTGTTTGACGAGCTGTGCATCCCGTTTGTGGTCATCCCCGCTACGGTCTCCAACAACGTCCCCGGCTCGGACTTCAGCGTGGGGGCTGACACAGCCCTCAACACTATCTGCACGGTGAGAGCCCACCACACCTCCCAGGCCTCTGGCCGGGACTGTGGTCCCTGGACTGCGTGTGCTCCTAGAAGGCGAGCTCCTTTTTTGGTACCAACCAAGCGAGTGCTTGAAAAGTGCTTCTCGAAGCGCAGGCCTTTACACAGGCCTTATTCGACCGCACATACGGTCATCCTCACCTGGGAGTCTCCAACCTAGAAAGGCGCCAGTACTCTGCATACCAAATGGTGTCTCCTTCCTGAGGGCCCATGGCCTAATTTCCCCACCCTGATAACAGAAAGGATGAGTACAGCTTCCTTCCGAGATGAGGAGTTCCGTAGCCTGGTTGGCCAATGTGCCTGCCATCCCTGAAGGTGAGAACTTGATGAGGCCGAGGGGCCCAGCTGGTCTGGGGAGGAGAGCATTCCAGAGCTGGGTTGTTGCAAGGGCCAGAGAAGTGACAAGAAGCAGACCCCGGACCCTGTCTTTCTAACTATGACGCGCCGTCTTTGCAGACGTGTGACCGCATCAAGCAGTCGGCAGCAGGCACCAAGCGTCGGGTGTTCATCATTGAGACAATGGGTGGCTACTGCGGCTACCTGGCCACCATGGCGGGGCTGGCAGCCGGGGCTGATGCTGCCTACATTTTTGAGGAGCCCTTCACCATTCGGGACCTGCAGGTAGATGGCCACCCCGAGCCTGTAATGTAGCTCTCCCTTGTGCCCGTCTGTCCTCACTGCCCCCACAGCAACCTGAGCTGTGAGAGCTCAAGACAAGGACAGCTGCTTGGTCTGTGGGCCCCGTGAGGAGGCGGGAGCGGGCAGCACGCAGCCGTTTTCCAACATGACCTCACACATGCCCTCAGCTCCTGTTGTCGGGAGCATCTGTTTTAAAGGATGGCATGTTGGTAAGCCCTTCCCATGTGTTTTTACATTTTGTCTTCAAAACAGACGCGCAAGGGAGATATTATCTCCACGTTACAGACGAGAAAGATTTAGAGAGGTTAAAAGTCTTTTCTGAACTTGTAAGTAGGTGGTTTAACTACAGAGAAAGCCAGTCTTCCTACTGCATCACGCCACCCCTCTGGACTTCCCTTGCTACCAGACTCTTCCACTCCCTGGTTCATTCCTTGTCACTTCTGGGGCTGGGGTGGGGTGGGTGACTTAGACACCTGTTCACAGAGGGACTGTATGATCCTAATTTTCCAAGATCTCAGTTCACTGGAGGAAAGAAAGGCCACAAAGTGGAGGGGCAGCAGGCTGAGGGAACCCCTAATCCAAGAACCCAGCCGACCCCTGCCAGGAATGGAGGGTGGGAGTCTTCCCCCTTGACTCCAACTCAAAGCCCAGATGAAGGAACTGGTTCCTTCCAGGTGGATCACCGCTGCACACACAAGCAAACCATTTAAAGACTGACGCTGAGAGCAAGAGTCAGCCCTCTGAGGGAAGGGAACCAGAAACCCCTGGAAAAGGGACAGGGGGAGCGGGGGAGAGGCGAAACTGGCAGTTGCCGCAGCTGTGTCTGACTTGCCCTCCTCCAGCCCTGCCTGTCTCATGTGCTGTCTTTGATTACATTGCAGTCTGCACTGAACTTCTTAAAAGGATTAAACACAGGATTGTAAACAACTCTCTTCCATGTCCCTCTCCCCTTCTGGAGAGGCCTGGTGGGGAACAAGAGAGCTGTGCACCTGCCCAGCTTTATCCACTCCCTGCTAGGCTTAGGATTTACTCTGTTGTTTTCAGGCGAATGTTGAACATCTGGTGCAAAAGATGAGAACAACTGTGAAGAGGGGCTTGGTGTTAAGGTACCTCATCCACGGCTTGTTCCTAAGTGAAGAGAAAAATTAGTTAGGCTCTGGCTCGAGCCCACGGAATGAATCCGTTTGGGACACATTGAGGAGTTTGGATACAGAGGGAGAGAACCTGAGCCATGGGAGGAGACAGAAAAAGGAAGAACAAAGCTTACAAAAGCAGAAAAGGGTTGGGAGGGAAGGGGAGACAACCAAAGTCACAGGCTTTTGGTCTCTACTTGGCAGGAATGAGAAGTGCAATGAGAATTATACCACTGACTTCATTTTCAACCTGTACTCTGAGGAGGGGAAGGGCATCTTTGACAGCAGGAAGAATGTGCTTGGCCACATGCAGCAGGTAGGGAAGACACCCCTGTCATGCCCTTTACCAGATGGCCATTCCCCCAATAGCCACTGGGTCTCCTGCTGGCCTCCAATCTGCTAGAGGCCATCACTGCCACGATACAGCATGAGGCTGCAATCTTGTACTGTCCTAGGGTCTAAATATCTTTACTCTGGAAATGGCCTTAGAGATGATGTGGTCCATCCTCTTCATTAGGGAAGGGTTTCTCAGCCTCGGCACCATGGCTATTTGGGGCTGGGTAAGTCTTTGTTGCGGGGGGCTGTTCTGTGAACAGTGGGATGCTTTAGTAACATCCCCAGACTCTACCCACTAGAGGCCAGCAGCACCTCCTTCCTGAGTTGTAGCAACTAAAAAAATGCCTTCAGGCATTGCCACACGTCGCCGGGGAGGCAAAATCATCTCCAGTGGAGAACCACTAGTTCAGATGAAGAAAACGAGGCTGAGAGGAGAAACAGTTTTTTTCAGGACCACTCATCAGGCCTGGGCGAGAGCCAGTGCTCTTCCCACAACCTGGGGAATGAGTGCAGGCACCTTGCTGGTGTTGGGCTCCATCCCCATGAACTGGGGTTTCCGGGGGAAACGAATTCCTTTCTACCATCCACATTCCATCCCTCTCTCCAGTGGGCCTCACTCACAGAGGATACTAGTAGTCTTAGGCCGCCCCATCCCTAGTGTCTCCAGCTGATCCTGCTTAAGTACAGACCTTTGACCTTTTGTCTACCCACATATAAATTCCTGATATCTCAAGTTTGAATGAGTTTGCTTATTAGCCGCTGCAGGAATGGGGTACAGTTGGATAAAGTGTGATGATCTATTCCCCACTTTCCACCTACTTTTGCTTAGTTCCGACAAAATCTACGTGATGTTTTACATTATTGTGAGGTGCTACCAAGGACATCCATATTGGTTCACAAGGAACACCTCTGCGTCCCTGACGATGGTGACTGACAAAAGGTGCTAGGCTGAAGAGGGGCAGGGAAGTGACTGAGTGGCCAGTCAGACTAGAAGTAACAGGATCTGGCAGCTGCGGAGCTAGAAGAGGCAGTTGTGAGACCAGTTACCCCCTTATCTAGTTAGTTCCTCTTACGCCTGATAAATGGCCGAATGTGCTGTGCCAGCTCACCCTGGTTCTCAGGATTTCCATTCAGAGTTAGACTTCTGGATTCCTGTTTCTGGCTGTAAACCTGGGGCCCCTTCTCTCCTTTTTCTCTGTATGTTCAGATTATCTCTGCCACTTCATTAGAGTCTTTCCCTCTGTAATTTTAAGACTCTTTTTTCAGGGTGGAAGCCCAACTCCATTTGACAGGAACTTTGCCACTAAGATGGGCGCCAAGGCTATGAACTGGATGTCCGGGAAAATCAAAGAGAGTTACCGTAATGGTAGGTGGGGTAAGAGGGTAAGCCCCCTCCATAGAGGTTGGTTCCCCGTTATTGAGGCTTACTGACCGTCCTTTATTGCAGGGAGGATCTTTGCCAATACGCCAGACTCGGGCTGTGTTCTGGGGATGCGTAAGAGGGCTCTGGTCTTCCAACCAGTGACTGAGCTGAAGGACCAGACGGATTTTGAGTGAGTACATCTACTTCCCTGGTAGTTTCAGGATCTCCTCTTCCCAACCCGTTTGCTGTCTTCAATCCTTTTATCTTAGGACTAATACCTGTAGTTGTACCTATTTCAGATCTTAGCCCTTGCCCTAAAATCCAGCCTCTTCTACTCAACTTCTTTCCATCGGCTTTTGATAGAAGTCAGTTGGGGTGCTAAAAGGTGACATCTCATTTCTCTGTAGGCACCGCATCCCCAAGGAACAGTGGTGGCTGAAGCTGAGGCCCATCCTCAAAATCCTAGCCAAGTATGAGATTGACTTGGACACCTCAGAGCATGCCCACCTGGAGCATATCAGTCGGAAGCGATCTGGAGAAACTTCTATCTAACCCTCTTTGGAGTGAGGGTCATGGATTGTCTCATCATGGTCAGCTCACCCCCTGATAGATCCAAGTCCACGTATTCCCAAGTGTTTTAGTGCATTTTTTTTTAGGTTTCCTTTTATTCTGCAACTGTAGCCATGACCAGCTCTGGCCAGGGAGCTGGGGCAGTAGGCAGTGAGTAGAAGCTCCTTTTAGGTAGAATTTATCATAACTTCTACCCCAGCTTCATCTGTCACACAAGACTGGGCTCCTCTAGTGCACTGCTAGATTTCAGCTACTCGGTTAGACTTTTCCTGAAAATAAGCTTTATTTATTTCTTTGTGATAACAAAGTCTTGGTTCCTCTACTACTTTTACTGCAGTGACAAGCAATAGCTACACTAATAAATGCCAACTGGTCACTGCAATTTTGGTTCTCCTGTTGTCACTTGCACAAGTAGATGTCATGCTGTCAACCCTAAGGACCAGACTCTGTGCAGACACCTGGAAAAATGCAGCCCATACGATCACCCCACGTACTTCTCTCCACCTCCTGGCTTGTTTCCCACAGCAGCTCTTGGCTCTGTACATAAAGTCCTAGAACATCGTACACTGGTCCTTACCCTCACTCCACACCAGTCCCTCCCGCGTCCTCTGCAGCCATAGGATGCACTGGTCTCTCCTAAGCATGAAGTTGTGTTTCACCTTTTGCTCATATACCTATTTCCCAGGGGTGCTGCTTTCCAGCCATCCCATGATCTCTGCTCCTCTTCAGATAACTCAGGGTTCTTCCTTCTCAACTCTTCCCCTGTACTCCTTCCTAGATGAAAGGCAGACTCCATTTGTGGGGAGACACGCACATTTTGAAAGCCTGGAAAGAGACAGAAATCAGTTGGGGTGGACCTGGGCTTGGTGGGTTGGCTGAAATACTGCTTTTGAAAGTTGTCAGTTCTTATTCCGCTCAGTTTGTGTTCTGTGCCATCACAACAGCTGCTTCGTCCTCATTAGCCAAGTGACCACGTCCTGCAGTTGGTCTTTAGGAGCCTCCAAATTGACAGGATGGTGCCCTGTTGAGGCCAGGTTTAAGCAAGACCCTGGCTCTGAGCACACGCATCCATGTCCCTCCCAACCCAGTTTCCTCACTTGCTTGATGAAGCAGGAAGAGGTTCAAGGTTTTACCAGTGGTAGAGGTCAGATTAGAGCTAATATATCACTTTTGCTCGCTGTCCCAAGTATTACCTCTATACCCTGAAAACAGTTCTAAACAGTAACTGAGGCGGCTTGTCGGGAGTCCAGAATTACAGCAGCCAAATGCTCTTTGTGCAGTTCTTTACGGGGACGAGAAATTAACAATAACTATCAAGCACTGTTATCACTGCATCCTCAAACCAGCTTATGAGGAGGAGTGACAGCCCATTTCAGAGTTACGGCCAACAGGACTCCCAGGGATTAAATAACGTGGAGAAAATAGGAACAGTAGAAATCGCCAAACTTGCTTTTGGAAGTGTTTATTTCTTTTTTTTCAAGTGAGCAAAAAAACCACCAACAGCAAAAGGGCAAAAGCAGACATAGTTTTTCAAATTAGCTGTGTCAGCAGATTCCAGTCATTTTTATTTGTGGTTCCCAATCAGTTAAAAAAAAAAAAAGTTTTTCAGATTTGCATCTGGGTCATCCAAGATCAATAACAACTTGCTCTAGTTTAGGAACATGAAAAGGAAGAGTATTGTTGACTAAGTATGGTTCACTAAAGCAGTTCTTTTTTGAGTAGGTGGGCTGTCTCAAAAGCAGCTCTTATAAGGCTCTTCCCCCGCACCCTCTGCTCCCCCGATGCCTTGTACAGATCAGTAAAAAGCAAAGTTTCCAAAACAACTGAAAGGAAAATAACTCCCAACTCTGAGCAGAGTGAGCTGCTGTAGGGAAATGAAGACCTGTGGGAAAAGGCAGCCCAGCCCATCTTGTCCCCTGCTGGAGTAAACACCTTCACTGAAGGTGTGCAAACCCCTGCTAAGCCCGCTGGAGCAAACTGGCTTTCACGAAGAGAAAGAACTGCATTAGGAGAAAAGTTCTTAGGACACTGAGTTCTTAGGACTGCTCAGAACCTGCTCTCTCTTCTATGTGGAAAGCAGCAAGACAATGTTATTTTTGAAATAACGCTGCGGAACTGTAACCCTCAGGCACACCCATGGAAAAGAGGCAAAGACTGCTGTTTCCTTTGATGGTGAGAGAGGGGGCCAGTCCCTTCTGCACGCTCCATGACGTGCCACTCTAGGGAACCATCCATATCATCCAGCCCAACTGTGCATCTGCATACCATTGGAGGTTGTAGTATCTTCATCTTTGGGACACATCCGTTAGCTGGAATTTTCTTAAACTTCTTCACTGACCAGTTACAATGCTTCCAGAGGGATTCTTCGGAAATGGTAATCATGTTCCCAAAGGAAAACTAAACACACATTCTTTAAATGCTCTTCATCTTCTTAGAGAATTTAGTTGCACTGCTGACTTTTTCCCTAAAGGGGAGGGGAGGGGGAGACCTCTTCTTTTGCAGGGTGCAATATAAAAAGTCAAGTAAGCAATAAACAGAAAACAAAAGTGAGGGATTTTTTTTTTGTTTGGTTGCTTGGTTTGGGGAAGGGAGATGGTGTGGAGGTTACTGTTGTGACATGTTGCCTCTAAATACAAACCACACAACAGGAACGACTGCTTTTCCTGTTTTCCCAGACAAAGAGACTACTGCAGGGGAAACCTCCCCCAGAGTTGCCTGAGTGACGGTGCAAACGTCTCCTCCAGACTATTCCACAAGTAACAGGTATTCCTTCAGAGAAGCTGGCAGTGGAAGGCCCTTCACTGCGTCTGGCAGATACTGGAGTCCTAAACTCCGGCGCACGGCATAGCGAGAGAGTGTTTTTAGAGTTCCTGGGGCTGAGCACAGGACAGTCAGTTTTTCACACAGCTGCTGGTCTCTGGCCACTTCTCGTGGCATGGTGCCATTCTTCCTTAATTCAAAGTGTCCGACAGCTCTGTGCAGGAGCTCAAAGCAAGAGTCTTCTTTCTCTGTTCCCAGTCCCCTGACTAGCAGAGCCACCAGGCGGGAGATGGGCGTCTGGCCTTTTAGGTTGATGACTCTGACCTCCGCACCATAATCAAGAAGGATGCTGACGCTCTCAAGATTTCCCTTCATGGCGGCCCAGCTGAGCGGGGTATCATTGTTATAATCCAGGGCATTGACAGAGGCCCCACTCTCTAGGAGGGCCCGCACACACTCGGCATTGTTCTTAAAGGCTGCCCAGTGAAGTGGGGTGTCTCGGTTGCCATCCAGTGCATTGGGGTTTGCCCCATACTCCAGGAGGACCTCCACACAAGCCTCATCTTTCTCAGCTGCATAGTGGAGGGCTGTTCGATTGTAACCATCCAGGGCATTCACCTGTGAAGAGGGAGGAACTGTATTACAGTAGCTAGACCACTGAGAGGAAGATGGGTGGGCAAAAGCAGGTTGTATGTGTTTATCCATGACCTTTGCTATGTCATGTTCTGAATATGAGCATCAACAATCAATTCCCAGGGAGTCTTGGTGATCAAGAGGAGATATGACAGGAGCTTAGGAGCAAATAGGAAGCGAACGGTCTCAAAACAACCAGCACTCTATTCTGTGCATTGATTAGCTGGCCAGCTTTATTAGGTTTCTGCTATGTTCTCGTTTATTATTCATTAGGATCTCTACCATGGGGGAAGGGGTAAAGAAAGAGAAGATGAAGTCTAAATCCTCCTAACTACTCTGGAAGACATTTATTGGAAAGTAGCTTGAATATATTAGCCAGAATAAAGGTTTTGGATTATCCCAACTCACTATCCTGTGGCTAATGGCAACCAGACTGAAAAATGAAGCCAAACTCTGCCCATGTAGTTTGCCGTGTTCTTTAGCCATAGAGAGAAGCTCAAACTGTGAATCCAATCAGCCCCCTTGCAAATAAACACTGTGCAGTCACAAGAGAACCTTGATAAAAGCATGTAAAAGGAAGAACACAGGTCTTCCATTACTGGAAAAAAAGCTGACTTGCTAAAAATCAACATTACCTATAATTTCTGAAGGCTACAAAGACTACAAAACCCAAATTTCTAACTAGCATATTATCTTCCCCTCAAGATGCAATAAAAATACCCTGGAATATTTAACTGAGTTCAACTCTCTACTTAGCTAAAAAGTTTCTTCCCCCAGGGTATTTTCACCATTGACATTAATCACTGGCTTTCATTTCAGGATCACTCACAAGAGTGATGGGATAGATAACGACAAGTAGAGAACCGCATGGCTGTGTGGAGAGGATGGTGCTGGGGGCTGCCCCCTTAGCCTTACTGACCAAAGTGTCTGCGGCCTGCACACCAGCTTCATGGCATGTCTGATTCCAATTAGCGCCTCAGCATATGCAACTTCCAGGTCGCTTATAGTCAAAACTGCTTATTTACTTATTTAACAAGCACTTCTTCAGCAATTACTACATGCCAGTGTACTAAACACTTGACAACCTTATGAAGAAGATACCATTATCACCTCCATTTTACAGACAGGGAAAGCAAGGCAAAGAGAAATTAACTTGTTTGAAGTCACAGAGCTGGAAGTGACAGAGCTGGGATTCAAACCTATGAAGTCTGGCTCCAGAGTACATTCTTTTAATCATTCACTACACTATGCTGCTTCCTGCTAATGCCAATATAAATTAATCTATGTTTCTTATATTAAGATACATTAAAAAGAAGATAGGAACAAGACACAATAAATGGAAAATAATTAGTGGGGAGAAATAGCACCAGTAGCCCAATCCTGAGGAATGGATTACCTAATGAAATCTCCCGGTAACGGTGGTATTAAAAGTGCATGTCTGTTAGAGGGTGTCAATGGTTTCCATGTATTCACTTGAGGGGCCTCTGTACTTAGAGCTCCTGGACAGTCAACAGGCAACGAGAGGACTGAACGGAAAGGTAAACAACCCCAGAAGGAAGCCTGGGAGAGAAAGGGGAAATAAAACTCCCTCTTCCTGGAGCCACGGACAACTTAAGAAAGAAAGGCAAAGGAATGAAATCTTTTGGATCATTGCATAGATTTACCATTCCACTGTGCTTTAATATTGGCTATGCCAATGTTACCACAGGCTAGAAGGTGGGAAGAGATGGGAGAAGAGACAAATTTTAAGGAAATGTGAAGCTCAAGCTTTAGTGGATCATTAATGTGACAGTGTTAAAAGCTTTACCTCTGCTCCTTTTTCCAGGAGTAACTCCACACAGTCAGCGTCTGACACCATGCAGGCACAGTGCAGGGGCTTCAGTGTGCCATGGGTACAGTTCACATCTGCTCCCTATGGGCAGAAGGAAACTTCGGTCAGTGTGCTCAGCTCTGGCTCACTGCGCAGGACAAGACTCAGAACTGAGTCCAGGAGGAAAGGGCTCTAGCTCTGACCGTACTGTAAACATACTACTGGTCCGAGTTTCCATTCCTATTTCTCAAATAATATCCAAACCAAGGGAATACACTGAAGATGAAGGAAAGCAACTATCAATTCCTTAGATCAAGTTATTAAGTTTTTCTACAAGGTTAACTTGCCAGACGGTCATCTGAACATCACTGAGGACATAACCTCATGTGAAAAAGCAGCGGGAAACTTAGCATCAGGCAGAAAAGCTGGAAAAGCAATCCACTTCCTATTACCATCATGCTCTGAAAAAGTCAGGAAAGCGAGTCTGTTAGACTGAAACCAGGAGAACTGGCATGCTCTTTCTGCCATTCAACAGATGACCAAAATTACTAGTAAGGTCATCTTAAGGTTAAGTTTTTGTTTATAAACATCTTCAAAGTAGCCCCTTAGCATTGGCATTCTCTGCTATCTAGCCCCTGCTGGTACTTCTGTTTCAAATCGGACGAAAGGAGATGGGGATCCTACAGGCAGACCAAAGTCACTGAATGACTCAGCAGCAGAGCTAGAATTAGAATGTGACAAACTTCCTACTGCTGAATCCTCTGGTACCGCTTTTGCTGAGAACAATTTAACGCAGTACGACTATTTTTTCTCAAACCTGCACCACCCAACTTCGAAGCAGCAACAGAGCTGCAGGTGGTAAATAAGGATTCCACAGTTGTTGAAAAGAACGTACAAAAGTAAGCATCTGGATGCATTTTCTAGTAATCAAAAAATTATCCTGTAACTTCTCTTCAACAGGAATAATATTCAGAAAAAGATATCAAAGACCAAAGACTGTCTAGAATACTAGTCATATAACAATTGTTGACTAGCAGTGGTTAGACATGTAAGATGTTTTCTTAAGTCAAAAATTACCATGCACTTTAGGGGTTGACATTCCTTATAGAACTAGAAGTGGTAGCTGTTGTCAAGACAGATGGCAAGTGATACCTCTCCGTGTAATTACTATAAACCACAAGGATCTGAAAACCACTTCTGCTTTGCTCGTCTCCTTCCTCCCTTAGTAAAACATGTGGAGAAGACTTTGAGCTTGCTGGATCCCATATGTACCATATCCAGACAGAGATTTTACAAAGAATGTGAGACTAGGGTTATCTAGAACATACTTCATGAAGAAAATATCGGATGCACAAAGTGAAAGGGAGCAGGAAAGAGAAGCAAAACACAAGGAAAATGTATTTTCATGGTCGAGCTCATACATGTAAGAGGACTGTAAAAACTCCTTGTGATCTTGTGCTGAGTCTATGCTACAAATCTGTAATCTGTTACGATTCCCCAGGAGCTTTCCCACTTCACCTCCCACAGGACTCTCCGTCAATCCAGCACACTCACCCCTCTGATGAGGTCCTCTACATTATCATGTGGGAAGGAGCGAATGGCAGCGATTGTTCGGATTAAGCGCTCTGAGAGAGAGTATTTGCTCTGAATGCTCTGCATAATATACCACATACTGGAACTCATCAAGGCTCAGAGTATGTTCACATGCTCCAAACTGCCTGAAACAAAGAAGTTTTAGGCATACACAATATCACTGAGCATACCTGTCCCTAGGATTAGGAGTTCTCTGAGGCCTTCCCAATAGTAAAAGTAGCTTTCAAAGAGATCAATGATTAATATTTTTTCTGAATTATAAAGAAACAGATTGTAATAGTTGTTTAGGGAGCTGGGTAAACCTGGATGAAAATGCTCTGACCCTTGGCACCTCAATTCTACGCTCTGAACTAGTCTGGAACAAGATTTCCCCAAGAGCCCCCAAGACCCTCATGGAGCTCTGTGTTTACAAACCAGACTAGGCAAGGAAGGGGATTTTTTTTTTTAAGGCTGAAGATGCCACAAAACATTCTTTCCCTCCTCCGGACTCTGTGGTCTTTACTATCACCATCCTATCACTTTAGCTTACTTGTTATATTTGGCCCTGCAGTATAGTTAAGTTCATGTTGTTTCTCCTCTAAATTGAAATCAATTAGAAGGTAAGGTCCCTGTCTTCTATTTTTTTGTTCATGTAAGACCAGCCACAGAATCCCACAAAAAGCAGGTATTTAATAAATACTGGTTGATTGACTAAAGGCTATAGAAGTGATCGATACCTGTGTGAAGAGAGGGAAAAGGCTATGGAAGAAATACATCTATATTAACAATGACGAGGCATCTGTGAAACAGGTTAAAATGTCTTCAGCAAAGAAAAAAATGGGAATTATTTGAGGTGATATTCTAAAATAAAAATCTCAAAAGTATAATTAGTCATGTATATAAATTAGGAAAAATTGCAAAGTTCATACCAATGATACGTATTTGTGGTTGTAGGAAAACAAGCAGATTTAAGAGTGCAAAATGAATTAAAATTTTTAATAATTGGCCATTCATGAAAACTAAGAAATAGATTTGGGTAAATATATGTTCAAGCCACAATATGACAGAGAGTTCTAGCATGGAAGAAAATAATGCAATATACTTAAATTTAACTGAAAAAAGTTTTGGCTGCATAAGAGCCATATACTAGTTGGGGAACATTTAAAATTATAGCAAACAAGGTGGAGCATTTTCATGAAAAAGCATATATCAAAAACTGTTGAGAAAATATAGTATGCAGTATCAGCTCTCTAGGCGGAACTGCTTAGGAATATGTGTTCTAATTGAGCTCTAAGTTCCTTGAGGGTAAATATAGTGTTATTTTCAATAGTTCCTGGCACACGGCAGGTTCTCAATATTTGTTGAATTAATATAAAGATTTTTACTTTAAATCCTAAAAAATTGACAACTTGCATAATTAAATACGTTATGCATATGATGACCAGTAAGGTAAAAAAAGTAAAATTATTTTGGTCATTTCACACTACATAATTTTTGCTTTTTGTAATGGAGTATCCCCTAATGCATTATGTAATATATTATAAATTTGAGTGGTTTCTATTTTGCTAATCAGTAGCCATTTATCTGTTTAAACTATATATAGTATTAATTAATAGAATGCAAGTTAACAATGTTCAATTCATAAGTATCAATGATTCATATTGGGCATTCTTCTCCCCTATGTTATTATGAAACAAATAAGCTTACACACTTGTTTATGTCTCTCTGAAATTTTCTAGATAGTTTAGACTTGGCATGTGTTTTAATCTAACAGCCACTAAATGTAGAGACAGGGGTCTGTATCTTATACTTCTTTGTTACAAGGGAAAAGGAGAAAAAAGCAGAGATGCATTTGAACCAGAGATTCCAAGAATGGGGGCAGAAGACAGATCATCAAAAGTGGAAGGCTTAGACTGAACTGGTTCTGTTAACTGTTTCCGGACCACGGTAATCTGAAGAAACTAAACCCTGAAATCATTTTCGGAGCACTGTTGGGACTCCAGGCTAAGAACTCCTAACTCAGGACATGACCAGTGGTTCTCTGCTGTTGCATCGAAGCTCCTGGTGTAGAGTGGAACTTCGGGGCACACTGATAACATGCACTGTGGGGATGCGTCAAGGAAATGTAAACTTGACCTATCTCCAGACAGCAGCCCTTGGCGCCGTTTGACCCCAAGTGGCCCCTTTCCTCTACTGGAACTGAAAGCCCTCTCTCCCCCGGTTTTCTTTGACTTGGTATCCAGAGAAAACACAAAGGGGTTTTCTATTGCGATGCTAGAAGCAAAGTGGGAGAGAGGCGACATTCAACACCTTTGGTGCTAGTGAGGCCTCGGCTTCCGCCCAGGCAGCGAGACCCTCAGCCCAGCCAGAGAAGCCCCCCAACCCCACCACACCTGCTGGGGCGAGGTGGAGAGGGGGCGGCTCGCGGCAGCTGCGTCTTGCCGAGGCAAAGAGCCGAAGGGAAAGGGCACGAAATGCGAGGACGTGTGGTGTCACTTCCCTCACGGGATTCCCCAAAGATCGCAGCAACGCCGGCAGGTCTCCCAGAGTGGGGGGTGAAAGAAGGTCGCGCAATCTACGCCGGTGGAGCCCCGAAGGCTAACCAACCCCCGCCCTGATTCCCCCAAGGCCGGAAACCATGTCTCTGCCTCGAGGACTAACGAAACCCGAGCTGGGAATGGAGAAAGAGTTACTGGGTGTAGTGCCACGGGTCAAGGAACCTGGCTGCAGGCATTCCCTCAGCTAGGTACGCACTCACCAAACCGCGGGGCTGAGCTGGGTGGTGAAAGCCGCTGTCAAGGCGTGACCCGGAAGCAGAAGTTGTCGTCTCCAGCGGGACCTCTGTTTACAGGATGTGAAGGGTGACTGGGACGGGTGCCTGCGCACCGGCCAATGGCTGCAGGCGGGGTGCGCCTGCGCAGACTCCTGAGGCGGCTTCCGTCCTACCCAGGTAGTTAACAGATCACTCTCTTTGCCCGCCGGAGGCTTTGCGCGCAGGCGCAGTATAGCGCTCTCGGCCGCAGCCCGGGAATTTGGGTCCGCAGCGGTAGGCAAAAAGCTCACCCGGCCGGGCTCTTGGGCCGACTCTATGGGGCCGCGCCTGCTTGGACCAGGCCTGTAGTGGGTCCTTCCGTGCCCTACGCTGCCTCCCATTGTCTCCAACTGAGATAGGGACTGCGCACCTCATTTCGAGATTTCTAAACTCGCTACACTGGCTCAGTTGCTTAGGAGAATAAACTGTTAGCTAGAAGTGTTTTGGGGAAATAAAAGAGACTTCCATCATTATTCATAATATTGGAACGCATATATGCTCTTCTGAACCCTCCTGGATACTGTCCACTCTCCCTCAAAGGGAACTATAAATCACCCAAGAGGTGTAGTAGCCCAAATGTCGAACACTGAAAACGATGTACGTGTGACAGAACCCTTCCCACCCTGAGAGATGCTGACACCTCTCAGGGAGGTACTTTCCATGCAAAGCATAAACATTCGAAGCCAGCAGCACGTAGTCGTGCAGGTAAAGAGTGGAGCAGCCTACACAAGACGACTGTCAGTGCTGAGATCTACCCGGCAGCCTGTTTAACCAAAAACGCCCGACACCTACTCCCCAAATCGCATTCTAAGCAACATAATCGAATGAGTTTTAGAGGAAAGCAGGGCCCAGGCAGTTCATGAACATCATTGAGGCGATGATCAACTGGAAAAGCTCATGCCTTTTCTGAAGAGTGTGCCTCCTCTGAGTTCCAAACTCAAAAGATTTTTGCCATGCAGGAATGTGTCCCCCACCTCCTGCCACTCTATGGTGAGTCCAATTTTTCAAAAGAAGCTGAAATCCAGATTTTTAGAAAAGTGAATCCTCCCCAATTTCAAATATTGGCAACATTTTAAAAAAAGAATCATTTTGAAAGCCGGCAACATTCAGCCTGTAAGCCACCAATTCTGTACTCTGGATTAAAGGCTGCTTTGGCCATTGGCAGCTCTATGGAAGAAGGGCTTAGGGACAGCCCTCTGATTGGGATGGAGTCTGGGGGTAGACTTGAAGCTGTAGCTACATATTAACTACATTGCTTTTAATTCATAGATTTACTTAGGAAAGGTTGAAGAAATCTGAATGATATGTGGAGACTAGACAACTATCCCCCCTACCCCAACTACTGTAAGGCATTTGATCAAATTCAGTGAATGCAAACAGTTTGATCGTGTGCCCATTGCTTCTAAACCAGAAATCTATATTATTCTCTAGGGCCCTAGAGAATGTTAAACCTTCAAACACAAGGGCAAGAGATACCTGTGTTGGTGCTGATCCAAAATGGGGAAGTTCATCCTGTGAATCTAAGTCCTTCCTGGCCACCAGAAGGGAAGATCATAGATAAATCAAGTCACTACATGTCTTGTCAGACCTAACCTTGTTTCGGTCACCCCTGTGTGTGAACTGTGTGACTCACATTAATACCTGAATGGTATATTCTCCCTGGAATCCCCTTGAATCCTATATGGCTGAGAAATTAATGAGGTGAGAGGCAGATGTGTAATAAAGTCCACTGCATGATACAGTGGGCCAAGGTGTGCTAGGTCTCTCTCTCTCTAGACCCAGTAAGATGATGCTCTGCTTGGCACCACCCACAGCTTTCTCTAAGTGGAGCATAAGCTTCAGACAACTGACCTATTGAGGGGTTGGTGACTGCCTCTCTGGCCTTCATTTTATTAAGTCTAGCTCTAGTGAGTCTACCACTCTGTCTTGGAAAATATCACTGCACAAAAGAAGAAGGTCCCCACGTGTCCACAGCAGAAATGATAGGGTCAAAGGATGCAGCAAATGAAAATAGTGCACCTATTTTCCCTGCCTTGGCAGCTTTTGTTCAATGTCGTATGCCACCCAAGTGGAAAGAGAAACCAGAGTACAGAAGTACAGAAGATCTAGCTTTTGTCTTGGCTCTGAGATTGATAGTTACTTCATCCCATTTCTTTGGGCATAAGTTTTCTCATTTGAAAAGTGAGAGCATGGGCTCAAATAATCTCTGAATATCCTTCTATTTCTATAATATTTCTATAATTCTGAATCTATTTAATTCCTAAGCAAGAATTCCTGCTCCCAAAATTTTTACTCTCTCATCAGATAAGAACAACTTTATGGCTATCATAATACTACTGTATTAATGGGACCTGTGAAGCCTTAATTATAAGATGCCAAAGTCTACAAAGTTTCCATTCCATTTTTGCTTCTTCTGGTGCCTCCTTTCTAAAGCAAGGTTAAGACAGTGCCGATTCCAAGCTTCAATTTTTAAATGTTATTTGTATTACATAAATGTTCAAGCATACTGGAAAAAACTAGAGAATGAACTCCTTCTATCCCTCATCCATATTTAACATATTAACATTTTGTCAAATGTTTTAAATCTATTTTTTCTTTGTTGTTTTGTACAGCTTTAGGGTTTCTGAATAAGCTATTCAGACAATATCCACAGTTCCCACAGTCTGGGCAGAATTATTTTCTAAGAAGTTTTGATTTGACATCCTATACGTTTCTAAAAACTTGAGCTATCTCATGTTTATCCGTTTCTTCCTTGAAAAACTATGAATTTTTCCCTGGGTTCTCTATTTTCTCAAAAGTTCTTGACTGGTAAATGTTAGGGTGTATAAAATCTGGGAGACTCCTGACATCTTATAAATAAAGAATGATTAGTCTCCCAGTGAGACTCCCATAGGCCATCTATACAGATTATTTCATAGTGTCTGAAAAATCTACTGCACAATCAAAAGGGCTTCAGATCCATTAATTCACACATTTATCAAACATTTACTGGCACCTACTTTGTTCCAGGCTCTGTGCTTACAGCGCAGGGCAGACAGTGATGGAGAAACACATTCTGTTATTATCAAGGTTAGAGATGGATTTGCAAACAGTCAGTTGCCATTCAGGATAATTATTTCAACAAAGTTTTTACATACAAAGTCAATGTTGAAGAACAGTTCTACTTCACAGTGAGATCAAGAGAATAGAGAGAGAAAGGGCTGTTGAAGGGGTTTCTTGAGGAGCAATTTGTTATGGTGTTCAGTTCCCACTCCCTTCCCACCCAGAGGGAGAGTTAGTGCTGGTGCTGCATCCTTATCCTCGAGCCCAGAGAGGGGCTTCTGTGGGACCAGAGAGGTTGGCAATTGTTTCCCATCGTTGTAAAACACAGAGAACTATACCAGCACTTGCCTATAATTTAAAGGCAGTAGCCACAAAGCAGAGGTGGATGCTTTGGGATCCCAGAACTCCCAGATCCGATAGGGATGACGAATGGATAAATGTTTCCTAGGACCAGATGTGGGCCATATAGAAGACAGTCAGCATGGTGTTGCCTTTGGTTTATTCAAAAGGACTGTCTAGAGGTGTGGAGGGATCCAGTGACCAGAAACTAGAGATGAACAAATATAGGAATCCTAGAATACACAGAGGTTGTCACAGGCAACCACCTGAATCTGTTTAGGCCAAAAGGACTGAAGTGAGAGGTCTCTGATGATAGGATCTCCAAAGAACCTTTAAAAGCACCCTACAAGAAAAAGTCAACTTACATCATCTGCCAGACCCAGGCAGTACAGATCTATCATATGTCCTCAGGGCACCTAGGACACTTTTACACAGCAGGTCAAACAGCAGTTAGCTAGTGGGGGGAGGAGATAAGTTAAAGAAAAAGATGAAGGCAGGCAGCCACCAGCTACAAGAGGCCTTATGTGAGGGAGGGGGAGGAGGAGAAGTCTTAAACTAGTGCCTTAGAATGAGGACTGAAGTATTTGATTACCATCTTGGACTGGAAACATTCTAATTACCAAATCAAGACTCTCTTTCTTGACTTAGAATGACACACTTAAAGGATTGTCAGTTACCAAAGAATGAAACAAAAAGTCAGGGAATCTGCCTAATTTTCCACTCAGGGAAAATTATAGGGGAAGATCATCCCCTCCATATATCTCTATATCTCTATATCTCTATATCTATCTATCTATCTATCTATCTATCTACCTATCTATCATCCCCTCCATATCTATCTATGTATCTATCTATGTATCTATGTATCTATGTATCTATGTATCTATCTATCTATCTATGTATCTATCTATCTATCTATCTCCGTACCCAGCATGGAGCCTAATGCGGGGCTTGAACTCATGATCCTGAGATCAAGACCTAAGCTGGAATCAAGAGTTGGACACTTAACTGACTGAGCCACCCAGGTTCCCCGCCCCTGGGAAATTTTAAAAGATGGTAAAAGCCAAAAACTAAAATGGTATTTTGATTACATCCCATGAATTTTGCATTCGACATTCCAGTCCCATGTCTATACATTTTAGTTTGTTATTTGAGATCATCATGCTTTGATATAAGTGAGTTGTTTTTTGCTTGTTTTAAATATGTTGTGTCTCTCATAAGACTTTAAGGTCATTATTTTTTCTTCTCTCCTCTGCTAATTTCAGTTCTGCTCTCAAGAAGTGTTCATTAGACAGTGCTGACTGACAGTACAGCTAGTGTTCCTATTTTCAGACCTTGGCACGGACCTGAACTAGAAATTTGATAATGCTGGTTCGCTTGTAATGATTGCTGCCATTACTGTTCAACATGTATTAGTGTCCAGGATCCGGGTAGATGCCATTGAGGTGTCCCAGCTTACAGATCTGGGTGTCTTGCTTTTTGAGCTTTGTGGCTACCTCACAGCCACAGGCTTTTGTGAAACTCCTTTTTTGGAGTGAAAAACTCCTATCTTCACCTGCTGGTTCCAAACCCTTTCCTGATTTTGAGTGCAACCCTCTAGAGTGACCAGGTACTAGAGAAGAGGAATTCTGTCTTGCAACCTCTGTAAGTGGTAACCTGAAGCCTTTCCCAACAGTTCTCTGGCTTCTGGCCAGAACTTATCAATTACTTTTCTGTCTAAAAAGCACTCATCTTTCTTCTGGGGCCACTTAGCTAATGTTGATGCAAAGTTTTCCTGACACCCGTCCTAGAGAAAGGTGACTTAAGAAGTGTTTCCTTCCAAATGAACTCTTCTCTGGTCACCAAAGAGGGGGGGAAAGAACCAAAAGGAGGTTTGTGATACCCTAAGAGTGAAATAGAGAGAGGGGATCAGTCAAAATTAACAAAGTAGGATGAAAAAATAAGATCTAAGTGTAAGACTAGTTAGGAAAATTAGCTTTGCTTCATTAATATAATAGTGTATTTTCTCTCTACTTTGAATTTCTTCAATTTTTAGGGTTATTGTTTATTGCCTGTCCCTTATTAGAAACAACATAATATGCAAACACTGTAGGGACCAAGTTTCCAGTTCTGATATTAGTTCTAGTAACTTTGCCTGTCTAAGCAAGTTCCATTATCTAAGCACCAATTTACTGATATGTACAACCTGATGAGAGTAACAACACTTACCCCAAGAGTTAGTTTCACAAAACTTAGATCACATTGGTGAAAACTGGTTTTGTAAGCTATATAAATGTTGGTTCTTACCTATGTCATCTTTGTAATATTTTGTATTTGTCTGGTCCTCCCAGTTACACCATAAGCACCTCGAAGGCAGAGATTTCGATTTCCGCACTCACCCTCCCTCCCCCATAGCACAGTCCCAAACACACAGTAGGTATTGGATACATGCAAATGGAATTGAACTAAAGTGAACCGACCTCCCAAACAGGAATAGTGGAATGCCTCTAGGTACTGGTCCTTGACCCTGACAAAGAAGTGAGAAGTTACATTTAAAAGGAAATTTGAAAAGGAGCTTTGGAAATAGAGCAAAGGAAAAGAAAAAAAGTTCAGAGAAATATAAGCCTTGTGAAGCTTTTTCTACACTTAAACTTTGTCCTAGAGAAAGTAGTTCAGCAGAGAAAAGAACAGTATTAGTGTGCAGCAGGGGTAGTCTCCCAAGATGTGTCATCAGGATTAAACAAGGACTTCTTTCAGAAACTGCTCAAAGGCAGACATGCTCCCAATATTCAAACTCTATTCCTTTTCTTTTTCCTTTTAACTTTCGCCAAGGCTCATGGAAATCTATGAATCGCCACTTCTTGAAAGTTAGCTTTTCGTCAATATTTTATTATTTTTCGGCCTTTAGGTTACCAATATTTTCCAAAATCAGAATAATTTTAAAACATTTTGAGACTTTGTAGAGAAAGAATGCCTAAAGGATTTTTTGGGGGGGAATGCAGTAAAAATACAAATAACAATGTTAATAATAGTATTTAAATTACATGTACATAGATACTGTTTTTCCTAGAACGTGGGCAGTTACAGCTAAATCACCTCGCAAACCAAGGCTGAAATAGACAAACTCTAGCAGGAGGGATTTCAATATTGTTCAAGGAAGGGAAATTAACAGAAGAAATGCTCACTTTTCTGGTACCACTGGGTGGTCTAGACTGATGTGGAGAGTTCTACTAGCAAGGAATGACTGGATTCTCTGAATCAATTTCAGGGACTTGAAGCCATCTAACTGTTAATTTGAGAATTTTGTGCTCTCTTGAGGCCCATGCTATTTTTAGCAGGAGAAAGTCTCCCCCTAGAGGGGAAACAGAGAATTTGTTCCTCAGGCTTCTTGCTCAGAATTCAGTAACTTGTTCTTTGTTCGTTCACTCATCATTAATCCATTCATTCAGTAAATATTTATTAAATTCTGTTACTGTGCTGTTCCTTATGATAGATGCTGAAGATACAGCTGAAAATAAGATCAACATGGTCCCTGCCTCCAGGAAAATTGTAGTTAGTGTCAGAAATAAACATTAGGTAAAGAATCACAAAAATAATCACAGTAGTGATAAGTTCTATAAAGGAAAGGTATGAAGGATAATACGACCATTCAATAGAGAGCCTCAATAAGACTGGGAGGTAAAGGAAAACTGCCCTGAGCACGGATTTGGAAAACGAATAGATATAACCAGATCAAAGCTGTCTATCAGAGGTGTGGGGAGTGGGCCCTCCAGCAAATGGTCAAGAGTACTCGAAGACTCTTGGAGGGAAGAGGCTTAGGAAGTTGGAAGAAGAGTATGAGGCCAGAATGATAAGGAAGCAAAGGGCACAAGTTAAGGCTGGAAAGGTATAGATGCTCCAGATCAGCCAGGGTCTTCGTGGACATATTAAGGATTCTAAACTTTATTCCAAAAGAAGAAGAAGCTATTGATAGGTTTTATACAAGTGACACAATCACATCTGTGTTTTTGAAGGATCACTTTGACTTTCTGATGAATGGATTATAGAAGGAGCAGAGTAAAGATTTAAATAGGAAAGATAGCAATTAAGGGATCTAGGCAAGAAGAGATAGGGACTTGGACTAGGGTGGTGGCCACATAAAGGGAAAGAAGTGAGTGAATTTGAAATATTTTAGTCAGAATTGATAGGGCTTAGTGACTGACTACAAACTGAAGATGAGGGGGTATAGTTTGCTAATAATGACTCTTAGATTTTTCCTGTATGCTCCTAGATGAATTACAAAGGTAAGAACTTGAGAGGAAGCGCACGTGCGTGCGTGTGTGTGTTGGGGGGGGAATCTGATCAAAGATCCGTTTTTAAAATATTTATTAAGGCTCGTACTAAATGTCAGGCATTGTGGTTGGCACTAGACACTGGAAATTAAAAAGTGGAGGCAATACAGGATTCCTGTCCATAAGAAACTTTTGACTAATGGAAGGTAATGATAACATTAATGAGTTATTTCAATATTATTCAGCTATGCAGGAATAAATGTCATCCAGTAGAAGCCCAGAAAAGAGACAACTTAGCACAAACTGGGGGCTCAGAGAAAAATTTTTAAAGAAGATTATAACTGAACAAAAACTTGAAGGATTAGAAAAAGTAAATAAGGTAAAGAAAGGTGGAAGTTTTTTTCTTCAGGAAAAAGAAGGAATAGATTACTTAGACCAGCCATCTGCTGAAAAAAATTAAAATATTGAATAGAATATTTTTTAAAAATCTCCCTAAAAATTATCCAAGATGTTTCAAATAGGTTTCTTTAAAGACAACTTCAAAAAGCCTTTAATGAGGGGCGCCTGGGTGGCGCAGTCGTTAAGCGTCTGCCTTCAGCTCAGGGCGTGATCCCCGTGCTCTGGGATCGAGCCCCACATCAGGCTCCTCCGCTATGAGCCTGCTTCTTCCTCTCCCACTCCCCCTGCTTGCGTTCCCTCTCTCGCTGGCTGTCTCTGTCAAATAAATAAATAAAATCTTTAAAAAAAAGTCTTTAATGAAATAAATACAACCTTGAAACCAAAATCCGATAAAGATTGTACAAAAGAGAAAGCTACAGATGAATCTCATTCACGAATATCAATGCAAAAATCCCAAATAAAATATTAGCAAATAGAATCAAACAACATGATATGTCATGACCAAGTGAAAATTGCTTTAGGAATTTAAAGATGGTTCAATGTTAGAAAATACATTAATATATTTATTAATATTATTATATATAAGAAGAAAGGTCTTGCAATTATCTCCATAGATTCTGGAAAAATATCTAAGAAGATTCAAGATGTATTCCTAATAAAAATAATTTTCAAAAGAGGGATAGAAGAGTATTTTCCTAATATCATAAAGCATCTTGCTTACCAATATCTTACTATTTTTATGGGAAAACACTGGAGGCATTCTTGCTAATGTCTGAAACAAAACAATGATGTCCACTCTATTACTATAATATCTAACATGGTGTTGGAGGTATTTGCCACAGCACTGATACAGAGAAAGCAATTAGATGTATGAGAATTGTAGAAAATATAATCATGTGTCTAGAAAATGAAAGTAAAGCAATGGGAAAACGACTGAAAATAAAAAGATAATTCAGTAAGGTAGCAGGATATAAAAGCAATTGACAGAAGTCAGAAGCCTTCATACATACAGGAAAACTTTATAATACTTCCCCAAAACACAAAAGTAAACTTGAACAGATGGAAGACATACCTTAAGTTAATTTGTAAATTTAATATAATTTCTATAAAAATTCTAACAAGTTTTTTGTTTGTTTTTTAGTTAAATTGATTCTTTTTTTTTTTTTTCAGTTTGTATTTTTTATTTGAGAGAGAGAGAACGCTCTCTCACCAGCTGAGGGGATGGGCAGAGGCAGACTCCCC
Source organism: Ursus arctos (assembly GCF_023065955.2). NCBI lineage: Eukaryota > Metazoa > Chordata > Mammalia > Carnivora > Ursidae > Ursus > Ursus arctos. The sequence goes on from NW_026622941.1 coordinate 38,685,767, forward strand.
ACTGAGCAGGGAGCCCAAAGCAGGCTCCACACAGGGCTCAATCCCAGGACCCAGGACCCTGAAGGGAGATGCTTAACCAACTGAGCCACTCAGGCGCCCCTAGATAAATTGATTCTTAAGTTCATATCGAAAAAACGAAACAAGACTTTCCAGGAAAAACCCTGAAAAGAAGAGCAATGGGGAGGGGCCAGTCTTACCAAACATTTAAAATACTATAAAGCCTTCACAATTAAAAGTGTATAACTGGTACATGACTAGATAGTTACACTAATGAAACATAATAGAAATCCAGTAGATAATTTAATATATGATAAAGATATTGCAAAACAACGAAGAAATGGACTTTTAATAAAGGTTGCTGAGACAACTGGGTACCATTTGAACATAGGTAAGATTGGATTCATAGCTTATACTGCACACCATGATAAACTCTGCATGGATTAGTTAATTAAACATAACAAAAATGGAAACCCTAAAAATAAAAAAGAAAACATGGGTAGATTTCTGTATAATCATCACACATGGGAGTGGTGAGGAAAGCATTTCTGTGACTTGAAATCTAGAATCAATAAAAGACAACTTCTATTACATAAACATTTTTTGAAATTGCATGACCCAGATACCACAACTAAGGCCAAAGACAAATGATTCACTGGACAAAATATTTGTGACTTAAACCACAGGAAAAAGTTAATCTCCTTAATATAAAAAGAGAGCCTAGAAATAAAAAGATAAATTCAGTGGAAAAATGAGTATAAGACATAAACATAGTTAAAAATTCATGCCCTTAAAGTAGTAAAACATACTCAACTCGTTAAAAATGAAACCAAAAAAAGAAGCAAATTACATTACATTGAGATAGCATTTCTTACTGTGTTGGCAAAAATCCAAAAGTTTGAGAGCACATTGTTGCCAAAGGTCTGGTAAAAGAGATATACTGATAAGGACCAGTGGAAGTTTAAAATGATATAGCCCTCAAGGAGGGAAATTTGGTGCTATCTAGCAAAATTACAGATAGAGGCAGTCACCTTTAACCCAGTAAGAACATTTTCTAGGAATCTATCCTAAAAGTACATTTGCACAAATTCAGAATGATATATGCACAAGGTTATTCAATGTGGCATTATTTTTAATGGCAAAAGACTATAAATATCCCAAATGCCATTAAGAGAGAGGAACTGAATAGTTAAATAAATTATAGTACACAGTGGACGTAGTCATACAGACATAGGAATATTTCTTTGCATTGCTATAGAATGATTGTCATAATAATATTATGTGAGGCAAGGTGCAGAGCAGTGTATGTGGTAGCTACTTTTTGTACAAAATTAGACATTAAAGAATAATCCAGAAACTAATAAAAATGGTTATTTGTAGGAGGTGGGGATGGGGAACAAGGATCAGTGGGTAGGATTGGAAGAGAGTCCTCTAAGTATACCTTTTTTTGTAGTTTTAACTTTAGAATCATGTAAACTATTTTACATTTTGAAAAAGTAAATTAAATCAAAAAGAGAAAAAAAGAGCTGTCCCTAAAATTGAAAACAAATTAAATAAACCTAAACGTGTGATTGGTAACACAACCCCCCCCCCCAAAAAAAAAGATTTATTTCACATGACTTTTGAACACAGGACTTTGTCATTTCTTAGTGGGATATATCCTAATAACAAAACAAACTTTTACGAAGAATCTTAAACTTCATTCTGTAGTTTTATTGTTAATACCAATACTGGTATTGTGAAACATTTTATGTATATTATAGGATAAAGCAAATAAGTTCAGTGTAAGAAGTGATAAAAATGTAAAATCAAATAAGTGAAAAATCAAGTGTTCAAATTAAATATGCAAGCTAGAGGTATTCTGAAGAAGGCAATCATCTCACTGAAGAATATGAACAAGCTGAATGATGTGGAGCTATGGATGAATCTTTGAATGAGGAATCATAGAAGACTGTTCTTCAGTGCCCAAGGCTGATGATTCCCCAGACAACTTCTGTGAAGCTGATGACATATAATATCCTGATACTGAATATGTAAATTGTTCTTAATTCTTGAACATTACACAGTTAAAAGGGACCAGATGCTTAGAAGATAGGGGATATCATCATCTATGACGAAAACTGTTTCAAGTCACAATTTAAAACCTTTAAATATTTTAGCTTCTGTTCAAGGGAAGTGTGAAGAGAACATTTTTCACAGATGGTCTCCATGTACAAAAAAGGGGAGGCGGCATTTAACAAACTATTCTCTGGACAGCCTGCAAGCATTAATGTGCCTCTGAGTAAAAGATAGTCTTCACACTATACCTGTTTGGAAAAGAAATGAGGATGTGCATTACAGAATTTCACCAGCGCGTTTGATGGCATTTTCAAGAACTTGTATTTTCTCTACTTAAAAGAATTAAGGCCTTTATCTAAAGTGCTACCATTCTCTGAGCACCCAGATTTTCAACTGTTTAGTGAAAATGAAGTTTAAGATTCAGAAGACAATGTTACTCTTGGAAATACTTCATAAAGTTAAGTAATTTCTCTTACATTTTTATAAGAATTATTATTACTTTTTGCTTGGAATAAAAAAAGAAGCTAACTAAAGGCAGACTTTAGGCTGCATTATAGAAATGTTTAAAAAATTATGGGTTGTATTTGTTGGTTTAAATGTCAACTGTGGGAAAATATTCAGATTCAGGGTTTGGGTACTGCTTTGAAGGCCTTTTATTCAGAGAAATTGATAGCAAATATAGCAGAAAGTGGGCCCACTTAGAATTCCATCTAACCAGACAAGAAATAGTATCATTGTTTATTGTAATTGAAAGAATTTCTACAAGGGTGAAAGAAATGGAAAGCTTCAGGACCTTGTTGCAAAATATTCATTAAAGAAATGAGTTGAGGGGTGTCTGGGTGGCTCAGTCTGTTAGGCATCTGCCTTCAGCCCAGGTTATGATCTCGGGGTCCTGGGATTGAGCCCCGCATTGGGCTCCCTGCTCAGTGGGGAATCTGCTCCTCTCTCTCCCTCCCCCCCCATGCTCTGTCTGTCTGTCTCTCATAAATAAATAAATAAATAAATAAAATCTTTAAAAAGAAGAAAAAAAATGAGTTTAAATGTACCTGTCTCTGGACATGTCCATGGAGGCCAAAGAGTGGAATAGTAAGACAGTTTGAAGTCAAACCTCTTACATAAAGTCACTTCTTATTAAAGGAGAATTATATTGTTTAAGTAAATAGTTTTATTCTGTGACTTATTGAATTTAAATATGTAAAATATTATTGTGAGTCAAGTAATATCTTGATAACATGGCACAAATTTTAAAGTTTAATACTGAACAAAATCATGATTATCAAATTTAAAATATTTTTAAATTTTCACAGGAGGAAAGATAGCAAATTATAGACTGTAGAAGAAAAGATTAGAGAACTTGAAGACCTAGAAATAGGAACTTGTAAAAATGAAGTACAGAGAGAAAAAAGGCTGAAAAAGAAAGGATCAGGGCTAAAATGATCTATGAAATATACCCAGCAGCTTAACACACATGCAACTGAAGTTTCAGGAGTTGGGAAGCTAAAAATATATTCAAAAATAAGTGGCTAAAAAATTTCCAAATTTGAAGCTCATGAAATCTAGGCAGAATAAACAAAGAAAACATGCCAAGGCATGTCCTAATCAAACTGCTAAAATCCAAGGGTAAAAAAAAAAATTTCTAAAAGTAGCCAGATAAAAAAGACGTATTACACATAGAGCAAGGATTGGCAAACTATGGCCCATGGGACAATGGCCCACCGGCTTGTTTAGGTAAATCAAGTTAGTTGGAACACAGCCCCACTCATTTATGTATTAGCTAGGGCTGCCTAGTGCTCCATTGGCAGAGTTGAGTAGTTGCAACAGTCTAAAAGGCTTTTATGGTTTGCAAAGCCTAGAAGATTTATTATCTGGCCCTTTCCAGAAAACTTTACCATTCTGTTATAGAGGAACAAAGAAAATAATGCCAGCAGATTTCTTATAAAAGCTATGCAAGGCAGAAGACAAGGTCAACCCAGAAGTTTTTGCTTAGCAAAAATATCTTTCAAAAACAAAGGGAAAATAAAGACTATTTTAAACAAACAAAAGACGAAATGTTAAAAGGAAGCTCTTCAGGCAGAAGAAAAAAAAACATGAAAATTTGGATCAACACAAAGGAATAGTGAGTGTGAGAAGTGGTAAAATGTAGATAAAATATAAAAATATTTTTCCTACGTATTAGTCTCTTGAAAAGATAAACAACTAAAGTAAAAATAAAAAAAACGCACTTGAGATTTTAGCATATGTAGAAGTAATATATACCATGACAAAAACACAAAGGATTTAAGGGAGGAAATGAAAAATGTTACACTATTTGAAAGTGGGCTGTGATAAACTGAAGTGTATATTATAAACTCTCTAGCTCCACTGTCCAATACAGTAGCTACTTGCTATATGTAGCTATTTAAATTAAAATTAAAATTTGAGAAAATTAAAAATTTAGTTCCTTAGTCATACTAGCCCCACTTAAAATATTCAGTATCCATATGTGGATAGTGGCCACCATACTGAGCAGTGCAAATTAGAACAATTCCATCATCACAGAAAATTCTTTTGGAAAGAACTGTTCTAAAGCAATACTAACACCAACAGGGCAAAAGAAAGAAAAGAGAAAAGAGGAAGAGCTAATAAGTCAGTACTGGAGGTAAAATGGAATCATTTTAAAATTCAATTAATGTAAACACTGGAATGGAAATAAGGAAAAGAAACAGAACAGATGGGACAAACAAAACAAATAGCAATATGATAGATTGAAAACCAATCTTACCAATAATTATAATAAATGTAAGTAGTCTAAATATCCCAATTAAATGATAGAGATGGTCAGGTTAGATAAAAAGTAAGACCCAAGCATATTCTAAATATAAAGGCATGAATATGACAGAAGGAGAAAAGTGGAGAAGATATGCCAGGCAAACACTAATTTAAAAAAAGCTGAAATGGCTTCATTAACATCTGACTAAATAAATATTAGAGTAATGGATATTACCAGGAATAAGGAAAAGTCATTTCATACTGATAAAGTGGTCAATTCAGCAAAAGGACATAATAATCCTAAATTGTCAAACACCTAATAAAGAGTTTCAAAATATAGGAAGCAAAATCTAACAGAAATGAGAAATAGATAAATCTACAAATACAGTTTAAATCCAAATATTAATCTTATTGATATTAAATATTAGACTAAATGCTTCAGACAAAAGACAAAGGCTGCCAAAATGGATAAAAAGCAAAAATCTGACTATATGCTATCAACCAGAAATATATTAAAACTTAAGGAAACAGGCTGAAAGTAGATGGATGGAAAGGGATACATCATGCACCCCATTCAAAAGAAAGCAGGTGCAGCTATATTAATGTCAGTCAAAATTTAAGACAAAAGCATAATTGTGAAGAAGAAGATCACCGAATAATGCAGATGATTCAATTAACTAGAAGTTATGACAATTAAAAAATTAGATTACACTTATAGCATCAGAATATATAAAAAAATTATTAGAAAGATAAATTCACAAATATAGTAGATTATAATAACCCCTTGTTACTAATTTTTATGTAGGTAGAAAAATCATAGATATAGAAAATTTTTATAAACAGCTTATACATTTGTTTAAAAATTTGTACTAATGGATATATCTAAAACTTGCAACCAACAAATGCGAAAGACATATTCTTTCATTATATATATGTAATGATTATAAATAAAAACTTGCCTATTAGGCAAATTTCAACAAATTTTGAAAAGTTGATATTGAACAGGAGGTATTCTTCAACTACAATGAATTTAAGGTATTAATCAATAACAAAAAGACAATCAGAAAATTCTCATGTTTGGAAATTAAGAAATATGTATTTATTCAACGAATATTTAATGCCTGCTTACTATGAGCCAGGCACTGTTCTAGGCACTGGGATTATATCAGAGAGAAGGTAATAATTAGAAGTCTCACATACCAAGTGTTGGAGAGAATATGGAGTAACGAGAACTTCTGTCGTGCTAATGGAGTATAAATTATTACAACCACTTTTGAAAGCAATTTGGTATTTTCTAGTGGAGCTGAAGATAAGCATACCCTATGATCAGCAAGTCCATCCATATGTATAAACTTTAGAAAACTACTTTAGAAAAGCTTGTTATGTGTACCATGACACATTTACTAGAATATTCATAGCAGTATTTGCTAGTAATAGCCTAAATCTGAAAACGACTGAACTGTCTATCAACAGTAGAATGCAACTGTAAATACAGATATTTATGCATTGCAGTATGTTCATATAACAGAATACAGTAGAACAATGAAAATGAATGAAGCACAGGTACCTCCCAAAACACTGATGACTTTTACAAATTTAATGTTGTGAAAAAGAAGCAGGACATAAAACACTAAAAAATAAATTGTGTGATTCCATTCATATAAAGTTCAAGAGAATAAAGTCCTTGTGATTCCATCCATATAATGTTCAAAAACAGGCAAAAGCACACTATATTGTTTAGGGATGTGTAAATATGTGATAAACTATATAGAAAAGTGAAAAATTATTATCATGACTATCAAGATAGTGGGTACCCATAGGAAGGAAAGAGTTTGACTCCAGCGTGGCAGTGGGGGACTTTCGGGAGGGGAGGGAAGATGATTGCAGTATCTGTTTCCTAGATAGTGATCTATTGCCTTTGTTCATTAAATTGTACATGTATATTTACTTGTATGTATTTGTGTTATATTTCACAACAGATAAAGGTCCAAAAATAAAGGGGAAAAAAAAACCCAAGAAAGGCATTAAACGTAGAGGACAGTGTGAATAAATGTAGGGTGGCATGAAAGTGTGCTGGGTGCATGGAAACTACAAGCAGATTTATGCATCTGGAAGGTAAAAAGTGGAGCAGAAAGTGGTGAAAAAAAATGAGGTTGGAAGCTATGGAAGCCTTTGGAACATTTAAGCTGGGCTGTGATAAGGCTCAAATCTGAATTTTAGGTAGATTCCTCTAACTGCTATGGGGGAGAAGGATGCACAGGGAGCAGAGAGAAGGGAAGGAGCAGAGGAAAGGCTGAGAGAAAGGAGCTATTACAATCCTCTGGGCATGAGATAGCAAGGGCCTGAAGTATAGTACTGCTTATAGAAATGGAGAGGAGGGGGGCGCCTGGGTGGCACAGGGGTTAAGCGTCTGCCTTCAGCTCAGGGCTTGACCCCGGCGTTCTGGGATCAAGCCCCACATCAGGCGCCTCCGCTATGAGCCTGCTTCTTCCTCTCCCACTCCCCCTGCTTGTGTTCCGTCTCTCGCTGGCTGTCTCTATCTCTGTTGAATAAATAAGTAAAATCTTAAAAAAAAAAAAAAAAGAAATGGAGAGGAGGAAATGGATTAGAGAAGTATCTGTGTACATTCTTGTAATTTTCCTATTTTGAAAAACACAGTCACTTCAGGGCTCTTCTACCTTTGGGTTTGTGGTTAAAACGTGGATAGTATGGTGCCAAAATATGACAGAGCTAGTCTCAAGCATATATAAATCTATTTCTTTCCAAGCTAAACTCAGACAAGTAAGACTCTCCCAGTTTTCAAGTTCTCTGAGCAATTGAGGTTCCTTCATCTCAGATATCCATCACTCTCAAGAAGCCCTTTAGGTAGTATAGACATTTTAACAATGTTTGTACTTCCGATCCATGAGCATGGAATGTTTTTCCATTTCTTTGTGTCATCTCCTATTTCTTTCATTAGTGTTTTATAGTTTTCAGAGTACAGGTCTTTCACCTATTTGGTTAGGTTTATTCCTGGGTATCTTATGGGTTTTGGTGCAATTGTAAATGGGGTCAATTCCTTGATTTCTCTTTCTGCTGCTTCATTGTTGGCATATAGAAATGCAACTGATTTCTGTACATTGATTTTGTATCCTGCGACTTTAGTGAATTCATGTGTCAGTTCTAGCAATTTTTTTGGTGGAGTCTTTTGGGTTTCCTATACAGAGGATCATGTTGTCTGCAAATAGTGGAAGTTTGACTCCTGCCTTGCCAATTTGGATGCTTTTATTTCTTTTTGTTGTCTGACTGATGAAGCTAGGACTTCCAGTACTATGTTAAATGATAGTCATGACAGTGGACATTCCTGTCTTATTCCTGACAATGGAGGAAAAGCTATCAGTTTTTCTTCAATGAGGATGATATTAGCTGTGGGTCTTTCATACATGGCCTTTATGATGTTGAAGTATGTTCCCTCTAGCCCTACTTTGTTGATGACTTTTATAAAAAATGGATGCTGTACTTTGTCAAATGATTTTTATCGCATCTATTGAGAGGATCATATGGTTCTTATCCTTTTATTAATGTACTGTATCATGTTGATTGATTTGCAAATATTGAACCACCCTTAAGGCCGAGGAATAAATCACACTTGATTGTGGTGAATAGTTCTTTTAATGTACTTTTGGATTTGATTTGCTAGAATCTCGTTGAGAATTTTTGCATCCATGTTCATCAGGGATATTGGCTTATAATTCCCCCCTTTAGTGGGATCCTTGTCTGGTTTTGGAATCAAGGTAATCCTAGCCTCATAGAATCTACACATTTAATGCAATCCCTATCAAACTACCACCAGCATTTTTCACAGAGCTAGAACAAACAATCCAAAAATGTGTATGGAACCACAAAAGACCCTGAATAGCCAAAGCAATCTTGAAAAAGAAAAGCAAAGCTGGAGACATCACAATTCTGGACTTCAAGGTATATTACAAAGCTGTAGGCATCAAATATGGTACTCACACAAAAACAGACTCAGATACTGGAACAGAATAGAGAACCCAGAAATGGGCCCACAGATATATGGTCAACTAATCTTCAACAAAGCAGGAAAGAATATCCTGGGGAAAAGACAGTCTATTCAATAAATAGTGTTGAGAAAACTGGACAGCAACATGCAGAAGAATGAAAATGGACCACTTTCTTACACCATACACAAAAATAGACTCAAAATGGATGAAAGACCTAAATGTGAGACAGGAAACCATCAAAATCCTAGAGGAGAACACAGGTAGCAACCTCTTTGATCTTGGCTGTAGCAATTTCTTACTAGACAGGAGGCACAGGAAACAAAAGCAAAAATGAACTATTGGGACCACTCTTCAAGATAAAAAGCTTCTGCACAGCAAAGGAAACAATCAACAAAACTAAAAGGCAAGCTACAGAATGGGAGAAGATATTTGCAAATGACATATCAGATAAAGGGTTAGTATCCAAAATCTATAAAGAATTTATCAAACTCAACACCCCAAAAATAGATAATCCAGTTAAGAAATGGGCAGAAGACATGAATAGACATTTTTCCAAAGAAGACATACAGATAACTACCAGACACATGAAAAGATACTCAACATCACTCACCAGGGAAATACAAATCAAAACCATGATGAGATACTACCTCACACCTATCAGAATGGCTAAAAAAATTAATAACACAGGAAACAACAGATGTTGGTGAGGATGTAGACAAAGGGGAACCCCATTACACTGTTGGGGGGAATGCAAACTGGTGCAGCCACTCTGGAAAACATAATGGAGGCTCCTTAAAAAGTTAAAAATAGAACTACCCTAGGACCCAACAATTGCATTAGTAGGTATTTACTCAAAGGGTACAAAAATACTGATTTGAAGGGGCACATGCATCCTGATGTTTATAGCATCATTATCAACAATAGCCAATTTATGGAAAGACGCCAAATGTCCATTGACTGATGAAAGGATAAAGATGATGTGGTCTATATATACAATGGAATATTAGCCAACAAAAAGAATGTAATCTTGCTATTTGCAACAACATGGATGGAGCTAGAGTGTATTATGCTAAGCAAAATTAGTCAGAGAAAGACAAATACCACATGATTTCACTCATATGTGGAATTTAAGAAACAAAACAAGATGAACACATTGGGGAAGGAAAAAAAAAAGAGGGAGGCAAACCATAAGAGACTCTTAACCATAGAGAACAAACTGAGGGTTGCTGGAGGGGCTGGGGGGATGGGCCAAATGGGTGATGGAGATTAAGGAGGACACTTGTGATGAGCACTGGGTGTTACACATAAGTGATGAATCACTAAATTCTACTTCTAAAACCAATAATACCCTATATGTGAACTAGCTAGAATTTAAGTAAAAACTTGAAACATGGAAAAAAAAAAAAGAAGCAGCCCTTTAAAAATTTGACTTACATGCATCATCCACCTTTTGCCCTCACAGTGCATCAGGGAATGATGCTGCTGTCTATCCTCTGTGCTATCCTTCTTTCTTGCCTTTCTTTCTCTCTCACATCTCTGTTGATTATTTCCTTTCTTTCATTAGACGTTAGATTCAAATTATACCCCAGCATCACCTCCATGCTCCATCTCTAAAGAACCTTTCTCCATAATCACTGTTTCCAATGAAGAGAATTTTCCCCCAAACACTAATAAAAGTCCAAAAGTGTGAAGCAGAGGGGACTCAGGTCTCACAGACCTCATTACAATTAAACACCAGGAATTCCAATGTTCTAATCATGTGAAATTGTGGGCAGTTTATTATCTATCACACCTGGAGGGGCCTTGGATGGTACTCATTGTTCTGCAGAGCTGCAAAAGCCACTAATGCCATTGGTAAGAGGGAACTGATTTTTTTTCATTGTTTACATTCAGGTTTTTTTTCTTTTATCAACATATAATTTATTATTTGTTTCAGGGGTACAGTCTTAAACAGTCTTAAACAATTCACAGCACTCACAATAGCACATACCCTCCCCATTGTCCATCACCCAGCCACCCCATCCCTCCCACCCCCCTCCACTCCAGCAACCCTCAGTTTGTTTCCTGAGATTAAGAGTCTCTTATGGTTTGTCTCCCTCTCTGGCTTCGTCTTGTTTCATTTTTTCCTCTCTTCCCCTACGATCCTCCGCCTTGTTTCTCAAATTGCACATATCAGTGAGATCATATGCTAATTATCTTTCTCTGATTGACTTATTTCGCTTAGCCTGATACCCTCTAGTTCCATCCATGTCATTGCAAATGGCAAGATTTCATTTTTTGATGGCTACATAATATTCCATTATATATATATATATATATATCTCACATCTTCTTTATCTATTCATCTGTTGCTGGACATCTAGGCTCTTTCCACAGTTTGGCTATTGTGGACATTGCTGCTATTAACATTGGGGTGCATGTGTACCTTCAGATCATTACATTTGTATCTTTTGGGTAGATACCCAGTAGTGCAATTGCTGGGTCACAACGTAGCTCTATTTCCAAGTTTTTGAGGAAACTCCGTACTGTTCTCCAGAGTGGCTGCACCAGCTTGCATTCCCACTAACAGTGTAGGAGTGTTCCCCTTTCTCCAAATCCTCGCCAATATGTCATTTCCTGACCTTTTAATTTTAGCCATTCTGACTGGTGTGAGGTGGTATCTCATTGTAGTTTTGGTTGGTATTTCCCTGATGCTGAGTGATGTTGAGCATTTTTTCCATGTATCTGTTGGCCACGTGGATGTCTTCTTTGGAGAAATGCCTGTTCATGTCTTCTGCCCATTTCTTGATTGGATTATTTATTTTTTGGGTGTTGAGTTTGGCAAGTTCTTTATAGATTTTGGACACTAGCCCTTTATCTGATATGTCATTTGCAAATATCTTCTCCCATTCTGTCAGTTGTCTTTGGTTTTGTTGACTGTTTACTTTGCTGTGCAAAAGCCTTTTATCTCGATGAAGTCCCAATAGTTCATTTTTGCCCTTGTCTTTGCCCTTGTCTTTGGCGATGTGTCTAGGAAGAAGTTGCTGCAGCTGAGGTCGAAGAGGTTGCTGCCTGCATTATCTTCAAGGATTTTGATGGATGTCTGTCTCATATTTAGGTCTTTCATCCATTTTGAGTCTATTTTTGTGTGTGGTCAAGGAAATGGTCTGGTTTCATTCTTTGCATGTGGTTGTCCCATTTTCCCAACACCATTTGTTGAAGAGACTGTCCTTTTTCCATTGGACATTCTTTCCTGCTTTTTTGATGATTAGTTGACCATAGAGTTGAGGATCCATTTCTGGGCTCTCTATTCTGTTCCATTGATGTATGTGTCTGTTTTTGTGCGAGTACCATACTGTCTTGATGATTACAGCTTTGTAATAGAGCCTGAAGTCTGGAAATGTGATGCCCCAGCTTTGCTTTTCTTTTTCAACAATCCTCTGACTATTTGGGTTCTTTTCGGGTTCCATACAAATTTTAGGATTATTTGTTCCATTTCTGTGAAAAAAGTTGATAATATTTTGATAGGGATTGCATTAAATGTGTAGATTGCTCTAGCTAGCATAGACATTTTCACAGTATTTGTTCTTCCACTCCATGAGCACGGAATGTTTTCTTTGTGTCTTCCTCAATCTCTTTCATGAGCATTCTATAGTTTTCTGAGTACAGATTCTTTGCCTCTTTGGTCAGATTTATTCCTAGGTATCTTATGGTTTTGGGTGCAATTGTAAATGGGATCGACTCCTTAATTTCTCTTTCTTCTTTCTCATTGTTGGTGTATAGAAATGCAACTGATTTCTGTGCATTGATTTTATATCCTGCCACTTTACTGAATTCCTGTATGAGTTCTAGCAGTTTTGGGGTGGAATCTTTTGGGTTTTCCACATAAAGTATCATATCATCTGCAAAGAGTGAGAGTTTGACTTCTTCTTTGTCAATTAGGATGCCTTCTATTTCTTTTTTGTTGTCTAATTGCTGAAGTTAGGACTTCTAGTACTATGTTGAATAGCAGTGGTGATAGTGGACATCCCTGCCATGTTCTTGACCTTAGGGGAAAAGCTCTCAGTTCTTCCCCATTGAGAATGATATTTGCTGTGGGTTTTTCAGAGATGGCTTTTATGATATTGAGGTATGTACCCTCTATCCCTACACTGTGGAGAGTTTTAATCAAGAAAGGATGCTGTACTTTGTCAAACGCTTTTTCTGCATCTATTGAGAGGATCATATGGTTCTTTTTTTTTTTTTTTAAAGATTTTATTTATTTGACAGAGATAGAGACAGCCAGCGAGAGAGGGAACACAAGCAGGGGGAGTGGGAGAGGAAGAAGCAGGCCCATAGCAGAAGAGCCCGATGTGGGGCTCGATCCCAGATCGCCGGGATCACGCCCTGAGCCGAAGGCAGACGCTTAACCGCTGTGCCACCCAGGCGCCCCGAGAAGATCATATGGTTCTTGTCTTTCTTTTATTAATGTAGTGTATCACATTGATTGATTTGTGCATGTTGAACCACTCTTGCAGCCCAGGAATAAACCCCACTTGGTTGTGGTGAATAATCCTTTTAATGTACCAAACATTTAAAGAAGAATTAATACCTCTTCTTCTGAAATGGTTCCAAAAAATAGAAATGGAAGGAAAACTTCCAAACTCACTTTATGAGGCCAGTATTACCTTGATCCCCAAACCAGACAAAGACCCCATCAAAACGGAGGATTACAGACCAATATCCCTGATGAACATGGATGCAAAAATTCTCACCAAGATACTAGCCAATAGGATCCAACAGGGAGTTGGTTTTTAATAATATAAGAAGCAACTGGGAGCAGGTGTGTGATATTGTGATGGATGAGCTGGGATGAATAGGAGAATGGATATGTGACTCAGGATCACACTTTGAGGTGAACCGAGTCCCAGTTCAGTGCATTCATTCTGGCAATCACCAGTCAAGTCACAGAAAATTGCCCTCTGCTTCTTAGAGACCCAGACAACACTGTTGAGAATAGCAAGGTCTTATGAAATAGTTCTACTAAGGTTGTTTATAGACTAACCTCAATTTCTGGAATATTGTTTTTCTGATCCATGTTTAATGTTTTTTTGAAGATTTTATTTGTTTTGATATAAAGAGAGCATGAGTGGGGGAGGAGCAGAGGGAGAGGGAGAAGCAGGCTCTCCGCCAAGCAGGGAACCTGATGCTGGGCTGGACTAGGGACTTCAGGGACTCCAGGATCATGACCTGAGCTGAAGGCAGATGCTTAACTGACTTAGCCACCCAGGTGCCCCTGATGTTTGGTTTTAATTTGGTTTTACTATCCTAGAAAGACTTATGCTTGGATCTCCTTTGCTATGTATCTGATCAATATGGAAAATTTTTGTTTTTGTTTGGTTTGGTTTTAGAACTGAAGTAGAGAAGGCACAAGCAAGGGACAGAAAGCAAAAGTCAGTTTTATTACAGTAAAAAGTACCCTGAGCTAAAATTGCCCTAAATTATTAATCTACCAGCTCAGGAACTCAAAGGGAAGAGAAACACTAGCTTTTAAAGCACAGTAAACTTTCTTTTTTTTTTTTTTAAAGATTTTATTTATTTATGTAACAGAGAGACAGCCAGCGAGAGAGGGAACACAGCAGGCGAGTGAGAGAGGAAGAAGCAGGCTCCCAGCGGAGGAGCTCGATCCCGGAATACCGGGATCATGCCCTGAGCCGAAGGCAGACGCTTTAACGACTGCGCTACCCAGGCGCCCCGCACAGTAAACTTTCTATTCATAATACCCTTCTCATCTACCAATCTTATAACCAGTAGCAGGGTATTTTTTATTTGAGCCTGTCTCTAGTAGATTAAGAATATAAATCAGGAGTTCTCCCTGACATACAGGATGGGGATACAGGCTTGACATAATCACATTCTCAAACAACATTGAGGGGAGGGGAGAGCATGCAGTTCTCTGACCTTGACTTCTGACTAAAACTTAGCTCCACTACCTTTGAGACTTTGATGGGGAAAGTGGTAGAATATACCACTGGGAGTTCAACTGGGTGGGCAGGTTTCATTTGGTTCTTGTCTTTCTTTTATTAATATAGTATATCACATTGATTGATTTGTGCATGTTGAACCGCCCTTGCAGCCCAGGAATAAACCCCATTTCAAAGCCATAAGCACTTTCCTGTTTTGCAAGAGGTAGATACTTCCGTGTGTCTTATAGGAAGTATTCCTTTGTTAAAAGAAAAAGCCACTAAAAGGGTTATTCGTGTGAACATAAGCTATAAATCACTAAAGTAGATGGATGAAACCAAAGAAGCTATGCTGCTCTCCAAGATAAGGCAGAGTTGGAGCTCTGCAGGCTACATGTTCTTAAGGGAGATGTTTCTTTTCCTAGATATAGATTCAGGCTTCATTCATTCATCTATTCAACAAATATTTATTGAGCACCTACTATGTGCCAAACACTAATCTAGGAGCTGGAGATATCACAGTGAACAAAACCAAACCTCTGCCCTAATGGATCTTATACCGTATTTGACAGTGAAAGACAACAAACAAATGAACAAACAAATAAAATATAGTATAACAGATGTTAACTGCTGTGGAGAAGAGTAAAGCAAGTAAAGGGACTGGAAAGTTCTGGAGTAAAGGGGATCCTTGTGCATTAAAGAAAACAAAGCAGGCATTGTGCCTATAAATTGTGAACTTATGGTTGACCACAGAAGATGGAACTGTTTTCATATAAGGCTTTTTATTTTTTTTTTAATTTTTAAAAAGATTTTATTTATTTGACAGAGAGAGACACCAAGAGGGGGAACACAAGCAGGGGGAGTGTGAGAGAAAGAAGCAGGCTTCCCACTGAGCAGGGAGCCCAATGAGGGGCTTGATTCCAGGACCACGAGATCATGACCTGAGCCAAAGGCAGCCGCTTAGTGGCTGAGCCACCCAGGCGTCCCTCATGTAAGACTTCAAAACAGGGGCTCCTGGATCTGGGTGAAAAAGTTGGGGAAAAGACCCTTCTCCTCACTTCTGCCTAAGATCCAGCACTGCTGAAGTACTTTGAAGATATGGATCGCCTTTTGGGGACCCAGTCTGTGCAACCATCATGAATACTAGTGTAGCCCCCATTTGTGTGTATTGACTAGAAGCGTAGCGCACTCTCACAGTGGCTGATAAACTGTAGCTGGCAGCGCCTTGCTTATCCTTGGGATAACACCTCATAGCAAAAGGGAAGTGGTAAAAACTACTTTTGGTAGTATTTTTAGGGTGTCTAAGAGGTATGGAGAGAACGTAACTAGATATATTAGTAAGAGTAAGCCCTACAAAATTTTGTATGAATTATCTAGAATACCTCAGACTTCCTCAAGATATGACAGGTGAGAAAAGGCCTGGAAGTTTGCATAAGTCAGTATAAAGGAACACTGAATTTCTAAAAAATCCTCTAAATGAAAGGGCAGACATACCAGAGTCCGTACCCTGCCCAGATACTTGGACACAATTTCCTCCAAATAGGACCGATACTGTGGGAGAGGCAATTTGCCAAGCAAAATTGTCCCATGGCACCCAAAATTCAGAGTGTTCTCCGGTGCTAAAGCATTATCAGTGCCGGATGAGGGCTGTGACTTGGGGCCAAACCAGTCCCTGAGCTGTTGACAACTTTCTGGGGGCAGAAAATATATAAAAAGGATGGGGGCACCTGGGTGGCACAGCGGTTAAGCGTCTGCCTTCGGCTCAGGGCGTGACCCCAGCGTTATGGGATCGAGCCCCACATCAGGCTCCTCTGCTATGAGCCTGCTTCTTCCTCTCCCACTCCCCCTGCTTGTGTTCCCTCTCTCGCTGGCTGTCTCTATCTCTGTCAAATCAATCAATCAATCAATCAATCTTTGGAAAAAAAATAAAAAAGGATGGAAGGTCCATGAGGCCCTGTATCAAGCATCATGGTTGGCTCCAGAGCTCCAAATGACAGTCTGTGGCCAACTACCCAGCAAGCCTTGGGCTGGAGCTAGCCCTGTCCAAGCGGCACAAGATAAATGACTGAATGTACAGTGAAGGGAAAGGCCTCTGCAAGTGTTGACACAAAAGCAGTTGTTGCAGTGGCTAATGTGGAAAGGGGAGATAGAGTGAACGCCAGCACAACAGGTTTAATTGGAATGACAGGTGATTTTCAGTGGAAATTCAGACTGCATAAGAAGGAATTCTCGCTTTGAATAAAGTTAATACGGAAGAGAAAGAAGTGTGTGTGTGTGGTGGGGGAGATGCCTTTTCTAAGTCTCCTAAAAATAGTTTGAGGGCACAGAGCAAGCAACTGAAAGTCTTGCTCAGGCTTAGGTAAGGGTGTGTGTGTGTGTGTGTGTGTGTGTGTGTGTGTGCATGTGCGTGTGTGTGTGTGTGTGTGTGTGTGTGACCTCATGGCCATGTCTATGACAATAGAGCTCTTGAGACTTTGGACATTTGGACACCCTCTCCAGCCAGAGGCTCATAATGCAAACTACCATGTCCATGTCTCTGTATAAGAGTAGAGGAAATGAGGGGCACCTGGGTGGCTCAGTCGGTTAAGCATCTGCCTTCGGCTCAGGTCATGGTCCCGGGGTCCTGGGATCCAGCCCCACGTGGGGCTCCCTGCTCAGCAGGAGAATCTGCTTCTCCCTCTCCCTATGCCCCTGCTCCTGTGTGCTCTGTCTTGCTTACTCTTTCTCTCTCAAATAAATAAATAAAACCTTTAAAAAACAGAGTAGAGGAAATGAGCAAAACAGTCTGTCTGTAATACCAGACAAACCACCCTTCCATGATGAAACTATTTAGTCTTTGTGACAGATCAAACCTACAAGAATGAGTACACTCAGTCTTTCTTGCCCTCTAGGAAGAGACCCCTGTCATTGAGAGCTTGTGCTCTGGGTACCTGTACAGAATGGAGGGCAAAATCAAAGGAGCTGAAACAAGGACAAGGAGTTCCTTCTCACAGAAGAGAAAAAGAATACATCCAAGAGGTGAAGTAAGCAGGGGAGTGAGAAAGCAAGGGCCAGGCTTGAGAGAAAGTTTGGGGGTGTCTGCAGAGAAAGGAGAGGGAATGGGAGCTACAACTATGTCAGGATGTGTGAGATGAGTAGAGAAGGAGGGAAGAAAAGTTTAAGATGTTTTGCTCTGTGCTGAGAATGCAAATTCCTTTAGAGTTTTCCCAGAGACTATAATAAAAATATAAAGTGCTTTTTCATTATTTTTCGCTGTTGGATATGTTTCTTTTGAATGTGATATCATGCTGAGATGGGCCCCCAAGGCGACTCAATGCCATAAAAGCTACGTCTGGAGAGTACTGTCTGGGATCGCGGACCTTAGGTATAGCAGTCAGCTGTGCCTTGATTTTGGTCATCACTCCTGATCTGGGTCAGGAGAGCCTCTTCATCATGGCTGTTGGATTTATAGTTCAAAAAGTACACTAGCTAAATAAAAGACAGACTGGAGATAAACTGGATGCCAGATAGAGGAAAATGGCAGAAACTACCAAGAATCACAATTCTAGTGAGAATGTGATATTTGGAACTAGGTGTACCTGACGGAGACCTGTATCTATGTACCATGGAGTCTCTTCCCCCCGTTGGCTCATGAGACTGGAATGAAGGAAAAGAACTAGGGTGGTTCCCTGAGGATAAGAGAAAGGCAGGAAGCAGAAGGGGTTATTTTTTTCTTGCTATATGGCATACATAATACGTGTGAATACTCTAATGACATAGAGTACTCATTCAGCCCCCTTTTGCTTGGAAATGGATCCATCCATTCAACAAACCCTAGGGCACTGGTGTCCAGAGGTCTCAGCCTTGAAACCCGGCCAGCCAATATAGGCTTCTTTGTTCTCTGTATCTGTCCCCCTTATTTTTCAGCAGCTAGACCCTTCTATTTTTCCTAGTTCCATTTTCACACAGAATTCCTAAAATGATCTGGTTCTGAATCTGATGCACCAAATATCTCCGCCTCACATTTTCAAGTCCTGCCACTAGTCTACTCCCCCAGTTCCCACCTACCCTTGGCTCTCAAATGTCTGACCTGGAACTTGACTGGATCAGCCACACCCCTTGATCTCTGCACCTGTTTCCCATGTTCTTTCGTGCTTCTCCAATAATTTCCCTTCCCTCTAGGCTCAGACCTCCTGTACTCTCAACAGACTTCATGCCAGCACCTCTGGGCAGCATGATGTAATCTTATGCTGAAAGCCTTGACATACATGGTATCCTCAACAATAGTGGCAAAAAGCCCTGTATGATGACATAACCCAGCTCCTACTATATGGGGACTATGTTTAATGTAAGAATAAGACTAAGATGGGAGGCCCTATATGAGGGACAGGGTCATCTTTATAGGTAGAAGGCAGGGACCCACCTGAAGGCTGAGAAAACTGGCAAGATGAAATCATCCATGTGGAGTGCTGGTCAGGAATGTGAAGTAACAGACCCAGGCAAAACCCCCCAAAGTCATGCCTTTTCTGGCTATATCAGCACTCTCCAGAGAAGGATGAACAGCAGGGTTGAATCCACATGCCCTGAGAACATGCTTGCTATAATATGTTAAGAAACTTATGCTGTGTAAGCTCAGCTCTGTGTGTGTGTGTGTGTGTGTGTGTGTGTGTGTGTGTGTGCATGTGTGTCTTGTCTCTGTTTCTAGTTTTCCTATATTTATCTGGTAAAGTCTTTTTATAAATACCAGCCCACTTTAGCTACGCTTAGGAAAACCAAGGAAAAGCATTTCTGTCTTCTCCTAAGCTTTAGGAATAACCATGGGGAACAGGGTGGAGGTAGGAGTGATAACCGTGAGAGCTCCACAAGCTTGTAGAATGAAGAAAGGGATGAGCAAGCAAATAGGACTGAATCGTGTTTTAGAAGATATTATACTGTAGGGTTTTTAATTTGTTCATATATTTATTTTGGGAAATCAAATTTGTAATGGCTGCATAATACTTTATTATATCAGCGATGCCTTAAGTTAAATTTTCTGCTGTTTAGGTTATTTCCCCACTTATTTCTTTTTTTTTTTTAAAAGATTTTTTATTTATTTATTTGACAGATAGAGACAGCCAGCGAGAGAGGGAACACAAGCAGGGGGAGTGGGAGAGGAAGAAGCAGGCTCATAGCGGAGGAGCCTGACGTGGGGCTCGAACCCGGAACGCCGGGATCACGCCCTGAGCCGAAGGCAGACGCTTTAACCTCTGTGCCACCCAGGCGCCCCTCCCCACTTATTTCTATTTTAATAATAGTAAATAGGCATAAGCCAGTTCTTCAGTGCTACAAACGTTTCTCTGGGCTAGCCCCACTCTTCCTTACTAGAGTAGGCAACCAGGGAAATCCCAAGGTAACATGTTGGCTATTGCTGAACCATTAGCATACAAAACATTCACCCATACCTAGCTTTTTCCCATCTTGAAGTGATACAGTTTGTTTCTCCTCCTTAGATTTATTTCTCCATATGAAATTCATTTTTCGTTTGTGACCACTTGGCTTCTCCCATTTACTAGGGTCATTACTAGTTAGTATGCTGCTGCCCAGATGCTTTTGCTTCTCAATCTCAAGTCCTCCATAAATATATTAAATTCAAATTTTCTTCCTCTTCTCCTTTCCCACTCCACTCCTCAAACAGGGAAAGGAGTTGTCACAAAGGTTGAGGCACTCAGAGTGTGTCTGTACATGGACACACGGCCTGTGGAGGGCAAACTGCCCTCACACACACTGTCCCCACCCATCCCTTCCATACACTGCCAACAGTTTACCCTTTCGCCTGTGAGCTGATGCAGAGTGTTATTCAGAGTTAGAAATAATATCATAGATTATCCAGCCCAATCCCCTAACAGATCAGGAAAATTATTTATCCAAGGTGTCTGAATTAAAAGGCAGAAACAAAATTGAATTCAGGTCCCTTAACAGCAGCTGTGTGTGGGCTGGAGAGTTCTGGCTGAAGGAATGGGGGCATAGTGGTTCCTGTTAAAGTATTCATTCAATAAATACATGCAGCTTTTACTGACTACGTGCCGGGCACTATTTTAGGTGCCGGGGATTCCGTGATTGAGGGCGTGGAGACAAAAACCTCTGCCCTTATGGAGCTTCCGTTCTTAAAACTTAAGTACTTTGCTTCATCATCATGGAAAAACTCCCAGTGCCCAGGGTAGGAACGGTTGAGTCTCATCTCACACGGAAGGGAATCCCATCCTTTCTCGGCTTCTGTGCTATCTACCGCGAGAGGGCTGATATACTGCAGAAGCCGAAGGGAGAGGCGGAAACCTCGTTAGTGCCCGCCCACCCTCTGCACCGCGGAGGCCGGGCGGGGCCTGCTCCAGGGCGCCGCCGCGCCCCAGCTCAAATCTGGGATTATTAGCGTCGGTCTCTCCACCCTCTCTGCTTTCCTGCGGACGGCTGGAGGACAGAGTAGCAAGACCCGGCTTTAGCGCCATCATCTGAGAAAGGATTGCGGGTGGGTGAAAAATCCTTCCAAGGCAGTTGCGCTCAGGGTCTAGTACCCAGACTTGGGGAGGGACGATCTCTCCCTGACCTGGAGGTTTATGCAGCAAACTGCTCTCTCATGCTTCCCTATTAAGCATCGCAGCCACACGCTCTTTCCACTCAGCTGAGGCCACTGCAGCGTCCCCTCCCCTGCTGCCCCACCCGCTAGTTCAGACTCTAGAGCCCCACTGCAGCTTCGCAACCATCCTTCCTTTTCCTCTCCACTTCCTGGTTGCCATGGAGACACACGTCATTTACGTGCCGTGCGTCGCCTTGGAAACAGAGGAGCATCCGCGGCGCCGCTGGGAGACCCGCCCCTGCCACTCCAACCACACTCGCGGGCGCTGCCCGTTAATGGCTGGGGGTAGTCCCGAGCGGTACCCACTGCTGGCCTCCACCCGGGCCCCTCCGCGAGCGCTTCTGTGACCCAGAGAACCCTCGGGCACTTGCAGCTCGTGGCGCCCGGAGGGCGGCGCTGACACGGGCGCAATTCAGGAGGCGAGGCAGGTCTGGGCGCTTTCGCCCCGGGGCAAGCCGGAGAGTCGCCGGCCTGGGACTCTCGCCGAGTCCTCGTCCCGTCGGCTCTTCCCGGCCTCCCCCGATCCTGCCCGCGCCCTCCGCCCGGGACTCATCTCCTCACGTCGGCTCCCCGCCCCTCTCGGGAGCCTCCTCTTCCCTCGGCTCCTCCCCGCCCCTCCGGGGACCTCTCCCCTATCCCCGTCCCTCCCCCCACCCCGGAGGCCGGGCTGGACCGGACCCAGAGCCGCCAACGCCCGCTTCTGCCATTCAATGGAGGACGGTCCGCTGGAGATCATGACCAAGGACGGCGGCGACATGCCGGCACCTCTGGAGGTGTCCACCGTGCCGGCCGTGGGGGACGTGATCTCCGGGGAGTACAACGGCGGCATGAAGGAACTGATGGAGCACCTGAAGGCCCAGCTGCAGGCCCTGTTTGAGGACGTGAGGGCCATGCGGGGGGCCCTGGACGAGCAGGCCTCGCACATCCAGGTGCTCTCGGACGACGTGTGCGCCAACCAGCGGGCCATCGTCTCCATGTGCCAGATTATGACCACGGCGCCCCGCCAGGGCGGTCTGGGCGTGGTCGGCGGCAAGGGGAGCTTCCCGGGTGCCCCCCAAGAGCCGGAGACCCCTTCGCCTGGAATCGGGGACAGCGGTTTGCTGGGTCGCGATCCTGAGGACGAGGACGACGATGAAGAAGAGGAGAAGGAGATGCCCAGCTCCGCCACACCCACTAGTCACTGTGAGCGCCCCGAGAGCCCCTGTGCCGGTCTCCTTGGGGGGGACGGGCCACTTGTGGAGCCCCTCGATCTGCCCGACATTACCCTGCTGCAGCTGGAGGGCGAGGCCTCTCTGTGAGGGGACTCCGAGGGGGCACTACTTTCCCGGGCAGGCTTTGGGTTTCCGAGTGCATGACGCGAGGGGACTGAACGGTGCGGTGCAGCATGCTTCACTCTGACCGCTGCTCTTGTGGGTCAGGCAGAGAGACTCCCTCGAGAAACGATTTATAGGGTGAAGGACTTTGGGAGCATCAAGAATTCTTTCTGCCTAACCAAGGGAGACATAGCAAACTGCGGAAAGGTGAGGTTCCGGGAGAGGAAGCGCCCATCTCTGGACTCCCATCCACCCCCTACCCTGCCCATTCCCCCTCCCCAGCCAACAGGAGAACCCCTGAATTGTGTAAATAAAATTCTGCTTTTTCTATTCTGAAAAAGGACTTATCTAGGACTATGGCAAATAATCTCTAAAGATTTACCTAGAAATTAAGGAATTGGGGGTATTCTGTTCTGGCAACAGAAAATTTACCCTTCTGCTGAAATCCAAGATATTCAGTGCTCTGCAGAAGCCTCTCCCCCTCACAGATCTCTGCGGCTGCTGATTGGTAAAGGAAGCTTGAGGAGGGAACTGCAGCCCTAGGAATCTGGGTGAATGGGGTTCCAAGGGCCCCTGGGCTGGGAGGAGCTGGCTATGAATGTGCATGAAGACATAATAGCTCAACCTCTAGGATTTTTGCATGCAGAGCGGATCTTGCCTTGTCACTGACTTCATCTGGGATTGCTTTATCCACTCACTGGGGCTTAGAGAACAAAGAGCCCAGTACACAGGCAGAGACTTGGGGATGCTCAGCAGCAGCCCAGATTTAGGGGACGTTTGAGGGACTCTTGGGGGCCGCAGCCAAAAACTGTCTCTCTCCTGGCTACACCTGCTTAACTTCAGTTCCTTTTCCTGTCAATTTGTCCCTGCCCGCCTCTCGGTGTTGCCTCCATAATGTCTTGTGTGTGTTATGTGTGTCGACTTGTGTAGTAGTGTGTGAGCCCTGAGGGGCAGGGCTTGTGGCTCTGGTGTCAGGTTCAGGGGGCTTCAGACCCTTCTGTGAGCCCCAGGCTATCATGGCGCTTTCCCCTCTCCTTTCCTCTTTCCCCCCACAACCAGGGCATGGAGCATGTGGCTGTCCTGAGGTTCTTAACTGATGTGCCTCCCTCCCACCTCCTCAAGTAGTGACTTTGTGTGCCCTTTCTTCTCCGCTGTGTATTTCTTCTCAATGCTTTCCTTGGTGTTAACCTTAATAAAGAGGCGTCATCTCCCCTCCTTGCTGACTGGTACTAGGGGGATGTCAGGGTGGGGCTTCTGGGCCCACTACATGGACCAGGGCTTAGGGGAAACTGCAGGGACCATGCCTTCCCTCCTCTCTCCTTGGCTCCAGTTCCAGGGAGTTGACTGACCGTGCCCTGGTCAGGACACACATTGCCAACTCTACCTACTTTCCCTTCCATCCCAGACCTTGAACTCCAGCTGGATGGGGGGGAAGGAGAGTGTATGTGTTGAGTCTCCCAAACTAACACGGGTTTTTAGTAGCAGAACTCCAGATGTGCAAGTGGCTTCTTTTCAGTGAAGTGCCTGCTCCCTGAGAGATGACTTCCAAATGTGGGCCCTGGAATGGCAGGCATGACACCTGTTCCATGGGAGGGTGAGGGATGGGTGTTGTGGGTATTGTTCAGGAGGGACTGCCCGGGATCTCTGGGAGTAGAGTGACACATCACAAAAGAAACCACAGTAACTGCCTCAGGCCTCTAGTGGAGAATGCCGGTAAGGTATTCCCTGTGGAGCTTAGACTGACATCAGCTCTAGTCTGCTCGCTTGGGCCGTGGAATTTCCCAAGGCTGCCCTTGGGAAGAAGAATGAGCTGAAGTGCTCTGTGTGTGTGTGTGTGTGTGTGGTGTGCATATGTGTATATGTGTATGTATGTGTGCCTGTGTTCTTGCTGCTGGTTGCTGCGGAGAGGTTGAAAGAGCACTGGAACCACAGATCTGGGTTTGGAATCTCAGTTCCAACTGAGAGGAACTGTTTGAAACTTGGTTTGCTGCTTGAGACTCAATTTCTGCACGTGTAAAATGGGGACAAGAAGTTGTTGGGGATAAAAATATCTAAGACCTGTAGGAACTCTTGTACAAATGTTAGTTTTTTTATAGTTCTATTGGATGGGGGGGTAATGATGGTAGTGACTGGCTCCTCTAGGAAAACAAAACTACCTAGAGAAGATTCAAGCAGTTCTTTTTATATAATCCTTCCCCATCTAAAGAACTCTTAACTTTCAGGATAGTCAAATAAAGGGGGATGATGAAATTCCCAAGGTGACACGGGGCTTTTCATCATAAATGTCATGCAGTTATGGGCCAAAAAGGTCTTGGGGGCCAGCCCTGTATAGGATGACCAAAGAAAGCTTTGGGTTGTGCAGTGGTTGGGGAATGTGTGCTGGGGCCCTAGGGAGGGCAACTAAAGAGTATTTGTGGGGAAGTATCCCCAAAGGCTGGGAGATAGTTTCCTGTTATGGTTTCAGCATTCAGCACCAATAACAATGATAGCTATCATTTACTGAGCACTTACCATGGGTCAGACACTGTCCAATTTTATCTCCAGTGAGAAGTAAACACTATTTTTATTTTCACTTAACAGTTCCAGAAACAGATGCCAAGACTTTCTCAAGGTCACACACTAGTACTTGGCAGAACCAGGACTTAAACCCAGGTCTTCTGACTTAAAGAACCCTAAGTTGGAACTGCTGTGCTAATTGCTCTATTATTTAGATCCTCAGGTCCCTTATTTCCCCAGTCAGGAGTCTAAGAGTCCTGAAAAGGAAATAACTTTAGTTTTAGTCCCTTTTCATCTTCTCGATGAGAACAAGAAATTGCAGTTCAAGTTTTGGTTTGTGGCCCTCATCAGAGTCTAGTGGATGATAATATAATAATGGCACTGAGAAGATGGGCTTCTGGACCTGCTTCTTGAGAGGAAGAAGCCAATGCTCCCAGATATTCCCCGACACAGCTCCATTTTTGTGCCTCTTTCCTGTTCTCTATAGCTCAGTTTCTGCACAGTCTGACATGAATCCCAAGGCAGCTAAGCCCTTTAGCCTCTACAGAAAGGTCTGGTTGAGCTCCTTACCCTTTGGCTCCATTTCAGTTCCCCTTCCTATGCCCATTGTCCTAAATGTGTCATAAGTCCCTTAGCCCAGGACCTCCCAGAAGTTCTCTAGCTACTCCTCCCAAGTCCAGATAAAAATCTCCCCAGAAAAAGCAATTCTTTAGTTCTTTAAAGTTACCTGCACCAGCATCTCCTAGGGGTCCAGCACAAGTTGGTCTCCCACCGCCTTATTACTCCCTCTTCCCTATCCTTCCCTTGCATTTCTCCTTTGGGATGCTCCTGATGAGTGAGTTTCAGGTGAGATACCTAGCCTGGGGCTCACGGACAGCGTCATTATTGAACTTCAGGGGGCCCTAGCCTCTTGAAATTGAATGCAAAAGTGTGTAAGTATGAACATTCTCTAGAGATATCTGTTGTTTCAACTTAATTCTTACAGGTAAAAATTAAGTTAAAAACGATCACTGAGCTAAAGAGTAATGAGACTTTTTAAACTGAAGAATACCAAGCAAGAGATGACCCTGCTGAGTCAGCACTGTATGGTACCCCTCCCTCCTGGGGCCTCTGGAGCATTTCCGACAGTGAATTGAAATCTTCACATAAATCTGATTCTTCGCCACCTATTCAACAAATTCAAATTATATTGACACCTGTGCTAAGAATCCTGTCTCCCATTATTTCTAAGTCTTCTCATACTTGGGAATTTGCCAGAGCACTGCTGCTGAATATGGGTGAGGAGATGCACCTCACCCCCAAAAGTTTTGCACTGCACTTTATGTCTAGGCCTAACACAACGCTGCGTGTAACTAGTCATAACTCTTTCCATTTCTGGCACTTCTGTCTCTCATCAGTCTAAGGGAAATTTCTCAGGTTTAGCTCTTAATCTCAAAATGAAAAGACATACAATTTCATAGAAATAAGTGACAACTTTAGCTTGGTACAAGTAAAAACTGTTCTAGAGAAATAATTATTTTTATAAGAGATGCAAAATGGCCTCTAACCTATATATGCATTTTTATGTGGCCTGTCACCAAAGAATATGGTCTTTGCTTGATATGTGTAATGAAATGGCTCACCTCAAAATTTTTCCAGAACTAAGGAACAATTCTTCCCCCAATACATGTAATTTTATACTTCTGGCAAGATGGAAAACTGCTTGCATCTTTGAAAAGGCAGGTTTTCCTAGGCATCTTTCCACATGTACGTGCCTAGGGATAGAAATTCAGCCAAGATACTCTGCGACAGTAAGAAATGATATAGAAGTATAAAAGGAGTAATCTTGAATCTTTTATCTCAACTACCATTTCCCCCAACTTGTGCATTGTCCCCAGAAGGTGGATTCCCTCACAGAAACACAGCCTTTCTGCCTGGAAGCACCCTACTTACGGAAGGAAGTCTGCTCTGTAAATGGTGCTGTCATGGTGCCACCTGGCGAGGAATAGGAACATTACAAGGGGACCCTCAGTGAATTTATGACTTTCAATTCAGCAAGTGCTACCAATTGCTTACTAAAGGCCTGGCTCTTTTCTAAGTAGTGGGTGGTGGGGGAAACAGAATACATAGAATGTATTTGAACAACAACAAAAAAAAAACCAACTGCAATAAACTCCTGATTGATCTCCCCTGGCCTCTCACAGACCTGTAATCCTGAAGATTAGTCTTCCTAAACCACAGCCCTGAACACTCATTCTCCTCAGAAATCTGCATCATGTCCCTATTACTTCCTGAATTAAGTATAAAATCTAGCGGTTGTAGGGAGCCAGGGTTCCCTTGGATAAGACCCTGGCATACTTTTTTTTACCCATACATATTATTTCCCATACATTTCTAGCCAACCATTCCATCTTTGGAAGCCTATATCATCCAGTCAGCTAGAAATGATTCCCAAGGGTATCCCAGTTCTTCTAAATCTCTGGACCAGAAGACTGGATGAGTCCCTTCTGGTCCTTGATTCCATTTCTCTTAGTCATTCTTCCCCAGTGCAGCCAGATGCAAATATCTCCTCCAGAAAAGGGATTTCTGCAGCCTTGGTCACCTGCACCAGCTTCTCATGGGGTGTCCAGGAAGACTGCTTTTCCCTCCTCTTTCTTATGCTACCTGAAAATGTTGGAAGTCCCCAGAAATCGTATGCAAAACTTTTGATTATGAATTTGTGCTTTTACTTCTAGGAATTGGGTTCATTGCTTTCATCCAATTCTTACAGTGATCTATAAAACACAAAGGTTAACAAACCCTATAGTCAAAATAAGTTACAGACCATTCCCCAGAAATGTCCACTTTCCCACATCTGATTCTTTGCTCATTCTCTTCACTCTTCCTGCTCTATTCTGTTTCTGCCAGTTGGAATCCTACCAGTTCTTTGAGGCCCTTCTCAAATGCTACTTCTTTCATGGAGCCTTTCCTAATGTGATCTCTTCCTCCTTTATATATGCAAATCTTTTTGTTGGTACTTCCTTGGGAATACTTATTATATTTTTCCTTACTTCTACTATTTATGTGATTGTTATTCTCTCTTCCAGATTATGAATATCTTGAGGGCTGGAACTTCTTTCTCATTTTTATAGTCTCTTAAGTATTTACCTTATTTTACTGACTTTAAGGTACCATCAATTGTGTGACACATCATTTTAGATACTATTAAGAAAAAAATATTGCCAATTAAACTTTATCACTTTTATTTTAAACTTTCATTCTGTTTAAAGAGCTCATTTAGACTCATTTAGAAATAGAGCTTTTTTTTTATCACTACAATGCACACAAATATTGAAAGTCATTATGGTATTCTTATAATTTCTTCATATTGATTCTGACACTTATGAATCACTTTTCACTCAGGGTTGGTGATGTCTGTATTCTTCCAAACATTTATATTCTCTGGGTCATTTTTAGTGTTAGTGAAGCAGCATTTCTTAAAAAGAGTTTCACTATTGTCTCTGGTAATTTCTTCCAGGCAACAAACCTATTCTGCAAGTTTTAAAGCTGGGACTTTTTTGATCTTGCCAGATAGTGTTCAAGGAGTATGTTCAGACAACAACCAGGACTAATATTCCTTCAAATGGTCCTTGAATGGTTAATTAATGGAAATATCAAGGGACTGCAGATTTCCAGTCATACTACCCAGAATAACAACTAGGCCCAGGCATGTGTGGGCAGTGACACCTATGTCATGACTGCTCTTTGGCCAACAGTAATTGTAAGCTGACATTGATTACTGATTATAAGACACATCCCATTTCAGAAATGCTAAAATGGGGCGAGGGGAAGAGGGAGTATGTTCGGAATTGATGAAATCATTAGAATGGAAACTTTCTCATAATAGGCAGGAAATAAATGTTTGAGCCTTAAATATATAAATGAAAAATCATAGGATTTTAGAGCTGGGAATAAAAAAATGTGTTCCCATCTCTTAGAATCTTCAAAAATGTTACTGCTGAAAGAAGTCTTAGTGATGATCATATAGGCTTTTTATATATAACACAGATGTCTGAAGAGACTGCTTTGTCTCTTAAAGTATCTGATTAAATTTGGCCCAAATTCCAATGCCAAATTCTGGGAATTCTACAGCATTCCATACAACTTCTATGATATCTTATGGTTTATTGTGCTTTTGCTTCTTTCTGCATCTACACTCCTGAGTCCATGCAAGCTGCCTCAGTTTGACTTCTTATCAGCTCTGGGACACATAAAACAGTCCTTTCACTGGTTTCAATGACAAATATAACCTTACTAGGTATTTTAAAATTTTTACTGTAGAGTTGAATTTAAAAAAAAAATAGAGGGAGGAGTGATCGCAAGGAAAGTTCCCATTGAGGAGTTTGTCTTTCACAGGCTCCTCCACCCTATCCTGCCTTTACTCTCTTCCTCCTCAGGCCTGCTCTGGAGTAACAGGCAAATTTTCTCTTACTTGAGAATGGTTTCTCTCCTATTTAGTCCTCTCGGTGGGGGGAAATTTACCTTATATCTACCCCAATTACTTTATAAAAAGGTGTAGTCTCCTACAGTGAATATATATGATGTCATTGCATATAATTAAGAAATAGATGAGATGACATGCCCAAGGTTGTATAGTTAATGATAGTATTAGGACCAGAATCCTGTTTGTCTAAATTATATAAATCAGTGTTGTTTTTTCCCCCCATTAAATGGCTGCACCTTACTTTGCTATAAGTGGTTATAATATACTAAGGGAGGCTTATGGTGGCTCAGCTTCAAGAATAAAAAGGGCAAGTCAACATTCCTTTTAAAGCAGGTGAATAATTCTTATAAGCATGATGGAAAAAAACATCCAAGAAAGGAATCATGAGTGAGTTGATCTGCCAGCAAGTATTTACCAACTGCCTACTGTGTATCATGGAAGGTGGCAGACACTGGGGCAGACTCAAAGAAGTCATGGTCTCTGCCCTTAAGTTGCTCACAGTCTAATGATAAGGGAATGATGTGTTCTTGAATTGGGACAGAGTGCTTCTCAGAAGATTGAAAGGAAAATCTGTTTCCTGTAAGCATCATCAACTGAATTAAAAGTACTTCAATTTGAAAATGGGAATGGTGTGTGTGTGTGTGTGTGTGTGCGCGCGCGTGCTGGGGGCCAGTGGGTGGGAAAGACAAGGTAAAAGAAAAGTAACGAAATGCTGAGAAAACCCACAAAATTTTATACTACAGAGGACATCAAGTATGACACTGGAAGAAGAGCAGTAGCTGATCTGGCATCTATAATTCTCTGGAAAAAGTAAGTAGAAAGGGGCTGGGGAAAAATATTATGGCCTACACCAATGCACAAAGTACAGGTAATATACAAATAGACCTTGAGATTTTACACAACGAGGAAAATAATTTCTCACAGATATAAAGAAACTTGGTAGGATGGGACTTATAACCAGAACATGGCAAGGTGTGGAACATTGTTCCAAATAAACAGAACTGGGTTCTGATGTGCATCTGGAAAGGAATTGGCAGTCGTGTGATAGACACTGCATGTCTGTGGGGACAGAAAAAGCTTCTTTGCAGTGATCTACAGAAAGTCAGTATTTATAAGCCCCTGCTCTCAGCATTTATAAAATTCAAAAAGGAAAGGAGGAAGAAAAAGTGTAGGGACAGAAGGAAAGAAGGAAGGAGACAAAAGAAAGTAAGCAGAAGGAATAAAATAAAAACAAAAGAAAATGATAAAAGGGGAGTCAGAGTAGCACTTTACATCATGAAGATACTCTTACATGGGATTTTATGTTCTTGAGAATGGAAACAGGAAAGGAATTATTTAGGTGAAGATAAAGGAGAAGAAAAGAAGTGACGTCATTGTAAAAATGTGCTAGAGTCTGCCCAAACAGATAAACTGGATTATAGATGCCAGGAACAAATCATGAAACTGATTTGAAGTGAGGGGAAGTTGATTTAATGTAACATAATCCTTCAGAAGGAAGAAGACAGCAGAGCAAAGATGATGATTCTGGATCTAATTCTGACCCACAAAGATGGAACTGACTAGTGAAATGAGGGTGAGGAAGATCTTGAAAGAAAGTACACCATTTTGGTTCTTCCTGATAGCCAAGGAGGTCAGGGGAGATATAGTCCAGGGCTACTGGAAGCCTAATAAATAACTAAAAGATATGATTTTCATAGCCTGCAACTCTATAGGGGGAAAAGGGTCAAGGAAGATGGGGTTCTCTTAAGAATGAAATTTAGTCAGTGCAATTACTTTGGAGTCCAGTGAAGAGGACTGGATGGAATGGCCACAGGGACCTTGCCATTGAACTGATTTAGAAATATCAGGCAGAGAGTAGGCATAACTAAGAGAGTAGTGCACATATTTCAGTACCTTCAAAAGTACAAACATAAGGCAAAAACTGGGGGATTTGATAACAAAACAATTAAGTGCCCTTCTATAAAGGGCACCACAGACAAAGCTAATAGGTAGATGGCAGAATGAAGAAAATATTTGCTTTGTCTAAAACTGACAAGGATGTAATATCCTAGAATATACATGGAACTCCTGCAAACGAACAGGAAAAAGACAGTAACCCAATAGCAAAAAAAAAAAAAAAAAAAAAAAAAAAGTGCAAAAGATATCAACACGCAATTTAAAGAATAGATAAAAGATAATATGCATATGGAAATTTGATCAAAACCATTAGTAGTCAAATGCAAATTGAACCAACAATAAGGTATTTGTTTATACCTATCAAACCAACAAAAACTAGAAATCTAGATAATTACAGATGTCAGTGATGTAGAAATCTGCTGCAAGACTGGTTTTACCACTTCTGGAGAGCAAGCTGGCATTACTTGGGCACATTAAATAGACTCATACCCTATAGTCCAGCAATTCCTTTCTTAAGTAATATAAAAATTCTTTACAAGTTCAGAAGGGGACTAATAGGAGGATGTTCATTGCAGGGTTATTTGTAGCGGCATGGGCAATGTGGGTGCTCATCACTGGAGGAGTGGATAAGTACAACGTGGCGAATGCACACCATGGGATACTAGGCATCAATGTGAAGTAACAGATTAAATGTTAGCATCTGGCAAGATGGATAGAGATGAAAAACAGTGCTTAGCAAAAAACATAAGACACAGAATGAGACATATAACTCAGTAGATTTGGAGTACATTAAAAAATATATGCCTACCAAATAATAACTATTTTCTAAGAATACATTTAAACACATTAGAAATTGCCTGTTGTTGGGGGTGGGGATGGCAGTGGAGATAGTGTAATGATGGAATAAAGAAATAAAGACTTAAACATGAGGGCTTTTCCTTGCAGGGACAATGATGGTGTATCATGAACTGAAGAGTATGATTAACTCAATCCTTCAAGAAAAAAAAACTTCAAAACAAAACACAGAAAAACACAAACACAAATTTATCAGCACCTAGACCATGAGCAGAACAACACTTAGAAAAGGAAAAGTTGAAGTGAAGAAAAACTTGTAAAAATACTGACAGCAAAAGGGTTCGTTATTTGAAAAAAGAAATACAAAGAACAGAGACCTCTGAGGCTCAGAACACATGGCATGCTATTTACATTTAGAGAAAGTAACATTTTTGGAGACACTGACTTAGATATTTGAAATACTTCATGTCATTTAATCGCCATAACCACATTGAGGTAGGTATTACCTTAGTAAAAGCTTTTTTATAATAACTTTTTTGGTTACAAGAAATATAAACCCATCTGTAATAATTCTGAGGAAGAAAAGGAGTTTATCACAAGGATGCAAGGTCATCTCACAAAACCCAAGAGCAAGAACGCAGCTGGCCCTCCAACACTGACTGAAACCAGGGCAGTCATTATCTCAGGCTCTTTCTCTGAAGATATGGTCTTCTATCTCTGCTTCTCTCGGTCCTCTGACTTCAATCTATTCTCACTACCTGCCAACCTTCTTGGCTTCTTCACATATATGGAAGAAGACAACTGCTCCATAGCTTGAGCGTTTGCCGGTTCCAGCCCAGAAATGACTACACCCACAGCATACCAATTCCAAATTCCCAGGAAAGAGAACTTAATCCAGCTTCGCTGCACTGATTGTGGTGATAATGGTGGTGTGTGGGGGGTGTTCCATGATACTAACTTGGTTGCCAGGGCTCACCCCAGTGGGAGAAGAAGAGGGTTTCTGGAAAACAGGCTGTGTGTCATAGTGCACTCTAAAGTATCTACCACAACTAATAGGACTGTGGAACATTTGCCAAATGAATGTGAATAATTGAATGACATGAAACACTGTTTTCTCTAACTTCAAAGCCCATGCTCTTTCTACTACATCATACAGCCTTCCAAATGTTTCCATTTGAAATAACTGTTTTCACTACCTCAGTAAGAGAACAGTCTTGTATTAGGTATCCCCAGGAAACAGATGGCATACTCAAATTAAGATAGTTTGGAAGTTTCATAAAGGATTATTTACAACAGGATGTAGGGAAATTGCAAAGGGGTTACAATACCCTAAATCTGGTATGTGGCAGTTCCAAAACTTGGAAATAGAGAACTAGGTGGAGAAGGCTACATGATAGGAGCTGAGATCTTAGCTAAAGGGACTCCGGTGAGCTTGTCACAACCCCACAGGGAAAGAGAGGATTAAACAGCCTAACCTCACATTCCTACTTCCCTCTAATCTTCGGCCTATACCATTATTGGCTGAACCCAAGAGAAAGGCAGCGGTAGGGAGATCTGTTGACATGCTTCCATGCAGGTCAGCCTCCCAAGCCCAGACCTGGGTGGATAAAGAGGGTGAGGAACTGATCTGAAGAGGCAAACATATCTTGGTCTGTAGACTGGAAAATAAAAATAAATGCACAGATTGGAAGTCCAAAAAGATGAGATTTTAAGAGTGCTCCTAGAGGATCTGGACATGTTTAATTTTCATGTCCTGGGTAAACCATGTTTATATATATAATATTATATATATTATATTATATTATTCTATATATATTAATATATATATTAAGGTGAATATTTAGCTTAAGTCACTAATAATGAGTGCCTCAAGGGTTTTCTTGGGGGGTTCAAGGCTCTGGACACTCCCTCTTCACACCTACTAGAAGAGCTTTGTTATTTGGTTAATACATCAGCATTCTGCTTAAGATTTCATTGAGAAAATAGCGCTACAACACCTCCAGATACTGTGCTAAGGACTCAAAAATAAATCACAAACTAGTGGGGAAGACAGAAAAGTACATAAGTAAGAGTACAGGGTTAGGAAAATGCACAGGTTATGCAGGGAACTCAAATATAAGTCCAGTGAAACCAGAAAGGGGAAAGGGTCAAGGAAGGCTTCCTGGAGTAACTGCAAAGGGTAGGTAAGGAAGTTCCGAAGACAATGACGTTGTCCAGAAGGGAAGAGGACTCAACAAGTATCCAATTCGCTAAAAGGGGGGTTACCACCAGGAAAGAACTAGACTACCGATCGGTGGACCAGGCTAGGAGGTACGAGGACTCGCTGGAATTGGCAAAGATCCCCGCTCAGCACTGCCTCCAGCCTTGCTCCGCCCCATCCCCTCCCATCCTCAACCAGAGGGGCGCTACATTTCAACAATTCCACTCAGATGGGAGGGTATCCCAAACCTAAAATTTCCAGCGGGGGCGCCGGCTGCCGCGTCTCCCAGAATAGGTCGTATTTCCCCGAGGTCTTCTGGTTAGCTCGGTCCCGCCCGGGCGCGGCAAGGAGAAGGCGCTTATTGGTTGCCGTAACAGCGATCCGAGAGGCTGGGGAGACTGATTGGCAGTTCGTGTTTTTTTTTTTTTTTTTTTTTTTTTAAATTTTCAGCGGACCACGGCCAGTCTCCTCTAGTCCCGGTAACCTGCTCAGGGCCCAACGCCTCATGGGTAGTTTGGGCGTGTGGCTCCGAACTGTGTCGAGAGACATGGCCTCGGCTTTAGCAGGGAGGGAGCGAAAGGCGAGGTTACAGCCTGAGGGCGGGTTGAGCTGGGACTATAGCTAGAATTCCTGGGTTCCCTACCCACATTTTCAGGCCCTGGGCGCGCGCCCTCCCCCAAGTGGACTTGCACCTGCATACGCGAGAGGGCTGGCACGGGACGCGCATTTCAGAGTGATCGTTGCATTCTGGTTGTTGCAGTCACATACGTTTTCGCGGTCCCTGCGGGCTGTTCATGTGCCTCCGGGGTCCAGGGACCCGGACAGAGGCTGCGGCAGAGGACACCGCCAGGGCGGAGGCTTTTTGCGCGAGACTGCAGCCGGCGCCGAACAGCTCCTCCCACCCCGGTCCCCCGTCCTCGCCCGTCCAGGGTCGGTTCGTGCCAGGAGCCCGGTCCTCCCGGAATCCAGGGCCTTGGATGAGAAAGTGCTCGCCCTTGAGAAGATAGTTTTAGGTCGCTCAGCCTAATCGTACAGCATTCCCGGCCATACTCACCATCCGCCATAAACGTTGAAAGCATTTCAGTGACGAATCAGGCAGCTCTTAAGGCCTGGAATTACTCGTGCCTGGCCAGCGGCACCCCACCCGTCGCCGCCCCGCTCCACTTTACAATTCGCTGCTTATTCTTTAAGGCTTAGTTCTAATACCATCTCTCCCGTAGAGAGCCTGCTCCGTACTTTGTGGCAGTTATTCAATTACATCCTTAGGAGTGTAAGCTCTAGAATTGGTGCCCGAGTTAGAAATACCTTTTGAAATGTGTGATTTTGAGCAAATTACTTAACCTCTGTGAGCCTGTTTTGCCTCTCAAAATGGAGGTAATTTGGTACTTAAAGAGTTTTGTGAAGATTAAATGTAGAGCTGTTAGAACAAAAGTTCTTGATAAACGTGAACTGCTTTTATTATCTGTCCTTCCAGCGTACTTTGTATAGGCCCCTTACAACGTTTGCTCTTTATATCACCATTATTTGTTCTTGCCTGCCGTATTAAACTTTGAGCTTAAAAGCCCAAACTGTCTTGTTTATAATGTCAGTGTACAACAGTGTTGGGCAAATGTAAAGTCAAGAAATTTCTTGGAAAACTTTTTTAAAAGCACCCTTTCCTTTTTCTTTCTTTTGTTTCCTTTTTTTTCCTTTTTACTCTTAAAGGCTCTTTGAGACAGGAATTTTTCAAAACTTGGAGAAGAAGCTGAGATCCTAGGGGTAATAAGAAGCACTTCCGTTGTTCTCCATGGTAACCAAGCATGGACCAAGAAGGCCCTACCATTCCCTTTTTGCTTGACAACTTTAGACAGGTTTCATCTTAAGTATAGGCCCCTGGCCTCTCTTTTCTCAGACCATTTATTTTAGAAAACTTTTAATTGCCAACCTTTCTCTCGCCCCCTTTTAAACACATATGAATCTCTTTTAAAGCCTTGTGCCAGTTTTAAGACCCAGGGGAAGGTCTTTCTCAATGACCTGGGAGCCATCCCTTTGAACTGTAATCCTCAGGAAGATGGCATTCCTATTTCCTAGTCTCTATAGAAGGGTAGGAGCCCAACATCAATGGGCACCTTGCTCCAACTGCAAAACTACAACCTGTAAACTTACTTTTCCTTTAAGACCAGTCACCACCCACAGGTGGCCCTACTACAGCTCTTAATAACTCTCCAGGCACTTGTTTCAGGAGAGTTGAGTTCAATTTCCTGTTGCAATAGTCTTAAATAAAGTCTTTCTTTCCTGTTTAACTTTGCCTGGTGTAATTTCTCTTAGATAATGAAAATTTTATGTTCTACGTTTATTGTTTCTTCTTAATTACACCTGTGTTTCATTTCTTCCTCGCTGCTGACTGAGGACTTCTCACACGTCCTCGGATATCTAGAGATTAACCAATTTGGATTCAAAAGATTACAACTGTGTGGAGTGAAGTTACCACGTTCAAGTCATTGCAGGAGGTAGTGTGATGTGTATGATGTGGATAGGGTAGTATATCTTTTTGAGGGAATCCTAACTGGGGTGCACTTATCTTATGGAAGTGGCACCAGAAAATAAAGAACAGACCTGCCCCCCCTTTTTAAAAGATTTTTTTTAAAATTTATTTATTTGAGAAAGAGAGAGACAGTGACAGAGATAGCTAGAGAGCACAAGTGGGGAGGAGAGGGAGAAGCAGGCTCCCTCAGCAGCAAGCCTGACACAGGACTCGATCCCAGGACTCTGGGATCATGACTCGAGCCAAAGGCAGATGCTTAACCAACTGAGCCACCCAGACGTCCCTTTTCTATTATTATGAAAGGGGCATGAGGAAAAATGCAATTTTCAAAGAAAGAGAATGGCTAAAAATATAATACCCTCTCAAGGGATGTTAAATGTGGTTAAGGAGAGAAGTTAGAGGAAGTGAGAGAGGTCAGAGTTGCAAATGGAAAGGCTTCTGCAATGGTAAAGGTAGTGTGGAGAGGTGTTCCTTAAAGCACAGGAAATGAAATGTATCCGTTTAAGATGGGAAGTAAGGGGCAATAGGATTGAGTTGGAATGAAATGAAAGATGGTTGGGAAAAAAGGAAGACACTAGGGAGAGGGGAGTTAATTGAGAGTCTATGGCAGGGAAGGAAACTAGTAGTCTGAGAAGCTTGGCAGAGGCATTGACTACTTGGATCAGAAGGGAAATATCAAGCAATCTTATTACCTAGGAAACTAGAAGATTTAGGAGAAGGGGTTTGACACACTAGCCTCTCTCACCTTCCTTTCCTCAACAACACACAAGTATAAACTTAAATTGAAAGATTATTATGGTGGCAATTTAATGCCACTATAAGGTCTCCCTCATGGGCTAGTGGAGGCTAAGATATGGAATTCAGGCTGATGATCTTCTTCATTTTCTTCTTTTCTCTGACTTTTCTTAATGTCAATACTGCTCCCTAATTCCCTTTTCTTAACTTTTCCTGCCACTTTTTCTTAACTTTTCCTGCTACTTTTTCTTATGTAGAGGCCGGGTTGGTTGAAATGGATTCAGAATATGAGAGTGGAATGTGGGAAAGAAAAGACGAGTAGAATGGCAAGTTGAATGAGAAGAAAACTTTACTCCTAAATGTGTATGCAAAACTCAGGCTGGGAATAGCATGTAAAAGTGCTGTACAAATAAAATGAAATGGAGTTAAGTGCTTTAATGTCTTTGTAAGATCCTGTTGTGACAACATAGAAGAAAAACATAGGAAAGTCTCAAATTATCCTGAGAAAGGACCAAGAGAAAACAACACTTGAAGTGAAATCAGACAGAAGAGCATTAGACATTGACATGATCTTCCAGATCTGATGGTAGTAGGAAGAAAACTGTGAATGCTCCTTCCTAGAGCCTTTCAGCACTGAAGAATTATCCAATTGTCAGGGCTGGGGCGACGGGGGTGGGGGGGAGCTTCTCTTCCAGGAGGCTTCTCACTAGACAGCCTCTGCCTGGGCCAGGCTGGTCCTCCCAAGGGCCCTCACCATGGCCCCCTTCATTTCCTTGTTTCGAAAACTATAGATGATGGGGTTGCACATGGGGGTGATGATGGTGTAGAGGAGGGAGAAGGGCTTGTCTTTGTCAGGGCCATGTGTGCTGCGAGGGTTCATATAAGAGAACATGGCTGAGGTGTAGAAAAAGATGACCACAGTCAGGTGGGAAGAGCAAGTAGAGAAGGTCTTTCCACGACCTGAGGAGGAGGCTCTGCCAAGGATGGAGGCCAGGATACGAGCATAAGAGATGACAATGAGCACCATGGGGCTGAGCAGCACCACGATGGCATCGGCAAAGATCATCTTCAGACTAAACTGGGGGTCTCCACAAGAGAGAGCGATCACTATGGGGGCCTCACAGAAGAAGTTTTCTATGTGGTTGTCTCTACAGAAGGGATTCCGGAATGACATATACTCAAGAAAGATGCCATTGATCAGCCCAAAGAACCAAGCAGTACTCACCAGCTTCATGCAGACCTGCTGGCTCATGATCTGGGCATAGCTGAGTGGGTGGCAGATGGCAACATAACGGTCATAGGCCATAAAAGCCAAGAGGATGCACTCGGCCACTCCCACGCAGAAGACCAAGTACATCTGGGTTGAGCAAGAGACAAAGGAGACAATGTGGTTCTTGACCACCAGGTGGATCAGCATCTGTGGGATGGTGGTGGTGATGAAGCAGACATCCAGGAAGGATAGGTGGCCAAGGAAGAAGTACATGGGGCTGTTGAGCCTGGGGTCTGTCCAGGTGATGAAGATGATGAGGCCATTTATGGCCATGGTGAGGCTGTAGAGGGCTAGGAAGAGGGCAAAGAGCAATGCCCGCGTGGAAGAGGAGCTCTGCTCAAAGCCCACGAGGATAAACTCTGCCACTGTGCTGCCATTCCTTAGGTCCACTGTCTTGGACCTGCTTGAGGAGGGAGGACAGGAAAAGCACAGGTGAGATAGCTGTAGGGGAAGTAAGGTACTCACTTGCACCCAGAGATCCAGCTATAAAAGAACAATGAGTGATGGTAAATGTCTTGGAACTTTAGTAAACTATGTAATTGGCAATATGTGGGCAGTGAAGTTGCCAGGGTCACCACAGGCTGCATACATGGAGTTGCAATATCAAAAATTGAGGAAGCGATGGTTATACTTTATTCTGGTTTGGTCAGGCCTCAAATGAAGTACTGCATCTGCTCCAGGGCCCTAAATATTGAAGGACTAGCCACTAACCAAAATGTGTTCAGAGGTGCAAAACTAAGATGGTTGGGCCTGGAACCCATGCCAAATGAGGAAAGGTTTAAGAAACTGAGGAATGGAGTATTTGAGGGAAGGGCATGGTGGTTGTTAGCTCATAGAAGAGCATATTTAGGAAGCGCTTGGGAGATGTTTAAAGACATACGTTTCTAGAAGAAGAAAGTGCTTAGTCTAGTGTATGTATTTAAAACGATAAATGGGTTGAAGTTTTAGAGGAAACAGGTAACATTCTAGCCCTCAGCATTGCCTCTTAGGTGAGAATGATTTGTATTACTCTGGAAACAGCCATGCTTACCAGTCATCCACCCTCTTTCCAGACTCCCTCTCCCCGTGGTTGGTGCTGCTGCATCGACCACCCACGCAGCGCATGCTGGAGATGGGGCCTGGTTGTGAGCTCTAGCGCGCTTTCCCAATAGGAGAAGTTTTCCTACAGGGGTTGGAACTCAGGGCTAAGCACTTTTGGGTGGAAAGGATGCAACCATTGCTGAGACAAGGGAAGCTATGAGCAGGGCACAAATTCAGCCTTTCTGGAATGGACCTTCAGAAAACTTTGATCTGTCCCTTTGCTTCCAGGATAAGTCTTGTTCTTTTCCCATGATCAGAGAATGAGCATTCAGAATTCTCATGTTCTTTTCTCATTATTGTAACTTTTAGGAAGTCATTATGTTCATAGTAAATCTCTCGTGTGCTCTTCATCTTGTCTTGGAGTTAGGATATCAGATAGATCCTTTCCACTTTCAGATGCTTAGAGATGGTTAGTATATTCCTTCTTAACCTTTAGTTCTGCCAACTACTCTTCTTCGTTTCCTTTTCTCTCACTCCTTTTTCTACACACTCTTACTCTACCCCCTCTGGTAGTCTTTCCCCCTCTTTTCTCCACTTCCACTTCTCACTCTTTTCTTCTCCCTCTCCCTTTCTCATATTTGGTGTGGCTGTCTGCCATTCAGCTACTTCTGGTTGGACTCCCCTCTCTTCTCCATGTCTTTAAACATCTCATGCTGCCTATCTTAATTTTAGAAGAGACCTACCCTGTTACTGCCACTCCTTCCCACATTGGATTCCCTGTAGGTGATTTCCTGATAGGTCAAGGCAGTAGGCCACTCCAGTCATCTGTACTTTGGAATGCTCCCCTAGAACTTGTACTTCGAGTTTCTCCTCTTCGGGCTGAAAAGGCAGGGAGGGTTAGAGAGCAATGTTTAACCCAAGACATGGCCTGGAATCATGGGCCCGGTGGACATGTTAGAGTCAAGGTCTGAGTCTGGGCAAGGGAAGGCGGTGAGCTATGCTCCAGACAAGCCTGGGACTTGTCCAAGAAGAAACTAGGTTCAACCTAAGAAAGCACTAGGATCTATAGGAATATATAAATGCTTATTGTGGTTCACTGTGCCAGGAAGAACGCTCCCTGATACCTGGCATCTAGCGTCCTGTTAACCACTGGGGTTAACCAGTCAAGCATTTGCATAAATAAATAGGACAGTGACTTGAAAATCACATCCTACCTCATTCTGTTGCTTGGCTGGTGATGATGCTTATCACTGAATCACTGCAGCAAACAATAGAGAAAATCCCATGGTGTTTGAAGAAGAACTGTTCCAGGGAGGATGGTCCGACCTGGTGGGCCACTCTGGAAGAGAGTTGTGGTGATGACCTCGTTAGTTCTTCAACATCCATACCACAGATGATGAATGTTTACTTAAATAAAAATACCAAGTTACATACGTACTGCACTTTAACTGTCACATATTCCACTTGTTAATAAGCTTACTTGGTTCCACTTTTCCATAGCGTATGTTTTGACCTTCTCAGGACCTTTAATTTTGTCCCAGGGCTAACTGAATTTTAGCACCTTGACTTGAAAACCACATGCTCTCTTAATTGTTACTTGAGGAAACACCAGCAAGAGAATAAGAAAACATTCATTTTCCTTTAGTGCAGACAATCTCATATTATTCTATAACATAAAACGTGTCCTTGCGGTTGTTTCTGACAAAGAATTCTCTGAGCCTGGACATCAGAAATTGTTGCTATGGGCTCTAAACCTACTTGTGAACCTCTAAAATATATTTTTATTGGTGGCCTCAGTCATGGCCATCATAATATTTAAATTGATATCTCACTGTTTTCAGAAAGCTATATACATATATACGTATGAGATTTCTCTGTTAAACCAGAAGCAGATCATGGGATTTTCTTCTGCCAAGGGTACAGATATAAAATAAATAACCACTCATGACCCCTTGGACTTCTTGTTTAAAGAGTCAAGGGTCTGTAATCTCATTTAAATTAACAATAGTTTATAAAGTAGTTCACACATGCCATGACTTTTAATTGTAATTTAAGGATATAATTTAATCTCATCGAAGAATGTCTGTGAAGTTATGTTGGACAATGTAGCTGAACACAGTTTGGCAAGGAGAAAGGAACAGGGAATAAGTTTTCGGCTGTGGGTCTAGACTGGCTTCAGAGTTGACTAATTAACCTACTGTTCTGATTCCTTTTAACACCACTTGCAAGGAAAATAGAACTGTTTCAAAGTTCAAAGAGCCTCTTGGAAGAGCAGTCAACATGAAGGTGGAAGTAGGACTGTTTTAATATCTTACACCCTGTGGTTAACTGTAGACTTAATGGGGTTGGAGGACACATTGCTAGATATTGTTAGGGGTGGGGTAGGTGGGAAATAAGTTCTTCCATATTCCTGATGTTTCCTTCCACATGGATGAAACTGTGATAGCATAACACCCTTGAGCTTTCTCTTCTTCATTCCACCATTCCATGGGGAGTGGAGCGGCTTCCCAGATTGGTGATTTTAGAAGGAGAAACTGAACACGTGTTTTCTATCCCTTTCCTCTCACCTTCTCCTTGGAAGTGAGTGGCCTTCTCCCAGGCAGGTTCTACCCATTTGGGGAGGCTTTGTGGCTGTACAGTCCTGCCAGTTACTGGGGAATAGGTTTGTCTGTCTAACTCTCTGCTTCTGGATTAGGAAGTCCAATTGCTCCAATGTCTGCTTTGTTATTAGTAAAGGTGATGTTTTAACCTCCACCTGCAGACTCTGTCTTATTTCTTAGATGATTCAGAACCAGATGGGAAGAGCGGTATTATTTACTGGACCCCTCAAAATCCCTAACGATTATTATTAGTAATATGATCACTTATATGGAAATAAAATTTAAACAAAGAAACATGCTAGAGCCTTGATTATAACGACAAGAAACCATGAAGTCACAGTGATGTCTGGGAAAGAGCCTGAGAGGGAAGAGTTCTGCTGATACACGTATGCTGAATGCTCAAGGTATAGTGCTGGTGAGTTCAGGGAGAGAAGTCTATGTTCCTTGATCACAGGAGCACAATGAACAACGTGTGCTACTGTAGACTAGACAGGTGGGAAAATGCCTCATTGTAAGGTTAAGATTCTGATTCCTGTCTTACTTACTGAAGAGGAGCAGGACACTGTTGAATACATTCAACAGTTTTACCCACAACCTTCCTGTAGCCTTCCTAGCATGCTATGACCACAGGAAAGACAATACGACACAGCACTGTATTGTTCATTTATTCTGGAGAGTATGTTTGTTTTAGGAATGAGATTGGTTCATTTAGTTGTAAATGAACTCATCAGCCTTGTTTAAATTAGGTAGATTCTTAGAAAGCTTCAGCTTCTGTGAGGCTTGGCTATCTACTTGCAGGTCTGCTGTAAATAAAATGTGCCT
Source organism: Ursus arctos (assembly GCF_023065955.2). Classification (NCBI taxonomy): domain Eukaryota; kingdom Metazoa; phylum Chordata; class Mammalia; order Carnivora; family Ursidae; genus Ursus; species Ursus arctos. The sequence goes on from NW_026622941.1 coordinate 38,729,217, forward strand.
CTAGTAATTTCAATTCTAACACAGCTTGAAATCTGGCTTCTCTTCCACATACTCTAGCCCCTTCATTTTTTTTTTATAATGATTTTTTATTATATTATGTTAGTCACCATACAGTACATCCCTGGTTTTCGATGTAAGGCTCGATGATTCATTAGTTGTGTATAACACCCAGTGCACCATGCAATACGTGCCCTCCTTACTACCCATCACCGGTCTATCCCATTCCCCCACCCCCCTCCCCTCTGTAGCCCTCAGTTTGTTTCTCATAGTCCATAGTCTCTCATGTTTCATTCCCCCTTCTGATTACCCCCCCTTTCTTTATCCCTTTCTTCCCCTACTGCTCATTCTAGTTCTTATGTTCCATAGATGAGAGAAATCATATGATAGTTGTCTTTCTCTGCTTGACTTATTTCACTAAGCATTATCTCCTCCAGTGCCGTCCATGTTGTAGCAAATGTTGAGAACTCATTCTTTCTGATTGCTGAGTAATATTCCATTGTATATATGGACCACAACTTCTTAATCCAGTCATCTGTTGCAGTAGCCCCTTCATTTTCTGGATTAAATACATAATTTCATGACTGAAAGCCAAAAAGCACTATTTTTCTGAGCAGAAATACTTTATGGTGGATATATTTATCCTGGGGATCATGGAGCTCTAGGGAGTCAGAAGATATGTTTCAGTGTGTCTGTGCACCTCTGAAATGCTATATGAAAACATGTGTGCATGAGAGCATTTTTCTTGAGAGTAAAATGAAGAAAAACATATTTGTTGGTATGGTTGTTGTGAAGACTAAGAGGAAATTTATTCATTCAACCAAAAATGTGTGTGTGTGTAAATATGTATAAATGTAAATCACATAGAACAGTATTTGTAGTAGGGGAAGTGCTCAACAAATCTAAAGTTTCCTTTTCTAGGTCATTGGATAAATAAAAAATATTAGTTAAGACATTTACATTTTTAAATGTCAGTAATCCTCAAAATGCCTGAAGCCTTTTAAAAACTGAATCCGCAAATTAAAAATTATTTCTAAGCATTGTTAAGTTCTGGCAGAGCATACAGTACGGTTGTGGGTAGAGATATTTTACAACTTAACTGTGCTATGATATGGTTAAGAGCTCCTACAGGGCATCAATAAAATACTGCGGTATCTCAGAGTAATAAAATAATGAAATACTCAAGGAAAAAGTGTGTAAGAGGAAAAAACATCAACTCCAGAAAAAGGTCTGCTAATGACTGACGGATTCAGAGGTTGTTCTTGAAAAGTGCATTTTTATAAAAGGAAAAATGGCCAATGTAAGTGGAAGCATGGATTAAGCCCAGAAAGCCTGAAACTGAAGGTTGAAATTATACCCAAACTTTAAGGAAGACTTTAAGAGGTAGAAAGTGGCCCTAAAAAGATGTTCTTTCAGTAAATTGAGTTATCAGTAGATATGTGATTATTGTGATATACAGGATAGATTCAGTGATGAAAACCAGTTTCTCCTCAATATTTAATAAGGAAGATAGAAACTCCTGTCCAAAACTGGACAACGCCTGGATCCACTGGAGGCCCCAAATTCCATAATGGATGATACTCAGTAATTTTGAAGTCAAATTTATAAAATAAAAAATTTTAATTCATTGGGGCTTCTTTGAGAATTGAGTGAAGATTTCCACTGCTTCTCAAGGCTGAGAACTAAGAGCCAGGCTGAAAACTCGCCTAATTCAATAAGATTAGATCAGCAGTCAGCCTTTAGGAAGAAGGCAAAGGCATCCACCCTCCTGATTCCAGCTCAGACAAGCTACAGTTCCCCTAAAGTGGATACTCAATTTCTCTTTGTTAACTAACAATGAGGATTTAGAAATCAGATTTGAAAAAGCCAAAGAAGGGCCATTAACCATTCAAAAATATAGACCTGAGGGTTGCAGAAAGGGAGGTGGGTGGGGGGCTGGGGTAACTTGGTGATGGGCAATAAGGAGGGCATGTGATGTGATGAGCACTGGGTGTTATATGCAACTAATGGATCATTGAACATTATATCAAAAACTAATGATGTACTACACATTGGCTCATTGAATTTAAATAAAAAAAGAAAAAAAGATACAGACCTGTTGAAAACCTCTAGATAGGAATGAAGGTGAGCCCCAGAATTAGCCTTGCTAAAAGAGAAGGGCAACCAGGATCTAGAGTTCCTTGTTAGTGAGACGGAGTTCATCCACAACCAGAGATCAAGAAGAATACACAAGTTGCAGAGCTGTTTGGAAGATTTTGCCACCTGTCTGTGGAGGAAGAGAACCAAGTAGTTCTATCTAGCTGGATGGTGTCTCACACCAGAAACACTAGAAAGACAGTAACCTACAGTGAGACTCTTTACCAGGAGCAAAAAAGTGAAATTAGAAAGACCTTGTAAGACCAAAGCCATTGTCTGCCAGGCCTACTCTGCATCCTACTGCACTAGCCCCATCAATACAAAGATAGCCCAGGCCCTTACCAAACAAATCCTTACATGGCCAGAAAAAAAAAATTGTTTTCCTTCTGATTTGGTGCATTATTCAGAATGCCCTGTAATTGTGGCATTTCTAAAGATTTTTAAAGAAAGATTTTATGTATTTATTTATTTGAGAGAGAGTGCAAGAGCAAGAACACAAGCAGGGGTGGAAGGAAGGGGCAGAGGGAGAGGGAGATCCCCAGGGCCTTGGGGCTTGATCCCAGGACGTTGGGATCACAAACTGGCCAAAGGCAGATGCTTAACCAACTGAGCCACCCAGGTGCCCCTATAGATTTTAAAATTTGAGAAGTAACTTTGGAACTCCACGATTTTCACTAACGCAGCTGTATGAAATTTGAGGAATTTGGAAATAAAATGGGAAGGCAACAGAAAAGAAATTTTTGCCATGTAGAGCCTAATAAAGTTGTACAGACAAAAGCAAAGGGACCCATGGCTGAGAAGATATTTGGAGGACAGATGTAAATGACTTTTAAGGAAGGACAACTACTCTCAGTGTGAGTCCCTAGAGGCCTCTGCTGGCAACTCTGTTACAACTTAGCAACCCATTTCAATGTCTTAGGAACTCACTTCAGAAGCGTTTCTCTAGACCTACCATTTTCCCTCTTTTCTTTTCTAAGTTCATTCCCAAACCCCTTTTCTTAAGTAAGATGGACACTGAGTAGTCTCTTTGCTCCTCACCGGGCCTTCTCAACAACTGGCTTGCAGCAGAGATTTTATCCCATTGAGGTAAATTGTAGAAATGTTCTAAATTCTCTCATTGTTTCTCTCTTAGTCTTCTGCCTTCCTTCTGCCTCAGAAACCACATTGCTTTGCTCCTGGATCCACTTGAATCTCTCCATATCTCTCTGAAACTGAGGCTCTCTGAAGTACCTGCAGTCCCTGACGATGACCTGGCCAAGGCCAAGTGGTTATAAATGTGCCAATGCTGGGCATGCCAGATGCCTGTCATGGGCTAGATTCCTGTGATGTCCAAAAGGTAAATGTAGGCCACACGTTCTCCCAGAGGACCCTTCTTATTGATCTGCACTAATGGGAGACACCATAAATAATGGAATTACCAAACATAACCTCAATTTCATATCATAGCTGAAGTTCTAACTCCATATTTTGCCTGCCTCCATCTCCTGAGACTTGCTCTTCCATGTCCTTATCCATTGACTCTCTGAGCCCTAATGTGAACTTACAATTCAATTAGAAGCTATAATGAAACCAGAGTACACGTGCTGCTCTTCTCCCTTAACACAGTCACCTTCAATATGGAAACTTAACGAGTAAAACAACCAAGAAACCAAGGGAAAGAGAGAGGAAATGATAATGCAAAGGTATGCCTAATGATCTTCCTCTGAATGTTGAGGGCCTGTGTATATGTCCAAAGAGGGATGAATAACAAATTGAAGAGGAGAATTTAGCAGTCAAGAATTATTGAACTTCGGCAGATTGGATAATTTCGGCTGTTCGGTGGCATTAGTTAATCTGAGCTATTTTGCTATTTAAAATGCCTGAAAGAAACTTGGAATGACTCTAAATAGGTCAGAGAAGAAAGAGAAAAAGTGAGAGATAGTGGGGGGGGGATGCCTACCAATTGAATAGAAGAGAACAAAGCTAAAGCACAGAAAGATTCCTGCACTAAGAAATGGATGATTTTAAAGGTGAATAGTTACATATTTAGAGACTCAAAAACCATCTGGAATTTATCTATCATCTTATAGGGAAGCAGTGAGGCTAGAACGGTAAAGTACAGGCACTTTGGAGGCAGGCATACCTGAAATTCAGCCTTGGCATTGTCACTTATTATAACGTGGAGTTGGTTAGCTGAGACACAGGCTTTTTTCTCCTACAAAACAAGGATTAACTAAAATAACACGTAATTAGAGGGTGCCACAGATTAGACAATAAACAAACATTAGCTTTGATCTCTGTTTCCTCTCCCTCTCCCTGTGGTTTCACTTCACATGTGGAAGGAATACTGTAAAGATCTGGCCAGCTTCCCACATGCAGAAACCCAGAGAAAGAGGAGGCTCTCCTCCATCCTAATGGTTCCTGCCTCTCCCTACCCAGAGGGTCTTTCATCTCACTCAGTTTTTCCCCCCGATATATGTGAGTCCCATTTTCTCTTAATCTGGCTTCCAGAAACATTGCAAAAAATATCAGCCTCAAACTCTGTGCACAATTTCTAGGGGAGGATCATCCTCGAGTCACTTCTTAGCCTCTCTTTCTCCAGGGAACAAGAAAGAAAAATGCCAGATAAACAGAAAATACGGACACACATAAACATATAGAGGAAGGGTTGGAAAAAGAAAGATACGAGAAAAAGTAATCCTGGAGATAGTGGAGAGATCCCATCCACACAAAACAAAAAAAGAAGGAAAAATGTTAAAGCCAAAGAGAGAATTAGAGAGACTGAAACAGAGAGAAGGAAATAGGAAGAGTGTGCATATGTGACAAGATGATGTATACGTGGAAAAGTGATGAACCGGTGGGTCTTTGGGGGAGGGAATAGAGAGAAACATACCAGGAGACAGAGAAGTAAGGACCCAAATCTTGGCACAGAAAAAAATGAGACGAAAAGCCAAAAGTGGAAAAAGAGACTGAGAGGCTGACCAGGCAGGCTGGGCATGGCTCCCTGCTCATGTAGAATCAGAACTAAATAGCCAGGTACTAGGGTTCTGCTCCTTCAAGTTCTAGAAATGAAAGATTGACCTTCTGGATTGTCTCCCTCTCTGCAGCAATTAGAGACATGTCTTCACAAACCAGACCGGCCCCACCAGACACATGCAAGCCAGGTGCCCCTCAGCCAGAGCCATGAGGGCTTGTGGGTGGACTCTGAGAGCCTGATGGAACCTCAGAGGGGTGATCGAGAGAAGAGAGTAGCTGGGAGAGAACTGGAATAGCGTAGACAGTGCTAGGCATCTAGAGAGGGAGAAAGGGACAAGGTGGAGGTAAATGGAGTTTCCTTCATAACCTCTTTGTGCAGAGCCCTGGGGTGATCGGAACACAACTGGTCATTGAGGGAGCCAGGGGGTATTCATCTCTGATGGATGCCAACCAAGTCAGGGTCAGCTTTCAGTGCAGAAGTGAGCACATTCACTGACCTTCTCCACGGGCTTTGGTACATGAAGGTGATGACATTGGCTGTGCTGATCTCAGGCCCAGAGGAGCGATCCACAGGCACAGAGTGAGGGTGCAGTGAATTCTGCTGCAAACCAGCAGCTTGATTATAGGGCAAAAAGGACATGCACACAGGCAGGCGTGAGCTTCTAACTGGTTCCTGTTGGGATCCAAGTGTAATAAGGCCAACTATCTCTTGTGAAGTGTTACCATTCTAACTGGATCCCTGGGGAAAGTCTTACAACAGTTCATTCCAAGGCTCCCTAATGAGGCTATGTCCATGGCAGGTGGCCTGGAAGGTCTAGAATAGTCTCAGGTTTTCCCAGGAAAGTTCTAGTCCGTTTACCAGGTAACTTGATAGACAAGGGGGCCTGGCAAGTATCACTATCCCCGTGTCCTCAGCTTCAAATCTGGGAGCCCTTTAACTCTGGTCTACCAATTTTATTTTGAATTAATTTTCTAGTTAGGGGCTCTGATGACATAGGCAGCATTCCTTGTGTACCCAATTAAATACTTTTTCGTATCATTATGCTACATTCAACACAATAATAAACACTGGCTGTGTACCCACTCTGCTCTAGTCACCTTATTCAACACTAACTACCATCCTCTACCTTTTCCTTATCACACTTCCTTTCTTGAAATCTGGAAGAACCTTCTTTCTCCTGATCCATCCACTGTTCTTCCAAAATCCTGCCTGCCTAGCACTGAATTTGAATCTGCCTAACCCAAAGAACTTCAGTCGTCCTCACATCCCCTCAATCCTCTAAAGCTCCTCTTTCTACTCCTAGAGAGCCTGGACTCTTGTAAAACTGAATTTATGATGCTTGTGTCCTGACTCATTCTAAAGGTGTGGGATGGCTTTTTCTCTGCACTCTACCATACACTTCCACCACCATCACCAAGTCTTGGTCTTTCAAAATCTAATTTAATTGGGGCATTTTTGGACCATAACTCAGTTTGGAGGAAGACACGATTTTAAAGCATAAGGCACAAAAACTAAGCTTCAGGACACTGAACTTTGCAGTACAAGATGTCTGACATTCCTTCAGATATCCATCCAAAAACTTCTGAAAAAAAAAAAAAAGCGCCAACTTGTCAAGTTCTTTAAAAACAGCTATTTTTATACCTTCAATTGATATGCTAAGAAGGAAGGTTACTGGTCTCCTCACTTCCCTATACCTCTCGTCCACAACATTTTATGACCAAATTCCAACCCAAACATGGGGTTTTTCATTCAAACCCCAAATTTGGGTGAGAAAATAATTATAGTTGATCCTGGGACAACTTAGGGGTTAGAGACACCACCCCTGTGTGCAGTCAGAAATCTGCATAAAACTTTAACTCCCCAAAACTTAACAATAGCCTACTGTTGACTGGAAGGCTTATAATCACATAAACAGTAGATTAACACATATTCTGTATATTATAGGTATTATATATTGTATTTGCTCAATAAAGCAAGCTAGAGGAAAGAGAATGTTATCAAGAAAATCCTTAGGAAGAGGAAATACATTTAGAGTACTGTACTGTAAAACGTCCATGTGTAAGAGCCCTTGCACATTTCAGACCTGTGTTGTTCAAGGATCACTTGTAAATCAAAAACAGGGATGTCAAAAGTGGTATAATTTCTAGAGCCATTAGGGCAGCATTGTTCACTCGATCCTATGTGAGGTAAGTCTCTATATTATAATTTCCATTTATTTAGAGTTTCTCTAGTGACATTCCATAAATTTATATGCATCTTTCCATGAAGGATTGACCGTTTTCAGTTGGGTTATTCTTATGTACTTTATATTTTGGATACTATTTAAAGTGGTATCTTAAAATTTCAATTTCCTAATATGTTTGCAGGCATAAAGAATGCAATTCAGTTTTTGTGTATCAATTTTGTGTCCGGTAACCTCATTAAAACCTATGAATTTTAATAAGTTATCTGTGCATTCTTTTAGTTTTTCTATGAAGACCACCATACGTCATCTGAAAATGAAGACAGTTTTGCATTTTCATTTCCAGTTCTTATACCAATTACCTATTTCCCTTGCTTTATTGTCCTTTCTAGGATCTTCAATACAATCTTAAGTATGTATACACGATGGAATATTACTCAGCCATCAAAAAATGAAATCTTGCCATCAGCAACGATGTGGATGCAATTAGAGGGTATCATGCTAAATGAAATAAGTCAGTCGGACAAAGACAAATACCATATGATTTCACTGATATGGGGAATTTAAGAAAGAAAAGAGATGGACATATGGAAAGGGCGAAAAGAAAAAAAGGAGAGAGGGAAACAAGCCATAAGGGACTCTTAATGATAGAGAACAAACAAGGGCTGATGAAGGGAGAGTGTGGGGATGGACTAGAAGGGTGACGGGTATTAAGGAGGGCACTTGTTGTGATGAGCACTGGGTGTTATATGTGAGTGACAAATCACTGAATTCTACTCCAGAAACCAGTAACTAATATTGCCAACTAAAATTTAAATGAAATAAAATACAATCTTGAATAAAAGTAGGGATAATGATTACTTAGGCTTATTTATGATCTGAGGGCAATTTTAATGTTTCACTTTGGGAGAAGGATATTTGCTGTTGAGTTTTGGTGTATAATCACTTTAATAGCTTAAGGAAGTTCATTTCTATTCCTGGTCTGCTGAGAAGCGTTGTGTTTTTTTTTTTTTAAATTATAACCAGGTATACATGTTTAATAAAACAGATGCCTTTCCTGCATCTACTGAGATGAGCATGTGGTTCTTCTTCATTTGTGTGTTAATCTAGTCATTTACATAATTCATTTTCTGATGTGCAGTCAACTCTGAATTACTGGAATAAACTCAACTTTGTTCACGACATAAGCTATTATATTTTTAATACATTGTGGGAGACAGTTTTCTTTAAGGATTTTGCAACTATGAGAGTGAGATTAGTTGATTTTGTCTTTATTAAGTTTTGGTATTGAAGTTATCACTTAAAAAGTTGAGGTGTTTCCCTCTTTTTCCAGTTATCTAAAATTAGAGTACTTTTCCTTGATTGATAGTATTTGCCTTAAGATCCTATGTCTGGTTCTTTATTTATAGAAATATTATAGAAATATTTTTTCAAGTTTTTATTTCAATTCTAGTTAGTTAACATATATGGTAAATTTGGTTTCAGGTAGAATTTAGTGATTCATCACTTACATAAAACACCCAGTGCTCAGCACAACAAGTGCCCTCCTTCATATGCATCACCCATTCAGCCCACACCCCACCCACCTCCCTCCATCAACCCGCAGCTTGTTCTCTTTAGTTAAGAGTCACTTATGGTCTGCCTCCCTCTCTCTTTTTCCCCCCTTTCCCTATGTTCATCTGTTTTCTTTCTTAAATTCCACATATGATTGAAATCATATAGTATTTGTCTTCCTCTGACTTGTTTCGCATAGCATATACCCTCTACCTCCGTTCATGTCATTGCAAATGGCAAGATTTCATTCTTTTTGATGGCCGAGTAATATTTCATCATATATATCTCCACGTATATGTATACACCACATCTTCTTTATCCATTCATCATTCAGTGGACCCTCGGACTGTTTTCATAGTTTGGCTATTGTTGATAATGCTGCTATAAGCATTGGGGTGCATGTACCCCTTCAAATCAGTATTTTTGTATCCTTTGGGTAAATACCTAGTAATGCAATTGGTGGGTCGTAGGGTAGTTCTATTTTTACCTTTTTGAGGAACCTCCATATGACAATAGCAAAAATGAACTATTGGGACTTCATCAAGATACAAAGCTCTGCACAGTGAAGGAAACAATCAACAAAGCTAAAAGACAACCTAGGGAATGGGAGAAGATATTTGCAAATGACATATCTGATAAAGGGTTAGCATCCCAAATCTAGAATTTTAAAAATTTTAAATTACAGTATAGTTAACGTATCGTGCTATATTAGTTTCAGGTGTACCTCATAGTAATTCAAGTGTCCCATAGAGTGACGGTACCATCTAGTACCATATAGTGATATATCTATCACCCAGTGCTCATCACGACAAGTGCACTCCTTGATTCCCATCACCTATTTTACCCATCACTCTACCCACCTCCCCTCTGGTAAGCATCAGTTTGTTCTCTATATCTAAGAGTCTGTTTCTTGGTTTGTCTCTCTCCTTATTTATTTTTTAAATCTTTGCTCTTTTTTTTGTTTCTTAAATTCCACCATGAGTGAAAGCATATGGCATTTGTCTTTCTCTGACTGACGTATTTCACTTATTTCATTTAGCATTATACTAGCATTATACTATACCTAGAGCTCCATCCATGTTGTTGCAAGTGGTGAGATTTCATTTTTTTTTATGGCAGAAAATACTGCATTGTGTATATATACCCCATCTTCTTTATCCATTCATCTCTCCATAGACACTTGGGATGTTTCCATAATTTGGTTATTGTAAATAATGCTGATAGAAACATGTATTATCCCTGCACGTATCCTCCCTGCAATGCATTATCCATATGAATTAGTTTTGTTTTGTTTTTGTTTTTGTTTTTTGGGTAAATACCCAGTGGTGGGATTACTGGATTGTAGAGTAGTTCTACTTTAAAATTTTTGAGGAATCTTTAAACTGTTTTCCACAGTTGCTGCACCAGTTTGCATTCCCACCAACAGTGCAAAAGGGTTCCTTTTTCTGCACATCCTTGCCACACTTGTTGTTTTTTGTGTCTTTGATGTTAGCAATTCTGACAGGTGTGAGCTGATATCTCATTGTAGTTTTGATTTGCATTTCCCTAATGATGAGTGATGTTGAGCATCTTCTCACATATCTGTTGGCCATGTTGCTGTCTTCTTTGGAGAAGTGTCTGTTCATGTCTTCTGCCCATTTTTTAATTGGATTATTTGTTTTTTGGGTGTTGAGTTGGATCAGTTCTGTATAGATTTTGGACACTAACCCTTTATCAGATATGTCATTTGCAAATCTCTTCTGTTTGGCTGGGTGCCTCTTATTTTGTTTTGTCAATTGTTTCCTTTGCTGTGCAGAAACTTTTATTTTGATGGAAAACCAATAGTTTATTTTTGCCTTTATTTCCTGGCCTCAGGAGACATAGCTGGAAAAATGTTGCTATGGCTGGTATCAGAGAAGTTACTGTCTGTGCTCTTTTTATAATTTTTATGGTTCCAGGTCTCCCATTTAGGTCTTGACTCCATTTTGAGTTTAGTTTTGTGTATGGTGTAAAAAGTTGTCCAGTTTCATTCTTTTGCATGTAGTTGTCCGGTTTTCCCCACACCATCTGTTGAAGAGAGTGCCTTTTCCCCATCGGATATTCTTTCCTGCTTTATCTCAGGATTAGTTTCCCATATAATTATGGGTTTATTTCTCAGTTTTCTATTCTGTTCCATTGATCTATGTGTCTATTTTTGTGCTAGTACCAGAATGTTTTGGTTACTGGAGCTTTGTAATATAACTTTAAGTCTGGAATTGTGATACCTCCAGCTTTGCTTTTCTTTTTCAAGATTGCTTTGGCTATTTGGGGCCTCGGTGGTTCCATATACTTTTTAGGATTTTTTGTTCTAGTTCTGTGAAAAATGTTGTTGGTATTTTGATAGGGATTGCATTAAATGTGTAGATTGCTTTGGGTAGTATGGACATTTTAACAATATTTGTTCATCCAATCCACAAGCATGGAATGTCTTTCCATTTCTTTGTGTCATCTTCAGTTTTATGAAATACTCTTAAGCTAATGATTTATCTTTAGGATTACAAGTGTGTTCATGCTTTACTTCTTCTTTCATCATTTGTGGAAAATAATATATATATTTTTCTTAGTACTTTTTTCTATTTATCTAAGCAGATTTAATGTCATAATTTTCTCCATGGTATTATATTAGAATTTAAAAAGCTTGTATTAGTAGTCTATTGCCGTGTAACAAATTACCACAAGTTCAGGGACTCAAAGTAACACACACTTACTATCTTACAATTTCCTTGGGTCAGGAGTCTGGGTATGGTTGGCTGGGAATTCTGCTCAGGGTCTCACCAGGCTGAAATCAAGGTGTCAACCAGGCTGTAAGTTTCATCTGACGCTCAGGGTCCTCTCCCAAGCTCACCGGTTGTTGGCAAAATCTATTCTTTGCTGTTGTACCATTGAGGTATCTATGTCCTTGCTGGCTGTCAGTCAGGCATTGCCATCAGCTCCTGGAGGATGCCTGTACTCCCTTGCCACATGGCCACCACACGCAGGTCACAATGTGGATGCATGCTCTCTTCCAGGCCAGCTGGAGCATTATCTTTCTTTGACTTCCAGCTCCTCTCTAGTCCACTACAATGGAGTTTTACATAAGAGAAGTTTCATATTTTGACTTTCATTGTCGAGAAGATAGCTGTCAATCTAATTGTGCTTCTTTTGAAGGGAATCTGTCTTTCTTTTCAGGCAGCTGTTAAGTTTTTCTCTTTGTCCCTCATTTTCAGACATTCTAGTGGTGTGCCCACGTGTGTATTTCTTTTTGTAAGTAACATATTTAGGATATATTTAGGGCCTCTTTAATCTGGCACTGGTGTCTTCTTCAGTTTTGGAAAAATCTCAGCTATTTTCTCTTCAGATATTGTATTTGCTCTATCCATTCTTTCTTTCATCTTTTTCATGACATTTCTCCCACTTTACTAATCCTCTCATCGGCTCTTTCTAGATCTGCTTAAATGTAGACTGACTGTTCCTGGGTCTTAGCTCCCAAATTCTTCACTGCTTGTTTAGTGCGTTAGTGCCTTCAAGTGGATGGTTTAAAATATTTTGTCTAGCTTTTGTTGTTCTTAGTGACATAGCTGATCCAAATTACATGGTCCATCAATATCAGAAACAGAAGGCCTCTTATAATTCATTCTGTCACATCTGTAGTTATGGGCCCCTTTCATTCTTAATATTGCTTAAGTCTGTTTATTTTTGATTAACATGCCACAGACCTGGGAAATTATTAATTTCTTCTAATTCTATCAATTACATCAATCTTTGGATTTGTTCGAATCAATCTGTTACATGCACTTCTATTCCTTCTATGTTCCTTGCATAATCTATTATTCTGTGATTAATGCGGTAGCTTAATTTATTACCTTTTAACACTTCTTTTTTTCCTGATAAAAGAAAGTATTGCTCTAGGTACATCCCACAGAATTGTAAGTAGTTTCATTATGAATCTGGGGTCTGTAAACTTTTCTAATTATTATCATAATCAATTCTTGTGTTGAAAGCCTGACATGAGGTATCAGGTAGGAGGAACTGAGGTAAATAAGCTTTTGGTGCAGGGTTTTGTGTTAGGCATTGGGCTGTGTTTAATGTTTGCTGTAGCTGTGGTGTCAGAGGCCAAAATTTTCTCATGTGTCTTTGCTTTTGTCTCCTTTGCTGTCTTTTTTGTATCCCTATAGACTCCTTCTTATAGGGTCTGAGCACTGCAGCTCTTTCTGCTGTGATCCTTGAAAATCGACAGCCTTATTGATGTGGTAGTAAGATACAGGAGAGTGGAAGCATTCCATAGTCCTATGATTAGGTCTCGGTCTTCTAGTGAGCCTATATCCCTGGCCTGTAACAACCTTCACAGGTCCCTCTCAGTGGTTTTTGTTGTTGTTGTTTTTTCATGGATCCTTCCCCAGATTCGTTAAGTTCTCATCAAATAGTTTTCCTTGAGGGCAGACAGTGTTCTCCGGGCTTATTTCAAAACGCTAACTTGTCCCTTCCCGTTGCTGAAGCACAAGGGGATTTATTTTCTCATCTTCATCATGAGAATCTGGTGGGGCTGCTGGAAGTAAAACTCATGAAACTATGAGGGCTCCTCTGAGGGCAGGCCCTGAGGAGTTTTTATCTCTGAAGTTAGCCCCTTCTCAGTCTCCAATAATTAGTCTATTTCCCTTTAAGTATTCTGACCAGGCTCCAGTTGCAGCTTCCACTCTCAGAAAACTGTGATTTTCTGTGTTTACTTGTCTCCCAGTTTTGGGGGTGGTGGTTTCCCCTGTGACTTTAATTCTCTGATAGCTCTAAGAAGTGTTGTTGATTTTCCACTTGTTTACCTTTATTTATTGAGGACAGTGGGACTGCAAGCCCTTTACTTCCAAGCTCTTTACTCTTTCCATGTTGGACTAGCCTTATATTCATTCCTTGGTAAGTAGGTTAATTACAATTATGTTTCTTAATTTCTGACCATATGGGTTTCCTTCTAGTTATCATTTTGATACTGCTGTCTAACTTAACTGCATTATGGTCAGAGAACTTGGTCTGTGTGACTTCATATCTTTGAATGTTTTGAGATTTGCTTTATGGAGTAGTATATGGTCTATTTTGAGAAATTTCAATTTGTGTTTGGTAATATGTACCTGGTACCTGTTACTTGGTCAGTCAGTGTGCTGGGAGGAAATGGTTGGTCAACTTAAATAGGACTAATGAGGGTGCTTACCAGGATGTGGAAGGATTAAGGGGAATCAAAAAGGGATGGTGAATCATCCTGGGCTCTCAAGAGCAGGGAGCAGGTACTACCTTATGGGGACAGGGAAGGGAGCTGTAGAAGGCCACCACATGGTAACTCTGGAACATCAGAGAAGGAGCAGGAGAATAAACATCCTCACTGCCTCTTCTCCTGCCTTCCTCTATCCTTCTAAGTAACTCTTATTAGTTGAGCTCAACCAGGATGTAGAAGGCAGAAAAACCCATTGAGGCAGCCAACAAAGGTCTGTCTACCAGGACACAGATCAGAGGCAAAAGATGTGTATTTAGTTCTAAAGGGTAAAAGAAAATATCCAGCACACATAAAAGGTAGAGTGGACCTTTCCTACAATTGGAACATATGGGTGGAGAAATATAAGCATTGGTGAAAGGAGATTGATAAATCTTGAGAATGAGAAAAATGTTGACATTGGAGGAATTATTCCCATAAGTATTCCCACGTGGTTTTCATGGGTTGCACTAAATGGCATGTGCAGGAGTCCTACTGTAAATGAGCAAAGGTGATGAATGTTAGGATTTAGTTGGGCAGGAATGTGAGATTAATGGGAACAAGGGAAAGATGACCGCTGCATGGGTGAAATTTGGGTTGAAGTAACAGAGGAAAAGGGCAGAACTTAAGTAGCTGTCCATGCTAATGGCAGGCAGGAGGGCATGATTGGGTAGGAAAAGTCTTATAACTTGGGAAAACTGGAGGAGTAGAAGTAGGCTCAGATAGAGACAAACACAGAGGTTTTAGAGCAGGTTTTATCACAAGTACTTACACAGATTGTTGCCATGGCAGTGGCAGCAGAAAGCTTGCTCACAGTAAACCAGAAATGTCTTTGTAGATAGAATTCTGAATTCTATCAAAAACTTGGGATGTACTGTATGGTGACTAACATAATAAAAAATTTTTATAAAAAAAAAGAATTCTGAATTCTAAATTCTTGGTTTCCTCCTGCCTCTTCTTTCCCCATATAAATACCTTTCACCATCTTCCTCATTCTCTTCTTTTAATACTTCATCTCCTGACCAGGGTTACTCAAGCTCAGCAGTAAGGATTTCTTGGGCTGCATAGTTCTTTACTGTGGGTGCTGCTCTGTGAATTGTAGGATGTTCAGCAGCATCCCTGGCCTCTACCTACCAGGTGCCAGTAGCACACACCCTCCCTCCGTTGTGACAACTAAAAATTGTCTTCAGATATTGCCAAATACCTCCTGGGGGAGAGAATCATCCCTGCTGAGAACCCCTGCTCTAGATAGTAGGTAACTGACTAGGGGTGGGGGAGAAAGAAGAGATGTGAGCAAGTCTCAGGAAATGTAGTGTATTATAAATAAAACAAGACATAGGAAGGAATCTTCATGAAGAAAAGGGAAACATTTAAATTGCAGAATATGCATCCAGGCCAGTGACAAAATCTTCCAGTGGAAGCAGACAAATGCAAAAATAAGTTAAAGTGCTCTTTTTATATTCTTATAAAATGCAGATGTCACTGGAAGTTTCCCTGACCCTAGGAGATTTTGTTCTATAGCTACCACTCCCAGTTCACAGTCTGGGGAAGTGGGTGCTCTCCTCAGACTTCCTGCTCTTGCTTCTGCCCTCCCATCTCCCCACTAACAATTCACATGTATTTGGCATATACCTCCTCCTCTTGCTTCCTTTGAGGAGTAACACAATCCTATTCAGCAGTTCTTATTTTTTCTGGGAACTTTTTGAATAATTTTGAAGCCACCATATAGGGATAATATCGCACACCTCTTAGCATATGTCTCCCACCTACTGCTTTTTGCCTCACTTCTATACATCCCTTTGTTTTCCTCATGGCTTTCGGTATGCCCTTTTCCCAAAGATGGAGCTCCTGCTAATTGCCTTTGCCCTGGAAAGAAACATTCTGAAGAATGGACTGGTCATCCTATTACTTCCTTCTGTTGAGGACCCTACTACCTTTCCCCCAATTTTGGAATAAACTTTTCCATTTCATTACACTTGCCCCTCCAATCATGGGCATGTATCAGTAAGAGGAATTACAATGGATGAATCTACCCTGGGAGAAAATCAGACAGATAAGCATTAGACATCAACATGATCTTCCAGGACTGATGCTAATAAGAAGAAAATTAGGAATGCTCTTTCCTTGAGCACTGGAGATTTACCCAATTGTCGGTGCTGGGGGAGGGAACTTCTCTTCCAGGAGGCTTCACACTAGATCCACTAGATAGACTCCGCCTGGGCCAGGCTGGTCCTCCCAAGGGCCCTCACCATGGCCCCCTTCATTTCCTTGTTTCGAAAACTATAGATGATGGGGTTGCACATGGGGGTGATGATGGTGTAGAGGAGGGAGAAGGGCTTGTCTTTGTCAGGGCCATGTGTGCTGCGAGGGTTCATATAAGAGAACATGGCTGAGGTGTAGAAAAAGATGACCACAGTCAGGTGGGAAGCACAAGTAGAGAAGGTCTTTCCACGACCTGAGGAGGAGGCTCTGCCAAGGATGGAGGCCAGGATACGAGCATAAGAGATGACAATGAGCACCATGGGGCTGAGCAGCACCACGATGGCATCGGCAAAGATCATCTTCAGACTAAACTGGGGGTCTCCACAAGAGAGAGCGATCACTATGGGGGCCTCACAGAAGAAGTTTTCTATGTGGTTGTCCCTACAGAATGGGCCACGAAATGTCATATAATCAAGCAGAATGCCATTGATCAGCCCAAAGAACCAGGCAGTACTTACTAGCTTCATACAAACCTGCCGGCTCATGATCTGGGCATAGCTGAGTGGGTGGCAGATGGCAACATAACGGTCATAGGCCATAAAAGCCAAGAGGATGCACTCAGCCACACCTACACCAAAAACCAGATACATCTGGGTCAAGCAGGAGGCAAAGGAGACAATGTGGTTCTTGACCACCAGGTGGATCAGCATCTGTGGGATGGTGGTGGTGATGAAGCAGACATCCAGGAAGGACAGGTGGCCAAGGAAGAAGTACATGGGGCTGTTGAGCCTGGGGTCTGTCCAGGTGATGAAGATGATGAGGCCATTCATGGCCATGGCAAGGCTGTAGAGGGCTAGGAAGAGGGCAAAGAGCAATGCCCGTGTGGAAGAGGAGCTCTGCTCAAAGCCCACGAGGATAAACTCTGCCACTGTGCTCCCATTCCTTAGGTCCACCATCTGCAGCCTGCTTGAAGAGGGAGGACAGGAAAAACACATATGAGGTCATTGTGTATAGACACTACCTAGTTGTATAAAAACAGATTGAGGACAAAGGAATGAAAAAGAAAGGAATTTTAGTACCACTCCATGTGAGTCAGGAGTGTCATGGGCAGTGAAAATGCTAGCAGTGAAAGATCTGTGTGCCATGTGACAATGTTTTGAGGGAAACTTTAAAGAAGACTCAAGGAGAATCTGAAAGGTCCATTTAAATATTAAGAAAGTACTTGCTGTGATGAGCACTGTATGTTATATGTAAGTGTTGAATCAAATAAATAAAAAATAAATTTATAAATAAATCTTAATGGGTTCTGCCTCTAGAAGGGTGAATTTTCTATGTAATCTCAATGCGTAGAACTCAAACTAGAGAGTAGAAATGTCAGAGAAAAAATGACTGATATTTCTAATTGTACATTTTTTCCGTCTTTATTATAAAAGTAATGCCTGTTCATTATAGAACACCTAGAAAATACCAAAAAAAGCAAAATTAAGTAAATTAAAAGAATCATCAAGACATTATGGTACTGGCACAAAAAACAGACACATAGATCAAAGGAATAGAAGAGAAAACCCAGAAATGGACCCTCAACTCTATGGTCAACTAATCTTCAACAAAGCAGGAAAGAACATCCAATGGAAAAAAAGACAGTCTCTTCAACAAATGGTGTTGGGAAAATTGGACAGCCACACGCAGAAGAATGAAACTGGGCCATTCCCTTACACCATACACAAAAATAGACCCAAAATGGACAAAAGCTCTAAATGTGAGACAGGAACCCATCAAATTCTAGAGGAGAACATAGGCAGCAACCTCTTTGATCTCAGCTGCAGTAACTTCTTGCTAGACACGTCTTCAAAGGCAAGGGAAATAAAGGCAAAAATGAACCATTGGGACTTCATAAAAGCAAAAGCTTCTGCATAGCAAAGGTGAAACAGTCAACAAAACTAAAACGCAACCTATGGAATGGGAGAAGATATTTGCAATGTCTTATCAGATAAAGGCTAGTATCTAAGATCTATAAAGAACTTATCAAACTCAACACCCAAAGAACAAATAATCTAATCAAGAAATGGGGCAGAAGACATGAACAGACATTTCTCCAAAGAAGACATCCAAATGGCCAACAGACACATGAAAAAATGCTCAACATCAGTTGGCATCGGGGAAATACAAATCAAAACCACAATGAGATACCACCTCACACCAGTTAGAATGGCTAAAATTAACAAGTCATGAAACAACAAATGTTGGCGAGGATGCAGAGAAAAGGGAACCCTCTTACACTGTTGGTGGGAATGCAAGCTTCTGCATCCACTCTGGAAAACAGTATGGAGGTTCCTCAAAAAGTTGAAAGTAGAGGTATCCTATAACCCAGCAACTGTACTACTATGTATTAACCCAAAGGATAGAAATGTTGTGATCTGAAGGTGCACCTGCACCCCAATGTTTATAGCAGCAATGTCCACATTAGCCAAACTATGGAAAGAGCCCAGGTGTCCATTGACAGATGAATGGATAAAGATGTGGTGTATACACACACACACACACACACACACACACACACACACAGACACACACACACACACAATGAAGTATTACTCAGCCATCAAAATGGATGAAATCTTACCATTTGCAACAACATGGATGGAACTGGAGGGTATTATCTAAGTGAAATAAGTCAATCAGAGAAAGACAATTATCATATGGTTTCTCATATGTGGAATTTAAGAAACAAAACAAAGGATCATAGGGGAATGGAGGGAGAAATAAAATAAGATGAAATCAGAGAGGGAGACAAACCCCAAAAGACTCTTAATTATAGGAAACAAACTGAGGGTTGTTGGAGGGGAGGTGGGTGGAGGAATGGAGTAAGTGGGTGATGGGCATTAAGAAGGGCACCTCATGTAATGAGCACTGGGTGTAATATGCAAGGGATGAATAACTGAATTCTACATTTGAAACTAATGATACACTATATGTTAATTAATTGAGTTTAATAAAATTAATAATAGTAATAATAATAATAAAGAATCACCCAGGGGGAAACACATCAATATTTTAGTTCATGTCTTTTCAATTATTTTGTTTTCTATATTTATATTTTAAAAGCTTTTAAGATCAGCATAAGGCCTGAGTAGAACCTGCCTTCAAAACTTAAGTGTTGGGGAGAAGTATATCTCCACGATGAAATGCAGCACTGACTCCTGATTGGAAGAACTGCTCTAAGACCAATAGGGAGAAAGTATAAAGGATAAAAATTCACTTTTTGTTTGAGTGGGCCACTGGGAACAATTGCATTCCATCCCACTTTACAGCTAAAAATTTTACTCATTTAATAAGTGAGTGCCTACTATATTCCATATATTGTGCGAGGTGGCAGGGATATAGACTCACGCATGAGAACTTTCTCTCTGACTTCATCAGTATTATACTATATTCCAAGTCATTAGATCAAGGGGATAAGTAAGAATATAGAGAATCTATATAATATATGGATAATATTAACAAAAAGCATACATTATAAGCGAATATATTTCAAACTCTATGCCTCCATATAAGGAATGTACTCTTTTGAAGGGTCATAGAACACTTGTAAAATACTGTTGATCTATTAGAGTATAAAGAAACCTTAAATGAATTCCAAAGAGGCAAAAAAGTTCAGACTATATTCACTATGCTAACACTGGGCATTAATATTCTTCAATTTCTGTATAGAGGAGATTTCTTAAAATTGTGTTTATTTTCTTCCCTTGGGAAGAAAGAGGGAGAAAAAGAGCACAGGTGGCTGGTCAGCCTGTATACAGGATTTTGCTTACCAATATTGTTTATCATCATTGTACACTTTAAATATCTTATGACTTTGTCAATTATACCTCATTAAAGCCGAAAAAAGTCTGTCAAATCCAAATGAAAAAAAGGGAATATTGTTTGTTGGTTTTTTTTGTTTTTGTTTTACTTCAAGGAAAGAAGTAAATTCTTACAGGATATTTTAAATTTAGAATGTTTTTTTTTTTTGATAAATAAATTGTAGATAACATTCTTCTGATCCGCAGGGTTAGCAGGAGTGTTGTGTCATTTGTGTATGGCACAAAGGCCCCCGAAGGAAAGAGTGAATGCTGAAATTTAGGCTGTGCAATCTAGCCTGTGTTCAATTCATCAAGCTATGCACGCTGGTGAGGTGTGAGTTCACGAGAAGTGCGGTGCATTTTTTTCTAATTCTTCCCTGAGAGAGAGTGACTTTTTATAATTAGCCCAAAGGTACTATATGTGCTAGGGAAGCAGTGCTGATCAAGAAGATTTGGCCACGAGAATATTTAAATTTCAGCACTTAAATGTTTTGTCTTATAAGATTGGTGAAATTTTTGAATGAATAATAATAAATAGGCCTGTGTTCCTCTGAGTGGATTTTAGGAATAAAAATGCAACAGGCATTTCTTATAATGCAGTGGTACTCAAAGTGTGGTCCACAGACCACCAGCAGCAACAGATTACCTGAGATCTTGATGAAAATGCAAATCGTTGGGCTTCACCCCAACTACTGGATCATAAACTCTGGGGACGGGGCCCAGAAGCCAGTGTTTTAACAAGCCCTCCACGTGATTCTGATGCACATTAAACATTGAAAACTACTGGTTTAATACAGGGATGGACAAATTATGGCCCCTGAGCCAAATAAAGTCCACTGCCTATTTTTACAAAGTTTAACTGGAACACAGCCACACCCATTTACTTATGTATTTCTATAACTGGATTCCCACTACAATGGCAGAGCTTAATAGTTGCCACAGAGACCATATAACCTATAAATTAGGTTGTCAGATTTAGCAACTAAAATATAAGATGCTTCATTAAATGTGTTTTTCAGATAAACAATGAATAATTTTTTATTATAAATACATTCCATACAATATTAGTAACCCAACACACAAAGCCTAAAATATTTACTATCTGCCCCTTTAAGAAGACGTTTGCTGACTCTTCTTAATGTAATGACTTTAGAGTGGACTTGCTTCTGATAAACAAGGGTGTGTGAGGGAAGCAATGAAAAAGCCTTAGTCCTGAGCACACACCTGGGATTCTGGTGCATCCAGTCTCAAGCACTTCCTTCCCAAGAAGAAGGCTAATAAAACTAGGAAACCAATTTGCCTGGTTGGAAGGGCAGCTGGTGCCACTTCTTTTTCTGTTTATTAAACTCACTATATCAGTGGCTTTCCTTTTTTTAAGTGCCTGGTGTTACACATTTCAATTAAGATAAAGCACATGTACTTCAATAATAAATTTTTTTTAAAAAGATCAAGCAGATGTTTTAGAAGCATTGTCCAAGTAACTCAGAAGAAGTTCTGTGACAACAATAAGACTAGACATGATTATGAAAATAATCCCACCTACTTGAAAATTGGGGGGCAAAAAACCATCTGAAAACCATCCTTAGATCAAACAGGCAATCAAAACAGTAATTACAGACTATCTAAAAAATACTGATAATAAAAAGTAGCATATTATTAATAAATACCATACACAGACATTTGTTAGAGCAAAAGTTAGTAGCCTGAAATAGTTTTATCACTTAACAAAAAGGATTAAAGATAAATGAAATAAAATAAAATAAAACTGCTGAAGGGGTTAGAAGCCGATAAACAGAACCTAAGGAAGACCAGAAAGGGAAAATATGCACTAGAGGAAGAGATAAGTTTCTAGGTAAATATAAATCACTAAAAAGTGTTCTTTAAATTCGTTAAAGAAATTCATTAAAGAAAAGAGACAAATAATGAGTCATGGAACACTACATCAAAAACTAAGGATATATTGTATGGTGACTAACGTAACATAATAAAAATTATTGTTAAAAAAAAAGGAAAAAAAAAGAGATAAATCAAGACAAGCTACTATTCCGAGTGAAAGGAATGAAATGCAGTTGTTCTAAACCTTGGCTTCACATTATAGTCACTTGAAGAGTTTTTAAATGTCCCCTTGGCAGAAGATATGAACAGACATTTCTCCAAAGAAGATATCCAGATGGACAACAGACACATGAAACGATACTCAACATCACTCATCATCAGGGAAATGCAAATAAAAATCACACTGAGGTATCACCTCACATGTTTCAGAATGGCTAAAATAAAAAACACAAGAAATAACAAGTGTTGGCGAGGATGTGGAGAAAAAAAAACCCTCTTGCACCGTTGGTGGGAATGCAAACTGGTGCAGTGACTGTGGAAAACAGTATGGAGGTTCCTCAAAAATTAAAAATAGAATTACTACATAATCCACTATGTAATGGAACATAGTAATTCCACTTACTGGGTATTTGCCCAAAGAATACAAAAACACTAATTTGAAAAGATATAGGCATTCCTATGTTTATTGCAGCATTATTTACAATAGCTAAATTATGGAAGCATACCAAGTGTCCATTGATAGATGGATGGATAAAGAAGATGTGGTGTATATACACAATGGAATATTATTTTGCCATAAAAAGAATGAAATCTTGTCATTTGCAACAACATGGATGGAGCTAGAGAGTGTAATGCTAAGTGAAATACGTCAGTCAGAAAAAGACAAATACTATATGATTTCACTCATAAGTGGAACTGAAGAAACAAAACAAAGAAAAATGAGATAAACTGAAAAACAGACTCTTAACTATAGAGAACAAACTGATGGGTACCAGAGGGGAGGTAGATGGGTGAAACAGGTGAAAAGGATTAAGAGTACACTTATCATCATGAGCACTGAGCAATGTACAGAATTGCTGAATCACTATATTGTACACCTGAAACTAATATAACATTGTACATTAATGATGCTGGAATTAAATTTAATAAAATATCTCCATGCCCTGGCTCCACATCAGACAAATTAAAACAGAATGTATTGAGAGGGCTCAGTCATCGATATTTTTAAAAGTTCCCCAGGTAAGTCCAATTTGTTTTTTTTTTAATACTTGGTATTTTTTTTTTAATTTTTATTATGTTATGTTAGTCACCATACAGTACATCCCCGGTTTCCGATGTAAAGTTCCATGATTCATTGTTTGCATATAACACCCAGTGCTCCATGCAATACGTGCCCTCCTTAATACACATCACCGGCCTAGCCCAATCCCCCACCCCCCTCCCCTCTGAAGCCCTCAGTTTGTTTCCCAGAGTCCATAGTCTCTGGCTGCCCTCTTAGCGTAGTAGGCAGCGCATCAGTCTCATAATCTGCAGGTAAGTCCAATCTGCAACCAAATTAATATAACTCATGATGTTAATATGTCAGAGATGAAAAATTTCTAATCAATGAGATGTTAAGACATTTGATAAAATTCAACAGTGATGTCTGATTTTTAAAAATCGTTAGTAAAATAGGCCTAGAA
This sequence comes from Ursus arctos, assembly GCF_023065955.2. NCBI lineage: Eukaryota > Metazoa > Chordata > Mammalia > Carnivora > Ursidae > Ursus > Ursus arctos. The sequence goes on from NW_026622941.1 coordinate 38,752,834, forward strand.
AGAGGCTTTCATGTTATAATTCAAAAATTTATCTAAATTAATTATAATGCATACTATGTATTAAGTATTGTTTGTTTTACATGTGATTTAAGTAGTAAGTGTTCTAAACTTTAAAATAATACATGGGGCAGATAATCTTTCTTTTAATCTCACAGAAAGAGTCAGTAACTTGTCCAGTTTTACACAGTAAATAAACAGTGAAGCTTGAATTCAAATCTAGGGAGTCTGATTCCAGAGGCTTCATTGTCAACTACCCCTATACCTTCAGCATTTTGAATGCCCTACAAGTACTAGCCAAAGCATATGACAAATGAATTAAAGGAGTGGTGTATTGGTTAAGTGTTTAACAGATGGCTCTGGGAGGGGCTCTGATTTGTAGCATTTGCCAATTTCCATGTGTAAATATTCCCACCATGATCTATTTCAAGCTAGAAATGTGACACCACTAAACATGCTTTAGGAAAGGATGCTTATTAGGTTACTATTACATAATTTTTACAACATACAGATATAATAGATGTAAATAACCTTGAGAGCATAGATAATAGTAAAATGTAATAAAAAAACAACTTAGGAAGTGATGAATTTTTGGTATTACCTTTGTTTTTTAATATAACTTATTTAGTAGTAAGTTTAGATAATTTGTTTTTAACAGATGTATTTGACAGCCAGTTCTTAAAACTCCTAAAAATTTAATAATTGGCTTTTGAGAGCTGGTTCCAACTGGCTCCGGTACACCATTGGAATGAAAAGGAAAGGGCAGAATTATCATTATTTGCAGAAGATACTTTTAGGAATAGACTGAATTTCTCCTCTCTTTATGTTTCTGTCTCAACCTATGGGGAGACCAGAATTTCTACCTAAATTTCTCCCATCAGGAAGGAGTAATGTTACAGGAAACACTTTGACCTCCCTGTTCATCTTCGCTCTAGAAATAAATATCCTGCAGTTGGGCTCTGGTTACATATATTATGGTACATACACGAAATGGGACAATCTTTTGGAAACCGTCTTACCTCATTCTGTCGCTATGGCTGGAAATGGTCTTTTTGTCACCAAATCACGGCAACAGGTAAGAAAGACAGTCTCATGGAGACTGAGGATGAGCTAGCCCAGGGAGAACAGCTGATGCTGGGGTCCTCTCTGGAAAAGATGGTGCCCCTATAAGTTTATACAATCCCTCACATATAACCTCTCAAATCATTCCAAATGAATGTCTACTCAGATAAAACTTCTTTACCCATTTATAGTAATTTATAGTTTACAAAGCATATTCACATATATTATCCCATTTAACTCTTACACAAATCCTGCAAGTAGATACTACCTCCATTTTACAGATCAGGGAACTGAGGCTCAGAGAGCTAAAGTAACTTGCTTAAGATCTTCTATATATTAAATGAAAGCAATGAAACTCAGACCAGGCCTTTAAAGTCCTTAGAATACCTTTTCCACCATACCAATTTGCCTAAGGCAGAGATGTTACTACTTCTTGCAGGTTATACCATTAATTAATGTCCCATTTAGTCAGGAATATGCATGCACACAGACATATGTTATAACCCACATTTCCTTGTGGTTATATTTCTCATTCTTTGAATTTAATCATGGTACAGAACAGTTTATTGGGTGTGTGGAGGGGGAAATCCCTTTGAAATTTGAATACATTTATTGACCATTTTAGCATTTTCCCTCAAGCTGAATATTCATGAGACCTTTCCCCTGCCTTGCTATCCTTATTTCCTCATTACCTTTAAAGTTTCCAGAAATAAGAAAAGAAACAACTAAACAAGAAATCGATTGGAGACATGCAGGAAAGTATAATAAGAACTAAGTAAGCACATTTTGCATTTTTAAAAATTGAATGTGTAGAATACCCTTGGCTGACAGGTTGATCAGATCATCCCTGAAACAAAGAGTTATATACTAAGGAGGCAGTTGAATCAGAACACTGAAAAGAGAGATTTAAGAGGTTAAGAAAGAACAATCTGAAAATACCCCTCTTCAAACACAGCAACCAGCTGTTCTCCAACTCCCGCAAGACAGACTGATAAGAATGGAGGTAAGTGCAACAAGAGTATTAAAATTGAGACAAAGAATACTTTATGGATTTTAATGAGGGATTTGAAAGCATCAAAGTGACTGACCAAGGAGTAATGAAAAACCTTTTCTGTGGTCTTTAGAATTAGGACAGATTTCAGAGCATCAGGTCTTGTTTCAGATCAAAATGGTCCAAAAGCAGAGTGCACTGGAGCCTACGTGCCTTCTGTTTGCTTTCTTGTTTAACAGCGTCAAGACACATCCACGCATTTAAGTAGGAGACTGGGTGACTTCTTCTGCTTCTTCCTCATTCATCTCCATATCCAATTAGCCTTTCATTCTCTCATTTCAACCTCCTCCACCACCTTTATGCACCCTACACTGCAGTTACTATTTACCATACACAAACGCGTCCATCTGTTCATTCCGCTATGAGTTGGTGTCTACTATACACACACTCCATTCCTTCCTGCCTCCATGCTTTCACACATGCTGCTTGCTTTCTGTGTAATGCCCTTCACCCTTATTGGCAGCTGGTGAATTCCTTCTTATTTTTTGTGATGCAGATCACATGTCACCTCCTCAACAAAGCCTTCCCCGATAACCTATCACTCCTCCTCCACTTTCTTTTACTGAAAGTAGCTTAATTTTTTAAAAAAGATTTTATTTATTTATTTGACACACAGAGAGAGCAAGCAAGCACAAGCAGGGGGAGTGGGAGAGGGAGAAGCAGAGCAGGGAGCCCGATGCGGGGCTCAATCCCAGGACCCTGGGATCATGACCTGAGCTGAAGGCAGACACTTAACTGCTTAACCGACTGAGCCACTCAGATGCCCTGAAAATAGCTTAATTTTTTAGAAGTAAGCTCTTTTTATGCCATGATTTGCTCTCTTTTCTTTCTGGGGATAGCTGACACATGATGTTACATTAGTTTCAGGTATACAACGTAGTGATTCAACACTTCTATACGTTATGCTATGTTCACCACAGGTGTAGCTACCATCTGTCACCATGCAACACTATTTTCTCTTTGAGCCACAAGTGCTGTGTACAGTTTACACAAGGCCCTCATAATAATTTGAAGAATTAAACTGGTTTTGTAACAGTTCTTGGGAATAGACCAATACTGAGATATCTAACAATTTTATAATGGATTAGCTAAGAAATACATACTAAATATAACTGACAAATAATCAATACAAAAATAAAACTGAAAATAGGCAAAACTGGATGTAGTAAGATGTAGATCTATAAATTTTGACCTGGGAAAATGGGACTGGATAAAAATAATGCCCGCAAAAGAAAACCCATAGTAGCAGAAGCTATTAAGTAAAATTTGATTTGGACAAAAGCTGATAACAGAACTGTTTGATAAGTTAAACATAAATGAATTAGTCTAGATGAAAATAATTTAGTATTTTTTATAGTTTTTATTTTTATTTTTTATTATTTTTATTTTATTTAAAATCAATTAACATATAGTGTATTATTAGTTTCAGAGGTAGAGTTTAGTGATTCATCAGTCTAATATAACACCCAGTGATCATTACATCAAGTGCCCTCCTTAATGCCCATCACCCAATTACCCCATCCCCCCACCTCTCCTCATAACAAAATTGGAAATATCTTAAGTACTATATTAGAAAATTGATTAAGGGATTAATTCAGGTTAATGGAATTAATTATTAAGAGTAGTTTCATATCAGTAATTTATGTGAATTTGGTGCTGGTATAATTCTGATTCTAATGTTGGTATTCATTAACATAGAATCAATCTCAGGATCAAAATAGTGAGGGAAAAATAACTACAGGGACATAATTGTGGAAGAAGAATATCTACTGGTTTTCCAACATAGAGTAAACTTTTGATTAATGATTTTTGAACAAGGAAATGAATATTTAAACTGTCATTTTTGTGATCACTTTCTAATTATGTAATCCACAAACTAAAATCTGCTTGAAATTCATATTTGCCAAATTTGCAATATTTAATACACGATTAGATTATTTCAATCCTCTGAAAATTTTGCATTACTTTGTGCGCTTCTCCCTTTCTATTCAGCTTTCTTTGGAGCATTTCAAGGAGTTTTAAATTCTAATTTATATATGGACCCTTCTGCCTTAATTTCCAACAAGCATATTATATTGTATTAATCAGGAAATGAGAGAATTTGATATAAGTCCATCATACAGAAAAAAGTGACAATTATTCTTTTACAATTAGAGAAAACACCATCATGACATTTAATATTTCATTATTTCATTGATCCTTCTGCTTTCCAAAAAAGAAAGAGGCAAAGTTGAGGATAAGACAAATTAATCTCTTTCCTTTAGTTTAAGAAAGCAACTAGATGCCTCACATCACAACCTAATGATAGTTCCATAAAATTTTGAATATATTTCAAAAACTCACAGAAAAACTGGAAGAAAACAATTGAATTTTGAATGAAGGGGAACTTCTGAACCAAAGGTGATATATCAGCCCTCTGGCCCACACAGATGTGTTTTATTAAGCTTACAGTCTTCTCTGAAGGATATCTCACATAGAAATCTAGATTCTAGCTTCTCTGGGAAGAACAATCAGAAGGTCTCGCTGCACTGTACCTAATCTCTTCAACAACTAACTGGAGTTTAGTGCTGGTCTCTGTTTGCACAAGCCTCAAGTCCCTCCAGTCCCAAGACTCCCCACTGTCATAGCAAGGCATTGTCTATCTGACCACTAAAGGAATTTGACCTTGAGGACTTTGTCTAGGTCACACAAGAAATCATGAAAAGAAAGAGAGATCTGATAGATTTTTACGAAAAATGGAAAACTTTGGTGCAACAACAAAAAAGCTACCTTATTTATTTTTAACAACTGATTCAAAAAACATGCAATTACAAGAGGCAACAACACATTAAATTTATTATGTAAAAGCTCATCAAAAACACCAAAATGTTAAGAGATAAAAGGATTAAAACACCATGAAGAGTCTAGAGAAAAATGAGAAGGAGAGAGAAATAAAAGGATAAGAACTCAACTCATAGAAGTGGAAAAAACACCCAAAAGCGTACAAATTCATTAGTAATCAAACAACAGTTTCAAAACAATCAGATACCATTTCTGATTTCTCAACATTTGTTGCAGCATGGACGGCACTGGAGGAGATAATGCTAAGTGAAATAAGTCAAGCAAAGAAAGACAATTATCATATGGTTTCTCTAATCTATGGAACATAAGAACTAGGAAGATCGGTAGGAGAAGAAAGGGATAAAGAAAGGGGGGGTAATCAGAAGGGGGAATGAAGCATGAGAGACTATGGACTCAGAAGCAAACTGAAGGCTTCAGAGGGGAGGGGAGTGGGGGAATGGGATAGGCTGGTGATGGGTAGTAAGGAGGGCACGTATTGCATGGTGCACTGGGTGTTATATGCAACTAATGAATCATCAAACTTTACATAAAAAACCGGGATGTACTGTATGGTGACTAACATAATATAATAAAAAATATTATTATTTAAAAAAAGATACCATTTCTGATCCACTAAATTAAAAAAATTTAAATTATAACATCAGTGCTGGTGAAGTGGTACTCCACTCTTGGTTGGAAAGCAGTTTAGCAGTTTAAGAATGTTAATTCCTTTTAATGTAAGGTCCCTTTAAAAATAAAGACCTTGGAATTCAATTATCGGGATTTAAACCCTGGCTTTGCCACTTAGCAACTGTGTAAACTGAGGTGACTTAGATTAACATGCCTCAGTTTCTTCTTTTCTAAGATGAGAATAATAGTTATAGTACTTAACTTTATTGGATTATGAGGATTAAATGAATCAATACTTGTGAAGTTTTTGGAATAATGCCTGGCACATAGTGCTATATAAGTTTGCTAAATGTGAATAGATTCAACTATTTAAAAAATTTATTCTAAGAAATTAATTACCAGTTGAGAAGAAACTTTGTAAACAAAATTATAAATTACCATTATTTATAATAGCAAAAAATAAGCTATAATATGGGAATGGTTATATCATTGAAAACTAACGAAATATGATATAGTCATTATGTTTGCAAACTCTGTGTAATAATGTTGAAGTACTTACATTATAATTTTAAGTGAAACAAAAAGCAAAATATGAGCCAGTATATTTGGTACTCTCACTACATTAATAAAAAAAAAATTTCCTTTGCATTGATAAAAGATTGGAAAGAAGTTCACCAAAATGTTGAATGGCTGTTTATAGATGATAGAGCTAAAAAATATTTATTTTTAATGTTTTTCTCTACTTTTCATTTATTTAAAACTCAGCATTCATTACGTTTACATATTTCTTTACACACATTTTCAAGGTAGAAAGTGATATTATGTGTAATATTATTATTCTATGATTTAAGCTGTCATAAAGTACACCAAAGAAACACACTTCTCATTTACCCATTATACCTTCTTACTCTTAGTGTTTAAATACTCCTCTTAAACTGAACAAACATTGTATAGTACTAGTTTGTTTAATAAATATATAGTTATATATGTATGTAATTAAAATATATTGAGAATATTAAAAAGGGATAAATCAACTTAATAAATATCTAATTTATTCATTCACTCAACAAATACTTATTAAGACCCTATTATAGGCCAGGCCCTGTTTCAGGCACTTGGGAAATAGCAAGAGATCGAGATTATTGTCCTCATGATGCTTCTATTCCACTGGAATTGAGAAGTTAAATTGGAAATGGCTTTGGCTAAAAGAATCTTGAGATGTCTAAAAATATATCTCTCAAAGAATTAAAAAGGATTTAGAAGGGTGAGACTCATGGTATAATTAACCAAAGTCCAACAAATTTAAAAATTCTTAGATATATCAACTTCAGACAACCATATTCTGAGATGATTTTCTTAGATGTTAATATTTAAAAAAAATAAAGACAGACCCATAAACAAATGCAAAATAGAAAATATCTGAAGTCATTTAATTACATATAAGATGTTACAAATTTAATAAATATCGAACTGTCATTGTGAAAATTAACCATTAGGCTCATAGGAGAATAGGTTTTAGGATACTTAATTTGCTGTCTTTGGGCCATGGTAGAATTAATAACTAATAGCTTTGTAATTTTTTTATGGGAATTAAAAGGAATACTGATATCAAATGCCTGGCTAGATCTAACCTACATCTATTATGGAACAATATATGTTGTCCTCACCTTGGCAAAAATGGAAATTTGTTCTATCTTTTCTTCACTATGTGAAAGACAAATTTGTTTTAATTATAAAAATATTTTCTATTACGTTATCTAGACATTTTTCAAAGTAAATGTGGTTTCTTTCCCTTTTCTCTATTATAGATTCTGCCCCCTTATAGTTGGATCCATTGTAAAGTCTCCATATTTCTACAATTGAGAGACCCTAAACTACACTTCATATTTAATGATGGTCTGACTGACAGTGTGGGGGCCCTTGCTTGGCATGACACATCTGTACTACTATGGACAAGACAAAAGCACAAGCTCTATTTACAATGAAATTTCTCTGGCATCCACAGGAGTGAGAGACAGCACAGATAACCTTATTTTAGATCTTTATTTCAATCTATTTTCTTATTTCTATATGGATGTCATATCCACTTATCCTTTCTGCTAAAACACTTAGTAGTCATTCAGTTTCCCCTCCAGAGTAACAATTAAAGCTATATATAAAACAAAAATCAAATAAAGCCAAGAATACATTCCTCCTCCTGACAATGGCTACTCTTAGAAGGGGATTTGAGCAATTTCTGAAAAAAGTCCCTAAATAACCTCCCAAAACTGCCTCCTGACCCCAAATAGCCTAAAATGTAGAGGGAGAACAAGATGAAAAGGTGACCAATTTATCTACACATAGAATGATTAATCCTTAAATATTAAGGGTTTGGCTATTTGTAGGAAATTATACAGACTTTGTGATTGATGAGGGCAAAATTGAGCATTAGACTGGCTCTTTTCAAGCAGGATTAGCAGCCATGGTTAATGTGAGCCACATGTCATTTACATTGTCTTGAAAAATTCCACTGATTGTAAAAATAATCAGAAACAGAAAGACAGGGACATGAGATAGTCACATATGAAAGTCGTGGACTAGAGAGTTAGTTGATCAATGATATAGATAGTATTAAGAAGTTAAATAGGGGCACCTGGGTGGATCAGTCAGTTAAGCATCCGACTCTTGATTTCGGCTCTGGTCATGATCTCAGGATCTTGGGATCGAGCCCTGTGGTGGGCTCCGTGCTCAGTTGGGAGTCTGCTTGAGATTCTCTCTCTCTTCCCTCTCCCTCTGAGCACCCCCCACCCCCCACTCTCTCTTTCTCTAAAATAAATAAATCTTTAGGAAAAAAAAAAAGAAGTGAAATAGCCACTTTTTGAGATCCAACATCCACATGTGAAACTCACATATATATGGCAGATGTGTAGAAAAAGCTTAGGGTTTGGAATTAGATAAACCAGTACTTAAACTCAGCTTTACCACTTACTAATAGTATTTTGGGATATCCTCTCTGGCTTGTCGAATGGTGTAAAGATAAACTGATAAAGGAGATAAAACACTTAAAGTAACTGAAAGACAGTAATTGCATAGTAAATGTTCATTACCTTCTCCTTTACCTCTTTTCTCCCATCTTTTCTTCTTTGCATCTCATATGCTGTAAGAGATCTTTTAAGGTCTTGAACCAATATTCCACTGCCATGGAAAATTCCTAGGTAGAAACGATGGTTTTAAAAAAGTAACTTTTCTAGATCAGGAAATTCTTTTGTATAGCAGATTAAACTCCTGTCCCATATCTGACTCCTTGACCTACTTCCTTTTAATTTTATTTATTCTACAGATCTTAGAGGAAATGAGAAAACCTGAATCTTCATGTTATTTACCTCATTTTATAATATATTTACAAACCTCCTTGAAAACCCTAACCCATCTTTTCTCAAAGGAGCAGGAAAGAAAAATGCACAGATACACAAGAAAACTATTTATGCAGGCAAATGGATTGGGAGAAAAGCACAAATGGGGAAGGAGGAAGAAAAATAAATTGTGAGGAAAAAAAGGCAGACGAGCAGAAAACGTAGGATAAAGTCAAATAGGGAAAGTGAAAGTTAGAAATAAGAGGAGACAAGAATAGATTGTGAGAGACATAATTGCAACAATCCCTCCCATTTCTGTGACTCTCCATGGGTTAGATTCTCTCAAATGCTCCTCACAACAATCTGTGAGGAACTTTGTGCTCTAAAAAGGTGTCACTAACAGGACTTTAAGATGGAGAAATGGAGGGTTGCCTGTGTGGCTCAGCTGGTTAAGTGTCTGCTTTCGGCTCAGATCATGATTCTGGGGTCCTGGCATGGAGCCCGGCATCGAACCCGCATCCTGCTGAGCAGGGAGCCTGCTTCTTCCTCTCCCTCTGCTGTGCTCTCTTTCTCAAATAAATAAATAAAATCTTTAAAAATATGATGGGGAAATGGAGTCTCAGAAAAGAATAAGCAAGCTGACTTGTCAAGTAGCTAGACAGGAATAGAGGCAAGACTCTAATTATGGTCTTTAATGTCCTTAAACCTCTGTGGATTAAGGCCACTTATATATAAAGTATTAAAACCAAAAGAAATTTTCTGGCTCCTGGGACAGTGTTCTTTCTTCTACTCCTGCTAAAAGAGGATGTAGAAATGATGAAAGGGAGGATCTAGAGAGAGGGAGGTGAAGGACATGATGAAGGCAGAAAGCAAGCTAGAAAAAGAGACAGAAGTCCCGAGAAAGATGAAAAGCCAAATAGGAAACAGACTGAGACGCCCACATAAGCATAATGGCACATGTGTTTGGATGAAATGGAACCAATCCCCCAATCTACGGGGTTAGAACCTTCTTTCAACCAGGTGACTCAGAATAACTGGTCTGGTCTCTGGGTTCTTTCTGCCTTGTAGACAGGTCATCTCAAAACCAGACCAGCCCTCTCATCCAAGTCATCTGTCCCTCAGCCAGAGCCAGAAGGGCAGGTGGGCAGACTTAGAGCCTGATGGAAACACAGAGGGGAGACACAGAGAAAGACGCAATTAACTGCAGAGTTAGGCAAGCAGAGACACAGCTAGACATCTAGAGAAGAAACACAGTAAAGCAGAGTAAACTGAGTCAAGATCTGTGACATCTTATCAATGGTCACTGTGTGCAGATCCCTGGTGCAATCTGAACATAGGTGATTGCTGAGGGAGGCAGTGAGTGTTCATCTCTGAGATATGCCAACTTTCAGCACAGGAGAAGTGAACATATTTACTGACCTTCTCCATGGGCTTCAGCATCTGCAGGTGAGGACACTGGCTGTGCTGATATCAGGCCCACAGTGAGGATGCAGTAAGTTCTGCTGTAAACTAGCTGCTCATTTATAGTGTGACCTGATTCTCTGCTCCCTCTGACTCTATTGTACTCTCCACAGTCTCTCTCACACCACACCCCTCCCCCCCCCCACGGATATAGTAGGATATCCAGTAGGCTCTCAACATCAGGGAGGTAGAGGCTACTTCTCACTGGTTACTGATAGGAGACTAACTGTAACAGATGAACAATCTATTCTTTCAGTCTGCCTTAGTCTGACCAGGTCTCAGGAGTTTAAGCAGATCAGACCAGGCCTAGGATCCTCAGGGAGACCTGTCCATTGGCAAATGGCCCTGGAATTTCTGAATTAGTTTCAGATTTCCTAAGCAGAATCTTTTCCCCACCCAAGATTGCTGTTTGGAAGACCTAAGGGTCAGGGTGTTTTCATGTTTCCTGCTCTCTTATGTCAGACAAAGAACCCTCAACCCCCAAGGTAGAACCTATCTAGAACTAATCATCCTGACCCTCAGCCCAAGGGGTTCAGAGAGAACTAGTCCAACATGGGACCCCAGGAAATGCAATGGATAATAAGTTTTCTTTGCAAAAATGTTTATTCAGAACAATTCCTGAACTGAATCAGCTATCCAGTCATGTTCAAAATTTCCTCCTTGTCTCATCAGCTTTTTCTTATAGTTGGTTTCTTAGAATGAGAATTCAAACAAGATCCAGAACTTACAAGCAGCACAGGAAAGAGTAGGTCCATATCAACAAGACTAATTCCGCATATCTGTGCTGGCAGAGGAGAGGTTATCATTTCCTCCCTTGCCTTCTTCAGATGGGCTTAGCAATTGCACAGGGCTGAAGCTGTAAGAACAGCATTTAAATCTCTGCTGTGAGCTTGGCCAGAGACTACAGGGCTAATAATGAGATAGTAAGTATATAATTCTATCGGGCTTGAAATACCCCCTTCCTGGAGTCCCAGATACTGAAGCTAAGAGGTTCAATGTGACACCACCTTCCAGGAAGCAGCCATTACAGGAATTGTAAAGATGGTAGAGTCGACTCCCAACTACATTTCCTAGAATTCCAGAACTCCTTTTCAGTCTTTTCTAATGTTGGGTAGACCCTCTTTTTGTGGAAGTGATTTTAGATAAATCTTAGGAGCTTCACTCATTCCCCTCTTCTTTCTTCCATACTTTTTTTCTGAATGGCCCTTACTCTCCAAAGCTTGCCAAGGGAGCATGAAGAATTGATCTGTTTGGATTTGGTGTCTATTTTTTCTACTTACAGTGGTTTGAAGTTTGTAGCACCTTGTGTCTTCTAATTATGCTGAGGCATGTGTTTTGTGTTTTATTTCTTCTTTTTGGCCTAACTGCTTCTAAAGTATTTGTGGCAATTCGGTTTTAGGTAGCTATCATTATCCTTGATGATGAATCTTAGCCATTTTGGTTTCTATTTTTGTTATTAAAAATCCTTCTTTTAGTCTAATATCTCTTCTTTGTCAATGTTTTTTCTCCCTGGCTATTCTTAAGCCTTCTCTTTGTATTTTGTATTTTGAAATTTTACTGCCTTTTTTATTTTTATTTATCCTGTTCGAGATTTGTTGTCCCTCTTAAACTTAAAACTTTTTCATTAACTTGGGAAAAATCACTCAGCCATTATCTTTTTGAATATGACTTCTTTATTCTTTCTGCTATATGTTTTTCTTTTTTTTTTTTAAGATTTGTTTATTTATTTGAGGGGGGAGGGGCAAAGGGAGAGGGAAAGAGAGTCCCAAGAAGACTCCACACTGAGTGTGAAGCCCAACCCGGGGCTTGATCCCATGACCCGAGATCACAATCTGAGCCAAAACCAAGAGCTGGTTGCTTAACTGACTGAGACACCCAGGTGCCCCTATTTTTTCATTCTATCTGCCACATCTCTTAACTCTCTTTTATTTTAGTTTATCTCCCTGTCTCTTTGAGCTGTGTTCTGGGTAATTCTTTAGCTCCACATCTCATAAGTTTCCTAATTGTTCCTTCTGTGATGTGTAAGGTACTGTTGAAACATCTAAGTTTTTTATTTCAAAAAATATTTTGTAGTTATATACCTTGTTTCTGCCAATTTATCTGCCTTCACTGATAGCATCTTGTTCCTTTCTCATGTTTTCAACTTTATATTTTATTTCTTTGAACTTCTTTAGCATATTTACATTGTATTATTAAGCCAAAAATTCTGTTATCTGAAAATATTGAGGTGTCTAGTGTGATATTTCTTGTTTCTGGTAACTGTTGCTCAAAGTGGTTGCTTTGTAATTTTGGATTATCAGCTCATGTTCAGCTGTACTTCACATATGGAAATCCTGTGCAGTCTATTTTGTGAGACGATTTATGTTTGATTTTATCAAGTGCTCCAGGAAGGTACCAACCTAGAACCATCTTATAATTATTTGGTTTAGAATTATTATTCTGAAACCATGTACAAAGTGTAAATTCATGAGTTAAGGTGTGGTCATATATTTTCAAGGGAGATTTTTTTCCCAGAACTCAGGCTAACATAAACAGATACCCACGTTGTTTTCCTCTGTCAGTGAGAAGATTATTTTCTTGTCCTTTCTTTTGCTGAGTGTGTAGGTAGGCCTTTGAGGATACAAGCTTTAGTCATGATTTCATTTCCAACTTCCTACAATGTGTATGTCAAGGGTTTGCCTCCTGTTCTAGTATAGTCTTCTGAAGTCTCTTATTTACTGAGATCAGCAAACATTCCCTGAAAAACATGGTGTTAGTAACTGATTGTTGTTCTGTTTTTCAGCTTTTTCTTTTTTGTCCACTGAGTGTTTCTTTATTTTCTTGAAAGCTCAGCAAAGATTTGATAGGATTTAAAACATATTTTATATAGTACTGTTAGGTTTTATAGTTATGAATGTGGGGAGGGATGGAAAGGTGGTTCAGAAATGGAAATCCTTCCCCAAATCTTTTTAATAGTGGGAAACAGTTTATATTCAGTGAAATTTACCCTTTTAGTGCAGTTAGTTCTATTTGACAAATATATACAGTCATATATACAGTAATCATCACTGCACTCAAGACACATAAACCCAAATTCCATCATTGGTCATCTCATAAAACTCCCTCATGGTTTTATGTAGTTAATTTAGTCAACTCTCCCATCTACCCCCAAACCTTGTGCCAAGGCAATCACTGAACTGTTTTCTGTACCAATAGTTTTGCCATTTCCAGAATGTCATATAAATGGAATTATATAGTACATAGCCTTTTGAGTCTGCCTTCTTTTATTTAGCATAATATATTTGGGATTCATCCATGTTATGTATATCAATAGTTTTTTCCTTTTTATTTCTGAGTAGTATTTCACTGCATGGATGTACCACAGTTTGTTTATCCATTCATCATTTGGAGGTATTCATTACCATTCAAAATGTCAGTTTTTGGTGATTATGAATAAAGCTGCTATAAATATGTGCATACAAATTTTTGTGTGAATGTTAAGTTTTCAATGCCCTTGAGTGGAAACCTAGGAGTAAGATTTCTAGGTGGTATGTTAAGTGTTTAAATTAATGAGACACTGACAAATTATTTTACAAGAGGTTGTACCATTTTACATTCTTACTGGCAATATATAAGAAACAAATGAGAGTTCCACTTGCATTATTTCTTTGTCAGAACTAGGTATTTTCAGATTTTACTTTTTTTCTACAATTCTAATAAATGTGTAGTATGTTCAAATTGTGATTTTATTTGCATTTCCATAATGACTAATAATGATGAGCATTTTTTTGGTGCTTTTTGCCACCCATATATTTTCTCTGGCAAAATGTTGACATTTAAAAAATTGGGTTGTTTTATTCTTAGTTTCAAACATTATTTTTTTTATTTTAATGTTTTTTTATTATATTATGTTAGTCACCATACAGTACATACCTGGTTTCTGATATAAAGTTCGATGTTCCATTAGTTGCGTATAACACCCAGTGCACCATGCAATACATGCCCTCCTTACTACCCATCACCAGCCTATCCCATTCCCCCACCCCCTCCCCTCTGAAGCCCTCAGTTTGTTTCGCAGAGTCCATAGTCTCTCATGCTTCATTCCCCCTTCTGATTACCCTCCCTTTCTTTATCCCTTTCTTCCCCTACCCATCTTCCTAGTTCTTATGTTCCATAGATGAGAGAAATCGTATGATAATTGTCTTTCTCTGCTTCACTTATTTCACTTAGCATTATCTCCTCCAGTGCTGTCCATGATGCAGCAAATGTTGAGAACTCGTTCTTTCTGATAGCTGAGTAATATTCCATTGCATATATGGACCACACCTTCTTAATCCAGTCATCTGTTGAAGGGCATCTCGGTTTCTTCCACGATTTAGCTATTGTGGACAATGCTGCTATGAACATTCGGGTGCATATGGCCCTTCTCTTCACTACGTCTGTATCTTTGGGATAAATACCCAGTAGTGCAATGGCTGGGTCATAGGGTAGCTCAATTTTTAGCCTTTTAAGGGACCTCCACACTGTTTTCCAGAGTGGCTGTACCAACTTGCATTCCCACCAACAATGTAGGAGGGATCCCATTTCTCCACATCCTCTCCAGCAATTGTTGTTTCTTGCCTTGTCAATTTTTGCCATTCTAACTGGCGTAAGGTGGTATCTTAGTGTGGTTTTGATTTGAATTTCCCTGATGGCCAATGATTTTGAACATTTTTTCATGTGTCTGTTAGCCATTTGTATCTCTTCATTGGAAAAGTGTCTGTTCATATCTTCTGCCCATTTTTTGATTTGTTTATTTGTTTCTTGTGTATTGAGTTTGAGAAGTTCTTTGTAGATCTGGATACCAGTCTTTTATCTGTAGCGTCATTTGCAAATATTTTCTCCCATTCCATGGGCTGCCTCTTAGTTTTATTGACTGTTTCCTTGGCTGTGCAGAAGGTTTTTATCTTGATGAAGTCCCACAAGTTCATTTTATCTTTTGTTTCTCTTGCCTTTGGAGATGTGTCATGAAAAAGGTTGCTTTGGCCGATGTCGTAGAAGTTGCTGCCTATGTTCTCCTCTAGGATTTTGATGGATTCCTGTCTCACATAGAGGTCTTTCATCCATTTGGAGTTTATCTTTTTTCTGCATGTAGCTGTCCAATTTTCCCAGCACCATTTATTGAAGAGACTGTCATTTTTCCACTGGATGTTTTTTCCTGCTTTATCAAAGATTAGTTGCCCAAAGAGCCAAGGGTCCATTTCTGGGTTCTCTATTCTGTTCCATTGGTGTATGTGTCTGTTTTTGTGCCAGTACCATGCTGTCTTTGTGATCACAGCTTTGTAGTACAGCTTGAAATCCGGCATTGTGATGCCCCCAGCTTTGTTTTTCCTTTTCAACCGTTCCTTGGCGATTCAGGGCCTTTTCTGGTTCCATACAAATTTAAGGACTATTTGTTCCAGTTCCTTGAAAAATGTCATTGGTATTTTGATCGGGATAGCACTGAAAGTGTAGATTGCTCTGGGTAGCATGGACATTTTAACTATGTTAATTCTTCCGATCCATGAGCATGGAATATTTTTCCATCTTTTTGTTTCTTTCTCAATGTCTTTCAAGAGTGATTTGTAGTTTCTAGAATATAGATCCTTTACCTCTCTGGTTAATTCCAAGGTAACGTATTGTTTTTGGTGCTATTGTAAA
The DNA here is from genome assembly GCF_023065955.2 of Ursus arctos. Taxonomy (NCBI): domain Eukaryota; kingdom Metazoa; phylum Chordata; class Mammalia; order Carnivora; family Ursidae; genus Ursus; species Ursus arctos. The sequence continues at coordinate 38,768,845 of NW_026622941.1, forward strand.
TGGGATGGATTCCCTAATTTCTCTTTCTTCAGTCTCATTGTTCGTGTATAGAAATGCAACTGATTTCTGAGCATTGATTTTGTATCCCGCCAGATTACTGAATTGCTCTATAACTTCTAATAGTTTGGGAGTGGCTTCTTTTGGGTTTTCCATATAGAGTATCATATCATCTGCGAAGAGAGACAGTTTGACTTCTTCTTTGCCAATTTGGATACATTTTATCCCTTTTTGTTGTCTGATTGCTGTTGCAAGGACTTCTGGTACTATGTTGAATAATAATGGCAAGAGTAGGCATCCTTGTCATGTTCCTGATCTTAAGGGAAAGGCTTTCAGCTTATCCCCATTGAGAATGATATTTGCTGTAGGCTTTTCATAGATGGTTTTTATGAGATTGAGGAATGTACCCTCTATCCCTACACTCTGAAGTATTTTAATCAGGAAAGGATGCTGTATTTTGTCAAATGCTTTTTCTGCATCAATTGAGAGGATCATATGGTTCCTGAGTCTTTTCTTGTTGATATGATGTATCACGCTGATCGATTCGTGAATGTTGAACCACCTTGCATCCCAGGGATGAATCCCACTTGGTCATGATGGATAATCCTTTTAATGTACTGTTTGGATTCTATTAGCCAGGATCTTGTTGAGGATTTTGGCGTCCATATTCATTAGGGAATTCGGTCTGTAATTCTCCTTTTTGTTGGGGTCTTTGCCTGGTTTGGGGATCAAGGTAATATTGGCCTCATAGAATGAGTTTGGTAGCTTTCCTTCTGTTTCTATTGTTTGAAATAGCTTTAGGAGAGTAGGTATTATTTCTTCTTTGAATGTTTGGTAGAATTCCCCAGAAAAACCTTCTGGGCCTGGAGTTTTGTTTTTTGGAAGGTTGTTTATCACTGACTCAATCTCTTCATATTTATTTGGCCTGTTTAAAAAAATCAATTTCTTCTTGTTTCAGTCTTTGTAGTTTATAGGTTTCCAGGAAGGCCTCCATCTCTTCCAGATTGCTTAATTTATTGGCATAAAGCTGTTGATAAAAGTTTCTAATAATCCTTCCAATTTCATTGGTGTTGGTTGTGACCTCTCCTTTTTCATTCATAATTTTATTAATTTGGGGCTTTCTCTATTCTTTTGGATAAGTCTTGCCAGAGGTCTGTCAATTTTATTAATTCTCTCAAAGAACCAGCTTCTAGTTCTGTTAATCTGCTCTACTGTACTCCTGGTTTCTAATTCATTGATTTCTGCTCTAATCTTGGTCAACTGCTTCCTCGTGCGTGGATTAGGACTGTCCCTCTGTTGCTGTTCCAGCTTCTTGAGGTGAGAATATAAAAACTGCATTTTAGATTTTTCTATTCTTTTGAGTGAGGCTTGGATGGCTATGTATTTCCCCCTTAGGACTGCCTTTACAGTGTCCCATAGGTTTTGGACCGTTGTGTTTTCATTCTCGTTGGTCTCCATAAATTGTTTAAACTGATTTTTGATTTCCTGGTTTATCGAATCATTCCTGAGCAGGATGCTTCTTAGTCTTTGAGTTTCTTCCAAATTTTTCCTTGTGGTTGAGTTCCAATTTCAAAGCATTGTGGTCTGAGAATATGCAGGGAATAATTTTACTCTTTTGGTATCGGTGGAGACCTGTTTTGTGTCCCAGAACATGGTCTATTCTTGAGAATGTTCCATGGGCATTAGAATAGAATGAGTATTCTTTGGTTCTGGGGTGTAGTGTTCTATATATATCTATGAGGTCCAACTCGTCAAGTATGGCATTCAAAGCCCTTGTTTCTTTGTCGAGTTTTTGCATGGGTGTTCTGTCTATTTCTGATAGTAGAGTGTTGAGGTCCCCTACTATTAATGTATGTTTATCTATATGTCTCTTTATTCTGGTTAAGAGTTGACTTGTGTATCTTGCTGCTCCCCTGTTGGGGGCATAGATATTTATAATTGTCATATCCACTTGTTGGATACATTAAGAATAATATAGTGTCCTTCTGTATCTCTAACTACAGTCTTTAGTTTAAAATCCAATCCTTCTGATATGAGAATTGCTACCCCAGCTTTCTTTTGAGGTCCATTGGCATGAAAAATGGTTTTCTATCCCTTCACTTTCAGTCTGGATGTATCTTTAGGGTCAAAATGAGTCTCTTGTAGACAGCAAATGGATGGGTCATGTCTTTTTATCCAATCTGCAACCCTGTGGCGTTTATGGGAGCATTTAGGCCATTCACATTGAGAGTGATTATTGAGAGAGAGATGATTTTAATGATGCCATGTTGCCTGTAAAGTCTTTGTTTCTATCGGTTGTGACTTTCTGTTCTGTATCACTCTTGGGGCCTTTTTACCTTTATAGAACCCCCCTTAATGTCTCCTGTAGGGCTGGTTTCGTGGTTAGAAAATTGGTCAATGACTGGCGATTCTGGAAGGTCTTTATTTCTCCATCAATTCTGAATGACAGCCTCGCTGGATAAAGGATCCTTGGCTGCATATTTTTCTCTGAAAGAGCATTAAAAATGCCCCCCCCCAACCCTTTCTCTCATTCCAGGTCTGTGTAGACAGGTCTGATGTAATTCTGATACCTTTGCCTTGGTACGTGAGAAATTTCTTTGGCCTGGCTGCTTTCAATACTGTATCCTTGGATCTAATATTTGTGAATTGCACTATGATGTGACATGATGTAGGTTTGTCGTGGTTGAGCTTGGGAGGGGTGCTCTCTGCCTCTTGGACACGAATGTTTGTTTCCCTTGCTAGATTAGGGAAGTTTTCAGCTACAATTTGTTCAAATATCTCTTCTAGACCTCTGTTTTTCTCCACCCCCTCGGGGATGCCGATGATTCTGACATTGGAACGTTTCATTGAGTCAGTAATCTCCCGTAACCTACATTCTTGAGCGTGGATTTTTTTAAGTCCAGATTCTATTTTATTTTATTTTTTTCTAAAGATTTTATTTATTTATTTGACAGAGATAGAGACAGCCAGTGAGAGAGGGAACACAAGTAGGGGGAGTGGGAGAGGAAGAAGCAGGCTCATAGCAGAGGAGCCTGATGTGGGGCTCGATCCCATAACGCCAAGATCACGCCCTGAACCGAAGGCAGACGCTTAACTGCTGTGCCACCCAGGCGCCCCCACATTCTATTTTAGCTTTGTCTTCTACTAACCTATCCTCCATTTTGCTGATACGTTCTTCTGCCTCATTCACCCTGGCCGTCAGAGCCTCTAGTTTTGACTGCATTTGGCTCAGAGAATTTTTCATTTCTGCCAGATTCGCTCTCATTTCCACCCTTAGAGATTCTATATTCTCACTAACATTTTTGTTAATACTTTTTTTAAGTCTACACATCATCTTGACCACTGTTACTCTGAATTCCATTTCTGATAATTTGGTTATATCCATATCCATTAGTTCTGTGGCAGAGACCACAGACTCATTGTCTTTTCTTTGCTGGGGGGGATTTCTCCTTCTCGTCATTCTGATGAGGAGAGGTTGCGGGGTTGTCCAAAGCCCAAATTATTGACCGGGACTCAGGCCGTGAGCCCTTGTTTTATAGGGATCTTAGGAATGTGGGCTTCTTGATTTTTCAGCCTGCCTTCTGGGAGAGGGGCCTGCCACGCTGATACTCAGGCAAACCTGTTTGGGTAGAATCTCCGTGTCCCCTGCTAGGGGGGATGGGAATGGGCACACTGTGAGCTGGTATTTCCAGACTTTTGTTCTCTGGTGGCTTTCCCTGGCGGTTTGCTGTGCCTCTTCTGAGAGTCAGAGCAGCAGTGGCCGAATCTCAGCCTCTGTCTCAGAACAGAGGAATCGCGGACCGTTCTCCACTGATGTTCTGGCCACTGTAAGTCTGTTTCTGTTGGTGCTGCTCAACCCTGCAGCGTCCTGGGATGTGCGCCCCACACCCGGTGTCCCAGCCCTCACTTCCAGGGCCGGCGCGTCTTTGTCCTTTGTGTTTCTAACACCACCAGCCGCCAACCACCCCCGCGTGCTCCCGGAGCTCCTGGTCTCAGTCTGGTTCCAATGAGTGGACTGGAGCTCCGGTTTTCAGTCTGGTGGCACGTGCTCCCCGCTCATGGTCACGGTCTGTTCTCTCACGGGTGCCGGTCCTCGAGTCCGCCAGCTCCCCCGTGCAGGTGGCTACCACTTCCCGGCGCCTGAACGCAGCGGCTCCCTCCCCCTTCCGTTTATCTTCCGAAATCTGTGCGCGGTTTCACGGTTCCCCACTTCGTACCTCAATACTCATCGCTGGAGATGTTCATTTGTAGAGATCCAGATGTATCTTCCTGCATCTCAGGCTGATTCCGTGGTGTTCAGGCTGGTCTGGTACCTATCCAGCTCGACTCAGGGGACCGGCTGAAAAAGGGGTCCCCTACTCCTCTGCCATCTTAACCTCTCTCTCCCTATTTCATTTCTGATATTGGAAATGTTCTGTCTTCTTCATTTTTCTTTGTTTGACTATAAATTTATTAATTTTATTGAATTTTGAAAGAACCAGATTTTTATTTCATTGATTTTATTGTTTTTGTTTTCAATTTCATTATTCTTTTTTTTAATAATGGATAAGTTAATTAGGTTCTTTGCAAAAAATTTAGAAGACCAACTTATTTTTTAATTTTTCACTTAAATTCAATTAGCCAACATATTTTACATCGTTAGTTCTGGATATAGTGTGCAATAATTTACAGTTGTGTATAACACCCACTCCTCATCACATCATGTGCCCTCCTTAATGCCCATCACCCAATTATCCCATACCCCCACACACCTCCCCTCCAGCATCCCAGTTTGTTTCTTATAGTTAAGAGTCTCTCATGGTTTTTCTCCCCCTCTGATGACTTCCCATTCAGTTCTCCCTCCCTTCCCCTATGATCCACTGCGCTGTTTCTTATAGTCCATATATAAGTGAAATAATATAATTGTCTTTCTTTGACTTATTTCACTCAGCATAATACCCTCCAGTTCCATCTATGTCAATGTAAAAGGTAAGTATTCATCCTTTCTGATGGCTGAGTAATATTCCATTGTATATATATACCACATCTTCTTTACCCATTCTTCTGTCAATAGACATCTCAGCTCTTTCCACAGTTCGGAGATTGTGGACATTGCTGTTATGAACACTGGGGTGCAGGTGTCCCTTGGGATCAATACATTTTTATCTTTGGGGTAAATACCTAGTAGTGTAATTGCTGGGTCATAGGGTAGCTCTATTTTTAACTTCTCGAGGAACCTCCATACCATTTCCAGAGTGGCTGTACTAGCTTGCATTCCCACCAACAGTGTAAGAGGGTTTCCCTTTCTCTGCATCCTTGCCAACATTTGTTGTTTCCTGTCTTGCTAATTTTAGCCGATCTGACTGGTGTGAGGTGGTATCTCACTGTGGTTTTGATTTGTATTTCCCTGATGACAAGTGATGTGGAGCAATTTTTCATTTGTCTGTTGGCCATTTGGATGTCTTCTTTGGAGAAATGTCTGTTCATGTCTTCTTCCCATTTCTTGACTGGATTATTTGTTTTCTGGGTGTTGATTTGATAAGTTTTTTATAGATCTTGGATACTAGCCCTTTATCCATAATGTCATTTGCAAATATCTTCTCCCATTCAGTAGGGTGCCTTCTAGTCTTGCTGACTGTTTGCTTGGCTATGCAGAAGTTTTGATCTTGATGAAGTCCCAATAGTTCAGTTTTGCTTTTATTTCCCTTGCCTTTGGAGACGTGTGTAGCAAGAATTTGCTGCAGCCAAGGTCAAAGAGGTTGCTGCCTGTGTTCTCCTCTAGGATTTTGATAGATTCCTATTTCATACTGAGGTCTTTCATCCATTTTGAGTTTATCTTTGTGTATGGTGTAAGAAAATGGTCCAGTTTCATTCTTCTACATGTGGCTGTCCAATTTTCCCAGCACCATTTGTTGAAGAGACTGTTCCTTTTCCATTGGATGTTCTTTCCTGCTTTGTTGAAGATTAATTGACCATAGAGTTGAGGATCCATTTCTGGATTCTCTATTCTGTTCCATTGATGTATGTGTTTTGTGCCAGTACCATACTGTCTTGATGATTACAGTTTTGTAATATAGCTTGAAGTCTGACATTGTGATGCCACCAGCTTTTTCAACATTCTTCTGTATATTCAGGGGTCTTTTCTGGTTCCATACAAATTTTCAGATTATTTGTTCCAGCTCTGTGAAAAATGTCAATGTTATTTGGATAAGGATTGCATTGAATGTATAGATTGCTCTGGGTAGCATAGACATTTTAAGAATATTTATTCTTCCAGTCCATGAATTCAGAATGTTTTTCCGGTTTTTTTTTTTTTTTTTTGGTGTCTTCCTCAATTTCTTTCATAAGTGTTCTGTAGTTTTTAGAGTACAGATCCTTTACCTCTTTGGTTAGGTTTATTCCTAGGTATCTTATGGTTTTTGTTGTAATTGTAAAGGAGATTGATTCCTTAATTTCTCTTTCTTCTGTCTCAGTGCATAGAAATGCAACTGATATCTATTCATTGATTTTATATCCTGCCACATTGCTGAATTGCTGTCTAAGTTCTAACAATTTTGGGGTGGAGTCTTTTGGGTTTTCCACATAAAGTATTATGTCACCTGAAAAGAGTGAGACTTTAACTTCTTCTTTGCCAATTTGAATGCCTTTTATTTCTTTCTGTTGTCTCATTGCTGAGGCTAGGACTTCTAGTACTATGTTGAACAATAGTGGTGAGAGTGGGCATTCCTGTCATGTTCCTGACCTTAGGGGAAAAGCTCTCAGTTTTCCGCCACCGAGAATGATATCTGCTGTGGGCTTTTCATAGATGGCTTTTATGATATTGAGGTATGTTCCCTTTATCCTTACCCTGTGGAGAGGTTTTTTTTTTTTTCTATTAAGTTCAATTAGCCAACATATAGTACATCATCAGTTTTTGAGGTGGAGAGATTTAATCAACAAACGATGATGTACTTTGTCAAATGCTTTTTCTGTGTCTATGGAGAGGATCATGGTTCTTGTCCTTTCTTTTATTAATGTAACACATTGATTGATTTGTGAACGTTGAACCACTCTTGCAGCCCAGGAATGAATCCCACCTGGTTTTGGTGAATAATCACTTTAATGTACTGTTGGGTCCTATTGGCTAGTATCTTGGTGAGTGTTTTGGCATCCATATTCATCAGGGATATTGGTCTCTAATTCTTTTTGGTGGGGTCTTTGTCTGGTTTTTGGATTAGGGCAATGCTGGTCTCATAGAACAAGTCTGGAAGTTTTCCTTACATTTCTAGAAACAGCTTTGGAAAAACAGGGATTAGTTCTTCTTTAAATGTTTGGTAGAATTCCCCTGGGAAGCCATTCAGCCCTTGACTCTTGTTTGTTGGGAGATTTTTGATTACTGCTTCAGTTTCCTTGCTGGTTATGGGTCTCTTTAGGTTTTCTATTTCTTTGTGTTTCCGTTTTGGTAGTTTATAAGTTTCTAGGAATGCATCTATTTCTTCCAGATTGCATCATTTTTTGGCATATAGTTGATCATAATATTTTCTCTAAATTGTATTTCCTTGGTGTTGGTCATGATCTCTCCTCTTTCATTCATGGTTTTATTAATTTGGGTCCTTTCTCTTTTCTTTTGGATAAGTCTAGCCAAGGGTTTATCAATTTTATTAATTCTTTCAAGGAACTAGCTTCTAGTTTCATTGATCTGTTCTACTGTTCTTTTGGTTTCTATTTCATTGATTTCTGCTCTAATCTTTATTTCTGTTCTCCTGCTTGGTTTAGGCTTTATTTGCTGTTCTTTCTACAGCTCTTTTAGTTATAAGGTTAGTTTGTGTATTTGAGACCTTTCTAATTTTTTGATAAAGGCTTGTACTGCCATATATTTCCCCCTTAGGATCACCTTTGTTGCATCCCAAAGGTTTTGAACAGTTGTGTTTTCATTTTCATTTGCTTCCATGAATTTTTAAAATTTTCTTTAAAATTTCCTGGTTGACCCATTCATTCTTTAGTAGGATGCTCTTTAACTTCTAAGTATTAAAGTTCCTTTCAAATTTCCTCATGTGATTGAGTTCAAGTTTCAAAGCATTATGGTCTGAAAATCCCAATCTTTTGGTACCAGCTGAGACCTGATTTGTGACCCAGTATGTGATCTATTCTGGAGAATGTTCCATGTGCACACAAGAAGAATGTGTATTCTGTTTCTTTAGGATGGAATGCTCTGTATGTATCTGTGAAGTCGATCTGATCCAGTGTGTCATTCAAAGCCCTTGTTGATCTTCTGGTTAGATGGTCTGGGGTGTTAATGTCCCCTACTATTATTGCATTGTTATCAATGTGTTTCTTTAATTTTGTTATTAATTGGTTTATATAATTGGCTGCTCCCGAGTTAGAAGCATAAATATTTACAATTGTTAGATCTTATTGTTGGATAGACTTTTTAAGTATGATACAGTTTACCTCTTCATCCCTTACTACAGTCTTTGGTTTAAAGTCTAATTTGTCTGTTATAAGGACTGCTATGCCAACTTTCTTTTGATGTCCATTAACATGATAAATGGTTCTCCACCCTCTCACTTTCAATCTGGAGGTGTCTTTGGGTCTAAAATGAGTCTCTTCTAGGGATGTTCTGTATGGTGACTAACATAATATAATAAAAAATATTATTAAAATATAAAATAAAATGAGTCTCTTGCAGACAGCATATTGATAGGTCTTGCTTTTTTATCCAATCTGATACCCTGTGTCTTTGGAGCATTTAGGCCACTTACATTCAGAGTAACTATTGAAAGATATGAATTTAATGCCATTGTATCACCTGTAAAGTCCCTGTTTCTGTATATTGGCTCTGTTTCTTTCTGGTCTATGTTACTTTTGGGATCTCTCTTTGCTTATAGGATCCCATTTAATATTTCTTGCAGGGTTGGTTTAGTGATCGAAAATTCTTTTAGTTTCTGTTTGTCCTGGAAGCTCTTTATCTTTCCTTCCATTCTGAATGACAGCCTTGCTGGATAACATATTCTTGGCTGCATGTGTTTCTCATTTGGTACTCTGAATATACCATGCAGACCTTTCTGGTCTGCCAGGTATCTGTGGATAGGTCTGTTGCCAGCATAATGTTCCTACCCTTGTACGTTAAGGACCTCTCCTCATGTCTCAAGCTGTTTTCAGGATTTTCTCTTCATCTCTGAAATTCACAAGCTTCCCTATTATATGTTGGGTGTTGATCTATTTTCTTTTTATTTTGAGGGGGGGTTCTCCATACCTCCTGGATTTGAATGAATGTTTCCTTCCCCAGATTAGGGAAGTTCTCAGCTATGACTTGCTCAAATATACCTTCTGTTGCTCTCACTCTTTCTCTTTCTTCTTCCTCTGGGACCCTAGTAATTCTAATATTGTTTCACTTTATGGTATCACTGATTTCTCAAAGCCTCCCCTTATGGTTAATTAGTTGTTTTTCTCTCTTTTCCTCAGCTTCCTTCTTTTCCATTATTTTGTCTTCTATGTCACTGACTCTCTCTTCTGCTTCATTTACCCTGGCTGTTAGAGCATCCATTTTAGACTGCATCTCACTTAAAGCATTTTTAATTTCAGCCTGATTAGATTTTATTTCTGCACTAAGAGATTCTCTAGTGTCTTTTATGCTTTTTTTTCAAAGTCCCGCTAGTAACTTTATAATAGTTATTCTGAATTCTATTTCTGAAATTTTACTTATATCCTTATTGATTAGATCTATGATAGAGAGTATTATCTCTGGTTCTTTCTTTTGCTATGAATTTCCCATAGTCTCTTTGCCCAGAGAAGAATGAACGAGAGAACAAGATAAAAAATACCAACCATGACCCCAGTGAAATACACACTAGGCAAATCTGAAGAGGTCAGTAACCACAAAGAAAAGGGGAAAAAAGGGGAAAAAGAGAGAATATAATCTCACAGGTGGACAAAACCGAGTTATCCACTTGATCCTGGGTGTATTTTGATCTGTTTGTTAGAAGACACTAAATCCCAAAATTGTAAAGAAAGAAAAACGTGTATATATATATATATATATATATATATATATATATACACAAAAATCGAATACAGCGAAAGAAGCCAAAAATGAAGAATATATCTATAAAACATAAATGCAAAAATGAAAATTAAAAAAAGACTTAAAAACAAAGAGTTGATACAATAAGAAACTAGTTAAAAAGAAAAAAGGAAGACTTTTATTTTTTTGAAGATTTTATTTATTTATTTGAGAGAGAGAATCAGAGAGAGAGCATGAGCAGGGTGGGAGGGGCAGAGGGAGAAAGAGAAGAAGACTCCCTGGCTGAGCAGGGAGCCTGAAGCAGGACTCAATCCAAGGACCCTGGGATCATGACCTGAGCCGAAGGTAGACGCTTAACCAAATGAGCCACCCAGGTGCCCTGAAAAGAACATTTTAAACTGAAAGACTCATGAGAAAAAACTTCGAATTCTATATATTATTTTCCCCTAGCACAAGAGTTTTTCAGTTTGGAGCGATCCATAAACTTGATATTCGACTGATGTTCCAGCTGGTCTTCTGGGGGAGGGGCCTGTTGACTGATTCTCAGGTGTCTTTGCCTGGGTGGAGTTCCACCACCATTTATCAGGGGGCCCGGCTCAGTGTAAGCTGATTTGGGTTGCTCTATGTGACTTTTGTTCCCTGAAGGCTTTTCATGCCACTTTAGAGGATGAAAAAAAAGTAAAAATGGTGGTACCCCAATCGCTAGCCCCTGAGCTGAATGATCACTGCCCCCACTCTTCAGTTCACCCTCAGGAAAAAGCAGTCCATCCCTTTTGTGTGTGCCAAACTGCACAGACTCCTGCAGTATACACACCCTCACCAATCCAATCCTGGCTGGGAGGAAAGGGGCCTCACTGTGGTCCTGCAGCTCTCTGGGACCCTGCTCAGGGAGCGGTTACCTGATTGTGAGTGCACCCCCACCACTCCTCCAGGAGGAAGGAGCAGGGTCTCCCAGTGGCTGTCATTTGCTGTGCTCTTCCTTGGAGAGTGGTCACCTGATCCTGCCCAATTTGCAGTTTATGGCAGCACCTAGCTGAGAGAACACTCCAGTGCTCACTAATTGTAGGCTGGCTTCTCCTGCTCCAATGCTTGGGAACTCTGCTGCACTCAGGCACCCCCGTTCTTTCTGTGACCTTGGGGATTCTGAGACCACACTGTCCCACCTACAATTCTGCCCCGATTTGCCACGTGAGCACCTGTCAGGCAGAGATATCCCTCACAGGAGCAGATTTCTAAAAATTCTGATTTTGCACTTAGCTGCTATATCACTTTCTGGTAGCTGGCTTATGGACCCCCTCCCCCCACAGTTTATATTCTGATATATTCCCTCAGATTCACGTCTCTGCACCACCTACCTTGCAAAAACTGTTCACTTTTATCTTTTATAGCTTAAAAATTTTTTTTTAAATTTTATTTATTTATTTGAGAGAGGGAGGGAGAGGACATGAGCAGGGGGAGAGAGAGGGAGGGAAAAGCAGGCACCCCACTGAGCAGGGAGCCCCATACAGGGCTTGATTCCAGGACCCTGTGATCATGACCTGAGCTGAAGGCAGATGCTTAACTGACTGAGCCACCCAGGTGCCCCCATTGTCACTTTTCTATTTGTAGAATTGCAGCAATTCTTTTCTTAGATCTCAGGTTGAATTCACAGGTGTTCAGAATGATTTGATAGATAACTAGCTGAATTCAAGGAACCAGATGAAATGTGTGTCCCCTATTCTTCTGCCATCTTCCCTCTCTGAGAAGTATAGACATTAAAAAAAATTTTTTTTATTATGTTAGTCACCATACAGTACCTCATTAGTTTTTGATGTAGTGTTTCATGATTCATTGTTTGCGTATAACACCCAGTGCTCCATGCAATACGCGCCCTCCTTAATACCCATCACCGGCCTAGCCCAATCCCCCACCCCCTTCCCTCTGAAACCCTCAGTTTTTTCCCCAGAGTCCACAGTCTCTCATGGTTCATTCCCCCTTCTGTTTACCCCTCCCCCTCCATTTTTCCCTTCCTTCTCCTACTGATCTCCCTGCTATTCCTTACGTTCCACAAATGAGTGAAACCATATGATAATTTCTTTCTCTGCTTGACTTATTTCACTTAGCATAATCTCCTCCGGTCCCGTCCATGTTGCTGCAAATGTTGGGTAATCGTTCTTTCCGATGACTAATATTCCATTGTATATATGGACCACATCTTCTTTATCCATTCATTTGTTGAAGGGCTTCTCGTCTCCTTCCAGAGTTTAGCTATTGTGGACAATGCTGCTATGAACCTTGGGGTGCATATGGCCCTTCTCTTCACTATGTCTGTATCTTTGGGGTAAATACCCAGTAGTGCAATCCTGGGTCATAGGGTGGCTCTATTTTTAACTTTTTGAGGGACCTTCACACTGTTTTCCAAAGTGGCTGTACCAACTTGCATTCCCAGCAACAGTGTAAGAGGGTTCCCCTTTCTCCACATCCTCTCTAACATTTGTTGTTTCAAAACCACATTGAGATACCACCTTACGTCAGTTAGAATGGCAAAAATTGAGAAGTATAGACATTTTAACAATATTGTTCTTCCAACCCATGAGCGTGGAATGTCTTTCCTTTTCTCTTTGTGTTATCTTCAATTTCTTTCATCAATGTTTTATATTTTTCAATGTACATGTCTTTCACTTCCTTGGTTAAGTTTATTCCTAGGTATTTTATTCTTTTTGGTGTAATTGTAATTGGGATTGTTTTCTTAATTTACCTTTCTGCTAATTTTATTACTAATATATAGAAACGCAATAGAGGGCTTCAGAGGGGAGTGGGGTGGGGGACTGGGATAGGCTGGTGATGGGTAGTAAGGAGGGCACGTATTGCATGGTGCACTGGGTGTTATACACAACTAATGAATCATCGAACTTTACACCAAAAACCAGGGATGTACTGTATGGTGACTAACATAATATAATAAAAAATATTATTATAAAAAAATAAATGAATCAAATAGTAGGGAAGAACAAACCAGAAAAAAAAAAAAAAGAAATGCAATAGATTCCTCTATATTGATTTTATATCCTGCAACCTTACTGAATTTGTCTAACAGTTTTAGCAGTTTTTTGGTGGAGTCTTTAGGGTTTTCTATATAGAGCATCATGTCACCTGCAAATAATGAAAGTTTTACTTCTTCCTAACCAATTTGGATGCCTTTTGTTTCTTTTTCCTGTTTGCTGTGGCTAGGACTTCCAATACTATGCTGAATATAAATGGTGAGAGTAGACATCCTTGTCTTGTTCCTGATCTTAGGAGAAAAGCTCTGTTCTTTCCCCCATTGAGTATGATATTTGCTGTGGGTTTTTCATATATGGCTTTTATTAATGTTGAGGTATGTTCCCTCTAAACTTACTTTGTTGAGGCCTTTTATCATGAATATATATTGAACTTTGTCAAATGCTTTTTCTGAATCTATTGAAATGAACATATGGATTTTACCCTTTCTCTTGTTGATGTGATGCATCACATTGATTGATTTGTGAATACTGAACCACTCTTATATCCCAGGAATAAATCCCACTTGATTGTGGTGCATGATGTTTTTAATGTACTATTGGATTTAGTTTGCTAATATTTTTTGAAAATTGGTGCATCTATGTTCATCAAAGTATTGGACTGTACTTCTCTCTTTTTTTTTTTGTACCAGTAAAAAAAATTTTTTTCATAGGTTCTATGCTCAACTTGGGGCTCAATGAACATAGAGGGTGAAAAAAAGAGGAAACCCAAGAAACAGAGTCTTAACTATAGAGAACAAACTAACGGTTTCCAGAAGGGGGTCAGGGGGATGGGTTAAATAGGTAATGGGGATTGAGGGCATTTGTTGTGATGAGCACCAGGAGTTGTATGTTAAGTGCTGAATCACTAAATTCTATATTCTATTCTAAACACTCTGTGTTAACTAACTGGAATTTTAATAAAAACTCAGGGAAAAAAAGCAAACTCACAACCCCCTAGAGATCAAGAGTAGCATGCTCTACTGACTGAGTCAGTCAGGTGCCACTTTTGTAGTGTCTTTGTCAGGGTAATGCTGGCCTAGGAAAATGAATTTGGAAGCATTCCTTCCTCTTCTATTTTTTTGGAATAGTTTGAGAATAGGCATTAATTCTTTTTTAACTGTTTGGTAGATATCAGCTATGAAGACATCTGGTCCTGGACTTCATTTGTTTGGAGTTGATTACTGATTCAATTTCATTGCTAGTAATTGGTCTGTTCAAATTTTCTATTTCTTCTTGTTTCAGTTTGGGGAGGTTATAGTTTTCTAGGAATTTATCTATTTCTCCTACATTGTCCAATTTGTTGGCATACAATTTGTCATAATATTCTTATAATCCTTTGTATTTCTATGGTTTGGTTGTTATTTCTCCTCTTTCATTTCTGATTTTATCTATTTGAGTCCTTTTTTTTTTTTTAAATGAGTATGGCTAAAGGTTTATCAATTTTGGTCTTTTCAAAGAACCAGCTCCTGGTTTCATGATCTGTTTCATTTTTTTTTTCAGTTTCTATTTCACTTATTTCTGTTCTAATCTTTATTATCTTCTTCTTTCTACTGTTTTGGGCTTTGTTCTTTTTCTAGCTCCTTTAGGTGTAAGGTTAGGTTGTTTACTTAAGGTTTTTCTTGATTTTTAAAGTGGGCCTGTATTATTATAATCTTTCCTCTTAGAGCAGCTTTTGCTGCATCCCAAAGATTTTGGACCATTGTGTTTTCATTTTTATTTGTCTCTCCATGTATCTTTTTATTTCCTCTTTGATTTCCTGTTTGATGCATTCAGTGTTAAGTAGCATGTTATTTAGCCTCCATGTAGTTTTCCTTCCAAAGTTTTTCTTGTGGTTGATTTCTAGTTTCATACCATTGTGGTCAGAAAAGATGCATGATATGCTTTCAACCTTTTTAAATTTGTTGAGACTCGTTTTGTGGCCTAACATAGGATGAGAATGTTCCACATGCACTTGAAAGAAAGTGTATTCTGCTGTATTTAGGTGGAATGTCTGAATGTATCTATTAGATCTATCTGGTCTAATGTGTCTGTCATTCAAAGCCACTGTTACCTTGTTGATTTTCTGTCAGTATGATCTATCTACTGAAGTGGGGTGTTAAAGTCCCCTACTATTATTGTATTACTATTGATTTTTCCCTTTATGCTTGTTAGTAGTTGTTCTATGTATTTGGGCATTCCCATGTTGGGTGCATAGATGTTTACAATTGTTATCTCTTATTGGATTGTTCCCTTTATGGTTATTTAGTGTCCATCTTTTTCTCTTGTTTTAGTCTTTGTTTTAAAGCCTATTTTGTCCAATATAAGTATTGCTACCTCAGCTTCATTTTCACTTCCATTTGCACGATAAATGTTTTTCTATCTCTTCATTTTCAATTTGTCTGTGTCTTTAGGTCTGAAATGAGTCTCTTGTAGGCAGAATATAGATGGGTCTTGCTTTTTTATCCATTCAGTCACTCTATATCTTTTGATTGTAGGATTCAGTTCATTTACATTCAAAGTAATTATTGATAGGTATGTATTTTATTGCCATTTTGTTATTTGCTTTACAGTTATTTTTGTAGTTCTCTGCTCCTTTCTTCTTTTGAAGTGTCTCCAACTATAGCTATTTGGCCTTTTCTCCTTCTGGTTTTATTCATTTTTGCTTTATGTATTTTGAAACCGTCTTCTTAGGTACATACACGTTTAAGTTTATTATGTCTTTCCAGTGAATTGTCCTTCTATTGATCTTTTTTTTTTAATAATGATTTTTTATTATATTATGTTAGTCACCATACAGTACATCCCCAGTTTTCGATGTAAGGCTCGATGATTCATTAGTTGTGTATAACACCCAGTGCACCATGCAATATGTGCCCTCTTTACTACCCATCACCGACCTATCCCATTCCCCCACCCCCCTTCCCTCTGTAGCCCTCAGTTTGTTTCTCATAGTCCATAGTCTCTCATGTTTCATTCCCCCTTCTGATTACCCCCCCCATTATTGATCTTTGATTATAATTATTCTAGCTCTTTTGATTTTTGTTTGTATGCAAGATCATTTTACATCTGACAATCTGTCTTTTTACAAGTGTTTGGACCATTCGCACCTAATTAATTATATGATTGGATTAAGATCTACCATATTACTAGTTGCTTTCTATTTGTTCCACGTGTTTTCTTTTTTCCCCTCTTTTTCTGATACTTTTAGGTTAATTTGATATTTATCTTTGCAATTAGTTTATCATTTATAGCTTTAAATTTTTTTTAGTGATTGCCCTATGATTTTTTTTTGCTGTATGATTTCTAATAGACACACTTATTTACATTCTACCTTCAAATAGTACTATGGCACTTAATGCATAGAGTAATAGCTTCATAACGATATATACTCCTAATGCCTCTTACCTACCCTTTGTACTGTTGTTGTCACATTTTAATTATACCTATTATCTAAACCCATAGCACATTGCTACTATTTTCTTTAGACAATAAATTATTTTATAAAGTGATTAAAAACAAGAAAAATATTTTACATTTACCTTCGTCTTAATAATTTCCAGACACCTTTTTGTGTATCCAAGTATCTGTCTGGAATTATAGCCCTTCCTCTTAAAGAACTTCTTTTAGCAGTTTTTGTGGTATAGGTTAGCTGGCAATGAATTTTCTGTTTTTGTGAAAAATGTATTTACAGGTGCTCCCTAACTTAAAATGGTTCAACTTGGGATTTTTTGACTTAACAATGGTGTGAGAAGGATGCATATTCAGTAGAAATCATACTTTGAATTTTGATATTTTCCCAGGCTAGCAACACGTAGTTAAGATACAATCTTGTATGCCACTGAGCCACAGCTCCCCAGCCACACAATCATGAGGGTAAACAACTGATAACACTTACAACCATTCTATACCCAGACAACCATTAGTTTTACTTTCAATACAGTATTCAGTAAATTACAGGAGATACTCAAAATTTGATTTTAAAATTGGCTTTATGTTAGATGATTTGGGCTAATGTAAGTGTTCTGAACACCTTCAAGGTAGGCTAGGCTGAGCTGTGATGTTTGGTGGATTAGATGTAGTAAATGCATTTTCAACTTATATTTTCAACTTATAATGGGTTTCTCAGGAAATAACCCCATCCTAAGTTAAGAAAGATCTGTTTTGCTCATTTTTTTAAAAGATATTTTCAGGGGCGCCTAAGTGGCTCAGTTGGTTAAGCATCTGCCTTTGACTCAGGTCATGATCCCAGGGTGAGCAGGGAGCCTGCTTCTCCCTCTCCCACTCCTCCTGCTTGTACACTCTTTCTCTGTGTGTCAAATAAATAAATAAAATCTCTAAAAGAAAAAAAGATATTTTCACTTGACATAGAATTCTGTATTAACTAGTTTTTTTTTCTTTTAGCACTTTAAGTATATCACTCTATTGTCTTAGTTTCTGATGAGAGGTATGCTGCGATTTTAATCTTTTGTTCCTCTGTATGTAATATGTCTTTTTCTCTGGCTGCCTTCAAGATTTTCTCTTCATTTTTGCCCTTTATATTTAAATATGCTGTGTCTAACTGTGTGTGTGTGTGTGTGTGTGTGTGTGTGTGTGTGTGTGTTGGTATTTATTCTGCTGTGATTCTCTGAGCTTTTTGGACCTGTGGTTTGACATCTTTATTTTTTTTTGAAAACTCTCAGCTGTTATTTCTTCATATTTTTCTTTTTTAAAAATTTTATTTAAATTCAACTAGCCAATATATATAGTACATCATTAGTTTCAGATGTAGCGTTCAATAATTCATCGGTTGTGTATAATGCCCAGTGCTCATCACATCACGTGCCCTCCTTAATGCCCCATCACCCAGTTACCCCATCCCCCCCACCAGCAACTCTGTTTCTTTCCTATAATTATGAGTCTTTCATGTTTTTTCTCCCTCTCTGATTTCTTCCCATTGTTTTTTCCTCCCTTCCCCTATGATCCGCTGCACTGTTTCTCATATTCCTCATATGAGTTCTTCACATTTTCCAATCTTGTTCTCTCATCTTCTTCTAAGTTTCTAATTACATGTGTGTTAGGCTATTTGATATTGTCACACACCTCGAATATTTTTTCCCCACTCTTTTTAAATTTTTGTGTTACAGTACTGTAATTTCTATCGACCTATTTTCCAATTCACTGACTCCCCCCTCCCCCTGCCTCCCGCCCCTGGGCTATGTTGAATCATTTTTTGAGCCTATTGGAGGCATTCTTCATTACTGTTACCATTTTTATTTCTAGAATTTCATTTGTCTTTTTCATATGTTTCCATTGCTGTCCAACTGAAATTACCCAACTTTCAATTCATATTAACTATATTTTCTACTAGAGCCTTTCACATATTAATCAGAATTATTTTAAATTCCGTGTCTGGTTCACCCTTTTTTTTTACATGACTCCTAATTTTTGGTTGAAAGTTACATATTGTGTGTATGACACAAGAGAAAGAGGAATATAGTGTTATGTCTGGAAATGGTCATGATCTAGTACCTATAATTTTGGAAAAACTCTCAATTGACCTCACTTTCCTTACAGTTATTACCTCAATTACTCCTAGTTATTCCTTTCAGATTTCAAAAGAATTTTCCTTAAAGAATCATCTGTAAGTTGTCTCTATTTCCTTATGTTTCTTTCTTTAGTCCATTGCAATCTGGCTTCCATACCAATTCCTCTGGAATTGCTCTCATTAAAGTCTCCAACAATGTAGATCATCTCTCATCTATCCTAATTTTATTCAGTCTCTCAGCTGTGCTGGGGGAAGTCATCAAGAGGACATGACCACTGGCTGACCCATGAGCTAGACCCTAGTAATCAGAGGCTCCTTACCCCCTCCCTGTTCTTAGAATGTGTATTTTGTTTGCCTTTCCTGCTCCCAGAAGCTGCCTCAAGGACATAGTCTTGAGATAGTGATGTGGTGTTGAGACCATTTTGTTGGTACACATAACTGAACCCAGTTAAGGCCTCTATAGAAACTTTCAAGATTTGACAGATGTGTATGGAGATCTACTCATCTTGCGGAAACCCAAGACAAGCCTTGTATATAAATTCCTTTGCTTTTTAAACCTGCCACCTACTAATCTGGAGTGGCCTGCCTCTTTCTTCAGTCTCCCCTTGCCCTCCCCGGTTTACAGGGGCTGGTTTCAGATTATATCCAGGAAGCTCTCAAGGAGGTTGCAACCAACATGCTGCTTACTCTCTCTTTCTTGAAACAACTTTTTTAAAATTTAAATTCAATTAGCCAGCATATTTTACATCAATAGCTTCAGATGTAGTGTTCAATAATTCATCAACTGTGTATAACACCCAGTGCTCATCACATAATGTGCCCTCCTTAATACCCATCACCCAATTATCCCATCCCCCCAGACATCCCCCCTCCAGCAATCCTCACCTTATTTCCTATAGTTAAGAGTCTCTCATGGTTTTTCACCCTCTCTGATGACTTCCCATTCAGTTTTCCCTCCCTTCCCCTATGATCCACTGAGCTGTTTCTTATATTCCACACATGAGTGAAACCATATAATTGTCTTTCTCTGACTGACTTATTTTGCTCAGCATAATAACCTCCAGTTCCATCCATGTCAACGTAAATGGTAAGTATTCATTCTTTCTGATGGCTGAGTAATATTTCATTGCATATATATATACACACATACACACACACACACACACACACACACACCAACCACATCTTCTTTATCCATTCATCTGTCAATAGATGGCTCTTTCCACAGTTTGGCTATTGTGGACACTGCTGCTATAAACACTGGGGTGCAGGTGCCCCTTGGGATCAATACATTTGTATCTTTGGGGTAAATACCTAGTAGTGCAATTGTTGGGTCGTACAGTAGCTCTATTTTTAACTTCTTGAGGAACCTCCATACTGTTTTCCAGTGTGGCTATACCAGCTTGTATTCCCACCAATAGTGTAAGAGGGTTCCCCTTTCTCTGCATCCTTGCCAACATTTGTTGTTTCCTGTCTTGTTAATTTTAGCCATTCTGACTGGTGTGAGGTGGTATCTCACTGTGGTTTTAATTTGTATTTCCCTGATGACAAGTGAAGTGGAGCATTTTTTTTATGACAAGGGAAGTGGAGCATTTTTAAATGTTCAATTAGCCAACATATAGTACATCATTAGTTTCTGGTGCACTGTTCAAGGATTCATTAGTTGCACATAGCATCCAGTGATGTTGAGCATTTTTCCATGTATCTGTTGGCCACATGGATGTCTTCTTTGGAGAAATGTCTGTTCATATCTTCTGCCCATTTCTTGACTGGATTATTTGTTTTTTCAGTGTTGAGTTTGATAAGTTCTTTATAGATCTTGGATACTATCCCTTTATCTATAATGTCATTTGCAAATATCTTCTCCCATTCAGTAGGCTGCCTTCCAGTCTTGTTGACTGTTTGCTTGGCTATGCAGAAGCTTTTGATCTTGATGAAGTCCCAATAGTTCAGTTTTGCTTTTGTTTCCCTTGTCTTTGGAGACGTGTCTAGCAAGAAATTGCTGCAGCTGAGGTAGAAGAGGTTGCTTCCTATGTTCTCCTCTAGGATTTTCATGGATTCCCGTCTCACGTTTACGTCTTCCATCCATTTTGAGTTTATCTTTGTGTATGGTGTAAGAAAATGGTCCAGTTTCATTCTTCTACATGTGGCTGTCCAATTTTCCCAGCACCATTTGTTGAAGAGACTGTTCTTTTTCCATTGGATGTTCTTTCCTGCTTTGTTGAAGATTAATTGACCATAGAGTTGAGGGTCCATTTCTGGGTTCTCTATTCTGTTCCATTGATGTATGTGTTTGTTTTGTGCCAGTAACATACTGTCTTAATGATTACAGATTTGTAATATAGCTTGAAGCCTGGCATTATGATGCCACCAGCTTTGGTTTTCTTTTTCAACATTCCTCTGGCTATTCGGGGTCTTTTGTGGTTCCATACAAATTTTTGGATTAATTGTTCCAGCTCTGTGAAAAATGTCAATGGTATTTGGATAAGGATTGCACTGAATGTGTAGATTGCTCTGGGTAGCATAGACATTTTAACAATACAATATTTATTCTTCCAATCCATGAGCATGGAATATTTTTCCATTTTTTTTGTGTCTTCTTCCATTTCTTTGAAGCAACTATTTATGACAGAGCCAGACACCTACCCCATATTCATTCTCACCCTTACTATTTTTTAACAAAATCATGGTCTCATTTAGTGTAGCAATGTGCTCAGCTGAAAAAAAATTTTTTTCAGGCTTCCTTGCATATAGAGATGGTCATTTGACTAAGTCCTGGCCAGTGAGATATAAGAAGTTTTTGGGTGGGACTACCTTTAAGAGTGGTAGGGTCTGACTCTGATGGTTTTTGCCCCGTGCTTACTCTCCCCTTCTCCCTTTCCCCCTTTATTCGGTGTGGAATGAAGATATTGTCATTGGGATCCAGAAGCTCTTTTGAAACTGTGAGAAGACCCTGAGAATACTAGCACACTATCACTTCTGCCTACATTCTATTGGTCAAAGACATGATAAAGTCTACATTGATTTGACAATAGATAGGAATGTATTTCAAGGAGACAGAAACTAGTCTCTTACACCAGTCTATAAAATTGCTCATTCCAGAAACCTAGGAGTCCATCTTTGATGCCTCCATTTTCCTCACTCTTCACATCTAATCCATCAGGAAGTCCTGTTGAATCTGTTGTTAAAGTACATACAGAATTCATACATTTTTCTGTCTGCCACCCTAATCCAAGATACGACCACCTCTTTCCCAGGCTCCAGGAGTCTCTTAATTGGTCTTCTCCTTTTTACCTTCCTCTCATCAACTTTCCTTCGAGAGTGAAGAGTGATCTTAAAATGCAAATCAGTTTGCTTCAAGAGTGATCTTAAAATCCATCCCATTTACAATAGCACCAAAAACTATACTTTACCTTGGAATTAATTTAACCAGAGACGTAAGGGATCTATATTCTAGAAACTATAAATCACTCTTGAAAGACATTGAGGAAGACACAAAAAGATGGAAAAATATTCCATGCTCATGGATCGGAAGAATTAACATAGTTAAAATGTCCATGCTACCCAGAGCAATCTACACTTTCAATGCTATCCCGATCAAAATACCAATGACATTTTTCAAGGAACTGGAACAAATAGTCCTTAAATTTGTATGGAACCAGAAAAGGCCCCGAATCGCCAAGGAACTGTTGAAAAGGAAAAACAAAGCTGGGGGCATCACAATGCCGGATTTCAAGCTGTACTACAAAGCTGTGATCACAAAGACAGCATGGTACTGGCACAAAATAGACACATACACCAATGGAACAGAATAGAGAACACAGAAATGGACCCTCGGCTCTTTGGGCAACTAATCTTTGATAAAGCAGGAAAAAACAACCAGTGGGAAAATGACAGTTTCTTCAATAAATGGTGCTGGGAAAATTGGACAGCTACATGCAGAAAAATGAAACTTGACCACTCTCTCACACCATACACAAAGATAAACTCCAAATGGATGAAAGACCTCTATGTGAGACAGGAACCCATCAAAATCCTAGAGGAGAACATAGGCAGCAACCTCTACGACATCGGCCAAAGCAACCTTTTTCATGACACATCTCCAAAGGCAAGAGAAACAAAAGATAAAATGAACTTGTGGGACTTCATCAAGATAAAAACCTTCTGCACAGCCAAGGAAACAGTCAAAAAACTAAGAGGCAGCCCGCGGAATGGGAGAAAATATTTGCAAATGACACTACAGATTAAAGACTGGTATCCAGATCTACAAAGAACTTCTCAAACTCAATACACGAGAAACAAATAAACAAATCATAAAATGGGCAGAAGATATGAACAGACACTTTTCCAATGAAGACATACAAAATGGCTAACAGACACATGAAAAAATGTTCAAAATCATTAGCCATCAGGGAAATTCAAATCAAAACCACACTAAGATACCACCTTACGCCAGTTAGAATGGCAAAAATTGACAAGGCAAGAAACAACAATTGCTGGAGAGGATGTGGAGAAAGGGGATCCCTCCTACATTGTTGGTGGGAATGCAAGTTGGTACAGCCACTCTGGAAAACAGTGTGGAGGTCCCTTAAAAAGCTAAAAATTGAGCTACCCTATGACCCAGCCATTGCACTACTGGGTATTTACCCCAAAGATACAGACGTAGTGAAGAGAAGGGCCATATGCACCCCAATGTTCATAGCAGCATTGTCCACAATAGCTAAATCGTGGAAGAAACCGAGATGCCCTTCAACAGATGACTGGATTAAGAAGGTGTGGTCCATATATGCAATGGAATATTACTCAGCTATCAGAAAGAACGAGTTCTCAACATTTGCTGCATCATGGATGGCACTGGAGGAGATAATGCTAAGTGAAATAAGTGAAGCAAAGAAAGACAATTATCATGATTTCTCTCATCTATGGAACATAAGAACTAGGAAGATGGGTAGGGGAAGAAAGGGATAAAGAAAGGGGGGGTAATCAGAAGGGGGAATGAAGCATGAGAGACTATGGACTCTGAGAAACAAAATGAGGGATTCAGAGGGGAGGGGCGTGGGGGAATGGGATAGGCTGGTGATGGGTAGTAAGGAGGGCACGTATTGCATGGTGCACTGGGTTATGCACATGGTGCATTATACGCAACTAATGAATCATCGAACTTTACATCAGAAACCAGGGATGTACTGTATAGTGACTAACATAATATAATAAAAAAACATTAAAATAAATAAATAAATAAATTTAAAAAATGCAAATCAGTTTGTTTTGTTCATTCACTTAAATATTGACTTCATGGGGTGCCTGGGTGGCTCAGTCGGTTAAGCATCCAACTCTTGATTTTGGCTCAAGTCATGATCTCAGGGTCATGAGAAGGAGCCTGCTGAAGATTCTTTCTCCCTCTCTCTTTGCTCCTCCCCCATTCACGCTGTCTCTTTCTTAAAAAAATGACTTTATACTGCATTTAGAATAAAATTTGAATTCCTAATAATAGCATTCAAGGCTATGTATCATCCTCCCTCTGCCTATTTCTCTAGTCTCATCTCATTCTGGTTTCTTCTTCATTCACTAAATTTCAGCTGCATGAGTCTTATCTCAGAAACTTAAACTTTCTAAGCCTTCCTATTTCACTGCCTTTGCATAGGTTGTTATATCTTTCTAGAATGTTCTTTACTTAATTTCTGCCACTCCTTAAGTCTTGTTAATGTATCATTTTCTCAGATCAGGCTTCCCTAATCCTCCGCTTTAGAGTTGGTCCCCTTGCTATTCTCTACCTAGCTCTTTGTTGGATTCTGTCATAACTCTTTTTTGTCTGTTTACTTACCTCCTCAAATAGAGTGTAAGCACCATGAAGGCAAGAGCCATTTCTGTTGTTCACTGTTGTATCCCCATATCTGGCCTTGACCCTGATACATTGTAGTTTTTAGACAAAAATGTTGAATGAGCTAAATGTCCAGTCCTCTCTGAGAGCTCTCCTTATATCTTCATTCAGAAATTGAGTTTAATGTCCCATGGCTAAACATCCTCTAATTTCTGTTTATGCCTCACTTGTGGCACTTAACATACCCTAACTCTTATAGTGATTGTTTTTAATGACTTCTCTTTCCTGACAGATTTTATTTATCTGTCTCCCATAATGTGCAGCATTGGCACATAGTAGACTGAATATATGTGTTGAATAAAAGAATGAGGGAACCATCTGAAAATTTTCCAGTTCTAGGGTAAGGAGAAGAGGTTTCCATAGATTGGGTACCTGGGTAGCTTCCCTCTGATTCAGCTTCTTGGGGAGGAGCTCATTCTGCTTGAAAGTTTTCCAATCTCCTTACAAAGGTTCTCTGTCCAGGGCATGAACTTGCCATATTTCACTTTCTGAAGTAAACCAAAGAAAGATACAAATAATGGACTGATCTTCCAGATTTAATAATCTCAAGTAAAGTCTGCTATTCCCTCAGTGAATTATAATACAGAGCATTTGAGCATTTCCCAGCACATCCCAGTTAGGCCAATAAAAATGACTTTGAACTTCCAAACTTTGCTACCTGGGGAAGCCTGGTAATAGTGTTGAGCACACTCTGAGGAGGTACTTGGGTCCCAGCCAGTCTCTGCCCAGGCTGAGTCCCTCAACCTCCCTCCTTCTCTGGTGTCTGTGGGAACAGGACTTAGGGGAGAAGAAGGTAGAGTCAAACTGAGACTATCAGGGCCTCATTAGCATTTGCTACTTAAAGATTCCCCAAAGTTCAAGTGTGGAAATCCCCACAGGCAGCTTTACTTTCGATCAATTAAGGTCAGCCTCAGGTTTGCTTTTATTCTAAATAAGTCTCAAGAGGTTAGTTAGAAAGATGCCTACAGGAACTCCCCAAGTGACAGCCCAAAGAGAATCAGAAGCAGCAGGGATTTATTAAAAGAGTGAGCAAAGGGCACATGTCCAGAAGGTGTCCCTACAGAAATTATTCCAAGCATACTGAGTAACCTGGCAACTCCAGGGCTACCTCTCTCTGTTATGTAACTTACGGACTGTCCCTGGAAGACTCTCTCTACTCCTACCCTAAAGCTTTGCCTTGCGGTCATTTCTGGATTAGTCAGGAGAGGCTAATCTCTGACTTTGGGACAACTTCATTAACAAGCATTTCTCTAATCTACACAAATCACCAATAGCCAGATTAAATCCCCTTCTGGAAATAAAACCTTCATCTCGTCATACCCTGCATCACAGATTGCTTCTAATAACAAAATAAAAAGAACCCAAACAAAACAATTATTCAAAAAACAAACTGTTAAGTAAAATATGGAACACCTATATAATGGCATTTCATGCAGTCATCAAAATATTTATGATGAGTTCCTTACTCATCATAAATATGAATAGCTATTTACCTATAATTTAAGTGAACAATCAGATCAAGAATTCTATGTATCATATAAAAAGCTCTGTAAAACCACAGTTAGGCAAGGGATAAATGGGAAATACTGAAATGATAACCATGAAAGTATTATGAGTACTATTTCCTAATTGTCAGTTTTCTTTAAATTTTTCTATTGTTTTAATAGCTTGTATTACTATCATAATCAGGAAAAAACACATTAAAATGGTAATGGAGCCATTTAGCACAGAGTTATGATGGCAAGGAAGCCCACGATGGAGACCGTATAGATCATTCCCTGGGAACACTGACCAGGGTGAAGAATGGATTTGTAAAGGCAAAAGGAAGCCATCCAGCACACTGGATATTTATTTAGTGTCATGGGTGTTTGTATGCTTGGACTGAGGCCTTGGTTCCTCCCTAGTAATACGAGAGGCTACCCTCAGTTCCTTGCCACATGAGCCTTCCCACTTTGCTTCACTGAAGCACACAAGAAGAGTCAAAGAGAGAAAATGCCAGCCAGATGGAAGGAGAAGTCTCTTATAACCTAATCATGCAAGTGACATCCCATAATTTTTCCTGTATTATATTCAGGAGGAGCAAGTCAGTAGATCCAGTCCATACTCAAAGGGAAGGAATTAAACAAAAATGTGAACAACACTGCCCCGCTTTATTCTAATAAATCCCTAATTTTGTTCCCTCTCTTCCTAACGATCGAACACCCCAGGGGTAGTTGGGTCTCTTCCCAGCTCCAGGGGGTCAATCTTAATTAGCCTATACCAATCATGGTGATCCTATTTCCCTTGCCAAGCATTTTAAGTATAAGAGTATGATGAAATTCTAGTAAAAATATGTGAGGCTAATCTCCTGGTAGGCTTCTGGGAAGATTATCCTCACTCTTTAAAGGGACATAAACAGGGGACACTTCCTGCTCCTCTGAATGTGTGATGTCCAGAACTTTGTCAGCTGTCTTGGAAGTAAGGGGCATCCAGACTAAGAAGGCAAACCAACACCAAATGAGGGCAGCAGAGCAGAAAGATTCAGAAAACACCTGCGCTTCTGATGAAGTTACTGAGTTGCTGAATTAGCCAACTCTGGATCATCCATCTCTGTAGTCCTTATTATGTGACTTAACAATGTATTCATTGTTTTGTCACTTTGGGTTGGATTTATATTACATGCAACTGAAAGCATCACAATAGATAATAGTGTGCTTTATTTCTTAAATAGCAGCTCTGAGTATCTAACTCTTATTAAAGTCTGGAACCTTCAGCAGGTCTCTCTTTACCTCAGTTTTCTCATCGCAAAATGGGAGAAATAACAGTACCTACATCATATATCTCTTATGAAGATTAAACCCACTAATGTATATAAAGTAAACAATGCCTGATATGTTACAATGGTGCAATAAATGTGCAGTATTATTACTTATGTCAGACATTAAACTAGGCAACTTACAGAGTGATTATTTTCTTTCCAGGGAGGCAGACATTACCATTTTTGTTTTACTGGTGTAAAAATGAGATCAAGTACATGAAATAATTTATTCAAAGTCACAGAATGACTATATTAAGTAGAGACTGGTAATCCCCATTTTATAGATATGGAAATTGAGGTTTGGTCACACGACTAGTAAATAGCAGAGCCAGGATTTGAAGCCAGACGTTCGAACTCTAGAGCCAATGTTTTTAACCACTATTCTATGTACTACCTCCACAGATGGATCATAAATTTATTGAACCATTCCCCTGTTGTTAGCTAATTGGGTTTCTAAACTTTAATTGTTACAAGTAAATGAACATCTTGTAAAAATATCCTTGACACAGCTGAACAATGACTTCTGTATGATAAATTCCTAAAAGTGGAAGAAGGTCTGTTTTTTAATAGCCAACAGAGCCTTACATAATCAGAGGAGCAAAAATCAGAAATTAATAGAAACTTTTTAGCATGCTCTAGAGCAAGGCATCCTAGCTGGGGAAGAGAGAGATCTTTGTGTATTTTCTAAATTGGACTTGGACATGCAAATTAGGAGCAGATCTGTGCTCCCAGTCCCCACCACTATCCTCACAAATTTAGGACTTTTTTTTTTTATATTACCTTGAGATTAAAGCAAGAGTATGAAACAAAAAATCAGAGGAGAACTCATGACAGGGCATCCCAGGCATGGGGCTGCTTGCTCTAGTCCCTCCTCTGGCTACTCTCACCCTAAGCAGCTTCTTTTCCCTTTTCTTCCTCCAGACCTTCCCCTACCTCACTGGAAGGCACAGATGTGAGGTGACTGAAGGGAGCTGTTCCATTGACAGGAACTACATGGCATTATCCAGAATTAACATTCACAGATGACATCATGATTTTAGATGCTGGTGTTATCTGTGTCATCCCCATTCATTTATTCGTTCCACAAATATACACAGAATAACTATCATTTGCCAGGCAATGTTCTAAGAACCAGGGATACATCAGTGAACAAGAGCCAAAATTCCCTGTCCTGTAGAACTATATTCTCTGACAAGGTGTTGAATGAATAACTATACAGAACATGCCAATACACAGATTCATTACATCATCGATGAATACTAATACATTCAGAAAGACTCTTCTACCTCATTCCAGAAATTCTCTCTAGCCTTACCCTAGTGCCCAGAAATGTCCAAAATATTTGCCTCTCTAGCTAAACAATGCCTTCCTTAGATCCACTACTCCAAGCTTAACTTCTTTACCTGAGTCATGTCCAGTCCAAGGAAAATGCAAGCCTCAATCCACTTCCACCAGGCTGTTCCCCCTACCATTGTCCAGAAACTATTTAGGCACAGCAAATTCATAAACAAGTCCCCCATTTTCCCTTTTTAAGATTACTTTATTTTTAAATAGGTAATATAGACACATGATTATGTCTCCAGCTTCCAAGTTTCCTTTGCCAGGCGCAACCACTGTTTCCACTTATTTATTATTTCAGGGGAAAAAAAAATCACTGTAAATGTAACTAGTGTTGACTGGAACTATCTTTGTTGCTCCAGAATCAGTGTCTAGGTGAGGCAGACAGGTATTGAAATCCTCGTGTTTGGAAGAGACACCACCAAAAAGCCAGCCACACTTGGGAGTCAGATACTCCCTCCAGGTTTAATAAGATTTAGACAAACCAGTTCTGCCATGCTCAATTATATATTCCACATTTCCCAATTCATAAAATCAAAAGACTGGGAAGGGGAGAGGAAGAAATTCTTAGAGTTGTGACAGCTTAGAAAAGATTTATGGGCACATATGTAGAGAGGAGTTAAGATGGCAGAGGAGTAGGGGTCCCCTTTTTCAGCTGGTCTCCTGAATCGAGCTGGATATGTACCAGACCATCCTGAAAACCCACGGGATCAGCCTGAGACGCAGGAAGATGCATCTGGATCTCTACAAATGAACATCTCCAGCGCTGAGTATTGAGGTACGAAGCGGGGAGCCGTGAAACCACACACAGATATCGGAAGATAAACGGAAGGGGGAGGGAGCCGCCACGTTCGGTCTCCAGGAAGAGGTAGAGGACCGGCACCGCAAGAGAGCAGACTGAGACCGTGAGCCGGGAACACGCGTGACCAGTCTGAAAAGCGGAGCTCTGGAGCGCTCACTGGAACTAGACTGAAACCTGGAGCTCAGGAGCGCACGCATGTCCAGACTGAAAACCGGAGCCGGAGCTCCGGAGCACTCACTGTAACTGGACTGATACCGAGATCTCGGGAGCAAGCGCGGGAACCGGGGGCGGCTGGCGGTGTTAGAAACACAAAGGACAGAGATGTGCGGGCCCTGAAAGTGAGGGCTGGGAGACTGGCTGTGGGGCGCACAACCCGGGATGCTGTAGGGTTTTAGCAGCACCAACAGAAACAGAGTTAAAGAGGCCAGGAGAGCTCAGTGGAGCGCGGACTGCGATCTCTCTGTTCTGAGACAGAGGCTGGGATTCAGCCACTGGTGCTCTCTCAGAAGAGCCACAGAAAACTGCCAGGGAAAGCCGCCAGAGAACAAAAGCCCAGAAATACCAGCTCACAGTGTGGCAATCCCCATCCCCCCTCACAGGGGACAGGAGACTCCACCCAAACAGGGTTGCCTGAATATCGGCGCGGCAACCCCTCCCCCAGAAGGCAGGCTGAAAAATCAAGAAGCCCACATCCCTAAGGTCCCTATAAAACAAGTGCACACTGCCTGGGTCCTGATCAATAATTTTGGCTCTGGGCAACCCCTCAACCTCTCATGAGAATGACGAGAAGGAGAAATCCCCCCAGCAAAGAAAAGATAATGAGTCTGTGGCCTCTGCCACAAAACTGATGGATATGGATATAACCAGATTATCAGAAATGGAGTTCAGAGTAACAATGGTCAAGATGATGTGTAGACTTGAAAAAAATATTAACGAAAATATTAATGAGAATATAGAATCTCTAAGGGTGGATATGAGGGCAAATCTGTCAGAATTTAAAAATGCTACGAATCAAATGCAGTCAAAACTAGAGGCTCTGACGGCCACGGTAAATGAGGCAGAAGAACGAATTAGTGAACTGGAGGATGGGATGGTAGAGGAGAAAGTTAAAACAGAAACTTGCCTCAAAAAAATCCAATCTCAAGAATGTAGGTTATGGGAGATTATTGACTCAACGAAACGTTCCAATGTCAGAATTATTGGCCGGATTTCGAGCTGTACTACAAAGCTGTGATCACAAAGCATGGTACTGGCACAAAAACAGACACATAGACCAATGGAACAGAATAGAGAACCCAGAAATGGACCCTCGGCTCTCTGGGCAACTAATCTTTGATAAAGCAGGAAAAAACATCCAGTGGAAAAATGACAGTCTCTTCAATAAACGGTGTTGGGAAAATTGGAAAGCTACATGCAGAAGAATGAAACTTGACCACTCTCTCACACCATACACAAAAATAAACTCCAAATGGATGAAAGACTTCTATGTGAGACAGGAATCCATCAAAATCCTAGAGGAGGACATAGGCAGCAACCTCTACGACATCAGCCAAAGCAACCTTTTTCATGACCATCGCCAAAGGCAAGAGAAACAAAAGATAAAATGAACTTATGGGACTTCATCAAGATAAAAAGCTTCTACACAGCCAAGGAAACAGTCAAAAAAACTAAGAGGCAGCCTGCAGAATGGGAGAAAATATTTGCAAATGACGCTACAGATAAAAGACTGGTATCCAAGATCTACAAAGAACTTCTCAAACTCAATACGCGAGAAACAAATAAACAAATCAAAAAATGGGCAGAAGATATGAACAGACACTTTTCCAATGAAGATATACAAATGGCTAACAGACACATGAAAAAATGTTCAAAATCATTAGCCATCAGGGAAATTCAAATCAAAACCACACTAAGATACCACCTTACGCCAGTTAGAATGGCAAAAATAGACAAGGCAAGAAACAATTGTTGGAGAGGATGTGGAGAAAGGGGATCCCTCCTACATTGTTGGTGGGAATGCAAGTTGGTACAGCCAGTCTGGAAAACAGTGTGGAGGTCCCTTAAAAAGCTAAAAATTGAGCTACCCTATGACCCAGCCATTGCACTACTGGGTGTTTACCCCAAAGATACAGATGTAGTGAAGAGAAGGGCCATATGCACCCCAATGTTCATAGCAGCATTGTCCACAACAGCTAAATCATGGAAGGAGCTGAGATGCCCTTCAACAAATAAATGGATTAAGAAGTTGTGGTCCAGGGGTACCTGGGTGGCTCAGTCGTTAAGCGTCTGCCTTCAGCTCAGGGCATGATCCCGGCATTCTGGGATCGACCCCACATCAGGCTCCTCCACTGGGAGCCTACTTCTTCCTCTCCCACTCCCCCTGCTTGTGTTCCCTCTCTCGCTGGCTGTCTCTCTTTCTGTCAAATACATAAATAAGAAAATCTTTTAAAAAAAAAAAAAGAAGTTGTGGTCCATATATACAATGGAATATTACTCAGCTATCAGAAAGAACGAATTCTCAACATTTGCTGCAACATGGACGGCACTGGAGGAGATATTGCTAAGTGAAATAAGTCAAGCAGAGAAAGACAACTATCATATGATTTCTCGCATCTATGGAACATAAGAACTAGGATGATCAGTACGGGAAGAAAGGGATAAAGAAAGGGGGGGTAATCAGAAGGGGGAATGAAACATGAGAGACTATGGACTATGAGAAACAAACTGAGGGCCTCAGATGGGAGGGGAGTGGGGGAATGGGATAGACTGGTGATGGGTAGTAAGGAGGGCACGTATTGCATGGTGCACTGGGTGTTATACGCAACTAATGAATCATCGAGCTTTACACGGAAACCGGGGATGTACTGTATGGTGACTAACATAATATAATAAAAAGTAATAAAAAAAAAAGACAAAAAAAAAAAAAAGAATCATGGGCATCCCCGAGGAGGTGGGGAAAGAGAGAGGTCTAGAAGAGATATTTGAACAAATTGTAGCTGAAAACTTCCCTAATCTAGCAAAGGAAACAAGCATTTGTGTCCAAGAGGCAGAGAGCACCCCTCCCAAGTTCAACCACGACAAACCTACACCACGTCACATCATAGGGCAATTCGCAAATATTAAATCCAAAGTACATGTATTGAAAGCAGCCAAGGAGAAAAAATTTCTCACATACAGAGGCAAAATATCAGAATTACGTCAGACCTGTCTACACAGACCTGGAATGAGAGAAAGGGCTGGCAGGGCATTTTTAAAGCTCTTTCTGAGAAAAACATGCAGCCAAGGATCCTTTATCCAGCAAAGCTGTCATTCAGAATTGAAGGAGAGATAAGGACCTTCCAGAATCGCCAGACACTGACCAATTTCGTAACCACAAAACCAGCCCTAAGGAGATATTAAGGGGGGGTTCTATAAAAGTAAAAAGGCCCCAAGAGTGATACAGAACAGAAAGTCACAATCTATAGAAACAAAGACTTTACAGGCAACATGGCATCATTAAAATCATCTCTCTCAATAATCGCTCTCAATGTGAATGGCCTAAATGCTCCCATAAACGCCACAGGGTAGCAGATTGGATAAAAAGACATGACCCATCCATTTGCTGTCTACAAGAGACTCATTTTGACCTTAAAGATACATCCAGACTGAAAGTGAAGGGATGGAAAACCATTTTTCATGCCAATGGACCTCAAGAGAAAGCTGGGATAGCAATTCTCATATCAGAAGGATTGGATTTTAAACTAAAGACTGTAGTCAGAGATACAGAAGGACACTATATTATTCTTAAAGGATGTATCCAACAAGTGGATATGACAATTATAAATATTTATGCCCCCAATAGGGGAGCAGCAAGATACACAAGCCAACTCTTAACCAGAATAAAGAGACATATAGATAATAATACGTTAATAGTAGGGGACCTCAACACTCCATTATCAGCAATAGACAGATCACCTAAGCAGAAAATCAACAAAGAAATGAGAGCTTTGAATGATATACTAGACCAGATGGACCTCATAGATATATATAGAACACTACACCCCAGAACCAAAGAATACTCATTCTTTTCGAATGCACATGGAATGTTCTCCAGAATAGACCATATACTGGGTCACAAAACAGGTCTCAACCAATACCAAAAGATTGAAATTATTCCCTGCATATTCTCAGACCACAATGCTTTGAAACTGGAACTCAATCACAAGGGAACATTTGGAAGAAACTCAAACACTTGGAAACTAAGAACCATCCTGCTCAAGAATGATTGGGCAAACCAGGAAATGAAAAATCACTTTAAACAATTTATGGAGACCAACGAGAATGAAAACACAATGGTCCAAAACCTATGGGACACTGCAAAGGCACTCCTAAGGGGAAAATACATAGCCATCCAAGCCTCACTCAAAAGAATAGACAAATCTAAAGTGCAGTTTTTATATTCTCACCCTAAGAAGCTGGAGCTGGAACAGAAGAACAGGCCTAACCCATGCACAAGAAAGCAGTTGATCAAGATTAGAGCAGAAATCAATGAATTAGAAACCAGGAGCACAGTAGAGCAGATCAACAGAGCTAGAAGCTGGTTTTCTGAAAGAATAAATAAAACTGACAAACCGCTGTCAAGACTTATTCAAAAGAATAGAGAAAGGACCCAAGTTAATAAAATTATGAATGAAACGGGAGAGGTCACAACCAACACCAATGAAATAGGAAGGATCATTAGAAACTTTTTTTTTTAAAAGATTTTATTTATTTATTCGACAGAGATAGAGACAGCCAGCGAGAGAGAGAACACAAGTGGGGGGAGTGGGAGAGGAAGAAGCAGGCTCATAGCGGAGGAGCCTGATGTGGGGCTCAATCCCATAACGCCAGGATCACGCCCTGAGCAGAAGGCAGACGCTTAACCGCTGTGCCACCCAGGCGCCCCGGATCGTTAGAAACTTTTATTGACAGCTTTATGCCAAGAAATTAAACAACCTGACAGAAATGGATGCCTTCCTGGAAACTTATAAACTACCAAGACTGAAACAGGAAGAAATTGATTTTTTAAATAGACCGATTAATTATGAAGAGATTGAAGCAGTGATCAAAAACCTCCTGAAAAACAAGAGTCCGGGGCCTGATGGATTACTTGGGGAATTCTACCAAACATTCAAAGAAGAAATAATACCCATTCTCCTGAAGCTGTTTCAAAAATAGAAACAGAAGGAAAACTATCAAACTCATTCTATGAGGCCAGAATTACCTTGATCCCCAAACCAGGCAAAGACACCATCAAAAAGGAGAATTACAGACTGATATCCCTGATGAATATGGACGCCAAAATTCTCAACAAGATCCTAGCTAATAGGATCCAACAGTACATTAAAAGGATTATCCATCATGACCAAGTGGGATTCATCCCTGGGATGCAAGTGTGGTTCAACATTCGCAAATTGATCAGTGTGATAGATCATATCAACAAGAAAAGAGTCAAGAACGATATGATCCTCTCAATAGATGCAGAAAAAGCATTTGACAAAATACAGCATCCTTTCCTGATTAAAACACTTCAGAGTGTAGGGATAAAGGGTATATTCCTCAATTTCATAAAAACCATCTACGAAAAGCCTACAACAAATATCATTCTCAATGGGGATAAGCTGGAAGCCTTTCGCTTAAGATCAGGAACACGACAACGATGCCCACTCTCGCCATTATTATTCAACTATTATTCAACATTGCAACAGCAATCAGACAACAAAAAGGGATAAAAGGTATCCAAATCGGCAAAGAAGAAGTCAAACTGTCTCTCTTTGCAGATGACATGATACTCTATACGGAAAACCCAAAAGACTCTACCCCCAAACTACTAGAAGTTATAAAGCAATTCAGTAATGTGGCGGGATACAAAATCAATGCTCAGAAATCAGTTGTTTTTCTTTTTTTCTTTTTTTTTTTTTTTAAAGATTTTATTTATTTATTTGACAGAGACAGCCAGCTAGAGACGGAACACAAGCAGGGGGAGCGGGAGAGGAAGAAGCAGGCTCATAGCGGAGGAGCCTGATGTGGGGCTCGATCCCATCACGCCGGGATCACGCCCTGAGCCGAAGGCAGACGCCCAACCGCTGTGCCACCCAGGCGCCCCCAGTTGCTTTTCTATACACGAACAATGAGACTGAAGAAAGAGAAATTAGGGAATCCATCCCATTTACAATAGCACCAAAAATCATACGTTATCTCGGAATTAACTTAACCAGAGACTTAAAGGATCTATATTCTAGAAACTATAAATCACTGTTGAAAGACATTGAAGAAGACACAAAAAGATGGAAAAATATTCTATGCTCATGGATCGGAAGAATTAACATAGTTAAAATGTCTATGCTACCCAAAGGAATCTACACTTTCAATGCCATCCCGATCAAAATACCAATGACATTTTTCATAGAGCTGGAACAAACAGCCCTTAAATTTGTGTGGAACCAGAAAAGGCCCCGAATCGCCAAGGAATTGTTGAAAAGGAAAAACAAGGCTGGGGGCATCACAATGCTGGATTTCAAGGTGTACTACAAAGCTGTGATCACAAAGACAGCATGGTACTGGCACAAAAACAGACACACAGACCAATGGAACAGAATAGAGAACCCAGAAATGGACCCTCGGCTCTCTGGGCAACTAATCTTTGACAAAGCAGGAAAAAACATCCAGTGGAAAAAAGACAGTCTCTTCAATAAATGGTGCTGGGAAAACTGGACAGTTACATGCAGAAGAATGAAACTTGACCACTCTTTCACACCATACACAAAGATAAACTCCAAATGGATGAAAGACCTCAATGTGAGACAGGAACCATCAAAATCCTAGAGGAGAACATAGGCAGCAACCTCTTCGACATCAGCCACAGCAACTTTTTTCATGACACATCTCCAAAGGCAAGAGAAACAAAAGATAAAATGAACTTGTGGGACTTCATCAAGATAAAAATCTTCTGCACAGCCAAGGAAACAGTCAAAAAAACTAAGAGGCAGCCCACAGAATGGGAGAAGATATTTGCAAATGACACTACAGATAAAAAGATTAGTATCCAAGATTTACAAAGAACTTCTCAAGCTCAATGCACGGGAAACAAATAATCAAATCAAAAAATGGGCAGAAGATATGAATAGACACTTTTCCAATGAAGATATACAAATGGCTAACAGACACATGAAACAATGTTCAAAATCATTAGCCATCAGGGAAATTCAAATCATAACCACATTGAGATGCCACCTTATACCAGTCAGAATGGCAAAAATGGAGAAGGCAGGAAACAACAAATGTTGGAGAGGATGTGGAGAAAGGGGATCCCTCTTACACTGTTGGTGGGAATGCAAGTTGGTACAGCCACTCTGGAAAACAGTGTGGAGGTCCCTTAAAAAGCTAAAAATTGAGTTACCCTATGACCCAGCCATTGCACTACTGGGTATTTACCCCAAAGATACTGACGTAGTGAAGAGAAGGGCCATATGCACCCCAATGTTCATAGCAGCATTGTCCACAATAGCTAAATCATGGAAGGAGCCAAGATGCCCTTCAACAGACGACTGGATTAAGAAGATATGGTCCATATATATAATGGAATATTACTCAGCCAACAAAAAGAACGATTTCACAACATTTGCAGCAACATGGACAGGATGGAGGAGATAATGCTAAGAGAAATAAGTCAAGCAGAGAAAGACAATTATCATATGGTTTCACTCATTTATGAAACATAAGAAGTAGGAAGATCGGTAGGAGAAGAAAGGGAAGAAGAAAGGGGGGGTAAACAGAAGGAGGAATGAACCATGAGAGACTATGGACTCTGGGAAACAAACTGAGGGCTTCAGAGGGGGGTGGGGTGGGGTAATGGGATAGACTTCTGATGGGTAGTAAGGAGGGCACGTATTGCATGGTGCACTGGGTGTTATACGGAAGTAATGAATCATGGAACTTTACATCAAAAACTAGGGATGTACTGTATGGTGACTAACATAATATAATAAAAAATTATTATAAAAAAAAGAAGTTTGTTTAAGGAAAGGTAAGCATCAACTATGCTGCGGACATTTTTTTAGAAGGCGGAGTTGCAGCAATGAAAAGACAGATGAGTCCTCACTCTTATGGACCGAAGATTCTGGAGGAAGGGAAAGTCAATTAACAAATCAACAGATAAACAAAGAGGACATCATTGAGGTAATAGTAAATGCTATACTACATTAGACTGGGTGGTCAGGTAATGACCAGAGACAAGAATGATGTGAAGGAGGAAGTATGAAGATTTTGGAATAGAGGATTTCAGGCAGAGAGGACACAAAGTGTCAAAGTGCTAAAGTGGAAATAAGATGAGTTAGTTCATGGAACAGAAAGACTAGAGTGACTGGAGCAGAGTGCAAAAGGCAGAGAAGTGGCAGGCGTGGCCAGCGCACAGATCACGTAGGGTGTATAGATCAGGGAAGGAGTTTGAATTTCATTTTACATGTGAGGAACAGAATTCTCTAGAGTAGGATTCATAAATCCATCACAGAGTAAGGTAAATGAAGAAGAACTGCAACAGGTGGCAGAGTTATTTCCTTTTAGGTTGAACATTTGTTTTTGCTTTCAAAATAACTTATGATATCATGTTATCAATTATGAAGTCACCTTCTGGGAAAAACATAAACAAGAATAAAAAATACACTGAGAAACAAGGATTTCTGCCTAAGGAAGAATTTGCTGACAGGTAAACATGAATATTCAATTAATAAGAGCTTTTTAAAAACAAACACATTTATTCTTACAAATACAACCTACTTAATTACTAAAATATATTCATGAAGAATACATTCTTAAATAAAATCATAAGAATTTTTCATATTCTAGAATATGGTATTTTTTTTTATTTTTTATAATCTTTCATCTCCTCCTCTATCTGTTCCTTAGTATCTAGCTGTGGTAGCAAAGAGATGGGGTAAAGAAAAGGAAACATTATTTAAAATGCTATTAGGTAACGCATGATTTTTTAAAAGGTTTAAATAATTATAAATTGTTAAAAAGGTAAATTTGTCAAAATGATGATTTCATGACAGTTTGGCAAACTGGCCATTTGCTTTTGTTGCACTGGCATCCCACATATTGTTAGTGAATTAATTGAGGGCTAAAAAGAGAGGTCAAAGTTCCTAGGAGCCAGCAGATTGTACTTTGAATATAAACATCTAATTTAGCAAAGGGATTTTTTTGAAAGACACAAACCTACAGAGTAACCCAAAGGTAAAACATCAGCACAATATATTTTATTTTTTATAAAGATTTTATTTATTTATTTATTTATTTATTTATTTATTTATTTATTTATAGCGGGCAGAAGGAGAGGCAGAGGGAGAGGGAAAGAGGGACTCTTTTTTTTTTATAATGATTTTTTATTATATTATGTTAGTCACCATACAGTACATCCCCGGTTTCCGATGTAAGGCTCGATGATTCATTAGTTGCGTATAACACCCAGTGCACCATGCAACACGTGCCCTCCTTACTACCCATCACCGGCCTATCCCATTCCCCCACCCCCTCCCCTCTGAGGCCCTCAGTTTGTTTCTCAGAGTCCATAGTCTCTCATGTTTCATTCCCCCTTCTGATTAACCCCCCTTTCTTTATCCCTTTCTTCCCCTACCGATCATCCTAGTTCTTATGTTCCATAGATGCGAGAAATCATATGATAGTTGTCTTTCTCTGCTTGACTTATTTCACTTAGCATTATCTCCTCCAGTGCCGTCCATGTTGTAGCAAATGTTGAGAACTCGTTCTTTCTGATAGCGGAGTAATATTCCATTGTATATATGGACCACAACTTTTTTTTTTTTTTATGATTTTTTATTATATTATGTTAGTCACCATACAGTACATCCCCCGTTTCCGATGTAAGGCTCGATGATTCATTAGTTGTGTATAACACCCAGTGCACCATGCAATACGTGCCCTCCTTACTACCCATCACCGGTCTATCCCATTCCCCCACCCCCCTCCCCTCTGAAGTCCTCAGTTTGTTTCTCATAGTCCATAGTCTCTCATGTTTCATTCCCCCTTCTGATTACCCCCCCTTTCTTTATCCCTTTCTTCCCCTACCGATCATCCTAGTTCTTATGTTCCATAGATGAGAGAAATCATATGATAGTTGTCTTTCTCTGCTTGACTTATTTCACTTAGCATTATCTCCTCCAGTGCCGTCCATGTTGTAGCAAATGTTGAGAACTCGTTCTTTCTGATAGCTGAGTAATATTCCATTGTATATATGGACCACAACTTCTTAATCCAGTCATCTGTTGAAGGGCATCTCGGCTCCTTCCACGATTTAGCTATTGTGGACAATGCTGCTATGAACATTGGGGTGCATATGGCCCTTCTCTTTACTACGTCTGTATCTTTGGGGTAAACACGCAGTAGTGCAATGGCTGGATCATAGGGTAGCTCAATTTTTAACTTATTAAATAGCGGGCAGAGGGAGAGGCAGAGGGAGAGGGAAAGAGGGACTCTTAAGCAGACTCCATGCTGAGGGCGTTGGGGCTCAATCTCACGACCCCAAGATCATGACCTGAGCTGAAATCAAGAGTCGGATGTTTAACGGACTATGCCACCCAGGGGCCCCAGCACAATATATTTAGAAACAGAAGGCAGATAGATGCATGGCTTCTGATTTTGCAGAGCTAAGAAAAACAAATTCCAGGCCAGCAGCTAGGCAGGGCCATGGGACTAAGAACAAATGTGATGTGTGAAATCCTATGGAACTGAGAATGAAAGGCGTGGGGTGGAGTCTAAACTGGGAAGAACTAGTTGAAAGTTATTTCAAAAACTTTACCCCTTCATTCTTTCCCCCATTGCAATAGCTGTGAGACCATCTCTTCCCCACCCTAGCAGAAAATTGTAAATTTATTCTTTGGAGAGAGTAAACAGAATGAGTTCATTTCAGCTATAACAGATCTACTTGAAGGCATTAATATTATGCCAAAAATGGAGGGGATTAAAGAAACATATACTTCCTAAATGCTAAAATTCTCAGATCTCTTTTTCCATTTAACTCCCAGAATGCTGGCAGCTACATCTTTAGCCTCCAAGTAGACTAGAAGAGTCTTCTCTGATAAATCAGAGCCACCCAAGAGGAAAGACCTAAACACATTGATATCAGGGCTTCCTAACCAAAGACCCAAACAGTTTAACCAATAAAGAAAGCTCATCGTTGACAAGTCCCCACCAAAGCACTTTGGAATTTCAATCTATATTTTAGTCTTGTACTCTACATATGAACAACCAAGTATTACCAGGCAAATGAGAAGCTTTCAATATGAAAGACAAAGGCCAAATTAAGGTACGTGTTGTGATGAGCACCGGGTGTTATACGCAAGTAATGAATCGTTGAACACTACATCAAAAACTAATGATGTACTATATTGGGCTAATTGAACATAATAATAAAACAATAAAAAAAAGAGGGGGGGAGGCAACTTGGAAGAAACAGAGAATATGCATAGAAAAGAAAATCAAACTAACATAAAAAAATGAGTAAAAAAAGATAACTAAAAGAAAAAAAGAAAATCAAAAGTCAAAATTCAATGATACTTCGGGGTGTCTGGGTGGTGCAGTTGTTAAGCGTCTGCCTTCGGCTCAGGGCGTGATCCCGGTGCTCTGGGATCGAGACCCACATCAGGCTCCTCTGTTAGGAGCCTGCTTCTTCCTCTCCCACTCCCCCTGCTTGTGTTCCCTCTCTTGCTGGCTGTCTCTCTCTGTCAAATAAATAAATAAAATCTTAAAAAAAATTCAATGATACTTAGAAAGATGAAATGCATCCATGAAGGAAGTATAGGATGCTATGAAAAGGAATATATAGAAATTAAACAAATGAAGGGCTCTTAGAATTAAATATGATACAGAAACAGAATATAAGAGTTGGAAAATAGCTAAGAGTATCTCTCAGGAAGTAAGGTAAATAGCCAGAGACTGTCACATGGGAGGTAACCATCATCATGATCATTTAAGAAATTTTCTTAGAGGGGCACTGGGTGGCTCAGTCATTAAGTGTCTGTCTTCAGCTCAGGGCATGATCCCGGGGTCCTGGGATTGAGCCCCGCATCAGACTCCCTGCTTTGCTGGCAGGGAGCCTGCTTCTTCCTCTCCCACTTCCCCTGCTTGTGTTCCTTCTCTAGCTGGCTGTCTCTCTCTCTGTCAAATAAACAAATAAAATCTTTAAAAAAATTTTTTTCTTAGAACCAAACAATTTCTAGAATTTCATGAATTTCCAGACTGAAGGGTCCACAAAATGCTTAGTGTGATAAAGAAAAGAGAAACACACCACAGCACATGACTGTAAAATTACAGTACACTGGGACAAAGAGAAGATTCTATAAGCTTCCAGATAGAAATATAGAAAAATAGAAAGATAGATAGAAATAAGTAAAATACTCAGCCATCAGAAAGAACGATTACCCAACACTTGCAGCAACATGGACGGGACTGGAGGAGATTATGCTAAGTGAAATAAGTCAAGCAGAGAAAGACAATTATCATATGGTTTCACTAATTTATGGAACATAAGAAATAGGAAGATCTGTAGGAGAAGCAAGGGAAGAATGAAGGGGGGGTAAACAGAAGGGGGAATGAACCATGAGAGACTGTGGACTCTGAGAAACAAACTGAGGGCTTCAGGGGGGGGGTTGGGCTAGGCCGGTGATGGGTATTAAAGAGGGCACATATTGCATGGTGCACTGGGTGTTATATGCAAATAATGAATCATGGAACATTGCATCAAAAACTGGGGGTGTACTGTACACTGAAAGTATACTATCTCCCAGTGGGGAAAAAAAAGAAATAAGTAAAATAAGAAGAATCAGAACTAGAAATACTTCTCCAAAGCAACTCATAGAAAACAACCCATAGAAAACAATGGGTAAATACCAGAGAAAAAGAATATTTCCAGCCTAGAATACTAAACCCAGTGAAACTACCAATCAGGTACAAGGGTAGAAAAGAGACATTTCTGCCACGCAAGTTCTTACTTTTATCTCCCATGCACTTTTTCTCAGAAGATACTACAGGATACTTTACTCCAAAAAAGGGAATAGATTAAGAAAGGAGGAAGATATGGGGTACAGAACACAGGAGATCCCACAAGAGAGAGAAGTGAAAGAATCCCAACAATGAAGAGATATCATAAAAAGAGAATTACGTACCAGATTGGAGCAGTGTGATTCAAAGGACATACATATTAAAGGCTGCTATCCCCATTCCCTCTGTCATGTGTATTCCATTAGAAAAAAAAGGAAGGCATGAGATCCAAGAAATATGTAATTCAAATCAGAAGAAAGCCAAGGGCAATTCCTAGGATAGCAGTAAACGGAAGTCTCAGAATCACAGTTGCACAGTAGGATTAAAGGACAATCAGAATAAAATGAATCTCTAGGAAGAGTCTCTCCCCACTTCAACCGTGCACATGCGCTCTCTCTCTCTCTCTTTCTCTCTCTCACTGGAACTGATAGATTAGCTGATGAAATCGCCCTTGTGGGAATCTATAATGAGAAGTTATTGGAAGATGTGAGAAGAAATAGCAATCGGTAAAATAGAAATTATTTAAAAACTGTGAAAAGATAAAGTAATTACTAACTTTGGGGAAGAAGTAAGAATGCAATCACAGTACATTACAGTAGTCTAATAGAATATCTGGACATACGATAATAATGTAAATACTGAAAACTGATTTAACCAAAAACTGTATTATAACTCTACTGGGAAGATGGGCAAAGAAAAGCAGAGAGGATGGAAGCACAGCAGAGCTAAATCTTCAAACATAATAGGAAGTCAAAAGACAATGTCAAAAATAAATCAATGGAAAAGATATTTGGAAATCTGTAGATAGGTAAACAGAGATATATGAAAGCCAGAAGACACAGCTAGAAAAGGAGTCCAAAGTTTTTGCCTCTGGGGAGGAAGACTTGAGGAAGCAAGAAGTGGGGTAGAAAGCTATTATATTCATAGTAAGTTTTTCAATACTATTTGACTTTTTATTCTTACTGCATGCATTATATCAATCAAAATCCAAATAAGTATTTAAAATCTCTGGGTTCCAAGAGAGGCCATAATGCCTGATTTTGGCCTATATTTAAATTGGACATTCACTCTGAATGTCCAGCTTGATTTCCCTTTGTAAATGCCCACAGTTTACACTACCCTCCATAGTTCCCAAATGCACAATGAAATCTCATGAACATAGAAAAGGGATAGGGGAACTACAGCGTCAGGCAAAATTGGCTTGCCACCTGTTTTTCTATGAGTTGTGAATAAAAATGGCTTTTACAGGTTTACATGGCTGAAAAAATCAGGAGAATAATATTTTGCGACACATAAAATTATATGAAATTCATATTTCAGTGTCCATGCTCATTTGTTTACATTTTGTCTATGGCTACTTTTGTGCCACAACGGCACAGCTGAGAAGTTGTCAGTGACTGTGGCCAGCAAAGTAAAGAATATTTGCTATCTGGTCCTTTATAGAAAATGTTTGCCCACTCATGACTTAGAAGCTCAGTAAGACAGGATGGGTATATGTAAGACCATCTTTCCTCTGTTAGCACCTTTCTCAAATCATATTCTGGAAATACAGGCATATATAAGCAAATGCATACTCCACACTATCAGAAAATCATCTCCCCTAGCTTCACCATCGAAGCCTCTTGTCAGAGTTCATTACAGCAATTCCCTGGCAGCCCCCACTTCCCAGCACTATGATTTCCGAATTAACTTGTGGCCTGTCATCTTCTCAATAAGAAATAAGAAAAACTTAGGACCTGACTGTAAGAAAATTGGGGATACCACCTTCCAGTCTCCAGCATTACTGTCATCAGGAAGAGAAGGAAACTAGGAAGGTGAATGATCTAGAAAAGAAGAAATAATTAGAAATGAGCACATGTTGTGATGTGCACCTGGTGTTATATGTAACTTATGAATCATTGAACACTACATCAAAAACTAATGATGTACTATACAGTGGCGAACTGAACATAATAATAAAAAAAGAAATGAGCAATATTATGATTTTCTTCATTACAAGAGGGTCTATCTCCCCGAAGGTACTACTACACTAGCAACACTAGGAAAATGAAAACTGAAATGTATTTTTTATGTTTTTTTCATCACTGATTTGAAATCTAGATCTATTCTACATAAAATTGATTCTAGAAAGGTAGCTTGCCTTTAAGAACTTCTGTTACTCGGCCGCAGGGTGGTCCAAAACTGAATTTAT
The DNA here is from genome assembly GCF_023065955.2 of Ursus arctos. Lineage (NCBI taxonomy): Eukaryota > Metazoa > Chordata > Mammalia > Carnivora > Ursidae > Ursus > Ursus arctos. The sequence goes on from NW_026622941.1 coordinate 38,813,427, forward strand.
ATCTCAAAACATGAGATTAAGAAGTTTGGGATGGGGGAGAAGGATAGAGGTCATAAGCTGTTTTCTGTCTATATTGGCTTTAAACAATTGAGACATTTCCACTCACTTACCTGGGCCTTCCCTGTTCCTCTAATCTGGGATACAGACACTGTGACCCTTCTCTTAGGAAAGTTCTTCAAGTTACGGTTTAGTTTTCTGTACTGGGCAAGTCAGTGATGTCAACTCCACCAAAAGAACTCCCTGGTCCTATTTCCGGATTGAGACTTAAATGCTGTGGCACTTCAGGGTCAAGACTTCTTGGAAAACTGCCTTGAGTTGTGCATAGACCTGAGAAACAAAAGAAGGGGAAAGAGAAAATAGAGTCCTCTTTTCAGGGGTTATTTGAAACATTACATAAATTTTCAAAAGATTCTGACCTAAAGATAAAGCTAGGATCTACTGAAATATAGGGTAATGAGAGCCGAAGGACCTTCTGATCTCTACTCAACTTTGTTGTCCCGTATCATACCTTTATTTTCACTAATTCCTATTATGCCTCTGCAGTGCTGTTGTAGTTTATAACTTCAAGCAAAGAGACAAATTATTATTAGACATATATGGCCTTAGGAAAGAATAATAAACCTCTTCTCTGAAAAGATTAGAAGCCCAAGAGAAATATAAATCTTTGTAATACAAAGGAAGGATATTGATCCAAGGATACATAATCTCCGTCCTCACTGCTGCTAATTGTTTTCCTTCCTGGCAGAAAATCCTCAAGAACACTTTCCAGTATTCCACATACTGAATTTGTGTGTGTCCTTATGGGAAACAAAGGCAATGAGCCCTATTCCTTCTCTCCACCTCTGTCCTTCTAGCTTCCTTCCCTCCCTGATCACCTAAGTGTCCCAACTCATCTACTATGTGAGCTTCCAGGGCTCTTTTTACAAGGTTTCTCTTATGTCATGGTTACACATTCCTCATCACTTTTTGGATTCTGCTACTGAATGTGGAATTAGATATCCTTGGGCAGAACATTTAAGAATTTGCTCCTGTCACTCCAGGATCTGTACCTTGGTGTGGTTCTGACCTCAACCCTTTAAGGCATAGCTGCCAGAATTGAGTCAGAGCTAATTCAAAGAAGCTATGGCAAGAAATCTCTGGGTCAAAAGAGTTCCCACTTAAGTTGAACTCCTGATCCAGGGAGGATGTTTCTGAGTTTCAACACAGGGTACTCTTCTGTCTCTAATACCTGGCCATTATCTAGCTCAGAGGACAAATGCAGGCCAGGTGGAAGTCAGCTTTTAAGAAAAGAGATATAGACTTTCAGAAGTGCATCCTGGTAAATACAGGAGCTCAATGGAAATTAAACACCAACTTAATCTACATGCTGGCATTCCAAATTTTGGTTATATACCCCCTGCTAACCATTCCCTCAGTGAGAAAGATCTTCCCCAGAACTTCCTCTAAACACTTCTATTTGGGTTTCTTACTTTTCTAGTTCTGCAACTACAACTCAGGGACATTTGGGGACTGAAGCTCAAAACCCTTAAAACCAGTGTACACTTTACCATGTGTTAAGTCTTTTACTTTGGTAAAAATCTCATTTGTGTTCTACCACAGCCCCATGAAGTATCAGTACCCCCATTTAATAAAAAGGAAACTCAGAGAAATAACTTGCTTATGTCAGATTTAATGATACAGGTGGAACTTGAATCTAGGCTTCTCTAAGGCCTCGCTCTTTCCAGATCCCATGCTGCTGGCCATCATTCAATTGGGAATTTAATTTCTAAAGGTATCTAAGAAGAAAAGAATAAAATCCTCTAACTCCATCATTTCATAGGCTAGCTTAGAACTGATAATAATAATCACAAGGAAGAGGGAACATGAAATGAAAGGGATAATATAGCTGAGGCTGGAGCATAGGATACAATTGAATATGTCTACTTTACCAATTTCACGGGTCCCAGGCTCCTTATCACTGGAGATTCAGACAGTTATTCCTAACTTTCCAAAGCTCACAGGAAGGGTAAACTTGTTTTGTATAGCCAAACTACACAGGCTCTGATCTCTGGAGGAGACATCCACTTGTCTAGGCAGAAAGGCCAGAAATCTGACAACACCTTTCCCTGCCACTGCCTCCCTTGCCTTTATCCACCCTCAGAAGTGTGAGAAGCTGATCACGCTTCATTGGCTTGCTTGTATGTAAATCATTGGAGAATGAGCCCTAGGTATTAGTTACAGTGCTGTTGCTATGTAGTGGTGGGGCCTTGATCAGGGCCCTTTATCTCTGTTTTTTCTTCTGTGAAATGAGGGAATGTTCAAGATACACTTATGGGGCATCAAGCAATCGGCAAGGATAGACCCATAGATCCTCTGACCCAAACCATATATTTCTTTCTACCAAGTCCCTACTCCATACTGGGTAATCACTTTTACTCTCAGAGCCCTTTTCCATGTTAGATTCAACAAAGGCCTTATTGTTGTCAAATGGCTTCTTTGTGCCAAGCACTGTGCTAAGCATCTTCCTCAAGTTTCTCCATTAGCACTCTCAGGGAGAGAAAAAAAAAAAAAAACAAACAAACACAACCCCACTCTCTCACTCCAATGCTTAGGTGACCAAAAGTCCTAGTCAGATTCTGGAATCCTCGGCAATTTCGGAGACTGAAGGTGAGTAGGGTCTGTTCTTCAGAAGGCTGAAATTTAGGAGGCTGCCAAATTCCACCCCAGATTGTCTACACCTATCCTCTCACCCATTTCTCATTCTTCTAGGTCTTATTAATAAGGAGCACAACAGCCTCTTCCTTCTGAGGCAAATGACTGATACAGCATCCTGGAGCAGAATGGCCTCTTAGTCCCATCTGAGAATTCAGACACAGGAGGCGAGACTACATTCCCCACAAGACACTGCTCCGCTTCCGGTCTTGGAATTTTCTTCCTAGGGGGCACTCATGCTCCGATCTTAGTACAAAATCCCCGCGATTGGAGTATAGGCCAGGTTATACCCACCCAGCCTTCAGAATATGGGAAAGTACTCAAAAGATAGGCAATTTGGGCTTTTACCCAACTCCTGGAATCCAATCTTTCTCCAGCATCTCTTGCGGTATCCTCGGGACCCCGCATGGTTCCTCAGTCCGATGCTTGTTGTCCCTGGAGGACACTGCGTAAGTCCGCAGCCTGTCTCCTCAGCCTTAAGGCAAGAAGGAACCAGAGCCCCAGGAAAGGGACTCTGGCGAAACTGCACATGAATTATTCGTGCAGCTTGCATAATTTAGTTTTAAGTGTAACAGGCAGGGGGAAAATTGTGAACGGGTGTGAGGCAAGCTGTCAGTTTCTTAGCCAATCGTAAAGCACAATTGATGTTGCAGACCTGAAAACCCCGCCCCGTTGCCACGGCAACAGCCCAGGGACTAAAATCTCTGATTTCTTTTATTCTTAAATCAAATCCCAAATACACCGGTAAAGGCCCACCAAATAAGGTCTGGCCTTTGCTCTCCAGGAGATGAAGCAAGGAGGACAGTTGGTCAGTCGATAAATATTTATTAAACTCCTACTGTGTAGGCATCATACTAGACACGGAGGTAAAACAAATTAAAAGCTGCTCTTGCTATCAAGCACATTTTTCTAAGACAGAAATGATGATTATTGTGATGTGTGCTATAGGAAAAAAACCCAAAGACTCCTAACCCAGACTGTTGAAATGAAGAGCTAGAGAGTCAAGGAAGGCCACCCAGAGAAAGTGATGGGTGTGAATAAAGTCCGAAAGTGTACTAGATTTGCAAAACTTCAATCATTATCTACACACAAATTTAAAGTCCAGACAGATTAAGAACGAGGCATCAAAAAAAATAACAGTTTAAAAAGAAAATACAGGATACTATTTTTATGACCTAAGGCAGGGAAACAAGTCACAAAGCTAAGAAGCCATAAAAGACACTGATAAAACTGACAACATAAAATTAGCAACTTATCAATAACAGAAGATACCATAAACAAGGTTAAGAGATAAGAGAAAGACAAGGGGAAAATATCTGTATCATGCATGAGAGCAATCAATATCTAGATGTCTGTGCCCACCAGCCAAAATTGCCAGGAAACATACTTGTAAGCAAGCAGATTTGGGGTTTTACATGTTGCAACAAGAGAGACTGTGCACCATGGGGAACCTACTGGACATCTCATAAGGGGGTTAAGAAGGATTGTCTTGTGATTTGGGCTTGTTTGGGGACAATGTGTCAGAAAGTGGGGCAATTCCATGATTGAACAGCTTAATTATTATCTAGGAGGTGGTAGCACTTGAATGGAGCTAAAGCTGTATTTGATAAAGCAGTAGCAAGCCCTCATGTTAGATGGGAAAAGGAGATGTTCGGTCTTTTTTTTCCCCCCACAGTGTTCTTGCCCTTATCTGTGCTCAGACATGGTTACAAAGTGGTTGTATTTTTGTCTTGCTCCAACAGGGTCACCGAATAACCTAGTCTGATGTTGGTGTTCTCTGAAATTGTTTCTGCTAAGTAGGGAACTTCTGGGCCTAGGTTCTAGTTATAGGCTACCTCTTAACTGACACCTGTCATTTTCTTTCTTGTAGAACATATAAAGAGCTTCTACAAGTCAATAATAAAACAATATAAAACATTAAGAAAGGAGAGAAACAACAATTCACAAGAGAAATACAAATGAATAATTAAACACATGAAAAAATGTTCAACTGCACCAACAGGAAAATGCAAATTTAATTTCCAATTAAAACAGTAAAACACCACTGGCATTAATTTAAATTGGTTCAGCCTTTTTAGAGGGCAATTTGCCAGTATCTACCAAAACATTATATGCATATACCCTCACTAGGAATTCCATTTCCCAAGATCTCTCCTAATGAATTATATGCACGTATACACAAAGAGGAAGGTGAAGACAGACTTACTGTTGCATGTTTATAATAGTAAAAACTGTCAAAAGGGAATAATTAAACTCTGGAATATTATACAATAGTTATGTCAACAAGCACTAATCCAGACTAGCTGGCTTGGCTAAATGATTGTCAAAATATAGTACCTATACAGAAAAGAACTCATATGGAAAAACAAGATTTTCCCAAGTACCCAGACTCTATGACTCATTTTAAAATTACATAAGGGCTTGCAAGGAGGAGTCTGGTTACTCTTCTGTACAAGTGCTGCCAACATTCTAAACTGATTTAGTGACCTTGGTGACATGTTAATACTGCTTTAAAAAGCTCTTGTTATTTTTAATTATTAAGCAATATGAGCATCAGGCCCTTTTATTTTATTCCTGTGTCTTATTCCAATCCTGGTCTTTGCCAGAGAGGGTCAAGGTTTGGATGAAGTTTGAAGAATGAGGTCAGGGAGGAATATATAATATATTCATAGGATATATAATCTATTCAATAAAATATTTAAACTGTTTCTATAGACTTAACTTTCACTGAAGGTTAATTTTCATAGTTCTGGAATATTTCCTTTTATTAACTCAAATGTAAAATGCCCAAAACCAAATATATCATTTCCTCTCACAATGAGCCATTATTTAATAATTAACAGAAATTTCAGAAGAAAATGATCAAACTCTAGGCCTATTCCATCTCACTGCAGAAAAATCAAAGCCTAACAAGCTTTTTAAAATTTTGACAAAAGTGTATCCTACAGTTGATCTTATCTGACCTTATCCAAGTAATTCCACCATCAAGAAGAGAATGAAAAATGTAACTAAGAAGCAAGTTGAAGGAGGCCTAAGTGCTGAAGAGGAGTTACAGCAGGACTCAGGTATATCTCAAGGTTATGGTGTGGTAAGGGTCAGGCTCCCAGTGAAATTGCCACATAGACTTTGAAGTGATTTTGTACAGAGATAAGAATGAGGGCGTCAGTGGGTTCACTGAAGTAGTTCACTGTAAAACACTGTGATGACAGGTGAATGATGATAGAAAGCTTATGAATATACTTAAGAGTTTAGAACCAATTAGAAGATATAAGCAAAGCACAGCTACTGTCATATGATATCCAAACGGTATTAGAACTAGATTGGTATTACAGCTCTAGAAAGTGAGAAAATGGTCCACCTTCATTGGGCAATTTCATTTGGGCTTCACTTTAACCCTTAGGAGAATAAAAATAGTGATAATAATATATATAATACCCGAACTTTTTGCATGCTTACTATGTTGAAAGGCCTTAAGTGCTTTATATTCATTCATTTAACCAATATTCATTGAGCACCTAGTATGTTCTTGTCAGCACGGTGCTAGTTGAGAAGAGGATAGTTAACAACTCAGACAAGATTCTTACTCTCACTGAGCTTCTTTTTTGTTTGTTTGTTTCAGGTGTAGAATTTAGTGATTCATCACTTACATTCAACATCCACTGCTCATCACAAGTGCCCTCCTTAATACCTATCACTCATTTAACCCATCCCCCAACCCACCTCCCCTCTAGTAACCCTTAGTTTGTTCTCTATAGTTTAGAGTCTGTTTTCTGGTTTGCCTTTTCCCCCTGCCCCATGTTGATCTTTTTCGCTTCTTAAACTCCACATATGAGTGAAATCACATGGTATGTTTTTCTCTGACTTGTTTTACTTAGCAGAGTACACTCTAGATCTATCCACACTGTTGCAAATGTCAAGATTTCATTCTTTTTGATGGCTGAGTAATATTCCATTATATATATATATATATATATATATATATATATATATACACACACACACACACACATACATATACACACACACACACACAGACCATATATACATTCATCAGTTGATGGACATTTGAGCTCTTTCCATAATGTGGCTATTGTTAATAATGTCGCTGTAAACATCAGGGTGCATGTATCCTGCTGACTCAGTATTTTTGTACCCTTTGGGTAAGTATCTAGAAGTGCAGTTGCTGGATCGTCTGGTACTTCTATTTTACACACACACACACACATTTTTTTTTAAGTAGGCTCCATGCTGAGCCTGGAGCCCAACATGGGGCTTGAACTCACGACCCTGAGATCAAGACTTGAGCTCAGATCAACAGTCAGATGCTTAACTGACAGAGCCACCCAGGCGCCCCTCTTCTGACCATTTTTAAACTGGATTATTTGTTTTCTGGGTGTTGAGTTTGATAAATTCTTGTTATCTTTTGGATACTAACCCTTTATAAGATATGTCATTTGCAAATATCTTCTCCATTCTGAAGGTTGCCTTTTACTTTAGTTGTTTCCTTCGCCATGCAGAAGGTGTTTATCTTGATGAACTCCTAGTTTATTTTCGTTTTCCTTGCCTCAGGAGACATATCCAGAAAGAAGTTACTATGGCTGATGTCAAAGAAGTTACTGCTTATGTTCTCTTCTAGGATTTTTATGGTTTCAGGTCTTACATTTAGGTCTTCCATCCATTTTGAATTTATTTTTTTAATTTTTATTTTTTTTAAGATTTTATTTATTTGACAGAGAGAGAGACAGCAAGCGAGAGAGGGAACACAAGCAGGGGGAGTGGGAGAGGAAGAAACAGGCTCCCAGCGGAGGAGCCTGATGCGAGTCTCGATCCCAGAACACCGGGATCACGCCCTGAGCCAAAGGCAGACGCTTAACAACTTAACCACCCAGGCACCCCTGAATTTATTCTTATTATGGTATAAGAAAGTGGGCCAGTTTTCCCAACGTCATTTGTCGAAGAGACTGTCTTTTTTCCATTGGATATTCTTTCCTGCTTTGTTGAAGATTAGTTGATTATATAGTTGTGGGTTCATTTCTAGGTTTTCTATTCTGTTCCATTGGGCTATGTGTCTATTTTTGTGCCAGTAACATACTGTCTTGATCACTACAGCTTTGTAATATAACTTGAAGTCCAGATTGTGATGCCTCCCAGCTTTGTTTTTCTTTTTCAAGGTTGCTTTGGCTATTTGGGGTCTTTTGTGGTTCCACACACATTTTAGGATTGTTTGTTCTAGCTTTGTGAAAAATGCTCGTGGTATTTTCATAGGGATTCCATTAAATGTGTAGATTCCTTTGAGTAATATAAACATCTTAACATTTGTTCTTCCAATTCTTGAGCATGGAGTGTTTTATCATTTCTTTGTGTCATCTTCAATTTCTTTCATAAGTGTTCTACAGTTTTCAGAGTATAGCTCTTTTACCTCTTTGGTTAGGTTTATTCCTAGGTATCTTATGATTTGTGGTGCAATTGTAAATGGGATTAATTCCTTAATTTCTCTTTCTGCTGCTTTATTATTGGCATAAAGAAATGCAACAGATTTCTGCATGTTGGTTTTGTATCCTGTGACTTTACTTAATTCATGTATCAGTTCCAGCAGTTTTTTGGTGGTCTTTGGATTTTCTACATAGAGTATCATGTCATCTGCAAATAGTGAAAGTTTGACTTCTTTGCTTGTTTGGATACTTTTTATTTCTTTTTGTTATCTGATTCCTGTGGCTAGGACTTCCGGTACTATGTTAAATAACAGTTGTGAGAGTGGACATCCCTCTCCTGACCATAGCAGAAAAGCTCTCAGCTTTTCCCCATTAAGGAAGATATCAACTGTGGGTTTTTCATATACGGTCTTCATGATGTTGAAGTTTGTTCCCCTTATTCCTACTTTGTTGAGGGTTTTTATTGTGAATGGATGTTATACTTTGTTGAATACTTTTTCTGAGGATCATATGGTTCTTATCCTTTCTTTTATTAATGTGGTGTATCACATTGATTGATTTGCAAATATTGAACCACCCTTGCAGTCATCAGGCTTATTTTCTTGTAGATTTCCTGAGTTATATAATCATTTCAACAATGTCTCATAGGTAGTATTAAACATATTTTATAGATAAGGAAATATGAGGAACAGAGAAATTAACTAATTTTCTAAAAATCACAAGGGTAGAAAGTGTCAGAGTCAGGAAAATGAACCCAAATGGTGTGACTTCAAGGTCACTTCAAAACCTTAGGTATGATCATGGTTAACTGATCAAGGACAATAATATAGATCTATATGTGTATCAAGGAGTTCTTATGCTGTTCAAAATGCACTAACTTTTGAGGGGAGAAGAAAGGTCCCAATCACTACTCAAAAGGAAAACTTATTCTTAGGTCCAAGACCAATTAGAGAGATCCTCCAACATTTGTGATAACCTGAATCTTATAGTTCAACACCAAGAGCAAAGCAAAATTACCTTTAATAATTCTTAAATGAGAAACATCAAATGTGAAGTTTCTACAAATGGAAATTTAGAGAGAAAGAAAAAAAAAAAAACTACCCCTAATACCCAGGAACTGATTTGACACTTACAGCTAAGCTATGTTGTCTTCTTATTGGACATAAACAATCTCACAAGAACATCCACTTCGGACAAGATCGTACAACCCACAAAATGCCAAACATTTTCTTGTCAACTAAATGAACGAATGCTACTTCTTTACCAATTACATCTTTGCCTTTGCTCTAGTTTGCCCCCCATAGATAAAATTTATTGAGATACCCAATCATAGTGTTGCCCTGATTTCTGGCACCACCAAATCTAGAACCTCTACTGCCTCAGACCCTCCCCAGAATTAGCCAACCAAAGCCCAAATCCCAAAATAAATTCTAACATCCTCTAACTGAAATACCCCACAGTTCCCCATGGTGTGTGCTCTCTCTTGCTACAGTGAGAAAAAGATTCAACTTGTTTAACTGCAGGTGTTCCTGCAGCTTTTGACTGAAGACCACTGACAGTAGCATTAATAATAAATAACTGCTGGTAAATTTCACTAACCATTTATTGAGCCCATGCTATACACAAAGTAATATGTTAGTTTCTAGGGAGTATTTGTGCAAAGGAGCTTATAATCTATTGAGGGTGAAAATAAGTACACTAATGATGCACAAAATACTTGAATTTTAAGAAGAAGAAAAGGTTACATTGAGGGAATCAGGACAACTTCATGAAGAGGTGTATTTTGAGATTCATTTCAAAGTAGAGGAGGGTTTCTGGTTTCTACATGTAGAAATAAGAGGATATTAAGAGATAAGGTAAGAGTACTGTATTTTTCTTTCTTAAGCTATAACAACATTGTCTATAACACACTAAGTGCTCTAAAAATATAGGCCTTATTTATTCCTCATAATATCCACATTCTATAGATGAAATTGAGGGAAGTTAAATCACTTGCCGAAGGTCACATAGCAAATAAGTGACAGAGCTGTGATTCAAACCCAAGTATGTTTGATTCTAAAGTCCCTAAATCTTAACCACTACAACAGTGCAAGCCAGGCTTTGTGAGTAATGGCAATGCTGTCTTGATGCCTTCCAATGTTGAAGTCACAGCTACAATTCAAGCTACTTAAGTACTGGACTCAGTCAGTGCTGTTAAAAACAAGAAAGCAAGCAAGCAAGCAAGCAAACAAATTAAAAAAGATTTGAGGGAAGAAGAAAAAAAAATTGGTCGGTGTGGATAAGAATATTGTTATTGCCTAAAACGTGGAAAAGTGCTGTGGTTACTCATATCCTCATTTGAGTACACACTCATTTGAGGATATGAGTAACCACAGTACTCTCTAAGGCAAATTATTCTACTGAATTTACATTGACCAGCTAATGGTCCATCACAGGTGACCCAGTAATAATGTCTACTCTGATTGGAGGGGCCTTTCATGGGAAGAAAGGGACACTGAAGAATGGTAGTCGGGAGAGTAATTTACTTCTGAAGGTAATAAATATCAACAGTGACCACAAAATGGTAGCCACGAGAAACACAAGAATTATGAAAGAGAAAGGTGGTGTAATTTCAGGACAAATAAGCGGTTCAGAATCCTTTCAGGGTATAACAGGCTTTAATGCAGGAGATAAAGTTTGTAAATGATGTTCAATACTTAAGGAAATTTAATTTGTCAAATTTATAAACTAAATGAGCACTAAATCTAAAAAGAAGTAAACAAAAACTTTTACAACAAAATCTAGCTTGAATTTAAAGTTTATAACTTTACTATTAAAAATTAAGACAAAAGTCACTATGAGTGTTACCCTCCTGTAATACACACACACATACAAGTGTCCCTCAGACATTAAAACCCACTACGTGGGCAATGGGTGACAGGAAAATTTAGCACCTCTCTACCTCCCAAGGATTTTTTCTCCTTCGTGTGCAATGTCTTCATTGAGTTTGTACTATGAATTACATTAATTCAACATGAATTAAATAAATAAGGTAATTAGCATGAATTATGTCACTTAATATAGCTAGGCAAATGTAGAGGACAATAAACTGGTACCTCATGGACCTCTCTGGGAGACACCCTGGTAAAGACATAGAACTTTACCCCTACTCCAGAAACTTCATTTGCCCTGTCCCAGTGATAATCCTCTCTCTCACCCCATATGTAACTGCTATCATCACTTTTAAAGTAATCACTCCTAGCTCTTTCAAAATTTTATCACTTTTTCAGTTTTATCACTCAAACATTCATCCCTAATTATCATGGTTTAGTCTTGTCCAAAAATGTTTGATTTATTTTAGGCTTCTTTTAATCTATAGAGTTATCTTATATATCTTTTCCTTATAATTTATATGCTGAACCCAGGTCCATTTGCCCTGTAGAGTTTCCCACAATATAGATTTTGCTGATTGCATATTCATGTCTAATTCTACATGTTCCTTTATATTCTGTATTTTCTGAAAATTAGCAGCTGGATCCACAGCCTATATCAAACTCAGGTTTGATTTGAATATTAAAGATATATATGGTGAGTAATATTCCGTTGTGTATATATGCCACATCTTCTTTATCTATTCATCTACGACTGGATGCTTGGATTGCTTCCATATCTTGGCTATTGTAAATAATGCTGTAATAAACTTAGGGGTGCATATTATCTTTTCTATTTAGTGTTTCTGTTGAGGGTATAATGCTAAGTGAATAAGTCAATCAAAGAAACGATTTTACACATATGTGGAATTTAAGAAACAAAACAAATGAACAAAGAAAAAAAGACACCAAAAAAGCCAAACTCATAAATACAAAGATCAAACTGGTGCTGGCCAGAGGGGCAGTGGGGTGGGGGGAGGGGTAAAATAGAGGGAATCAAGAGTATACTTACCTTGAGCACTGAGTAATGTATACAATTGTTGAATAATTATAGTCTACATCTGAAACTAATATAACACTATGTTAATTATACTTCAATTAAAAAAACAAAAAATTCAAAGATTCATTACAAAAAACAAACAATATGTGTGGTGTTTGCCAAGACTACAGGAGGCAAATATCTAGTCTCTGTGATGTTAACAGCCATTGATACATCATGCATATATCTCAATTCACCAGGAGTTGCAGAATGGTGATATTCTTCTAGTTTTTTTCCCTGTGTTAAGTTGGGATACTTTTATAAAAAGAGATACTTCATCTATTTCATGTACTATTTGGTTATGCAGTGGTATAGTTCATATAGGAAAGGCCAGATGAACACCTGATTCTTTCATTTACCAGATAATGAATTGGTTTCCTATTATCTTCTGTGAGTGACCAATTATTTTCTTTGTAAATATCTATTATGAACGCATGGATTTAAACCTACTTGATGGGTTTCAATCTATGGTATCTCTCTTTTTTTTTATGAAAAGCACCTAAGTCTTTATTATTTTTTATAATAATTTTTTATTGTTAGTCACCATACAGTACATCCCTAGATTTTGATGTAAAGTTTCGTGATTCATTACTTGCGTATAACACCCAGTGCACCATGCAATATGTGTCCTCCTTACTACCCATCACCAGCTTATCCCATCTCCCCACCCCCCTCCCCTCTGAGGCCCTCAGTTTGTTTCCCAGAGTCCACAGTCTCTCATGGTTCATTCCCCCTTCTGTTTACCCCCCCTTTCTTCTTCCCTTTCTTCTCCTACCGATCTTCCTACTTCTTATGTTCCGTAAATGAGTGAAACCATACGATAATTGTCTTTTTCTGCTTGACTTATTTTGCTTAGCATTTTCTCCTCCAGATCAGTGCTCAGAAATCAGTTGCATTTCTATACACGAACAATGAGACTGGAGAAAGAGAAATTAGGGAATCCATTCCATTTACAATAGCACCAAAAATCATACGTTATCTCGGAATTAACTTAACCAGAGAAATAAAGGATCTATATTCTAGAAACTACAAATCACTCTTGAAAGACATTGAAGATGGAAAAATATTCCATGCTCATGGATCGAAAGAATAAACAAGTTATAATGTCTATGCTACCCAGAGCAGTCTACACTTTCAGTGCCATCCCAATCAAATACCAATGACATTTTTCAAAGAACCGGAACAAACTGCCCTTAAATTTGTGTGGAACCAGAAAAGGCCCCGAATCGCCAAGGAATTGTTGAAAAGGAAAAACAAAGCTGGGGGCATCACGTTGCCGGATTTCAAGCTGTACTACAAAGTTGTGATCACAAAGACAGCATGGTACTGGCACAAAAACAGACACATAGACCAATGGAACAGAATAGAGAACCCAGAAATGGACCCTCGGCTCTTTGGGCAACTAATCTTTGACAAAGCAGGAAAAAACATCCAGTGGAAAAAAGGCAGTCTCTTCAATAAATGGTGCTGGAAAAATTGGTCAGCTATAGTCAATCTATGGTATTTCTTATCCTTATTGATACTCAAATTATCCCTTCTTTGGCTAGTGGATTATCTTCCGTTGGCTGCTGAGGTCTTCTGATAGGACTCTTGTAGTCTCTGAAAGCTTCCTAACTATCTCATATGGCAAGATGTTCCAAGCTTGTCTTGTACATTTCCTGCTTCAGATGTGGAATTGGTTACTTCTCTAAGAAGCCCTGGTTTCAGGGGTGCCTGGGTGGCTCAGTCAGATACCCATTTGTCTTGGGCTCAGGGCCCTGGAATTGAGCCTAATGTCAGGATCCCTGCTCAGCAGGGGCCTGCATCTCCCTCTCCCTCTGCAGTTCTCCCTGCTTGTGCTCTCTCACTCTCTTTTCCAAAAAAATAAATAAAATCTCAAAAAAAAAAAAAAGAGGCCTTGAATTCTTCTAATATGAAACGGTATTTCAAGGCCACAATAAAGATGCTAGGGATGCTCACTGATACTGTTCTTTTTCTTTTCTTTTCTTTATTGTTTTTAGGAATTTCCAGTGGATATAGCAGCTATATACTTATATTTATGCTCATATTTGTACCTTATGAGTTCATACTGATGTTTCCAATTCAAATTCAAGACTACAGAGTTTTTAACTCAACTTTTTTTGGTATTACATCTGTATCTCCTTTCTCCCACATTAATAATCCTGATTATTAAGGATGAAGAGACAATAGAATTAGAAAATTTCATAATTACTCATGTGTTTTATCCCACATCAATACATTCTCAGAATAACAATACTAAGACTACCACCATAATTACTGAAACACTAAACCTTTTTGGTATATACTGTTGCTTAGTTTTGCCTATTTTGAGCTTCTATATAGAATCATACAAAATGTATTCATGTCTCTTTTTTCACTCTATATAATGTCTGTGAGATTCAAACTGATCAGAGGGTATTTTTTCCCATTGTTAGGTAATGTTCTACTATATAATTCATAGAAAATGAATAATTACTTAGAAAAATTTATCTGGCTCAAGTGCAGTGACCATTTACCACTCATAATAGAAGTCCAAGAATTTGGCCTCAGAGACCACATAGCTTATACTCTCTCCAGACCCCAAAAAGTGTGTTGATATAAACTGCACTGCATTTTCCTGAACTCCATTTTCATTTCTCATTCCTGTTTCATCTCTGGGCAAAGTAAAGAAACAGAGATATTGATGGAATTATCCTACACACTCAAGTCTCAGTCAGGCCAGTTATGATTGATGTGGTAAAAATTTCCATAATCTTATGTCAGCACTGAGCCTATAGGAAGCTATACCTTCAGAGAATCATATATGTTAGGAGGAAGAACCTTGAAAATCAACCATTTCTGTGTCTCAAGCCTGTGGTCTCCAAACCTCTAGGAGTTAATTAACAATTTTCAATATTTGAAATGTTCTAACAGAAATCTCATAACTACCTATATAAAATCTTGTTTATCTCTTTGCCTGACATCTCAACTCAGGGTGGCAATCACGGTTATCTAATGCTAATCAGAAACAAAAATGTCTTCAATTATTAAGAAATATAAAACAAATAGTTTCTTTTTTTAAATAATAATTTATTATGTTATGTTAGTCACCATACAGTACATTCCTAGTGTTAACAAATACAGTACTTTGCAAGACAAAATCTTTCAAAGCATGGGACCCAAGGAGGAAAAGTAATAACAAATTAGGGCTCTTGATGGTCTAACTGCTGTAGTCCAACCTGCCCATGTTGAGGAGAGGTGAAATGATTCACCCAAAGCTACTCTCTTAGGGAGTACATCCCAGTAAATGTATTAAAAATTTTTTTAATTGGGTTAAAATACACATAACATAAAGTATACCATCTTAACCATTTTTCAGTGTACAGTTGGGTGGTATCACATATATTCACAATGTTGTGCAGCCATCACCACCATCCATCCCCAGAAATATTTTCATCTTGTAAAACTGAAACTGTACCTATTAAACAATAACTCAACATTCTCCCTTTCTCCTCAGCCCTGGCCACCACATTCTATCTTCTGTCTCTATGATTTTGATTACTTTAAGTACTTCATATAAATTGAACTGTACAGTTTGTCTTTTGGTGAATGGCTTATTTCACTTAGCATAACGTCCTCAAGGTTCATCTATACTACAGCACATGTCAGAATTGCCTTCTTATTTAAGGTTGAGTAGTATTCATTGTATGTATATACCATATTTTACTTATCCTTCTATCCATCAATGGACACTTGGGTTGCTTCCAAATTTTAGCTATTGTGAATAATGCTATGAACATGGGTGTACAAATATCTCTTTGAGACCCTGCTTTCAGTTCTTTTGGCTCTATGCCCAGAAGTAGAACTGCTACATCATACAGTAATTCTATTTTTAATTTTTCAAGGACCATCTCACTGTTTTCCACAGCAGCTGTACAATCTTACATTCCCACCAACAGTGCACAAGGGTTCCAATTTCTCCACATCGTTTTTTTTTTTTAATAGTAGCTAACGTAATAGGTGTGAGATATGATACTGAGCATCTCATGTGTTTATTGGTCATTTGTGTAGTTTTGGAGGAATGTCTATTCAAGTCTTTTGCCCATTTCTGAATCAGGCTGTTTGTTTTTTTGTTCTTGAGTTTTAGGAGTTCTCTATATATTCTGGATATTATCTAGATATCCAGATATATGATTTGCAAATATTTCCCCCCATTCTATAGGTTCCCTTTTTACTCTGTGGATAGTGTTTTTTTTTTTTGATATACAAACTTCTTAAATTTTCATGAAGACCAATTTATTTTTTCTTTTGTTACCTATGCCTTTGGCATCATAGCCAACAAATCATTACCATGTCCAATGTTATGAAACTTTTATCCTATGTATTTTTCTAAGAATTTTATTGTTATAGGTCTTAGATTTAGGTCCTTGATCCATTTTGAGTTAATTTTTGTATACGATGTTAGGTAAGGGTCCAACTTTCTTTTATATGTAGAGACCCAATTTTCCCAGCACTTCTTGTTAAAAAGACTATCCTTTTTCTATCAAATGATCTTGTCACCCTTGTCAAAAATTATTTGACTGTATAAATGAGGGTTTATTTCTGGGTCCTTTATTCCATTGTTTCTACATCTATCTTTATTAGCAAAGGTATTTTAAACCATAGCACAATAGTGTTCTCTTTGCCTGCTTACTGTTTGGATCAAAGAAGAACATGAAGCTGGGTTCCAGCCTGAGGGTGGAGAGGTGTGTTTTTGTAAATTTCAGCCTTCTCTAAGAATGAGTAATCTCTGTCATTAGCCTCAGCCAGATTTACTCCCCAAAAGAGAAATATTAACCCCATATGTTTTGATAAGAATTGCATGTAAAATAAATCACTCATTTAGCACAATGCCTGAACTTGGTAAATTTTACCTATTAGATATGCTAGGCCAGTGGTCCCCAGAACAGCAGCAACAACATCAGCTGGGAATATATTAAACATGCAAAATCTTAAGACATACAGAAGGCCCACACGTACATGAAAAACAGGTACATTACTAATCATGAGGAAAAGCAAATCAAAACCATAGTGAGCTATCACCTCACACCTATTGGAATGGGTATTATCAAAAAGAAGAAATAAGTGTTGGTGAGGATGTGGAGAAAAGAGAACACTTTCATGCCATTGGTAGGAATGTAAGTTGGTGCAGCTACTATTAAAAATAGTATACAGGTTTCTAAAAAAACTAAAAATAGAACTGCCATATGGTCTAGCAATTCCACTTCCAAGTATTTAACCCAAGAAAATGAAACACTAACTTGAAAAGATATCTGCGCCTCCATGTTCACTGCAGCATTATTTACAACAGCCAAGACACGGAAACAGCCTAAGTGTTCACGGATGGATGGATGGATGAATGGATAAAGAAAATGTCATATATATTTATGCAGGGAATATTATTCAGCCATAAAAAAGAATGAAATCTTGCTATGTGTGATAATATGGATGGAACTTGAAGACATGATGCTAAATGAAATAAGTCAAAGAAAAAATATATATATAATGACATCACTCATTTCTGGAATCTAAAAAAAAAAAAAATAGAAGAAAAAACCCAACTCACAGATACAGAGAACAGATTGGTAGTTGCCAGAGATGGGGAGGGATCAGTGAAACGAAGGGGGTCAAACGGTACAAATTTCCAATTAATAAAAAAGTCAGAGGGATGTAATGTATAGCATGGTAAGTATAGTTAGGGATACTGTATTGCATATGTGAAATTTGCTAAGAGTTGATAAAAGTTCTCATCACAAGAAAAAAATTTTATAAAAATGTTAGCTAGACAGAGTGGTGATTATTTCACAATATACACAAATATCAATCTTTGTGTTGTATACCTGAAACTAATGTTATATATTATACAAAACAAAGAAACAAGTACAAATCCTTGGGCCTCGATCCTAAACCTGCTAGATCAGAAACCTGGGGTAGGATCCAACAATCTCTTAACAAGCCCTTGAGGTGATTCTGATATGCAGAGCTGATGTTTGAGAATGAAGTCCCACTACATAAAAACAAAATCCAAACTGACATTCTCCCGAAGGTATCTTACTATGTTTATCATTTACACATTTTTAAAGGCATAAACTAGCAGCAAACACTGGGAGTTAATTTTTCTTTTTCTTTTTCTAGTTGAGAGAGAGCGCGCGCTGGAGCGTGGAGGGACAGAGGGAGAAGCGGGCTCCACGCCCGGGTCTGAACCGGAGGCGGGCCTCCATCTGACCGCCTGAGATCCTGACCTGAGCCGAGATCAAGAGTCCGAGGCCTAACCGAGCTGCCCAGACACCCCTTTTTGTTGTTTTTTGGTTTGTTTTTGTGGGTTTTGGGGGTGAGTTATTTTTAATCACACGTCTGGTGGAAAACGTGCCGATGGGCAGGAGACTGAGGTAAAGAGAAAGGCTGGGCGCTCAAGGCCACTACAAGCATCTACACGGAGAGCCGACGCTAGGGAAGACCGTCGGAAGACGAAGGAAACACAGGCGGACACAGGAAGGGAAAGGATTATTTTTTCGTGAATTATTCAGAAATAGCTGTTCTATGTGCAGGAGAAAGGATGCCTTGCGGCTCTGCCCACGCAATCCTTTCCGACTAAATGTCTTGTTTCTGTTCTCTGCCCACGCTACACCTTCCATTAGCAACTCCTCCTCACCTGCAAGAAGTCTCCTCGGCTTCCGCTGGGCCAGCGTGGTCCTCTCCCCAATCCCGTGGAAGGAACCTTCGTCCCCAGCGTTCCTTTCGCTCTCTGGCCTTACTTTAATAGTAATTTCTCCCCCTGACTGACTGTGACTTGTCTCGTTTCGCTCCCCCTATTCCTCGCAGGAGGTGTTCCTTGAGAGCAGTTACCACGGTCCCTTGTAACTTCCTGGGGCGCCAAAGAGCCTCCTCTCTTCAGCCTCAGGGAGAAAGGGCGGGAAAGCTACCGGAACAGATGCTCTCATTGGCTAATGTGTGCTCTCCTCCCCGCGCGGGGCCTCCTGGGAGGGAGAGTTGGAGTGTTGGGTTTTTTTTTTTTTTCCTTCTTCTTGCAGCGAAGCCCCGCCCTAATTACTGGGCCTCACTGCTGTTGGGGGCGTGAGTTCCGGGTTTTCAGGGCCCACCGGTCATCTTTCCCTGTGGGCGGGGCAGCTGTGGGAGGCTCTGCCCGGTCTTCCGTGGAGATTGCCTGTGAACCGTCGTTTTAATTTGGACTCTCTGGCGTCCTGAAGGTCCCTTGACCTCCCTGGCAAGCCTTTGGCCTGCAGACTGATACGTCTTCCTGTTGTGAGCAACACTTCTGGAGGTGGGCGAATTTTTGAAGAACGATTTTTGAAGATCCAGAAATGGAGGTTTTCTGAAGACAAATACTCTACAGCAGGGGGAGAGGCAGGAGACTCATTATGTGATCAGGGCAGGTAACGTGAACAGGACAAAGGCAGAATAAGCGGGGGAAGTGTTGCCCACTACATTTTCTTTGGGAAAATTTCAGCACACAGCAGAATTGCTTGAGATACAGACATAAATATAAATAAAAGTAAATATAAATTTTAAATAAATATTTAAAATAAACATAAAAAATATTTTGCTACACAGAATATTAAAAAGAAGGGTACTCAAGGGGGCGCCTGGGTGGCACAGCGGTTAAGCGCCTGCCTTCGGCTCAGGGTGTGATCCCGGCGTTATGGGATCGAGCCCCACATTGGGCTCCTCCGCTATGAGCCTGCTTCTTCCTCTCCCACTCCCCCTGCTTGTGTTCCCTCTCTCGCTGGCTGTCTCTATCTCTGTCAAATAAATAAATAAAATCTTAAAAAAAAAAAAAAAAAAGAACATAGTGCCTTCTAGTACAGTTTGGTGCCACTGCCTTGATTCATGCTTAGAGGCCAACAGTTTCACCCACTATTGGTTTTGCACTATTGAAGTAAATGTCAACACAGATAAATAATTTCTAAGGATTATTATGGAAAGTTTTGACCTCGTGATAGTCCCCTGAAAGTCTTGACTCCCCTAGGGGTATAAGGACTACATTTTGAGAATCAGTGCCCTAGGGAACAGCAAGGCCTTTTCTTTTTCTCTCTAATCCTCATTCAGAGAATTAGAGTGAATTATTCAGGATCTCCTTTTCATGTGCGTACAGTTGTTCATCCAATTACATGCAAACACCATATTCAATTTGTAACCCACAGAAGAGATTTTTAGAAGCCATCTGGACCAATAACTAGTCATTTTAAAGTTTTTATTTATTTTATTTTAGAAAGAGAGCACTCAGGACCAGGATGGGAGAGGAGCAGAGGGGGAGGGAGAGAGAGGGGGAAAGAACCTCCAGTAGACTTCCCACTGAGCTCTGCTGGGGCTCAATCTCAGGATCCTGAGATCCTGACCTGAGGTAAAATCAAGAATCTGACACATAACTGACTGAGCCACCCAGGCACCCCAATAATTAGTCATTTTAAAATGTTCTGGCCTGAATGCCTCATTCCAGTCTTTGTTTACTTAAATGTAATGTCTTATATTTCTTTGTCTGCTTTTAAGATTTTTTCTTTCAGTTTTAAGTGGTTTGATTATGATGTGTTTGATTATAATTTTAAGTTCATCTGTTTGGGTTTTGCTGTGCTTCTTGGATCTGCAAATTTATACTTTCCACCAAATTTGGGTAGTTTTCAACCGTTTTGTGTGTATGTATTATATATTTTTTTCTACTCCAGTCTCTTTCTTTTTTCCCTCTGAGGTATCTGTGACATGAATATGGTTCCTTTTGATATTGTCCTACAGGTCTCTAAGACTAATTTCAATTCATTTCATTCTTTCTTCCCTTCTCTTATTTATATTGAATACGTTTTATCTTCAAGCTCAGTGACTCTTTCTTCCATCATCTCCATTCTGCTGAGTCCCTACAGTGTTGCTCTAGGGTTCTACTATGCAGAATCTGCCACTGCTGCACAGTGGGGAGAGGGACTGCCTCTGATCTTTTTTTTTTTTTTAAGATTTTATTTATTTATTTATTTGAGAGAGAGAGAGCAAGTGGGAAGGAGAGGGAGAAAGAATGTGAAGCAGACTCTGTGCTTAGTGCAGAGCTTGACATGGGGCTCAATCCTAGGACTCTGAGATCATGACCTAAGTCGAAACCAAGAATTGGACACTTAACTGACTGAGCCACCCAGGTGCCCTTAGCTCTGCTGTTTATTAGCACTTCCCTGGTATAGAATAGAAGGCTGAAATAGGGTTTTACTCTTCAGGGGTGGGTCCTGGAGTGGGATGGATAAAAATCAGAAAGGTTCCATCCCACAGTCCTCCCTTTCCTATTTGCCAGTCTTACAGCTAGAGTCTTCTTCTTCTTCTTCTTCTTCTTCTTCTTCTTCTTCTCCTTCTCCTTCTCCTTCTCCTTCTCCTTCTCCTTCTTCTTTTCCTGTCTGGGCCATTGGAAGTTCTGGTTTTTAGGCTGCTCTAATCCAGGTAGGGACATATATGAGGCAAAAAGAGAACCCAAGGAACTTGAAGCTACCTTGTCCCCTAAATCCTGAGACCCTTAGTCTGCTTGTAACTGCTTTTTGGAGTCTTCTGGTAGTTGTTTTACATATTTTAGTCCAAAGTTTTTAGTTGTAGGAGAGGTTGAGTGGAGGGTGATTAGTCTGTTTTATTTAGAAATAGAAGTCTCTTATCTCAGTGTTGTTTTTTTTTTAAAGATTTTATTTATTTATTTGACAAAGATAGAGACAGCCAGCGAGAGAGGGAACACAAGCAGGGGGAGTGGGAGAGGAAGAAGCAGGCTCATAGCGGAGGAGCCTGATGTGGGGCTCAATCCCACAACGCCGGGATCACGCCCTGAGCCGAAGGCAGACGCTTAACCGCTGTGCCACCCAGATGCCCCGTCTCAGTGTTTTTATTAAAAAAATAATCTGTTACTTTGATAGGTCAAAAATTATGCTTATTTTGTAGTCTTGTTATAGTCAAAGGTAGAGCTTATTTTTCACATATTAACCATTGTTTTCATTTCTACATTGCTTAATTTGGGGGTTTACTCTTAATTTTGGAATAACTCATAGACTTTTTATGCAGATTTTTTTCTATTTGCTTTTTTACCCTTGTTTTAATTTTTTAATGTACGAAATTTTAAGGTTTTTATATTATCATGTCAGTAATTTCCTCTGATTTCTTCCATTAATTTTATGCTTAGAAAATCTTTCTCCTTCCTAATATCAGATAAATACATAAAGTTTTCCCTACTTTCATTTTTTATGTATAACTCTTTGATCCCTCTTAATTTTATTAGTATTTGGTGAAACATGAGTATAGTGTTTAAAAATTTTCACATTATTAACTATTGTATCCTACACATTTTTCTCATTAAAAGTTACTCCTAACTTGTTGAAAGTTAGGTCTAATGACAAATAGGTTAAAAACTCCAGGGTCTTTCTTTTTTTTTAATAGAAAGGATTGGAATTTTATTTATTTATTTATTTACTTTTAAGTAAGCTCTATGCCCAATGTGGGGCTTGAACTTATAATCAAGAGTCACATGCTCAGGGAGCCTGGGTGGCTCAGTTGGTTAAGCATCTGACTCTTTATTTTGGCTCAGATCTTGATCTCAGGGTCATGAGATTGAGCTCCACATCAGGCTCCACAAGCTGGGTATGGAGCCTGCTTATGAGTCGCTCTCTCCCTCTGCCCTATCCCCTGTTGTGCATGCACATGCTATCTCTCTGTCTCTCAAAAAAAAAAAAAAAAAAAAAAGAGTCACATCCTCTTTCAACTGAGCCAGCCAGGTGACCCAGATTGGAATTCATTTTAAAGATATAAATTTGTTTTTCAGTGCCACTGGTGGAGAATTGGGGACTGTATATGTAGTAGCCAGCATAGGCCCTAGAGAGTGGTGAGTCATGGCCCAGGCCAGGCATATGTTGGGAAGGGAGTGTGAAATAGAGGTGGGGACATTATGTCTTGTTCTTTGCAGCTCAAAGTGCTAGTCCACCTGAGTTGTGCCCACAAGCCACACAAAAATAGGCAGCAGGCTGGTTTTGGCCCATAGGCCACAGTTTTCCAACCTCTGTTCTAGCAACCTGGTAAAGGACAGACCAGAGAACCAGAACTAGAAGGGAAAACCCTCTCCTCTTGCAAAGTCTCTCCAGTACCCTTTACTACAAAGCTTAACATCATGTCAGCTGAAAAAGGAAAAATATTGAAAAGGCTCCGATCCATTTTCAAATTCAGGTAACAAAAGCAATAAATTGGTAACAGGCATAACCAGTATGGTAGAAATTATAGTGAGGAAGGATAATTTCTTGCTCAAAGCTTTGATTGGTGAAATGATAGAAGAAAAGAGGTGGTGTGGCAATTTCTTTTCTCTAGGTGGAAGATGAAAAATAGGAATCCTTTTTTGGTTTACCTGGGAGATATAGAGAATTCTCATTCCAAACTTTTTCTTCAGTACACCATTTACCTTCTCATCTGTAAATGTGAATAATATTATCCATTTTTCAGTGTTATTGAAAGAATTAGTGATAATTTATACACATTACCTGATCCATAGGCCTTCAATAAATAAATAGTAGCTCTTCATCCCTAGATGGATCAAAGGCTGAGAAAAAGCCAAGGGAGAAGAGTAGGATTAAAATAGAAAATTAGATGTGATTTTTAAACCAGAAATGGAGAGGTAAGTGTTTTTTGAAATGAAATACTTAGAACTGCAGTTTTGAAGGAAAAAATGAGGAAAGTTATGCAGTATAATTCCAGAATGTGTATTGTGAATTGAGAATGCAAATAAAGCTTGCTCTTGGTTATATTCCTGAGCATGGGCATTTATTTATACCATTTAATTTGGAGGGAAGCAATTTTTAATTAGTGAATTTGGATTTTCTGGAATTTTAGATCTGTAGAGATTAGGCTGGAAATAAGCTTCTCTGTAGTGGGTTGTAGGTCTGGGATATTTAAATTCTCCAACTACAAGAGTTACATATATACGGTAAATGATTTCTACTCTGCCATTTTTTTGTGTGTGTTTCTGCTTTGGCTTCATTTGTACAATATTCTGGGAATTGACGAGGGCATGGGTGGCTGGGAGTTAGTATAACAGAATTGAATGTTGTCCAGAATGTAGTGTTATTGTGGGACTGAAGCTTGTCTCTGTCTTGGGATGCCCTGAGCCTCATATTGAAAGTAAAAATCCTCAGAGAAATGGGTTTTTGGTTTGAGATTTAACTGATTGTAGCAGAATGGTTTTTAGAGGTACCACATTGTGGGCTCATGGAAAGACTTAACTATTAATAATGCTTGATTTAATTTATGAGAGATTTAATTTATATAGACACCTTTGTTTGGGTGAAAAAAAAGTACCTGGGTAGGATTTTGCTAATACCAAAGTCCTTAATTTCTCTCTTGTTGTCATTTTTGGAGGGATGAGTATAGATTTTATATTTGTGGGGAGGGGTGTGTTACGCTGGGTGTTTAGAGCTTCTTAGGAGGAGTCAGGGAGACCAAATCTTCAAATTTGGGGCATAATTGCTGAGAAATTTGCCTGGTCCTTCAATAAAATCACCCGGATCTAGAATCTCCCGACTCACTTCTGAACAATTGTGCTGAGGATTAGAAAGATGAATGCCCAATTGCTAGTCTGTCTCCATGCTTTTATGGAATCTTAATATTTTTATTTTCACATGCCATTGTATGAACCACGTTAGTTCTCCCAAAAGCCATGAGTCAACTCGTGGGTTTATTTGCTGAAATGACTGTTGTGGGGTTATTTGCATTAAAGTGGAAGGCACAAAGTGGCTCAGGAGAGGAAAAGAGTCTTTGGGGGAAAAACAACTAGCAGGTTAAGGTTAAGTTGGGGGAATTGTAATAGATTGTTGAACAGGTTTATATCATTTGGTTTTGGGAGAGATAAATTAAATCAATGCAAGGTAATTGAGTAAGCAAGACTAGAACCTTGGGGCCGCAGGACTGTGGATCAAGGAGGGGCAGTGAGGTATAGATAGAGGTTAAATCAGAGTATGCTACTCAGTTTTGCTCTACTCTTGCATGGAGTTATTCTTAATGAAGTTAGAGCTGCATAACTCTATGTGAGGGAGTAAGATTAATAAAACCTCTGGTGTTCTTAGAATTTTGTATAGTAATTAAAGGTTGCTATGCCTAAGTCAACCATGTTTCCCTGGAGACCTCACAGTCAAGACCACCACAGAAGAGTCTTGATACCAACAAAGAGCAATATGATCTTGCTCTGGAATTTGAAGCAGAGAGATTTAGGCTAAACATTATTCCCAAGTATCCTTTTTCCTCCTCTGCTCCCCCCAACCCAAGGCTTCCAGAAATTAAGAGCTATTGATCTTTCTCACAACAGGGTGGTGCTAGGTGGTAACTTCTGTTTTATAATCATAGATGATTAAAATTGGAAGGGATGGTTCAGTCTTGTCTTTCTGGAGCTGGAGTTGGTGTCTCCTGATTAGAGGTATGATGCTGGTTTGTACTGACTCTTTTTCTAAAGAAAATGTTTTTTCGGATGTGTCTTTTTCTTTTGGGGTATCAGAAGAAGTGGGCTGGCAAGTAGATTTATTCCAAAGAGGAACAAAAGAACTCCAAGGGATTGGTGCAGCAGAATGTTTCGGTCAGCTAGCTGGCTTTCCTGTCCTCTGAGCCAGCTGAGTGGTAGTGGGACATTTGTTTCCTACCTCTCTTTTTTTGTTATTCCTCTATTACTTACAGTATATTTATACAGAAATCTATATAGAAATGAATGTTTATATATAAATGAAAATGTTTTGTTTTGTTTGTCATGTGTTTTTTTTTTCCATATATTTCTTTTCCTTTGACTTCAGCCTTTCCCAAAGGTTTCTAATTGGTCTCTTTTCTCATTACAGGGGTATCAATAAACATGGTGGTTTGATTTTTTTTTTTTTTTAAAGATCCAGAGGACGGGCAGAGGGAGAGGGAGAGGGAGAGAAATAATCTTAAGCTCCTCCACTCCACACCCAGCATGGAGGCTGATGTGGGGCTAGACGCGGGGCTCAATCTCACAACCCTGAGCTCATGGCCTGAGCCAAAATCAAGGGTTGGTTCCTTAGCCAACTGAGACATCCAAGTGCCCCTAATTTGGTTCTTGTCTTTCTTTCATGATGATACTATCGTGTGCAGCCAACTTATCTTTCCCTGGAGTCAGTTGATATGAAGGTCAGACTTCACTTATTTTCCTCTTATTCTCAAAGAAAACAGTTTTGTCTCTTTTCTCAGATGGTTGTCCCATCCTATGGCCAATGGCCTATGCAACCAGGAATTATAGCCAGACCAAGAGACTACACAAATGAGAGAAATCCTGCTCCACGTGGTTCTGCCTCTCAGTCTGGTATCGGTGCACTATCCCTGTGTTGATGTGTTAGTCTCCTGTTCTTGGAGATCCACAGTACCCTGCTCTAATTTAAAGGCTGGGAGAAGGTACAGTGAGTGCTTGTAGATCCTTCCAATTCTGAGCTGTGATTGTGGAGATAAACTTCCTCTTGCTCTGTAGTGGAGATACATAAAGGGTCAACCTTGGGCAAAAGGAAACCTAGCTCAGTAGTTAATAACTCAGGCCTTTGAATTAAGTAGAGTCGGGTATGAATCCACACTCTACCTCCCACTGCTGTATGACTACTTATGTCATTATGTTATATGTCCTTCACACCTTGACCCTAACCTACCTTTTCTAGTCTAATCTCCTGCCACTTCCCTTCTCATTTATTTTCCACTCCCTAACAGTTGTGTTTTAAACAAATGGAACTACCTAGGAGCTTGTTGGAAAGGTAAAACCTCTGCCCTCATCCCAGACCTAATATACTGGAATCAGTACTTTATGAAGTACACATTAAAGTTTAAGAAGCACTGGACTAATCTATTTCCTGGCACTTTTATTCCTGGAAGAAACTATGTCGCAGTCCAGCCTGTGACTGCCAAGTATATGTGAATGTCTTTTAGAAGAGGTATGATATGCTTTTGCAATTTGAAGTATTCTTTGAATAATTCCCAACTAAATTGTGTCCAAAATAAGAAGTCCTTGAGTAACTAGTTTCCTTGGTCCCCTTCATTTTCAACCCTTTGAGAGTCATCCTGCTCCTTTCTCCTGATTTCCTGGGAATTTCCTTTGAATCCAGAGAAATCCTTCTCACCAGACAGAAGCTTACACAGACTCAATTAAATACCTGCTGTGTATAATGAAGAATAATATTAGACGCAGCAGGGGCCATAGAATTTCAAAGGCTATTTGGCTCTCGGGAAACTTTTTATTTAGTTGGAAAGGCATAAACATTCAGAGTAAAATTAATTTTATGCCGTATATTTGGGTAGTCCTTTGTCATCTACCGTCACCTCTTCTGAACCACTCCAATAATTCTGGGATGTTGGTAGGAAGGAATCATTAGCCTTTTTTTTTTTAAATAAAAAAGTCATATCCAAAGATATGGAGGGATTTATCAATGCCATACGGCTGTTAAAGAGCTGGGGTATGTGTCCATGTGTTCCAGCTCTAAGTCCAGGGTGTTTTCTTTTTAAAACTATTGTGCTGCATTATACTTTCTAGTACCAGATTAATTTAAAATAAAGAAAATACAGTATAGGATTGCAAAAGTTTAATGCGGTAGTTAAAAGGAGAGAAATCATTTGAAAGAGTGAAGGGGCTTCAGTGAAGGAAGGATTTAGCAGGACTTTGAAAGATGAGCAGAATATATCTGGACACAGAAAGGGGGTGAGGGACAAGAGGCAGAAAAACAAAGTCTGGTGAAAGAATAATGTTTAGACCAGAGTTCTTGGTCTATTTGGAAACTGGATTTTTTCAGTCCAACTGAATGAGGCGTCTAAATTTCCCAGGTGTGGGAATTATTGTTGAGGGTAGAAGGACCACAGTGGTTCCTTCTTCCTTCATATTCTTGCACAGAATCCACCGTGTAGAGAGTCAGGGAGACATAACTATAGATCTCCAGCTGGTGGGACCTAAAGGTGGGAGCTTCTAGGTCGGGTTTTGTTTGATCGACTACCACATTTACTTTTTAAAGGCATTGTATTGTAGATAGTCAGGAACAGCTTCTTTCACCTTACGGACATGTGGGGAGATGGTGTTGAGGACCACAGAAAAATAGTGAACTTCAGAAAGTGGTTGAGATCAAGGTCAATGAGAAGTGGAAGCATTATAAGGACAGGGAACAAACCCCGGAGATTATAAAGGTGATTCTTAGGGGTGCACAGGAGCCGACATCGGGATTGGTTTAGACCTAGGAGGAAGTAGAGTCTGATTGGACCACCTACCTGGGTGGGATCTGGCAGCTCCCCAACTAGGACCTGAAAGTCTAGGCGGGGCCTACCATTGTGACGTGGTCCAGCCAGCCTCAGCTTAAGCTCACACCTTGGTGGGGGAGGCCCAAAGCAGTGGCCCCGCAGAAGCGGGAGCGGGGCCATGGCTGAAGTGGCTGGGCCCACTGGTGAATCCAAAGGCACTGAAGTTAAAACCCAGCAGGCCACGGAAAAAGCCCTTATGGCACCACCGAGGCGGGGCCCGCGCTCGGTGCTCAAAGTGTCCCAGCTGTTGCTCCGAGCCATCACTGTGCACAAAGGGCTGACTCTTGCCACTCTCAAGAAGGAGCTTGGAAATGCTGGCTACGAAGTGCGCAGGAAGGGCTGCCGCCACTCGGGCGAAGCACCCAGGTCTGATGTTAAGGGCACGCTTCTCCGGGTCAGCGGCAGCGATGCCTCTGGCTACTTCAGGATCTGGAAGATTCCGAAGCCGAAGAGAAAGCCAGGACGCCCGAGGTTGGAGGAGGGCGTGCGCTCTTCGAAGAGGGCCCTTCCTGGGCTGCGGAGCCCACGGAGGCGCTGCACGCATCGCAGGGCGGCCAAGAAGGCCAGGGAAGTATGGAGACGCAGCACAAAGACAAACACAAGGGTGAGGAAGATAAGGCCAAGAGCCAAGGACTCGGTGCGTTCCAGAGCCAGGGAGGAAGTGAGGGCCAAGGTGATGGACGAGGGGAGAGGACGGACCATGAAGGAAGACATCAGGCCTAGGACCCGAGAGGAGAAGAAGAGGCCAGGCCTGAAGCCCAGGGAAGAGAAGAAGCAGGACCTGGTGAAGCCAGTAAAACGCACCATCCAGAAGACAGCCTTGGTTAAAACTGACCGAAATTCTAGCAGTCAGGGGAAGATTCATGACCCAAGGGCTGCTCGCACAAAGACTTCCACTAAATCGGAAAGTCTTCGGAATGCAGCCAGGCATCCGTAGTGTGGGAGCAATTTCCCTTCCTCCAGGCACAGATGCCTTTCCCCATAGGCTCAAATGAGAGCAGCTCTCACACGCTGAAGTGGACAAAAGTATATACAAGACCTTTCCACTACATTGTGTCCGTTTCCTCTTTGCCGCACCTGGAAGGGTAAGGGTGGGTTGAGGGGAGACCTATAGCAGGGGCATATGGGATAAAGAGTCAAAAAGATGTTGAGATTCTGTTCCTGCTTCAGGCCCCAGGACAATGCCTTTCAGAAGGAAAAAAGAAAACAGAAGCAGTGCGGCAACTTGGGAGGATTAGACAGAAGTGTTGAATTAACGTTAGATACCCAATCAAATCCAAATTGAGTTTTGGGGAAAAGGGCATGTAAAGAGAAAAGTGGGAGAGTAGACAACTTTAAGTTAAGTGGTCCCACTGATCCAAAGTGTTCTTAACTGAAATTCCCTTTAGGAAAAAGGCCCTTCTCCCAAAGTTGATTGTAATGGGTCTGTGGTTTTCGCAAGACTTGATAATAATATAATATATATAATAATATTTTAACTGGAAAACATTCCTATGATGTCAAGCTTCAGTTAAATGAGAGTGTGTGAAAGCATCTAGCACAGGGCTTGTGATGATGTGATAATGTGCTATAGCAGGAAACTATACTGGAGCACTACTTAATGAGACCAGGATTCTAGTCAAAGTTCTGCCACTCTGACCTTGGCTGAGTTGTTACTTAACTGTTTATAGTCTTGGTTTCCTTCTCTGCAAGAAAAGGTTGGGATAGGGCTAGGATGGTTTTAGGTGATTTTAAGTGTTAGTAAAACAAGAAGGACTTAAAATATCATGACATAGGCTTTGTTTGACCAAATGCAGTGAGGGAATTTTCAACTGGGAAAATACTAACTCCTAGAGAGGAAATTATTAAGATTTATAGAATGCATATCAGAAATATAAGGAGACGGGAAGGCTAACTAATGAATAGGTAGGTCTTTTGCTTTTCTTAAAAAACATGTATTGAGCACCATATATCAAATATAGAGTAAATGTATGATTTCTTTTAGTTCTGAATGCAGAGATTAAGAACAGCATGGGAATAGTTCTCGTGCTATAGGTCATGACAGGACACAGAAATGGTTCCTAGGGAAGTAAAAACATCAGAGTAGCTGGTTCAGGGAAATGACTTGCTGTTTCCAGCTGAAGCCAAAGGAGTAGGGAAAAGGGAAGGACTGGGAAGGTGCTTTTCATTCTTGTAAAGAGGTGAGACTGATGGTGGGAGGTGGGAATGTGTTGGTCAACCTGGGGAGCTTTTTCAGTGTACCTGACCAAGCTTTTCCCAAGAGTCTGATATCTTCTACAAAGGGGAACAGGGTACGTGTATTTACACAGACACAGAAAGGAAGGAATGATGGGAGGCAGGAATGAGAATCACTGCTTTAAACCTATGCAAAACTACTAGCAAAATGCTAGCCATGCATCTCATCTATAGATGATCTGAACTTCGAAACTTCCCCCTGCTGAAATTAGGTTCACTGTGCACTTGAATTGTCTGTGAGTAGCAGAATGAAGCAGAGTAAGAGAATAGGGAGCCATCTGAAAAAAGGTAGTGGGAAATATTGTCTATTGAGCACAATTAGAACAAAGTTAATCAGAGGTCTTTATGATAGCCAGATGTATTGCCCCTTTATAGTCCTGGGAGGTTTTTACCTAAAGAATCAGATTTCCTAGAACTAGAAGCCTTTTCTCCTAAGATGGGATGGGAAGGACACTGGCAAAAATTTTTCTAGCTTTCCTAAGAATCATCACAGTTCTATTTGTATTGTGATGATTTCTTCATTTAAGCAAACTTCCATTAATTCAGTCAGTAAATTTGGCAGATTTATTAAGTGTCAGACCCTGACCGTATATAGCTAACTGTTCACTTCAGATTATTTTTCATTGGTAAATTTTAGGGTGGCTATGCTCCAGTGAAATACAAGAAATGACTTTAGCTCATTGGCAAGCTATCCACATCGTCTAGATCATAATGCTATGGGTACTTCTGTGAAAGGAATTCCCAAGAATAGTTAATCTCATCCCAAGTATTCACTAATGACTAAATGCCTGCAAAATTCTGGGCACTTTGCTGAATGAAGATGGATAAAGCATAATCCCCACTTTTCACTGCTCACATTCTAGTGTCATATTTGGGTATTTAACTTTAGCCAGAGCAAATGGAACATCCCTGACCTCAATTCTTTGCTTCCTTTTACCTCAAGTGCTTCGTGTGATGATGATCAGAAGATTGTTGGACTTTCGAGTTGTAATAAAGTTTAGATGCCCTCTAGCATCAGATATTCTGTGGTTGTTGATAAACAGTTAACAGAAATACAAATGGCCTTTAAAAATATGAAAAAGGTACAATTTTACTCATAAGGGAGATGCACATTAAAACAATAAGATAACATTTTTTTAATCAATTCAAAGATTACTCTATTGGTGAGGCTGTGGGAGATCAGGCACTCACACACAGTGCTAGTGAGAGCGTAAATGGAAGGAATCTGTCTTTCATAATTACAAATGCAAATATCCTTTGACCCAGCAGAACCACTTTATCTTTTAGATGTAAATGCATTTGTGAAAACACTTCTGTCCAAGGTATTCAGTGCAGCACTGCAGTAACAAAACAGAAAAGGAAATAATCTAAATGTTACTAGGGGACTGGTTAAACTGAAGCTTCCATACAGTGAAACTGCACTCAGCTGTAAAAAAAAAAAAAAAAAAAAAATTCTCTACGTATTATTACGACAAGCACCCAAAGATATATTAGGTGACATTAAGTATACCATACAACCTTTTGTGTAAAATGAAGGAAAATATACCTCTTTGTAATTATATAAAATTCTGGAGAGATATACACAAAAAACCTAACTGGTTCTCTACTGGGAGGGGAAGGTGATGGGAATTGTAGAGGGTACATAGAAATAAGACTCTTTTACTATCTCCTTTTTTGTATTTGTTTTCAGAATCAATGTAAATTGTAACTTGTTCAAAAATAAGGTAAAAAATTCCATGCAATTGTCAGTTACAGCTTTTTCATTTATAAGGTGGTTTGTACTTTTGCTTTTCTTAAAGCGTGCTTTATTTCATTTCATTTTCACCTCTCAGTCTCTTCGATCTTAAGTGAAAAAGCTAATGTTTGGAAAATGTGCACTTTAGAAATTGACTTTTGACTGTGAATTCCAGTGCCTTCTTGTCTACAGTTATCCATGCCGAAGGGGGCCTCGTCATCCACTCAGTAACTCTCTGAGACATCTTTTCTATGTAGGTAAAGGTCAGGAGTTAGAATTCATTTCTACAGTGAGTGTTTAAAAGTTTGAGGTTTCTTGTGGGGGAGGGCGTTTCAAACACATTGCAGGGTGTGTTTTCTGAGCATGCAAATATCTCCATTTGTCAGTGATCTCAAAGCAGTAGCTCTCTCCTGTCCCCCCTCCTCTGGGGAGCTCTGTGATGATATGGCTATGAGGTTGGGCTGGAGATCACTCCAGCCACAACCTAAATGCCTAGCAAGGACAGGAAGACATTCTGGGAATAAATATAGGGGCACCATGTCAGAAAAGGAGCTTTAAAAAGAAAAAAAGCCAAAGGATTTGGAAGAGAGGAACTAAAGACTGAGGGGATGTCAGCCTGAAGCACTGGATGGTGCTGGGAAAGGCACTGATAGAAGGGAGCAAGGAGAGGAAGTCAGGATTTCAATAGACTCCACTGGAGATAGCAGAGAGAACGGGGGTGGTGGGAATGCAAGCTGGTGTAGCCACTCCGGAAAACAGTATGGGGGTTCCTCAAAAAGTTGAAAATAGAGCTACCCTACAACCCAGCAATTGCACTGCTGGGTATTTACCCCAAAGATACAAATGCAGTGATCCAAAGGGGCACCTGCACCCCAATGCTTATAGCAGCAATGTCCACAATAGCCAAACTGTAGAAAGAGCCCAGATGTCCATCAACAGATGAATGGATAAAAAAGATGTGGTACACACACACACACACACAAACACACACACACACTGGAATACTACTCAGCCATCAAAAAAATGAAATCTTGCCATTTGCAACGATGTGGATGGAACTAGAGAGTATTATGCTAAGAGAAACAAGTCAATCAGATAAGACAATTATCATGTGATCTACTCACATGGAATTTAAGAAACAAACAGAGGATCATAGGGGAAGAGAGGAAAGAATAAGACAAAATCAGAGAGGGAAACCAACCATAAGAGACTCTTAATCATAGGAAACAAACAGAGTTACTGGAGGAGAGTGGGGTGAGCGGATGGGGGAACTGGGTGATGGACATTAGGGAGGGTATGTGATGTAATGAGCACTGGGTGTTGTATGCAACTGATGAATAACTGACCTCTACCTCTGAAACTAATAATACACTGTATGTTAATTAACTGATAAAGAAAAAAATAAAAATAAAAAAGAGAGAGAACAGGGGCCTCAGTGAATAATCACAGCTGTGTTACTCCTCCCCCTTTTTGGTTAGGAGAAAGACCAGACTTGGCAAGAGTATTACTCCAGGTAACTGAGGGAAGTAAGAGTGAACACGAGAAAACAGGGAAATCCGAAGCACCGAGATAGGTGCCAGAATAGGCTGGTTGGTGCTCAGGGAGCTGTAGAGCTGGATCATCCCCTGAACAGTAGGCTCGAAGCTCCATTAGGGCATCGCCCATGGAGGAAGAGCAAAGACTTTGGGTTGCACTCAAGGCCTCTTCCCCACACCCCATGAAGCTCCACAGGTGGGAGGCTGTGTCAGTGGAATGGAGGCCGGCAGTTTCCACGCCAGCTTCCCATGTTTTCGCCCACGCTATTTTTTTTTTCTCTTACCTTATTCTTCTGATACCCTCTGCTATATGCCCATCCTCTTTACCCACAAAGGTGAGTATGTCTGGTGGACCCAGCTCCTGCCCAACCCCATCTGTGTGTGCCTCCTGTGGCTCCCCCCACATCTATGATTATTGTAAATTTGCCTAGGGGGTCAAGTCACAGTCATCACCGTCACCTCAGTCCCTGGACTTGGCTTTCCACTCTAAGGAACTCCCAAGAGCAGGGTCAGCACTTGAATGACCCCGAGATGGAGGGCCTCCTTAAATTTGCTCCCAAGGCCCTTACCTGCCTAACCTTGGGCCCAGTCCTGCTCAGCACTCCGCTTCCCTGATCTCCAGGTTGGGTTAAGACCAGCTAACTGGGGAGGGACATCTGGAAGCCAGGACACCAAGAGGGAAATGGGGAGGCCTAACTTGTGGCATCTCAAGGTTTTTTGAGAGGGGCAGTGAAGGGACTCATGCATAGCTGTGTAACTCCCCCCAGACCTGTCTGGTGTCCCCACTCTGTTACAGCCTTTTGATCACCAAAGAGCTGAGAATGGAGGAAAGAGGAGAGGTGAGGACTGAGAAAGGAAATCAGTGATACAGCCAATACGACCTTTATTCAACTGACAGGGACCACAGGAACATATTAGAGACCCTAAGGTTACAGACAAAGGTCCCTAGTGGGTAACCCATGGGAAATTCACAGTCCATCAGAGGGAACCAAGTCAGACAACAGCTAGAAATCTGGCAGGCACAGAGCAGTTGGGCTGGACAGCAAGTGGGCATACACCTCCAAAGCTTCCTGTATGAGGGTGCCATGGTGACAGTATTGTGAGGCATGGCAGGAAAGTGGTGTCAGGGAAGGGCTCGGCTGAGGAACATGTTGAGTACAGGGACTGTGGTCACACTTGATCTCCCAGGCCTGGAACAGCCAGTGCCTGGCACATAGTAAGCTGGCCAAAAATGGCTTGTAGACTTGAGACTGATTCTCAGAAACCACAAGAGACAGGAAGGGACTGAGTGAATCAAAATAGCAAAAAGTAGAAATCCGCTTTGGAAGCTACATCAAGGGAAAAAGAGCCTGCAGGGGATGGAGTACAGGGCCTGGACTTGGCAGTGTAGACACCCCTTGGCAGGTTAGGATATGTGAGGAAGGGAGAGAGAGGGAGAGAGGGAGAGAAGGAGAGAGAGAGAGAGAGAGAGAGAGAGAGAGAGAGAGAGGGAGAGAAAGTGATGCAGGGTGGTGAGATGGCAGCTGAGCTGCTAGAGCCAAGCCAAGGATTTGAGAGAAGAAAGTGGGAAGTATGAGTAATTGACCCTGCTTCATAGGCTTAAAGCTGACAAACTGGACAACAGGCAGAGGGATGGGGGGGGCTCTTGATGGAAAGGAATTGGCTAGAAGTTTGAAGACAGTTAACTATGATGGAAAGAGAAGGACAGGGAGTAGAAGAACAAATACCCTTGGGAAGGTGAGGCATTCCCCTGGCAAAACAAACAACAAAAAAACCCCAAACCAAACCAACAGAAAAAGAGCAGTGGGAGCGAAGAGTAGAGAAGGAGCTCCATTTATTGGGAAAATGGAGGCAGTGACTGGAAAGGCAAGAGAGAGAGACCCTGAGGCCTGGAGTTGAAGAAAACTATAGCCAAGTGTCTCCATCTTGGGGAGAGGGGCTGATCACCTCCCCAGAATCCAACCTTTTGATCTTGGGAGAGCCCCACAGGGGTGGTGGGTTTGCAATGGTCAGTTCAGTCTGTCCTTGTGGGTTTGGTTAGGAGAGGAGCTAGAGGAGGTAATGGGACCAGGGCCTACAAGACAGGTCCCTTCCTATAGCCTAAATTGGACAGCGTCTTCAAAGCAGGAAATGTATTTTTGACATAGGTGCCATGGCTTAATTGATTACAACTCTACCTGGTAGAGTCTGGGTTCAAATCTCGCCTGTGTCACATATTACGAAATGAGCCTGGTTCTTTCTTGTGTCCTGGGGGCTCTCCGATGGTTCCGTTGTCCTTGCCGCCAGGGTAGGCCAAATCGTGGTTTGGAATCCCTTGCATGGTACCTCATTGATCTCCAATGCAATTGTGAGGTTGGAAAACTTCCTTAAGGGCTTGGGAGGGCTGGCCTTACTCTCTATCCTGAGCTAAATGTTCACCTTGCATGCCTCCAGGCCAACTTATTAGGCCAGGAGAAGGACCAGGTAACCAGCAAAGGAGGAGCATTTCTTTGGATGCTGGTTTTTCAGTTTTACATTGGATTTCCCTTCTTTGAGGTGTCTGCTCCTTTTTGTCCTTTCAGATTTCCGGACCCATGAACCCTCAGTGTCCATTGTAGAACCTCTAGCCCCAGTCAGTCACAACAGTTTGGTAGTGGCCCCACCACAGGTTCTAAAATTGTTGACTAACCCAGTCCTTTCACTGATTTAAGGGTGAGGACTCAATTAAACCAGAACTGAGGAGAAACTAGCCTTGAGGGATTGCAGAAAATAAATCTGACAACAGGGTGTAAAGATTCCCCTCTCTCCTCATTTGAAGGTGAGGTACCACCGACTGAAGTGAAATTTGAATCTCCTGGCCAATGATTCTCAAACTTTAGCATACATCAGATATTCTGGGAGGCGGTGAAGACTGATTGCTGGGCTCCACTCCCAGAGTTCTAATTCAATTTGTCTGGGGTGGAGCCTGAGAATTTGCATTTCTAAAACAAGTTCCCACATGATGTTGATGCCGCTGATTCAGAGACCACATTTTGAGACCCAAGACCTAATATAGCACTCCAGGGAATAGAAGGAAATTTTGCCGGGTCAGGATTTCTAAGGGGTCTAAGGGAATAGATTTCACCTTTCTATTACTGCCCAGCCCCACTCATCTCCGCCCAGTGCACTCATCTGAACAGAGATGGAAAGAACATGTCTTCTGGCATCTCTGGTTCTGAGTCAGGACTCACCTTGCCCTTGATGGAACTAAGGAAACAGTGGTTTGAGTGCAGGAGTGCAGGAAAGGAAAGGATTTTGTCACAAATTATCACCCCTTCAGCTCCCTGAAGGCATAGCATCACTTTGACAAGGGAAGACTTTTGCCTTCCACTTGCACATCAGTGTTAAGGCTTAAAATGTAAATAACTCCGGGAAAAGCTAACACTTTGAGTTATATTCTCCAGTGTAAGAGATTCTTTGCAGACATACTTTGATGGGGTGCAAAGGGGAGGATATTTGGGCCCTGAACAGGGTAGAGGCACCGCAGTAGGAAAAGGTGACAGGTTCCTAAAGATGGATTTCCCCATTTTACATTTGCCCAGAGAGAACACAGAGACAGGTTTTTTTTATTTAAAGGGGATAGGGTGGACACATGGCAAAGCCAGTTAGGAGAAAGATGGGAGTTTGAAGCTGATTCCCTGTGGGAAAAATCATTCAAATCTATTCACCCATCTGATGGCTGCTGCTTATTTTATTTTTCGTCCAAGAGAAGTGGTGTTGGACCGAGGTAGAGAAGACAGTGGTATACCAGAAATGACCTAAAGGGATGTCCTTTCTGCAGAAAGCTCTTAGACTCCATCATGCCTTTCATTTGTGTGCTATGACTGCACCCACACTTTGGGGGCTTCACTTGCTATCCTTACAATTACTAACAGATCAACTGCTGGAGGTTAACATTTGGTTATTAAGATGTGTAATCTGATAGTACAGAGTCACCTCCCATCAGTCTTTAAAACAAGGTTTGTGAGGAGCTCCATTTGTCAGCATGTCATCTTTTTAAAAAACAAAACAAAACATAGAATAGAATGTCAGTAATACTCTTCTAGTCATTAAAGACTAGACTCTGTCTTTATACCCTGTTGCCTCTGATATCTTAGTCCTTAAAATATTTAGTGATCCTTGCCTTGTAATTTTTGACACAAATATATTAATGACCGTATTGGGTCAGGGCAACTCCCTATGACCCCAGTTTAGTGACTCCATGGATGGGCTCTGAACCTGCTAAATGTGTATATAAAACAGAGTAAATTGCTAATGTCTGTTTTTCTCAAAAGTGAGTTTCTGGTTTTTATCAGAGTCTCATAAGGGTCTGTGGTCTTAAAACAGGTTCTGAACCATTGCTTACATAGAGCTGATCTGTATTAATGAATGAGGCATAGTGAGAGGGTAAAAGAAATGGCATAGTCCGGTTTTACCACTGGAATCCAATACTCTCTTATACCCTGGGGTATCTCCTAATACTAATTCTAAAATGCTTCTGTCTCTGAGGACCTTACAAAGGGCTGGCCATTTTGCTCTATTTGTAAGAACATAAGCAAGAGAAGTGCATTCCAGGCAAAGAAGGAAGGCTGTTCTGAGTGGCGGAATGGAGGTGGGGGCTGCGTTGCTCAAGTCATATCCACTCTAAGAAACCCAGTCAACAAAATGATCCTATTTTCAGCTCCATTTGGGTCCAGAATTCTGAGGAGCTGTGATTCACCCAGTTTTTCCTAAGCAAATGGGGGACAATCACTAAACTAGATTGTTGCAGCTTACTTCCTCTTGCCTCTCTGGTTAATCACATCAATTGTGGTTGAGAAATAAATGTGTTAAGGAAAAACCAGAATCTAAGCATTAAAGAGAAATTATCCCACTTTCATCTGCTTTGCTCCTTTCTCTTCCTAACCCCAAACTGCTCTTACATACAAGATTATTTTTAAATTATAAGATTGGTATTAACACATTATCAATAAAGCAAAACAATGAGCAACTCATCAACCAACAGATGCTAGAATAATTATGCAAGTCGTGGAGTTAAGAGCCTTAGTGTGGATAGCTTCCCAGAATTGGGAAGAAAAACCAATGCACTACAGCTCCTCCCCCCACCCCATCAGCTGAAAAGCTAAACCATAGCCATTTTCCCTAAAGTTCTGTTTCTGGGAGAATGAGATCCTCAACAAAAACTGTCTCCTTGATGAGGCAATCAAGGTCAAATAAGAGTGATGACAACAACCTGCAAGCACTGATTCCTGCCCTAATTTCCCAGCACTAAAACAAGACAAAGAAACCCACTCAGCACAAAGCTTCTATATGCACCTTACTTGAAATCAACAAGAAACAGCTCACCTTACTGAGGATGTGTCTTTCTCTCTCCTTCCAGGCAAAAAGAATCTGTGGCCCAGAGATTCAGACCTAGATATATATATATATCCACAGTTGTCTTGATCTCGGTAATACCAGGGAAGGCTTTATACCTGAACTCTCACAACTTAACCCATCACTTAACCCCTTCCATGAGGGCTCCCTTAATCGCTCAGTTTACTTCCTATCTTGAAACAAAACAAAAAATCCCATACAATCCCTACTACCCTCACCCCCAGAAAACAGCCCCTAGAAAATCTAGCTTGTACAGTTTGCACTTTGCATGCTCTCTTCAAAGACCCTGCACACAGATACACATAGACACAAAAAGACACAGTCAAGAGGAGAGGGGTCTGTTCAAGGGGATAAAGTTTTTTCTTGTGTGGGCTTGGGTTCCTTGGGGGGTATAAGTCCATCTCTTAGCATTGTAGCGTGATCTCTCAGCTGGATATATGTATGAGGTGAAGGAAGGGAGTCAAAATAAGAGGGTGAAAAGGTTTTTGTTTCCATTTTTCTGTAGGTGGGGGTTAAGAGGTGTGGATGTATATTTGGATGATCAGGGTAAGGGTGATGGACCCACACAGGAATGAGGTCTGCCCCTCAGCTTTCATTTGGATAAAAAAAGGGGACTCTGGGTGCCTGATCACTATCTCTTTCCTGTTTCCACATTACTCTCTAACCCAGGGTTCGCCAGTGTGTTTCATGGAGTCACCAGTTCTGTGGGATGTGAGATAGAAAGGATACTGAGGTCAAATACATTTAGGAAACACTGCATTAAAAGAGGCTTAACAATTCTCTGTATGCATAAGTTCTCAGAGTCTTCAATATGCTAATATGGTCTTTCTCTCTATATACAGAGAGGATATAATAGTTGTATAAAAAGGTGTTCCTCAAATATTTAACTGGTATGGCACAGGCTCCAACCACTTAGAATGGACCTCAGCCATAAACTGCTGATTCTCAAGTGGTACCCTTGAGATGGGCTAGGGCTGAATATCAGTCCATGCAGTAAGCACTGTTTCCTAAAAGTTTTGCCCAAAGAACTCCATTTTATGTGGTATCTCACGGAACTGGTGAGAAATGTCTGGCCAATGTTAGAACCTCATCTTTCTAGGGATGGAGCCAGGGCTCATGATTCTGGCCACTGGGGTGCAGGAGAGGGGCAGTTCTGGTAGAGGCTCCTGGTAGCACCAGCTGCTGATAGACGTGACTACAACTGCAGCAGAAACAGATTTCAAAAGACAGATGTCCCTCTGTCCCAGCTGCTCCGGGGACTTTGTCCCTGGTGGGTCAGCAGGTGCCTGTCCAGGTGATGTTTACGGCCAAAGCTCTTTTCACAGCGAGGGCACTGGAAGGGTTTCTCCCCAGTATGGGTCAGCCAGTGTCTCACCAGGTGGTGCCGTCGGCCAAAGCTCTTCCCACACTCAGTGCACACATGGCACTTTGGCACTGGTGGGGCACGCTGCCGTTTCCTAGCCCCTGGGCTCTCTCCAACCTCTTGGCCCTTGCAGGATTTGCCTTCCGCATGCACTCTCTGGTGGCTGGCCAGATGGGAGTTGCATCGGAAATTCTTGCCACACTCTGAGCACCTGCTGGGCTTGTCATGTAGGTGGGTTTTCTGGTGCCGGATCAGGTGATGTCTTCGCCCGAAGCTCTTTTCACACTTGAGGCAGCTGTAGGGCCGCTCCCCAGTGTGTGTTTGCTGGTGCCTGGCAAGATGGGAGCCCCACACAAACTGTTTCCCACATTGGGGGCATGTGTGTGGTCTTAACAGGGAATCCATCTCTGTGCTACATAGAAGATTTGAGAAGCTATCTTCCTGAAGAAAAGGTGGGCCCAGGAGCATTCCTCTGGAGCCCCTGGGCATGGAATCCCAGCTCTCATCCTGTTCTGGGTTCCAGAGAACAGTATCTTCAGACACACTAGATAACATTCGGGGAGGTTCTGCTTCTAGTTCAGGGGTATCACCCTCGTGCTCACTTCCATCTCCTGTGGAGAAGGGAAAATACCAACCCCAAGAGGGGAGTCACAAGAGAGTACTCCGGGACCCAAGTCACAGGTGAGGTTGTCTTATTCCTGTTAGGGCCTAAACCTCACCCCACAGAGGCTGGGAGAACAGACTTTAATGTTGTACAAGATAGCGCAAGAGGTGTAGAAGTTAAAAACCTCGGCTTAGGTGGCAAATTACCCAATTTTGAATTTCAGCTTTCCCACTTAACTTTTGTAAGCCTCTATTTCCTCTTCTGTAAAATGGGAATAATTATAAGATAGATAGTATAATATCTGCACATAGTGAGCACTTAGTAAATGGTCTATGCTATTGTTGTTATTTATTTATTTATTTATTTATTTATTTATTTATTTATTTATTACAATTACTTCCATCTTCCTGCCTAAGCATAGACGGGGAGAGTTAAGAAATGTGCTGCAATCCTTACTGGCTAAGTGAGCACCTGTCAGCAATACTAGAGACACTCTGGAAAGCATCTCCACAATGGGTGGGAGGTTGAACAATAACATCAACAACAAACATTTATTGAGTGCTTATTATGTGCCTCGTACTGTTCTACTCTGTTAACATATTTAAGTCTCACAATAATTTACCGATGAGGAACCCAAACGGGTTAATTACTTTTCCAAGGTCCCCAGGTGTGGTCGGTTTCAAATCCACAAGGTTTGGTTCTAGAGCCTGCCTTCTAAACCTTTCTGCTACACTGTCTTGCCTTTGAAGAAAAAGATCTATTAACTTTTTGACTCTGTAACTCACTGAGCAGAGAAGGGATTAGATGGACATGTAAAGATGACACTCCAAGAGGGTTGAAAGCAGTGGCTGAAAGTCTATTCTAGGTGCTTACCTGTATATGTGACCCTCAGGATGTCCCTCTCCTCCAAGTCCTGGGGGTCAGGGACCCATTGTTCTTCCCCTCCTTCTAGTTGAGAAAGCATGTCCAGTTTGGGAATTGGAAATCCTGCCCATGGGAAAGGAAAACAGAGATGTCAGTGAGTTCAACTGTAATTCTCTATTTCTGAAAAAAAGCTGTTTCTAGATTACTCCTTGGAACTAGAGATAAAAGAAGGCCAGATACAGGCCTCTCTCCCATACCCATTTCTGTTAAGTCACTCTTCTTTCTTTTAGAAAATCATATTCTCTTCTCTAGTGTGTCTGTTCCCTTCCACTCAAATTTCAAATACTTCCAGCCCAACTGTCCTTAACTTCACTTAATTAGCCCTACCACAGCTGTCCTACCCCCACTCCCATCTTACCCTAGATGGCTTGCTGATTTTCCAAGGACTCAGTTCTATCACTTAAATGTCCTTCTTTCTACTTTGTAAGAACCTCCCCATTCCCAACCAAGAAGAGCCTAAAGTTCTCGTCTCCACAATTCAGCATTATTTTGCTGTTGTTTTAAAGAAACGATACCTCATTTCCATTCTCTTTGGATTAGCCCTAATGCTTTCTTTGGTGAAAGCTTTGACAGATTTCCAGCCAAGGAAAGAACCCTAGAGAGACACTATCCAATAGCTCTGGATAGTTCCATCCTCCCGGAGTATAATCTTTTAAAAGTGGCTAGGGAAGATCATGCTTACTTAGAGAGACCACAATCCCACAGTTTTCCTGCATGACATATTCTCCATAAAAGTCTGTCTGAGAAGGGTCCAGGCTCCGCCACTCCTCCTGAGAGAAGCACAATGACACATCCTTGATGGTCACCAGGCCCTGAAACAAAATGTAGCATTATCTGTTAGTAATTGTTCCTTAAGGAAAATATGATCTTAGTAGAGGAGAGGGCATGAGAGCATCTAGAGAAAGAATTTCCCAGAGGCCCCTGGGTAAGGCATATAGTTTTGGTGAAAGATAAATGAGCAGAGGGGCAAAAGTATGGTCAGTGAGTGAGTGAGGATAATGTCTCTTGAGGAGTTTCCCACAGGGAGCATGGGAAGTTGATGAACCCATTGCTCCCTCTGTTTAGCTACAGGTGTCTGCCCAGTCTTTCTCACTTGCCGTATTCTTTTCATTGTAGAAATGGGGTACTAGCCTCTCCTTCCACCACTTGACCTTTCCTTTTCTATCAACACAAAATCATATAGATAAAACATTCTTTCTTGCCCTCCGCCCATCATGCTATATCCTTATCTTTTGAGACCACATAGTATAGTGGTTAGGATCCCAGATTCTTGAGCCAAATGACTCCTAGCTCTGCCACTTATTAGCAGTTTGTCCTGACACAAGCGCCTTAATCTCTTCCAACCCTATTTTCTCATCTGTAAAATGGGCATAATTGGGTTTCTCTCAGGATTAAATGGGTTAATATATATAAAGCATTCAGAGAACCGCAAGCATGGTAAACACTCTGGGAGTGTAGCTACTACTACTATTATTATCTTTCCATGGGTCTTCCATTGCCCTCTGAATATAAACCTATTTTCTCTCTCTGACTCTGCCCCTCTTTACATCTTTCTATCTTTTCTTTTCTA
The DNA here is from genome assembly GCF_023065955.2 of Ursus arctos. Taxonomy (NCBI): domain Eukaryota; kingdom Metazoa; phylum Chordata; class Mammalia; order Carnivora; family Ursidae; genus Ursus; species Ursus arctos. Next base: position 38,857,124 of record NW_026622941.1, read on the forward strand.
TAAATGCTCCACTATCCACCCAGTCCTGCCTCTTTTATGTTCTTCCAAACTTCTTCAGGTCCTCTTTTCTTAATCTTTCCAGATTTTTTTTTAAGGACATTAATAAACTGTTCTTAAAATCTCTCTAGGGATGGCACAGCCATCCATTAAAACCAGCTTAACCTCTAGGAATTCCCCCTTCTTGTCATGCCTCCACTCATTTTTTCAAGAGTATTATAAGTCCCTGGGAAAGGGAAAGAATCTGTTCAGTTGTAAGATGAAGATACCATTAGTGAACATGTGAGATAACAAATCACTAGGACGATGCTGAGGCTACGGAAAGGCAGCAATGATGAGACGCTGGGAGAGGCCAAGGGAAGCAGACAGCCTACCTGTGATCCTGCCGCAAGAAGTGCAGCTGCCATCTCCCAATCTCCAGTGCTCCCCTCCTGGGGAATGGCAGGAACCCAGGGAGCTGACTGAGCTGGAGAGAAGAGAGAGCAACCACTAGAAATGGACCATCCACCCTTTCCCGATAAGAGCCTGGGCTCCAGGTTAGAGGAGCTTAAGGGTCACATTTTCCCAGATCTATGCCCATTGGTAAAACTCAAATGCATACACATAGTGGAAGAGACCTTCACTCAAAATGTTCTGCAAGGGTTTTAGGTGGTTTTTAGTAGAGCTTTTATGTCAGCCATCTCTACTAGACTAGCTGTGGTTTGAATTTATATCATTTGAATATAATTTTCTTCTAGTAAAGTACATCTTACTGGGTGTGTTCTCAACAGTAATTGGAGTTGTTGTCCCTTTCTTTGTCTCCCACATTCAATACTACTAACCATGTACTTGTAGCATGTGGAGGGAGTGATCATGCAAGAAATGGGAGAAGCCCAGTTTTATGGTTTACAGAATCCAGGAACTCCTTATATTCCTGTGACCAGGGCCCAGGAATCCAGAAAGAATGGACTAGTCCTGGTACTGGTTATGGTACTCAAACACACATACACCCTCCAGGCTCTCACCCTTCTCCTGAAGGGATTGTGGCTCCTCTTCAAGGTCACAGCACAGGTGTTCCAGTGGCCCTGGTGCTGTTCTCCACGGTCCCTCTTCTTGGCTTCCCCTTTCCACCTGAGGCTCTGCTCCATCCAGCTGGACATTCATTGACTCCCATCCTGTCCCCAAGACTGCTGTCTGTTCTGAAAGCATTTTTGCTGCAAACCCAAATTGTGACCTGGAACAAATTCATTATCAGCTGTGCCCATTAAAAATGGAAAGGGGTGATATTCCTAAGGGAGTTATGGAGAACAGGGATAAAAAGATGAAACTGGATAAGAGGAGCTTGATGGCAGATGAACTTTAAAAGCTTGGTATGTTCCAATCAACTGAGCCTGGGCCAAGCTTCTTGGAGGAACTCAGAAATGAGCAGGTGCTAAACAGCAAAGTCACTAACAGTTATTTTGGGGACCTCATAGCAGAAACAGAATATCCCTGATGGGTGGAAGAACTTCATTAAAAAAAAAAAAAAGCAATCCTGGAAATTCAAAAGCTTTCATTTAATTTCAACCACTGAAAATACAATAAAGTAAGCAATCTGGACACATGTAGGATGGGATATGCACTGATTTACACTCAACAAAAATGGGTATGATCACATATAAGATTTTCTGCCACAAATCCCATCTATTATTTCAGAAAGAAATGATTACTATAGGTAGAAGACTCAGCCAAAAGTGTATGCGTGTGTGTAAGGAACACACCCCTCCCTAATAAGACTGAACCAAATGACACCTCACTTAAGCCTCAAAAAAGAGACATAACCTGTTACTTTGATGCAGAAAATGAGAACTCGTAATAAATGTGGTAGAAAGACCAATAACTCAGAAACCAGGTATACAACTCCAAAGCAACCCTAACAGACACGAGAAATTGTTGGTCAGTGAGGAGTTGATGTCTAATTGAGAAAAGTAAAAAAGAAGAGAAAGGGTTTGAACCAGAGTAGATACGGGGGAAATAGTTGATGCTAACATGACCTCAGTGTGTGAATTAATAATCCTGTGAGTTGAGACATAAGAAAGAACCTGAGATATAGGAAAAGAACCTGTCAGTTCTCATTAGAAAAATATATTCAGTTGTAAAGAAGGGTTTGAAGAAAAGAGAATATATTTCATCAGAAGAAACAAAAGTGGAGAAAGGGATGGGAAATATGGCCATTGGAGAAAAGTTAAAAACAACAGACATAGTTTTCTCCTGTCTAGGGAAAAAAGCTGATGAATGATGCTACAAAAAAAGAGAAATGGTTTGTAGCTCTGTATAGATCTATTCTCTTGATTGCAAGAGAAGAGATTTAAGTTAAAGATATTCTTTTTAAAAAATTTTTTACAGATTTTATTTATTTATTTTAGAGTGAGAGAGAGGGAGAGAGAAAGAGAGAGACAGAGAGAGAGAGAGAGAGAGCGCGTGCCAGCGCACAAGCAGGCAGAGGGAGAGGGAGAAGCTGAGCAGGGGCTCCATCCCAGAACCCTGGGATCATGATTTGAGCCCAAGGCAGATGCTTAACCAACTGAGCCATCCAGGCACCCCTAGATAAAAACACTCTTAACGATAATCCTGTAGTGCACAGGACCAGGTTGTGGGCTTTTCTTTTCTCTGGACATCTTAGGAGTCAGAACAGGTCTCATGTGTTGTAACAAGGGCTTCCCTGACTTCTGGCAGAGAAACAGTCTATGAGACTCCACAGAGTCCTTTCTGCTTGGCAACATTTGTGTGTGTGTGTGTGTGTGTGTGATTATTATTCAGTACTCAAGCATTCAGAGCCAGTGAAAGGCTTCCAAAAACAGGTCAGAACCTTGGTTAACTATCCTGGCTCACTCCTATCCTTCAACAACATTTGCAAGAACCCACAAACCCAGGACAGGTAATGACAGATGTCAAGTTGTTTATTTTCTTGCCTATTTGTCTTTGACAAAAGAGGTAGGTGGCAACCCTAAGCCCAATGCACAGGAAGGGAACAAATTACCCTTTCATCTCAGAAGTCCAAAAAAGTCTCAGGGCCTCATGGGAGCATCCTGGACTGATTCCCAGCTTAGGAGGTTTCCTTTTCAGAGACTTCTCATGAGAAAGGAAAATTCCCAATAAAGCAATAAAGGGAAACTTCCATTTTAGCTCTCTCTTCTGAATTCCAGCCCTGTATTTGCCTGATTTTTAACATACAAGGCACTAATGCCCTCTCTTCACTGGAGGTCTTCTTTGTTTCTCAAGCTCCCTTTGAACATCTTCCCTCAGGGTTTACCTACAGCTAATACCTGGACACCTGTCTCAAACTGATCTCTCCATCTCCCAGCAGCACAGTCGCTTGATGGGAAGCCTTTTTCTGCAGAGCCTCCTGGGCTAGCTGTGAGCCTCTCCAGACGACTAACAGAAAACCTGTGGAAGTGCTGGCAAAAATCTCAGCAACAAGGGGGTGGGTCCTTATCCTCATACTGCATTTCCTAAGATGTGCACTCTCTCAGAGCCAGCACCTGGGCAGTTAAGGGTGTCAGCCCTAACCAGCTTTCTCCTGGCTCCAGGATCTTCCCAGGCCTACTGGAGTCTGGGTTCTAGGGCTTCCATTTCCCACTTTCCCTCACATATCCGAGGGTCTGGGCACCTGCTGAAGGAAGTTTTTGCAGCGGGCGCTGTTGGACAGGGAAAGGAGGGTGTAGCGAAAGGAGCAGCCCAAGGGCACAGGGACGAGTCGCGCTCTGTCAGAGAACCCTGCCCTCTGCCCCGGGTGGGGCATGGGCGGGACGGGCGTCTGCTCCGGAGTAAGGTTGCTTCTCCCCTTCTTCTTGTCACAGTGCCCCTGGAGAGGGTCAGATTTCAGAGAACCCGAGAGGGGCAGAGCTGGGGCAGGGGAAGTGAGGTCAGAAAACAGGTTTCCCGTGAACGGGGGCAAGAGCAAGTCAAGAGAAAGGAGCCACGGGGTAACCTGTGCGCGAGTGACAGCGGAGGGAACCCGCGCGGCCTGACAAGCGACGCCGGGGACCGGGAAGCCAGGGCGAGGGGCGGGCACAGAATGTCAGTGAGGCCGACCCCCCGGTGAAGGCAGCGACCCGGAGGCCGCGTCGATCCTCCTCCCCGCCCCGTGGGTGACTGGGCCCCCACTCGCCGCCCCGGGAAGCCTGGCGTCCCTCCCTCCAGCCGCGACTCCCTGAGGCCCGGCCCCACTCACCCCGGTCGGCTTGGCCTGCGGCCCGTGCCTCCCTCCTGGGCGCCGCCTGCCCCTCCCCTCCGCCCTCCGCTTCGTCGGAGCCGGCGGCCGCGGAGCCAGCGACGGGCGGAGACGGCGGCCGGGCGGGCGCGGGCGAGGCGGGCACAGGAAATCCCCGCCCGCTTCCGGGGCTCGGCGGCGGCGGCGGCGGCGGCGGCGGCGGCGGCGGCGGCGTGGGGGTGGGGGTGGGGGAGGGGGTGGGGGAGGGGGTGGGGGAGGGGGCGGGGGCGGGCCGCGGCCCCCACGCCCCCCGCGCCCCGGCCCGCCGAGTCCCGGATCTCGGTGCCCGCTCGCCCGAAGACGCCGCGGGCCCAAGCGTCCGAATCCCGCCTACGGTGGCCGCCCGCCCGCGCCCGCTCCCTGACTGACCATTTTTGGTCCCGGCCACTCGGCCTCCCACGGGGTTCTTTGCACACGGGATCATTAATTACCCCGACATTTAATAACCGCTCGTTATATGCCAGACAAGCGCTGTGAGAGCGAATTCGCAGGCAACAGTCTGGAATTCCTCAAAGAGCTTGACTGACTTCTAGGTTTCAAGATAGCAGGGATAGGGGGCTTGAGAGAGCACTGAGGAGTCACTCGTTCCGCTTGAGGGATAGTCAGGTTGACCCCACCGAGACTGCCATCTGAAGTAGGCCTCATGGCCGCATTGTCCAGTTTGCGGGAGCCGCTAGCCACAAGTGGCTGCTGAATGCTCGCCGTGTGGCTAGCCCGAACAGAGATGTGTTGTAATACACACACCAGGTCTAGAAGACTGAATTAACAAAATGACAAATAGCTAATAAGCAGTATTTGGCATGTATAGGGTTAAATACGTTATTAAAACTAATTTCACCTACTTCTTTTGACTTTTTATGGTTACTGAAATTATCAAATTACATATGTGGCTTGCATCATTTTTCTATTGACAGAGCTACCTCGAATGAAGCATTAAGATGAATTTGACTGAAAAAGATGAGAAGGGACTACAACAGAATAAACCATGATACCATTAGAATCTGTTTATAATCTACAAATCACATTATTTCATTATCACAACAATTCTAAGAATGTTATAGACTAAAAAAATAAGTGACTCACTTAAGGTTATAGGTGACAATCATTCCTTTAATATATATTTATTTTTTGCTATGTGCCAGGCACTGTAACTAAATGCTGGCAGTCTGAGATCCCAAAGGAATTGTCTGTGGATTCAAGGACTCAGTCTTTGGAAACACAAGTCAACAAATATTTGCAATCAAATGTAAGAGATGCTAAAATGGAGGAATATACTCTGTGCTAGAAACAAAGAAATAAATATGTATGGGAGGGAAGTCAGAGAATGCCTCACAGAAGTCTTGAGGCAGAGGAGAGTGGAGAGGGCCCTGTAAAGAGAAAGTAGAGAATGCGCTAGGTATGTAATTGGGAAAGGGTACAGAGCGTATTCTAGAACCAGTCATAGGGTATGTGGGGGCAGTGGTACAGCCAGGATTTATATCTCAGGTTCTGGAGCTAAGTCTAGGGGTTCTTTTCATTTATGTTACCACTGTTGATAAATACAAGGTGTGTTGATCGGGGTAGGCTAACGAAAGCAGTATCTCAGTGGTTTAACACAATAAAGGCTTATGTTTCATACAAGTCAGTGTATAGTGGGTAAATTGGGACCAGGGGGTGGGCTGTCTGCTCCTTGCAATCATGGAAGGACATGGCTTCTATCTTGTGGCTCCACCATCACCGGTTGCCTTGGAATCATCCAATCTATGCGCTTCAGATAAGGGAGGCGAGCCGTGGTGGACTTGTTGGAGTTATCAGAGCCAGCCCTGGAAGTGGAGTACATCATTTCACCCCATTCTCTTAGTCTGAATTCAGGTGTGTAGTCACATTGTCCCACCTAACTGCAGGGGTGGCTTGGAAGTAAAATGCTTGTGCCTGGTAGAAAAGGAAATGGGGTTTAATGAACACTTACATTGCCTCCGCCACACAATATTAAATTGAACTTAACCAAGCACCTAAACCTGACTTTACTTAAAAGGGATATTTGGGGAGAGCTGGCACAGATAGATAGATGAGAGAGGCAGCCCAGACTCTCCTCTCTTCTTCTTTGGGAAACAAACCAGTGTAAGATTGTATCCTTTGGGATGGGGCGCCTGGGGGGCACAGCGGTTGAGCGTCTGCCTTCGGCTCAGGGCGTGATCCCGGCGTTATGGGATCGAGCCCCACATCAGGCTCCTCCGCTAAGAGCCTGCTTCTTCCTCTCCCACTCCCCCTGCTTGTGTTCCCTCTCTCGCTGGCTGTCTCTATCCTGTTGAATAAATAAATAAAATCTTTAAAAAAAAAAAAAAAAGATTGTATCCTTTGGGGGAAAAAAAAAACATGGGGGGGGGTAAGGGGAGGCAAAATAGGCTTTGGCCTAATGGCATGATAGTGGGGCATTAATATTTAGTAAACATGTGCTTTATGTCAGAACCTTGCCTTAAACATCACAGGGAAAAAATGTACAGTACCTCTGTATTATGCTTTGATGCGCCACCTCTTTATCTCTCAGTCAACAAACTGTGAAGTGTAGATATTATCTCAGCATGGTTCAAGGCCAGGAGCCCTGGCCTTAGACTTATAACCTGGTGCATCAGAGTAGTACCTTACCTTTCACAGTAATATATGGAAAGGTCCAAACTCCTATATAAGACACAAGATAGAGTGCAAGATAGAGTAATTAAATATGCAGTGAGTAGCAGGTAGATAATTCCATCTTTTAAAAACTTCCTGGTGGAAAAGTTTCAAGATCAGTTTTGATGGCAAAATGTAGAAAGAACAACCTGAATGAATCAGAAGGCAGAAATGGATAGACTGTTGAGTGCTGTGGGATGAAGAACACAGATGTGGGGGTGTCTATCTAGAGTAGAGGAGAAATGAAATGGGGAAATTGATAGAAAGATTAGAATAGTGGGTTTTTTATTTGCCATGTCAAGTAATAGGGAGTCTTTATACTTAGTGTTATAAGGAAGTGATATACCTGATGGGTCTAATTATGTCATTCTAAGGGAACTTGGTGGTCTGGGGCTGCCATATTGATAGAGTTCAGAACAACAGAATGGGATGAGTTGGGCCGATAGCCAGATTCCAGTGTATGGAATACAGAGTTCCATAGGACACAGCAGTGTTCTTTTATCTTTTTTTTTTTTTAAGATTGTATTTATTTATTCGACAGAGATAGAGACAGCCAGAGAGAGAGGGAACACAAGCAGGGGGAATGGGAGTGGAAGAAGCAGGCTCATAGCAGAGGAGCCTGATGTGGGGCTCGATCCCATAATGCGGGGATCACGCCCTGAGCCGAAGGCAGACGCTTAACCGCTGTGCCACCCAGGTGCCCCAGCAGTGTTCTTTCTGAGGCTCAGGGAGGATTCCCAGACATTTAAGGTTTCAAGTTCTCTATAGGACCTTGGAAGACAGTAAGAGACTCAGTCTCTTGTCTGTCAGCCTTTGCTTCTTCATTTCTGAACTCCAGTTCTGCTGTGGTTTGACAAGAAAGTACAATGCAGGTATTCAACAGTTAGGATTGTGTTATAAGTTCCTTTATCAGTTGATTGTAATGAATTATCAGGTTGGCTTATAAAAGCCTGTTCAGTCATCATGAAACCATACCTTACATTGCAAAATAAAATCTAACCACCATTTATGACACTGCTTTCCTTTCATTCAAAGTTTTGAAGCTTGATATCAGAGATGAATTTTCTACCAACAGGTCAGTGGAGTTGTTTACTTCCTCTGTGTCCTACATAGGAAAAGAAGAAAGGGAAGAGAAAGGTTGAGGGAAGTTTCAGATTAGGACTCCTATGGAGAGAAAGGGTAAGGGCCCACAGTCAGTGATTAATAATTATAACTAACATTTGGACAGCACTTTACAATTTACAAATTGCTTCTTGTATATGTGATCTTCACAACTCACAGAGATAAATTATCTTTATTCCTAGTTTATGGTTAAGGAAATAGACATTTAAATTATAGAATCTCCTCTTTCTATAATCTTGGGCAGATTTATATATATAAACCTGTTTCCTAATCAATAAAATGAAAGCCATTATACCTACTTGGTGGGGTTGTTGTGAAGGATGGGATGATGTAGGTAAACAATTTAATGCATAGTAAGAATCCAATAAACTATAAGACCAAAGAATTGAAGCTGCATAATGAGTGAAAAGAGGACATTGGTAGGGTGATGGACAATGCAAAGATAGGACGAAAGATCAATTTTATTCCAGGGTTTTAATGAGGTAGACAAATTGGTTGGAACGGAATGAGCTGAAGGTGTAGGCACCCACAGAGTGGGGTGCTTGAATTGGAGATAGGGAGGGGTTGCAGTTGTTGGTAATAACTAGGTATAGGGTATGACTGTGAGAATGAGTGGCCTAGATGGTGGACAAGGTCATTTCAGGTAAGAGAAAGTTAAGGATCTAAGAAGCTAGGGTGTCAGCAGGATTAGTATTCAAAGTATTTAACTACCAGTACTAGCATGGACATGGATCCATCAAAATGGGTGTAGCCTGTAGTGCTGGTCCTGGAGGCACCAGTGACTATGAAAATATTTCAGTATTCATAATCACACTTGTGCAGTCTAACCCAGGGCATAAGATGGAATTGTCCACATGGTTATTGAAGTCACCAGGAATGATAATGGGGTTATGGAATGTGGTCTAGCAAGCTAGTGGAGGGAGTCTTTAATGAAAGAAGGAGAATGACCAGGATATGTTAGGTGATAATAAGAAGGAAGGAAGGGTTCTGTGTAGAATGCTTTAATGGCAAGTGTTTCAAAGGCATAGGACATTATTTATGGAGGAAGGAGGGAAATGGTACTTGAGGCAGGAATGAAGAGCAAAGAGAACACTTTATTTCTAGCCCTAGATAGGGTAAAGCCATCATTTATATAGTTAAAACAAAACTTTCATGAAACAATACTCACCTTAACTACATGCAGTATATGCTGTTGATTTCTGTTCTATTACCTTATTTAATAAGCTTTCTATTTATTATGCACTAAATTGATTTTACAACCCACTAATGGGTTGTAGCTTATCATTTGAAAAGTATTGGTATGTAAGTTGTAGGAGCAAAAATAACCACCTCTTGAAACGACTGCATGGGAAGCATGCTTTGCTAAGGGACAGCCAGGTTTTGACTAGATAAAGGAGGAGAAAGAAACATCTATCAAGAAGGTTGAAGGATATAGGGGTATCTAAGTCTGTTCAGGTTGCTGTAACAAAATACTGTAGACTACACGGCTTACAAACAATGAACAATTATTTCTCACAGTCCTGGAGACTGAGAAGTCTAAGATCAGGGTGCTGACAGTGTCTGGTGAGAACCTGCTTTCAGGTGTCTTCTCACTGTGTTTTCACATGGTGGAAGGGGTGAGGGAGTTCTCTGAGGTCTCTTTTATAAGGTCACTAATCCCATTCATGAGCTCTCTGTCCTCATGACCTAATCACCTCCTGAAGGTCCCACCTCCAAACGTCATCACATTGGAAAATAGGTTTCAACATATGAATTTTGGGGAGACACAAACATTCAGTCTATAAAAAGGGGGTTTTGTTGATGACAGACCCTGAATCCCAAAGGTCACAGTGGAAGGATTTAGAGGTTGTTTTGGAAGTTGGAGGTCTGATTCAAATTAGGCAATGTAGAGGGCTGTAATAGGGTAAGAATCTCTATTTTGAGGGATGATCTGGAGGCTAAGGATTCTTGTGGTGAGTGTTGTAAGCAGAGATATAGGACATGATGGGATTAATTCTCTCAGGGGGAGGTGGATAATCAGTTCTAATTATAGCCCCCTCCTTGGGACTGGTCTCTTAGTTTGTCAGTGGTGGGGTGAGGTATAAGGGTTAGTTGGGGTTGAGTAGTTGAGGTGTGTATGGTAGAATGAAGGCCTCACAGAAGTGTGCTGAGCTCTGTGGACCCTTTTTCAGTTCTAATGTGGATAAAGTTAAGGCTAGAGGGACTATCTTTCCAGAAGTGCCAGGGCTCTGAGGGTCCCGTAAAGCAGGCTTGGCAATGAGAGGTAGTGGTTTCAAGGCTTAAGGAGTTCTGCGGCTTACACTTAAATCCTGCTGTCCTCGATATTGAGGGTGAGGGAAGGAGTGGCCTTACAAGAAGGTAATAGTTTCATGTGTACTCTTTAAGTAGGAAAATTTTAATTAAGACAGTGCTAAATTAAATAGTGGGCACAAAGATATGCTAGAAATAGTGCTAAACTAAGAACCAAAAAATTTGTTTTTTAATTCTGGCTGTGTCTCTGGGTGATAGATCAGAGCCTTCACCTCATCTATCAAATTAGTATAATGTTGTTCTTCTTTTCCTTAAAAGCTGTTCTGAGGAATAAATTAAGTAAAAATATAGGCATATGGTGTAAAATTTATAAAGCACTATTCAAAGGCAAGATGTTGGCAATGGGCATTACTTGGCAGAAACAAATTGTAGTCAGTGCAAATAGTGGACCAAGTGCAAGCAGCTGTCAGTTAGTGACAGCTGGTGTTGCAATCAGGGTAAGACTAGATGTTTTATAAGATTTAAAGAGGTTTTTGATGGTGAGACACAACTCAGACAAATAGATAAAAGGCAGAACTCTTTGTTACTTATAGCTCCAAAGAGAGAAGTCTATTGCGCAGGGCCGTATAGCTGGTTACACCGAGGACAGGGTTAACAGCAGGCTGGAACTGTAGGAGGTGCTTATGTATGGCAAACAGGATAGAGTTGGTTAGGTTTCCCAGGCTTCCTGGGGATTGGGTATTTTGAATAATTCAATGGGCCTAAGAATGTAGGAGCTGTTTCTGAGTGTAGGTATCTGGGGGCCTCTGGCAGTTGGATATGTGTGTATTGTAACCTAGGAGTGTTAGAGCTTGAGAAGAGAAGTAGCTAGGGTGGGGGTTTGATAAGCTGCCAGTGAAGGGGAACTGAGAGTTTTAGCCATGACATCAAGACTGGGTCAAAACAGCACTTGCGAAATATCATATTACATGGGGACAGCTTTGGAGTTGCGTAATCTCAAATTGCCATTTTTTTTTTTTAATGATACAAAAACTCAAAGCAGACTTTTCATTGATACAGTATAGTTTCTTAATTTAGCTATCTGTTTATTTACAACACATTTTATTTATAAGTTACTGAAAATCTAATCTTTAATTCTATTATCTCTGGCTCTTAATTTATATTTTAAGTAGGCCAGATTGTTGAATCATTTTAGAGAAATACCTGGCATCATCTAATACCCAGTGGCAGAAAGAGTTAGACTGGGTTAAAAGTTCTTTTTAGATTGTAAATGCCTATAACATATAATGGCTGGAATAATTCAGGCTCAATGTTGTTTTCCATCAGGTTAAATTTATTTTCCTATTATATGACTATGGTAGAAAGAATATTAAGATGTCCCCTAACATTCTGGCCCCCTGATGTACATGTCCTGTATAGTCCCCTCCTCTTGAATATAGGTAGAACGTGTGAATATGGTGGGATTTAATTTCCATGACTAGCTACAGATCAGCTGGCTTTGAGTTAATCAAAAGGGAAATAATCCTGAGTAGCCCTGACCTAAGGAGTGAGCCCATAGAAGTGGGCACTTCCTAAAGTCAGATTAGAAGCCATGCTGTGAGGGGGCCATGTGGCTAGAAACTGAAGGCAGCTCATAGGAGCTGAGAGCCGTCCCTGGCTGTCAGCTAGTAAGGAAGTGAGAACGTCAGTCCTACAGCCACAAGAGATTGGATTCTGCTGACATCCATGTGATCTTGGAAGAAGACCACGAGTCTCAGATGAGATCATAGTACAGCTTTCACTTTGATTTTAGCCTGATGAGACCCTGAGCAGAGTACCAAACTGACCCATGCCTGGACTTCTGACCCACAGAAACTATGAGATAATAAATTTGTGTTTTTTAGCTACTAAATTGCAGTAATTTGTTATGCAACAATAGAAAATGAGAATACTATGTGTCTCACTTCTTATTTTTATGATTGTGCATGCATAGGCGCTACATTAAGTTTTTTCTTGTACATAGAAATTAGTTGTTTACACACTTTTTTTTGTCTTTTTGAACAATGTTACTATGAACACCTTGTAAATTACTTCTGGTGCATTTGTTTAAGAGTTTCTGTAGGATTAGAATTGTTGAACCATAGAATATGTGAATGTTCACCTTTATAAGATAATGCCAAAGGCAAAAGTTGTTGCAAAAACTGTTTTTTTTTTTAGAAAAACAATAAAGTTCATAACCCTTCACTAGTCTAAAAGAAAAACTGAAAAGACCAGTTATCAACATCAGGAATAAAAGAATGCCTCACTACAGATTCTTCATAGACTCAAAAGCTAATAAGAGATTGTTATGAACAATTTTATGCCAATGAATTTGACAATTAGATGAACTGGACAAATTCTTTGGAAAATAGAAATTATCAAATTATAGGAAAGTATAGAAAACCTAAATAACACTATATCAACTAAAGAAATTAGATTTGTAATCATAAATCAGAAGGAACCTCAAGGTCCAGATGGTTTTACTGGTGAATCTGATCAAACTTAAACAAAAGGATGCTAATCCTACAAAAAAAACCTTTCAGAAAAGAGAGAGGGGGACACTTCTTCACTCATTTAAAGAGGCTGTAATTATTCTAATACTAAAACCAGACCAAGACATTATACTTCTAAACTTATTATGAGACAAATATAACCTTGATGTCAAAACTGATAAGAATATTATGAGAAAAAAAAGTTACAGACCCTCATGGACATAGATGCAAAAACCCTTAACTAATTTTTACCAAATTGATTATAGCAATATATAAGCAATGACCAAGTGGGATTTATTCCAGGAATGCACGCTTGTTCTAGTATTTGAAAATCAATATACCACATAGAACAACATAGGAAATGTTTATGGTTTCAACTGATATCAAAAAAACAACTCGCGAGATGCAACACCCCTTCACAAACTAGGAACAAAAAGCTTATCTCTGAAAAGCCTATAGCAAACATAATAGTTAATGTGAAAGACTGAATGCTTTTGTCCTAAGATAGGAAACAAAACAAGGATGTCTGCTCTCACTGCTTCTTTTCATCATTGTACTGGAAGCACTAATCAGTGCAAAAAAGGGGCAAAAATAAAAAATAAAATGCACATAGTTAGAAAAGTAACATTGTCATATACAAAGAAAATTTTGAGGACTCTACAAAGAAATTACTAGACTACAGTAAGTGAATTCAAGAAGGTCACATGATACAAGGTCAATACAGAAATTAATTATATTTTCACATACAGGCAACAAACAATTGGAAAATAAAAGTAAAAAAAATTCAATTCATGATTTAAAATATGGTATACTCAGGGATAAGTTTAACAAAAGATGTGTAAGACTTGTACACTGAAAACTAGAAAACATTGCAGAGATAAATTGAAGAAGTTTAAATACATGGAGAGATATACCATTTTGATGGGTTGGAAGACTCACTATTATTAAGATGTCAGTTATCTCCAAATTGTTCCTTAGTGTCTTCAGAAGAAAACATAAGAGGATAGCTTGACAACACTGAGAACATCTTGGTGAAACGGTACAAATGCTAATTTTATTAAACCTTGATACTCATATACCTTTTTACTGTTCTGGGTAACAAAATGGGAAGTATGTATGAGTCACTTGTGCTACAAACCAGACCATGATGGTGGTCTCAAGAAAAAGCATCTGTTCAATTATTTTAGTTGTGAACTGAAGTAATTACTTTTCTAGAAACACAGAACAGCAGTTTTACTTGAAAGAATGCTTGGCAAACTGCAGCTATTGAAACCTATTTGGCAGACTTTTTCTTGAAACCAACTTAAATCAGCATAACAGAGAAAAAAACTGACATTATTTGTTGCCAGTGATAAAATTATGATTGATATTTGTGATGGTATTAATGGATGTGATTTTTTAATATTATGTAATTAACTGTGTTAATATTTGGAACATCTGTATAATGTATAATAAATGTGTCAATATTTGGAACATCAGTGAACCAGTAGTTTTCAAATGACTAATGCATGGTATTTAAAAAAATAATGCCTGGATGAAAAGTTCCACTCAAGGTGCAATATAGACCAATGGATTTTAACAGAGTATGAAAAATTCATTGATATTGTTTCAGATCTGAAAATGCTCCTCCCTTTCCAATAATGTCTCTGTTTGAGGCAGGATATTCTTCATATACTTCAGTAAAAACAGATTCAGCTATCTTCATTAAGTCAGACATTAAAAAGATTTGCAAAAAATGTATAACAATGCTACTCTTCTCATTTTTTGTTTCAGAAAATATAATTATTTTAATAAAAATGCTACTTATGTTAGCATATAATGGATTGTTATTTTTAGATGAATTGATAAGCTTTTTTAAATTCTCATTTTTTATTTATTTATTTATTTATTTTTGAGAGAGAGAGCACACAAGTGGAGATGGGGGGGGAAGACTCCCACTGAGCAGGCAGCCTGACACAGGGCTCGATCCCAGGACCCTGAGATCATGACCTGAGCCAAAGGCCGACGCCTAACCGACTGAGCCACCTAGGTGCTCCTAAATTCTCAATTTTAATTTATAAAACAATAAATATCCATAGGTATAACCCACATTAAAAAGTTCTTTGGAGTCTTCAATAATTTTTTTAAATATTTTTTATTATATTATGTTAGTCACCATACAGTACATCCCTGGTTTTTGATGTAAAGTTCAATGATTCATTAGTTGCGTATAACACCCAGTGTACCATGCAATACATGCCCTCCCTACCGCCCATCACCAATAATTTTTAAGAATATAAAAGGGGTCCTGATACCAAATAACTTGAGAACTGCTGCAGTAGGACACTGACAAACTGTTGTCACTCAGCTGCCATGATAAATGAGATTTCAAAAGGCCATTCTACCATTTTATAATGGCATCTTCAGGATGATGGGGAATATGGTAAAAGCAATAAATCCCACCATTGCTCATAAATTTTTGCTATAAAATGAACTCTCTGGTTAGAAGCAAGACTGTGTAGACTATAATGACAGTCAATATGGCAATCCTGCAGCCCATGGATGATGGTTTTGGAATCCCACCATCTGGAGGACTTTCCTCTGAGCAGATACAACTTAACTCTTTGCAATATCTTGTCCATTTTTTTCATGTATTACAAACCTGATACTTTTATTGCTAAGGTCACTCTATTTTTCTTCATCTGTGTATAACCTCTACTTTAATTTACTTTTCCAGACATTTCTTTTGTTTTTCTTTTAAAGATTTATTTATTTATTTGACAGAGAGAGAGACAGCCAGCGAGAGAGGGAACACAAGCAGGGGGAGTAGGAGAGGAAGAAGCAGGCGCCTAGCAGAGGAGCCTGATGTGGGGCTCGATCCCAGAACGCCGGGATCACGCCCTGAGCCGAAGGCAGATGCTTAACGACTGCACCACCCAGACGCCCCTTTTCCAGACATTTCTTAAGAGTATTATAAAAGAAGGGGCACCTGGGTGGCTCAGTCGTTAAGCATCTGCCTTCGGCTCAGGGCGTGATCCCGGCGTTCTGGGATCGAGCCCCACATCAGGCTCCTCTGCTAGGCGCCTGCTTCTTCCTCTCCTACTCCCCCTGCTTGTGTTCCCTCTCTCGCTGGCTGTCTCTCTCTCTGTCAAATAAATAAATAAAATCTTTAAAAGAGTATTATAAAAGAAAAATGAATTCTCATCATATTGCAGTGACAATATGAAAAATCATATTGATCATCATAGACTGAAGCATAGTCATTTGGTTTTCAACTAATTTGGCAAACTTTACAGGAAAAAAAAAAAAGGAAAGATGGTGTTATGGGTGGAATTGTGGCTCTCAAAGAAGGTATGTTGAAGTCTTAACATCCTGTACCTCAGAATATGATCTTATTTGGAAATAAGATCTTTGCAGAGGTAATTGAGTTAAAATGAGGTCATTAGGGTGGCCCTAATCCAATATCCTTATAAAAAGAACTCTCTGTTTGGATGCAGAGCCAGACACATATAGAAGGAAGATGACATGAAGACACAGGGGGAATGTCATGTGAAGACAGAAAATTGGAGTGATGCAACTGGAGGATAGGATCTAAGGAATGCCTGAGGCCACCAAAGATGGGAGGAGATCTGGAACAGTTGTCTCTTAGAGCATTCAGAAGGAACCAACTTTGTGGACACCAGACTAACAACTTCAAGAACTGTGAGACGATGACTTTTTGTTTTTTTAAGTCACCCAGTTTGTGGTACTTTGTTATGGTAGCCCTAGAAAACTAATGCAGATGGCAAAATATTTACAGGAGTAACTGTCTTAATCAACCTTTTATCCCAAACCAAGCACTGAGTATTGAATATTCGATACATCAGGCCCACTGAATGTTGAATGAAGATCCTTGAAAGTGGAAATCTTCCTAAGACATCTGTCAGTCATCTTGTTTCTTATTCCCTATTCTAGGTCTAATACATTAGTTATTGAATGCTGGCTGAATAAAATAAATACCTATAATTGGAATGAAAAGCAAGTATAAAATATGAATTTCAAATATATTTTACCATATTGTTATATAATACTATTTTACAATATTTATTTTCTTTAAATATGGGAAATATAACAACTATTTCTCTGGGAGTAGTTCTTTCCTCCCTTCCTTCCTCCCTTCCTTCCTTCGTTCCTTCCTTCCTTTCTCCCTCCCTCCCTCCACTCTCTAGAGCCCCCTTCCTTCCATCCTTCTACCCTTTCTTTCCTTCCTCCCTCCCTTCCTTCCTTCCTTCCTTCCTTCCTTCCTTCCTTCCTTCCTTCCTTCCCTTTCTTGTTTTCAACTACCTCCAAATTTTATTATGATATCACCAAAATAACAATGAGGTATTTTTAAAATAAAAAGATTACCCAGAATTCTATCTAAGCAATAGGTATTTTGGGGTGATCAGGGTCTTGGAAATGAAAATGTGGTATAAGGATATCAGGTATCAGGATAAACACAGGTATTGAGATCCAAATACCTGTCCCAGTTTTGCTCTGTAGGAATAAGCTATTAAATAACCCCTCTGAGCCTCAGTTTTCTCATCTGTAAAATTTTAGCTGTTTAAAATAGAACTGTTGTGACAATGAAAGCAAAAATAGAATTATGTTCTATTAATTTTACAAATAAGAATATTGGATCACACAGGTTCAATAACTTGCACAAAGTCACCATCTAGTTAACTCAATGAATCCAAGGCCCAAATTCTATTAGAACCGAAACCCTCTAATTTCACTTCTCAATGGTATATTTTAGATTTTAGGTGATTATGTACCAAAATTTGTATCCGGGGTGACCCAACCTGCATAGTCTGCCTATGTCTAGCTGTCCCAGAAAAGCAGTCACAGAACTGCATAGGGGCTGGGAGTTTATGGTAAAGCACAGCCAAAAGCTGGCTTCCAGGTTAGCTGCCTTCAGCAGGTGTCTCTGCCGCTATGCTAATTAACAGGTCTGCTCAATGCTGCCAACTCTTTCTTTTGACCCCTGAGAGGCAGTGCCACTTCTCCCAAATGCACTCTAAGAAAGGGAACTGTTTCTCTTGCTGTGACCCAGGAGATCCTCAGATCATGCAGTCTGCTCCTGGGCCTCTGCCCTCCTTCCTCACAGGAGCACCCCTAAGCCCGCCAGGCATGACCCTGGTGATGGCATGGATTTCTAAAACTTCAGACTCTGAGCTCTGCTGATTGTTAAAATTTGTGATAAACAGCTCCCCTCTTTTTCCCAGTCAATGGTTTTGGGGAAGAGTTTTTCTTGTGCAATCCCCTGCATACAGCTTTCTTTCTTTATCTCTCTCTCTCTCCTCTTTCTGTGATCAGGGTTCCCTCCCCTCTGCAATAGAACATAATTCTCTCCCAAATCAACTCTCTATAGCTCCCACCTTCCACGATGTGGCTATTTTCCACCCTCTAGATGTTCAGGTTGTTCTCTCAGTCCTCAGATGGATTTCTTGGGTGTTCAGAATGATTTGATATTTATCTAGCTATGTTCAAGGGATGAGGCAAACATAGGGTCCCAATATTACTCCACCATCTTAACTTCCCTCCTGGTTTCACCATTTATATATGCATCTCTAACTAATATAGTGCTGTTTGCCTTTACTTGACCTTTATGTGAACAAAATAATTTATTACATATCATTTTGTTCACTATTATATTTGAAATTCATTCACGCTATTTCATATGACTATAGTTTGTTCATTTTCATTGATTATATTCACTTCCCAGTATGTATATAGCATATTTTATCTTTCTATTTCTATTGTAGATGGCCATGTGAGTTATTTCCTGATTTTGGTTATTACAGTGCTACCATGAATATTCTTGTACATTTATTTTGGTGCAGTGAGTATGGATTTTTCTAGGATAAATACCTAGTATAGAATTCTGGACTGAAGTAACTTTACCACATAATGGGTAGCTAAAACTTTTTCCAAAATGAGAGTCCTCATTGTTCCACATTATTGCCAAAGCTTCATTTTATTGGGCTTCTTAATTTTTGCCGTTCTGATACCTGTTTATCATGGCACTTTTCATTGTGGTTTTAATTTGTATGATTACTATTAAGGCTGAGGAACTTAGAGATTTGGATTTCCTCTTCTGTCAAGTTCCTGTTCTATTCTTTTGCTCATTTTCCGGTCAGAATATTTTTTTCTTTTTATAATGTAGGATACTAGGATTTTGCTGTTCATGTGTATGGCAAATATTTTTCCTACTTTGTGGCTTGTCTTTTCATTCTTATGAGATTTTTGATAAAGTTTATAATTTTAATAAAATTGTGTATATATATTACATATATACATATAATTGTATTTATCAATTTTTTGTAGTTACTGCTTTTCATATCTTGTTTTAAAATATCCTTCTTTACCATCAATACATTGTCCTATATGATTTTATAAAAGATTTATAGTTTCCTCTTTCATACTTAGTACTTCAGTCTAATGGGAATCGACATTTGCATATGGTGGATGAGGATAAAATTTCATTAATTTTCTACAGGGATAGCTAATCATCAGTCTGCACTGACTGAAAAGTCCACCCTGAACAAATTGATATGTCTTGCCATCTCAGTATTTGGGGCCCATTTCTGAGTTCACTTTCCTTTTCCTTTGCTGTATTTGTCTGTCTCTGTGCTAGTAATAGAAAATCTTAATTAAATAGTTTTATAATAAATCTTGATATCTAGTAGAACAAGATCATCTACCTTGTTCTTCTTAGCTTCAAGAGTAGCTTGGCATTTTTTGGATGGCTTTACTTCTTGACAAATTTTAGAATTGACTTTTTAAATTTATAAAAAGGGTACCTTGTCTGGAATACTATTCCAGATTTTTGACTGACATTATTCTGAATATATAAATCAATTTGGAACAATTGACATCTTAAAATACCAAGTCTACCAATTCATAAGCATAGTGTATTAGTCTCCATTTATTTAGGTCATCTTTAACATTTCTCAGTAAGCTGCTGTTACATATTTATGTTTATTAAGTAGATCCAAAGGGTACCTTGTTGATCTTTTAATTTTGCTTCTAGAATGATTCATATCTATCCCCTACTCCACATACTGGCATACCATATGTATTTGGATCAAATTCACATACTATATTTTTATATTTTTATTTTTCAAAATTGTTAGTTCACATATAGTGTATTAGTTTTAGTGGTAGAATTTAGTCATTCATCATTTGCATATAATACCCAGAGCTCATTACATCAAGTGCCCTCCTTAATGTCCATCACCCAATTACCCCATCCCCCCACGCACCTCCCATGCAGCAACCTTCAGTTTGTTCCCTATATTTAATAGTCTCTTATGGTTTGCCTCCGTCTCTGTCTTTATCTTATTTTTCTTTCCCTTCCCCTACGTTCATCTGGTTTCTTTCTTAAATTCTACATAAGAGTGAAATCATATGGTATTTGTCTTTCTCTGACTGGCTTATTTCGCTTAGCATAATACACTCTAATTCCAGCCACATCATTGCAATTGACAAGACTTCATTCTTTCTGATGGCTGAGTAATATTCCATTATATACACATACCACATCTTCTTTATTTATTCATCAGTTGATGGACATTTGGGCTCTTTCCATGTTGTGGCTATTGTGGATAGTGCTGCTATAAGCAATTGCACTGCTAGGTATTTATCCAAAGGATACAAAAATAGTGATTCACAGGAGCACATGCACATACTATATTTTTAGATCTAAGCCCCCAGGCAGGAGAGTTTAGGGAAAATAAAATAGCCACAATGTACTGATTTTCAATCTTACAATCTATTAATTTTTCTTTTTCACTTTTCCTTGTTGTATTGGTGATACTTTTCCAGAAAACAGAATGAATAGAATAGAATAAAATGAATAGACTAGAAGAGAATAGAATAGAATTAGAGATTTATCATGACAGAATATCTGGCATGGTTATGGAGGCTGAAAAAAATCCCGCGATCTGTTGTCTGCAAGCTGGAGGCCCAGAAAAGCCAGTGATGTAATCTCAGTCCAAACCCAGAAGCCAAAGAACCAGGGGAGCCAGTGGTGTAAGCTCCAATCTGAGCCTGAGGGCCCAAGAACAGGAGCATCAATGTCTGAGGGCAGAAGATGGATGTTCCATTTCAAGCAGAGAATGCAAATTCACCCTGCCAAAGCATTTCTGTTGTATTTGGGCCCTCAACAGACCGGATGATACCCACCCACGTTGGTGAGGGCAATCTTCTTTACTCACGTCATTGATTCAAATTCTTCTGGAAATACCCTCAAAGACACATCCAGAAATAATCAATTTGGCCAGAGACCCTGCTCTGCTCCAAATACGCTTCACCTGCTATTCTCTCAGATGAAGCTCTCTCAGATTATTTTGCAAAGGGCTGCTAGATAGGAGCCTATACATCAAACTCTTTCCCCCTAGCTTCCATTTTTGTGATAGTTTATTTGCTTTGAAGTCCAAATACTTGAATTTAATTGAAATGCAATTTCTCCAAGTGCTCTAGGCCTATAAAATTTTTTTCTTCTTTAGAGATCATTTTGTTCTATTTCCAGAGCAGCTTCATACAGCTTTTACTCTACTAAGGCACACTTCCGTTTCTTCAGCATCCTCTGCAGAGCTGCCTTCACCTCCTGGTTCTTGAGGCTGTAGATGAGAGGGTTCAGCAAGGATGTGATCACGCTGTACTGAATGGAGACCACTCGCTCCAACACTGAACCTGAGGCGGGGCTGATGTACCTGAATAGAGCTGTCCCATAGAACAAGAGCACCACAGTGAGGTGGGAGGAGCAGGTAGAGAAGGCTTTGGCTTGGGCCTTAGAGGAGTGGATGTTCAGAATGGCAGAAATGATTCTGGAGTAAGAGAATAGGATCAGAGGAAGTGTCAGCAGCCCTAGAAATGCACATGACACTGCTAGAAGAATCTCGTTGACAATGGGATCAGTACAGGACAAAGGAAAGAGTGGAGGTAGCTCACAGCTGAAATGGGGGATGATGTTGTACTCACAGAAATGTAACTTGTGGATGAAGAGACTATTCATCAAGGAAATCAGAAATCCCATTGTCCAAGCTATGCTCACAATCACAATACAGAGAGGTCTGTTTATGACCATGGTATAGACCAGAGGGTGGCAGATGGCAGCATAGCGGTCATAGGCCATGGCAGAGAGCAGACAAGCTTCTGTTCCCCCAGAGAGAGTGAAAAAGAAACTCTGAGTGATGCATCCCCACACTGAGATGCTTTTCTTCTGAGATAAGAAGTTCTGTAGCATTTTGGGCACAGTGACTGAGGAGAAACTGAGATCCAGGAAGGATAGGTGTCCGAGGAAGAAGTACATGGGTGTATGGAGGCGAGAATCAACCCTGATCACCAGGATCATCACCAGATTCCCCATCAAAGTCAGAAGGTAAATCCCCAGGAACAGCACAAAGAGCATGGTCTGGATCTGGGGGTCACTAGACAACCCCAGAAGGACAAACTCAGTAATTATACTGACATTTTTCATGGTTGCTTAGAGATTCAGTCCCTCAAAAGAAATGAATGATTTTTCCACTTGATAAGACATTGATCTGAGTCTTTCTCAGTGAACATGAGTTTTCTACTCACAGACAGTATACCTCCATACCTATAGACCAAAAGAGGAAACTCAGGATAGGGAAGTCTTCTCAGATACAATCTCCTCACTTGCTCTTCTTTTCTAACTAGTAGCACTATCTTGTCATGGTCTCTATACCTTCACCCTACTTGATCACTCTTTTTTTTAATTTTTAAAAAGATTTTATTTATTTCTCTTGACACACAGAGAGAGAGAGAGAGAGAGAGAGAGAGAGCGTAAGCAGGAGGAGGGGCAGAGGGAGAGGGAGAAGCAGGCTCCCTGCTGAGAAAGGAGCCCCATGTGGGGCTTGATCCCAGGACTCCAGGCCCATGACCTAAGGCAAAGACAGATGTTCAACTGACTGAGCCACTCAGGCACCCCTGCATCACTCTTTTAATAAAAATACCATGCACATGCAAGTCAGGTATGCCCTGGAGTCAAAAGAAGGGAGAAGAGCCTTGGTGGTTAAGCTTAGAAAACCCTTTATGATTAAAGGCTAGGACGCCAATGGGCAAGTGATTCCTTCTCAGAATAGTAAGGTCACAGACTCACTGTAAGGGAGAGTGGTGTCATAGTGGACTTTAAAGCCTTTATTTTACACATGAAGAGAATGCATTGCTTAAGGTCACATAGCAAAATGATGTTGAGGTTGGTACTAGACCAGATGTTCCAACTAGTTTGGTATGCTCCCAGTGCACCACACTCAGTAGTTTTGAATTGATTGTTACAAGCTGTGTTTTGTGTGGTTTTGGGTCATAAGCAACTTTGCTAGTAGGGAGTTTACCTATTTCAGTATTCCTTGTCTCTGATACTTAAGACAGTGGTGTCTACAGTTGTGTGTCAGCTGCTGTTGAAGTGGAAAAAGAACTAGACTTAGAGTGGTAACCTTAGTTTGAGTCTTAGCTCTAACATTCTAATAGTATCATCTGGTTAAAAGTTACTCAGTTTTTAAAGCCTTACTGTATTCACCTGTGAAATTGAGCAAACGAAACAAATACTTTTGTAAACCATGTATCTCATAACACGTTGTGCAAAAGTCAAATTTTTGTATGTATGAACAAAGATTGATATCGAACACTGAAAAATAAAAAAGATGTCTCTATTGGGTAGTAGGCTTATGGGCCCTTTTTCTTTTAAATAGTTTCTCTAATGTTGTAAACTTGTTTTCCCATTGAATACTTCTCTTTTTTATAAAGAAATGACTTGGAGACTTTCAGGAAACTCTCAGCCTAGTTTTGTTTTCTCTAGAGAAGATGGCTAAGAGAAAACTGGACTGAAGTGAGAGAAAAGCCCCAGGGCAAAGGAAGCTGAACTCCTAAAGAGCAAATTGTTTTGTGGTCTCTTCCCCATCACCAGTGGGCACCTCAGTAGTTTGGTTCTGCTTGGGTACATGGGAGTGAAACTGATGCCCCCTTGAAATCCCTCATATCTGGGATCCCAGAACACTACCAGGGCTATGTTTTCAAAGTGTGTTGAATGGAATCCTATATATTCTGTTGTAGTGCCTTAGAGGCCACTCTCAGTGTTGAGGGGGTGAGGAATTAGAGGCATCTTTGGGCCCTCACATCCATCTCAATTGCCTTATCTCTTCTTTCATTTATTTATCATACTCGATTTGGTGGCAGGATTTCATTGAAGCAAAGGGTTTCATTACTAAGAACTTTCTAAAACACAGTGAACTAGGGATTCCATTGCCAGAAGCACTAAGAATGTCTCTCTCTCTCTCTTTTCTTCACCCTTTTCATTTTCAATCCCCCAGGGAAATCTCCTTCCTAGTCTTCATCTGGCTTTGTAGCCAGTAACACATTCCCATTTAAAATAAAAGCCTAACTTTTTGTGCATGTGTCCAGAACCTGATACATAAAGAAACAGAACAGGAAGACCCTACATGGAGAAAAGGCAGAAGACTTAATCTTCCAGTTCAGCTATTATCTGATGAGAAGTAGCTATGTCTGACTTTGAGAAAGATATTACCCTAATCTAGGTCCCATGTAAACTAGAGGCACTTGGGTCAGAGGTCCCTCTACTAGATCTTCCCCAGTTACATATATCAATGTGCCTCTAAGGCTTTCACTAACCTTACTGAGCAGGACTGCTCTTGGTCTGATGTAACGTCTGATTTTCCAGCCAGGCTGCCTGACACAGGACACTGTTGCTGGAAGGAGATGTGGTTCCAACAGCCTGAGATGAGATACCTCAAGCCAGGTCCCATGAAAAGTGGACTTTGTTTTCCAACCAATAATATGAGCAGAGATAGATACAGACAGGCAATGGGTAAAATCCAAAGTATTCTGGTGTGGGTCTTTCTGGAGGTGGCTCTCTTAAGACTTGGGTTTTTCTCTTTTTTCCCTGAGTACTGAGGAAAGCTCCTGGACAGTTTGTGTGACTTGTATTTCTTCTTTCATTAAATCTCTGAGATCTTGTGCCAGGTGGACCCTGGGGAGGTGGTGAGAAGAGCCTCTGGAGAGTCAGGAATTATTCACTGCCCACGGGAAAGGCAGCATTAACCAGAGCCAAAGGGGCCACTGGTCCTCGGACAAAGTGGCTACTAATATGGCTATTGTCAAAAGAGGTCTGGCTGAGAGTATAGAAGTGCAGAAAGCTTCTGGCCACAAATTGCTATGCTAACTAAGAAGGAGGGAATCAGGAGGTTCTGTAAAGGATTGTCTTGTCTCTGACAGCTCTTGGATTTTGAATGTGAATATGTACACACACACACACACACACACACACACACACACACATAACCAGGTCTACACAATTTAAAAGTTCATTACTCTTATGAAGACACTTAATCCTTTCTTAACCCTTGCTTCTTCAGCTTTCACCTCAGGCTCTTGCCTCCTACTTCACTGAGAAAATGTTCCTTTCTCTAATTTTATTGTATGCTCTCTATTGGGCTTTAGAACTATTATTGCTCAAGTTTTTCCCTTTGAAAACATAGTGGGCAGAATTAGTATCCTTTCCTCCTCCAGAGGGAGTCGGTTTCCTTAGGGCCAGCACTGTAGCAGGAAAGGACCTACTCTGCTAAGGAAACAGGTGGTGAGGGGGGCGGAGTTAAGATGGCGGAGGAGTAGGGGTTCCCTTTTGCAGCTGGTCCCCTGAGCCGAGCTGGATATGTACCAGACCATCCTGAAAACCCACGGAATCAGCCTGAGATGTAGGAAGATACTTCTGGATCTCCACAAATGAACATCTCCAGCGCTGAGTATTGAGGTACGAAGTGGGAAGCCGTGAATCCCCGCACAGATATTGGAAGTTAACAGAAGGGGGAGGGAGCCTCTGCGCTCGGGTGCCGGGAAGTGGTAGCCACCTGCACTGGAGAGCAGCGGGACTCGAGGACCGGCACCGATGAGAGAGCAGACTGAGACCATGAGCCTGGGAAAGCGCGTGCAAACAGACCGAAAAACCAGAGCTCCGGAGCGCTGACTGGAACCGGACTAAAACCGGGAGCTCGGGAGCGTGCGCACGTCCAAACTGAAAACCGGAGCTCCAGAGTGCGTGCAAACCACACTGAAACAGAGAGGTCAGGAGTGCGTGCGGGGGCGGCTGACAGTGTTAGAGACACAAAGGACAGAGATGTGCCGGCCCTGGAAGTGAGGGCTGGGACACCAGCTGTGGGGTGCACAACCCGGGACGCTGCAGGGTTTTTAGTAACACCAACAGAAACAGAGTTAAAGAGGCCAGGAGAGCTCAGTGGAGAGCAGGCTGCGATCTCTCTGTTCTGAGACAGAGGCTAGGATTCGGCTACTGATGTTCTGACTCTCAGAAGAGCCACAGAAAACCTCCAGGGAAAGCCGCCAGAGAACAAAAGCCCGGAAATACCAGCTCACAGTGTGCCCATCCCCATCCCCCCTCGCAGGGAACACGGAGACTTTACCCAAACAGGGTTGCCTGAATATCAGCATGGCAGGCCCCTCCCCCAGAAGGCAGGCTGAAAAATCAAGAAGCCCACATCCCTAAGGTCCCTATGAAACAAGAGCACACTGCCTGGGTCCTGGTCAATAATTTGGGCTCTGGGCAACCCCGCAACCTCTCCTCATCAGAATGACGAGAAGGAGAAATCCCCCTCTACCAAAGAAAAGACAATGAGTCTGTGGCCTCTGTCACAGAACTGATGGATATGGATATAACCAAATTATCAGAAATGGAGTTCAGAGTAACAATGGTCAAGATGATGTGTAGACTTGAAAAAAATATTAACGAAAATATTAATGAGAATATAGAATCTCTAAGGGCGGAAATGAGAGTGAATCTGGCAGAAATTAAAAATGTTATGAATCAAATGCGGTCAAAACTAGATGCTCTGACGGCCAGGGTAAATGAGGCAGAAGAACAAATCAGCAAATTGGAGGATGGGATGGTAGAAGAGAAAGTTAAAACAGAAAACTTGGCTCAAAAAAACCCAATCTCAAGAATGTAGGTTACGGGAGATTACTGACTCAATGAAACGTTCCAATGTCAGAATCATCGGCATCCCCGAGGGGGTGGAGAAAGAGAGAGGTCTAGAAGAGATATTTGAACAAATTGTAGCTGAAAACTTCCCTAATCTAGCAAAGGAAACAAGCATTCGTGTCCAAGAGGCAGAGAGGACCCCTTCCAAATTCAACCATGACAAACCTACGCCACGTCACATCATAGTGCAATTCGCAAATATTAGATCCAATGATACATTATTGAAAGTGGCCAGGGCGAAAAAATTTCTCATGTACAAAGGCAAAAATATCAGGATTACGTCAGACCTGTCTACACAGACCTGGAATGAGAGACAGGGTTGGGAGGGCATTTTTAAAGCTCTTTCCGAGAAAAACATGCAGCCAAGGATCCTTTATCCAGCAAAGCTGTCATTCAGAATTGATGGAGAGACAAGGACCTTCCAGAATCACCAGACACTGACCAATTTCGTAACCATGAAACCAGCCCTACAGGAGATATTAAGGGGGGGGTTCTATAAAAGTAAAAAGGCCCCAAGAGTGATACAGAACAGAAAGTCACAATCTATAGAAACAAAGACTTTACAGGCAATGTGACATCATTAAAATCATATCTCTCAATAATCACTCTCAATGTGAATGGCCTAAACGCTCCCATAAAACATCACAGGGTTGCAGATTGGATAAAAAGACATGATCCATCCATTTGCTGTCTACAAGAGACTCATCTTGAACCTAAAGATACATCCAGACTGAAAGTGAAGGGATTGAAAACCATTTTTCATGCCAATGAACCTCAAAAGAAAGCTGAGGTAGAAATTCTCATATCAGACAGATTGGATTTTAAACTAAAGACTGTTAGAGATACAGAAGGACACTATATTATTCTTAAAGGATGTATCCAACAAGTGGATATGACAATTATAAATATCTACGCCCCCAACAGGGGAGCAGCAAAATACACAAGCCAACTTGTAATGAGAAGAAGGAGACATATAGATAAAAATACGTTAATAGTAGGGGACTTCAACACTCCACTATCAGCAATAGACAGATCACCTAAGCAGAAAATCAACAAAGAAACAAGTGCTTTGAATGCCATACTAGACCAGATGGACCTCATAAATATATATAGAACACTACAGCCCAGAACAACAGAATACTCATTCTTTTTGAATGCACATGGAACATTCTCCAGACTAGATCATGTTCTGGGTCACAAAACAGGTCTCAACTGATACCAAAAGACTGAAATTACTCCCTGCATATTCTCAGACCACCATGCTTTAAAACTGGAACTCAATCACAAGGAAAAATTTGGAAGAAACTCAAACACTTGGAGACTAAGAACCATCCTGCTCAAGAATGATTCGATAAACCAGGAAATCAAAAATGAATTTAAACAATTTATGGAGACCAATGAGAATGAAAACACAATGGTCCAAAACCTATGGGACACTGCAAAGGCAATCCTAAGGGGAAAATACATAGCCATCCAAGCCTCACTCAAAAGAATAGACAAATCTAAAGTGCAGTTTTTATATTCTCACCTCAAGACGCTGGAGCTGGAACAGAAAAACCAGCCTAACCCACACACGAGAAAGCAGTTGATCAGGATTAGAGCAGAGATCAATGCATTAGAAACCAGGAGCACAGTAGAGCAGATCAACAGAACTAGAAGCTGGTTTTCTGAAAGAATAAATAAAACTGACAAACCGCTGTCAAGACTTATTCAAAAGAATAGAGAAAGGACCCAAAGTAATAAAATTATGAATGAAAAGGGAGAGGTCACAACCAACACCAATGAAATAGGAAGGATCATTAGAAACTTTTATCAACAGCTTTATGCCAATAAATTAAACAACCTGGAAGAAATGGATGCCTTTCTGGAGACCTATAAACTACCAAGACTGAAACAGGCAGAAATTGATTGTTTAAACAGACTGATTAATTATGAAGAGATTGAAGCAGTGATCAAAAACCTCCCCCAAAACAAGAGTCCAGGGCCTGACGGATTCCCTGGGGAATTCTACCAAACATCAAAGAAGAAACAATACTTATTCTCCTGAAGCTGTTTCAAAAAATAGAAACAGAAGGAAAACTATCAAACTCATTCTATGAGGCCAGAATTACCTTGATCCCCAAAGCAGGCAAGGACCCCATCAAAAAGGAGAATTACAGACCGATATCCCTGATGAATATGGATGCCAAAATTCTCAACAAGATCCTAGCTAATAGGATCCAACAGTACATTAAAAGGATTATCCATCATGACCAAGTGGGATTCATCCCTGGGATGCAAGGGTGGGTCAACATTCGCAAATCAATCAGTGTGATAGATCATATCAACAAGAAAAGAGTCAAGAACCATATGATCCTCTCAATAGATGCAGAAAAAGCAAAATACAGCATCCTTTCCTGATTAAAACACTTCAGAGTGAAGGGATAAAGGTACATTCCTCAATCTCATAAAAAACCATCTATGAAAAGCCTACAACAAATATCATTCTCAATGGGGATAAGCTGGAAGCCTTTCCCTTAAGATCAGGAACACGACAAGGATGCCCACTCTCGCCATTATTATTCAACATAGTACTAGAAGTCCTTGCAACAGCAATCAGATAACAAAAAGGGATAAAAGGTATCCAAATCGGCAAAGAAGAAGTCAAAATGTCTCTCTTCACAGATGACATGATACTCTATATGGAAAACCCAAAAGAATCCACCCCCAAACTACTAGAAGTTATAGAGCAATTCAGTAATGTGGCAGGACACAAAATCAATGGCTCAGAAATCAGTTGCATTTCTATACACAAACAATGAGACTGAAGAAAGAGAAATTAGGGAATCCATCCCATTTACAATAGCACCAAAAATCATACGATATCTTGGAATTAACCAGAGACGTAAAGGATCTATATTCTAGAAACTACAAATCACTGTTGAAAGACATTGAAGAAGACACAAAAAGATGGGAAAATATTCCATGCTCATGGATCGAAAGAATTAACATAGCTAAAATGTCCATGCTACCCAGAGCAAACTACACTTTCAATGCTATCCTGATCAAAATACCAATGACATTTTTCAAAAAACTGGAACAAACAGCCCTTAAATTTGTGTGGAACCAGAAAAGGCCCCGAATCGCCAAGGAATTGTTGAAAAGGAAAAACAAAGCTGGGGGCATCACAATGCCAGATTTCAAGGTGTACTACAAAGCTGTGATCACAAAGACAGCATGGTACTGGCACAAAAACAGACACACAGACCAATGGAACAGAATAGAGAACCCAGAAATGGACCCTCAGCTCTTTGGGCAACTAATCTTTGATAAAGCAGTAAAAAAACATCCAGTGGAAAAAAGACAGTCTCTTCAATAAATGGTGCTGGGAATATTGCACAGTTACATGCAAAAGAATGAAACTTGACCACTCTCTCACACCATACACAAAGATAAACTCTAAATGGATGAAAGACCTTGATGTGATACAGGAATCCATCAAAATCCTAGAGGAGAGCATAGGCAGCAACCTCTACGACATTGGCCACAGCAACCTTTTTCATGACACATCTCCAAAGGCAAGAGAAACAAAAGGTAAAATGACATGTGGGACTTCATCAAGATAAAAAGCTTCTGCACAGCCAAGGAAACAGTCAAAAAAACTAAGAGGCAGCCCATGGAATGGGAGAATATATTTGCAAATGATACTACAGATAAAAGACTGGTATCCAAGATCTACAATGAACTTCTCAAACACAATACACGAGAAACAAATAAACCATAAAATGGGCAGAAGATATGAACACTTTTCCAATGAAGACATACAAATGGTTAACAGACACATGAAAAAATGTTCAAAATCATTAGCCATCAGGGAAGTTCAAATCAAAACCACACTAAGATACCACCTTACGCCAGTTAGAATGGCAAAAGTTGACAAGGCAAGAAACAACAATTGTTGGAGAGGATGTGGAGAAAGGGGATCCCTCCTACATTGTTGGTGGGAATGCAAGTTGGTACAGCCACTCTGGAAAACAGTGTGTAGGTCTCTTAAAAAGTTAAAAATTGAGCTACCCTATGATCCAGCAATTGTACTACTGGGTATTTACCCCAAAGATACAGACGTAGTGAAGAGAAGGGCCATATGCACCCCAATGTTCATAGCAGCATTGTCCACAATAGCTAAATCGTGGAAGGAGCTGAGATGCCCTTCAACAGATGACTGGATTAAGAAGATGTGGTCCATATATACAATGGAATATTACTCAGCTATCAAAAAGAACGATTTCTCAACATTTGCTGCAACATGGACGGCACTGGAGGAGATAATGCTAAGTGAAATAAGTCAAGCAGAGAAAGACAATTATCATATGGTTTCTCTCATCTATGGAACAAAAAAAGTATGAAGATCGGTAGGAGAAGAAATGATAAAGAAAGGGGGGGTAATCAGAAGGGGGAATATAGCATGAGAGACTATGGACTCTGGAAACAAACTGAGGGCTTCAGAGGGGAGGTGGGTGGGGGAATGGGATAGGCTGGTGATGGGTAGTAAGGAGGGCACGTATTGCATGGTGCACTGGGTGTTATATGCAAGTAATGAATCATGGAACTTTACATCAAAAACCAGGGATGTACTGTATGGTGACTAACATAATATAGTAAAAAAATATTATTATAAAAAAAAGAAGTGCTAGAGTACTCCAGAGCTTATTCCCAGGACCTCCTCTTCACTTTATTTTGCTTAGATTTTCTACGCCAATCATATAGTAATTTCCTCAAGCATCATTCGCATTGTGGTGTGTGATAGAATTTTATTCCTTTTTTAAAGCTGAATACTATTCCTATTAGAGATATTTAGACTTACACTCTTATAAAAGCCATAGGTCAGAGAATCTCCTTATCACAAAACTTTGTACTACTTCATTTTTCCTTGACACTTTTAGGTCAAAGTTGTTGACATTTCAAGGACAGTTTTATTTCCATCGAAGCACCATTTCCTGCTTATCTTGACTTGGCTTCAAATGTCCTTAATTCACTGAGTATGGTTGCTCTATTCTCTGACTGAACATTCCACAGTTTCCTTATTCCTGATGATCAGTTTGCTCTTTTACCATCCTTTGCAGTAATGCATTTCCTCCAAGTTCCTCAGGCTACTGGGGAGAATGTTCAGCTTGACTTTCTGCTCAAAGAACAAGGACAACCTGGTGAGGTGATTGTAGTAGCAAGAAGCCTCATTGAGATGTTACCATTATGCTTACTCAGAACCAACTTCCTTCTTCTCTTTAGGTGTTCAAGAGCCATATTCCAAGCAAAGATATCCTGAAGGTTTAGCTTGGGTCTCGTGTATTTATCTTTGGCAGTTACTCTGTCAGGACAATGGGATAAATGACTGTCCCACCTTGATTTCCTGACTGACAGTCCCAGTTGTCCAAGTGGACTAGATGAGTGACACCTCTTCAAAGAAAGAATGGATTGCTGTAGATGAGGAAACTAGAAAGCATGCTGTTTAGACTAAATAAAACAATATCCAGTTCACAGTGAACAGTAAATAAACATACTTTTTAAATAACCTCACAACAGGGATCATTTGACCATCTTGTTTCTTCTGAGAAAACTAAGTCTGTGTCATCACCAGAAAATAGTTCCTTAACCCATTGTAGTCCACATGGAGATGATGTTATTTTTAAAAATCTGGGTACTAGCAAACATTTCTATAAGTGCTCTAATCTCCCATCTGAGAAAACCCCTGGAAAAGTAGCTTCAGAGAGAATCAAATCAAGAAATCCTTCATCCTAGGCAAAGGGTCCACATGACCCAGCAGTGAATAGAGAGGTAGGTTATACAGATGTTTTTAAGGACAGCACAAATAAAACCTCTTTCCAATATTCAAATATGGCTGCACTCACACACCTGGGTATAAAGATTTCTGACCTTGGAACTGAGGTTCCAAATTGAAAAATATATATTATTGCTAGATTATTTCCTCACAGTCTGTGCTAAGCGTTAATGTCACTAGCCAGAGGCTTGACATCTACAGATGGAACAGCATGTTTTTGTTTAAGGGCTATTAAGAGGATCATGATAGAGCTCCTTAAAATAAAATATTCACCTCCTTTTTCCTGCAGCTAATGCTGGAAATTTCTTCACTGAGATTTTATTTATTCAGCCTGTGCATGCAAAGTTAAAATGCAAGGAGCTCTGGGAAGCAAGGAATATAATAACAACTGTCATTTCATATCAACAAACCATAGACTGGGTTTGTTGGAACCTGTCTAAAAGAAGTGCTACTTGAGAACAGCTCCTTACACAGTGAGACATACAAGAAGTACTTGGCATAGAGACTTGAAGAACCTCAATGATCTGGAAAAGAACAGAGTTTCACTGTTTTTGGAAGACACATGAGGTTAAGTTGATCAGAATGAGCAATTCAGGGCTCTGTACTAGCATGAAATCCCTGAGTTTCTGGGAATGTATTGGTTCAGGAAAAAGGGGCAAGAATCAAAAACAAAGGTTTTAGAGACAAGTTCACCTGGTTTAGAATTTTGTCCAGCAAGTGCCTGAATCTTGCATCCTTTACATTTTCTGTAACCCACGGTCCTGACAGGTGGACAGAATTGGAGAGTACTGTAAGAGCAGAAAAATTAATGATCTGGAAATCATAGGAATGGGGTGTTTGTTGAGATGACCTATTGAGACACAGGGAACTCAAAATATCTTCTTGATGTCCTTTTGATGTAGGAAAAGATGTAAGTGTTTGAAGCCAATGGCCAAGAAAGAATTCTTGAGATGTCTTTGGTGCAAAAAGGTGGTTTTATTAAAGCACAGGGACAGCACCCGTGGGCAAAAATAGCTGCACTGGGGTCATGAGGAGTGGACCATTATATACTTTCAAGTTGGGAGGGGGTTAGGGATAACCTAAATTGCCAAGGAATTTTGGAAGCAAGGTTTCCAGGACCTTGAGGGAGCTAGCTATTGTGGGGAAAAGTCACTTATTACTGTCTAATAAAACCTAAGTCATGAGACCCTTCAGATGTATATGGGTGGGTCATATGCTTGGGGGATGATTGCCAATATGTATCTTGGGGGGCAGAGATAAAAGAAGTTTCCAAAGGAATTTTTATGTTACAGTAGACTTACAGGATCCTGGAGGCTGGACTAAGATTGCTTTTTGCCCTTAGCAAAGTATTAACATCAAGGCAGCTGAGTCCCCAGAGAAATGTCACACTGCCTGTTGCAAGGACTTGTCAATGGTCTGTTGGCAGTAGGGAAATTTAATAATTTTTCTTCTACCTTTGTTTCCCACATCATTTAATTCTATCCTTTCCAGACTAGGGCAATGCTACAATGTTACTATCTGTTTCCTTGAAGTTTCACGCCCAAAGAAATGCAAACTCCACTCTAGAGCCTAAAGAAGGTAACAGGATATATGAAAATTAAGATAGTCTTGTAGACATATCTGGGACCGAGTCATTGAGTCCTAGGTCTGTTTCTCACTAGATGTATGATCTTTGGAAGTTTTTAAGCCTTCCTTATCTCAATTTCCTGATCCACAAAATGGCATCTAATAATACCTCTCTGGCATCGTTTTAAGAAGTTATTTAAGTAATTTATGTGCTGTGCTAAGCACACATTGGTTGTGATTAAACTTCTGTGTTATTCATTGCCTAATTTTAATCCCTTAATGTTCCCAAGGAAGAGAAAAGTCCACTCTGAGGGCAGATTAGAACATATTAGAGAAGTAAAAACCAGATCAAGGAAGGAGAGATAGAGATGGATAGGGGGAGAATGATCTCACTTTGAGAATAGAGTTTCAGGAGCGCTCAAACACAAGGAAAGTACAGAGCAAAGGTAACATAGAGAGGAAGAGATGAAGGGAAGTAATAAGTGGCCCAGGAGCTAATCAGAATCAAGGGCGCCCTAGCTCTCTCTCCTCTTCCCTGATGGTGAAACCCTGTAGGTGCTCTGGCTTGTTCACTGGATGCCTCAATAAACCTTAAAGCAAGAAGGAAAGAGCAACAACTATCTCTCTTTCTGGGAAGAGGCTTTTGTCTATCTAGATGCCAGTATTAGGAAAAGAAATATATTAGTGCATGTGCCAAGATCCTTCCAGGCTAAGATTTCAAAATCCTTTTCTAGATTCTTACAAGTGTGGGCTGCTTTGAATCCAAATAAAGAGAAATTTTGAAAAGTTTTGATTCTTGGCATATAAATATTTGACCAATTATACAGACCATTTCAAACCCAATTACACAGTTATTTTTCACTATTTTCTCTTACTGTTCTAAATATTTTTCCTGAGGGTATTATGTAAATAAAGTTTTCTCAGATCTAACCATTCAGAAGAGCAACTAGATTTAAACAGCAAATGTGTGGGCAGCTGAGCCTGCAAGCCCAGGATACAGCTGAATTGATGCTTTGAATTCCTTAGAGGTCAGTCAGAAGCAAATTTTTGACTCATTATCTTAGAAATTTCCTTATATGTATGTATGTATTGACCAAAATACTCTTCACGTACCCCTCAGCTTGACTAAACTTTAGACAGGTTTCTTCTGGAGTATAGACAGTTTCTTTCTCTGATCTCTTGTCTTAGGGTATTTACTTTACAAAACTTGAAACTGCAAATTCTTCCTCTGCCTCTTTAAAATGGATATAACTCTCCTCCCAGCCTTTTGCCTGTCTTTCTCAAGGACCTGGGAACTATCTCCATGAAATGCAAACATTGAAGGAGACAGTATTCCTATTTCTCAGTCTCTGTGGGAGGATAGGAGCCTAATTTAGATGGACAACAATTAGCAAATACAGATGGCCCGATCACAGAGAAGAACATTTGCAAACTTGGGAATAATTCAATGTATGTGACACATCCCATTGATCAATCTCCTCCATACAGTCCTCTAGTACTTTTCAACTACCTCACCCTAGTGTTTTATTTATTTATTTATTTATTTATTTATTTATTTATTTATTTATTTATTTATATTGAGGGTTAGTTGACATACAATATTATATTAGTTTCAGATGTACAACATACTGATTTGTCAATTCTATACATTACTCAATGCTCGCCACAAAAGTATATTCACCATGTGTCACCATATAATATTATTATAATATTACTGAGTATATTCCCTATGCTGTTTTTCATCTCCAGGTATTTATTTTATAACTTAAATTTGTACCTCTTAAC
Source organism: Ursus arctos (assembly GCF_023065955.2). Classification (NCBI taxonomy): domain Eukaryota; kingdom Metazoa; phylum Chordata; class Mammalia; order Carnivora; family Ursidae; genus Ursus; species Ursus arctos. The sequence goes on from NW_026622941.1 coordinate 38,893,075, forward strand.
TCTCTTAATCTATTTTCCCATCCCCTTATCCACCTCCCCCTGGCAACCACTGATATGTTGTCTGCATTTAAGAGTCTGGTTTTTTTTGTGTGTGTTTTTTATTCATTGGTTTTGTTTTTTAGATTCCACATATACGTGAAATCATATAGTATTTGTGCTTTATTTAAAACTTTCCTGCTTTTTCATTCAGTAGAGTTCAGTCTCTCTCCCCTACTGGGATTGTAAATTTAGTATAAAAGTTGAAAGAAAAAACTATAGTTATAATAATTTGCTAATGGATACACAATATAAAAAGATGTCCCAGAGATGAGTTAAAGAGGATAGGCATAGGAAATGAAAATTGGCTTGGGTAAAGACATAACAATCCTATTTCTACTATGTTTTCAATGTGTGAATTTGGGAAAGGTTTTGATCCCTTTTTTCCCCCAAATTTACCACAGGAATAATAATATTCTTTGCAAAATGTGAGGACTTAGTTAGAACGTGAGGATTTAGTTATGAATGATGATCAGCACTAATTAAACGTATCTTCTATCTTTAGTCATATATTTCTAACTTGTTCACCATTCTAAATTTTTTTAATTTTTAATTTTTATTTATTTATTTTGATGTAAAGTTCAATGATTCATTAGTTGCGTATAACACCCAGTGCACCATGCAATACATGCCCTCCTTACTACCCATCACCAACCTATCCCATTCCCCCACCCCCCTTCCCTCTGAAGCCCTCAGTTTGTTTCCCAGAGTTCATAGTCTCTCATGCTTCATTCCCCCTCCTGTTTACGCCTCCTTTCTTTATCCCTTTCTTCTCCTACCAATCTTCCTAGTTCTTATGTTCCATAGATGAGAGAAACCATATGATAATTGTCTTTCTCTGCTTGACTTATTTCACTTAGCATTATCTCCTCCAGTGCCGTCCATGTTGCAGCAAATGTTGAGAAATCGTTCTTTTTGATAGCTGAGTAATATTCCATTGTATATATGGACCACATCTTCTTAATCCAGTCATCTGTTGAAGGGCATCTCGGTTCCTTCCACGATTTAGCTATTGTGGACAATGCTGCTATGAACATTGGGGTGCATATGGCCCTTCTCTTCACTATGTCTGTATCTTTGGGGTAAATACCCAGTAGTGCAATTGCTGGATCATAGGGGAGCTCAATTTTTAACTTTTTAAGGGACCTCCACACTGTTTTCCAGAGTGGCTGTACCAACTTGCATTCCCACCAACAATGTAGGAGGGATCCCCTTTCTCCACATCCTCTCCAACAATTGTTGTTTCTTGCCTTGTCAATTTTTGCCATTCTAACTGGCGTAAGGTGGTATCTTAGTGTGGTTTTGATTTGAATTTCCCTGATGGCTAGTGATTTTGAACATTTTTTCGTGTGTCTGTTAACCATTTGTATGTCTTCATTGGAAAAGTGTCTGTTCATATCTTCTGCCCATTTTATGATTTGGGAATAGAGAAAATTTGTTGATGTGGCAAAGTAAAAGGTTAATAACAGAAGTAAAATCCTTGATAAAGGGACAATAAATGATCCAGAGCACAAGTGGTTTTGTCCATAGGTAGGAGGAAGGGCCCCTTATCTGTTGTAAATAAGAGGTAAGGTAAAGAGAGTAGGGACTGAGGCAGCTAGCTTGGTAGATTTTATGGCTGGAATCTGAGAGACTTTCTAACTGATTGCTGCAAAGTTTTTGATGAAATATGAGATGAAATTGTGAGCAGAGTCTGCCTATCTATCTATCTATCTATCTATCTATCTATCTATCTATCATCATCTGTGTGTATATATGGTGTGTGCTTTTAGTTGTGAGGGATTTTGATGACCCAAGAACACAAAATTCAGGTACATCAAGTGGAAGACTAATTTACTAAGAAAATGCAGTAAGATTAACTGGTGATTCATTTGCCCATTTGAGATTTGGGGACTAATTTGAACAAGTATGTGACTATCTCCAGTAATAGTTAGCTGCTTAAGCACATGTGTGGAGCAGAAAGATATTTGGTATTATTTTTTTAATTTAAATTCCATTAGCCAACATCATTAGTTTTTGATGTAGTGTTGAATGATTCATTAGTTGCATATAACATCCAGTGCTCATCACATCACGTGCCTTCCTTAATGCCTATTGCCCAGTTACCCCATCCCCCCACTGACCTCCCTTCCTCAACCCTTAGTTTGTTTCCCAGAATCAAGAGTCTCTCATGGTTTGTCTCCCTCTCTGATGTCTTCCCATTTAGTTTTGGTATTAAATGGGGTTTGTTTTTTCCACGAATCTGCAGTGACAAAGGAAAAAAAAGGTAAAAAATTAAAGCATTTTAGCAAAGTAAATGAATCACAGAGACAAGGCTATATAAGGAATTAAGTGGGGAATATGCAGAGGATTATGGCTAGGGCAAAGGCAGTAAAGCCATTAGTTTGGGTCTGAAGAACTGCTTCTGCTTCTGTAGAACACTAGGGTAAGCAAGTTAGAAATTTTGGAGATAGTGGTAAGCTAGAGGAAGGCTTGAAATTCAGATTTTGTAGGTATAAGTATTGAGATGACAAAGTGATGGGTATTATTTTGAGAGCAGGAAGCTAAGATGGGGTAAAAGATTCAGTCTCTGGCACAGGAGAAGACAAAGTCTAGAGTGCTGAATTAGCACAGTAAGGATTTTTTGTTTTGTTTTTTGTTTTTTAAATTTTACTCTCATTTCCTTTAATATGATTAATTTTATTTATTTATTTTGTTATGTTCAATTAGCCAACATATAATACATCATTAGTTTTTGATGTAGTGTTCAAAGATTCATTAGTTGCATATAACACCAGTGCTCATCACCACACGTGCCCTCCTTAATATTTAGAATTTAAAGAAAATTTAATGAAAAAAAATCAGCCCAAGATAATCAGTCAAGTTAAAATGCTAGTGTGCTGTTGGAGGAAACGCCTACTTGCATTTGATCAGAGAAGCCGTTCCCCCCAGAACAGGATAATATCTGGTCACATATCCTATGCCCAGCTTAAACCAGACTCCGCTCCTGTCAATGTCTCAGCCAGCTTGGAAGTCCACATGCTAACCCAACCCACATTTTCACACTATAAAACTTGCCCATGTTTGCCTGCTGTGTTCTGACACATATGACTTGTAACCTCAGACTCAGGATAACTACTGTTTAATGCTGTCCAAGTCCGTCCCCACCTGGCCTTTCCTTCTAACTCAAGACAACTAACTATATTTAATTGACCGAAGACTGGTCTCTCTTCCCTTGACTGTTAACCAAGCACTGGATGACTAAGTTCAATTACCTATCTGAATAACCGGTAAAACCACATGGTGGCAGCTATACTTTGAGATCCACTGACAAATTATTCATACCCAGGGAAAATAATTCAGCTTTTTTAGATAGTATTGCGAACCCTGTATTAGGGCAAATTTGGGAAGAATTCTTTTGAAAATTAATATTTGTAGTGAAATATATGTTGCAATAAGAAATGATGAATTATGTATATTATTTTTCCAATATATGCATATTTATTTCCAGTTATTTGAGGAATAGGTTATGAAAATAATGGCTAAAATTTTCATATTTCACTCATTAATTTAGATCTGATCACAGTGTCCATTTTGGCTCTGGTTGTCCAGATCACTGCATAATCTCCAAAGGATATGGACAAAGCAGCTGGTACAGAATTGAAGCAGGGAATCCTGTATGTCAGGCAAAAGGCCCATGATACCCAGGGTGTAGAAGAAAAGGGACTGCCATGCCTATGTGACATGATTTTAGGGCAATACAAAGAAAAACCCCTTTCCTATCTTCAACCTCCAAATACTCCTGACTTATTAACTGCAAAAGATTCTATGAATTATGGGATAAAGTTTATCCTTGAAACAAAGTGAAGATGGGATAAACTTGCATAGTGTATTTGCACACATAAAATACAATGAAGAAAGAAAAGTTGCCACCAGGGGCTTGACTTCCACAGAAGTGGGCATCAGATTTCTTTTTAGGGTATTTGTAAAGTGTCCAAAGGATTTCCTCAAAATAAGTAAATACGTAAAATAATAAAAACAAACCTTTTTACTGTGGTTGATGACCAAAATGTTACCATTAGTGATTTCTTTCTTCTGCTGTTTCTAAACATAAAACGTCAACAACTTTGGAAAACATGACATAGTGGCTTTGTTGACAGGTAGTAACATCATGAGGGGGAGAGAGTTAATTGGATCCCATCCAAAGGAAAAATAGCTAAAGACTGGTCAGTGCAGAATGAAATATGAAATGACTTTATTTCACAATATTGATCAGAAAGTATTAGCAGAGAACATTAATAAGTGTATGAATGAATAGGAAGCAGAAGGAGAAAGTGGTCCCATGTTTTATTGATTTTGAAAGACAAGGTTGGTCACAAAGGAGCCTAAAGCCCTGGGTTTATGAAGAGGCACTTCGTACGAAAAACAAACAGACAAAAAACAAAACCTAAAACCAGAGTTAAGTGGGTATTGGAGATAAGCATCACTTATTTCATCATTTTTGCCCAGATTGTGCCTCAATCCTGCCCCACATGTCTCAGGGGCAGGCCATCTGAAGATTATTGTTAACTGCAAATAAAGTATTTCTCTGAAGCTCAGAAGTCATTGATGAGAGATAGTTTAAGCCATGAAGAGTGGGAAATATGCTCCTAATGTCCTATCATATCCCTATCCATGCTGCTTTCAGATGGTGGACTCAGCTTCTCCAACATAAAATAAGGGCTTTATGCCTAAGGTTAAGTAAGTGCAGCACTTGTGTGGTATAACCCAACTACGTCACTACTAGCTGTTTAACTTTGCTGATATTGTTTGATCTTTTAAACTATAATTGTTCCACCTGTAAGCTGAGTAAATTTGGGGGAAATAACATGTCTTACATTTGATTGAATTAGCTTATACATAAAGAGCTGGAAACAGGATTTCTGACCTATTGCAATTGTTAATGAATCCCAGGAAGAGGAAGAAGAAGGGTATTTCAGAGGAGTAGACTAGAGTGTGTTAGGGAAGAGGTAATATGAGGCCATATTGTACAAAGAGCTGTCTCTAGACCTGGAGATAGTGTCTAGACTTGAGAACAGTGAGAAGATGACAGGATTCAAGGGGAAGCTAAGACTCTTAGAAAGAAAGAAGAGAAGGAGTGAAGGGGAAAAGAAAGTACCTCAAGAAATAGGTTAGGAGGAGACAAAATCATCAGAGGATTCAGAGGAACATTTTCATGCTCTTGAATTCTCTTAGTGGAGAAAGTATCCTGGAGTTTTGAGTCAATAGGTGAAAGGATCAGGGATCAAGTGATACTCATTAAAAGTAGGTGTACCACAACTTTCCAACTCTGGGAATTGACATTTTCACCTATTTTCCTTGTAACTCTAAATATGTTGCTGATAGCATTATCTGAACAAGGGACTCTGATGCCGCACCGTTCAAAAGACCAGTTGGTTTAGGCTGAACTGAGGAACCCAGGGGACTGGCTCAATAATCTATATTCTTAGGAGTTAACAGCTTGAAGCTACAGTCTAGACTAAGTTGCTAAGAAGCTTGAACTTTAAGAAGACATTAGGGATTTTCTCATGTGTGACCTTTGCAACTTGTAAACTGAAGCAATCAACTCGAACTCCTATATGTGCTTTCCTGCTATTCTGCTGGGAACTGGAGAGAGGCAGGGTTGGAAAAGAGAATTTAGAATATTTTCCCTCAGGAACATGCAGGCCATATGTACCCTCAGAGAATTCACTTAGGATCTGAAAAGAGAATCACAGCTAACCTCCAGATTATCCTTTCATGTGTGTATGAGATGATTTTACTTATTTGACTGGGTTTAACATTAATCAATATTAATATTAATCAAATGAGGTAATTTTTTAGCCTTTTAAAATAACTCTAATACTAATTTGTATCTTATACAACAAATAGATGGTCATGGTAAGGTATATAAGCAGAATGTAAGTTTCAGTAGCTTTCCTGTGATCTCTTCTATTCTTATGTTACCTCAAAGATCAGAGAGCCAGAAAGGGAGAAGTTGTTGTTAAAGATATTTGGTCTAATTATACTTGGTAACTTCTTGTATGAATTATATTTCAGGGTAATCAAAGAAACCCTAACTGATATGAGAACTTAATTTTATTCAGATTAATTCCAGCTAATAAATCCAGAAGGAATAAGAAAATAAGAGAATTACCAGTTTGAAACTTCTAATGAAATAACTACTTCAGGCAATTGTCATCAGTGGTTTGTAAATATATTTAAGTAAAAGAAGGTTGGAGAACTTTACAGTGAAGAGATAGAAGTGTCATCACCTGGACCTACTGATCAATTTTGTCATCAAAAAAGTGGGACAACCAGACATCATGCTTCTCTTAATGTAAGGTGACATGAAGATCACAACTCCATTTATGGAGATTTTCAGAAAGGACTTAAGTCAAAATATGGGATCAATGGACAAGGTAAATAACACAACTAGGAAGCAAATTGGCTCAATCCAGAGTGGAGATATTCCACAGGAATGCTGTATGGATTTCTTCAACAACTCAATGGCAGTCACAATTTTCAGATATGCTCAGGAGCTATGAAGACTCCTCCTTGGCAGTGGAGTAAGCTTGTTGAAGCCTACCTGACAACCCTGGCTCTCCTTTTGGGTAGGATGATCTTCTGAATCCATCATTTTTTCTAGCTTTTACCTCTGCTCGCAGGAGCATTCCTTGTCTATTACCCTGCATGGCCACATCTGAGATAAGCAATGGAGGATATGTCCTTCTTAGCATCTTCATAGCTTTCACTGCCTGCTTTTTATTGAGTTTCAACATGCAGAATTTTCTTTAGGGATTGATCAAACAATGGTTTTTGCAGGGCAGGCTTCTGACTAGAAGGAGGTAGGTAATCATAGCCTGAAATCTTGAATAGCCTTGATTTTTAAGTCTGAAGACCCTATTACCTTTTTTTTTTTTTTTTTTAAGATTTATTTATTTGAGAGAGAGAGAGAACATGAGCAGGAAGAACAGAGGGAAAGGAAGAGAATCTCAAGCAGACTACATGCTGAGCATGCTCTGCACTCCCCTCACCCCTATTTAATTGGGCCACTTTGAGGCTATCTGAATCAATGAATTTGAGTGAGAAAGTAACACTCAAAACCTTGCCTTGCCAGTATGTTTTTGCCCTTTGGTGTGAAAGGAATTTAGTCTTATTATCTCCTATTACAGCCTTTGCATCAAAGCCAGCGCTTATAACTGTATCAGTTTCAGATACAGAAGCAATCACCATTTCACTTCTGTAAGACTCTAAATTACAGGACTCTCAGTTAATATAGATTGTTAACTGTAGGCAAAAATTAACTCTGTAGACTGTATTTCTTTCCATTTCTGCTTGTGGGCAGGAATTCTAGCCATAATTTATCTCTTATCAGACTTTGCTAAAACAGAAAGGCGGCAGTCAACACCCACCAACATCCCGTATTTTCACTATCATTTCCTCTAATGTTATGTTGTCAATAAGCACGTGGGCTGCTTTCAAGGTACCATGTATGAAACTTTGATCAAATAATTTATTATAATTAACCAGAGTGTTTGATTTTCCAGTATTCAGGGTTTTTTTTTTTTTTTAAGTAGGCTCCACACCCAGCATGAAGCCTAAAATAGGGCTCAAACTCACAACCCTGAGATCAAGACCTGAGCTGAGATCAGGAGTTGGCACGTAACCAACTGAGCTACCTATGTGCCTCTTGTATTCAATTTCTAAATCCCTACTACCTGTTGCTTGACTGCTTGCACCAAACCTCACATATTATAGGTGTTGTTACAAGGAGCACTCCACTTCCTGGAATCAAATTCTATATTCTTTAGGATAAAATTTATTTATAAGTATCCGAGGCCAAAATGATAATAGCTTAAGAAACACAGAATTTTATTTTTGTCATGTAAAAGTCTGGAGGTATTCAGGGTTGCTATTATGGCTTTATCTCCCAAAGTCTTCAGCATGCCAGCAACTTACATTTGAGTGGCCTCCATTCCCAAAGTCAAGTGGTAGACAGCATGAGTATCCCAGCTCCTGCAATATAAATGCTGTCTAGCAAGCAATATGGAGAAAGGGATAAGAAAGAAGTGGAAAAAGGCAAGAGATAGTACTCTTTCAAGAATGACTCCTTAAAACTTTCACATTATACCTCACTGGTCTGAGTTTAATCATGTGGTCACAAATGGATGCAAGAAAGACTGGTTAAAGAATTATTCTGCATATACATGTACTTGGATAAAGAACTGTAATAATTCTGTGGTGAGGCAAAAAAGGATAATAGATATTTGGTGACAGTGAGCAATCTCTGTAGTACTATTAATATAAAATGAGAAAAGATAACCAGAAAACTATAGAATAAAATCTATCATTACTGATGCAAAAATTCTGAGTAAACTATTAGTGAATTGAACATAGCAATGTATCAAACTAAAATTCAGTATGACCAAACAAGGATTATTGCCAAAATGTAAGGATGGCTTTGTATCAGGAATGCTAAATGAAATAAGTCAAGCAGAGAAAGACAATTATCATATGGTTTCACATATGGAACATAAGGAATAGCATAGAGGACATCAGGAGAAGGCAGGAAAAAATGAAGAGGGCGAAATCAGAGGAGGAGATGAACCATGAGAGACTATGGACTACGGGAAACAAACTGAGGGCTTCAGAGGGGAGAGGGGTGGGGGGATGGGTTAGCCTGGTGATGGGTATTAAGGAGGGCACATATTGCATGGAGCACTGGGTCTTATACGCAAACAATGAATCATGGAACACTACATCAAAAGCTAATGATGTACTGTATGGTGACTAGCATAACATAATAAAATAAAATAAAAAAATAAAATAAAATAAAATTAAAAAAAAAAAGAAGTTTACTACCAAAAACATTACAGCAAGATGGCCTAATGTGTCCCTCAGGTTGACTAGTCTTGAGATGTTTTTTTTTTTTTTTTCCTGACGCTAGACCCCTGACTTCTCTTTCCTTAGACCATTTACTTTAGAAAACTTGTTATCATAAATCATTTCTCTACCTCTTTGAGATGTAATCTTTTAAAAGGCCTGTTGCCGTTTTTATAGCTCAGGAATGTCGTTCTGAAAGAACTGGGAAATATCTTTTTGAAATGTAATCATCAAGAAAGATAAGCACCTTGGATCTCCCAGATTCTACGGGAGAGTAGGAGCCAAACTTCAAGGGCACATTGGTCTAAGTTGTAAAACTACCACTTGTCATGAAGATACAAGACAGTTTACTTTTCCTATAGGTAAAGCCAATTAGCAAACCCAGATGGCCTAGGATCTCCCCACTCACCATAATTCTTAAAACCCTACTATCTTTTGTTTCAGTGGAGTTGAGTTCAGACTCAGTTCTGGCCTTTCTACTTTACTGCAATAGCCTTGAACACAGTCTTCTTTGCTTTTTTATCTAGTGCAATTCTTGCTTTGACAGTATCAAAGAATGAAAGTAAAACTGTGGCAATAGTAATAGATGCTGAAAAAAGTAATTTGTAAAATTCTGTACCCATTGCTAATAAATAGCAATTGAAAGAAACTGCTAAAATAAAATATTATAGGAAATATTATCTCAAAAGTGAAATACTAAAAAAATTCATTTAAATTTAAGAATAATCCAGGGATGCTCATTGATACCATTGTTAAATATTTTAGAAGTTTTCAAAAAAAATGTTCACAAACTTTAAAAAAGAATGAAATTACTATATGGATATTAGAAATAAACACTATAAAATATATTTTTTTCTTGGTTGTATAATTGCATGTCTAGGAAACTTAAGAGATTATTATAAAAAAGAAAAAAGAGTTAATAAGAGATTTTGGTACAGTGGCTCATTGCATCCATCTGGGTTCAACTGAAACCACAGAAAGGAATTTGCTATAGGAAAAATTAAAAAAAAATTTTTTTATTGATTTTTTTGAGAGACAGAGTGAGCATGAGAGTGGGAAGGGTCAGAGGGGGTAAAGGAGAAGCAGGCTCCCCACTGAGCAGGGAGACCAACATGGTGTTTGATCCCAGGACCCTGAGATCATGACCCAAGCTGAAGGTAGATGCTAAACCGACTGAGCCACCCAGGTGCCCCGCTTATGAAAATGCTTAAGAAGGACTGGAGGAACAGGCACTAGGATGATCTTCTAGTTAACAATCTATGCAGATCCACTCCTTTGTCCCAATTGGAAAAGCTGCTGCCACTAATACAGAAAGCCAAGGAATTAGGAAAGTTCTACTGCTGCAGTTGACTAAAGAGCCATGCTACTTTCAACCTAGGCAAAAGCTATTTCTACTATTGCAGAAGCTACTAAATCAGGGTGTCTTCACCACAGCTGCTGTCTGCAAAGCCATGCCATCTCTACCATGACCTAGGTCAGAAAAAAGGAAAACCCACATCTTGACATTGTTCTCCTAGGATTAAGGTCCAAATTATTATTTCATATGAATATGTCTGAAACTTAAGAAACCTTCTTTTTTTTATAATAATATTTTTTATTATATTATGTTAGTCACCATACAGTACATCCCTAGTTTTTGATGTAAAGTTCCATGATTCATTACTTGCATATAACACCCAGTGCACCATGCAATATGTGCCCTCCTTAATACCCATCACCAGCCTATCCCTAGATCCAATGGAGTCTACAAATATAGTTGTTACCCTTCTAGTTTCTGCATACTAGAATAGGATAGGAAGGGATTCAAGCAAATGCAATCCATAGTATCTTCGATACTGGGTACAACAGTAATTATTTTAAACTTGCCATCTTTTCTCTGTACTATTAGTAAGAACCTATAAACAAAAATGGTAAAACAACCCATTTATAATAGTGACAGAAATTTTTTATACTTAAGTACATTTAAGAAGAATGGCACAGGACCTACATAATGATAATCTGTGAAATTTTATTTAGGGATATAAACAATGTCTGAACAAATTCGACATATTCTTATTGTGACAGTATTCTTACTGGGATGACTTATTATCATTAAAAGTCTACTATTTCCGGGGTGCCTGGGGGGCACAGCGGTTGGGGGTCTGCCTTCGGCTCAGGGCGTGATCCCAGCGTTATGGGATTGAGCCCCACATCGGGCTCCTCCGCTGGGAGCCTGCTTCTTCCTCTCCCACTCCCCCTGCTTGTGTTCCCTCTCTCGCTGGCTGTCTCTACCTCTGTCAAATAAATAAATAAATAAAATCTTTAAAAAAAAAAAGTCTACTATCCCCAAACTAGTTTCTAAATTTGATGCCATTTCAGTTGTAATCCCAAAATTGTATTTCTTTGAAGTTGAAAAAGGATACTGAAGCTCCTAGAATAGAATTGAGAAGGAATGATAGTGGCGGTGGGGGAAAGACATTGATCTTATCAAATACCCACATAATATTTTAATAAAAAGAGATAAATAGAACATCATTAAAATTAAAAACCCATAAATATATTTCAGATTTAATGTGACTCAATTGCTATTTTAATTCAGTTAGAAAAGGAGTCATTTATTAATGTTGCTGTCACAAGTTGTTATCCATCATAACTTATTGAAGTTAGACATCTATTTCACACCAAGTACAAACATGAATTCCAAATGATTACAGACTTAAATGTAAAAAGTTAAGAATTAAAGGCTAATAAGAAGGACATCTAAGAAACTTCTTAAAATCAAAGTTGAGGTAGACCTTTACCTAGATGGGTAAAGAGACTTAATGTTTAAAGAAAATAAATTGTGTATGAATATATAAAAACAAAAACTTTGGCTTGGCAAAAGATACCATAAAAAAAGACAAGAGCAAATAATAGAGCTGAAAAAACACTTGCTGCATAGAATACAAATGGTTAACGTACCTGAAATGTAAAGTGCTCTAAAACATTAATAAAAACAGCAAACAAGCCAAAAGTAAAACGGGCTACGGAAAAGATCCTCACAAAGGATCAAATCCAAATGGTCAACTAATATGTGAAAAGATGTTAATATTGCCTAGTAGTCAGAAGAAACTGAAATAAAAATATCATTATATAAGAAACTGTAACACATTGCAGGCTCAGTAGGGGTTAAAGGGCATCCTTACTCTGCTGGTGGAGATGTAAAGTATACCTGGTAAACAATATGGCAACATCAATTAAAATTTGAAATACATATACAATTCACAATTCTATTTCTGGGAATCAATTCTAGATAAATAAAAACATTAAATTTCATATTATGTACTGAAAAAATGTTTATTGTAGCATTTTTTTGTAGCAGTTAAAAAATGGAAGCAGGGGCGCCTGGGTGGCACAGCGGTTAAGCGTCTGCCTTCGGCTCAGGGCGTGATCCCGGCATTGTGGGATCGAGCCCCACATCAGGCTCCTCTGCTATGAGCCTGCTTCTTCCTCTCCCACTCCCCCTGCTTGTGTTCCCGCTCTCGCTGGCTGTCTCTATCTCTGTCAAATAAATAAATAAAATCTTTAAAAAAAAATGGAAGCAAACTGAGAGTTTTAGAGGGGAGGAGGGTGTGGGAATGGGCTAGCCCCGTGAAGGGTATTAAGGAGGGCACATATTGCATGGAGCACTGGGTGTTATATGCAAACAATGAATCATGGAACACTACATCAAAAACTAATGATGTACTGTATGGTGACTAACATATCATAAAAAAAATTTAAAAAAAACTATAATCATTAGTATAGCAAAAAAAAATGGAAGCAAAGTTGTTTCCATATTTTGGCTAAGCAAAATATGTCAGACTGAGAAAGACAAATACCATATGATTTCACTTATACGTGGTCTAAAAGCAAAACAAATGAATAAACAAATAAAAAGCAGAATCAGACCTGTAAATACAAAGAATTGATGGTTGCTGGAGGGGAGATGGGTCAGGGGATGGGCAAAATGGGTGAAGGGGAGTGGGAAATACAGGCTTCCAGATATGCAAGGAATAAATCCAGGAATAAAAGGCACAGCATAAGGAATATATCCACGATATTGTAAGAGTGTTGCATTATGACAGATGGTAGCTACACTTGTGGTGAGCCTAACATAAGGTATAAAGAAGCTGAATCACTATGTTGTACACCTGAAACTAACGTAACGTATGTCCACTATACACATAAAATTTTTTTTTAAATGGAAGTAAAGTGAATCCATATGTAGGGAAATGGCTTAGAAACTATGACACATTCACAAGATGGGATTTAATGCTGACACCAAAAAAATGAAATAGAGCTATGCCATTTGACGTGTAGTAAGTTTTATAAATTATTAATGAATGAGAAAAGAAAAATGTGTATTATGTTATAGTTTTTAAACAGAGATGGAAAAGCTTCTATATATATACATATATGACAGAATGTGCATGCAGAAATTTGAACACGAGTATATAAGTCAAAGAAAGCTAAGAAAGATATATATTTTGTGGTTAACTTGGGTTACCTTGAGTGGAGAATAAGTAGGAGAAGATGTTGAAAGGGTAGCAAGCCCCTTCCCCCCACCCCCCAAAATCACCAGTAAACAGACTGTATGATATGATCCCATTCAGGTATTTACATAAAATCATGTCTGGATAAATTAATATATATATGTAAAAATTATTTTAAAAAACACTACACAGAAATTAAATCTACATTCCTTAGTTAAGAAAAAATAAAATTCATCCCTACAAATATTCCCTAGATTATTGGAGATAAAAATTCATCCATTACTATCATTTCTTCTATGTGTAATTCTTTCCTTCTCTGATTCTGATTTTAGCTTTCAGGCCATGTTAATTTGAATTCTAGGCCTTGACAGAGCATCGTGGAAGAATATAAGATAGGAGACGTTACTCGCTTTCTTCCATTAGGGAGACAGCATGCCAAGTAAAGTAGACATTGTAGCTTTTGAAGATTGGAGGTTCTTTGTTTTCCAGGTCCTCCAAATTCTTCACGATGTCGTTATTCCAATTATTCAGATGATACAATTCCCTGATAAACATATAATTCTCCCATAAGCACCCTGCTGTGATAGTAAATTCATGGAATCAATCTCTGAGTTATTTTGTATAGCCTCTGCTCTATATCTATAAAATGAAAGATATCCTTTCAGCATAGGGAAAGAAAGGCCCTGAAGTTCATTCTGTACCTTAAGGTCAAAAATCAAGAAATGAAATAATTATCTTGACAACAGAAGACCTGTGGTCTTGGCATTCCTCTTTCTCTTGGACTTGCTTAATTTTAGCACTTTCTCCCTATTCAGAGGCTTAGCACGATGTCCACAGTCTCAGGCAATCATGGGTGTTAAGGGTGGCAATTACATACCATGCGCAGAAAAAAATGAAATGACAACTCACTTCATTGTACATCTTAGCACAATAACTAATTCTACATATCCTCACTTCCCTAAGAGTTGTTGTCTACAAATCAATCTCCAGTTCCAATTTTAAAACTAATTTTCTTTTTTTGAAAGCAACAGAAACTGCCTGTGGATGACCTGATTAAAGGCAGAAGAGGAACTTTTGGGGAAAAAAGGATGATTCACAAAACAGAAGAAGGGTAGCATACTAATTACTTTCTTTTCTCAAATCTTAACCAAACAACTAATTCTAAACACTCTGCGTTTCACTAAAGTTCAGTTGACTTAATTTCACCTTTGATACCTGTATCAGTTACCATTCTTTGGTTGTATTCTGATAGTAAATAATTATAAAAAGGATCTGTGAGCCTTGTAGACTTAATGGAGAGGGCAGTTCAGTGACTGAGAGCATGGACTCTGTTCAAACTGCATAGGTTAAATTCTAGCTCCACTATTTCCTTGCTGTGAGTCACGGGACAGGCAAACATCTTCATTTCCTCACCAGTAAAGGAAAACTAACAATAAACCTATCTCATACCTGTTGAGATGATTACATAGGATAATAAAGGTAAGGTACTGTATTAGTTTTCTATTGCTGCTATAACAAATTATCACAAACTCAGTGACTTAAAATGGCAGAAGTATATTATTTCAGAGATCTTTATTTCAAAATCGGGATGGGCTCAACTGATTCTACTGTTTGGATCACACAAGGACCAAATCAAGCCAGCAGGCCTTACCTGAAGGATCTGGAAGTTTTTGGTAGAAGTCAGTTCTATGAATTCCACCAACTGAGGTTCTTGTTTCTTTGCTGGCTCTTGGCTGGAAGTTGTTCTCAGTTTCTAGAGGCCACACACAGCCTCTGGCTCATGGCCCTTATCCATGATTAAAGCCAGCAATGGTCGGTTGAATTCTTCTTGTGCTTATATTATCTCTGACCTTCCTTCTGGCTTGGTGCTCCTGACTACCACTGGAGAACTTTCCCTGCTTTTAAGGATTCATGTGATTAGACTGAGCCCATCTGGGTAAAGGATACTCTCCCTGTTTTAAGGTCTAGAATTTTATACATCTTCCAAATCTCTTATACCATATATTTATAGTTTCCAAGGATTTAGGAGGACCTCTTTGGAAGGCCAGACTGCCTATCACAGGAACTTAGCACACTTCTTGATATGAGTTAAGAAATGTAACAAATTAGCTATTGTTACTATATTCGTTAAAAATTTGACCTCAGGAAGGACAATTGCTAGGGGAGCCAGATTTCATGGTCTCTTTAGGCACAACAGTCAGATTGACTCTGTTCCAAATGCTGTCTTTTCTTGTTGTTTATTCCTGCTAAGTACTTGAATTTCCTAGAGTAAGATTCTTTGGGTCTCGGTTTTAATCCTTACCTCAGTGTACTGTTAGAAGAAAGCGATAGAAAAGTTAGCCTATCCTAGGTTATTGGATCACCCAGTATTACAGACATGAATTTGAGAGAATTAGTTTTTCTAAGGATTTGGGTGTAATTATTTGAAGAAGTGTGAAGGATTAATGAGCAACCAATAGCAATGGTGTCCAGATAAATATGAAAAATAAATCAACATTTTTATAAAATGAGCCCCTAAAAAAGAAGGCTATCTGATTCATTTCTCCTTTTCTGAATAAGAATGAACCATAATCATCTTGAGATATTAGTTTTCTGTCCTCTTAATAAGCATTTTCAAGGAAATAAATGTCACTATGTTCTCTGTAGCATCTAGCATCATGGACAACCAAGAAACTCTCCTTAAAATCCATTATTTGATCATGTATCATAATAGTTGTTTCCCTTTAGTCATGATTTTGTGTCTACTACATGAAAGAATGAAAGTATTTTCTGAACATTCTTCCCACAGCTGCCTTCACCTCTTTGTTCTGCAGGCTATAAATGAGGGGATTTAGCATGGGAGTGACCACACTGTACTGTAAGGAGAACATCATCTCCAGAGGGGAGCCCGAAGTTGGCAAGAGATAGCTGAGGAAACCTGAGCCATAGAACAAGGTCACAGTAGTGAGGTGGGAGGAGCAGGTGGAGAAGGCCTTGCCTCTGCCTGAGGTGGAGCTGATGCTCAGGATGGTGGAGACAATTCGGGCATAGGAGAAAACAATCATAAGGAAGGTTCCAAAGAAATGTAGGACAGAGGAGCAGAGCAGGAGTGTGAAGTTGGTGGAGGTATCAGAGCAAGACAGAGGGAAGAGAGAAGACAGCTCACAGCTGAAGTGGGGAACAGTCTGGTCCTCACAATAATCTAAATTGAGAGCCAAGAGGATATTGATGAGAGCATCAGCAAAGGCCAGGCCCCAGGAACCCCACACCATCCCAACACAGAGCTGGTTGCTCATCACCTGGCCATAGAGCAGAGGGGACGTGATGGCTACATAACGGTCATAGGCCATCACAGCCAGCAGACAGGCCTCAGTACCCCCTGTGGCAAACACAAAGAAGGCCTGAGCCAGGCAGCTCTCTACAAAGATGGTTTTGCTTTCAGAAAGTAGATTCTCCAGCATCTTGGGGACTGTGACAGATGAATGGCAGAGGTCCAGGAAGGAGAGTTGTCTCAAAAAGAAGTACATGGGCATGTGGAGGTGGGAATCAGCCCTAGTCACCAGCAGCATCAAGAAATTTCCCATCAGAGTGAAGAGATAAATCAGAAGGAATAGCACAAAGAGTGTGTCCTGAATATTGGGGTCAATAGATAGTCCAAGAAGAATGAACTCACGGATAGCACTGTAGTTTTTCATTGCCATATAGAGAAGTGTTCTCTCTGGAAAACAAGAAGATCCACCACAAGTCTTTCAGTGCCTGTCAGTACCCCACCACCTAGATCTTATTTTACATGACTATCTTTTCATTGCTGTCCTACAATTAATTGGGGACACAATAACTTGTCCCACAAGTTAATTTCTTGGTCATCATCTTGCCATTGATATTTTAAATAAGCCAAGATCCTATTTTTGATTATAATCTTTTTTGGAGCTATAATGTTTTTATGTAGTTTAGAGTGATACATTTGAAAAGAAGTTTCCTGATATGAGGAGAAGGTGGAGAAGAAAATTTCAGGAGTGAATTACTTGAGAAATTGAGGTAGGATTAAGTCTAGATTAAAAGGATTTAGATAGAAGCAGGGATAGTTTCTCTGTTCTACGTCTAGGAGAGATGGTCAAGAGTGCAAGAAGTGAGTTTCCATTTGACTGTTTCCATTTGTTTTCAATAAAGTGTAAATGAAATTATTGGTTGTGCATGTGTATGTGTGTGAGCATGACCACATGTACACAATAAATTATAAAGGTATTGATAATGATACAAGTACATGCACAATCATGGTCATAGGGGCCAAGGTGAAGTGTAAGAAACTATTACAGGAGGACAATAAGACATCAAGGAATTAGAAACTGGATGTGGAATTAGATTGTTCTGGATTTTTCTAATTTCATTTTATTTAAAGGCATCATATTATAAGGGAAGAAGAAAGGGGGGGGTAATCAGAAGGGGGAATGAACCATGAGAGACTATGGACTCTGGGAAACAAACTGAGGGCTTCAGAGGGGAGGGGAGTGGGGGAATGGGATAGGCTGTGATGGGTATTAAGTAGGGCACGTATTGCATGGTACACTGGGTGTTATATGCAAGTAATGAATCATGGAACTTTACATCAAAAACTAGGGATGTACTGTATGGTGACTAACATAATGTAATAAAAATTATTATAAAAGAAGAAAAAAATAAAATACATTCACAAAATAATAATACATTTTTAAAAACTGGTAGCCTAGATCATGATGCCCAGTGATATTTTAGGTGGGCTTTTCTGGGCAATGCTATGACTATAATCGGTCATGAGAAGCTGGTCCCAGTTAATAGGACAATGCTTTGATTAGATCACCATGCTAACCTAAAAATCACATATCCAGGAATATATGTAGTCACCACTCCTGTCTAGGCCATCATTGCAGGTTTTAAGACCCCCACATGGTTATCTAAACTCTCTCCTCATACTTTGAAACTTGTGCATATATCCCCATATTGGCCTGATATTTTAGACTTCACCTGAGTCTCATATAACCATTCAATAGTCTTGCCTCAAACTGGAAGTGCTTCCTGGCCCTTGTTATTCTAATAAACACTATTTCATTTACTCCATCAGTGAAGACTGAGGGAACTGTCCTGTTGTTGATTCACTGACTGAACAGCTAAGCATCCCAACCCATGTAAGGAACAAAACCTAATTATCTGAATTCTCGGTTGGTAGTACAATGTTTTGTGGCAACAATACTTTCAGATCCAGTAAGTAATAAAACTCTTCAGCTTGTGAAGTCAACATTAAGAATACTGTTTTAAGGGAGAAGTAGGAAATCATATATTTGGAAGTTAACATTTATGATGGATTCAACACTAGCAATGTAAAATAATAAACTGTGCGCAATATGTAGATTTTTATTTATAATTACTTGGGGTCAGAATATGGAGATAATCTCTTAAATTCTTCCTCTTTCACTCTTTAGATAGAGCAGTATTGTGCATGGGGGCTCTCAATGCTCATTCTGAGATCACCCAATCACCTCCAGAGAAAAGCAAGTGAACCCAACTAAGGGTTCACAGTAGCCAGGAAAGAGGCTTGTGTTGTATGATTTCAGAGCCAGTACATATAAAATAAAATTCCCTTACTCTTGGGTACAACAAACATAGTCCAACTAACTAGATCCAGAGATTCCATGAACTATAGAGAGAATCTGAACCTTGGATCAAGGCAATACCTTGCAAAGAAACAATCATTGTGATTAAAGTCAATGCTAAGGCTTTGATGTCACAGTAAATTTCTTCTTTAACATTATTTAGAGGTTCTCAGAACAATCTTTTAAAAATAAAATTATGGAGTGATGTAAGATGGTAGAATAAGAGGTCCCAGCCCTTATCCCCCTAAGGAAACACAAATTTAACAACCATCCATGGATGAAAATACCTTTATGAAAGATCAGGAATCCAGGTGACAGATTACAGCACCCTGATGGAACACAGAAATGAGAAAAGAAACATTTGAAAGGGTAAGAAATACCTTTACACGTGTCAACGTTCTCATAACTCAGCACAGAGAACCGCAAAAAAAAAAAAAAAAAAAAAGATATCCTTGACCCACAAGTTCTCCCACAGGGAAGAGAGAAAGCAAGCATACCCACAGATGCCAGTCCCAGATTTACCTGCCCACAGACCCCAGCACCACCTACCTGCAACCCCAGCAAAGGGCACAAGGCCAACCCACATATCCCATCAGCCAGCCTGCTCATGGTCCCCATCAACCAGCCTACCAAGAATCTCTGGCCTCCATATGCACCCCAATGTTCATAGCAGCAATGTCCACAATAGCTAAATTGTGGAAGGAGCCGAGATGCCCTTCAACAGATGACTGGATTAAGAAGTTGTGGTCCATATATACAATGGAATATTACTCAGCTATCAGAAAGAACGAGTTCTCAACATTTGCTACAACATGGACAGCACTGGAGGAGATAATGCTAAGTGAAATAAGTCAAGCAGAGAAAGACAACTATCATATGATTTCTCTCATCTATGGAACATAAGAACTAGGATGATCGGTAGGGGAAGAAAGGGATAAAGAAAGGGGGGGTAATCAGAAGGGGGAATGAAACATGAGAGACTATGGACTATGAGAAACAAACTGAGGACTTCAGAGGGGAGGGGGGTGGGGGAATGGGATAGACCGGTGATGGGTAGTAAGGAGGGCACGTATTGCATGGTGCACTGGGTGTTATACACAACTAATGAATCATCGAGCCTTACATCGGAAACCGGGGATGTACTGTATGGTGACTAACATAATATAATAAAAAATCATTTAAAAAAAAAAAAAAAAGAATCTCTGGCCTGGCTGACAGTGAAGGACTTTCCTTGCTAAAGTTTCCTGTTGAAGAAAAACGTGCACTCCAATATTCATTGCCACATTATTCACAGTAGCCAAGACATGGTATCAACCTAAGAGTCCATCACAGATTAATGGATAAAGAAAATGTCACATATACATGTAATAGAATATTAGGAAATCCTGCCATTTGCAACAACATGGATGAACTTGGAGGACTATATCCTAAGTGAAATAAGCCAGATGCAGAAGGAAAAATACTACATTATAACACTTTTAATTTAAAATAGTCAAACTCATAGAAGCAGAGAGTAGAATATGGGTACCAGGGACTGAGAAGAAAATAGGAAGGTATTAGTCAAAGGATTCAAAATTAGTTATACAAGATAAATAAGTCCTAACGATCTACCATACACCATGGTGACATTAATTAGTAATACTGTATTATATACTTATAAGGTGGCTAACAGGGTAGATCTTAAATGATCGTATCACACACAAAAAGTCACAATAAATAAAGAGGGTGGGAGGAAACTTTTGGAGGTGATGGATATGTTTATGGCATAGATTGTAATGGTGGTCTCACAGATGTATACTTATCTTCAAACTCAGCAAGTTTATACATTAAATATGTTCAGCTTTGCATCAATGTCATCTCAACAAGGTGCTTTAAAATTTATATTAAAACTGCCATTTTTTATTGTGGCTCATTTCTGAAACATGACCATTATTGATTTATTTCTTTAATCTCTATTTCAAAATTTAAAGTAAACAGCTCTGAGAACATAATAGAATAGGTTTGTTTCTAGATATTAACACCATTATGTGGAGGAAATTAGTTGGCTCTTGCCCAAACTAAAAGTTTCCTGAGAAGTGTTAATTTCAGAGTCAGACAAAGGGTATAATAAATAGCCCATAAGGGTTACTTAGAATGTGACAGTGAAAACCACGAACAAATGAATGAATGAATGAGCGAGAGACTTCTGAAAGGAAGGAAGGAAGGAAGGAAGGAAGAAAGAAAGAGAAAGAAAGAAAGAAAGAAAGAAAGAAAGAGAGAGAGAGAGAGAGAGAGAGAGAGAGAGAGAAAGAAAGAAAGAAAGAAAGAAAGAAAGAAAGAAAGAAAGAAAGAAAGAAAGAAAGAAAAGACAGTCTATGTAACCAAGATACAAGCTTCTAAATGGTCTATATTAGTTGAAGTCCCTTACTTTATTAGGGGCACTTGGCATTGTGGGGAAATATAAAATAAGTGCCAAAGACAACCATCACCTTTTTTCTATATGTGTCCTGGTTTTGCTTTATGTCCCGCTCCTTGACTGATGAGATACCTCACACGCTCTGGGGTGGGTTAAGGGAGGTCTTTGGTCTGGTTTGGTTTCACAAAGCTTTACTAAACAAACCTGGAAATCAATAGTATTATTACATAATTAGACTGCAGTAAAATTTCCCACGGATTTTATATACAAATCACAATGATTCGTATTAAGCAACCGATTGACAAGATTTTAAACAGCACTTCTCCACATGAGTGGACTAGCTGTATAAATCACACAGTAACTAAGATCACCTTCTGGAGTTTCCAGTTCCAGCTTTCCAAGAAGAGCACCAAATGACAAAGCTTACTACCTCACATCTGTGGTACCCTATAGCAGTCACATTTGTCCTAGAAGCATGGACAACATGGTGAGGTACCAAAAGAATGACACTGTAACAATTCTTTCGGGCTGAAATACTATCTTAGAGGGCAAGGAAGCACTACCTACATTTCAAAAGGCTTCAAATCCCATCTCTTAAAACACAAACTCAGTATTATATATTTATTAAATTGCTGTTATTTATCTCAGGTCTGTCAATGGGATTGTGATTATGTAAGAGAATATCCTTATTCATAGGAGATGAATGCTTAAGTACTCACGAGTGAGGTGTTACAGTGCCATAACTTACTTTCAAATGATTCAGCAGATCAAATTAGATAATTAGACAGATATATACACAATACAATACATACATACAGATAAATTAAGAAAGTATATGTAGCAAAATACTAACAATTTGTGGATATAGCTGAAAGTTACACTATCATATTACTCTTCCAACTTTCCTATGTGTTTACAATTTTTCAAAATGAAAAATGTTTTAAAATTCTTGAATAACCACCCCCCCACACACAAATTTAATAATGAAGTTTTACTTAGACTTTTCCACTGTGGAAGGTCAAATTAAAGCTAAATGATATTTCTTAAAATACAAAAATTTATAAAAAACAGTTACAGTGTATTTCCCTTAGTTATAAGGCCATTGTGTTTCAATATAAGTCTGATAGTAAAATGTTATTCTTGGTTAAAACACTCTCTATACCCACTAAACACACTCCAAATAAACAAATTATGTATTCAAATATATAATTAAGACAACTATTTACGTGCTTTTGCTTTTGTTAAGTGAAAACTGAATTCTTACCTCCATAAGAAACAAGAATATATAGAACTTGACCAATATATGTAATATATATGCTAGGTAAAGTGACCAAAATCAAAAAGCAACTGAGGAATCATACTTCAAATCCCTATAATTGAAGCAACAGAGAATCTAACATTCTGTTAATGCAATGCAAAATCAGCTGGTTAGGGGAGAAATCCAACCAGTTATTTGCCCTGCACATATCAACCAAGTAGCTGGCCCAATTTCTTTAATGTTCAGGCGTGATGAGCGTCCAGGCTATGGTGCTCGTTATGTTAGCTCTCTCTGCCAACATGGTTGTGCCTTGAGATCCTTAGTCAACAGCATTAGAGCCATATTTTCATAGTCAAAATGATGCAAAAAAAGCAACTAAAGTCAAACACAGAAATGGAAAACACGTCTTGAATTACTGAATTGTTCGGCTTCCCTGATGACTTTTAAATATTTTAAATGACTTAATTGTTAGGTATAGATTTGCAGAATAAAAGAAAATGTTGAACTAGAAACTTACAAAAAAATGATTGTGTAGTTGCTCCACAAATATAGATCTGAGTTTTACAGTGTTGTGATTTTTTTGCAAGTATCCAATTGATTTTCTTTTGTTTATTGCTTTATGTTGACATCCGAAATCACGCACAGTGCCAGCAACGGATGAGTTTATGCTGACAATAATTCTAATTTCTGTTGTGAGGGAATTAGAAGTCTATTTATGCAAATGTACTATATGCTATATAAATATTCAGTTTTTACTTTTTTTTACTTCTTGGTTTTCATACACACATATGAAGACAGTGGTAAGATCTCTGCTTAAGAAAGCAAGACCCACGAAATATACTTATTGTTGCAATGTATGCATTTCTTTAAAATATTTTATAATACTGGTATTTAAGGAAATGCTGACAACTCATAAAATTACATAAAATACCTGATACAAACTCTGTGTTTTACTTTTTAATTGCAAAAGCACAACTCCCTGGAGTATGCCTCAGGGCATAAAGAAGATTTTAATCTACTAAGATTAGAAATAATGTGCTTGATGTTCTTACCTGCTCAAGTAATCTCAGTGGTCCAACCTTTCCAGATCCTGATAAAATGCAGGCTCTATGCCAAGAGGTAAGGAGAAGCAGCAGAGGCAGACCTCCTTGGAGGCAGACATATGTGGGGCCCTACCCCAGATCTACTATTTTCTAGATATGCAAGCTTAAAAAGAAATTTCACCTTTTTAATTTCACATTTCCCATCTGCACAGTGGGGATAACAGCACCCACTTTGCAGTGTTATAATAATTTAATTAATTTACATAAAATAAAAGCTTTAACAAACTCAGTTTCAATTTATTTAAAATGCTTAATATTTCAAAGGATGAGGAAAAGAAGTACATCTGAGAAGCTGACTAGAACATCTTAGGGGAACTGATAAAAACTAGTCATTCTGGAGGAAATAGCATTGCAGAAGAGCTCTAAGACAGTAAAAAAGAGTTTAGATGAAAGGAATAAAAAATACGTGTCTAAGAAAGCCATAAAGACAGGGAAGGCAAGAGAGAAGGGAGAAGAAAGTAGCTCACGGAGCTGGTCAGAGGGAACAAAAACATCAGACAATTTAGGAAGGACATTATTATGCTCTTGGCTTGTATCCTGGAGCTCAGAGTTAATAAGTGAAGCCATACTCGCTCAGGTGATCCCCATAAAGAGAGGATGTACTGCAACTACTCTGTGAATAGGTATAATTTTCAGTCTAAAAAGCTGGATGAGAAAAAAGAAGTATGTTTACCCAGGCTCCAAAAGACCCTGTAGATAAGTCTTCAGAAACTTTTTCTAATTTCTGCTTGAGAATCATCTCATTTGAGAAATTTCTTTCATCTTTCTTAATCCTGATCATACAATCATTTGTTCACTTAACTTCCTTTATGATAAATATCTTGCTGTTTGCACTGTCCAAACAATGGATCCTCCCATGTAACCAATCAGAGGTAGGCAGCTGGGTTTTGTCAGCTGATGATGGGTTGTAGAATTGAATGGGGACACTAAGAGGCAGCTGGTTAATGTTAGGCAGTCCCTAGGGTCACACTAGAAGTTTGACATTGGACTCATTAACTAAAAAAAAAGAACTTTTGGGAGGGCAACAGGGGACTTTATTATGCAACATCGCTGGAAATTCTGAGTTGAAGCAATCACTTTGAACTACTGAATGACAAATCCTACCATTCTTTTTTTTTAAACTCAATTAGCCAACATACAGTACATCGTTAGTTTTTGATATAATGTTCAATGATTCATTAGTCGCATATAACACCCAGTGCTCATCATATCACCTGCCCCTTAATACCCATCACCCAGTTACCCCATCACCCAGTTACCCCATCTCCCCACCCACCTCCCTAACGCAATCCTCAGTTTGTTTCCTGGAGTCAAGAGTCTCTCATGGTTTGTCTCCCTCTCTGATTTCTTCCCATTCAGTTTTCCCTTCCTTCCCAAATCCTACCATTCTGATGAGAGTTCCATAGGAACAGGGAGGGAAAACAAAATTTGGTCCCCGTGTAGGAAGCCAGGATTTTCCCACTGGCCAAATACAAGGTGGATGAACCCTCCTGAGATTTACTATGGAAACTGAGAAGTCACTGAGTTTATCTCCTGATCATCTTCCCATGTGTATATGAAATAGGTTTGTAAATACAAGTGAGCTGAATATCAGGATAGTTAAATGAGTAAAAACAAGACAAACTTGCTTTTCATTAGTCTTTTGTTATGTAAGAAATTATGAAACAATCTTCGGCCATATCATTAGATACTATACCACCTTTCTAGATATAATGATTTAGCAGACATGCTCAAATGCATTTTTCTATACATATATGAGATCCATATGTATGCTCCAGCTTGTTTTCATCATTAATTATATACCTTGGAGTTCTTTTCATGCCTACATGCAATACCCATCTTTTTCCTCTTTATGCCTATGTGATATTCGTAATACAGATCTGCCAAAATTTATTTAGCCATTCTCCCATTGATAATTATTCAAGCTGATTCCAAGTCAAATCTATTATAATTAGTGCTATACTGAGCAAAAAAGTTATTGCACCAATGTCTTGGGAATGTATGCTAGTAACTTTGTAGTCTAGAACACTCTATTGCAATTGCTGCATCAATAGCAAAGAAATATAAATTTGAAATCTGGTTTGATAGTTTACATATCTCTGTTTTCATCTTATTTTATTGTTCCTTCCCTTCCTCCGTGTTCATCTGTTTCTTAAATTCCACATATGAGTGAAATCATATGGTATCTGTATTTCTCTGGTTGACTTATTTCACTTAGCGTAATACCCTCTAGTTCCATCCACATGGTTGCAAGTGGCAAGAGTTCACTTTTTGATGGCTGAGTAATATTCCAGTGTGTGTTTGTGTTTGTGTGTGTGTGTGTGTGTGTGTGTGTATCACATCTTCTTTATCAGTTCATCTGTTGATGGACATCTGGGCTCTTTCCATAGTTTGGCTATTGTGGACATTGCTGCTATAAACATTGAGGTGCATGTGCCTCTTCAAATCATTATGTTTGTATCCTTCTTCTAAATACTTAGTAGTGCAATTCCTGAGTCATAGGTTATTTTTGGCTTTTTGAGAAGCCTCCATACTGTTTTCCAGAGTAGCTGCACCAGTGCGCATTCCCACGAACAGTGTAAGAGGTTTCCCCTTTCTCAGCATCCTTGACAACATCTGTTGTTCCCTGAGTTGTTCATTTTAGCCAGTCTGACCAGTGTGATATGGTATCTCATTGTGGTTTTGATTTGTATTTCTCTGATGCCAAGTGATGTAGAGCATTTTTTCATGTGTTATGGGCCATTTGTATGTCTTCTTTGGAAAAAGTCTATTCATGTCTTCTGCTAATTTCTTGACTGTTTTTTTTTATTTTGGGGGGTGTTGACTTCAATAAGTTATTTATATATTTTGGACACTAGCCCTTTATCTGATATGTCATTTGAGAATATCTTCTCCCATTCCAAAGGCTGCCTTTTAATTTTGTTGTTTCCTTTGCTTTTTATCCAAAAGCTTTTTATCCTGATGAAATCATGATGGTTCATTTCTGCTTTTGTTTCCCTTACCTTTGGAGATGTGTCTAGTAAGAAGTTGCTGCAGCCAAGGTCCAAGAGGTTGCCGTCTGTGTTCTCTTCTAGGATTTTGATGAATCCTATCTCACTTTAAATCTTTCATCCATTTTGAATTTCTTTTTGCATATGGTATAAGAAAGTGGTCCTGTTTCATTCTTCTGCATGTGACTGTCCAATTTTCCCAACACCATTTATTGAAAAGACTTTTTTCCATTGGATAGTTTCTCCTGCTTTGTCGAAAATTAGTTGACCATAGAGTTGTGGGTCCATTTCTGGGTCTTCTTTTCTATTCCACTGATGTATGTATCTGTTTTTGTACCAGTACCATACTGTCTTGATGATTACAGCTTTGTAATACAGCTTGACATCTAGCATTGTGATACCACCAGCTTTGGTTTTCTTTTTCAATAACCCTTTGGCTATTCAAGGTCTTTTGTGGTTCCATACAAATTTTTGGATTATTTGTTCCAGGTCTTTGAAAAATGTTGATGGTATTTTGATAGGGATTACATTGAATGTGTAGATTGCTTTGGGTAACACATACATTTTAAAAATATTTGTTCTCCGAATCCATGAGCATGGGATGTTTTTCCATTTCTTTGTGTCTTCCTCAATTTCTTTCATAAGTGTTCTATAGTTTTCAGAGTACAGATCCTTTACCTCTTTGGTTAAATTTATTCCTAGATATCTTATGGCTTTTGGTGCAATTGTAAATGGGATCAATTCCTTGATTTCTCTTTCTGCTGCCTCATTGTTAGTATAAAGAAATGCAACTGACTTCTGTGCTTTGATTTTATATACTGAGACTTTGCTGAATTTTCTGTATCAGTTCTAGCAATTTGGGGGTGGAGTCTTTTGGGTTTTCTACATATAGTATCAGGTCAGATCGACAGTAAAGAGTGAAAGGTTGACTTCTTCTTTGCTGATTTGGATAAATTTTATTTCTTTTTATTGTGTGATTACTGAGGCTAGGACATCCATTACTATGTTGAACAACAGTGGAGAGAGTGGGCATCCCTGTTGTGTTCCTGACCTTAGTGGAAAAGCTCTCAGTTTTTCCCCATTGAGGATGATATTCTCTGCGGGTTTTTTGTACATGGCTTTTATGATAGTGAGGTATGTTTCCTCTATCCCTACAGAGCAGAGTTTTTTTTTTTAAGATTTTTATTTATTTATTTGACACAGAGAGAGCCAGTGAGAGAGACAGCCAGTGAGAGAGAGACAAGCAGGGGGAGTGGGAGAGGAAGAAGCAGGCCTCCAGCGGAGGAGCCTGATGTGGGGCTCGATCCCAGAACGCCGGGACCACGCCCTGAGCCAAAGGCAGATGCTTAATGACTGAGCCACCCAGGAGCCCCTGAGAGTTTCAATCAAGAAATGATACTGTATTTTGTCAAATGCCTTTCCTGCATCTCTTGAGAGGATCATATAGTACTTGTCCCTTCTTTTTTAATGTGGTGTATCACAGTGATTGATTTTTTGGATGTTAAACCACCCTTGTACCCCAGGAATAAATCCCACTTTGTCGTGGTGAATAATGCTTTTAAAGTACTGTTGGATCCTATTAGTTAGTATCTTGGTGAGAATTTTTGCATCCATATTCATCAGGGATATTGGTCTGTAATTCTCCTTTTTAGTGGGGTCTTTGGTTTTGGGATCATGTTATGCTGGCCTCATAGAATAAGTTCGGAAGTTTTAATTCCATTTCTATTTTTTGAAATGGTTTCAGAATAGGTATTAATTCTTCTTTAAATGTTTGGTAGAATTCCCTAGGAGGCCATCTGGCCCCAGATTCTTGTTTTTTGGGAGATTTTTGATTATTGATTCAATTTGTTTGCTGGTTATGGGTCTGTTCAGATTTTCTATTTCTTCCTGTTTCAGTTTTGGTAGTTTATATGTTCCTAGGAATGCATCCATTTCTTCCAGATTGCCTAATTTGTTGGCATATAATTGCTCATAATATTCTCTTATAATTGTTTGTATTTCTGCAGTGTTGGTTGTGAACTCTCCTTTTTCATTCATTTATTTATTTGGGTCCTTTCTCTTTTCTTTTTGGTAAGTCTGGTTAGTGGTTTATCAATCTTAATTCTTTCAAAGAACAAGCTCCTAGTTTTGCTGATTGTTCTACTGGGTTTTTGAATTTCTATATCATTGTTTTCTGATCTAATCTTTATTATTTCCCTTTTTCTGTTGGCCTTAGGCTTCATTTGTTGTTCTTTTTCTGGCTTCTTTAGGTATAAGGTTAGGTTGCGTATTTGAGATTTTTCTTGCTTCTTAAGGTAGTCCTGTATCGCTATTAACTTCTCTCTTAGGACTGCTTTTTGCTGCATCCCAAAGGTTTTGGACCATCATGTTTTCATTTGCATTTGTTTCCATGCATTTTTAAATTTCTTCTTTGATTTCCTGGTTGACCCATTCATTATTTAGTAGCATGTTATTTAAGCTCCATGTAATTGTGGTCCTTCCAAATTTTTTCTTATTGTTGACTTCAAGTTTCATAGTGTTGTGGTCAGAAAAGATGCATGGTGTGAGCTTTCTTTTTGTACTTGTTGAATCCTGATTTGTGACTGAATATGTGACCTATTTTGGAGAATGTTCCATGTGCACTTGAAAATAATGTGTGTTCTCCTGTTTTAGGATGAACTGCTCTCAATATATCTGTGAAGTCCATCTGGTTCATTGTGTCATTCAAAGTCCTTGTTTCCTTGTTGACCTTCTGCTTAGATGACCTGTCCATTGCTGTGAGTGGGGTGTTAAAGTCCCCTACTATTACTGTATTACTACCAATGAGTCTGTTCCAGAAAGGAACAGAGACAATCTATAGGAACAGTGATTTTATAGGTAATACAATGGCACTAAATTCATATCTTTCAATAATTACTCTGAATGTAAATGGACTAAATACTTCAATCAAAAGATGTAGGTATCAGAATGGATTTAAATAAAAAGATCCATTGATATGCTGCTTACAGGAGATTCATTTTAGACCCAAAGACAACTCCAGATTGAAAGTGAGGGGGTAGAGAACCATTTATCATGCTAATGGACATCAAAAGAAAGCTGGAATAGCCACCCTTATATCAGACAGACTAGATTTTAAGCCCATTTTTAATTGGACTATTTCCTTTTTTTGCTATAGAGTTGTATAAGTTCCTTATATATTTTGGATAACCCCTAATCAAATATGTGATTTGCAAATATTTTTTCCCATTCTGTAGTTGCATTCTCATTTTATAGATTGTTTCTTTTGCTATGCAGAAGCTCTTTCATCTGATGTACTCCCACCTGCTTAAATATTTTAGCTTTTGCTGCCTGTGGTTCTGATGTCTTATTCAAGAATTCATTTTCTTTTTTTTTTTCATCAGGGAAATACAAATCAAAACTACAATGAGATATCACCTCATGCTTGTCAAAATGGCTAAAATCAACAACATGAGAAACAACAGGTGTTGGCCAGGATGTAAAGAAAGAGGAACGCTCTTATACTGTTGGTGGGAATGCAAACTTGTGCAGCCACTCTGGAAAACAGTATGGAGGGCAGCTGGGGGCTCAGTCAGTTAGGCGTCTGCCTTCGGCTCAGGTTATGATCCCAGAGTCCCGGGGTCGAGTCCCACAGCAGGCTCCCTGCTCAGCAGGAAGTCTGCTTCTCCCTCTGCCTTTCACCTTGCTTGTGCTCTCTCTCACGTGCTCTATCTCGCTCTCTCAAATAAATAAATAAAATCTTTTTTAAAAAACAGTGGAGATTCCTTAAAAATGAAAAATAGAACTACTCTATGATCCAGCAATTGCACTACTGGGAATTTACCCAAAGGATACAAAAATACTAATTTAAAGGGACACATGCACCCTGTCGTTAATAGCAACATTATCTATAATAGCCAAACTTTGGAAATGGCCCAAGTGTCCACTGGCCGATGAATGGTTAAGGAAGAGGTAGTGTGTGTATATTATATATATATAATGGAATGTTACTCAGCCTTTAAAAAGAATAAAATCTTGACATTTGCAATTATGTGGAAGGAGGTAGAGAGTATTATGCTAAGTGAAATAAGTAAAAAACAAATACTATATAATTTCACTCATATGGGGAATTTAAGAAATAAAACAAAGGAGCATAGGGCAAAAAGAGAGAGAGAAAGAGAGGCAGACTAAGGAACAGACTCTTAACTATAGAGAAAAAACTGATAGTACCAGAGGGGAGGTTGGTGGGAGGATAGGTTAAATAGGTGATGGTGATTCAGAAGTGCACTTGTGATGTGCATCAGGTATTGTATATATGTTGAATCACTAAATTGTACACCTGAAACTAATATTACACTGTATGTTAACTAACAAATTTAAATAAAACCTTTTTTATGTTCCATAGATGAGTGAAACCATATGATAATTGTCTTTCTCTGCTTGACTTATTTAGCATTATCTCCTCCAGTGCCGTCCATGTTGCAGCAAATGTTGAGAAATCGTTCTTTTTGATAGCTGAGTAAAATTCCATTGTATATATGGACCACATCTTCTTAATCCAGTCATCTGTTGAAGGGCATCTCGGCTCCTTCCATGATTTAGCTATTGTGGACAATGCTGCTATGAACATTGGGGTGCATATGGCCCTTCTCTTCACTACATCTGTATCTTTGGGGTAAATACCCAGTAGTGCAATTGCTGGATCATAGGGTAGATCAATTTTTAACTTTTTAAGGGACGGAACATAAGAAGTAGGAAGATCAGTAGGAGAAGAAAGGGATAAAGAAAGGGGGGGTAATCAGAAGGGGGAATGAAGCATGAGAGACTATGGACTCTGAGAAACAAACTGAAGGCTTCAGAGGGGAGGGGGTGGGGGAATGGGATAGGCTGGTGATGGGTAGTAAGGAGGGCACGTATTGCATGGTGCACTGGGTGTTATACGCAAGTAATGAATCATGGAACTTTACATCAAAAACCAGGGATGTACTGTATGGTGACTAACATAATATAATAAAAAATATTATTATAATAATAAATAAATAAGGGGCGCCTGGGTAGCACAGTCGTTAAGCGTCTGCCTTTGGCTCAGGGCATGATCCCGGCGTTCCGGGATCGAGCCCCACATCGGGCTCCTCCGCTATGAGCCTGCTTCTTCCTCTCCCATTCCCCCTGCTTGTGTTCCCTCTCTGGTGGCTGTCCCTGTCAAATAAATAAATAAAATCTTTATAAAAAAATATAAATAAATAAATAAATAAATAAATAAATAAATAAATAAAAACTTTTTTAAAAGCAGTTAATTTTCAATACTGATATCAAGGATCTTTTATCCTATGTTTTCTTTGATGAGTTTTATGGTTTCACATCTTATATTTAAGTCTTTGATCCATTTCAAATTAATTTTTGTTAGTGGTATAAGATGGTGGTCCAGTTTCATTCTTCTGCATGTGGATATCTAATCTTCCTGGATATCTAATCTTCCTATTTATTGAAGAAATAATCCTTTCTGCTGTTTTGTGTTCTTGCCACCTTTGCCAAATATTAGTTCACCATATACATGTGGAATTATTCTGGGTTTTCCATTCTGTTCCACTGATTTTTGTCCCTGTTTCAATGCCAGTGCCATACTGCTTTGATTACTATAGCTTTGTAGTACAATTTGAAATCAGGAAATGTGAAGCCTCCAGTTTTGTTCTTCTTTCTCAAGATTGCTTTGACTATTTGGGGTCCTTTCTTGTTCCACAGGCATTTTAGGGTAGTTCTTTCTCTTTCTCTGAAAAATGCCATTAGAATTTTAATAAGGATTGCATTGCATCCGATCGCTTTATGTAGTTTGGATATTTTAACAATATTAATTCTTCCAATCCAAGAACACAACACAGCATATCTTTCCATTTACTTATGTCTTCTTCAATTTATTCACCAAAGTTTTATAGTTTTTTCCTCCAATCTAATTTTATTTATTTATTTATTTATTTATTTATTTATTTTATTATGTTTAGTTAACCAGCATATAGTACATCATAAGTTTTTGTTGTAGTGTTCAACTATAAGATTTTATATTATAGTTTTCAATGTACTCATCTTTCACCTCCTTGGTTAAGTGGATTCTGTTATGTTGGGGAACATTCCTTCAATACCAAATTTATTTAGAGTTTTTTTTTATAATGAAAGAATGTTGTATTTTGTCAAATGCTTTTTCTACATCTACTGAAATGATTGTGTGATCACAATGAAGATTTATTCTTCATTGTGTTGTTATGATGTGTCACATTGATTTGCAGATGCTGAACCATTTTTTCATATGAGGGATGAATTCCACTTGATCATGGCATATGATCTTTTTAGTGTGCTCTTGAATTCAGTTTGCTAGTTTTTTTTGAGGATTTTTGCATCTATGTTCATGAGGGATAGGCACCTATAATTTTCCTTCTTGAAGTGTCCCTGTCTAGCTTTGGTATCAGGGTAATGCTGCCCTCATAAAATGCATTTGGAAGTGTTCCTTCCTCTTCAATTTCTTTGTAGAGTTTGAGAAGAATTGCTATTAATTCTTTAATCATTTGATAGAATTCACCTGTAAAGCTATCTGGTCCTGGGATTTTATTTGTTGGGAGATTATTGATTACTGATTCAATCCTTTCTCATTATTGGTCTTTTCAGATTTTCTATTACTTCACAATTCAGTCTTGGTAACTTGTGTGTTTCTAGGAATATATCCATTTCATCTAAATTATTTAATATGCTGGCATATAATTATTCACATAGTCTCTCATGATTCTTATATTTCTGTGATATCAGTTGTAATGTCTCCTTTTTCATTTATGAGTCAGCTCTTTCTTTTAAGCCTAGCAAAAGTTGGTCAGTTTTGTCTTTTCAAAAAACCAACACTCAGTTTTGTTTATCTTTTCTATTGTCTTCCTAGTCTTTATTTCATTTATTTCTGATCTCATTTTGTCCTTTCTTTTCTATTTCTTTGACAGGTAAGTTTAAGTTGTTTGAGACCTTTCTTTTTTTTCTTAATATAGGTGCTTATAAATTTCCCTCACAGAAGTGCTTTTGCTGCATCCCATAAGGTATGGTATGTTGTGTTTCCCTTTTTGTTTGTCTCAGAATTTTTATTTCCCTTTAACATTCTTTGTGAGGCATGCCTAGTGGTGACAAAATTCCCTCAGCCTTTTTTTCCTCTAGGAAAGTTTTTATCCCTCCTTAATTTCTGAAGAACATATATAATATATATACCACCTCTTCTTTATCCATATATATATATATATATATATATATATATATATATATATGTGTGTGTGTGTGTGTGTGTGTGTATAAAATATATAATGGAATATTACTCACCCATAAAAAAGAATGAAATCTCACCGACAGCATCAACATGGATGGAGCTAGACAGTATCATGCTAAGTAAAATAAGTCAGTTAGAGAAAAACAATACTGTATGATTTCACTCATATGTGAAATTTAAGAAACAAAACAGATACACATAGTGGTGGGGGAGAAGAGAGAGGCAAACCACAAAACACACTCTTAAGTATAGAGAACAAATTGAGGGTTGCTGGAGGGGAGGTAGGCAGGGGGATGAGTTAAATGGATGATGGGTATTAAGGAGGCACTTATTGAGATGAGCACTTGGTATTATATGTAAGTGATGAATCTCAAAATTCTACTTCTGAAACTCAACTAATTATTACACTGTATTTTAACTAACTGGATGTTAAATAAAAACCTTAAACAAAACAAAATTGAAGAAAAATAAAATAACACAGTTCCAAGTTGGCTGTACTCTGGGATTAGTGGCAGAGACAAATGCAAATTTAGTAGAGGAATACAACTTCAATTCAAGTTTCAATGTATTTCCCCAGATAAAGTTCTAAGGACAATGAGCCACAGATATTAAAAAATCAAATGCAGAGATTTCACTACAAGTAAGGATCAAAAAGCAGAAATACCAAGATATTTGATACTGGGATTATTAGTCACAGAATACAAAATAGATGGATTAAACACATTTATAGAAATAAGAAAACTTGATAATGTAATAAAGAAGTAAGATTTATAGAGCACAATAAAATCAATATGAAAAAGAAAAAAAAAACCCAGAAATTGCAGAAATGTCACACACACACACACACACATACACACCTCAAAGTTTCATCAACGGATTAAACAACTGTTTAGATACAGTTTTAGAGAAAATTGATAAATTGTATTATTAAATCAAATAAATTGTCCAGATTGCCATTCTAAGAAAAAACAGAATAAAAATATTAGGAAGAGGGTAAGAGACATGAATGATATGAGAAGATAAAATATGCCTTGATCAGAGTCACGGGAGTTCACAAGAGGTTGAAGAAGGAATACCTTAAAATCTTGTTCAGGAAGTTACACCAACAGATTAACTAAAATAAAATATAAATCTAGTCATATCATACCCATTCACCTGTCGATGGACATCTGGGTTCTTTCCATATTTTGGCTATTATGGACATTGCTACTATAAACATTGGGATGCAGGTGCCCCTTCAAATCACTATGTTTGATCCTTTGGATAAATGAATGGATAAAGATGTGACATATATATACAATGGAGTATTACTCAGCTATCAAGAAATGAAATCTTACCATTTGCAACAATGTGGTTGGAACTAGAGGGTATTATGCTAAGCGAAATAAGTCAGTCAGGGAAAGACAATTATCATATGATTTCACTCGTATGTGGAATTTAAGAAACAAAACAGATGATCATAGGAGAAGGGAGGGAAAATAAGATGAAATTAGAAAGGGAGACAAACTATAGGAAACAAGCTGAAGGTTGTTGGAGGGGAGGTAGGTTGGGGGATGGAATAAATGGGTGTTGGGCATTAAGGAGGGCACTTGATGTAATGAGCAATGGGTGTTGTATGCAACTAATGAATCACTAAATTCTACCCTTGAAATTAATAATACCCTATATGTTAATTAATTGAATTTAAGTAATTTTTTTAAAAAAGAGAGAGAAAATAAATCTAGCCATACAATAATAAAACTTCCAAACACCAAATGCACAGAGTATAACAAAGCAACTAGAAAATAAATGACCATTACTCCAAAGATACAGACGTAGTGAAGAGAAGGGCCATATGCACCCCAATGTTCATAGACCATTGTCCACAACAGCTAAATCGTGGAAGGAGCTGAGATGTCCTTCAACAGATGACTGGATTAAGAAGATATGGACCATATATACAATGGAATATTACTCAGCCATTAAAAAGAATGATTTCTCAACATTTGCTGCAACATGGACGGTACTGGAGGAGATAATGCTAAGCAAAATAAGTCAAGCAGAGAAAGACAATTATCATATGGTTTCATTCATTTATGGAACATAAGAAGTAGGAAGATCGGTAGGAGAAGAAGGGGAAGAAGAAAGGGGGGATAAACAGAAGGGGGAATGAACCATGAGAGACTATGGATTCTGGGAAACAAACTGAGGGCTTCAGAGGGGAGGGGGGTGGGGGAATGGGATAGGGTGGTGATGGGTAGTAAGGAGGGCACATATTGCATGGTGCATTGGGTGTTATATGCAAGTAATGAATCATGGAACTTTACATCAAAAACTAGGGATGTACTGTATGGTGACTAGCATAATATAATAAAAAAAAGAAAATAAATGACCCATTATCTACATAAGAACAGTAATTAAATTAGAGCTTGCATTATCCTATAAGAAGAGTGAAAGCCATGGTGAGCTGAAAGAAATTGTATATCTAGATTTCCATACTCAATGCAACCGTCTTTCAAATGAGAGTTAAATAAAGGCGATTTCTGACAAATAAAAAGAGAACCTAAAATCTAGTTTCTCACTAAAGGTCCTATCTAAAAAGTATGCATGGAGCAATAGGGAACTAACTCCAGGTGAAAGATTTGAGATGCAGGAAGGAATGGTGCATTGATTATCAATGATCGTCATGAAGTAGGGTTGTTGCTACATAATAAATAATGGAGAAAATGTGTGGCACTCAGGTGATCCTTGACACTGTGGTTATAGGAGCTACATCTTGATAAGGATATAGAAACAGAGGTCTCATATGCCTCAGGGATGAAGTTCTGGTTCACTTTACAGAAATGTAAGCCAATGAAGGGAACATTTAATGGGTGTTAGAGAAGGGAGAGGAATATGTTATGGTCTAGGGACTAACTACAGCAGCAAGAGCTGTAATTCCCACTAGACTTATCCCTGTAGACTGTGGCAGACACAGAGATAAATTGCCCAGATTCCATTTCAACAAGACCTACTGTACAGATGTAGGGAGTATAGTTAGCACACACCTTCCAGCGCAGGGAACCACCTTGCCCAAGGTCATGTCCTTCCAGGGACAGACTACACCACTGACTGAGGTGGTGGCATAAGCCTGGCTGTCTTGGCCCGGTGTGGTACAAATCTGATGGTCAAAATCTGATACTCCCAGGCCTCTTGTGGATTGTCTAAACCTTCATCAGGCTTACATCACAGTTTAACTCCTTCTTCTGCCCAATCATGTTTACCCTCTCATTGTCACAGGTATTAATCTCCAATAAACCACCTTGCTCCCTAAATTCTAACTCAGCATCCACTTCCGGAGAATTCAAATTGTGATAGTTTTCCCCCAAGAAATTGTGACCCAAATAATTCTTAAAGGGTTTTGGCACAATGGAATTAAGTTAGTGTAAGAAGTATATAAATCTGAGGGGTATAATGCTTACGTTGTAGTGGGCATTGTCACATACCTCTTAAGAACCCTTTGGATTCCTGCTACCTGTTCTTTGCACCTTTTTCTCAGCTTCTACATGCTTTCTTTATAATGGCTTGCATCTCTAATCTTTGAAGGATTCCCCTTGGGTCACATAAGCCATTTCACTCAGATACATAGACAGCTGGAATTACTGGATTTTATATTCCAGTTTTTCTTACTTCTTAAACAATTTCTCTCAGGCTCACTTCTTTAATAAATCACATTTACGTGAATCCTTATCTCAAGGTCTGCTTCTGGAGAAGGAACTTAAATTATGCAAGCCATAATTTGGACTTGATGGACCCACCCTGCTTCCAACACAGTATCTGGTGGGTAAAATGGCATAGTCTAACAAAAACATAATGAGAATATCCTTGAAATATAAATGGAACAGAAATGCAAAATGTTGCATAGCCCTGAAACAATACGTCTTCCAATCTCTAGATATAGTTCCGATTAACTGCATACAGGCTACTGGGAATTAAATGTGCTCTGTACAAGATGGAGGACAAGAAATTTATTAAAGCTTGAAGTGAGCTTTCTTGGAGAAAGCTAAGAACAAATGAAACTTGCCAACTTTCTAGCCAATAACTTTACAGGAGTTTCCGGAACAAGCATGTCAGGAAATCATAAACAAAACCTTATTAGGAGGCACTGAGACCATCTGCTCACTGACTCACTGACAGGAAGGAGTTTCAATTAATCATCACCTAATAGCACGACCAAGCAAGAGCCACAAAAGGAGATGAAGGCTGGTTGTGAACTGGAGATTGGGGTAGTGGTAGAGAGATAGAAACTGACAAGGAATTTGCACAGATGACCAAAACAAACAACAACAACAAAAAACCCAAAAACAACCAAATCCTGCCTATTAAATGAGCCTGCCTACCAAAATTCCAAAACACATGAAAAAAGCTATTACTAAAAATCTAGCCAACAAAATCATCAATTCACTACTACTTTGGAACCTTATAACAAAGACTTTAGCATATATGTTTTTAGGATATTAAGAGGAATAAATGAATAACAGTTTAAATATTAGAAAGAATTTTCTGTAAAATTAAGGCAAAATGAAGCAAAATCAAATAGCAACTAAAATAAGTTATTAGATATCTCTAAAATTATTCTCATTAAAATTAAAACTGTAATGGATGGAATAATCTCTATACTACATTGGTTATACATTAATGGGTGATTTTGAAGATAGTACTACAAAATTCCCTCCGAACACAATATAGAAAAATAAAAAATAAAAAAAGAAAGAGCATTTAAGAGACACAGAAAATAGGTTAAGATATTGCACATATTATAGAGCCCTAATGAGACTGTCCAAAAATTCCAAAAGGCAAATGAACGATAAGAGAATAAATATTTGAATAACCAGAGAATTTTCCATAAAGACATATTTTATTCATTTTGGAAAGTGTATTATTAACACCAAACAGGATAAATAAATATAAATTTATAGTAAATCATATTCTGGTGACTCTGAACATCAAAGATCTTTTTTTTAACATTGCAGTCATTTTAAAAGTATGGTTCAGTGACATTAAGTACATTCATGTAGTTGTGCAACCATCACCACATCACTCATCTCCAGAACTTCTTCATCTTATCAAACTGAAACTGTATACCCATTAAAAAATAATTCCCCATTCTCCTTTCTCCCTGTCCCTGGCAACTGACGTTATACCTTCTGTCCCTATGAATTTGACTTTTCTAGGTACCTTTTAAGAGTGGAATCATACAATATTTGTCCTTCTGTTACTGGCTTATTTCACTGAGCATAATGTCCTCAAGGTCCATCCATGTTGTTGCATGTGTCAGAATTTCCTTCCTTTTTAAGGCTGAATAATTTTCCATTGTATGTATATCGACATTTTATTTATTCATTTGTGGACAAATAATTGGGTTGCTTTGAACTTTTGGCCATTGTGAATAATGTTACTATGCACATGGGTGTAAAAATATCTGTTCAAGTACCTACTTTCAATTCTTTTGGGTATATAACCAGAAGTAGGATTGCTGGATCATAGGATAACTCTATGTTTAATTCTTTTGAGCAACTGCCATCCATATTATTTGCCATAGTGACTGCACTATTTTACATTCCCACCAACAGCGCATAAGGGTTCCCTTTTCTCCACATCCTTGCCAACACTTATTATTTCTTGTTTTTTTTTTTAATTTTATTTTTAAGTGGGACTTGAATTCACAATCCAAAGATCAACAGTCACATGCTCTACCAACTAAGCCAGCCAGGTGCCCCTCTTGTCTTTTTTGATACTAGTCATTCCAACAGGTATGAGATGATATCTCACTGTGGCTGTGATTATGCATTTCTGGTCTAATGTGTCATCAAAGGCCAATGTCATTTGTGTGTCATTTGTGACAACATGGATGTACCTTGAGGGCATTATGCTAGGTGAAATAAGTCAGAGAGAAAAAGACAAATACTTCATATGGTGATTTTCTTTATAGGATGGTTGTAAAAGGCAAGACTAATTTATAGTGGAAAAAAGCAGCTCAGTGGTTAATAAGTGTGGAAAAAGAATTGATTGGAAATGATATGAAGTAGTCTGCTTGGGTGTTGGTAATGCTTTATATCTGAGTAGGGCTTTGAGTTACACAGCAGCTTGCATTTATCAAAATTCACAAAATAATACTCTTAACATTTCAGCATGTAGATTTAACCTCAAAAGAAAAAGGGAAGTTGTAGTCAAATTTTGAACTCATAAGAACTAGGAAGATCGGTAGGAGAAGAAAGGGATAAAGA
The DNA here is from genome assembly GCF_023065955.2 of Ursus arctos. NCBI lineage: Eukaryota > Metazoa > Chordata > Mammalia > Carnivora > Ursidae > Ursus > Ursus arctos. The sequence goes on from NW_026622941.1 coordinate 38,933,351, forward strand.
AAGGGGGGGGTAATCAGAAGGGGGAATGAAGCATGAGAAACTATGGACTCTGAGAAACAAACTGAGGGCTTCAGAGGGGAGGGAGGTGGGGGAATGGGATAGGCTGGTGATGGGTAGTAAGGAGGGCACGTATTGCATGGTGCACTGGGTGTTATACGCAACTAATGAATCATCGAACTTTACATCAAAAAAATAAATAAAAATTAAAAATTAAAAAAAATTTGAACTCTAGTTAATGATATACATACTGAAATATTTAGGATGAAATATACTGATTAGGGTGAAGTGTACAAATGTAACTAACATTTTTTGAAATGTGTTTTAAAAAGGTGGATTGATGAAAGGATAGATGGATAGGTAGATGATAAGGCATGTATACTAAAATATTAATAGTAAAATTTAGATGTGGTTATGTAAATGTTCACGTAGAATTCTTTCAACTTTGTAGTATGTTTGAAATTTTTTATTTTAAAATTAAATGAATGCTGAAAAAGCTTGAAAAAATATTAGAATAAGTTAAAAAATACCAAATTTTTAAAATTAAATGAAAGTAGACAAAAATTGAAAATCACTAAAATTGATTCATGAACAAATATGAAACCCAAATACACCACTAATTATTAAAAGAATTAAATTGGTAATCAAAATTTTCCTTCTTTAATAACAACAAAAAGACAAGAAGTCCTCAAAATTTTAAAGGAAAATTTTATAAAACCTTCAAGGAAATGGTAGTTCTTTTTTATGCAAATATATTAAGAAAATCCAAAGATGTTATTCACAACTAATAAATCATTGAACGTTATATCAAAAACTAATGATGTACTATATGTTGGCTAACTGAATTTAAATAAAAAAGAAAAATACAAAGGTGAAAGAAAGCATACTAGTGATGCTAAGATCAGATGTCTAAAATAGACACATATAGGCAAAAAGTAGATTAGTGACTGCCTATGGCAGGGGTTAGGGGGAAAGAATAGAGAGTAACTGTGCATGGGTATCGAATTTATTTGAAGTGATGAAAATGTTTTGAGATTTGGTTGTAGTGAGGGCTGCACAACTCTGTAAATGTGCTAGAGCCCACTGAATTTTATGCTCAGTTTTGTTTTCTCCTTTCAGAGATTCTCATTTATTACGAAATGGCTTTACAAAATTCTAAAACTATACAAGCTTCTCAGTTTCCACCATATGCATAAGACCATTTAAAACACAACCCTGTTGCCACTAACTGTTCTGTGTCCAGCACTGGCTGAACCTCAGAACTATGGGCACATACACATAGGCTTAAGACCAGAATTGCCTTTCGGAAACTCTTAAGTGAAAAGTTGGCAATCAAGTACCCTAGCTCAAAGGAAATGAGTGGCAGGAATTTGCCTATTTAAAAAAAAATTGAGTCTAATCCATTTGGGCTAAAGCCCAAATCTATTTTTTTAATGTTAAATTAGCCACCATACAGTACATCATTAGTTTTTGATGTAGTGTTCAATGATTCATTAGTTGCATGTAACACCCAGTGCTCATTACCACACAAATAGCCCAAATCTTTTGATTACAACTGTTTAAAGATCAGGACCTGGATTTGCAGTGGGAGGTCAAGACTGTCCTTCACCGAGGCAAATGTAGGCAACTATACTTTGCAGCATGCTTGGAGTCTCCCCCCAAGGTGGGCTCTGCCCAAGGGCCTAAAAGGGTTTTTTCCTAATGTCAACCATCCCTGGGCTGGCTGTGTGCACGTACCACTGGGGTTCAGGCAAGGGCCCAAAGTTCCAGGGCAGACCCACCTCACCTGTGGGTAGCACTGTCCCACTAGGGGCTCAGTGGCCTCCTACTGCTGCAGCTCCTCAGCAGAGCCTTGCTCCTCACCACACAGCGTTGAGCTTTTCCAGGTCAGCAGTAGTGCCCGAGCTTCTCTGGCAGCAGCCCTTCCCTGGGGGTGCCCCCTGTGCCTGGGACGAGGTGTTGGACTTGGTCCATACCCCACTACTGTGACCTGAATTGTATGCTTTGAATAGGCGACCTTCTGAAGTGTCAAACATAATCTCAATAAAGCTTCTGAAAAGACAAGACCAGGTGAATGTAAGAAAAATATACTATCTCATTTATGAACATAAATGGGAAATTCCTAAGTTAAATATTGGCGAAAGTTAATTCAGTCTTTACTACTCCACCTAAATAGGGTGATTTCAGTAATGCAAAAATTCTTCAACACCAGAACACCTACAATTTAGTAGTTTAAAAAAACCATAAAATTTAGGATTGTTTGTTCTAGCTCTGTGAAAAATGCTGGTGGTATTTTGATAGGGATTGCATTAAATGTGTGGATTACTTTGGGTAGTATAGACATTTTAACAATATTTGTTCTTCCAATCCATGAGCATGGAACGTTCTTCCATTTCTTTGTGTCATCTTCAATTTCTTTCAATGGTGTTTTATAGTTTTCAGAGTACAGATCTTTAACCTCTTTGGTGAGGCTTATTCCTAAGTATCTTATGGGGTTTGGTGCAATGGTTAATGAGATTGATTCCTTGATTTCTCTTTCTGCTGCTTCATTATTGGTATATAGAAATGCAACAGATTTCTGTATGTTGATTTTGTATCCTGCAACTTTCACTGAATTTGTGTATCAGTTCTAGCAATTTTTTGCTGGAGTCTTTTGGGTTTTCTATATGGACTATTTACAATACCCGAAGTATGGAAGCAACCCAAGTGTCCATTGACAGATGAATGGATAAAGAAGATGTGGTATACACATAGACTGGAATATTATTCAGCCATAAAAAATGAAATCTTGCCATTTGCAACAACATGAATGGAGCGAGAGTGTATAATATTAAGCAAAATAAGTCAGCCAGAGAAAGACAAATACCATATGATTTCACTCATATGTGGAATTTAAGAAACAAAACAAATGAGCAAAGGGAAAAGAGAAAAGAGAGAGATGGCAACCAAGAAACAGACTCTTAACTATAGAGAACAAATTGATGGTTACCAGAGGAGTGGAGGTGGGGAGATGGATGAAATAGTTGATGGAGATTAAGGAATGAACTTGTTGTGAGGTGCACTGAGTGTTGTTTGTAAGTGTAGAATCACTAAATTTTACACCTGAAACTAATACTACACTGTATGTTAACTGGAATTTAAATTAAAAAAATAAAACCATATGACTATTTCAATGAATTTATTTTTTATCCAGTATGTATTTATTGCATGCCTTATGTGACAATCACTATATATTAGTAAATGAAAGAAAAGAGTCCTGGTCCTCAATGGAAACAGAAAAAGCATTTGATAAAATTTTACACCAATTCTTAGCAAAATATAATTAGAATTTTTAAGTTGGTATTGATCAAAAACAGAACAAACACCATTCTTAATGTTGAAACATAAGCTTTCTCGCTGATCCAAATAAAAAGATGTTTGTACAAGAGGTTCTGGGCACTGAATTAACTTTAAAAATGAAATACATATACAACTCAGCACCAAAATAACAAACTGATTTAAAAAATGGGCAGAGGACATTTTTCTAAAGAAGACATACAGATGGCAACAGACATATGAAAAGATGCCAAAATCACTAATAATCAGGGAAATGCAAATCAAAACCATGACAAGATAACCACCTTACATTTGTCAGAATGACTAAAATAAAAAGAAATAACAAGTGTTGGCAAGGATGTGGAGAAAAAAGAATCCTTGTGCACTGTAGGTAGGCATATAAACTGGTACAGCCACTATTGAAATGAGGAAAAAAATTAAAAAAAGAAATACCATATTTTCCAATAATTCCACTACTGGATTGTCTACCCAAAGAAAATGAAAACACTAGTTCAAAAAGATATATAAATCTACCATTTACATTGACATGGATGGAACTGGAGGGTATTATGCTAAGTGAAATAAGTCAATCAGAGAAAGACAACTATCATATGGTGTCACTCATATGTGGAATATAAGGAATAGTGCAGAGGGCAATAGGGGAAGGGAGCGAAAACTGAATGGGAAGAAATCAGAGAGGGAGACAAACCATATGAGACTCTTGACTCCAGAAAACAAACTGAGGGTTGCGGAAAGGGAGGTCAATGGGGGGATGGGGTAACTGGGTGATGGGCATTAAGGAGGGTACGTGATGTAATGAGCACTGGGTGTTATACACAACTAACGAATCATTGAACATTATATCAAAAACTAATGATGTACTATATGCTGGCTAATTGAATTTAAATAAAAAATATATATGTAATTTAAAAAAAATAAAGACATATGTACCCCCATGTTTATAGCAGCATTATTTACAATAGTCAAGATATGGAAGCAACCTAAGTGTTCATCAACAGATGAATAGAGTGTGTTTGTGTGCGTGCATGTGCGTATTCACCATAAAAAGGATGAGATCATGCCATTCGGGACAACATGGATGGAACCAGAGGGTATTATGTTAAGTGAAACTGATCAGACTGAGAAAGACAAATACCAGATTTATTCATGTATGGAATCTAAAAAAAAGAAACAAACAACAAATAAAAAGCAGAATCAGACCTATATATACAGAGAAGAAACTGGTGGCTGCCAGAGGGGAGACAGGGTTAGGGGATGGGCAAAATGGGCGAAAGGGAGAGGGGATATGGGATATGGGATTCCAGTTATGGAAGGAATAAGTCATGGGAATAAAAGGCACAGCATAGGGAATATGTCAATGGTATTATGATAGTGTTTTATGGTGATAGATGGCAGCTAAACTTGCGGTGAGCGTAGCACAACCTACAGAGAAGTTGAATCACTGTGTTGTATACCTGAAATAAATATAGCATTGTGTGTCAACTATACTCAAATTTTAAAAAATTAATTTAAAAATAATAAAAAATAGAAATGAGAAATATAAAAATTAGAAATAGAAAATAGTAAAAGAAACAAAATTATTTGCTTTTATTTAAGATGAAATAATTAAAATGTAATTTTAAAATCCAATCTAAAAACAAGCCATTATAACTAGGAAGACAGTTCAACAAAGTCAACAGATACAAGCTCTGTATATAAAATATCACAACATCTTATGTACTAGAAATAACCAAGTATCTCTGGGAAACAAACTGAGGGCTTCCAAGGGGAGGGGGTGGGGGATTGGAATAGGCTGGTGATGGGTATTAAGGAGGGCACATATTGCATGATCCACTGGGTGTTGTACGCAAATAATGAATCATGGAACATTGCATCAAAAACTAAGGATACACTGTATGGTGACTAACATAACATACTAAAAAATTATTATTAAAAAAATAAAGAAATAAAAAACTGGTTTTCACCTAAAAAAAAAAAAGAAAAGAAATAACCAAGTAGAAAATGTAATTGCTGCAACATGGATGGCACTGGAGGAGATAATGCTAAGTGAAATAAGTCAAGCAGAGAAAGATAATTATCATATGGTTTCTCTCATCTATGGAACATAAGAACTAGGAAGATCAGTAGGAGAAGAAAGAGATAAAGAAAGGGGGGGTAATCAGAAGGGGGAATGAACCATGAGAGACTATGGACTCTGAGAAACAAACTGAGGGCCTCAGAGGGGAGGGGGGTGGGGGAATGGGATAGACCGGCGATGGGTAGTAAGGAGGGCACGTATTGCGTGGTGCACTGGGTGTTATACGCAAGTAATGAATCATGGAACTTTACATCAAAAACCAGGGATGTACTGTATGGTGACTAACATAATAAAAAATATTATTATAATAAAAAAAAGAAAATGTAATTGAATTTTTAATTCATAATAGAAACAAAAAATAGAAGGTATCTGATAATATATCTGACAAAATTTATGTGTGACCTTTATCAAAATGAGTTTCACCAATGGCAACAGAATACCCTTTGTGAATGAAAATGTTGTTGAACCTTTGCATAACCACCATGTCCAGCCATGGCCACACTGTTAGAGAATTCATGGACCAGAGCTAGGCTCACCAGGAAGGAAAAGATTGGTATTCACATGGTAGACTATTCTACTCATAATCATTTCAAACTGCTTTGGCGGTGGAATCCCTCTGGTAAAAATTCATTCTATATATTTTCCCGGTTTCTCTGCTCATAATTCACCCAATCAAAATACATTTATTGTACAACGTGCATGTTTGAAGCTATTTTATATTCCTGAAAAGGTAGCGAAGATTGCCAGAAAAAGTCCCTTGATCTCTTTGAGTCTACATTTTCTGCTACTGAGGAGTGCAAAATGAAGGGTAAGTAAGTAAAAACTAAAAGGTAATTTCAGAAAGAAATAATATTTAATTTTTGACCATGATAATTTTAATCTCCCAAATCTCCTTCTCAGTAATTCTCCAATTGTGTTTCGTGATCTAAGGGGTCTTTGCTGAAATTCTGTTGATTTCTTTCTAGAGTTTGTTATAGACACTGGGCAGCACTTACTGTCTCACATTCCACCATTTCTGTAGCATTATTAGGGCTGAGTGGCAGAGCTACTTATCTAACAGTATCTCCCTCTCACAGCTGGAAATGGTTGACCATTAGGTAAATGGTTTGAAGCTACATAAACAACTGTTATCTGTAGTCTCTATTGGACATGCCTAGGTCCAATAAACAATTACAAATATCCCAGTTGTCCTTGGATGTCTATACCTGCAATTTAATTGCAGTATCAATATGTATCTCTTAGGTCTTTTCCTTGCAAATGACAGAATCTAATTCTGACTTACTTAAGGGAAATAAAACAAAGCAACAATAGTAAAGCATTAAAAGGGAAATTCATGAACTGGGTCTGGGGTAGCTCGCAGCACCAAAGGGACAGTCAGTGTGTCAGGTGGTAAAGAAAACAGGCTTTGGGATAAGTCTGTTTGGTTCCAAATTCCACCCCCACCACTTACCTCTCTGAGTCCACTTCCACTTCTCTGAAACAAGGATAACTAAAGTATTTACCTAAAGCATTTTTTGTGACATTTAAATGGGGTAATGTATGTTAAATCTTGGCACAGTGCCTGACGATGCAAATATCTAATCATGTGCTCTTAATATAATTCATGTTTATCGGGGGGCACCTGGGTGGCTCAGTCCGTTAAGTGTCCACCTTCAGCTCAGGTCATGATCTCAGGTCCTGGGATCGAGCCCCGCATCAGGCTCCCTGCTCAGTGAGGAGTCTGCTTCTCCCTCTTCCTCTACCTCCTCCCCCGCTTGTGTGTGCTCTCTCTCTGGCTTGTGCTCTCTCACTCACTCTCTCTCTCCCTAATAAATAAATAAAATCTTTTAAAAAAAGATATAGGTTTAATTGATGTTTATCAATCTGCCTTGAAAGTATAGAATCTAGGATAACAGTAGTGATCTTATCAGCAGGGGCACTGGGATAGGCTATCAGAGTGCTGCAAACAGACTTACCTCTGCCTCTCAATCTATTCTGAGGATTATAATTCCTAACAGAATGGATGGTCTGGAGCTGACCATATGCTCATTCCTATACCAGTCACTGTGCCTGAAAGAATGAGTAAATAATGAGTGGGGGAGGAAAGAGGATTTGGGGACATCATGATTAATAGTCTCTCTGGAACTATATTGAACACATGGAAATTTAGTTACTGGAAGAATGGTAAAGATAACATAAGCAAGCAATAACAAAGTCTACCATATTGTCTGTAATAAACTAAATATTTTTGTAAGAAATATTGTAAGACAAGAGGTTCATCCATCCATTTTCTTCTGACTAGGAAAGAACTACTATCATACCAGGAAAATAACTTCACCTTTTCTTAACCATTTTAAAGAAAAGATGTAAGGTATGTTGCCAATCCTGATATCAGAAAATTCTCTTTAATATTCAGGCACTACTTATTGCAATTCCATTCAGTTTCTCCCCTCATCATTCTGATTTTGTAGTCTATTAATTGTAACATTAGACACATTTTCTCAAAATTCTTCTTACAGCTGCCTTCACTTCTTTGTTCTTCAGGCTGTAGATGAGGGGATTCAGCATAGGAGTGACCACACTGTACTGCAAGGAGAAGATTAACTCTTGAGTAGATCCTGAATTTGGCATGAGATAACGGAGTAACCCTGAGCCATAAAAGAAGATCACTGCAGTGAGGTGGGAGGAGCATGTGGAGAAGGCCTTGCTTCTGCCTGTGGTAGAGCTAATGTTCAGGATGGTGGATAAAATGCGAACATAGGAGAAAAATATCAGGAGGAAATTTCCAAAGAAATGCAGGAGGCTGGAGCAGAGCAGGGCAGTAAAACTTGCAGACACATCAGAGCAAGACAAAGGGTAGAGAGACGGCAGCTCACAGCTGAAGTGGTGTATATTTTGAGCCTCACAGAAGTCTAAATTGAGAGCTACAAGGATATTGATAAGAGCATCCAGAAAAGCCAAGCTCCATGAGCCCCACACCAGCCCCATACATAGCTGTCTGTTCATCATCTGGCCATACAGCAGAGGGGAGCTGATGGCAACATAGCGGTCATAGGCCATGACAGTAAGCAGGCAGGATTCAGTGCCCCCAGTGGCAAACACAAAGAAGACCTGAGCCAGGCAGCCCTCTACTGAGATGGTTTTCTTCTCAGACAGAAGGTTCTCCAACAACTTGGGCACAGTGACAGAGGAGTGACAGAGATCCAGGAAGGACAACTGTCCCAGGAAGAAGTACATGGGTGTGTGGAGGTGAGAGTCAGCCCTGATCACCAGCAGCAGCAGCAGGTTCCCCATCAGGGTCAGGAGGTAAATAACAAGGAACAGCACAAAGAGCAGAGCCTGAATCTGGGGGTCAGCGGACAGCCCGAGGAGGATGAACTCAGACACAACACTGTGGTTTCTCATTGTCTTCACTATTTTCTTTGGAATGTAAGAAATAAATCAGATAAAGCCTCTTCTCATGTCTAACAAATATTCAAGGGTTTCAACATTCTCTATTCACAAAGTTTCATGCCTGCTCAAAAATTTATGTTCTGAAATGATAAACTTCCTTAAGTCTCTAGATTTCCTAAAATCAGCAATTATCTTTTCTATAGGATTCTAACCCTTGATCAACTCCCTGTCCACTTTTATTGTTCTTTCTTTAATGTCTTAGAATGTATTTTGTTATTGTTGTTTTATTATTAAAGCAACTGGAGGATGTTTTGTAAATTCTTGATAATAATCCAGTAGAGAGGGAGAAATTGCAGGAGGAATAAGAGAAAATTGCAGAAGTAGTATCTCCGATAGCAGCTGGGTTGCAGAGCAGAAGCGGAGCATGCCCTTAGGTGGGAGCAAGTTTAATTCATCCATCAAACATGCATAGATGTGATGTTGGGAAGGAAGCGGTTCCCACGTAATGGCTTTTTTTTTTTCAATAAATATTTAAATGGGGTCGTTAATGCAAACTGAAGAGGAGCGGTGGCTGAACATTTGCAGAGTGAGGACAAAGGGAATGAGTTAGAAAGAAGGCAGCATATTCAGAGGGGAGGGGGGTGGGGGAATGGGATAGACCGGTGATGGGTAGTAAGGAGGGCACGTATTGCATGGTGCACTGGGTGTTATACGCAACTAATGAATCATCAAGCCTTACATCGGAAACCGGGGATGTACTGTATGGTGACTAACATAATATAATAAAAAATCACTAAAAAAAAAAAGAAAGAAAGAAGGCAGCATAGAGATATCCCAGATGCTATATAACTCATCAAGAGAAACTGCTGACCAATATGGGAACATATGCTGACCATAATCTCTATCGCCAGTTTGTGTCATCTATTCAGATTCAGCTCTTGTCTGTGCCCTAACGCCATTTGCAAATATAGACTACCCACTAACTTTCCAGAGCTTAGCCTTTTTTTTTTTTTTTCCTATTTTGGGCTGACAACCCATATTATAACCGTAGACTCAGAATAACTCAACACCAGTGACTATACCATCTTGTCCCTTGATCTCCTCCTCTATCTCTTGCAATCATACTGCATTCAATTTCTCAAAGGACTTATGATTTCTCTCCCATTATTTATCCAAACAACACTGAGGATTAAAGCTATTCTTAGGAAGCAAGTCTACATTACCTGTCTTTCTCACCTAGCTGAGCAATAACTAGCACAGAATTAAAGAAAAACTTCTTCAAATCCAGTGATCCAGAAGAAACCAATTTGGTTTTCCCAAATTGGAACGTCAGTGTGAGAATTTGGTGTTAAGGTAGAGTTTGAAAATTTCTTTTGGATATAGACCTCTCCCTTGATTTCTGAAAGAGGAAATAGAAGGCTCAATTGTGTGTATTATTTCTAAAAACCTAAATACTTCCAGTCATGTAGGGGTTGCATTTTCCATGCTAATACTTTTTTCCTTTTGCTCACCACTATAGCTCTAGCTATAGCAACCTGGATTCATCCTGAGAATATTACATCATTGGCAGAAGATGCTGGAAAAGCAAGGAATCAAACCATGAAATGCAGAAAGAGAACCACCCATTATAATTTTGGAGGGCAGCAAACAGAACGGTCCCTCATCTCTAAATGGGGCCCCACTTACTAGCACTAGAAATTCCTTAAACTTTGGGGAAATTTTCTCTCTTAGAAATAAAGGCCAAAGGACATTTTCATGAAAGACAAATCTGGAAACTGTACTCTATCAGGGGCCGCACTTCCTCAAAGGTATAGATTTACTGTATTAGAGTTATTTGAGGAGACACATAAGTAAATAAAATCACTTATATTTTTACCTGGTGCTGCAATTTCATTATTCCCAATGCTTTGGTTATTCAGGCTGTTAGTCCAAATTTAGAATGGAAACAGCTCTGAAAACATTACCACTCTTTTTCAGTTATTATCACAATTAGATGGAGTTAGCTGACTAGGTAATTTCCAAAGAAAAGCTGCCTAAGAGGAGCTTTTTTTTTTTAAAGATGAGACACAAGTAATGAATCATGGAACTTTACATCAAAAATTAGGGATGTACTGTATGGTGACTAACATAATAAAAAATACTATAAAAAAATAAATAAAGATGAGACACACAAGAGCACCTAGCATTGTAACTGGCCCAAAGGAATTGCTCAAAAAGTATTATTTACAAATAAAAATGAATACATGAATGAGTGAATGAGTAAGTAAATGAATGAAACTCAGGAGAAGAATAGTCTAGGGCTTTTACTACTCAGAGGGAACAGATCTGATTAGGAACCAGTAAGGGATTTGGACACTTGGGGCTTGCATGAAAGCAGATGTATAAAGGGTATTGAAAAATTTTGCCAACTGGAAAGGTTTGCCTCAATGCAGTGTTTCATGCCCTGTTCTGAACTTACACATATCTCAGGGTACATAATTGTAGAGAATACCTATAATTAAAGATGTAATTAGTTTCTGGACCCTGTGCATTTGGAGTACTTGAAGAGGGTTATTTGTGAGTCACAGGGTACCCAAAGTCTATCATTGATGTCCTACCCCCTCTCACATTTTACAGACAGCTCTTAAGTATTAGCCTCCCTGAACTTCCAGGTTTCTGGTAAAATGTGGTGTTTCAGCACCAGAAACAATGAATATAACAAGATGTAGAAAAGATCTTGTCTCAGTTGTCCCATATGTAAAATGAATGCTAAAAATAATTACCTTGAAAAGTTGTAATGACTTAAGAATCCTGAAAGCTAAAGAATCATTAGATTCTCTTTTCTTTATGCCCAATCCAAGTGTTTAATTTTCCCAAAAGGAGGAAGAGAGGTGATTCTGAGGAGCAGACCAAAACATTTCAGGTCACAGAAATGAGACCATGTCAGAGAGAAACAGGGAGGCCATGACGTCCAGCCCAGGGGAACAGAGATGAGATGAGAGAACTGAAAGAGAAAGGAAGTGTCTGATTAGGGAAGAACAAGTGGCAGGAAATGAGGCAGAAAGGATTCTACAGAGGGAGTACAGGAACAGAGAAACCCATCAGAGAACACAAGAAAAATATTACCATATTTCTGGGTTTTCCTGGTGCAGAATACATCCTGTTTTTCTGAGTCGGTACATACGCCACGGAGTTCAGGAGAAATGTACAAGAAAGAAAATGTGCCACAACTGTCCAATCATGTGAACTGGCATTGCTTTTTCTATTTAAAAGACTCTTTTGTGTACAGAGAAATATGTAAGCTCCGTCCTCAAAAGCCTCTGCAAATAAAGACTTCAGAAAACTCTTCTAAACTTTGACAGCATTTTTACACTTATCCCTTAATGACTCCGGAAAATGACAAAGGAAAACTTGAAAGCTTCAAATTCCTAACAAGTAATAAAGCAACTTCTTTCATATTTCCCCTAGCATAATTACACCATCATTTCTGCACCTATCCCTCTGTATGACTGTTAATATATTGCTAAGAGCACCATCCTGACAAAGGAGGCTCAGGTCTAGCCATTTAGAAGGGATTGTGGGTTAAGGTGGCCAATGAGATGCAAATTATGATGACCTGAGAGCCCAGGGGACATTGTGGGTCTGTCCTGATTGCTGGAAAGCTCAGCCTGAAGCTTACTTTGGACTCATTACCTAAAAATGGTTACTGAATGATCCCTCTGGGAATTTACAGCTTACCTTTAGATCATCTTCCTTAATGCTGTCATGTTTTTAATTATTACATGTACTCGATACATAATTATTATATATGACATCATTACTACCGCTACTACTACTTATACGGTCAATACTAATTTAAATTTACCTACATATTTGATATTTGACCTTTTCTTGCTCAATTTTTTCTACATCTAGAATTGAAAAGTTCAAAAGCTAAGATTTCAATGTATGAGTTTAACACAAGTTAGACAAAGCTGAAGAGATATTAGTGAATCAGAAGATAGGACAGAAGAAAATAAGAACTTCCACCTGTGAGCATTTTCTTTCTCCTAGAAGACTCCCTTTAATTTTTCATTTAGTACCAGTAAGCATTTTTTTCACCTTCATTCTTTTTTAAAAAAAGATTTTATTTATTTATTTGTCAGAGAGAGAGAGTGCACAAGCAGGGGGAGGAGCAGGCAGAGGGAGAAGCAGGCTCCCCACTGAGCAGGACCCTGGGATCATGACCGGAGCCAAAGGCAGACGCTTAACTGACTGAGCCACCCAGGTGTCCCTCACCTTCATTCTTAAATGATGTTTTACTGGACACAGAATCCTAATGGGGAAGTTATTTTTTTATTCAGTACTTTGATGATATTACCTCAGTGTCTTCTATCTTCTTGTTAGTCTAATGCTTCTCTTGAGAAGTCAGTTGTTAATCTAGTTGTACTTCTCTGGAGTTAATTTGTGTTTTTTTCCTCTCTCTCTCTCACTGCTTTTAATATTTTTTCTTTTGGTTTTTAGTAACTTTATTATGATGTGACAAAGGTGTCTTTCTTTTTATTTATCATACTTGGGATTTATTTATAGGACTTCTAGCATTGTAGTTGATATACTTTTTCAGTTGGGAACATTTTCATCCATTATTGTACACATTGTCCTATTTTCTTTTCTTTTTTTTTTTTTTTAAAGATTTTATTTATTTATTTGACAGAGACAGCCAGCGAGAGAGGGAACACAGTAGGGGGAGTGGGAGAGGAAGAAGCAGGCTCCCAGCGGAGGAGCCCGATGTGGGACTCGATCCCGGCACACCAGGATCACGCCCTGAGCCGAAGGCAGACGCTTTAACGACTGCGCTACCCAGGCGCCCCTGTCCTATTTTCTTATATATTACCTCATTCTCTCTCCCTTCTCTGTAACTCCATGTACATGTACTTGTACCTTATCCTTATCATTCTGTGCATTATGTATTACATATTCTTTTGTTTTTTTCTTTATTCTGTCTGTGCCTTACTGAATATATTTTATTCTTACTTACAAGTCATTAGTATACTCCTCAATACTGTCTAATCTCCTTCAAACATATCTATTAAGATCTTAGTTTCAGCCACTGAGTTTGCTAGAACTTTCACTTAGATTTTTTTATAGTTTCCAGAAATATTATGCCAAAGTTCTCAATCTTATCTTTAATCTCCACAAATACTTTAAGTTTATTTATTTTAAAGTTATGTGTCTAGATCTGTTTCTACTATCTCTAGTTTTTGTCTCTCCATGTTGTTTAATTTTTTTCTATTGAGAACAGGATGTTATTATGAAAATTATAGAAATAATTTAAGGCTCTGGCTTGTATTCTCTTCCTCTAGAGAAAATTTCCACTAACTTCTGTCAGACAGCCATGGGCATTTGCAGTCCTGGATCATTCTCATGTAATTCCAGGGGCTGAGATGAACCTGGGCTTCAGTCCTTATGAAGTTGGTCTGTTCCAATCCACTTTTATTTCAGGGTACTGCCCTTTAAGGCTCCAAACTACCCTTTGGTAGCCCCTGAATTCCATTTTTCCCACTTACCTCAAGAAACTGTCAAAATAACTTTTCACATTCTCAACCATCTCTTCAAGATGCCCTTATGGGAATAACAGACCCCCAAATGCTGAGCTTGCTTTTCTAAATTTTCTTTTCTTTGGGATGATGGTTCCAAAATCCTTCACTGCTTTCTTAGCTTTAAAATATCTTCAAAGCATATATTAATAATATGCCCTTCAAATAAATATCCCAGAAATACACCCATACTTATATGGTCAATTAATCTATGACAAAGGAGGCAAAAATGGGGAAAAGACAGTCTCTTCAATAAATGGTGCTGGGAAAACTGGACAGCTCATGCAAAAGAATGAAACTGCACGATTCTTACATCATACACAAAAATAAATTCAAAATGGATTAGAAATGGGGGAAAAGACAGTCTCTTCAATAAACGGTGCTGGGAAAACTGGACAGCTACATGCAAAAGAATGAAACTGGAGTACTTTCTTATACCATAACCAAAAATAAGTTCAAAATGGATTAAAGATCCAAAATTCAAGATCTGAAGCCATAAAAATCCTAGAAGAGAGCACAGGCAGTAATTTCTTTGACACTGGGTATAACAACATTTTTCTAAATATGTCTCCCAATACAAGGGAAACAAAAGCAAAAATAAACTATTGGGACTCCATCAAAATTAAAAGCTTTTTGCATCCCTAGTTTTTTATGTAAAGTTCCATGATTCATTACTTGCGTATAACACCCAGTGCACCATGCAATATGTGCCCTCCTTAATACCCATCACCAGCCTATCCCATTCCCCCCCCAAAACCCTCAGTTTGTTTCTAACATAATATAATTTTAAAAATTATTATAAAAAAAAGATCAAGCTAAAAATAATTTTAATTAATTAATTTAAAAAAAAAGCTTTTTGCACAGCAAAGGAAACTCTCGACAAAACAAAAGACGATCTGCTGAATTAGAGAAAATATTTGAAAATTACATATATATATATCATATATATATATACATATACATATATATAGTTAATATTCAGAATATACAAAGAACTTATACAACTCAAAACAAAAAAACAACAATTCAATTAAAAATTGGCAGGGGACCCGAATAGACATTTTTCCAAAGAAGACATACAGATGGCCAATAGATTCATGAAAAGATTCTCAATATCACTCACTAATCATCAGGGAAATGCAAATCAAAACCACAATGAGATACCACCTTACACCTGTCAGAATGGCTAAAATTAAAAACACAAGATATAACAAGTGTTAGCCAGGATGTGGAGAAAAAGGAACCCTCTTGCACTGTCAGTGGGAATGTAAATTGGTACAACTACTGTGGAAAATAGCATGGAGGTTCCTCAAAAAATTAAAAATAGAAATACCATAGGATCCAATAATTCTACTACTGGGTATCTACCCAAAGAAAACAAAAACAAAAACACTAATTCAAAAAGATATATGTACCCCTATTTATTTTTATAATAGGCAAGATATGGAAGCAACCTAAGTGTCCATCAATAGACAAACGGATAAGGTAAATGTGGTATGTATATGTGTGTGTGTGTGCACGTGTGTGTATGTAGATAGATAGACAATGAAATATTACACAGCCATAAAAAGGATGAGATCATGCCATTTGAGATGATATGGATGGACTTATAGATTACTATGCTAAGTGAAATAAGTCAGATTGAGAAAGACAAATACCAGGTTGAATGAATGAATAAACAAACAAAAAGCAGAATCAGACCTATAAACACAGAGAACAAACTAATGGTTCCCAGAGGGGAGAGGCATGGGGGGTCAGGAAAAATGGTTGAAGGAGAGAGGGAGATACAGGCTCCCAGTTATGGAATGAATAAGTGATGGGAATAAAAGGCACAACATAAGGAACACAGTCGATGATACTGTAATAGCAATGTAACAGGATAAATGGTAGCTGTACTTGTAGCAAACATAGCATAATGTATAAACTTTTCAAATCACTAAGTTGTATGCCTGAAACTAAGGTAAGGTATCAACTATACCCAAATACAAAGAAAAACAATAAAAGATTTAAAAATATGTTCTTCAGCTTTTTTGTTTTGGCAATGTGTTAGTCCAAGTTATCTGGTCAGTAGTTACCAGAAGTGGAAGGCCCTGACAATTTTATTTTAGTCCATGCCTATTCTATTATTATTATTTGGTATTGCTAATTTACATATTTTATAATGTTGAGTTTTCAGTCCTTCTTTGGTTTACTTTACTCTTCTGTCTGCCTTTTTCTCTAACCTCAATTTTTATCATTTGCTCTTTGCTCCCTATCTTTTATTAAAGAAATGAGTGTTCTTATTACATATTACTATCAACAGAACCATATGCAAAGAATTTGAGATATTTTTTAGCTTTTTTCTCTCCCTCATTACTGCCTCTATCTTTGCATTGTATATCAGTTAGGATGCATTTGGATGAAAATAGAAGATAACCTAAATAGCCATACTTTAAACCATAAGAATGTTTAATGTTACTCAAGAACTCTGAGTGGGGGGGTATGAGATTTTGGATTTCGTTCAGCATTTCCATGATAAGTCAAATTACTGGTTAAATGTGACTGTAATTTTTTTCCCTTTCCCTCATAGTCTCATTATAGCTTCTGTAGCTTCTAGCATCACATTCTTAGACATCATGTCCAAATTGAGAGAAGAGCAAGGACTATTCCACCAAAAGTTTCCCTTTAGACTCACTGGCTAATTCTGTATCGCACAGCTACTCTTAGTTGCAAAGAAGACTGGGAAACTGAGCATCTAGCCAAGGTGAGCAGAATTTCATGAATGATTTAGACAATAATAAATCATCCCCTGGTGTTGGGTATCTAACTAAAATTAGAGTTGTTAGTAAGTAAAAAGGTAAAATAACCATGAAATAGGTAAGCAACTGTGTCCACCCATGTGGCCCGTTCCTTTCCTTCCTAATTTTGAATTTCTTTGCTGTAATATGCCAGAATTCTCAATGATATCCTTACCTTGCTCTTTGCTAGAGATTAAGAACTTACATATTTCATTGTGTGCATCTTTTTTTGGTAACCGATATATAAGAACATTTTCACCTATTTTCCCACCTGTGACTAAATACCTCTTTATACAACTATTTTTACTCCCTCCTTCAGTTCAATAGATGCTATGAACTGTTAAGAAAGTTTCCTACTATCCCCAGTTTGCAAAGACCTTTATAAATGAGTAAATGCCGAATTTTATTGAGTATCTTTTTGCATTTGTGGAGATAGCATGGTATTTTTTCACTTAACATTTAAATTAGTGGATTTAACTATTTTTTAAAGCTTGAATCAGAAAATTTTTGCATTTATGGTATAAATCCAACCACTTTAAAACTAGAGGAATGGGGAAGAAACAATTCCTTCTAAATAAATTCATATTCCAAGGTTCAAATAAATCAAGCAATTTGCCCAAATCTTGCAACTAGAGATTCAAAGGTAGTGAAGAACAAGGATTAAAGTTTATTTAAATCTAAGATACTCTTCACGTTGCCTGTTTCAAACCCACACACCATTATATATGAAACATGTAAGTGAAATATCATATACCTCTCTATCCATCTCCCTCTTCATCTCTCTGGCATCTACACACACACACACACACACACACACACACACACACACACACAATCATTTGTAGCTCATTTGCTCTGTCCTTGGGGGAAAAAAGGGAAGGTGATACTTCATTCCTCCATTGAACTGAAAAGAGAAATGCCTTATTTTGATTTAGATAAATCGGAATTAGAGGCTGCTGTAACCCTGAAGAGTAATGGTACTTTGAGGTCAGGCAACTCCTGTTATTGTTGAGAAATAAAGCAAGGGTTTTTAATTGCAGGAAGCAAAATTAAGACAATTCCTTTAATTAAATTAATCAGATCCTACAGGTGGTGTAGCCGTTTTTACCAGATAGAAACAAGACAGAGACAATCACAAACTGGAGGCACATTAGGAAGGTGTAGGGGTGTGGAGTTTGGCTGAGCAAGTCTGATGGCTGATAACAAAGCCTGTGGGCTACTTTTTCTCTTCCTATCCCTTTTCCTCTTTATTCTTCTTTCAACGCAATCTAAAATTGAAGTTATTTAGAATAAGCTAAGAGTTAAGAGAAAAAAATACAAAATTACACCTTGACTTCCTTTTTAATATCTAAATTTTTCCTTCTTAGCATTGATTCCAAATATACTTTTAAAATGGTTTTTGAGTAACTATTGCAACAGATTTACATATTTTTGTAAATGAAATACGCAAAGCTCAAGGTTATAAATCTGTGGAGGCATGAGTAAATAAGCCAGTTGATTCAGACCTAATGATTAACTATTGCAACAGATTTACATATTTTTGTAAATGAAATACGCAAAGCTCAAGGTTATAAGTCTGTGGAGGCATGAGTAAATAAGCCAGTTGATTCAGACCTAATGATTAAGACACCACTGCCTCCTTGTGGCACACTTCCAGAATGACAAGTTATGATTATTGGAAGTTTTTGCTCGTTTGTTTTCAAATCAGAGTTTTCACAGCCAATGTCACAGAAGCCATGGCTTGGAGTAGAAACAGAGTTGTTAAGGATCCCAGAGAGAGATGAGAAGAATAGCAATTCTGAACAGATACATAACCAGAGAAATTATCCAGGTTTTTCTTTCAGGTCTCCCAGGAATGGGGGCAGAGAGGTTGAAAAAAACTTGAGTAGTAAGAAAACCTGGAGTTCAGCAGTTCCAGAATAGCATGCTCCAGAGCATGACTGTACAGAAAAACTAAGAGACACTGAAATCGAGTCTACATTACAGGCATTGCTCTTTTATGTATTATGTAAAATTATTAAATATATATTTATATATAATTTATATATATACAAATAATGTATTTATAATAAATATTTATAAATAAATAATTTATATATATACAAATAACATATTTATATATATATAAAACCTGGGTCTTTATAAATATATGAAGACCCAGGTTCAAAATATGTCATTTATTCTATATTTGTCTGTGAATAAGTTACTTAACCCTCTATTATTTAGTTTACTTATCTATAGTGACAATCATAGTAATTATTTCAGTGAGTTCTTGCAACTCAGTTTATTGAGTTTTGCAGTTAAAAATGGTAATAATAAAAATAATAACATAATTGAGTCTTTACCATGTGCCACAGGCTATTTTAAATGTTTTACTTTCTCTTATTTCTTCTCAAGACATGTATAAAGCATGTAAACCTCTTAGCTAATACTACATCAGCAATTTGTACTCAATAAATGATATTTTAAGTCTGTAAAGCTTTTTCTATATTGCAGTTGAGTAGGAGGAACACAGGTGTTTAAGCAATTCAGCCAATAAGGTTTGTTGTTCAGGCACTGTACTGGGCTCTGGGGTTATAAAGATGAGTAAAACAGAGTCCCTTCCTTTAGGACACTTACACTGTATGGAAGAAAGTTGTATTAACAGCTATAATGCAACACAGTAATTTATATTCTAACACTGTGACAAGATTGCTATGGGAGTTCTAAGGAGGAAAACGAACATTCTTTATCAAATGGTCAGGGAAATCTTCACAGGAGAGATACTATTTGACTCTGACTTATCTAGATTAACCAGTTTTAGGAAGAGAAGAGAAAAAATCTTCCAGGCAGAAGAAACAGTTTAGTAAAGGGAGAGAGATGTGAACATGTAATATTTGAGTTTAAAAGGATGGAATTAAACACAGCTGAACTCAAATCCCAGATCTGCTCTTCTCCTGCCTTGTGACTCTGGGCAGTCTACTTCTTCTTCTGTTTCCTTGCCTAGAAAATGGATTTGGCAATTGTGTGCTATCATAATAGCTTGGTTGTGAGAATTAAATGAGATGTGCACATAACATTTAGCACATTGTCTAGACCATTAGCGCTAGTTTATTAATATTTGCCTCTAAGTTGTCATTTGCAGAAAAAGGTAAACCACCTATTAATTGCTAATATTCTTGTCAGGCAGAATAAACCATGTTAAAGATACAGATCAACTATGATGCATTTGAATTTCTGAAACACTAAAAATATGAAAAATGTGCATCTTTGAATCAAGGAAGATACATTATCATAATTATGACAACCAGTCTGCAAAGAATCTTTAATGCTATCCTGAATATTCAGATTTGAGCCTACTATTAAAACCCTTCCCTTCTTGGTGGTTTCTAGGTATTTTGTTTGTAGTTCTTAAATCACACATTAAGGTTAATGTTAATTTTCTGTCTCGTGTGGTCTCTAACATGTCCTCAGAAAATAGCAGACATTCCAAAGAGTATGGAATTAAATGGAATCTGACCAACCTGTGAGAGGTGATCATCGGTCTCATTGTAGAACACAAAGGAATAAGCCATAAGATCAGTACAAAATAAATACAAAAAATGCAGGTTTTGCCTGAACCTAATAGCGGATAGATAGCTCACCTCCTCCCATTGTGTGCTTGGTAATCCTACAAAAAAAGAAAAAAATCAAATCAAAACAAACAAAAACAAAAACCCACCTACATCAGTGGTTACCAAACTTCGTTTTTGTTTTTCATTTTGGGGGGGGGTTTCTTTTGTTTTATTTTGTTTTCTTTATGTTATGTTAGTCATCATACAGTACATCATTAGTTTTTGATGTAGTGGTCCATGATTCATTGTTTGCGTATAACACCCAGGTTACCGAACTTTGAAGTGCATCTGAATCGTGCTAAAACACTGATTGCTGCCCCAGCCCCAAGAGCTTCTGATTCAGTAGGTCGAGGGGTGGAGCCCAAGAACTTGACTTGCTACACTTTGCAGGCCAGTACTGATGCATCTGGTCTGAGGACTACACTTTGAGAACAACTAAAGGAAATTGAGCCTCCAGAGCCTCAGGCAGGGACAATTATTCTGAACGGCCCTTGGCTCATCTGACTTTCTCTCTAGTGGGTTGGGTAAGTCGGCCTCAACGCCTAGAAGCCTGTCAGCCTTTCCAGTCAGCTGCCTTCTCTGGCTTTTGCTCTTCTTTTTGTTTGGCATTCTCTACATCCACAATGACATGAAAATATTATCCTGGGGAGAAGCAACTGTGATCCCACTGAGCATTATTAGCCACAGGGCGAGAAGAATGGGAAGTAAGATTCTGCCAGGTATCTCGGGGTCTTGTTACTACAAACTACACTGGTCTCCTCAGGCTCCAGCAGCTTCTGCCTCCTCTGACAGATCATAGGAAGCTTAGCTGAGGAAAATTTGTGAAAGCAGGTCCCCAGTGTCCAACCTCAACAACAACTACTTGGGCAACAATTTTAGCCTCCCTCATCTAAAGACTTCGGAAGAAATTGGCCAGATGCCCACTTTTTGCCTTCAGCTTCTTCTCAGCAAAAGTATCAGAAATGCAAAAAAGAGAAGGGATACTCTTGAGACTTTCCTAGCGAGCTCCAGCCAGATCTGCTATAGCCAATTGCAAGCATAAATTGCCTTCAGCCTCACTCACTGGAATTGTTCAGAAGCTAGCTCGATTTAGAAAATATTAGTTGACTGCTACAGGAGAGGGATTACAGCAATTAAAATCCTGAACTATAAACATTTAAAACACATAACTCAAGTAATTAAACATTCATGGCATTTTATTACTGGGATGTTTGGACAGAATAGACTCCTCCTTTCCCTAATTGTTCACAATCCTTTCTACGGCTTTGTTATTGTTAACAGTGACCACTCTGTTGACCTCCTCCCTGATTAACTTTGTCAATTACTGCATAGCTCAGCCAAACATTACTGCTTAACTACAGAAGCGCCACTCAAGAACTAGGACCATCTCCTCGAGCTATTTCACTCTGTTTCCATCCTAGTTCTCAAGACACAACATGTGCTTAATAAACATTCACAAAATAAGTTAAATAATGTGAACATCAACTTCCTTATCTCTCGTCATTATTGTTTCATCCCTGATATACCCTTTCCATGAGGATACCTCATTGCGTTTTTGTTTTTTTTGTTTTTTACAAAACCCCTATCCTGGTGATATCTCTTCTCATTTTAGAAAGAAGATTGAAATTTTTCAGCACGAATGAACAGACTCATATACTTCAATCTTCACCAAAACATGTAAATCTTTTACTTAGGTTTTCAAACACAGATTTTAAGCAGTTTAGTAGAACTTATCAAATCCTTTCTCTTATTTCTGCTGCTGTGCTCTTCAACAGCATGTCCAGGTATACTGACATTACTTCCTATCCATCAGTTCTTTACTTAAACCCCACTTTCCCTATAAGCTAGCTTCCATCTATCCTCCTCTTTGGGAACTGCACATTGTTTGTGCACCAAAATTTTATTCTTGACAAATCTGAACTGCCTCTTTCTTCTTTGATTTCTATAGTCCCTTGAATGTTATGAAACTGCACTTTCCCAGTTTCCTTATACTTCTTGTAATTTTTTTTTCTCTACATAATAGATCCTGTTCTAAATGGTAACTTCTCAAGCCAGGACTTTCAGAGCTTGTAGATGCTGAGGTAATTAGCAATGCTATTCACCAATACTCCAGTTCTCTGTCTGACCCCAACATGGGAGAGAACTTCTGAGCCACCTCAAAGTAAGAGTGCCTATATGTCTCATTTGGGCCAACGAAATATGAGTGGAAGTTATGTGTCAGTTTAAGGAAAATGTTTTTAAAACAGGCATGATTCATCATGTTTTTGTTTTCTTATGTCAGAAATTGCTGAAGCATGAAGAAGAAACTCCCTCAGCTTGATTACCTGAGTAAGAATGATACAGAGCAGAGCCCTTCCCCTAAGTGCCCCCCCACCAAGAAAGGACATGTAATGTGAACAAAAAACTAACCTTTCCACTTTTAAGCTGCTGAGATTTGGGACATTATGTTGGGAGTCCCAAGAGCACCCTCAGGCTTGATGACTCACCAGAAAGACTCACAGGGCTCGGAAGCTGTCCTAATTATGGTTACAGTTTATTACAGGGTTAGGATACAAATCAAAATCAGCAAAGGGGAAAGGCACATGTGGCAAAATCCAGGAGAAACCAAGCACAAGCTTCCAGCTGTTGCCTCCCAGTGGAGTTGCGTGAGGGCCACTCCCAATAATGATGGGTGACAATACATGTGAAGTTTGCCAACCAGGAAAGCTCACCTGAGCCATGAGGTCCAGGATTTTTACTGGGGGGTCAGTCATGTGCAGTGCCCATATGACACGTCAGCGACTCAGACTCAAGTCCCCTACAGACTAAAAATAGGCAATTTACCATAATTATAAACTTATCTGGTCAAGCTTGTACTACATGGCTCAAAGCCTCAGGCTACAAAAATGCTTTTGTCAGGCAGAACATTCCAAGGGTTCAGAGATTATCTCCCAGGAGCCAGACAAGGATGAGTCCTAAAGACAGGCCTTTCTCTGGAATATGTAGGGTATGAGAAATCCAGGACTGCTGAATTAACTCTTTCTTGTCCAGGGAGTTAATCTGGGGAGTCATACAGCCTCTCCTGGTTATGTTATAGATATCCAAATATTTTCAATTTTGAAACATTTGTTATACAAAAAATGAACAAATGTCCAAACAGAGCTATATAGGAAGGTAGAATAATCTAAATATTTATAGTTAATAAAATAAAACCTTGGAAATAATACTTTTTGAGACATACAAAAGTTAA
Source organism: Ursus arctos (assembly GCF_023065955.2). Taxonomy (NCBI): domain Eukaryota; kingdom Metazoa; phylum Chordata; class Mammalia; order Carnivora; family Ursidae; genus Ursus; species Ursus arctos. Next base: position 38,957,287 of record NW_026622941.1, read on the forward strand.
AATAATTCATTACCAGGAGATTTGCAGTGCAAGAAATTTAAAGAAAAGTCCTTCAGGGAGGAGGAAATGATACCATATGGAAATCTGTATCTACATAAAGAAATTAAGACACCAGAAAGTATATTTACATGGGTAATTATAAAAGATTGTTTATTCTTTTTAAATCTCCTTTAAAAATAATTGACTATGTAAAGCAAAAAATAATGTATTTTGGGGTTTAAAACATAAGACATAAGACAACAATATACAAAAGCATCAGGGGATAAATGAACATATATTGTTATATGATTCTTATACATAAAGTGATATACTATCACTTGAGAGTATACCCTAATTTGTTAAATAAATAAATCATATAGCAGCCTCTAAACTAAAACAAAAAGATCTATAGCTAATAATCCAACAAAGGAGATCAAAGAAAATCATTAAAATACTCAATTCACAAAGACACAGAAAAAGAGGAACAAAGGAACAAAAAATAGCTAGAACAAATAGAAACAAAGAGCAAGATGGTAAACTTATACCCAGATGTATCAAAAATCACATCAAATGGAAAACTGGACAGCAAGATGCAGAAGAATGAAACTGGACCATTTTCTCACACCATGTACAAAACATAAACTCAAAATGGATTAAAGAACTAAATGTGAGACATAAAACCATAAAAATCCTAGAGGAGAACACAGGCAGAAACCTCTTTGACCTCAGCTGTAGCAACTTCTCACTGGACACACCGCTGGAGGCAAAAGAAACAAAAGCAAAAATGAACTATTGGGACTTCGCCAAGCTAAAAAGCTTCTGCACAGCAAAGGAAACAATCAACAAAACCAAAAGGCAATGTATGGAATCGGAGAAGATAACTGCAAATGGAATATCTGATAAAAGGTTAGTATTCAAAATATAAAAGGAACTTGTAAAATTCAACACCTAAAAATGAATAATCCAATTTAAAAATGGACAGAAGACATGAACAGACATTTCTGCAAAGAAGACATGTAGATGGCTAACAGACACATGAAAGGATGTTCAATATCACTCATTAGGGAAATGCAAGTCAAAACTACAATGAGCTATCACCTCATACCTGTCAGAAAGTCTAAAATCAATAACCCAAGAAACAACAGGTGTTGGCAAGGATGTCAAGAAAGGGGAATCCTCTGACTCTGTTGGTAGGAATGCAAACTGTGCAGCTACTCTGGAAAACAGTATGGAGGTTTGTTAAAAATAGAAGTACCCTGGGACGCCTGGGTGGCTTAGTCGGTTAAGTGTCTGCCTTTGGCTCATGTCATGATCCCAGGGTCCTGGGATAGAGTCCCACATTTGTGCTCTCTCTCTGACAAATAAATAAAATCTTAAAAAAAAAAAACAAAAACACAGAAGTACCCTATGAGCCAACAATTACACTGCTAGGTATTTACATAAAGAAAACAAACATACTAATTCAAAGGGATACATGCACCCTGATGTTTATAGCCAAATTATGGAAACAATAGCCAAATTACAGAAACAGCCCCAAGTGTCCATCAATTGATGAATGGATAAAGAAGATGTGGTATACATAATGGAATATTACTCAGCAATAAAAAGAATTAAATCTTGTCATTTGCAATAACATGGATGGAGCCAGAGAGTAGTATGCTAAGCAAAAAATAAGTCAGTCAGAGAAAGGTAAATACCATATTACTTCACTCATATATGGAATTTGCAAAACAAAACAAATGAGCAAAAATGAAAAAAAAAAAAAAAGGAGAGAGGCAAACCAAGAAACAGACTCTTAACTACAAAGAACAAACTGAGGGTTACCAGAGGGGAGGTGGGTGAGGCAATGGACTAAAGAGGTGATGGGGATTAAAGAGTGCATTTGTTGTGATAAGCACCAGGTGTTATATGGGAGTACTGAATCACTATATTGCACACCTGAAAACTAATATTACACTATATGTTAACTAACTGGAATTTAAATAAAAATTAAAAAACAAAACAAACAAAAGAATCACATCAAATGTAAAGTTAATTTCTCAATTAAACAGCAGAGATAACCAAAGTTAGTTAAAGAAAAAGCAAGACCTGACTACATGCTGCCTCCGGGAATCCCACTTTAAATATTGGGCATTAAAGAGGGCACATGGTATGATGATCACTGGCTGTTATACTGAACTAATGAGTCATTGAACATTATACCAAAAACTAATGATGTACTATACTTTGGCTAATTGAATTTAAATTAAAAAAAATTAACAAATAAATAAATAAACACAAGTATATCAAAAGAAAAGTGACAGAAAATGTGCTATGTTAACATGAGTCAAAATCAATTTGGAGTGGCCATTTGACATCAAACAAAGCAGATTTTGGAAAAAAGAATATTACTACGGCTAAAGAAAGTAATTTCATAATGATAAAAGGGTTAATTCATAAATAGAATATCTGAGCATGTTACAAAATACACGGCAAAAACTCAGAGCACTGAAGAGAAATAGACAAATACACAATTATAGTTGGTGATTTAAATCCCCCCTCTCAATAATGGTAGAGCAAGCAAACTAAAAATTAGTACGTTTGTAGAAAATTTGAAAAATTCTATGAATCAATGTGACCTAACTGAAATTTATATACACTCCACCCAATAAGAGCGTAACATACACATTCTTTTCATGTGCACATGGAGCCTCTTCTAATAGAGTCCACATTTATAGAGTCTCACTACATTTTTTTTAATTCAAGTCCTGCATGGGTCTTGGTAATGATTTTTTGGATATGACACCTAAAGTACAAGCAACAAAATCAGAAAGAAACAAATGGAGCTACATCAAACTAAAAAGCCTCTCCATAGCAAAAGAAATAATCAACGAAATGATAACACAACCTATAAAATGTGAAAAAATATTTGCAAACAATGTATCTGAAAAGGAGTTAAGATCCAAAATAATAAATAACTCATACAACTCAATAGCAACAAAACAAAACAAAACACATCTAGAGGAGAACACAGGCAGCAACCTCTTTCACCTCGACCATAGCACACATCTTACTAGACACATCTCTGGAGGCAAGGGAAACAAAAGCAAAAATGAACTATTGGGACTTCATCAAGATAAAAAGCTTCTGCACAGCAAAGGAAACAATCAACAAAATTAAAGGCAACATTCAGAATGGGAGATGATATTTGCAAATGACATATCTGGTAAAGGATTAGTATCCAAAATCTATAAAGAACTTATCAAACTCAACACCCCAAAAATAAATAATCCAGCTAAGAATGGGCAGAAAACATGAACAGACATTTCTTCAAAGAAGACATATGGTTGGCTAACAGACACATGAAAAGATGCTCCACATCACTCATCATCAGGGAAATACAATCAAACTACAATGAGATACTACCTCATGCCTGTTCGAATGGCTAAAATTAACACTTGAAACAACAGGTGTTGGCCAGGATGTGGAGAAAGGGGAACACTCTTACACTGTTGGTGGGAATGCAAACTGGTGCAGCCACTCTAGAAAGTTAAAGTATGGAAGTTCCTCAAAAAGTTAAAAATAAAAAAATTAAAAATTAAAAAAAAAAGTTAAAAACAGAACTACCCTATGATCCAGCTATTGCATGACTAGGTATTTACCCAAAGGACACAGAAATACTGATTTGAAGTGCCAAATGCACCCTGATGTTTACAGCAGTGTTATCAACAATAGCCAAATTATGGAAAGAGCCCAAATGTCCATCAAGTGATAACAATGGAATAATATAATAATAATAATATATATATGGCTATATAATATATATAATGGAATATTACTCAGCCATCAAAAAGAATGAAATCTTGCCATTTGCAACGATGTGGATGGAGCTAGAATGTACTATGCTAGGTGAGATAAGTCAGAGAAAGACAAATATCATATGATTTCACTCATATGTGGAATTTAAGAAACAAAACAGATGAACACAAGGGAGGAGGTAAGAAAGAGAGGGAAACAAACCATAAGAGACTCTTAACTATAGAGAACAAACTGAGGGTTGCTGGAGGGGAGATAGGAAGGGGATGTGCTAAATGGGTGATGGAGATTAAGGAGGGCACCTGTTGTGATGAACACTGGGTGTTATATGTAAGTGACAAATCACTGAATTCTATACTTGAAACCAAATTACCCTATATGTTAACTAACTAGAATTTAAATAAAAACTTGAAAGAAAAATGTAAAATAAAATTCATTATAGTCGACTAAAAAATAGCAAAAACAAAAACAAAAAAACCCAAATAATCCAATTAAAATACCTTGAATTCAAATAAATTGAATTCAAATAAATAAAAAATAAAAAAAAATAAAAATGGGCAAAAGATCCAAATAGATATAGATTCTCAAAGAGGATACATAAAAGACCAGCAGGTACACGAAAAGATGCTCAGAATCACTAATCATCAAGGTAATGCAAATCAAAACCCAATGAGATATCATTGCATGCCTACTGGAATGGCCGCCATCAAAAAGACAAGAGATAACAAATGCTGGCGAGCATGGGGAGAAAAGGAACCCTTGTGCACTGTTGGTGGGTCTATAAACTGATTCAGCCACTATGGAAAACAGTATGGAGGGTCCTCAAAAAATTAAAATACAACTATCATATGATCCAGAAATTCCACTTCTAGGAATATATTCAAAGAAAACAAAAACACTAACTCAAAAAGATATCTGCACCCCCATGGTATATTTGCAGTATTATTTACCTACATTACTTACATTATTTACAATAGCCAAGACATTGAAACAATATGTGTGCCTATCAGTGGATGAATGGATAAAGAATGTGGTATAAATACCCAATGGAAAACTATTTAGTCAGAAATATGAGGAAATCCTGCCATTTACAACAACATGGATGGACCTTGAGGGCACCATGCTAAGTGAAATAAGTCAAAGACAAATAATGTATGATCTCACTTATATGTGCAATCTAAAACAAACAAACTAATATAAAAGATTTGTGGTTACCAGAGATGGAGGGTGGGAGAGGGAAAGGGAATAGGAAAAAGGTGGTCAAAATGTACAAACTCTCAGTTATAAGATAAATAAGTACTATACAGCATGATGACTATAGTTAACACTGCCGTATAATATACACGAAAATTTTTAAAAGAGTAAATCCTAGTTCTCATCACAAGGGAAAAATTCTTTTCCTTTTTTTTTTATTGCTTTCTCTTTTTATTGTATCTATATAAGGTAATGTATGCTAACTAAACTCATAGTGGTAATCATTTCACAATATATGTAAATCAAACCATTATGCTATATACCTTAAAGTTATATAGTGAAGTATTTCAACTATATTTCAATAAAACTGGAAAACAAATAAAAAAGATAACAAAAAATTTAAGCCATAAAAGCATTTTTCTGACTATAATGGGATTAAATTAGAAATCAATGACAAAAAGATACCTAAAACATCTCCAAAATTTGAAAACTAACATGCACATCCTGATAACCCCAAAGTCAAAAAGGAACAAAGGGAAATTAGAAAGTATTAAGTATTTTATTTTTTAATAATAATTTTTTATTATGTTAGTCACCATACAGTATATCCTTAGTTTTTGATGTAGTGTTCCATGATTCATTATTTGCGTTTAACACCCAGTGCACCATGCAATATGAACCATGAGAGACTATGGACTCTGGGAAACAAACTGAGGGCTTCAGAGGGGAGGGGGGTGGGGGACTGGAATTAGAAAGTATTTTAAACTAGATGAAAGTGAAAACACAATACTTCAAAATTTGTGGGTTACAATTAAGTCAATAATTAGAAGTAAATGTATAGCATTAAATGTCTGTATAAGAAAAGAAAAAGGCGTATAATTAATGATCTCAGCTTCTACCTTAAAAAGCTAGATAAAGAAGAGTAAGTAAAATTCAAAGTAAGTAGGAGAAAGGAATAATAAAGATTATAGTGGACACCATGGAAATAGAAAACAATAGAAATCAATGAAACCAAACTGAAAATAACTCAAATGTCCATCAACCAGTAAATGGAGAGAAAAATTATGGTATATCCATATTAGTGAGTTGAATGGTGGCCCTCCAAGATGTCCACTCAGAAACTATAAATACATTGGGAAAATGGTCTTTGCAGATATAATTAGGTTAAGGATCTTGAGATGAGATCATCCTAGATTGGAGTGGGCCCTGAATCCAATGACAAGTGTTCTTAGAAAAGAAAAGAACAGGAGAGACAGACACATCAGAGGAGAAAGTATGTGAAGATGGAGGCAGATTGAAGTAATACATGTACAAGCCAGGGTGCTCCAAGGATTGCTGGAAGCCACCAAAAGCTGAGAGACATGAAAATGATTCTCCCTCAGAGCCCCCACAGCAGATCTTGTTTCAGGCTTCCAGGCTCCAGAACTGTGAGAGAATATGTTTCTATTGTTTTAAGCCATTAAGTTCGTGGTAATTTGTTAGGGCAGCCCTAAGAAACTAATACACCATATGATGGAATACTACTCAGTAATAAAAATGAACAATTTTTTCCAACTTTATTAAGATAAAATTCATGAAAAAATTGTGTAAGTTTAAGTATACAACATGATGATTTGATATACATATATATTGTGAAATGGTTAACACCACAATAAGGTTAGTTAAAACATACCCTTTACCTCGCATAGTTACCTTTTGGTGTGTATGTGGTAGTAATAGTTAAAACCTACTCTCTTAGCAACTTTCAAGTATACAATACAGTACTATTAACTGTAGTCACCATGCTGTACACTAGATCCCCAGAACTTGTTCATCTTCTAACCTGAATTTTGTACCTTTAACCAATATCTTCCCATCCCACCCCCGACCCCACACCCTGGCCCCTGGCCCCTAGCAACCACCATTCTACTCTGTTTCTATGAGTTTGGCTTTTTAAATATTCCACATATAAGTGAAATCATACAATATATATCTTTCCTGTCTAATTTATTTCACATGGCATAATGCTCTCAAGGATCATCTATGTTGTCACAAATGGCAGGAATCCCTTCTTTTTTTGCAGCTGAATAATAAGGAATTACCTACTGAAATACACAGTAACATAAATTAATCTCAAAATAAGATTCTCAGCAAGAGTTCATGTAAAAAAAGGACATATTATATAATTTTATTATGTAAAATTCTAGAAAATGTATAGTATAATAACAGAAAGTATATGTGGTTGCTTGAGGATGGAGGTGACATAGAGAAGAGCAAGATAAGAATTACAAAGGGGAACAAGAAAACATTTTGAGTCATGGATATGTTCATTATCTTGTCTTGTTGATGAATGATTTTATGGGTGTGTACATATGCCCAAATTTACCAAACATGGTCTATTTATTGTATGTCAATCATACCTCAATAAAGTTCTCAAAAATGTTATCTGAATTTAGTCTTAAACACTGACAACAGGTATTTTTCTCCTTCTCCCTCCAGGTGACTTCTATTTGCAGCAGGGGAGTGATATCATGGCAGTGGAGGGGTGCCTCTGCTCTGCCAGATGTCCTTTATATCCTCATCACTGGCCTGACATAATAATGCAATGGATTCCCACCCATACCTTTGGGGGAATTACCTGTACTGTTGATTGGCTTAGTCACTGAATGTACATCTGAATTCCTTCTATACTCCAGACATAATTCTTGGCACTGTAAATACAATCAATAGTGAATAAAGACAAAAGCTCTCACAGTGTTTACATTCTATAAGATGAAACAAACAGACAAACAAAACTAATAGGTATTTATATTATACTGGCCAGTGGTGATTAAAAGAAACATAAATCAAAATAAAGGGCTAGTAAGTGACAGCAGCTGCTGCTTCAGTTAGGGGATACAGAAAGACTTCTCTGAGGAAATATCATTTGAACAGAGTCCTGAAGTGGCTGAGGTTGGCAAATAAAAGTTTAGAAGAGTACCCTGCAACAAAAGCATGTTTGGCACACTTGGGAAAAAGCAAGAAAGCCAGCGCAACTAGAGCAGAATGACCAGGATGAAGGTGGGTAGACAATGATGTCTGAGGAATACATCTGGACATGGAAGGCATGCTCTAAGCATGAAGTAAAGGGAATACAGGGTTTTGAAAAGGGAAGTGATGTGCTCTGTATGCATTTTTCAATGATCATTTTGGCTGCTGCATGAGATAAGAATGGAACAATTAGGAGGTTTTGGCAGCAGTCCAGGAGATAAATGATACAGACTGACCTGAAAGATAAGTGATCAGATTCAAGGTACACTTTGAAGTATGCCAGCAGGATTTTTTGATGTAAGAAAAAGAGAGGACTTGATAATTCCAAGGCTGCTGTCCTAAGCAAGTGGATACATGGTGGCACCATTTAATGTGATAGAGAGGGACAGATTTTCAAGATGGGTAGAATCAAGAAGTTAATTTTGGATAGTGAAAGACTGGAGTGTTTAGAGAGAGGCAGGACTGGAGTTGCATTACGGAATGTATTCAGCCATAAAAGGATGAAAATGTGGGGGCGCCTGGACGGCTCAGTCAGTTAAGTGCCCAACTCTTGATCTCGGCTCAGGTCATGATCTCAGGTTGTGAGATTGAGCCCTCTGTCATCTCTGGGCTGGACGCAAAGTCTGCTTGAGATGCTTTCTCTATCTTCCTCTGCCCCTTCCCCCGCTCACACTCGTTCTTTCTCTCCTTCTCTCAAAAAAAAAAAAAAAAAAAAAAAAGGATAAAAATGAGATTAGGGATGATGGAAGGAGTTGTTTAGACTTCTTGTGGAAAATGAGGCAAATAGGGAGGCAGGTCATGATGGGAATGGCTGGCCCTGGTCTCTTAGGGGTAGGGAGAGGAGAAGCTCTAATCAGAGCTTCTTATGGTGACTGATCTTTTAAGGAGCTCATAACAGAAGGTGGTATTCAGGGAGGGACCACAGTAATGTCTCACTGGTAGCACCTACAACTCTAAAATCTCCCTTCAAAACAGGGATGGGTAGTGTGTCTCCCCTTAAATCCTGCTGAAGACAGGTGGAGGGGCAAGCCAATGTCCACACCCTTATCCATGTACCTACCATGTCCTTTTGCTACAGGTGCATATGGTGTGAGTCCTCTTCAGATTTCAGAACTTTCCCTTTCCACTCTGCATTTCTGCATGAGGGATCATTTTTATCTTTCCCACCATCATCTGGGCAGGCTGTGGGGAACTGGAAGTTACCATCTTAGGTCCTATTTGCCTAAACATACCACAATTTCCATAACTTCTCCACATGGGCACAGTATCTTCTCCAAGGTAGCTCCTTCTAGGGTTTTAATTACAGGAAGGAAGTAGGTCCTTGGTCACTTCTGTTGTCAGAGTTTTAAACATATTGGGAGATTTTCTATGTGCCATAACCAAAAAGAAGCAGGCCCCTCTCAGAGTTACATACCTACATCTAACATCTCTAATATTTACTTCCTGATTTTATTTTTGGCACTTGTCTATTTTTTTTTCCTGCAGGAAAACTGTTTTCATCCCCTCTAAGGCTTTACAGGCAGGATCATTCACCAATCTTTGGTGATCTTTCAAGTCAAAGACTTTTAGAATTCAAAACAAAACCATTTTTCTCAAAGACCTAGCTCTTGAAATTGAAAGCAAATGGAACTACTGGATCATATGATAAATCTATTTTTAATTTTTTTAGTAACCTCCATACTGTTTTCCACAGTGGCTGTGCCAGCTTGCATTCCCACCAGCAGTACACAAGGATTCCAAAATGAAAACACTAATTTAGTGATACATTCATCCATATGTTTATTGCAGCATTATTTACAATAGCCAAGATATGGAAGCACCCTAAGTGACCATTGATAGTGAATGGATAAAGAAGAGGTGGTGTATATAAATACAATGAAGTATTACTCAGCCATAAAAAAGAATGAAATCTTGCCATTAGTAACAACATGGATGGATCTAGAGGGTATTATGCTAAGTGAAATAAGTCAGTCAGGGAAAGACAAATACCATATAATTTCACTCATACATGGAATTTAAGAAATAAAACAAATGAACAAAGAAAAAAGAGACCAAAAAAACACTCTTAAACAGAAAACAAACCAGTGGTTGCCTAAGGGGAAGTGGTGGGGGAAAGGGTGAAATAGTGAAGAAGATTAAGAACACATTTATCCTGATGAGCACTGAGCAATGTGTAGATTTGTTGAATCACTATATTGTACTCCTGAAACTAATATAACACTGTATGTTAAGTATATTGGAATTTTAAAAAGTAGTTTAAGAAATTGAAAGCCGAATATTTCAGACCCATTTTTGAAACTCAGAGTTAAAGGTGGATTCCCCTAAGCTCATTCCTACTGTCTCTCAGAAGCACTGGATATTAAATACAATGGGTGGAAGGCAATGAAGCAGCAAAAAATTTTAGAAATTAAAACTCAAATTTCATAATATTATCTCATTATTTTATCATTATCATTTGAACTGAATGGAGCTTGGGCTGAGGGTGGGAGGGGAGAGCCAACTGTCTCAGATCTATGATGTCACAGCTGAAGTCACAGAGAGATGAAAAGGGCAAGGCAGATAAGGAGCAGAAGAGATGGGATTGTGAGATCGGGCTCAAACAGGAGAAATTCTAGGGGGAAAGGGTTGGGGTGAAGTACAACTTGGGAAGCCCAGCTGGGTAATTTTCTGGGGGTAACTGGCCTAGTTCTCACTTTGGTTTGGAGGTGGGGAAGGATGGGAGAGGGAAACTGGGAGGCAACTTTTCAAAGGAGGGTTTAACTCTTGTCTAAGTCACTGCTTTAGCCTCTCAGCCCCTTGTCTTTTTGACACTATCAACCACGAGGTTTCCCACCTCCTCTACAAAGCACTTGAAGGCTGGAGCGGATAGACTTCCAGCCTGTAGTGCTACCCTTAGTTGACCATGAAGATTCTGACTGTGGGTAGTGGGATAGGGAATTTTCCTATCTTGAATTCATTATACACTACTTCCTATCCTTGTCTTAGAGCCCACCTTCACCTCAAAGAGCCTCTAGCCAGCTCCTTAGCCCCAATCTCAGCCAGCTATTACTTTTTATTCAGGTTCTCTTTTTTCACCTACTTTCTCAATGGAATTTCTGTTCTTACTGAAAAAAAAAAGGACAGAGAGACTTAGCTGGGGCTACACTTCTACAATTCCTTACTCTCACCCTTATCTTTCCGTATATATATGTACACACACACACACACACACACACACACACACACATTCAAAACACAGATGCTTCAGGAACTACAGAGACCTCTGTCCTGGTAGATCTCTAGTAAGTAAATGCTTCTCTTCTCAGTATACACCTGTCCTCTCCCCCTATCTTTGTGCATTCCCAGGGCCTAGAGCTATCTCCATCTTCAGCTCCAGAGTTTCTGGTTTCTGTTCAAGGACAAATGGCACAGCATATCTTCCAAGATCAAGAACAAAGGACCTCCAGGTGGCAAAATAGGTAAATGGAGCTAATGGTGATCTTCAAAAGTCTTTATATATGCTGTATGGGACATGAACTAGGGTCACCTGTCTCCCAACCCCCTTCTGGCTGCACCTATTTCCTGATAGAGGAAGGTGGGGACTTTCATGTGTCCTCTCTCTTCTCCACCCCCTCAATGGAATGAACATTAGTAGATCTTTGCCATTTCAATTTAGAGGGTGGGCATCAATCTGAAATACCTCTAGGAGTTAGTTGGGTATACAGCCTACACACATTTATATATCCCAGGATAAACTTTTGCTAGAAGTCCTTAAGTCATCTATAGTGTAAATTAATTAAGGCCAGCCATCCAAAACCATGCTTCCCTTGGACTAGGGTGGAGAGGAGGGTGAATCTGCCCCCATGAAGTTGAGTATGAAACCAATTTCAATGATTCTCTCTTCTGCTTGAGTCTGCCGTTGAAGCTCTTTATTGTTTTCTTCAGTGAAGTCACTGTATTCTTCAGCTCCAGAAATTGCTGGGTTCTTTTTTTATGTTTTTTATCTCTTTGTTGAACTTTTCCTTTTGTTTATGTATTGCTTTCCTGATTTCCACTAGTTGTCTGTGCCCTCTTATAGCTCACTGAGCTTCTTTAATATGATTATTTTGAATCATTTTCCAGGCAATTCCTAGATTTCCATTTCTTTGGGGTACCGCTGGAGCTTTATTTTATTCCTTTGGCTACATTGTTTTCCTTGATTCTTCATGATCCCTGAATACTTCCATTGCTGTCTTTGCATTTGAAGAAGGGATTCTCACTGCCAATCTTTACTGACGGGCTTTGAGAGTGAAAGACCTTCACCAATCACCCAGCTAAAAATGGGCGGCGGGGCGGGGGGGGGGGGGGGTTCTCAGGCCTTTTTAATGGATTCACTCACCCCTATCTTTTTGTTCCCTCTTGGGGAGCATTTAGGATTTTGTGACTTCTCTTGATCAGATAAAGTCAGTCTGGGTACTGAGAGCCTCCTGTTTATTTTCTCCAGGATGGTGCCCTGGAACATTCAAGATTGTATGCTTTCTCTCATTCCTACATAATTGAGCTAGCTGCTATATCTACATACTGTGCAGATGCTTGCACCTGTCATCTGCAGAGGCTTGTATGCATCACCTCACATATCTACAGAGTGCTAGGGGCAATTTGTCAGCCAATTGAGAGGGTGGGGGCATCTGCAGATAAGGATTCCCATGGAGTTCATGAGTGGATCTCTTGGTAGAGTCCACAAATCAGCTAGTAGGATCTGTAGCTGGTTTTTGAGATCCATATGGTGGCTGCTGTGAGTACCCACTCCCTTTCTCTGTTCCCAGATCCCCCCGAACTATTTAGCTATGCTGATCACCTCAGTGACCTGGGTGGGGTGAAACAAAAGTTGGCTTCTTGGGCAATGTCTCACAAGGTTGGGGAAACAGGATGCTCATTCGACTTTCACTTTCCCCCATGGGAGAAATCACAGGCTGAGAGGATCTCCCCTGGCACTGAGCTATGCTGCCCTTGGGGAAGTGTGATTAAAGTGAAACTGTTTTTCTTACCCTCTTCAATGCATCTATTTATAGATATTTTGCTCCAGTGATGTGCTGGAATCTTTTCACTGGACTCCTGGTTTCCCACAGAGGTATTCTCATCCATGATGGTTGTCAAAATTGATGTTTATTGGGAGGGGTGGTATGAGGACTGGAATCCCTTTTCTGCCATCTTGCTGACATCACCAACCCAGTGCCTCATCAGATTTATATCATTCTTTCTTTCCAGAAAATCCACTGATGACACAACTAGACCAAAGGTGGGTAAGACTTCCAAATAGACTGGTTCCTTTGGGGCTCCTGGTTCCTGGGGAAAATGGAGAAGAAAGGACTGCAGCCAGGAGGCTGAAAGCTGCCTAGTAAGGACCATATCTTGGAGGACTTGGGCATTGTAGTTCAGGGTGCTCTTGACCAGCTGGTGGATCACAGTCTACCAAGACTAGGTAATACTTTCAATGCTACTGCTGCACTAGATAACTCCAGGGGCAGGCAGCCTATGTGGGTATTCATAAAGGTAAAATATGAGTCTGTTTATATTTGTCACTCACCAGCTAGGTCAAGACATGACAAGAGATATGGCCTAAAAATGACTCAGTAGGGCTGAAGGAGACTTTGGGCTGTCTGAGAAATAGGGTGACTTCAAGTGTCCACCTCAACTCCAAAAAAAATGCCCTGTATTCTATCACTTTCATGATGTATCTATTCAGGTTCTGGGAGAGTTAAGGGTAATGTTCCCAAAATGTGTCTCTTATCTTAACAGGAAAGACAGCTAACAATCACTGAAGCCCTGTGGGACCAAGTGAGTACAAAGTGGTCATCTTTGACAGCCTGGTGAGAAGTGGAAGAAGGGAGAGAGGACTTAAGAAAGGATCAAACTTCTTCCTTTCCCCTTCAGTAATTGCTGATTGATAGTGAAGGATTCCCATGCTCTCTCCTGTCTTGTTCTATTACTCATCCAGTTCCAAATCCTCAGAAACTCATCTTTGTGCACCTCAGCACCCTTCATGATATTCACCTGTCCATTAGAGAATCCCTCTCAAATATGTTTTCTCTGCCAGCCTTTTAATAAGAACTATAAAATGAATAAATCTCATCCACTAGCAAGAAATCCATACCCACTGGATAAATCCATATACTTTAAATCTTGGGTGAGAAGAAAGCAAAGTTACTATTTTGTTATGAAAATTAAAGATCTTAATTCCATTTCTGATCCAAAAGAAAGTTATTTTACCTTTGGAGTTACTCAAATTGTCTACCAAATACTTGACTGTGGCCTTTGATTCCTATATCATTAAACATAACTTTCTGAAATATTTGGCCCCTCCAGAATGAATCCGCTTCAAAATAAACGTCTCAAAAAATAAATGACTCAACCTGAAGAGTAGAGGTGTTTAGTTTTATCCATTTGAATGCAAAATTAAGTCCATTAAAATGATTAATTTTCATATAATTGCTAGTGAGTTTCACAGAGTAACATGCCAAGTAGTCCCATTGCTTCTAAAGGTCTTGCCTGGAACATGATCGGGATTTTGTAATTAGCAAAGAGGACTGTTTTCTCCCATTGGCTATGGCAGGCAGGTCTATATCAGGACACTTAAAGACATCAAAATTGGACTGTCATTCAGATATAATTTCAACATAATCTCAATATTTGGGATACCATTCTGCTTTGAATTAGGAAATTGCTTTATTACTAAGGCATTTCTATCTGTTGTGAATTCCTTTAAAGTATTTTAATAAAGATTCTGGAGGAGCACAAATACCAGATTCATTCCATGGGATCAGAGGTTGCTAACAAAAAATTGTAATGCTTCAAAATGTCCTACACATTCCCAAATTTATTGACAGTATTTTAAATGAGAATAATGGCTAACGGTAGAAGACTATGCCTGGAGATTTCCTGTCCTTCAAATTTATTAGATTTGAGAGACTCAGACCTGCTTTTTTTTGAAGACTTCTAAAGTGTTGATAAGTAAAAGAATATGAGTCTGTACTTTGGATGTGAAGAATAATTGCCATTTTTGTGGTTAGAAAAAATATCTGAATCTCATTTCAATGAAATGAGATTAAATAATTTAAATTGATTTAAAGAGATCCAGTCAAAATATGTCTTCCTTTGTTAAATCAAATGTTTGATAATAAATTAAATTGTTGAATCCAATTAAGAGTGTGTTTTGGAATCTGACGACTATGAGTTGAAAATAAAAAATAGGTGCATTAGGTCACCAATGTAAATTTGTTGCCTTCAGTCTTCTAACTAAAACAATGCCATGAGCAATAAGTCTCAGAATCTACATTATTCAGCCCTGATTTTGAAATTGCTTTACAATAGACTTAAATTTAATGAATTTGAGAGTAGCTTCTTTTAATTTTATAAAAACAGATGTCTCTTCCATTTTCACAAAATGTCTTTGGTTTTCCAGCTATACAAAAATAATAAGGTGGCCAATTCTCAAACATGAGAACACCAGATTTCACTTTATATTTGAATTGTTTATCAGTGCAGAAGCTAACTATGCCCATTAGATAGATAGCCAGAGCAAGCTGTTGTGAATGTTCATAGAACACAGACATCATTTGGAGTTTCTGATGACTTCCCAAAAATATCAACTACTTCAGCTTCCCAATCTTGACATTTTAGTTGCATGTACACTTAAACTCTTAGATAGAGATGGGAATTAGAGGACAATTGATCACTCTGAACCTGTAATATAAGTTTCTCTATGGAGCCAAGCAAGAAAAGACTATTATATTAAAGACTCTAGATTTTTTTATTAAAAATGAGTAAGTCTCCATAGCCTCTCCTGTAAGATCCCATTGAACAATATTATATAAAATGAGTAATGTGATCAACTTTTTTATTCTCTGTAATTTTCAATGACTGTTCCTATAAGTTTTACAGAAAAAAGTAATCTTCTTAATTAAAATGGGTAGGATAACTGTTTAATGTTCTTACAATTATTGTATTAAAGAGTGAGTTGCTTATGTAATAAGCATCAGAAAACCATCTTGTTGGGAACCAGCACATAACTGGATACCTATAACATAAAAAAGGATGAATATGATACAACAAAGAATGACAAAGGCAGTATATTGATAACGAGCATGATCTACCCATTGATTATTCAGCTTCCGTATGCTTCCATACAAACATGTTGAAACTCCTGAGTATCAACAAAAACAAATCTATACTTCCACCAAACAAGATACAACTGTCTATCTCAAAGTCCTCATCCTTTCCCCAAAATGAGGCAACTCAGATTTCCAACAGTCATTATATCCATCCATAGCTTGGTGCAAGTGGAGGTATATATTTAGTTTTATAAGAACTGTCAGAGCTTTTTCCAAAGTGATCATTCAATTCTATACTACTTCCAATATTGTATGAATTCTAGCTGCTCTGTATCCTCACCAATATTTGATGTTGTCCTCCTGTGTATTATAAACTAAATATAAATATGTGTTGATTTTAACAGCTATGCTTAGCTTCAGAACAAGGACCAATTAAACCAATGTCGTAGTGGGTTTCATTTACATTCCTTTTACAACTCAGTCTTCTTTAAATAACTTCCTGCATTTCACCCATTTACCATATGCAGAAATGGTGGCCCAGAAATATATGTAGAGTAGAAGTCAGTAGGATTTATTGCTAAAGCTAGGAAGCCTTAGTCCTCTTGCATTCACACCCTATAGCCTAATAGCTGTAAGATTCTATATATAAAAATTCCTTTGTAATAAAGCCTATAACATTAATTTTTCATAATTTTTCTGTCTTCTTTCAGGTGTTAATGGCTTTTAGGGATATACAAAAGGAGGTGAGATTAAATTTCAATTCTCAAAATTCCCTGGCCATATCACTTTCCCTTGCTCCCATTTTTACTATACCCTACTATGATGTTGATCCTGATCAAGGTTTTAGTTTCATCCCTTTATCTAGTGATTTCTCCCTTTAAAGTGTAGCACTGACTTGTCAGTTCAGGAAGCTAAGGGAAGAAGATGCTTAACAACCCCCTTGTAGAAATATGATAACAGAGAAAACTGTATATATCAGAACTTCTCTCAGCAAGAATTCTCTGTGTAGTTATACAAAACACTGATAAGTGACTGAGTTAGGAGGAGTCCCCTAGTGACATGGTAAATTTCCTTACTGGGCAAGTATGTCTACTCACTGTAGGGAAGTGCAAATTAGAGGTCAGAGCTAAATGTCTTTTCTAAATAGAAACATTCCTCCTCCTCTGCTCTCCCTCCATGCAGATTTCAGGCTTTTTTCTATACATTGATCAAATATTTTAAAAAACATAGTCAAACATGCACTATATTATTGGCCTGTCCCAGATACTGGGTTATTATATTAGCTTGCTCAAGGTGTTGATATATCTGGATCCTACCAAGCCTGCTCTCTCACTTTTTTTGCCTGGTACAGTGGAGAACAACAGGCACTATCCATACAATTTCTTATCAGTAGAGTATTTATATAAGTAAACACATAACTTAGAACAAGTGCTAATATTACAAAACCAACGTAAGTGGGAAACTTTTAGACAGATGTCTTAACTTTTGTTTTTCTAGCTAAAGATACAGTTTCATTAAAATTATCATGTAAGTATAATATGAGCCTCCCATGATCTTAGAAATAGTTCTCTCTTCATAGTTGGCAAGAGGTGATATATAAATTAATTGAGAAGGCACTGAAAAAGAACTTCCTCTAATTCACTATCTGAACTACTCTTGGCCTTAGAACTGAAACTATTCTGTAGTCCCAAGAAGCTATGTCATGTCTTTGTATTCTGCTGCTATGTCTGGGACTTACTCTAGGGAAAATTATAGCAGTCTATGCCTCTGTCCAGCTGCAAGAAAAAGGGGGCACTGGGTAGAGATCAGAAACTTGATATTTTTACCCAAGTTTTACCTTAGGGTCAGGGTGCCTCCACCCTACTTAGAACTGTAGTTCCCTGAGGCCTGCATCTCCTCCAGATAGCACTTCACTGGTAAGAGGAGGAAGCCTGTATATAAATGGGACTCGTGTGTGTTGATTTCCAACCTCTCAGGGCCTATATATGAAGTTAGAAGTCCCATCTGATGTCCGCTATGTTGAAACTTTCTTCTTGTGCTTCCTTATGGGGTCCACCAGAGAAGTCCCTGCCCTCAAAGATCCTCCAGGCTGGTACAGACAAAACAGACACCCTAGTCACAGACTTATTAAGAACAATTTTGGGGGGAAGAAAAAAGATGGTGGAGTAGTAGGGGACCTTTTTTCAGCTGGTCCCCTCAATCAAGCTGGATATCTACCAGATCATCCTGAACACCCACGAAATCAGCCTGAGACGTAGGTAGATACATGTGGATCTCTACAAACGGACATCTCCGGCGCTGAGTATTGAGGTATGAAGTGGGGAGCCGTGAATCCACGCACAGATATCGGAAGATAAACGGAACGGGGAGGGAGCTGCCATGCTTGGGCGCCAGGAAGCAGTAGCCACCTGCACTACAGAGCTGGCCAGATTCGCAGACCGGGAGCCACCGAGAAAGTAGACTGAGACCAGAAGCTCGGGAGCACGTGCAACCACACTGAAAACCAGAGCTCTAGAGCACTCACAATCAGAATGAAACCGGGAGCTTGGGATAGCGCATGGGAATGGGGCGGGGGCGGATGTTAGAAGCACAAAGGACAGAGACATGCCGGCCCTGGGAGCGAGGATTGGGAGAGTGGCTGTAGGGCACACAACCCAGGATGCTGTGGGGTTTTTAGCAGCACCGACAGAAGCAGAGTTAAAGTGGCCAGAAGAGCTCAGTGGAGAGCAGACTGTGATCTTTCTGTTCTGAGACAGAGGCTAGGATACTGCCACTGCTGCTCTGACTCTCAGAAGAGTCACAGAAAGCCGCCAGAAAACAAAAGCCCAGAAATACCGGTTCGCATTGTGCCTATCTCCACCCCTTCTCACAGGGGATGGGGTAACTCTACCCAAACAGGGTTGCCTAAGTATCAGCACTGCAGGCCCCTTCCCCCAGAAGGCAGGCTGAAAAATCAAGAAGCCCACATCCCTAAGGTCTTATGAAACAAGTGCACATTGCCTGAGTCCTGGTCAATAATTTGGGCTCTGTGCATTCCCACAACCTCTCCTCATCAGAATGACAAGGAGGAGGAACCCCCAGCAAAGAAAGGAGCCAGAGACTGTGGCCTCTGCCACAAAACTGATGGATATGGATATAACCAAATTATTAGAAATGGAGTTCAGAGTAACAATGGTCAAGATGATGTGTAGGCCTGAAAAAATATTAATTAAAATATTAACGAGAATATAGAATCTCTAGGGCAGAAATGAGAGCGAATCTGGCAGAAATTAAAAATGCGATGAATCAAATGCAGTCTCAACTGGATGCTCTGACAGCCAGGGAAAATGAGGCAGAAGAATTAATTAGTGAATTGGAAGATGGGATGATAGAAAAGAAGGAAAAAATGGGAACTTGGCTCAAAAAAATCCAATCTCAAGAATGTAGATTATGGGAGATCACTGACTCAATGAAACGTTCCAATGTCAGAATCATTGGCATCCCTGAGGGTGTGGAGAAAGAGAGAGGTCTAGAAGAGATACTTGAACAAACTGAAAGAACTTCCCTAATCTGGCAAAGGAAACAAGCATTCGTGTCCAAGAGGCAGAGAGGACCCCTTCCAAGATCAACGAGAATAGACCAACACCACATCACATAATACTATAATTTGCAAATATTAGATGAAGGATACAATCTTGAAAGCAGCCAGGGGGAAGAGAATCCTCACCAACAGAGGGAGGAACATCAGAATAACGTCAGACCTGTCTACAGAGACCTGGCAAGCCAGAAAAAGCTGGCAAGACATATTCAGAGCAGTAAGTGGGAAGAACATGCAGCCAAGGATCCTTTATCCAGCAAGGTTGTCATTCAGAATTGATGGAGAGACAAGGACCTTCCAAGACTGGCAGAAACTGAAAGAATATGTGACCACCAAGCCACCCCTACAAGAAATATTAAGGGGTTCTATAAAAATAAAAAGGCCCCAAGAGTGATACAGAACAGACATTTACAATCTATACAAAGACTTCCCAGGCAACATGACATCATTAAAATCATATCTCTCAATAATCACTCTCAATATGAATGGCCTAAATGCTCCCATAAAATGCCACAGGGTTGCAGATTGGATAAAAAGACATGACCCATTCATATGCTGTCTACAAGAGACTCATTTTGAACCTAAGGATACATCCAGACTGAAAGTGAAGGGATGGAAAACCATTTTTCATGCCAATGGACCTCAAAAGAAAGCTGAGGTAGCAATTCTCATATCACACAGATTAGATTTTAAACTAAAGACTGTAGTTAGAGATACAGAAGGACACTATATTATTCTTAAAGGATGTATCCAACAAGTGGATATGACAATTATAAATATCTATGCCCCCAACAGGGGAGCAGCTAGATACACAAGCCAACTCTTAACCAGAATAAAGAGACATACAGATAATACTATGTTAATAGTAGGGGACCTCAACACTCCACTATCACCAATAGACAGATCACCTAAGCAGAAAATCAACAAAGAAACAAGAGCTTTGAATAACATACTGGACTAGATGGACCTCATAGATAGATACAGAACACTACACCCCAGAACAACAGAATACTCATTCTTTTCAAAAGCACATGGAACTTTCTCCAGAATAGACCATATACTGGGTCACAAAACAGGTCTCAACTGATACCAAAAGACCGAGATTATTCCCTGCATAATCTGAATGCAGAAACTGGAACTTAATCACGAGGAAAAATTTGGAAGAAACTCAAACACTTGGAAACTAAGAACCATCCTGCTCAAGAATGACTGGGTAAACCAGGGAATTAAAGATGAGCTTAAGCAAATTATGGAAACCAAGGAGAACGAAAACATAATGGTCCAAAACCTATGGGACACTGCAAAGGCAGTCCTAGGGGGAAAATACCTAGCCATCCAAGCCTCACTAAAAAGAATACAAAAAATCTAAAATGCAGTTTTTATATTATCACCTCAAGAAGCTGGAGCTAGAACAGAAGAACAGGCCCAACCCACGCACGAGCACAGTAGAACAGATCAATAAAACCAGAAGCTGGTTCTTTGAAAGAATAAATAATATCGATAAGCCACTGGCCAGACTTATTCAAAAGAATAGAGGAAGGACCCAAATTAATAAAATTATGAATGAAAGGGAGAGATCACGGCCAACACCAAAGAAATAGGAAGGATCATTAGAAACTATTATCAACAACTATATGCCAATAAATTAAACAACCTGGAAGAAATGGATGCCTTCCTGGAAACTATAAACTACCAAGACTGAAACAGGAAGAATTGATTATTTAAACAGACCGATTAATTATGAAGAGATTGAAGCAGTGATCAAAAACCTCCCCCAAAACAAGAGTCCAGGGCCTGATGGATTCCCCGGGGAATTCTACCAAACATTCAAAGAAATAATACCTGTTCTCCTGAAGCTGTTTCAAAAAATAGAAACAGAAGGAAAACTACCAAACTCATTCTATGAGGCCGGTATTACCTTGATCCCCAAATCAGGCAAAGACCCCATCAAAAAGGAGAATTACAGACCAATATCCCTGATGAATATGGATGCCAAAATTCTCAACAAGAGCCTAGCTAATAGGATTCAACAGTACATTAAAAGGATTATCCATCACAACCAAGTGGGATTCATCCCTGGGAGGCAAGGGTGGTTCAACATTCGCAAATCGATCAGTGTGATAGATCACATCAACAAGAAAAGAGTCAAGAACCATATGATCCTCTCAATTGATGCAGAAAAAGCATTTGACAAAATACGGCATCCTTTCCTGATTGAAACACTTCACAGTGTAGGGATAGAGGGTACATTCCTCAATTTCATAGAAACCATCTATGAAAAGCCTACAGCAAATATCATTCTCAATGGGGAAAAGCTGAAAGCCTTTCCCTTAAGATCAGGAACACGACAAGGATGCCTACACTCGCCATTATTATTCAACATAGTACTAGAAGTCCTTGCAACAGCAATCAGACAACAAAAAGGAATAAAAGGTATTCAAATCATCAAAGAAGTCAAACTGTCTCTCTTCGCAGATGACATGATACTCTACATGGAAAACCCAAAAGACTCCACCCCCAAATTACTAGAACTTGTAGAACAATTCAGTAATGTGGTAGGATACAAAATCAATGCTCAGAAATCAGTTGCTTTCTATACACGAACAATGAGACTGAAGAAACAGATATTAGGGAATTTATTCCATTTACAATAGCACCAAAAATCATACGATATCTCGGAATTAACTTAACCGGAGAGGTAAAGGATCTATATTCTAGAAACTACAGATCACTCTTGAAGGACATTGAAGACGACACAAAAAGATGGAAAAACATTCCATGCTCATGGATCAGAAGAATAAACATAGTTAAAATGTCTATGCTACGCAGAGCAATCTATACTTTCAACACCATCCCAATCAAAACACCAATGACATTTTTCAAAGAGCTGGAACAAACAACCCTTAAATTTGTATGGAATCAGAAAAGGCCCCGAATCGCCAAGGAATTGTTGAAAAGGAAAAACAAAGCTGGAGGCATCACGTTGCCTGATTTCAAGCTACACTACAAAGCTGTGATCACAAAGACAGCATGGTACTGGCACAAAAACAGACACACAGACCAATGGAACAGAATAGAGGACCCAGAAATGGACCCTCGGCTGTATGGGCAACTAATCTTTGACAAAGCAGGAAAAATCATCCAGTGGAAAAAAGACAGTCTCTTCAATAAATGGTGCTGGGAAAATTGGACAGCTACATGCAAAAGAATGAAATTTGACCACTCTCTCACAGCATACACAAAGATAAACTCCAAATGGATGAAAGACCTCGATGTGAGACAGGAATCCATCAAAATCATAGAGGAGAACATAGGCTGTAACCTCTTTGACATCGACCACAGCAACTTCTTTCATGACACATCTCCAAAGGCAAGCGAAACAAAAGAAAAAATGAACTTGTGGGACTTCATCAAGATAAAAAACTTCTGCACAGCAAAGGAAACAGTCAAAAAAAACTAAGAGGCAGCCCACGGAATGGGAGAAGATATTTGCAAATGACATTACAGATAAAAGACTGGTATCCAAGATCTATAAAGAACTTCTCAAACTCAATACACAAGAAACAAATAATCAAATCAAAAAATGGGCAGAAGATATGAACAGACACTTTTCCAATGAAGACATACAAATGGCTAACAGACACATGAAAAAATGTTCAAAATCATTAGCCATCAGGGAGATTCAAATCAAAACCACACTGAGATACCACCTTACGCCAGTTAGAATGGCAAAAATGGACAAGGCAAGAAACAACAAATGTCAGAGAGGATGTGGAGAAAGGGGATCCCTCTTACACTGTTGGTGGGAATGCAAGCTGGTACAGCTGCTTCGGAAAAGTGTGGAGGTCCCTCAAAAAGTTAAAAATAGAGCTACCCTATGACCCAGCCATTGCACTACTGGGTATTTACCCCAAAGATACAGACGTAGTGAAGAGAAGGGCCATATACATCCCAATGTTCATAGCAGCATTGTCCACAATAGCTAAATCGTGGAAGGAGCCGAGATGTCCTTCAACAGATGACTGGATTAAGAAGTTGTGGTCCATATACACAATGGAATATTACTCAGCTATCAAAAAGAACGATTTCTCAACATTTGCTGCAACATGGATGGCACTGGAGGAGATAATGCTAAGTGAAATAAGTCAAGCAGAGAAAGACAATTATCATATGGTTTCTCTCATCTATGGAACATAAGAACTAGGAAGATCGGTAGGAGAAGAAAGGGATAAAAAAAGGGGGGGTAATCAGAAGGGGAATAAAGCATGAGAGACTATGGACTCTGAGAAACAAACTGAGGGCTTCAGAGGGGAGGGGGGTGGGGGAATGGGATAGGCTGGTGATGGGTAGTAAGGAGGGCAGATATTGCATGGTGCACTGGGTGTTATATGCAACTAATGAATCATCGAACTTTACATCAAAAACCAGGGATGTACTGTATGGTGACTAACATAATATAATAAAACAATATTAAAAAAAAGAGATGAATGATAGAGAAGATGTGGTCCATATATACAATGGAATATTAGCCATCAGAAAGAACAATTACCCAACATTTGCAGCAACATGGACAGGACTAGAGGAGATTATGCTAAGTGAAATAAGTCAAGCAGAGAAAGACAATTATCATATGGTTTCACTCATTTATGGAACATAAGAAATAGTAGGAAGATTGGTAGGAGAAGGAAGGGAGGAATGAGGGGGGTTAAACAGAAGGGGGAATGAACCACGAGAGACTATGGACTCTGGAAAACAAACTGTGGGCTTCAAAGGGGAGGGGGCATCAGGTTTGGGACAGGCCAGTGACGGGTATTAAGGAGGGCATGTATTGCATGGAGCACTGGTGTTATATGCAAACAATGAATCATGGAACACCATATCAAAAATTAATGATGTACTGTATGGTGACTAACATAACATAATAAAGAATTTAAAAGAGAATAAGGTCAAGCAAAAGATATCAGGGAGAGATTGAATTAGAATGTACTTTCTTTTTGATTATACAAAGATTAGGACCCATGCCTAGAGCACGCATCGCTCAGAGATGATCTACCAGACTTCTGTTTGCTAAAGGGTCCTAAAGTGTATATCATCAGCAGCTGTTTACTCTAGGATGGGTGAGAAGGATTTTTTTAAGGTCTTTCATAGATATTTAAAGGTTCTCCTTAGAGAACCACTGGAGATGCAGAGAGGATAAGAGGGGCCAGAAAAGGGAAAGCAGAAAGGATAGAAAAAAATAAAAGAGGAGAGATCACTAAATGAGCAATTATGACCATAGTAATGAACTGTGTGCCTCCCACTCCTAAAGAGGCCACATCTCATCCTATTTATTTATTCATTATTCAACAAATGTTTATTGAGCAGATGCTGTATGCAGGGAATTATGTTAAGTGGTTTGGTGTGAGGGACACAAAAACAATACAAATTCTGCCTTCAGGAAACTTAGAACTTAATTCCATTCCTTAAAAGCCCATATTTCCCACATAGACATCACTACATCTGACCAAGTGTACAGCTGTTATACCAAATTTTCAGAGGAGATTGGCCTCTAAGTCTCTGACTCTCTCTGAATTCTCATTATTTTTCAGCTGCAGGAAGATGCTCGGATTCGAGGTAAAAGAACAGTATTTCAAGGTTTGGATAAGCCAAGAGTGGTAGGAGGGAATAAGGAGAGTTTAACCCAAAGTCTCATCTTCCATTTGGCTAAGAGCTGGAGTTGAGGTGCTCTTTTCCTTCTCTCCTTTCAGCTAAGTGAAACATTGGCTTTCCTTGAACTCCCATGAGCACTGCTAGTCTTTCCTTTGTCCAACCCAATTAGCTGGACAGGTTCCTCCCATGGGATGCCTGCAGAGGACCTGAGGATACTCTCAGCCCTCATTAAGACATGGCTCTTTTCAGTAGAGGAGAGACAGCAAACATAGAGGTGAGCAGCTTTCCAGTTCTCCTTTATGGGCTTAGCAGGGCTGGCGTAGGAACTAAACAGTGGGGAAGTCAGAATAGAATGCCTATTCAGAGTGGTCAAGTTATAGTTCTCAAATGCCCAGATGCAAATTCTAGTGTTTAAGGAAAATATTCAAAATACCCAGAAGCCTAGAATTACAGCATAAAAGCCATATCTGGACATCCTTCCTTCACCCATCCAAGAAGGAATTTATAAATTAGGGATTTTCAAGCTTTGTTATTTTGTGCATGTATACAAATCACCTGTATACCTTGTTAAAAAGCAGATTCTGATTCAGTAGGTCTAGCGTGGACCTGACATTCTGTATTTCTAACAGGCTACAGTATGATTCCAAAACTGCTGATTCATTCACCAGAATTGAGGATATAAATAATTGAGCCAAGTCGGTGGAGGAATCAGAGGCAGGAGGAAATCAAAAGGAGAATCTGACTAGTCTAGAGGTCTCTCTGGGACTTAAAACTACCCTATGCTTTTCTAGCCCCTCCCCAAAACAGAGCTCATAAGAGCCCAAAACTTCTTGGATCTTTAAATACAGCCAGTCCAGACAAAAGCCCCCTGATCTTTCTCCAAGCCTGGTTAATCACCTCCATTCCAGAATGTAAGGAAATATGACTAGGCAGCAGCCATCATGAGATACAGAGGAAACTTTTCTTGGCTGCTGATCCCTAAGGGGTCAACAGGCCAAAAGAGCCAAGCTTACCTCAGCCTGAAGGATACTCACCTTTATCCAAGGACGGTTAACTTTCAAAGAGGTCACTGCAGGGCTCTGGGAATAACCACCTGATGACCTAGAATATAAAAATGTTGATTTATGATTCTAACTGTTGCTGCTACTAGTTTTCTGCTTCCTAAAAGATGGGGGGAGAGAGATTCTGAATAGGATGAGAATTCAAGCCTCATTGTGTCCATTTTCCAAACAAAAAAGGAGACAAGAAGTGAGAAATCAAGGATCTGGGCTCTAGTGGCAGTGCCCTAGGACTGAGACACTTTGCTAACTCCTAATGCCCAACCCTGGTTAAACAGAGATCTGATGGCCATAATTCACTATGCTTTGCAAGTGACCAGATGTCTGGTGCCACATTTTGCAACTGCCTTTCTGACAGGCCTGTAGGTTTTTAGTTTAGTTTAAGTTCTAACTTCTCCTTCTTTGGCTATAATCCAAAGTAAGGATGTGAGCAGCTCAGGGTTCCCAGGGAAACATTTCTAGACCCCTTTAACAGAATTACTCCTTCATGTGTCCACCTCAGGGATGAGCAACTGCTCCATGACACCCAGGTCATCTACCTCTGGGACTGGGTAAGTAGCTCTCTTTTGATAATCCCCAAATGAGATGGCAACCACCAAGAAATGGGTATAGTGGCTAGGAATACAGCTGGCTCTGAGCCTTGAGCTTTCAGAAGCCTGTACTTCCAATATACAACTTTCCTAAAGGGGTAGGAGGTGGCCCCCCACTACTCTCAACTAACGGTGGACTACAGAACCAGGGCTTCTTCTTCCATCCCCAGCCCCATCAGAAATAACTGTAGTATTCGGATCAGTCCTGGACCTCACCATAATAGATATGGGGAGATTCTCATCATTCAGTTGAGGGAACACAGAAAGAATGTCAGATAAGAAAAGAAAGCCATGAAAAAGAAATTAAAAATTAGTTAGAAGAAGGACTTAGAAGAAGAAAATTAGTAAAAATTTGAAAGTCCAATGCCCCAACATTGGGAGATGTCAATTTCTTTTCCAAAAGAAAACAACTAGGATTGGTTGACTGGGAAGATGGCAGAGTGAGAGAACCCTGAGCTCACCTCATCCCATGAATTCAATTAGATAACACTCATATTAGCATAAATAACCCAGAATATGATCTGAAGACTGGCAGAACAAACTCCACAACTAAAGGTAGAGAAGAGGTCAAGTCAAAGAAGGCTGAAGGATTAAGACACAGTTTGGGAGTGAAACCGACCATAACTGTCCAGGTGGGGAGGGAGCTGGTGGTGTAGAGAAGGGCAAAAAACACCAGGGAGCCAAGGAATGGGGAGGACAAACCCCCATAATATTTGCCTTTGAAAGCTGCATTTCATGAGTTCTCACAACCAGTGAGACTTAAAGCCTGGAATTTAATCAGCCAACTAGGCTCTGGGAGAACCCAGAGGATTAGGAAGCCGAGTTCTTAAAAAGACAGCATGACAAACAGCATGTACAGATATAGTGTAGAACCATCAGTTTGAAAAATGCCAGGGCAGAAGGGAGAGAGAGCAATTTGTTCATCTCAGAGCATGGCCCACAGAGACAGAGATCACATGGAGACCTCTTCAGAAATAAAGGAGCTGGCAGGCTCCATTTCCCTCCTGCACACCCCTGCACAAACAACAGCCACCTGTGGGAACCAGCATTGGTGCCAATACTGGTTAACTAACTTGCTTGCACCAAGCCCCTTCAACCCCAAGCTTCAGCAGATCCACCCTTCCCAGTCACACTACCATTAGTCCCATCACTCTAGGAACCCTTCCCTAGAAGACCAGTGCAACACATCTCCCAACCTGCACATTTTGAAGAACCTCAGTTCAGTTGGCAGGGCAGGTCTCACTGTACAAGCAGATCACCAGACATGTTAAAACACATCCCCCCACCCACCGACTGCTGGGAACCAAACACTGCCCATAATAGGCAAAGAGAGCTTCTGCAGAAAACTGGACTAAAGGAAAAAAAGGCCAAGACTCAACAGCAGAGCATATGCAACACACATAGGAGACATTCCCTGAAATGCCAAGCCCTGGGGAAACATGACACTTCACTGCAGGGCACTACAGGTCCTCTTCTTCATAGAGCTATTATCATTAAGAGCAAGAGAAGTAGCTGACTTTCCTAAGATAGAAACAGACACAAAGAGTTAGACAAAAGGAGACTAAGAAATAAGTCCCAAATGAAAGAACAAGAGCAAACCACACCAAGAGACCTAAGGGAAACAGATATAAGTTATATGCCTGATAAAGAATTTAGGGTAATGATCATAAAGATACTCACTGGATTTGAGAAAACAGTGCAGGACATCAATGAGACCTTAACAAAGACTAAAAAAAAAAAAAAAAGGAACCAATCAGAGAACAAGAACACAATAAATGAATTTAAAATACACTTGACAGAATAAATAGCAGCCTAGATGGATCAGAGTACAAAATCATGACCTGGAAGACAGAATAATGAAAAGTAACCTAACTAAACAAAGGAGAGGAAAGAAAATTATGCAAATTGAGAATAGTCTTAGAGAACTCAGTGACTCCATCAAGTGTAATAACATTTGGATTATAGGGATCTCAGAAGAAGAAGGGAGAAAAAGGGCAGAAACTTTTTTTGAAGAAACAACAGCTGAAAACTTCCCTAACATGGGGAAGGAAACAGATATCCAGATCTAGGAAGCACAGAGATTCCCCAAAACATTCAATTCAAAGAGATCCACACCAAGACAAATAGTAATTAAAATGGCAAAAAGTAGTTATAAAGAAAAAATATTTTAAAGCAGCAAGACAAAAGAAGACAGTTATATACAAAGGAAACCCCATAAGGCTATAAGCAGATTTTTCAGCAGAAACCTTACAAGCCAGAAGGGAGCAACATGATATATTCAGTGCTGGAGGAAAAAATCTGAAGTCAAGAATACCCTATCCAGCAAGGCTATCATTCAGAATAGAAGGAGAAATAAAGAGTTTCTCAGACAAACAGAAACTAAAGGAGTTTGTAACCTCTAAACCAACCCTATGAGAAATATTAAAGGGGTCTCTTTGAGTGGAAAGGCCATAAATGAGAGAATGAAAAGTAAAAAACACAAAAGCAATGATATAAGTATTTCTGTAAAAATCAGTCAAGGAATTCATAAAATAATAGGATATAAAATACGACACCACATACCTAAGACATGGTGGGGGTAAAAAAAGAATGGGGTCAAACTTTCTTTTAAAAATTTTTACTTATTTATTTATTTGAGAGAGAGAGAGAGAGCACAAGCAGGGGAAGGGGCAGATGGAGAGGAAGAAGCAGTCTTCCTGCTGAGCAGGGAGTCCCACATGGGGTTCAATCCCCAGACCCTGGGAGAATGGGTTCAAACTTAAGCAACCATCAATTTAATATAGATTGTTATATGCAAAAGATGTTATATACAAACTTGATGGTAACCACAAATCAGAAACCAGTATAAGATATGCAAAGAATAAAGAGAAAGAAATCCAAGTATAACACTAAAGAAAGCCAACAAACCATGAAAGAAAACGAGAAGAAAGGACCAGAGTACATCTACAGAAATAACCACAAAACAAGTAACAAAATGGCAACAAATACATACCTATCAATAATTACTTTCAATGTAAATGGACTAAATGGTCCAGTCAAAAAACATAGGCTGACAGAGTAGATAAAAAAACAAGACCCACTTATATGCTGCCTATAAGAGACTCATTTCAGACCAAAAGACACCTGCAGATTGAAAGTAAGGGGATGGAGAAACATTTATCATGCAAATGGAAGTGAAAAGAAAGGTAGCAATACTTCTATCAGACAAACTAGACTTTAAAACAAAGACGGTATTCCCACCAACAGTGTAAGAGGGTTCCTCTTTTCCACATCCTCCCAACACTTGTTGTTTCCTGTCTTGTTAATTTTTGCCATTCTAACTGGTGTAAGGTGGTATCTAGTTGTGGTTTTGATTTGTATTTCCCTGATGGCTAGTGATGTTGGACATTTTTTCATGTGTCTGTTGGCCATTTGTATGTCTTCTTTGGAGAAGTGTCTGTTCCTGTCTTCTTCCCCTTTCTTGACTGGATTATTTATTTTTTTGGGTGCTGAGTTTGAGAAGTTCTTTATACATCTTGGATACCAGCCATTTATCTGAAATGTCATTTGCAAATATCTTCTCCCATTCTGTGGATTGCCTCTTAGTTTTGTTGACTGTTTCTTTACTGTGCAAAAGCTTTTTACCTTAATAAAGTCCCAAAAGTTCATTTTTGTTTTTGTTTCCCTTGCCTTGGAGACATGTCTTGAAAGAAGTTGCAGTGGCCAGTGTCGAACAGGTTACTGCCTATGTTCTCCTCTAAGAATTTGATGGATTCCTGTCTCACATTTAGGTCTTTCATCCATTTGGAGTTTATCTTTGTGTATGGTATAAAAGAATAGTCTAGTTTCATTCTTCTGCATGTGGTTGTCCAGTTTTCCCAGCACCATTTATTGAAGAGACTGTCTTTTTTCCATTGGATATTCTTTCCTGATTTGTCAAAGATTAGTTGACCATAGAGTCGAAGGTCCATTTCTGGGGTCTCTATTATGTTCCATTGATCTATCTGTCTGTTTTGTACCAGTACCATACTGTCTTGATGACTACTGCTTTGTAATATAGCTTGAAGTCAGGCATTGTGATGCCCCCAGCTTTGGTTTTCTTTTTCACCATTCCGCTGGCAATTTGGGGTCTTTTCTGGTTCCATACAAAGTTTAGAATTGTTTGTTCCCGCTCTGTGAAAAATGTCAATGGTATTTTGATAGGGAATGTATTGAAAGTGTAGATTGCTCTGGGCAGCATGGGCATTTTAACAATGTTTATTTTTCCAATCCATGAGCATGGAATATTTTTCTATCTCTTTGTGTCTTCCTCAATATCTTTCATAAGTGTTCTGTAGTTTCTAGAGCATAGATCCTTTACCTCTTTGGTTAGGTTTATTCCTAGGTATCTTATGGTTTTGGGAGCTATTGCAAATGGAATCGATTCCTTAATTTCTCTTTCTTCGGTCACATTGTTAGCGTATAGAAATGTAACTGATTTCTGTGCATTGGTTTTGTATCCTGCCATGTTGCTGAATTGCTCTATGAGTTCTAATAACTTGGGAGGTGGAGTCTTTTGGGTTTTCCACATAAAGAATCATGTCATCTGTGATGAGAGAGAGTTTGACTTCTACTTTGCCAATCTGAATGCCTTTTATTTCTTTTTGTTGTCTGATTGCTGAGGGGTACAGTCACTCTGGAAAACAATATGGAGTTTCCTCAAGATGTTAAAAATAGATCTATCCTATGACCCAGCAATTGCACTTCTGAGTATTTACCCCAAAGATACAGATGTAGTGAAAAGAAAGGCCACATGCACCTCAATGTTCATAGCAGCAATGTCCATAATAGCCAAACTGTGGAAGGAGCCGAGATGCCCTTCAACAGATGAATGGATAAAGAAGATGTGGTACATATATCCAATGGAATATTACTCAGCCTTCAGAAAGTATGAATACCTACCATTTGCATTGACATGGATAGAACTGGAGGGGATTATGCTAAGTGAAATAAATCAAGCAGAGAAAGATAATTATCATATGGTTTTACTCATATGTGGAACATAAGGAATAGTGCAGAGAACCACGGGGGAGGGGCACCTAGGTAGCTCAGTTGTTAAGCGTCTGCCTTCGGCTCAGGTCATGATCCTAGGGTCCTGGGATCGAGCCCTGCATCAGGCTCCCTGTTCAGCAGGAAGCCTGCTTCTCCCTCTCCCACTCCTCCTGCTGGTGTTCCCTCTCTCGCTGTGTCTCTTTCTGTCCAATAAATAAAGAAAATCTTAAAAAAAAAAAAAAAAAAAAAAGAACCACAGGGGAAGGGAGAGAAAACTGAATGGGAAGAAATCAGAGAGGGAGACAAACCATGAGAGACTCTGGACTCTGGAAAACAAACTGAGGGTTACAGAAGGGAGGAGGGTGATGGTATTAAGTTGTGATGAGCACTGGGTGTTATACACAACTAATGAATCATTGAATACTACATCAAAAACTAATGATGTACTAAATGCTGGTTAACTGAACATAATAAAAATAAATAAATAAGTAAATAAATAAATAAATAAAGTCCGACACCAGGAAAAAATAAATAAATAAAATAAAATGGGGCAACTTAATGAAAAAATAAGAAAAAATTTAAAATAAATAAAACAAAGACTGTAACAAGAGACAAAAGACACCATATAATAATAAAGAGGACAATCCAACAAGAAGATACAAGAGTTGGAAATATTTAGGCACCCAACATAAAAGCACCCAAATACATACAACAGCTAATAACAAAGATAAAGGAAATAGTAGTAATACGATAGTAGGGGACTTTAACACCCCAATTACACTGATGGGCAGATCATCCAAACAGAACATCAGCAAGAAGACAGTGGTTTTGAATGACACACTGGACCAGATGGATTTAACAGACATATTCAGAACATTCCATACGAAAACAGCAGAATATGCATTCTTTTCAAGTGCACATTGAACATTCTCCAAAACATACCTCACACATTACACCACAAAACAAGTCTCAACAACTTTAAAAAGATCAAAGTCATACCATGCATCTTTTCTGACCACAATGCTATGAAACTAAAAATCAACCATAAGAAAAAATCTGAAAGACCACAAAAACATGGATGTTAAACAACATACTACTAAACGATGAATGGGTTAATCAAGAAATCAAAGAAGAAATCTAAACGTAAATGGAAACAAACGAAAATGAAAACACAACAGTCCAAAATCTCTGGGATGCAGCAAAAGCAGTTCTAGAAGGGAAGTTCATAGCAATACAGGCCTAGCTCAAGAAGCAAGAAAAATCTCAAACAACCTAACCTTACACCTAAAGGAGCTAGAAAAAGAACAACAAAGAAAACCTAAAACCAGCATAAAGGAAGAAATAATAAAGATTAGAGGAGAAATAAATGATATAGAAACTAAACAAACAAACAAAAAAACAATAGAACAGATCAATGAAACCAGGAGCTGATTCTTTGAACATATCAACAAAATTGATAGACCTCTAGCCAGGCTCCTCAAAAAAGACAGAGGACCCAAATAAACAAAATTAAAGAGAAGAAATAACAACCAACACCACAGAAATACAAACAATTATAACAGATTGTGAAAACCTATATGCCAACAAAATGGACAACTTAGAAGAAATGGATAAATTCCTAGAAACACACAACCTACCAAAGCTAAAGCAGAAAGAAAGAGAAAATTTGAACAGACCAATTACCGGCAATGAAACTGAATCAGTAAGAAAAAAAACCCCCCCAAAACAAAATTCTAGTAACAGATGGATTCACAGGTAATTCTACCAAATACTTAAAGAAGAGTTGATAACTATTCTTCAACTATTCCAAAAAATAGAAGAGTAAGGAAAACCTCCAAATTCATTCCAAGAGGCCAGTATCCACCTGATACCAAAACCAGATAAAAACACCACACACACAAAAAAAATACAGGCAAATATCTCTCATGAATATAGATGCAAAAATCTTCAATAAAATATTAGCAAACTGATCCAACAATACACTAAAAAAAATCATACGCCATGATCCAGTGGGATTTATTCCCAGGATACAAGGTTGGTTCAATATTCACAAAATAATCAACGTGATATGTCACATCAGTAAGAAAGGTAAAAACCATATTATCATTTCAACAGATGCAGAAAAAGCATTTGATGAAGGATAACATCCATTTATGACAAAAACCCTCTGCAAAGCAGATCTAGAGGGAATATACCTCAACATGATAAAGTCCTTATATGAAAAACCCACAACAACATCATACTCAATGGTGAAAAAAATGAGAGCTTTTCCCCTAAGATCAGGAACAAGATAAAAATATCCATTCTTACCACTTCTATTCACATAATACTGGAAGTCCTAGCCACAGCAATTAGACAACATAAAGAAATAAAAGGAATAGAAATAAAAGAGGAAACAAAAGGAAATAAAAAGAAATAAAAAGCAATTCAGATTGCTAAGGAAGAAATGAAATTTTCACTACTTGTAGATGACATGATACTATATAGAAAGAAACTTAGACTCCACCAAAAAAAAAAAAAAAAGAACTGATACATGAATTCAGTTAAGTCTCAGAATATAAAATCAATGTACAAAAATCTGTTGCATTCCTATACACTAAAATGAAACAGCAGAAAGAGAAATTAAGAAAAAAATCCCCTTTACAACTGCACCAAAAACAATAAAATGCCTAAGAATAAACTTAAGCAAAGAGGAGAAAAACCTGCACTCTGAAAGCTATAAAACACTGATGAAAGAAATTCAAGATGACACAAAGAAATGGAAGGACATTCCATGCTCACGGATTAGAAGAAAGAATATTGTTAAAATTCTACACATTTAATCTACACATTTAATGCAATCCTGATCAAAATACCAACAACGTTTTTCACAAAACTAGAACAAACAATCCTAAAATTTGTTTGGAAACACAAAAGACCCCAAATAGCCAAAACAATCTTGAAAAAGAAATGCAATGCTGGGAGCATCACGATTCCAGACTTCAAGTTAAATTACAAAGCTGTAGTAATCAAAACAGTATGGTACTGGAACAAAAATAGACACATAGATCAATAGAATAGAAAACCCAGAAATAAACCCACAATTATATGAGCAACTAATCTTCAACAAAGGAAGAACGAATATACAATGGGGAAAAAAACAGTCTCTTTAACACAGGTGTTGGGGAAACTGGACAGCTATATGCAAAAGAATGAAACTGGTACACTTTCCTTCACCATACACAAAAAAAACCTCAAAATGAGATCACTGTTGAAAGACATTGAAGAAGACACAAAAAGATGGAAAAACATTCCATGCTCATGGATCAGAAGAATAAACATAGTTAAAATGTCTATGCTACGCAGAGCAATCTATACTTTCAACACCATCCCAATCAAAATACCAATGACATTTTTCAAAGAGCTGGAACAAACAACCCTTAAATGTGTGTGGAACCAGAAAAGATCCCGAATTGCCAAGGAAATGTTGAAAAGGAAAAACAAAGCTGGGGGCATCACAATGCCGGATTTCAAGCTACACTACAAAGCTGTGATCATAAAGACAGCATGGTACTGGCACAAAAACAGACACACAGACCAATGGAACAGAATAGAGGACCCAGAAATGGACCCTCGGCTGTATGGGCAACTAATCTTTGACAAAGCAGGAAAAATCATCCAGTGGAAAAAAGACAGTCTCTTCAATAAATGGTGCTGGGAAAATTGGACAGCTACATGCAAAAGAATGAAATTTGACCACTCTCTCACAGCATACACAAAGATAAACTCCAAATGGATGAAAGATCTCAATTTGAGACAGGAATCCATCAAAATCATAGAGGAGAACATAGGCTGTAACCTCTTTGACATCGACCACAGCAACTTCTTTCATGACACATCTCCAAAGGCAAGCGAAACAAAAGAAAAAATGAACTTGTGGGACTTCATCAAGATAAAAAACTTCTGCACAGCAAAGGAAACAGTCAAAAAAAACTAAGAGGCAGCCCACGGAATGGGAGAAGATATTTGCAAATGACATTACAGATAAAAGACTGGTATCCAAGATCTATAAAGAACTTCTCAAACTCAATACACAAGAAACAAATAATCAAATCAAAAAATGGGCAGAAGATATGAACAGACACTTTTCCAATGAAGACATACAAATGGCTAACAGACACATGAAAAAATGTTCAAAATCATTAGCCATCAGGGAGATTCAAATCAAAACCACACTGAGATACCACCTTACGCCAGTTAGAATGGCAAAAATGGACAAGGCAAGAAACAACAAATGTCAGAGAGGATGTGGAGAAAGGGGATCCCTCTTACACTGTTGGTGGGAATGCAAGCTGGTACAGCTGCTTCGGAAAAGTGTGGAGGTCCCTCAAAAAGTTAAAAATAGAGCTACCCTATGACCCAGCCATTGCACTACTGGGTATTTACCCCAAAGATACAGACGTAGTGAAGAGAAGGGACATATACATCCCAATGTTCATAGCAGCATTGTCCACAATAGCTAAATTGTGGAAGGAGCCGAGATGCCCCTCAACAGACAAATGGATAAAGAAGATGTGGTCCATATATACAATGGGATATTACTCAGCCATCAGAAAGAACAATTACCCAACATGGACAGGACTAGAGGAGATTATGCTAAGTGAAATAAGTCAAGCAGAGAAAGACAATTATCATATGGTTTCACTCATTTATGGAACATAAGAAATAGCAGGGAGATCAGTAGGAGAAAGAAGGGAAGGATGAAGGGGTGTGTAAACGGAAGGGGGAGTGAACCACGAGAGACTAGAGACTCTGGGAAACAAACTGAGGGTTTCAGAGGGGAGGGGGGTGAGGGACTGGGATAGGCCAGTGATGGGTATTAAGGAGTGCATGTATTGCACGGAGCACTGGGTGTTATACGCAAACAATGAAACATGGAACACTACATCGAAAACTAAGGTTGTACTGTATGGTGACTAACATAATAAAAAAATTAAAAATAAATAAATAAATAAACTCAAAATGAATTAAAGACCTATGGGGCACCTAGATGGCTCAGTCAGTTAAGCATCCAACTCTTGATTTTAGCTCAGGTCATGATCTCAGGGTTGTGAGACTGAGCTCCACTTCAAGCTCCATGCCCAGCATGGAGCCTGCTTAAGATTCTCTCTCTCCTCTCCTTCTGCTCCCCTCCCAAAATGGATTAAAGACCTAAATGTGAGACCTAAACCACAAAAATCCTTGAAGATAGCAAAGGCACTAACTTCTCTGACATTGGCCATAGCAACATTTTTCTAGATATGTCTCCTGAAGCAAGGGAAATAGAAGCAAAAATAAACTATCATGACTACATCAAAATAAAAGTTTCTGCACAAAGAAGGAAACAATAAAACTAAAAGGCAACCTATGGAATGAGAGAAGATATTTGTAAATGACATATCCGATAAAGGATTTCTATCTAAAATATATGAAGAACTTAGACAGGGGCGCCTGGGTGGCGGAGTGATTAAGCGTCTGCCTTCGGCTCAGGGCATGATCCCAGCATTCTGGGATCAAGCCCCACATCAGGCTTCTCTGCTAGGAGCCTGCTTCTTCCTCTCCTACTCCCCCTGCTTGTGTTCCCTCTCTCGCTGGCTCTCTCTGTGTCAAATAAACAAATAAAATCTTAAAAAAAAAAAAAAGAACTTATACAACTCAATATCCCAAAACCAAATAATCCAATTTAAAAACAGGCAGAAGACATAAACAGACATTTTTCCAAAGAAGAAATACAGATGCCTAACAGACACATGAAAAGATGCTCAACATCACTCATCATCAGGGAAATACAAATCAAAACTTTGATGAGTACAGATCCTTTACCTCTTTGGTTAGGTTTATTCCTAGTTATCTTATGGTTTTTGGTACGATTGTAAGTGGGATTGATTCCTTGATTTCTCTTTGTTCTGCCTCATTGTTAGTGTATAGAAATGCAACTGACTTCTGTGTATTGATTTTATAGCCTGTGACTTTGCTAAATTCCTGTATCAGTTCTAGCAATTTTGGGGTGGAGTTTTTGGGTTTTCTACATAGAGTATCATGTAGTCCACAAAGAGTGAAAGTTCGACTTCTTCTCTGCCAATCTGGATGCCTTTTATTTCTTTTTGTTGTCTGACTGCTGAGGCTAGGACTTCCAGTACTATGTTGAACAACTGTGGTGAGAGTGGACATCCCTGATGTGTTCCTGACCTTAGGGGAACAGCTCTAAAATTAACAACTCAAGAAACAACAGATGTTGGCAAGGATGTGGAGAAAGGGGACTCCTCTTACACTGTTCATGGGAATGCAAACTGGTACAGCTACTCTGGAAAACAATATGGAAGCTTCTCAAAAAGTTAAAAATAGAGCTACCTATGACCCAGCAATTGTAGTACTAGGTATGTATCCAAAGGATACAAACATAGTGACTCAAAGGGGCACATGCACCCCAATGTTTTAGAAGCAATGTCCACAATAGCCAAAATATGGAAAGAGCCCAGAT
Organism: Ursus arctos; assembly: GCF_023065955.2. Taxonomy (NCBI): domain Eukaryota; kingdom Metazoa; phylum Chordata; class Mammalia; order Carnivora; family Ursidae; genus Ursus; species Ursus arctos. The sequence goes on from NW_026622941.1 coordinate 38,995,716, forward strand.
GTCCATCAACAGATGAATGGATAAAGAATTTGTGGTATCCATATATACAATGGAATTACTCAGCCAACAAAAAGAATGAAATCTTGCCATTTGCAACCACGTGGATGGAAGTAGAGGGTATTATCTTAGGTGAAATAACTCAGTCAGAGGAAGACAAATACCATGTGATTTCACTCATATGTGGAATTTAAGAAACAAAACAGATGAACATAGGGGAAGGGAAGGAAAAATAAAATAAGATGAAAACAGAGAGGGAGACAAACCATAAGAGACTTAAGTATAGGAAACAAACAGGGTTACTGGAGGGAAGGTGAAGGGGATGGGGTAACTGGGTGATAGGCATTAAGGAGGGCACTTGAAGTAATGAGTACTGGGTATTGTATGCAACTGAGGAATCACTAAATTCTACCTCTGAAACTAATAATACAGTATATGTTAGTTAAATTGAACTTAAATAAAAAATTCAATAAAAATAACTACAATGAGATACCACCTCACATCTATCAGAATGGCTAAAATCAACAACACAAGAAACAACAGGTGTTGGTGAGGATGCAGAGAAAGGGGAACCCTTACACTGTTGGTGGGAATGCAAACTGGTGCAGCCACTCTGGAAAACAGGATGGAGGTTCATCAAAAAGCTAAAAATAGAACTACCCTACAATCCAGCAACTGCACTACTTGGTATTTATCCAAAGGACACAAAAATACTGTATATATATACACAATAGAATATTACTAAGACATCAAAGAGAATAAAATCTTGCTATTTGCAACAATATGGATGGAGCTAGAGAGTATAATTCTTTTTTTATATAATAATATTTTTTATTATATTATGTTAGTCACCAAACAATACATCCTGTTTTTTTATGTAAAGTTCCATAATTCATTAGTTGCATATAACACCCAGTGCACCATGCAATACGTGCCCTCCTTACTACCCATCACCAGCCTATCCCATTCCCCCAACCGCCTCCCCTCTGAAGCCCTCAGTTTGTTTGTTTCACAGAGTCCATAGTAGAGAGTATAATTCTAAGCAAAATAAGTCAATCAGAGAAAGACAAATACCACATGATTTCACTCATGTATGGAATTTAAGCAAAGGAAAAGAGAGAGAGAGAGAGAGAAAGACAAACCAAGAATCTGATTCTTAACTTTAGAGAAAAAACTGAAGGTTACCAGAGGACAGGTAGATGGAGGATGGGGGATGGGTGAAATAGGTGATGGGGATTAAAGACTATACTTATCATGATGAAAAAACAAAAAGACTAGGGGTAAAAAAGATCAGGCAACAATACCAGAGATTTAACCTAGACATTAAGAACAACATTCCAATAAGGACAGCTAAGAAACAAGAGGACTAGATAGTCAAGAAAGATGGCAGCATCATGTTCTGCAGAGGACTTCAGAGATACTTTTTTAAAAGTCAGTTTGGTATGTTTCAGATATGGTCTTTCATGAACCAGGAAATGAAGGTGAACTCCGTCCCTGATCCCTGTTTGAACCATTTTGGTCCTTTTTTAGACAATTGGCTGTAGCTAAATAAAAACAATTCCTCTTAAAGGGATAGATCATTATACTTTAAACTGATCAGTGCTAAAACCATGAAAGGACTAACAGACAGGTAATTTCATGCTTACATACATTTTAAATGTAATTATTGTAAACCTTAACATACAAGGAGCACTTCAGTTTCGTCAAAACCGTATTTGGAGTGCCTGGGTGGCTCAATTGATTGGGCATCTGACTTTTGATTTTGGCTCAGGTCATGGTCTCAGTCATGGGATTAAGCCCTATGCCAAGCTCCACGCTTAGCGGAGTCTGCTTCTCTCCCTCCTCCTCTGTCCCTCCCCATACATTGTCTCTCTCTTTCTTACTCTCTCTCTCAAATAAATAAATCTTTTTAAAAAACCATATTTAACCCAAGATTTTACTTGATTTTATTATTCCTCTGAGGCAAGCATGAGGAAATGTCCTGACTTTCCTGATGAAGACACGAGCTCTGATAAGCTATGACACTACATTTCCTAAGACCTAGCAAGGGCTATTTCCTGTGGGTCACATTATCATCAGATATTTGCAACTTCCAGAGCTAGTGATACCCATTCCTGGTGGAATGTGATAATAAAATCTTTAAGAATAGTGAAGGCCAGGGCAGGGACAGTGGGGTGAGGATGGGATCTCTCTCCCTCATATATTCACAACCTTCTCTTATTATGTACAGAAGTGTCGGGCCTCCAAGATTCTGGGATGGTCCTAAATTTGAGAAGCACTGGAGAGCAGCCATCAAGGGTTTACCCCCACAACCTAAGAAGATAGTTCTCTGATCGATCAGCTTGCTACCCTGGACCCTAACCCTACAATCAAGAGAGGAAGGCCTCTTCTGCTTCTCCCAGGTATTCTACCCACATGGCCTTTCCCATGAGCTCCACCCTGCCCATTCTTCTATAGTCAGGAAACCAGGCCTCACGAGTCCTCGCTCTAACATGGTAGAGCAGCACTAAGCCAAGCAGGTGTGCTCCAATACAAGGGACAAAGAGTAAGAGAGTGGAAGGCTGAGGGCAGGGCCAAGCCATGATTTCTTGGTCTCTCTGATCAATACAAAGAGCCAGAGTATGTCAGTGTGGATGATTCCATACAGGGAAAATCACGGAGAGACAAGTATGGGATAAAGAGATGGAAAGGTAGGAAAGTTTAAAAACACACTAAGAAATGTGAGGCCCATTATTCCCTTCTGGAAAGTGCTCTAGAAACTTGAATTATCTTTGCGGCTTAATTCAGACTCAAGAGTTAAACACAGTAGGTCCATAATAGACTCCATTGTCAAGATTTTCATTAATAAAATACTTGAGTGTGCTGTCCTCAAAGGCACTGCTTGAGTGACATCTGCATATGACAAAGTTCCATACTCTCTAGTTTCATGTGACACCTAATATCATATAGAGAAGAAGACTGTCTCAGATGCTCACCTGTGGCATATACTAAGCTAGCCATACTTTCTAGAGGGCCTGACCTAGGACTTGGGAATTCCTTTCAAGACAGAGTCTGAGTGATGGGTGATGAAGAAAAGTGGGCTCATCAGCATGTGTCTAAGTACAGCAACTGTGTATTTTCTTGAACAGTCCCCTTTCAAATATTTTATCCCATATTTACTCCCCATATATCAGCAAATTTCACAAAATGTTCTAATATTTTGGCAAAAAGATTACAGCTCTCTGAAAGAAGAGATATACTTACAAAACCTCTGTCATCATTCAAAATTCAATTTGGTTCAGAATTTAAGGCAGGAAGCTTCCTTTCTCTTCAGTACAACAGAGGCAGCAAATGTAGGATAGCAAAGAGTGAACAGTACATAGAAAAATACTATACAACCAGCATATCTCCTCCCTTACTTGATCTGGATACCTTGGGATAGGGTCATGAAGGCAGTGCCTCCTGCCTAGTGAACCAAATTTTTTTTTTTTTCCCATTCATGTGACTATGACATCTAGGGCACAGCTTTGATCACCTGAAAAAGAGAAGTTATTAGGCAGACATCACTACTGCCCAGAAGAGAAAGTGATACTCGTGGGCAGAGATACCAGGATCTATGGCTGCACCTGGGAACTTGGAAATCAAATGAGACCCAAGCACATCACAACTGCCAAGCAAAGAAACCAGCAAACAAACAACTGATAAAATAAATGTGATATAAAAGACATTTACTTTATTGATTCTTACTGGGTAGTGGAATATAGTGATTGGATGTCCAAGTTTGGTTCATAAAACAGCACTGTAGATTAGGAAAAGATATGGATTATAAGGTCACAAACCCATTTTGACTTTGTCTAAATTATTCTGCTTTGTGGGCCTCAGTTTCCTCCTCTGTAAATAATGAGGCATAACAGGAAAATACTTTCATTTTTAATATCCTAAATGATCTAAATGCCCTCACGGTCTACAATTCCAACATACAGCTGTTCTCTAGACTGTGAAAAAGCCATCTCATCCAAAAATATTTCCTACAAAGAAGGAATATTTAGGATTTTATCAAAGATGGTGACTTTTGAACATAAAAATGCACATATATCATGACAGTGAAAGTAGAGTTTTTAATTCTTTCCTTTCTTGACAAAATCTAAACAACTGAACACAATATACTAAAAACTACACAACACAGAATTTAACCCCAGGAGTGAAAATTAATCATGACACCAATAAAATAAGCAGAATGCATTATAGCAAAAAATATGTTTTTTAAAAAAGCCCATTACCTCATTAGATGTTGACTCGGTACTTGTTAAAATACAAATTTTGATTTTTTTTTTAAGTAAGGTCTACACCCAACATGGGGCTTGAACTCAGAACCCCAAGATCATGAGTTGCATGCCCCACCAACTAAGCCAGCCAGGTGCCCCACAAATTTTGATTTTTTAATTATAACTTTACAAAAGTAATGGAGTTTTTTTCACATGATAAATAGACCACATAATTTTTGGGTTGTACTGAGAACAAAACTACAAAAGGATGCTTTCTATTTTCATGTTAATTCAACAGTATTAAAAATACTTTCAGTGGGGGCACCTGGGTGACTCAGTCGGTTAAACGTCGACTCTTGATTTCAGCTGAAGTCATGATCTCAGGGTCCTGGGATTGAGCCCCATGTCGGTCTCTGTGCTCAGCAGGGAGTCTGCTTGAGGATTTCTCTCCTTTTCCCTTGCCCGCCTCCCTCACTCTTGCTCTCTTTCAAATAAATAAATAAATAAATAAATAAATCTTTTTTAAGAAACGCACTTTCAGTGGTTTTGTCAGTTCCAAAAACAGTTAAATATAAAATTCCAGTAAGAAATGTATAGAGGTTGACAAATAGCAAAATACATCTAGAATTGGCAAAACTTCCAAAAAATAAAAAAGGTATTGACTGAGTTACTTTCAAAGTTTTACTTCTCAAAGTCAAGAAAATAAGACAAGTCATGGATTGGAAGAAAATATTTACAAAGATTCATCAGATAAACCAAAATGTACAAAGAGCCCTTAAAAATCAACAATAAGAAAATGAACCACCAAAGTAAAAAATGGGCAAAATAACCTCACCAAAGATTATATACAGATAGCAAACAAACATACAAAAGATGCTTGACATCAATGTCATCTGGGAACTGCAAATTAAAATAACAATGCCTAGGGGCACCTGGGTGGCTCATCTGGTTAAGGGTCTGACTCTTGATTTTGGTTCATGTCATGATCTCAGGGTCCTGGGATGGAACCCCACGTCGGATTCCATGCTCAGCAGGGAGTCTGCTTGAAAATTCTCTCTCCTCTCTCCCTCTGCTCTTCCCACCACACACACACACACACACACACACACATACACACACACACACATACACACTCTTTCTCTCTCCCAAATAAATAAATAAATCTTCAAAAAAATAAAATAAGAATGCCTAAATATCATTGAGATGAAGATAGAGCATCCACAGGAAGAATATTAAGAGCCAAATGACAGAGAAATATTTAATACAGCCCACACTAAGACATTTTGGAAAGAGCTTTACGCTTAAAGTTAGGCTATCATTCTAGAAATCTCACTTTTTCTTAGTCATAAAGAATATAGACATCTCACTTCTGATCATGTAGGATTGGCTTGAATCTGATCAACATTCCTTTTGAGAACTAGAAGATAAATAAAATGCAAAAAGCATCTGTTTCAAAGTATTGGAATGTCTAACAGGGTGTCAAGAGTCAGAGACCAAGACCTCAGGGAAGAGAAGTGCACTGAAATGAGCTTGATATTCTGTATTATTCTATGTTATCCTCAAGGCCTTTGTCTATTTGTAAGTGGTGCATGGCTAAGAGACTGAGAAGCCTAGCAGAAACTGATAGCTAAGAGGCTGAGAGCCATAGCTGAACCTCTGGCAGTTCATAGGTATATAGACACAAAACTTGAAATTCAGGGCTACCAAGGCAGCCAGGACTTGTTGGGCCAAGATCCCCAGAAGAGGCAAAATGCTTTAAGGTTAAGACTAACCTACTTCCTAAGTAGCACATGACAAGAATATAAAAAGATGAGCAAAAAGTAGTGACCATGAGGCTGAGAAGCCAAGCAGATCTGTAGTTCAAAATTGGAGCTCAGGGTCTGTCAAGAAAAGGTGACTGGTAATGACTTCTCTAGTTAGAGCTATGGAAGGTCATGGAAGCACTACACTCTAGAAGCAATATTGAACAAGAAATAGACCAGTCCTCACAACAATAGAAACACAATTTTGAAACAGCTCAATCCTAGATTGAATTAAGATGATTCGCCTTTGCCTACACAAAGCAAAAGTCATCCTTTTCTAGAGTAAGAAAACAGCAGCCAGAGTCTCAATTTTATTTCTAAAAATGTCAAATGACCAAAAAAAGAAGAAAAAGACCATAGAAACATATTCACGGGTGATCTATATATTGAAGTTATTAAATATGCTTTTATTTTAACTTTTTCTCATATCCATTCATTCATGCATTTATTCAACAAACATTTGCCTTTCTCTGGCTTTATTAAGATATAATTGAACTATGATAACTATGATAATTGTGTGAGTTTAAGTGTACAACAAGATGATTTGACATATGTATATCTTGTGAAATAATTATCACAAGAAGGCTAATTAACATATCCATCACCTCACGTACTTACCATTTTGTGTGTGTGGTAAGAACATTAATGGTCTACTGTCTTAGCAAATTTCAAGTATATAATACAGTGTCATTAATCAGATATAGTTAGCATACTGTACATTAGATGCCCAGAACTATTCATTTATAATTGGAAGTTTATACCCTTTGACCAAGATCTCTTCATTTCCCCAACCCGTAGCCTCTGGCAACCACCAACCTAGTCTCTGCTTCTATGAGCTTGGCTTTTCTAGATTCTACACATAAGTGAGATCATACAGTATTTGTCTTTTTTGGTCTGGTTCCACTTAGCATAATATCCTCAGGGGTCATCCATATTGTCACAAATAGCAGGCTTTCCTTCTTTTTTATGGCTGAATACTATTCCATTATATATATATTTTTTCTTTATCCATGCATTTGTTGATAAACACTTAGGTTGCTTCCATGTCTTAGCTGTTGTGAACAATGCTGCAATGAACATGAGGGTACACATATCTCTTAAAGGTAGTGATTTCATTCCTTTGAATACACACCTAGAAGTGGGACTGCTGGATAGATTAGCTCTATTTTTAATTTTTTAATGACTCCCCATACTGTCTTCTATAATGGCTGTACTTATTTACATACCCACCAACAGTGCACAAGGATTCCCTTTTCTCCACATCCCTGGCGACACTTGTGATCTCTTTAGACGTATATTTTATTTTTTTTATTTTATTTTTTTTAAAGATTTTATCTATTTATTCGACAGGATAGAGACAGCCAGCGAGAGAGGGAACACAAGCAGGGGGAGTGGGAGAGGAAGAAGCAGGCTCATAGTGGAGGAGCCTGATGTGGGGCTCGATCCCATAATGCCGGGATCACGCCCTGAGCCGAAGGCAGACGCTTAACCGCTGTGCCACCCAGGCGCCCCTAGACATATATTTTAAAACAACTTTGATTAATGTGTTCAAGTAAATAGATGGCAAAATGGAGAATTTCTCTAGAGAACTGGAATCTATAAAATAGAATCAAACATAAATGCTAAAATTGAAAAATATAATTATCAAACACACTAGGAACAGAAGAATCAATAAATTAGAATGGGGTCAATAGAAAATATTCTCACTGAAATACAAAGACAAAAAATAGAAAACACAGCATAAAATCATTAAAATCGTGTGGGAAATGGTAAGATCTAATATATGTTTAGAGTCACAAAAATAAAAGACAGAATGGAACAGCAGTATAATTTCATATGAAAACACAGTTAAACAGAAGTTGAAAAATTCGAAAAGCAATTCTAAAATTTGTATGGAACCAGAAAAGACTCTGAATAGCCAAAGTAATGTTGAAAAAGAAAATCAAAGCTGGTGCCATCACAATTCCAGACATCAAGCTGCATTACAAAGCTGTAATCATCAAGATAGAATGGTACTGGCACAAAAATAGACATACAGTTCAATGGAGCAAAACAGAAACCCAGAAATGAACCCACAACTGTACGGTCAATTAATCTTCAACAAAGCAGGAAAGAATATCCAATGGAAAAAAGATAGTCTCTTCAACAAATGGTGTTGGGAAAATTGGACAGCCTTGTGCAGAAGAATGAAAGTGGACCATTTTCTTATACCATACACAAAAATAGACTCAAAATGGATCAAAGACCTAACTGTGAGACAGGAATCCATCAGAATCCTAAAGCAGAACATAGGCAGCAATTTCTTTGATGTCGGCCACAGCAACTTCTTGCAAGACACGTTTCCAAAGGCAAGGGAAACAAAAGCAAAAATGAACTACTGGGACTTCATCAAGATAAAAGGCTTTTGCATAGCACAGGAAACAGTCGACAAAACCAAAAGACAACTAAAACAATGGGAGAAGATATTTGCAAATGTCTTATCAGATAGAGGGCTAGTAACCAAGACCTATAAAGAACTTATCAAACTCAACATCCCAAAAATAAAAAATCTAAGCAAGAAATGGGCAGAAGACATGAAGAGATATTTCTCCAATGAAGACATACATGAAAAAAATGCTCCATATCACTTGGCATCAGGGAAATACAAATCAAAACCACAATGAGATACCACCTCACACCAGTCAGAATGGCTACAATTAACAACTCAGGAAACAACAGATGTTGGTGAGGATGTGAGAAAACGGGAACCCTCTTACACTGTTGGTGGGAATGCAAACTGGTGCAGCTACTCTGGAAAACAATATGGAGGTTTCTCAAAAAGTTAAAAATAAAACTACCCTACGACCCAGCAACTGCAGAACTAGGTATTTATCCAAAGGATACAAACATAGTGACTCAAAGGGGCACATTCACCCCAATGTTTATAGAAGCAATGTCCACAATAGCCAAAATATGGAAAGAGCCCAGATGTCCATCAACAGATGAATGGATAAAGAAGATGTGGTATCCATATATACAATGGAATTACTCAGCCAACAAAAAGAATGAAATCTTGCCATTTGCAACCACGTGGATGGAACTAGAGGGTATTATGCTAAGTGAAATAACTCAGAGAAAGACAAATACTATATGATTTCACTCATATGTGGAATTTAAGGGAAAAAAAGATGAACATAGGGGAAGGGAAGGAAAAATAAAATAAGACGAAAACAGAGAGGGAGGCAAACCATAAGAAACTCGTAACTATGGGGAACAAACTGAGGGTTGGTGGAGGAGAGGAGGGTGGAGGATTAGGTAACTGGGTGATGGGCATTACAGAGGGCACTTGATGTAATGAGCACTGGGTATTGTATGCAACTGAGGAATCACTAAATTCTGCCTCTGAAACTAACAATACACTACGTGAACTAAATTGAATTTAAATAAGAAATGTTTTTAAAAGGAAAATTCGAAAAGCAGAAAGGGTACATCATGGTGTTTTTAAATGTTTTCAAATATTTTTAAAAAGAAAAATTCGAAAAGCAGAAAGGGGACATCATGGTGATACAGATGTAGTAATTACAGGAAGTAGCTACTATCCTTAGGGCTAGGGGAACAAAGAGATGCATTTGGATGGCCAGCCACTAGAAGCCTGCAGGAGATTCTCTGTGAGCTGGGACTCAGACCCCTGAAGAGCACAGTGCCCATCTGTGCTGCTATCTCAGGAGTTCAAAGGAGGGACCCTGTGGAGCTGAGAAGGGGAACTTTCTTGCTGCCGTCATGTTTAAGAGGGCATAAGGGGACTAGTTCTGGGAGTGCTGAGAGAAAGCTGGAGAGTGGAACCCCAGCTATTACTGGGGTGCTAAGAGAAACAGCAAGTAGTCTCCTTTTAGTGCCAGAACCTAAGAGAAGTCTGTTGTCAAATATACTTCCCAGAACCTGCACATCACAAAGCATAATGGTGGGTTTGAGGATGAAGAGAGTCGCTTAATAACTATGAACCTCCAGCAGGATAAATACAAAAGAAACCACAGCTCACCACTTCATAATAAACTACTGAAAACCAAAGACAAAGAGAAAAATTTAAAAACAGAGACGAAAGACAAAAACCTCTGAAACGAATAATACACTATGTGAACTAAATTGAATTTAAATAAGAATTTTTTAAAAAAAAGGAAAATTCGAAAAGCGCCACCTTTAGGCACAGACAACTGTGGTCCTGGCCTGGACTTGTGCTTCGGGGTTTCATGTTTGGCTTCCTTCCCACCGGTCACTTTCTACAGGGTGAGGGTCCTGCAGTCTGGCTGATACGCCCACCCGCAGCCAGCACACTCTGGTTCTCGGGCTCCAAACCTCCGGCGCCTCGAATTTCCCGCCCACAGAGCCTCGGGTGCGCCTCCAGCCCGCACAGCCCTCTTTCCGCCCGAGCGCGCGCCCCCGGCCTGAGGGTGCCCGGAGCCTGCTGCTGCCGGCTGAATTCCTTAAACATGCAGACACCCTCTCTGTTCAGGAACGACCCAACGGTGGGGCAAGAAAGGGCCTTGGGTCAAGGGCCTCCATGTTTTGGTCTCAGAAAGACGTAGGGGCAAGACTGCCTTCGAAAGAACAGCCCGTAGACCGAAAACTTCCCAACAAATGTGACGGAAGCCTTAAGGCAATGGGCTGCTATTCTGGAAATGATGAAAGAAAATAAATGCAGACAAGAGTTCTACACCTCAAAATGTACCTCAGAATGAAAGAGAATGTAGCTCAAAAACGGAGAGAGAACTCCACTGCCGCCTCGCTCCTTGCGCCCTGCGAGTTGGGCGGAGGGGAGGTCAGTGCGCAGGCGCGCAGGGGATGCCGGTCCCGCCTCGCGGTCGCAGGCGGTGTTGCGCCACGCGGTCGACTGTTCCCAGTCAGGTGGCGGGTGGCGTGAGGGGAGAAGACTGCGGGAAAGGCGTGAAGTTTAAAAGGCAGCCCTCCCCCGGGCCTCCAAGGGCGGGCGCCGCTTGGACGAAATGTCACTGCCTCTGGAACCTGGCTACGGGACAGCATGGCGGCGGCGGGCTGGGAGAAAAGCACCTTCTTCTTCGAGGTAGTGGAAAGGTTCTTCAGCCACGAGGCCAGCATCCTGGAGGACAAGCTGGTGGCACACGTCCAGAACGGGGAGAGTGAGGAGCAGAAGCGGAACTGGGTGCGTGGCATCCTGCGACTGGTCAAGCCCTGCAACCACTTGCTGAGCCTGAGCTTCCCCATCCCGCACGACAACAGTGCCAGGGAGCTCATCCGGGGCTCTGGGGCCCAGCACAGGCAGCACTGCACGTTCGCGTGACAGCAAAGATGTGAACGTGAAGTAAGTAAAAGTTTTGGCTTCTCTTGTGACATCTACATGTGCTGTGGTTGATGTGCCATTTGCGGGGGTGGGGGGGGCTAATGCTGGTGTTAATACCAAGAACTACACCAGTAATGAATTGGAAAAGATCACGAGGGGGTTCACCGTAGAACTCACAAAAAAAGGTTTTATTGGTCCCAGCGTTGATGTGCCTTCCGCAGACATGGGCGCATGCGAGCGAGAGATGTTCTAGATTGCTGACACCTATGCCAGCACCATAGGGCGTGTAAATTAATGCACATGCCTGCCATCCTGGTAAATCCATCAGTCTGGGTGGCATTCGCCCACATCTCTCTTCAACTGGCTGTAGTGTTTTGCATGGGATTGAAAATTTCCTTAACGAAGCGTCTTTCATGAACATTTTAGGAATGACACCAGGGTTTGGAGGTAAAATATTTGTTTTTTAGGGATTTGGCAATTTTGTAGTCTATATTTACATTGTAATTTTGCTAAATGTGTTGGTGTTGCTGAATCTAATGGGAGCATATGGAATTCAGATTCAGGATCAATCCTGAATTTCTCCAAGGCAAAGCCCTAGGAAAGAAGCATCCTGCAGGCAAACTGGCATACTCATCCCTATTGCCAATGAGAGCAGGTGACCAAATCTAGTGCACCCAGAATCAAAGCCAAGATTATTGCTGAAACTGCCGATGAACAGACAATTAGAGAAGCTGATAAGATTTTTCTGAGGAGGAACATTATGGTTATTCCTAATCTATACTTGAATGCTGAAGGAGTGACAGTAACTTACTTTGAGTGGCTAAAGAATATAAATCATGTCAGCTATGGCTGTTTGACCTTCAAGTATGAAAGAGATTCTAACCACCACTTTCTCATGTCTGTTCAAGATAGTTTAGAAAGAAAATTTAGAAAACACCATTGAACTTTTCCCATTGTATCCACAGCAGTGTTCCAAAACAGAATATCCAACAAAGACATTATGCTTTCTGGTTTAGCTTACCCTGTGGAATTTTCTGCCAGGCAAATCATGTACACAGCCACGAAGTATAACCTAGGATTGGACCTGAGAATAGCTGCCTATGTAAGCACCACTGAGAAAGTCCTTCAGAGTATACAGTGAAGCTGGTTTGACCTTCAAATAAATGGATCATAGCGGACCTCTTCACTATCCTCTTTACCTGTAACTTCCGCAAACTTATCACAAGTTAAATTTAACCACAGAAAGATTTTTCTCTTATGGACATCATTCTCAATGAGTCCATCCAAATCAGCCACTTAAGATGAAAGAAATTAAGGGTGGGAGATCACATACACGTTGGTGAGTGTGAAACTAAAAATTGCCTGTGCCACAGGGCCACTTAGGATATTTTGCCTTTAAATAAAAAGTCTTTTCTTCTAGCTTTGTGCTCCCTTGTTCCATAGCCTGTTCCCAACAAGTTAATTACCTTTTGTTTCAGCTGAGCCATCAGTCATTTCCATAATTTTGCTCTGGCCAAGTCTGAGATGGGACATGCTATAAATTTGATGCATTTAAGAAGTGGGTGTGTAGCATTTTCAGAAGCTACGTAGAATTGTCCTAAAATTAGTTATTATTATTTCGCATCAGCAAAATAACTCAATTTCACAGGTTGCAAACAAAAATAAAAGCTGTTTTTATATGCATTTTATTCTTTTAGAATGATAGAAATACATGTTCCTATAATAAAATTCCCTTTAATTATTTAACAAGCCTAACCTTGACTCAAGCAGTAAGTGCTTATAAACATAAATGAAAAAAATCTCATATTTTATGACATAAAATAGTATCATTTATAGCTCATTAGTTCTGTATTATTGTCCAGCAAAGATAAAAAGCCAGATGGATAATCGTTATCTTTGTAACTGCAGATGATGGAGGCTATTTTTATTGTGGCTATCTGAATTTGCTAAATATAATTATGACATGTAGTCCAAATAATGCAGTAACTTCCTTAGCATGTTAATTTTTCATTTCTTTAAAGATATATTATGCTGACTAATTGAACAATAATTCAAGTAGAGTAACCCAGGAAAAAATTGTCTGGTCTTGCTGTCTGGAGTCTGGCTGACAGCTTAAGCATTGCCAGTGTCTCCAGCCCTGCCTGATTCCATGTCCCTTGTCTTTTAGAGGCCTCAAATTCACACAAACTTAATTAGCAAAGTGAGGCTTAAAACATTGGATTGAATGTTTTGTTTGAGATTTTTTGGCCAGGACCTTTGAACAGTGGTATACCAATGAAATACTAGACATCAGGTTTGTAATGAATGAGCCTTTTTTTAAAAACAATAATACTCTTTCAGAAATTGCTAAGTACTTTGTAACTTCGTGACTTAAACTGGTAATAAAAACAGTTATTGAAAGTCTGCCTTTTCAGAAAAAAATTGAAAGGGAAATATTTTCAGACAAACAGCACCTAAGGACATTTAGCACCAGTATACTTTCACAAGAGAAATACTGAAAGGATTTCCTTACGTAGAGGGAATATGTTCCTAAATGGAAACATTGAACTAGAGGGATGAATTAAGAGCAACTGAAAGTTTGAACACATAAGTTTATTTTTTCTTTTTTTTATTTGTATCTTTTTTTAATTAAGTTCAATTAGCCAACATATAGTACATCATTAGTTTTTGATGTAGTGTTCAACGATTCATTAGTTGCATATAACACCCAGTGTTCATCACATGCCCTCCTTAATACCCATCATGTAAGTTTAAGTGAATATTTATATGTATAGTAACAGTAATGTCTTGAGGATTATACCTACACATACATATGGATATACATGTATATACACACACACATGTATATAATCAAAATACATGACAATAACTACACAAAAAGTTAGAGGGGGTAAAAAGTGTTAAAACTATGCTAAGATCCTTACATCGCTCAGTAAGTGGTAAAAGTACTAATTTATAGGATGCATGTGGTAATATCCAGAGTAATAGCTAAAATAAGAGTAAAAGATTGCCTAATAAAAAGGAAAGAATGAAGGGGTTAAAAAAAAGTTAATCCAAAAGAAGGCAAGAAAGGAGAGAAAAAGGAACAGAGCAGGTGTGACAGTGGTGAGGTGGGAAGTTAAATCCAACTACATCAGTAGTTATGTTAAATGTAAGCAGACTAAATTCTTTGACCAAGAGTTTATCAACTAAATGCTCCTTAAAAGAATTATACCTTACATATCAGGTACAGAAAGGTTGACAATAAAAGGATGGGAAATGTTGCATCTTATAAATGATTTAAAAAAAAAAAGGAAGCTTATAAAGTGCCAATAGGAACCTTGTAAGCACCTCTCCTTTGTCCATTCCCATAGAGAGATGTTAGAGTCGAGGAGATAAACCATCATAAAATTACCGTAGGGTGGCACTTATAATCAATTCTAGTTTGGCTGCATAAGGCAAGTTCAATACTCAACCCAGAGGTGCCTTAGGAATAAATACAGTCTAATTCAAAAGAATAGAGGTAGTATTTTGAGAAGCTACTTTCCTTTAGCTCAAACATGCAAATGTAGTCCCAGGCCTGGGATACCAGAGCTGATAACAAGAACCACACCACAACAAAAACCTCCAATGTCCAGAAATCTCTTTAAAGTGGTTGTACACTGGGGCTCAGTCAATTAAGTGTCTGCCTTCAGCTCAGGTCATGATTTCTGAGTCCCGGGATTGAGCCCCAGACATGCTATCTGCTCAGCAGGGAGTCCGCTTCTTCCTCTGCCTCTGCCCCTCCTCTTGCTGCTGCTCTCTTGCTCACCCTCTCTCTCAAATAAATAAATAAAATCTTAAAAATAAAAGGAGGAGGTTCCACATTTACCACTCTTCATTTTCTTGTGAGGCACGCGTTCACCCAATGGAGCTAGGACCTAAGCCCTTCATGATCTTACCATGTCTTTAATAAAAATAATTAAATTTCCCATTCTAATTTTTCAATTAGGTCACTGCTCCATAGGTTTTAAGGGTTCTTTTGACCCATTTTTGTAATGTGTTTTGAAATGTGTTCCTTGATCCAATAAGATGTTGGTTATGGCTCCAAATTGACATAAAATGCCTATTTCCCAGACCTTGATGGTGTTTTAGCTGCTGTATAAGAGTAAGTATAAGTGTCGTTTCTGTAAAGTCCTTTTGAATCCCTCAGAGATATTAGCCATTACCCTGTGTCAATCACTTGTCAGCTTTGGGTCAGTCTTTGTTCTTGGCGATTTTCCCAAGGCCAGTTTCAGGTAGTTTTTCTCTTGTTAACATTCAGGAAATTACATTTGTAACTTCCACGTTAGTGACTGGTGGATGGCAGTGGAATATGTTTTCGGTAAATTCATTGTTGTATGACTTGGACACTACCGTGCCTGCTCATTTCATGTATCTAAGTGGCTACCTACAGGCAGTGGACCAAGGCATCATCTTGCCATGCTGATTCTCCTCTGAGACAGTAAGTGGGTTCTTTTGGCGAGCATCCATATGATCTACTTTAATTTTCTTTCTAAAATTCCACAGACCAGCACGCCTGGGTGGGGCAGTCAGTTAAGTGTCCGACTTGGTTTGGGTTCGGGTTGTGATCTCAGGGTCATGAGGTTGAGTCCCTGTTGGTCTCCATGCTCATTGGAGAGTCTGCTTGGGATTCTCTTTCTCCCTCTGCCCCTCCCCACCCCCACTCGCTCTTTCTCGCTCTCTCTAGAATAAATACATAAATCTTTCAAAATAATAATAAAATAAAATTCCACAGGCCTTCCACAGTTGTGTTCCTCACATACAGTAGTCTTTAATTGTTCATTCATTAAATATTTATCATCTATACCCTTGGGCCATTGGCTCTAGACTAAGAATTTGTGATACCCACACTTTTTTTATATAGCATTTTATAACAGTTAGGACTGTTCTAGAGCAAGATTTAGTTCTTTTTGTATTGCTCTATGCACTGCTTTCAGTACAGCCCATTGTGCAAAATTACTTGTGCCTTTTCTTTTTTTAAAATTTAATTCCAATATAGTTAACATACAGCGTTATATTAGTTTCAGGTGTGCAATATAGTGATTCAATAATTCTATACACTACTCAGTGCTCATCATGATAAGTGTACTCTAATTCCCCTTCACCTATTTCACCCATCCCCCCACCCACCTGCCCTCTGGTAACCATCAGTTTCTTTATAGTTAAGAGTCTGATTCTTGGAGTGCCTGGGTGGCTCAGTCATTAAGCATCCAACTCTTGATTTCAGCTCAGGTCATGATCTCAGGGTCCTGAGATCGAGCCCCACAACAGGCTCCTTACTTAGCAGGGAGTCTCCTAGAGATTCTGTCCCTCTCTCTCTGTCCCCCATCCCCCCATGCTTGCTCTCTCTCTCTCAAATAAATAAATAAATCTTTTAAAAGAAGAGTGATTCTTGGTTTGTTTCTCTCTCTTCTTTTTCCTTTGCTCATTTGTTTTGTTTCTTGAATTCCACGTATGAGTAAGATCATATGGTATTTGTCTATCTCTGACTGACTTACTTTACTTAGCTTTATATTCTCTAGCTCCATCCATGTTGTTGCAAATGGCAAGAATTCATTCTTTTTGTGGCTGAATAATCCATTTTATATATATATATATATATATATATATATATATATATATACATACATATATATATTCCATTATATATCCACTATATATATATATATATATATACATATGTGTATATATATATATATCACATCTTCTTTGTCC
This sequence comes from Ursus arctos, assembly GCF_023065955.2. Taxonomy (NCBI): domain Eukaryota; kingdom Metazoa; phylum Chordata; class Mammalia; order Carnivora; family Ursidae; genus Ursus; species Ursus arctos. Next base: position 39,012,788 of record NW_026622941.1, read on the forward strand.
ATTCATCTGTCATTGGACACTTGGGCTGCTTCCGCAGTTTGGCTATTGTAAATAATGCTGCAATAAACATAAGGGTGCATGTATTCATTTGAATTAGTGGTTTTGTATTTTGGGGGTAAATACCCAGTAGTATGATTACTGGATTGTAGGGCATGTCCACTCCCACCACTTATATTCATACATTCAGCATAGCACTGGAAGGTCTAACCACAGTGATCAGACAACAAAAAGAAATAAAAGGCATCCAAACTGGTAAAGAGGTAAAACTTTTGCTATTTGCAGATGACATGATACTATATATAGAAAACCCCAAAGACCCCACCAAAAAATAATAGAATTGATAAATGAATTCAGTAAAGTCACAGGATACAATATCAACATACAGAAATCTGTTGCATTCCTATACACTAATAATGTAGCAGCAGAAAGAGAAATTAACAAATTAAGAAAACAATTCCGTTTACAAGGTACTTTAGTACCTAGGAATAAACTTAACCAAAGAGGTAAAAGACCTGTACTCTGAAAACTGTAAAACACTAATGAAAGAAATTGAATACTACACAAAGAAATGGAAAGACATTCTGTGCTCATGGATTGGGGTCTAAATATCGTTAAAATGTCTGTGCCTTTGCCTTTCTCAAGTAGGGATTTACGGTCTGCTGGGCAAATAGCAGCAGACTTCCATATGAAGTGTCCTTTTTCAGTACAGGGGCTCCCACTGGTGGAGCAAAAAGCCTATTACACTTCAGAGAGTCATAAAATTCAGACCACTCACCAATAGGAGAAAGTGTTCTATCATTGATCCTAGAAGTGGAGAGACACTACCTGCTCATGAATATGCTGCACTTACTACATTTCAGCATATTCCGAAGTATAACATTTACGTTTTACCAAAGGACTTTGTTGTACAGCTCTTTCTTTATTTGAATGTCTTTTTGACATCACTCATATCAAAATACATATCTTGGTAATTGTTTGTCCTTCAGCCATATGGGCTGTTTCCACCAGAGCTTAACAGTGTACTAGTAATTGTGTCTCAAATGGTTTGTACTTAGTCATAGCATAGTTTTCTGAATCTGAATACCAGTAGTGCCTTTTGGTGTCAGAATTGGACTTTTGCTAATAACTCCAGGCTATCTGAGTTTTTGTAGTATACACATCTAAAATCATTGGTCCATTAGGATTATATTGTCCCAGAGGTGCAGCTTGTGCTCTTACCCTTTGCATATCCTCAAAGACTTCCTTTGTTCCAGTTCATTTGAATTGAGTGGGTTTTTTTTCCTAATCACTCCCTATTAGAGAGGACAGGATACCCAAATGCAGTATATGTGTCTACCAGAATCTGTTAACTCCGCAAGACCTTGTGCTCTTTTCTCATTAGTGGGACCCAGATGGGATAGTAATTTGTTCTTTACTTTTTGTGAAATGTCCCTAGAGGCCTCAACTTGGATATTCTGAGATATTTGACTGATTGGCCTTGGCCCTAAATCAGCCATATAAATGCCCTTGGCTTCCTCTTCCAAAGAGGAAATTATCATATTATCAATGTAATGAATCAACTGATTTTGAAAGTGGTCATATCTAAATCTCATCCTATCAGGTTGTGTCAGTATGCCAGAGCATTCAGGTACCCTTATAGGAGGACAGTAATTGCATAATGGAGTCCATCTCTCATGAAGATGAACTGTACTTGACCTCCTTTCCAGAATGAGATACAAAAGCTAAGTCACCTTTAGCAAACCAGTCACCTTCAACCTGCTTAATTCTTGAAATGTTTTCCTCATGTCTGGCATAGCAAAGCTATTGATGGAAGTACTTTTAAAATTCAGTAGTCAATGGTCACCTGTGCAATGTTTTTCATAAGTCATATATGAATATTATAGAGAAAATTAGAGGAGACTTTCACTCTTTATTCTGCTCTCTTAATAAGGGCTGAGGTTCACTATCCCCTAGTACTCAGATACTGCTTAGTAATTACTATAGAAGAGAGTGTATACAATGCTAATGGATCCCATTTAGCATGTAATTAGAACCAGGCAAAGGGTGAATTTAACCAACATTTGTTTACAAGCTGGTAATGGCAATGCTCTCTATTCATGCATCACCTGTCTTCTGTATATATATTTGGGACAATTTGATACCTCAGCTGGGTATCCCTCACTTTCTCAATTATCTACACTTTTACTCAATCTTGGTACCTTCTGCCACAGAATCAGCATACCACCCCCAAGTTTTACTTTTATTGTTTTTTTAAAGATTTTATTTATTTTTTTGAGAAAGAGAGGGCATGAGCAGGGGGAGGGGCAGAAGGACAAACAGATACCCCGCTCAGCGGAGAGCCCGATCCCAGGACCCTGAGATCATGACCTGTGCCTAAGGCACTGAACCACCCCACCCAGGTGCCCCCTAACCATACTTTACATACTTGATTATCAAGGGACAGTTCTATCACTGCAGAAAGTTCTATCTGACGTGCTATACATGATCTGACAGGAGAGGGGAATTCAGTACTTCACAAATGAGAAACACAACAGCAGTAGAGCTGAAAGGTCTCACATTTATTACTGAACCAATCTACTGGTGCAGAGGCCTAGGAACAGAGAAAAATCATCTCCCTGATAAAACGTGGCTCCTGGCCAGGTAGGAAGGATGTTTACAGAGTGATAGGAGAGAATACATGATCTTTACGCAGCTTAATTAAATATGAATGCCAGTTAGGTATTTCATCTCATGATGTGTGATGCCTTATAGACCCAGCTTGGTTCTTCTCCAGTGCCTCCTCTTGGAGTTGTACCTGATTTTATTACCAGTTTTCATCCAAATCCATTGGGGAATGGGATGGTTCTGCTTTTGTTTCTTGGCCAGGAATCGCTTGATTCTGAAAGTCTTGTGAGAGGACATGGCGAGAACCAGCCAGCCACACACAGCAGGATGGTGGCAAAAAAGAGAAAGCCAAAGTTTTACTTTTAGCCCCTTAATGTTGCTTTCATAATAAAGAGCTCTCCAACAAGATCTAACAATTATAAATATTTATGCCCTTAATTTGGGAGCAGTCAAATATGTAAATCAATTAATAACAAACTTAAAGACTCATTAAGAATAATACAGTAATAGTAGGGGACTTTAACACCCCACTTACAGTAATGGACAGGTCATCTAAGCAGGTCAACAAGGAAACAAGGGCTTTGAATGACACACTGGACCAGATGGATTTCACAGATGTATTCAGAGCATTTCATCCTAAAGCAGCAAAAAAACACATTCTCTTTGAGTGCATATGGAACATTCTCCAGAATAGATCACAAATCAGGGCTCAACAAGTACAAAAAGAGTGAGAAGATACCATGCATCTTTTCAGACCACCATGCTATAGGCACTTGATGTCAACCATAAAAAAAACTTTGTAAGGATCACAAATACATGGAAGTTAAAGAACGTCTTACTAAAGATTGAATGGGTCAACCAGGAAATTAAAGAATTAAAACAATTCATGGAAACAAATGAAAATGAAAACACAACTGTTTAAAACCTTTGAGATGCAGCAAAGGTAGTCCTAACAGGGAAGTATGTAGCAATACAAGCCTTTCTCAAGAAACTAGAAAAGTCTCAAATAAGCAAGCTAACCGTACACCTAAAGGAGCTGGAGAAAGAACAAATAAAGCCTAAACCAAACATGAGAAATAATAAAGATTAGAGCAGAAATCAATGAAATAGAAACCAAAAGAACAGTAGAACAGATCAGTGAAACTAGAAGCTGGTTCTTCCAGTCAAAAAAACTAAGAGGCAGCCCATGGAATGGGAGAAAATATTTGCAAATGATACTACAGATAAAAGGCTGGTATCCAAGAACTACAAAGAACTTCTCAAACTCAATACAGGAGAAACAAATAAACAAATTATAAAATGGACAGAAGATATGAACAGACACTTCTCCAATGAAGACATACAAATGGCTAACAGACACATGAAAAAATGTTCAAAATCATTAGCCAACAGGGAAATTCAAATCAAAACCACACTAAGATACCACCTTACGCCAGTTAGAATGGCAAAAATTGACAAGGCAAGAAACAACAATTGTTGGAGAGGATGTGGAGTAAGGGGATCCCTCCTACATTGTTGGTGGGAATGCACGTTGGTACAGCCCGTCTGGAAAACAGTGTGGAGGTCCCTTAAAAAGTTAAAAATTGAGCTACCCTGTGATCCAGCCATTGCACTACTGGGTATTTACCCCAGAGATACAGACGTAGTGAAGAGAAGGGCCATATGCACCCCAATGTTCACAGCAGCATTGTCCACAATAGCTAAATCGTGGAAGGAACCGAAATGCCCTTCAAAAGATGACTGGATTAAGAAGGTGTGGTCCATATATACAATGGACTATTACTCAGCTATCAGAAAGAACGAGTTCTCAACATTTGCTGCAACATGGACGGCACTGGAGGAGATAATGCTAAGTGAAATAAGTGAAGCCGAGAAAGACAATTATCATATGATTTCTCTCATCTATGGAACATAAGAACTAGGAAGATGGGTAGGGGAAGAAAGGGATAAAGAAAGGGGGGGTAATCAGAAGGGGGAATGAAGCATGAGAGACTATGGACTCTGAGAAACAAACTGAGGGCTTCAGAGGGGAGGGAGTGGGGGAATGGGATAGGCCGGTGATGGGTAGTAAGGAGGGCACGTATTGCATGGTGCACTGGGTGTTATACGCAACTAATGAATCATCGAACTTTACATAAAAAACCAGGGATGTACTGTATGGTGACTAACATAATATTAAAAAAAAAATAAGAAGAAGCTGGTTCTTTGAAAGAATTAGTAAAATTGATACACCCCTGGGCAGACTTACCCAAAAGGAAAGAGAGAGGACCCACATTAATAAAATCATGAATGAAAGAGGGGAGATCATGACCAACACTAAGGAAATACAATCTTAAGAACATATTATGAGCAACTATATGCCAGCAAATTAGGCAATCTGGAAGAAATGGATGCATTTCCTAGAAATTTATAAACTATCAAAACTGAAACAGGAAGAAATAGAAAACCTGAACAGACCCATAACCAGCATGGGAAATTGAAGCAGTAATAAAAAATCTCCCAACAGGAGTAGGGGACCCCTTTTTCAGCCGGTCCCCTGAGTCGAGCTGGATAGGTACCAGACCAGCCTAAATAACCACGGAATCAGCCTGAGACGCAGGATGATGCATCTGGAACTCTACAAATGAACATCTCCAGCGCTGAGTATTGAGGTACGAAGAGGGGAGCTGTAAACCGTGCACAGATATCGGAAGATAAACGGAAGGGGGAGGGAGCCGCCGCGTTTGGGCTCCGGGAAGCGGCAGCCACCTGCACGGGGGAGCGGGCGGACTCACAGAGGGCACCCGCGAGAGAGCGGACTGAGACCGGTGAGCCGTGAACACGCGCCACCAGGCATCTCCCGGAACACCGGAATCCCGGTGTGCTCACAGGATCCAGACTGAGACCGGGAGCTCCTGGAGCGCGCGCGGGGCGGCTGGCGGCTGGCGGGCCACCTGCACGGGGGAGCGGGCGGACTCGCAGTCGGCACCCGCGAAACAGCAGACTGAGACCCTGAACCGGGTGCGCGCGCCATCAGGCTTCTCCCGAAACTCCGGAATCGAGGTGTGCTCACCGGGCATAGACTGAGACCGGGAGACCCGGGAGCGTGCGGGGTGGCCGGTGGCTGGCGGCATTAGAAACACAAAGGACAGAGACGCGCCGGCCCTGGAAGTGAGGGCAGGGACGCCGAGTTGGTGTGCACATCCCGGGACGCTGCAGGGTTGAGCAGCACCAACAGTGATAGAGTTAAAGTGGCCAGAACATCAGTGGAGAACGGGCCGCAATCCCTCTGTTCTGTGACAATGCAGCCTCTGCTGCTCTGACCCTCAGAACAGGCATAGCCGGCCGCCAGGGAAAGCCGCCAGAGAACAAAAGCCTGGAAATACCGGCTCAGAGAGTGCCCATCCCCATCCTCCCTCGCAGGGGACACGGAGACTCTAACCAAACAGGGTTGCCTGAGTATCGGCGCGGCAGGCCCCTCCCCCAGAAGGCAGGCTGAAAAATCAAGAAGCCCACAACCCGAGGCGCCTGGGTGGCGCAGTCATTGAGCGCCTGTCTCCGGCTTAGGGCGTGATCCCAGAGTTCCGGAAAGGAGTCCCTCATCGGGCTCCTCCGCTGGGAGCCTGCTTCTTCCTCTCCCACTCCCCTGCTTCTGTTCCGTTCTTGCTGACTGTCTATCTCCCTCTCTCAGATAAGTAAATAAATAAAATCTTTAAAGAAGAAGCCCACATCTCTAAGATCCCTATAAAACAAGGGGCACGGCCAGGGACCCAGTCAATAATTTTGGGCTCTGGACAACCCCGCAACCTCCCCTCATTAGAAAGACAAGAAGGAGAAGCCCCCCCCCCCCAGCAAAGAAAAGACAGTGAGTCAGTGGCCTCTGCCACAGAAATAACGGATATGGATGTAACCAAATTATCAGAAATGGAATTCAGAGTAACAATGGTCAAGATAATGAGTAGACTTGAAAAAAGTATTCAGGAAAATGTTACTGAGAATATAGTATCCCTAAGGGCGGAAATGAGAGCGAATTTGACAGAAATTAAAAATTCTATGAGCCAAATGCAGGCAAAAATAGAGGCTCTGACGGCCAGGGTCACCAAAGCAGAGGAAAGGGTTAGTGAATTGGAGGATGGGTTAATAGAGGAAAAAATAAAAATAGAAGATGGTCTTAAAAAAATCCACGCCCACGAATGTTGGCTACAGGAGATTACTGACTCAACGAAACGATCCAATGTTAGAATCATCGGCATCCCCGAGGGGGTGGAGAAAAACAGAGGTCTAGAAGAGATATTGGAACAAATTGTAGCTGAAAACTTCCCTAATCTAGCAAGGGAAACAAACATTCGTGTCTAAGAGGCAGAGAGGACCCCTCCCAAGCTCAACCATGACAGACCTACACCACGTCACGTCATAGTGCAATTCGCAAATATGAGATCCAAGGATACAGTATTGAAAGCGGCCAGGGCAAAGAAATTTCTCACGTACCAAGGCAAAGGCATCAGAATTACGTCAGACCTGTCTACACAGACCTGGAATGAGAGAAAGGGTTGGGGGAGCATTTTTAAAGCTCTTTCAGAGAAAAACATGCAGCCAAGGATCCTTTATCCAGCAAGGCTGTCATTCAGAATTGATGGAGAAATAAAGACATTTCAGAATCGACAGTCACTAGCCAATTTCGTAACCACGAAACCAGCCCTACAGGAGGTATTACGGGGGGTTCTATAAAAGTAAAAAGGCCCCAAGAGTGATACAAAACAGAAAGTCACAGCCAATACAAACAAAGACTTTACTGACAACATGGCAGAATTAAAAGCATAACTCTCAGTACTCAGTCTTAACATTAATGGTTTAAATTCTTGCTTTAAACGCCACAGGGTTGCAGATTGGATAAAAAGAAATGACCCATCCATTTGCTGTCTACAAGAGACTCATTTCAAACCCAAAGATGCATTCAGACTGAGAGTAAGGGGATGGAGTACCATCTTTCACACAAATGGACCTCAAAAGAAAGCTGGGGTAGCAATTCTCATATCAGATAAACTGGATTTTAAACTACAGACTATAGTTAGAGATGCAGAAGGGCACTATATTATTCTTAAAGGAAGTATTCAACAAGTGGATATGACAATTATAAATATATATGCCCCCAACAGGGGAGCAGCAAGATACACAAGCCAACTCTTAACCAGAATAAAGAGACATATAGATAAAAATACATTAATAGTAGGGGACCTCAACACTCCACTATCAGAAATAGACAGAACACCCTGGCAAAAACTAAGCAAAGAATCAAAGGCTTTGAATGCCATACTCGACGAGTTGGACCTCTTAGATATATATAGAACACTACACCCCAGAACCAAAGAATACTCATTCTATTCTAATGCCCATGGAACATTTTCAAGAATAGACCATGTTCTGGGACACAAAACAGGTCTCAGCCGATACCAAAAGATTGAAATTATCCCCTGCATATTCTCAGACCACAACGCTCTGAAATTGGAACTCAACCACAAGGAAAAATTTGGAAGAAACTCAAACACTTGGAGACTAAGAACCATCCTGCTCAGGAATGACTCGATAAACCAGGAAATCAAAAATCAAATTAAACAATTTATGGAGACCAATGAGAATGAAAATACAACAGTCCAAAACCTATGGGATACTGCAAAGGCAGTCCTAAGGGGGAAATACATAGCCATCCAAGCCTCACTCAAAAGAATAGAAAAATCTAAAATGCAGTTTTTATATTCTCACCTCAAGAAGCTGGAACAGCAACAGAGGGACAGGCCTAATCCACGCACAAGGAAGCAGTTGACCAAAATTAAAGCTGAAATCAATCAAGCAGAAACCAGAAGTACAGTAGAGCAGATCAACAGGACTAGAAGCTGGTTCTTGGAGAGAATCAATAAAATTGACAGACCACTGGCAAGACTTATCCAAAAGAAAAGAGAAAGGACCCAGATTATTAAAATTATGAATGAAAAAGGAGAGGTCACGACGAACACCATTGAAATTGGAAGGATTATTAGAAATTTTTATCAACAGCTATATGCCAATAAACTAAGCAATCTGGAAGAGATGGAATCCTTCCTGGAAACCTATAAACTACCAAGATTGAAACCGGAAGAAATTGTTTTCTTAAACAGGCCAATTAATTATGAAGAAATTGAGTCAGTGATAAACAACCTTCCAAATAACAAAACTCCAGGCCCGGACGGTTTTCCTGGGGAATTCTACCAAACATTCAAAGAAGAAATAATACCTATTCTCCTAAAGCTATTTCAAAAAATAGAAACAGAAGGAAAGCTACCAAACTCATTCTATGAGGCCAATATTACCTTGATCCCCAAACCAGGCAAAGACCCCCTCAAAAAGGAGAATTACAGACCGATCTCCCTAATGAATATGGACGCCAAAATCCTCAACAAGATACCTGCTAATAGAATCCAACAGTACATTAAAAGGATTATCCACCACAATCAAGTGGGATTCATACCTGGGATGCAAGCGTGGTTCAATATTCGCAAATCAATCAGCGTGATACATCATATCAACAAGAAAAGACTCAAGAACCATATGATCCTCTCAATCGATGCCGAAAAAGCATTTGACAAAATACAGCATCCTTTCCTGATTAAGCCCTTCAGAGTGTAGGAATAGAAGGTACATTTCTCAATCTCATAAAAGCCATCTATGAAAAGCCTACTGCAAATATTATTCTCAATGGGGAAAAGCTGGAAGCCTTTCCCTTAAGATCAGGAACACGACAAGGATGCCCACTCTCACCACTATTATTCAACATAGTACTAGAAGTCCTTGCAACAGCAATCAGACAACAAAAAGGGATCAAAGGTATTCAAATCGGCAAAGAAGAAGTCAAAATGTCTCTCTTCGCAGACGACATGATACTCTATATGGAAAACCCAAAAGAAGCCACTCCCAAACTATTAGAAGTTATAGAGCAATTCAGTAACATGGCGGGATACAAAATCAATGCTCAGAAATCAGTTGCATTTCTGTACACGAATAACGAGAACGAAGAAAGAGAAATTAGGGAATCCATCCCATTTACAATAACACCAAAAACCATACGTTACCTTGGAATTAACTTAACCAGAGACGTAAAGGACCTTTATTCTAGAAACTATAAATCACTCTTAAAAGACATTGAGGAAGACATAAAAAGATGGAAAGATATTCCATGCTCATGGATCGGAAGAATTAACATAGTTAAAATGTCCATGCTACCCAGAGCAATCTACACTTTCAATGCTATCCCGATCAAAATACCGAGAACGTTTTTCAAAGAACTGGAACAAATAGTCCTTAAATTTGTATGGAACCAGAAAAGACCCCGAATCTCCAAGGAACTGTTGAAAAGGAAAAACAAAGCTGGGGGCATCACAATGCTGGATTTCGAGCTGTACTACAAAGCTGTGATCACAAAGACAGCATGGTACTGGCACAAAAACAGACACATAGACCAATGGAACAGAATAGAGAGCCCAGAAATGGACCCTCAGCTCTTTGGGCAACTAATATTTGATAAAGCAGGAAAAAACATCCGGTGGGAAAAAGACAGTCTCTTCAGTAAATGGTGCTGGGAAAATTGGACAGCTACATGCAAGAGAATGAAACTTGACCACTATCTCACACCATACACAAAAATAAACTCCAAATGGATGAAAGACCTCGATGTGAGACAGGAATCCATCAAAATTCTAGAGGAGAACATAGGCAGCAACCTCTATGACATCGGCCAAAGCAACCTTTTTCATGATACATCCCCAAAGGCAAGAGAAACAAAAGATAAAATGAATTTATGGGACTTCATCAAGATTAAAAGTTTCTGCACAGCCAAGGAAACAGTCAGAAAAACTAAGAGGCAGCCCACGGAATGGGAGAAGATATTTGCAAATGACACTACAGATGAAGGACTGGTATCCAAGATCTACAAAGAACTTCTCAAACTCAATACACGAGAAACAAACAAATCAAAAAATGGGCAGAAGATATGAACAGACACTTTTCCAATGAAGACATACAAATGGCTAACAGACACATGAAAAAATGTTCAAAATCATTAGCCATCAAGGAAATTCAAATCAAAACCACACTGAGATACCACCTTACACCAGTTAGAATGGCAAAAATAGACAAGGCAAGAAACAACAATTGTTGGAGAGGATGTGGAGAAAGGGGATCCCTCCTACATTGTTGGTGGGAATGCAAGTTGGTACAGCCACTCTGGAAAACAGTGTGGAGGTCCCTTAAAAAGTTAAAAATTGAGCTACCCTATGATCCAGCCATTGCACTACTGGGTGTTTACCTCAAAGATACAGACGTAGTGAAGAGAAGGGCCATATGCACCCCAATGTTCATAGCAGCAATGTCCACAATAGCTAAATCGTGGAAGGAGCCGAGATGCCCTTCAACAGATGACTGGATTAAGAAGTTGTGGTCCATATATACAATGGAATATTACTCAGCAATCAGAAAGAACGAGTTCTCAACATTTGCTACAACATGGACGGCACTGGAGGAGATAATGCTTAGTGAAATAAGTCAAGCAGAGAAAGACAACTATCATATGATTTCTCTCATCTATGGAACATAAGAACTAGGATGATCGGTAGGGGAAGAAAGGGATAAAGAAAGGGGGGGGTAATCAGAAGGGGGAATGAAACATGAGAGACTATGGACTATGAGAAACAAACTGAGGGCTACAGAGGGGAGGAGGGTGGGGGAATGGGATAGACCGGTGATGGGTAGTAAGGAGGGCACATATTGCATGGTGCACTGGGTGTTATACACAACTAATGAATCATCGAGCCTTACATCGAAAACCGGGGATGTACTATATGGTGACTAACATAATATAATAAAAAATCATTATTAAAAAAAAAAAATCTCCCAACAAACAGGAGTCCAAGGCCAGATGGCTTCCCAGAGGAATTCTATCAAACATTTAAAGAAGAACTAATATCTATTTTTCTGAAGCTGTTTCAAAAAATATAAATAGAAGGAAAACTTCCAAACTCATACTATGAGACCAACATTACCTTGCTCCCAAACTAGACAAAGACCCTATCAAAAAGGAGAATTACCGACCATTATCCCTGATGGACATGGATGCAAAAATTCTCACTGAGATACTAGCCAATAGGATCCAACTGTACATTAAAAGGATTATTCACTACGACCAAGTGGGATTTATTCCTGGACTGCAAGAGTGGTTCAACATTCACAAATTAATCAATGTGCTACATCACATTAATAAAAGAAAGGACAAGGGCTATATGATCCTCTCAACTGATACAGAAAAAGCATTTGACAAAATACAGCATCCTTTCTTGATTAAAACTCTCCACAGTGTTGGAATAGGGGGAACATACCTCAGTATCATAAAAGCCATATACGAGAAGCCCACAGCAAATATCATTCTCAATGGGGAAAAACTGAGAGCTTTTCCCCTAAGGTCAGGAACACGACAGGGATGCCTACTCTCACCCCTGTTGTTCAACATAGTACTAGAAGTCCTAACCTCAGCAACCAGACAACAAAAAGAAATAAAAGCATTCAAATTGGCAAAGAAGAAGTCAAGCTCTCACTCTTCACAGATGACATGATACTTTATGTGGAAAACCCAAAAGACTCCACCCCAAAATTGCTAGAACTCATACAGCAATTCAACAACATGGCAGGATACAAAATCAAAGCACAGAAATTAGTTGCATTTCTATACACTAACAATGTGACTGAAGAAAGAGAAATTAAGGAATTGATCCCATTGACAATAGCACCCCAAACCATAAGATTCCTAGGAGTAAACCTAACCAAAGAAGTAGAGGATCTATACTCTAGAAACTACAGAACACTTATGAAAGAAATTGAGGAAGACACAAAGAAATGGAAAAACATTCTGTGTGCATGGATTGGAAGAATAAATATTTGTAAAATGTCTATGCTACCCAAAGTAATCAACACATTCAATGCAATCCCTATCAAAATACCATTGACATTTTTCACAAAGCTGAAACAGATAGTCCTAAAATTTGTATGGAACCAGAAAAGGCCATGAATAGCCAGAGGAATGTTGAAAAAGAAAAATGTTATTTATAAATTGTGTAATGTGAAATATCCTATCAGTAAAAATTTATAATAAAAATAAGAAAAAGAAAACCAAAGCTGATAGCATCAAATTCTGGATTTCAAGCTGTATTACAGAGCTGTTATCATCGAGACATTATGGTACTGGCATAAAAACAGACACACAGATCAATGGGACACAATAGAGAACCCAGAAATGGACCCTCAACTCTATGGTCAACTAATCTTCGACAAAGCAGGAAAGAATACCCAATGGAAAAAGGACAGTCTTTCAACAAATGGTGTTGGGAAAATTGGACAGCCACGTGTAGAAGAATGAAACTGGGCCATTTCCTTACACCATACACAAAAATAGACTCAAAGTGGATGAAAGACCTAAATGTGAGACCGGAATTCATCAAAATCCTAGAGGAGAACACCGGCAGCAACCTCTTCAACCTTGGCCACAGCAACTTCTTGCTAGACAGGTCTCTAAAGGCAAGGGAAACAAAAGCAAAACTGAACTTTTGGGACTTCATCAAGATCAATAGCTTCTGCACAGCAAAGGAAACAGTCAACAAAACTAAAAGCCAACCTACAGAATGGGAGAAGATATTTGCAAATGACATATCAGATAAAGGGCTAGTATCCAAGATCTATAAAAAACTTATCAAACTCAACACCCAAAGGCAAAGAATCCAGCAAGAAATGGACAGAAGACATGAACAGACATTTCTCCAAAGAAGACATACGAATGGCTAACAGACATATGAGAAAATACTCAACATCACTCGGCATCAGGGAAATACAATTCAAAACCATGCTGAGATACGACTTCACACCAGTCAGAATGGCTAAAATTAACAAGACAGGAAACAACAAATGTTGGCAAGGTTGCAGAGAAAGGGGAACCCTCTTACACTGTTGGTGGGAATGCAAGCTGGTATAACCACTCTGGGAAACGGTATGTTTCCTCAAAAAGTTAAAAATAGAGCTACCCTAGACCCAGCAATTGCACTACTGGATATTTACCCCAAAGATACAAATTTAGTTACCCAAAGGAGTATATATACCCCAATTTTTATAGCAGCAATGTCCACAATAGCCAAACTATGGAAAGAGCCCAGATGTCCATCAACAGAGGAGTGGATAAAGAAGATATGGTGTGTGTGTGTGTGTATATATATATATATATATATGAAAAATTACTCAGCAATCAGAAAGGATGAAATCTTACCATTTACATCAATATGGATGGAACTAGAGGGTAGTATGCTGAGTGAAATAAGTGAATCAGAGAAAGACAATTATCATATGGTTTCACTCATATGTGGAATATAAGAAAGAGTGCAGAGGATCATAGGAGAAGGGAGGGAAAACTGAATGGGAAGAGAGGGAGACAAACCATGAGAAACTCTTAACTATAGGAAACAAACTGAGGGTTGCTGGAGGGGAGTTGGGTGGGGGGATGTGGGAATTGGGTGATGGGCATTAAGGAGGGCATGGGATCTGATGAGCATTGGGTGTTATATGCAACTGATGAATTACTGAACTCTACATCTGAAATTAATGATGTCATATATGTTAGCTAATTGAATTTCAATTTAAATAAATAAATAATTAATTTAAAAAAAATTTTAAACAGCCATCCCCAGTACCATCCCCAGAACTTTGCCTCTCCTGCCACTACCTATTTAGTTTTCTCTTGCTATAAAACATATTACCACAAACTTATCTTCTTAACACAATACACATTTATTGTGTCACAATTATACAATCTCAGTTCCTGTGGGTCAAGAGTGAGGTCACAACTGAGTCAGTCCTCCATTGCACTTGTGATGTTGACTGTACTGCCTTTTCGTCTGGAGGTTCTACGGGATGAGAGTCCTCTTCCAAGCTCACTCAAGTTTGGGGAGAACTCTTTTCCTTGCAACTTTACGATGGAGGGTCCTGGCTTCTTAGTCACTGGTAGCCACCCTCAGCTCCTTTTGGCTGCCCTCAGCTCTTGGAAACCACCTGCATTTCCCTGCTACATGACATTCTATAGGCCCTCTCAATGTGATATTTTACTTTCTCAATGCCCGTGGGAGAGCATCTCTCTGCACTAAAGGGTCAAGTCCCTTTTGTAATGGCTGATTAAGTCAGACTCTCCCAGGATAATCTCCCTTTTGATTAATTCAAATTCAAGTGATTTTGGACCTTCATTAGCTCTGCAAAATCCCTCTACTTTGCTTTATAACATTACCTAATCAAGGAAGTGACATCCCTTACCTTCACCATATTCCAAAAGTCACGTACATTCTTTCCCCACCAAGGGGTGAAATTATCCAAGGAAGTGACTCGTTGGGGGTCACCTTAACAGTATTTCTGACACACTACCTCTGCTAAAAAAGAAATACCCTGTACCCAGTCAGTTTCCATCATCTTCATTTACAAATCAAAGTGTTTGGTCGAATTTAGGTCCCATCTTGCACCCTCGCTTCAAAGGAAGTTAGATAATGTAGTTTTTCGTATTGCAATTTGGGAAGACAAACTCATGATACAGAAATCATCAAAATTTAGAGAGGGTGTTCATAAATGGTGAGCTGTCAGTAATGACTCACATCTAACACAAATGTAAATTACCTCAAGTGTAGAAGAATTTTCAAATATATTAATAATATGCAGTGTGTTAAGTCCAGAGTTAATTCTGGCTAGAATGTTGCAACCCTGTCTTTATTTCCAGGGGTGCTTGGGGCAAAAGTGCTGACCCTTAGCCAAAGCTGAAAGGAGTATACTATCCTGTGATTGGTGTTTTTCTGTGCTAAGTTATTTTTTCAGCTTATGTTTCTTTTTTTAAGTTTTTATTATAATTCCAGTTAGTTAACATACCATGTTATATTAGCTTCAGTGTACAATATAGGAGTTCAACACTTCCATATATTGCCCTGTGCTCATCATGACAAGTACACTCCTTAATCCCCATCTGTGCTCAGTTCAAAACATACTAGGGGGAACCCCTGGGTCAGTTTGTCAGCATTATTTATAGAAAATGTACAGATTTTTGGCCTGCAGCCCCTAGTTTCTGTTATCTTGGTTTCTGTTCTGGGAGCAGATCGTGCAGCTTGTTTTGGACTGTGTAATCAAAGAGGTGTGGAACTCCCCTCCTTAGATGAGGTTTTGATTTCTCTGAGACTAAGCTGCTATCTCACCTGTATTTTGGTGGCTTGTGACTTGAACATAAAGCACATCCTGTGTGTTTGAGAAAGGACTTTGGAAGTCCTACTGAGGAAGTAGCTCTCTAGTTTTAGATAGTGTCAGAAATGGGTTTTTTTTTTAATAATAATATTTTTTTATTATATTATGTTAGTCACCATACAGTACATCCCTAGTTTTTGATGTAAAGTTCCATGATTCATTACTTGTGTATAACACCCAGTGCACCATGCAATACGTGCCCTCCTTAATACCCATCACCAGCCTATCCCATTCCCCCCACTGAAGCCCTCAGTTTGTTTCCCAGAAATGGTTTTCAAATTTTATTGAATATTTTTATTCATCTGTTGTTATATATATTTTCTGTTTAAACTAATTAACATTATATTTGTTAATTCATTTCCCAATAATAAGTCATCTCTTTGGTCTCTAGAGTAATACTTACTTGATAAAGTTAGTTTGTAATGGATAGATACCGTTTTTGTTATTTTGTGGAAGTTTAGTATTAGCTATTCATGGGAGTTATAGTTTTAGCTATTTTAATTTTTTATCAGTATTTGCAAGTATGATTTTTTAACCTTCCATGGAAGTGCCTTTATTATTTACAGTATTTAGTAAAGGAATAAAGCTCTAGGAAAAAGGACATTTCCAAAATAAGATCTTCAGCAAAGGCTGGGATATAGTGGATGAGTTTTGATAAGGTCCAGTTTGAAGTCTTGCTCTCACTGGCAGTTATTTTCAGGTTGTAAGGATGATTCTCTTTGAGTCTATCAGCTATCTTTGGGCCCTAGCAACTGTCCCAGTGAACTTAGCTCTCTGTCAGCCCTCTCACCCTCAGCCAGCTCTTCACTGTCCAGAATTTCATATTGCCAAGAACTTCCTTTGGGGGTTACTTGTTCTATTTGCAATCTGGAATTTCACCAGCTGGGACTACAATATTGAGAGTATCATCCATCTCCAGAACATTTTCATCTTCCCAAGCTCAAACTCAGTACTTATTAAACATTAACTCCCCTTTCTTCTTCTCCTAGCCCCTTGAAACCACCATTCTGTTTTCTGTCCCTATGAGTTTGATTATTCTAGGTACCTTATGTAAGTGGAATCACATAATAATTGTGTCTGGTTTATTTTACTTAACGTAATGTCATCAAAGTTTGTCCATGTTGTAGCATGTATCAGAATTTCCTTCCTTTGTAAGTCTGAATAATCTTTCGTTGTAGGTATAGGCCATGTTTTGGTTATCCGTTCATCTGTTTGGTTTGGTTAGGTTTGTGTTGTTGCCAACTTTTGGCTATTGTGAATAATAATGCTGCTTTGAATAGTTGTGTACAAATACTTGTTTGAGTCTTTGTTTTCAGTTCTTTCGGGTATATACTCAGGTGGAATTGCTGGACCACATGATAATTCTGGGTTTAATTTTTTGAGGAACCATCATACTGTCTTCCCAGTGGCTACACCATTTTAGATACCTACCAGCAACATACAAGGATTTCAATTTCTCCACATCCTCACCAACATTTGTTATTTTCTGTTTTGGGTTTTTGCGGTTGTTGTTGCTGTTGTTGTTATAATAGCTATGTTAATGGGTGTGAAATGTTATCTCATTGTGGTTAGATTTGCCTTTCCCATTGACTGATTTTTGACTGTTAGATGAATTTCATATTCCCAAAATGAAACCCTCTTTATTATGATATGTTATCTTTTTAATAAATTGTTTGACTGGGGTGCCTGGGTGGCTCAGTCAGTTAAGCATCTGCCTTCAGCTCAGTTCACGATCCTGGGATCCTGGGATGGAGTTCCATGCTAAGCAGGGAGTCTGCTTTTCCCTCTCCCTCCATCTACTGCTCTGCCTACTTGTGCTCGCTCTCTCTCTTGCTGTCAAATAAATAAATAAATAAAATCTTTTAAAAAATAAATTGACTATATTTACTATATTTTGTTTGTGATTTTTCCATCCATGTTCATGATAATTATTGGACTATTTTCTTTTCACCTTCTTGTCAGATTTTAGTATCAGGGTTATTACCGACTTCATAAAACAAGTTAAGAACTCCTCCCACTATCTCTATTCTCTAAATGAATTTGTGTGTAAAACTGGTAATATTTCTTCACCAATTGAAGCCATGTAGGCTGGAGTTTGCTTTATGGAAAATTTTGTAATTACATGTTTAATTCACTTAACAGATATTGGAGTATTCAAATCTTATATTTCCTTTTATGTTAGAATTGTTAGGTTTGTTTCTCAAGGAATTTGTATATTTAATATAAGTGTTTGCTATTTATATTTTCAAAAGTATTTGGTAAATTTGTGCATAATATCCTTCTAACAACTTTTTAATGCCTATAAGATTGTAGTAATTCTTCCTTTTCATTTCAGGTATCACTAATTTGGGGGGGGATCAGCACTGCAAGTTTATCATTTATACTAATCTTTTCAAGAAATCAACTTTGGCTTTGCTTGTTTTCTCCATTGTACATCTGCTTTCTATTTTATGTTTACGGCTCTTGATTATTTTCCTCTTTCCACTTTCTCTGTATGTAATTTGCTGGTTTTTTTCCAAGCTTCTTGAGGTGCAAGCTTAGAAAATTGAATTCCAATATTTTTTTTTCTTTTTTCTTTCTTTTTTTTTTTTTAAGATTTTACTTTTTATTTATTTGACAGAGAGAGACAGCCAGCGAGAGAGGGAACACAGCAGGGCGAGTGGGAGAGGAAGAAGCAGGGTCCTAGCGGAGAAGCCTGATGTGGGGCTCAATCCCAAAACGCTGGGATCATGCCCTGAGCTGAAGGCAGACGCTTAATGACTGCACCACCCAGGTGCCCCCCAATCTTTTTTTTCTAATAGATGTATTTAAAGGATTTCTTGTCCCTTTTAGCACCATTGTAGCTACATCTTACAAATTTTGATATATTATTTTCATTTTCTTTAAATTCAAAATATTTTCTAATTTCCTTTTCAATGTCTCTTTTAACCTATGTACATTTAGACATATATTTGGAAGCTTTTCTATTTATCTTTCTTGTATTGATCTCTAGGTCAATTTCACTATGCCAAAGAGAATTGTTACTTTATTTCAAATCTCTAAAACATTATCTATTTCAATAATTTTTTATTTAACTTTATTTACTCAAACTTATTTACTTCTATTTATTTTGTCATACTCTTAGTTGATATTTAACTCCCTGCAGCTCAGGTTTTTTTTTTTGTTTGGCCCTTTTTGGCTTTGGATTGAAAACTTTGGGGAAAATTTCACAAACCATTCAGAAACACAGACATACCAATCAAATGTTTGCAAAATACAAAGTATGCACTTTATATACAAGCATGTATATACATGAGTCATATACAACATACTTACTTCCAAGTAAGTTCTCATTGCTTCATGGGGACCAATCAAATACTCTGGCCCAGTCTGTTTCCAGTCAATTCCCTTTAAACTAACAAAAGTTCACACATAACACATACACCAAACCAGTAGTTCCTTAATTCCACATCCAAACAAGCTCCATGAATTTAAACTTGCTCATTCTTTATTCTTGTTGTTATTATTTTCTTTTTTTATTTAAATTTTACTTAGTGAATATACAGTGCAATATTGGTTCCTGGAGTAGAATTCAGTGATTCATCACTTACATACAATACCCAGTGCTCAACACAACAGGTGCCCTCCTAAATACCCATCACCCATCCATCCCATCCTTCCGCTCACCTCCCTCCATCAACCCTCACTTTGTTCTCTATCCTTAAGAGTTTCTTATGATTTGTATCCCTCTCTCCTTTTTTTCTTTTCCTCTTCCCATATGTTAATCTGTTTTCCATCTTAAATTCCACATATGAGTGAAATTATATGATATTTGTCTTTCCCTCACTGATGCATTTCACTTAGCATAATACACTCCAGGTCCATTTACGTCATTGTAAAAGGCAAGATTTCTTTTTTTGATGGCTGAGTAATATTCCATTGTATATATATACCGCATCCTTCTTTTTTTCTTTTAAGTAGGCTCCACTCTAGGCATGGAGCCCAATGTGGGATTAAAATCCATGACCCTGAGATCAAGACCCAAGCCAAGACCAAGAGTCAGATGCTTAACCAACTGAGCCACCCAGGTCCCCCCCCCCCAATCTTCTTTATCCATTCATCAGTCAGTGGACACTTGGGCTCTCTCCATAGGCTGGTTATTGTTGATAATGCTGCTAAACATCAGGGTTCATGTAGCCCTTTGAATCTGTATTTTTGTATCCTTTGGAAAAATACCTAGTAGTGCAATTGCTGAATCACAGAGTAGTTTATTTTTAACTTTTTGAGGAACCTCCAAACTACTCGCCAGAGTGGCTATTACCAGTTTGCATTCCCACCAACAGTGCAAGAGGGTTCCCCTTTCTCCAAATCCTTGCCAACACCTGTTGTTTCTTGTGTTATTAATTTTAGCTATTCTGACAGGGTGGTCTCTCATCATGTATTTCCCTAATGATGAGGGATGTTGAGCAGCTTTTCTCTAAGTCATCTGTATGCCTTCTTTGGGAAAATGTCTATTCATATCTTCTGCCCATTTCTTGATTATTTGTTTTGGGTGTTGAGTTTGATAAGTTCTTTATAGATTTTGGATACTGACCCTTTGTCAGATATGTCATTTGCAAATAAACTTGCTTAAATTCTTGAGTACAGTTGCTAAAATTCTTGACTACAAAATTGACTTCAAATTGTGAGTACTGGGAATAGCAGAGTTGTCATTCCCCTGAGTTTCTCAGCCAGGTAGTTAATGCTCAGAGTGTCTAAACATAGCTGTTCAGAGGATTAGTTAGACCAGATAACCGAATGAGTGGCTGAGACATGTTATAAAGGAACGTGTGGAAATCCAAATGAAGAGGCACCTGGATGAAGGCATTTGAGATCATTTGAAAGGAACAATTGTCCTCTGGCTATTTGATATTTTTAGTTCAGAATCTAGTAATACATTTAGTTATCAATAGGATTTTATGAACTTAACCATGTTTCAGGATGCAGAAACTACCTTTTCTGGTTCACTCATCTTCTTAGAAACTGGATTTAAATCACACTCCTTTTAGTCTTCTTGGGCATCAGATTGTCTTACTAGACAAAATGTATAGGTAATCAGGATTTGGATTCTAGGAAGGGCTTTGCAGCTGAGATCATGGATGAAGAATTGATAAGTAAGGGCTCAGGAGTCATCCTTGTGGGTAAATAAGTCTAGGCTAGACCTTGCATTATCAGCCACAACTAGCTAAAACCAGAAATCAGGCTGGGACACCATGGTGAATCCTGAAAGTTGCCTAAAGGACAGGCTCTAGGCCATAGTTTCCATACTTGGAAACTATGGGTAACATTGTTTAACTGCAGTCTCTGATGTTATAAACTAGCTAAGAGTCTTAGAAAAAAGTCGAATCTAAGAACAGGAACAATATTTGGGCATGAGAATGGGACTTGGAACTTAGACACTGAGAAAGTGTCTAAGGATCAAGATCAGAGGGGTACACAACTGTGGTATATACAGGACTGAATGTTTGTAAGCAGCCCTTCTAGACTGGACAAAGAAAGGTGAGATCTACTTTCTTTGAGGCAGGGGTCAGCAGCAACTGATGATTTAAACCGAACATAGGGGCCCTGTCAAGCACAAGCTGTCGCAGAACCGAGAGGATAAGTTCCCAATCTTCTTCGCTTACACTCTCCCTGTCCTACCCTGTCTAGGGGAATTGTTCAGAGCGTGTTATTCTGGAGAGAGTCTCCTTTCCTAGCTCTTCCTTTGGGCACTGGCTTGATTTTCATTCACATACTTTGCTTCCTTCTTTTTCCAGAGTTTTCTGCCCAACTGAGATATGGATCTATTCCAGATAATAATGTAAGTGCAAGTACCAAACATACACCTAGAGTCCCTAATACTTCCTGTCTCATTTACACCTGCTCTTCTTTTTGAAAACAGTCACAATACCTCCCCTCCTGAGTGAAATTGCCCTTGAGATTGTAAAATAGCTTAAGTTCAGAAGGGAACCATACCAAAATGATTTCAAAATGTCAATGTTAAGCCACCTTAGTGATCTCTACATGATTTTCTTACACCTCCTTTAGGCCTTTAGGAAACAAGTGCAGTGATTGTTGCAGCAAAAACTTAATTCCTCCTAGTGCATCATCACCCTGTAAGAGTGATTTACTGTCTGACTTCTGCCTACAGTTGTAGCCCATGGTAATGATACTGATAAAAATAATACAGGAGCTTTCTGTGTAGATATTTTTCTAAATACTTTATATATATATTTATCCTTGCAAAAACTTCGTAAGATTGGTACTGTTATGACTTCACTTTACAGACAGGAAAACTGAGGTCCAGAACAGTTAAGTCACTTGTACAAGGTCTCACAATTAGCCGTGGAGCTGGGATGAACCTGGGCTGATGCTTACCTGTGACTACCTATGATTTTCATTCATACTCTAGGGTACAGCTATAAAGAACTATTCAGTTTCCTAATTCTTGACCTTTAAGCACACTTTTCTTTAAATTGACATGTCTTTTTAGAGGAAGCTTACATTTTCTTAAAATCTTGGTTCAAATACATCAATATTAACTCATTACTGAATCTTCCAAAATTCATCTTTATTTTTTTATAATATTTTTTATTATATTATGTTAGTCACCATACAGTACATCCCTAGTTTTTGATGTAAAGTTCCATGATTCATTACTTGCGTACAACACCCAGTGCACCATGCAATACGTGCCCTCCTTAATACCCATCTCAAAATTCATCTTTAGAACCGCCATTGCACCATCACCATGGTTTCTAATCGCCTGTCTTTACATACATAAAACTAGTGGCCTTGCGTAAAAGCTAAAAATATATTTGCTGATTAATAGTGATAATAAAAGAGAATCAATGCCATGTGAAATCTGATTGGAGGATAGAAGAAACTTCACTGCCATGGTTTTTCATGTAATTTTTAGGAAACAGCCTTCATAAATGGCCTTGGGGAACCACAGCACCATCACTGAATTCCTCCTCCTCGGGCTGTCTACCAACCCCCAGGTCCAGACTCTGCTCTTTGTGCTGTTCCTGAACATTTACCTATTGACCATCTTGGGGAACCTCATGCTGCTGCTGGTGATCAGGGCTGACTCTCACCTCCACACACCCATGTACTTTTTCCTCAGTCACCTCTCTTTCCTGGACCTTTGTTTATCTTCAGTTACTGTGCCCAGGATGCTGAGAGACCTCCTATCGGAAATAAAAACCATCTCAGTAAGGGGCTGCCTGGCTCAAGGCTTCTTTGTGTTTATCACTGCAGGGACTGAGGGCTTTCTGCTCTCGGTGATGGCCTATGACCGCTATGCTGCCGTCTGCAACCCTCTGCTCTATGGACAGATGATGAGGAAACAGCTCTGTGTACAACTTGTGTCGGGCTCATGGGGCTTGGGTTTTTTGAATGCACTTATCAACATCATCCTAGCTACTAACTTGGACTTCTGTGAGAGCCATATCATCAGCCACTACAGCTGTGAGGTGCCCTCTCTCTTTCCTCTGTCTTGCTCTGATATCTCCACCAACCTCATAGTACTGTTCTGCTCCACCCTTCTTCATGGGTTTGGGACCTTCTTCCCAATCATCTCATCCTATGCCTGCATTGTCTCTACCATCCTGAGTATCAGCTCCACCTCAGGCAGAAGCAAGGCCTTCTCCACCTGCTCCTCGCACCTTACAGCAGTGAGCTTCTTTTATGGCTCAGGGTTACTCCGCTATCTCATGCCAACCTCAGGATCCCCCCTAGAGTTGATTTTCTCTGTGCAGTATAGCGTGATCACCCCCATGCTGAATCCTCTCATCTACAGCCTCAAGAACAAGGAGGTGAAGGCAGCTATGAGGATACTGGGAACATATTTGCCACATTCCAGGTGAAAAAAGAGAAGCTAGAGGATAATAGAAAATCAGGATAATATGATACTATCCACACATTGTGTGAGTTGACTTTAATAAAAACTTTCTAGGTCTATATTATGTCAGATGTTATGAGATAAGTAAGCAGTGCATAAGAAATGAACATAGAGGTATTAGAAGGTTGTTACTTTAGTATAAATAGAGGGAAACAATGGGTTAAATAACTATCTCAATTCAGAAAAATGTGGTCATGAAAGTGTTGATTCATTATTCTCAGTACTCCCCAAATACTTACTTTGATCTTCTTATTAGTAAAATATGTGTGTCCTCAATTATGATTAGTAATTGAGTTTAGGGAAAGGCAGCGAAAGCCATACTTTACTCTTAAGTGAAGGTTCTGGGTGGTTGAGTAAAAATAGTAATAGACTTCAGCTATGTGGCAGGAGAATAATGAACTTCAACTGAGTGGTCCTTGGATATAGGCAAAAGGAACTGAAGATGCTGAAGAAAGTGAGTTCATGTATTGGGCCAGAGGACAAACTCAAATAAACCTTCCCAAGTCCTGTTGTTTCTTGCTATAATCTTTCTATGGAACCCTTAAATATGCTCATTCATATATGTATAATTTCTTGAATATATGTGTGAATAAATGTTATAATCATAATAACTAAAAACAAAATACTTTTTTAAACATATTATTTATTTGTCAGAGACAGTGAGAGAGGGAACACAAGCAGGGGGAGAGTGAGAGGGATAAGAAGCCTACCCGCTGAGCAGGGAGCCCGATGCAGGGCTCAATCCCAGATTCCTAGGATCATCACCTGAGCCGAAGGCAGATGCTTAATGTCTGAGCCACCCAGGCGCCCCAAAACAAAATACTTTAAAATACATACAGATTAACAAAGAAAGCAAACATTCTTTTTAAAAAGTGCTCTTGATTATTCCAAACACCCTTGAATTGTGTTTCCTTTGCTTATTTACTTGATAAGTAACAGTGGGGGAAAATATGATGCCGGAACAGTCTAGTTTGAGTGAAAGCCTAATAGTTTATTGTAAATAAATGGAAATTTTGATTTGTTTAACCGTCTATTTGTTCTTAAGACTATTTGTACTTAAGACTATAATACAGTCTACTTGCATTTAATACTATAATAAACTTTTACACAAATACTTCCAAATGGGAGTATTCAAAGTGTCACAGGGCACAGAATAGGACTCTAAGTACATACATAAAGCAAATGGATTTGGATAGACAGTTTAGGCAAAGAACTGTGCTTGTTAAGTTTTTCAGTCTTTTTATTTTTTTGATTAATAAATCACTTTTACACACCAAATTTGACCGGACTTGATTTTGCCTGAGAAGTCCCAAAGAGAAGACATAGACCTTAGAGTGTCATTTGAAAACTACTCTTTTCCTGCTTGGGAAGCCAGGCAAATACCCCTTTGGCCACTCTTTCTACTTTCAACTCCCACTAGACTCAGAAGAGTTTGGAATTAATGATTAAGGGTCATTGCATCACCCAGATGTTCCGAAGGCCAGACCTAAGAGATCCCACTCATCCTTATAAAAATCAATGTTGAAATAACATTTTTACTACTAAGTGTAACTTCAGTTTAAGACTATAAAAGCTGTTGCCCTCACCATGCCCTGGCCTGCCAAGGGCAAAGAATCAAACCAACCAGCTGCCTAAACATGACTGCTCTGTGAACTCATTAAACCTGAATAATGCTTTGTGTAACTGAGACATAATGTTAGAAAAAAGAAAAACTAAGAGTATGTGAGACTCTGAAAGAAAGAACTTTCCTGTCACAATATCAATTTATTAGTGTATAATTCAGTAAAGTGTTTCATCATCAATAAGATTTTATAAATTTTATCCTGGCACCAGACATAGAAGCTACTTTCTCCAGGTCATCTTCCTTCTCACTAAATGAGTCTAAATAAAAGTCCTGCCGCCAAATTGGAAAGCAGATTGGCTTATTGAACAGGATATACAGGTAATGTGCATTTGGGGTGTGGGAAGGATTTTGAGGCTGGGTTTGTGGCTAAGGAGTTAACAAGTAAGGAATCAGAACTTTCCCTTGGCTGAGCTCTGGACTTACTGGGAACGGTCAGGATAAGGAACTGGCTGGTCCATCCTAATAAGTCCTATGGATGACCCAAGGTCAGACTATAGAGTATAAGGCCAAAGCTGGAAGTCATTGGTAAATACTCAGTGTTCAAGCAAATAGAGCATTGTTGTAACCCAGACATAAAGACTTTGAGAAACAGAGGGACATGAGCACAGCTGGCCATGAAGGAGATATTTGGAGTATGAAGACTAGGACAGTGTCTCAGGATGAAAGTCATAAAGTTAATCTGTCTGTATGACAGAGGAATATAAAGGATTGGATATTCTACTCCTGTTTTAAACAGGCCCCTGAGTATGAGCAGAGAAAAGTTGGTGGGAGGAGCCTTCCTCCTGTGGGCAGGGAATAACAGCAGTGGGTGTTTCTACCAGAAGCTAGTTCTACAGGATGAATTCCCCAAGTTTTTTTCCTATACAGCCTGGGAGAGAGATCCAGAATGCGTGGTACTGGGCAGAGTCCTCTCTCCTGGCTGCTGCTCTAGCCAGGATACCCATTCAAGTATTCCCTGGCATGAAACCCTTTCAAGCTTTCCTCTTGCTTACTCTTCTTTTTTCTTTCTTTAAAGATTTTATTTATTTATTTTAGAGAGAGAGAGTGAGAGAGAGAGCACGAGAGCGAGGTGAAGGACAGAGGGAGAAGCAGGCTCCCCCCTGAGCAGGGAGCCGGCCGTAAGGCTCATTCCCAGGACTCCAGGATCATGACCTGAGCTGAAGGCAGACGCTTAACCAGGTGCCCCCTCTTGCTTACTTTTCTAGAGATTCCAGCCTGTTCTGAGATACACATCATCTTGGTAATGCTTTTCAGGTGGGACGAAAGGTCTACACTGAGTCCCAACCACTTTCTCTTCCCCTTATCATCATTTCTGCAGTCCTGCAGCTATGCCTATTAGCAGCAATTACACACCCTCCTCTCTAATTGCAAAGTGGAGACAGACTCAACACCAAAATAATTCTAAACTTCTTTTTTTAATGATTTTTTTATTATATTATGTTAGTCACCATACAGTACATCCCTGGTTTCTGATGTAAAGTTTGATGATTCATTACTTGCGTATAACACCCAATGCACCATGCAATACGTGCCCTGCTTACTACCCATCACCAGCCTATCCAGCAGAGGTGATGAGCAGAGGAGGAAAGCTACTGGTAATGGTTTCAAAGTGACTTCTTATACATCTCTTGATAAAGGCGTGTGAAGTAATATCAATGACAGCAGCAGCAACAGCTTTGGTTTTTGGAAGTGCTTCACTGTCTAGGCTTAAGTCTAAGCCTAGACTTAAAATCTCAAATAATAGGAAGAAGAAGGAGGAGGAAAAGTGGTAGAAATAGTATTAATAGTTAGAAGTAGGTGATTTGAAGAGCTTTATCTATAATTTCATATTTAATCCTAAAAACCCTCTGTGGTACTGTTACTATCTGCCTTTAATATGCAAGGATATTGAGGTAAAGAGCTTTACGTATCTTGTGCGAAGTCATAGCTAATTAGGATTTGAGGATTTGAACTTAGGTTAATACAGAAGCCCACATGTTTAGCCACTGTTCTGTGATGCACTCTTATTCCCTAGGCATCAGCTTTCAGAACTATCCATGTTTTAACTACCCGTGGACTGCACTCATTTTTCTCAGTCCTGAGCCTTTGCGTGCATTTTTATGCAAGCTAAATATGTGTCAGAAACACATTTCCGAGAGCAGTCATACACTTTCTTAAAAGTTTTGTCAAATATGCTCAATGTGCTATCATTATTGACCCTCATTAAATCACAATTGAGCTGCCATTGCATTAATTACAGGTATGCATTCTGTCTTCATATCCATGTTCTTCAATGGGCAAGGGAATAGGGACCATATTTTAATCATCTTTTTGTTTTAAGTTGTTGACACAAAACCCAGGTCACAATAGAAAGCAAAATTGTTTACTGAATGATAGTGGTATGAAAAGAGAACCAATGCAATCAGAAAATTCCTTGGGGGATAATAGACCTTTGGCTCCTACGCTTTTTGTACTATTTCTAGGGAAAGGCCTTTGTAAATGGACTTCAGGAACTACATCACCATCACAGAGTTTATCCTCCTTGGGCTCTCTGCCGACCCCCACATCCAGGCTGCACTCTTTGTGCTCTTCCTGGGGATTTACCTGCTGACCATCATGGGGAACCTGATGCTGCTGCTGGTGATAAGGGCTGATTTCCACCTCCACACCCCCATGTACTTCTTCCTGAGTCACCTCTCTTTCGTTGATATCTGCTTCTCTTCAGTCACTGTGCCCAAGATGCTAGAGAACCTTCTGTCTCAAAAGAAAACAATATCAGTAGAGGGCTGCCTCACTCAAGTCTTCTTTGTGTTTGTTGCTGCAGGAACTGAAGCCTGTCTGCTTTCTGTAATGGCCTATGACCGCTATGCTGCCATCTGCCACCCTCTGCTCTATGGACAGATCATGAGTAAACAACTGTATGTGCAGCTTGTGTGGGGATCATGGGGGCTGGGCTTTCTAGATGCATTCATCAACATCTTCCTAGCTATGAAGATGGTCTTCTGCAAGGCCCAAATCATCCCCCACTACAGCTGTGAAATGCCCTCTCTCCTCTCACTGTCCTGTTCTGATATCTCCAGAAACCTCATTGCCTTGCTCTGCTCCACTCTTCTGCATGGGCTGGGAACCTTCCTTTTGATCTTCTTATCCTATGTCCGTATTATCGCCACCATCCTGAGCATAAGCTCCACCTCAGGAAGAAGCAAGGCCTTCTCCACCTGCTCCTCCCACCTCACCGCAGTGACCCTTTACTATGGTTCAGATTTGTTCCGCAATCTCATGCCAAATTCAGGATCCCCTCTCGAGTTAATCTTTTCTGTGCAGTATACTGTAGTCACTCCCATGCTGAATCCTCTCATCTACAGCCTGAAGAACAAGGAGGTGAAGGCAGCTCTGATGAGAACTTTGGAAAAGTATTTGTAACATATCAGGTGCTGAAATGAAAACAGAAGATGGTGGAGAACTGGAATAAATCTGCATACAAAAGGACATTCAGTGAGTTTACAATAGTAAGGTGTACTTACAATGTCAGATGCCTCAACCTAAATTAAGAGTCCATTAGAAAATAACAGAGAGTAATTATATGATCCAGCCATTGCACTACTGGGTATTTACCCCAAAGATACAGACGTAGTGAAGAGAAGGGCCATATGCACCCCAATGTTCATAGCAGCATTGTCCACAATAGCTAAATCGTGGAAGGAGCCGAGATGCCCTTCAACAGATGACTGGATTAAGAAGATGTGGTCCATATATACAATGGAATATTACTCAGCCATCAGAAAGAATGATTTCTCAACATTTGCTGCAACATGGACGGGACTGGAGGAGATAATGCTAAGCGAAATAAGTCAAGCAGAGAAAGACAATTATCATACGGTTTCACTCATTTATGGAACATAAGAAGTAGGAAGATTGGTAGAAGAAGAAAGGGGGGTAAACAGAAGGGGAAATAAACTATGAGAGACTGTGCACTCTGGGAAACAAACTGAGGGCTTCAGAGGGGAGGGGGTGAGGGAATGGGATACTCTGGTGATGCGTAGTAAGGAGGGCACGTATTGATTGCATGGTGCCCTGGGTGTTATACACAACTAATGAATCATCGAACGTTACATCAAAAACCAGGGATGTACTGTATGGTGACTAACATAATATAATAAAAAAATATTTTTAAAAAATATATTATTAAAAAAATAGGAAGGATACTTCAGTTCCTTTTCAAGGCAACAAATTGTGAAATAAACACCTTAGTCTAGAAAGTTTTGTTATGAACATATTGGTTCATTTTTCTCATTCCAGAACATTAACCTTAGGCCTTCATTTAGTAAAATCATTAATTTCACTCATCTATCATTATTTTTTATTGACTTTTGGGAATACACATTTGAGAAGAATGTAGGGCCCTGGATCTATAAGAGAGAAAAGTCATAGATAAGGGCAAATGGCAAGAAAAGTTAAAGAATTCCAAGTGCGTGGCCATAGAAGACAGGCATGGAAAGCCGAAAGTTCTGCAGGGAAATAATAAACATATTGAGGCAGAGCTCAAACTCATAAAATTTCCAAGAACTTTTCCGTATGTGTGGGGTGGTGGTCAGATCTCCAGTGTGAGAGGCTGCAAGGAGGCTCTGGGTCTCTAGAAACCTCATTTCTCACATAGTCTTCACTCCGACTTGTATTTTCTACAATTAGCTAATCTTACCTCTGTTCTTTTTCTTATAGAGTACAGGCTATGAGCTCTAGACAAGTAATCTGGTTTTGATCTCATCACAAATGAATCCCAAACCATCCTTGCCTCTCATCTTTCAGCTGTGAAACAACTGGTCACTGTTTGGGAGCGAGTGGTTTGCTGGCTTTAAGGCACTGCATCACTCCCACATAATTCACTTTCACCTATAAAACATAAACCCATTCTCACATTGCTTCTGGTTTGTTTAATCTGTATTTTACTATTATCTAATTCACTGTACTTAAGTAAAAAGCGGCAAAACGAAGTACAAACTATTCACTTAATTCACGTAATATTAGCTTGCACTTTTGGGGCGCCTGGGTGACTCAGTCAGTTGAGTGTCCGACTCCTGATTTCAGCTCAGGTCATGATCTCAGGGTCATGAGATCAAATCCCGCATTGGGCTCCATGCTTGGCATGGAGCCTGCTTAAGATTCTCTCTCTCCCTTGCCTCCCTCTCCCTCTCCCCATCACATGTGTGCTCTCTCTTTCTCTCTCTCTCAAAAAAAAATTAGCTTGCACTTTTCTCAAGCTTCGTTTGCAAACTCACTTTGTTCCAGTTGTCAATTATAAAGGCTTTCATCCGCATCTGGCCATTGATAACTCACAGTAATGGCCTCTTCTCAGTTGATACTCCAGAAAACTCTAAATGTATTATCCCCTCCACAAACAACAGGATATTCAAGGACTTCTTTGGATTCTGTGACCTAAGGTGAAGCACCAGCAAACCCTCCAATGTCAAGCTTCCTATGGTGAAGGGAAGTGAGAGGTACTGCACCTGGGATGAAGGCTGGTTGTAGTCAGTGCACAGGTGTCACAGAATGACAGTGATTGAGAGAAAGATACCAACAGACTCAGTTAAATTCCCTTTAGAATAAGTAAAAGACATGAAATCATAGCTGCATGAAATCATCCCTTCAAATCTTAGAAGCTCAGCAGTTGCCCCTTTGGAGGGGCAATGCTCTTGAACTTGATGCCTACAGGGTTACTCTACTGCTTACTGTACTGCCTGATCAGTGAAAGGATCCTCTTTAGGCCTTAGAGAAGCTCTTCTGACAATTCCCTCAAGGGTTTTTGTGCTCTTCTGGCCTGCAGAAATTCAAGGATATTGGCATATCCTGCATTTGCCTTCCCAAGAGTCATAAATAACTGGTAACAGTCCTAGTATATACCTGAGAGCTTTTTGCTGAAAGGTTGAATTCATGGGAAAATTCTCAATATTAATTTCTCAGGAACACCATTTCCTAAACAAGCCTGAAGTCTCTTCCTATAAGACAGGTAACCAAAAAAGCAGCAAATATGCCAGAGAGGGAGGCTTGCAATGTGACAGTTCACGCTAAGTTTTTCAGTTTTACCCTAGTTTCAGCATGTTCTTTGCTTTTTTACTTAAAACCTTTGCAATCTATTCTATTACTTTAATCACTTTATCTTTATGAAAAATGTCTCACTTACCAAAAAATGTACAAAACATGTACATTCCAGTTAAAGAATACTTATGAAATGAATACATACATACCCACTACTCAGCTTAAGAAAATATTCATTTTACCACCTCTTCTTCACTCCCCAAAACTGACTACTACTCTGAATTTGTTAATCATCTTCTTTTTTTTCTTTGTATAATTTAGTTTTGCCTGGTTCTGAACTTTAAAAATAGAATTATAATATATGTGTTTTTGTGGTTTGCTTCTCTTCATCCATAGGAAGTGATCACCAATCAGAGCCCTGGTTTTGGTACTCAGCTGTGATGTGTCAAAAACTGCTAGCATAGGCAGCTGCTTGCCTCAGGAAGGGATTCTGTACACTTTGGCCTAAGATGGAAGTTTTCAGATTTGGACCCCAACCAAGACTTTTCTCAGGTTAGGAGTTTAGAGACCAAATGTACTTTCTGACAAGGCCTACCTTGGAGTGTAGAACAGAAATGATGATGTAGATAATTCAGCAGTAAATTTCAACAGTTTGGAAGAATTCACTCACTATTTTACTCCGATATTATAGCAGATTCAGTACATCCAGAGACAGAAAGCAGATTGGTAGTTGCCTGAGATTGTAAAGGAGGGAAGAATGGAGAGTTGTTGCTTAATGTGTACAGGGTTTTTGTTTTTGAGCTGATGAAAATGTTTTGGCTCTAGAGAGAGGTAGTGGTTACACAGCATTATGAATGCACTAAACAGCACTGAATTGTGTGCTTTATTTTTTTAAGTTTTATTTAAATTCCAATTAGTTCACATACAGTGTAATATTAGTTTCAGTTGTACAATTTAGTGATTCAGCACATCCATACAACACCTGGTGCTCATCACAAGTGCCCTCCTTAATCCCCAGCACCTATTTCACCCATAGCCCACCACCTCCCTTCTGGTAACCATCAGCTTGTTCTCTATAGTTAAGAGTCTGTTTCTTGGTTTGTCTTTCTTGCTTTTTTCCTTATGCTCATTTATTTTGTTTCTTAAATTCCACATCTGAGTGAAATTATATGGTCTTTGTCTTTCTCTGACTTATTTCACTTAGCATTATACACTCTAGCTTTATCCATGTCATTGCAAATGGCAAGATTGCATTCCTTTTATGGCTGAATAATATTCCATTGTGGGTGTGTGTATATATATATATATATATATATATACACACACACACACCACATCTTCTTTATCCATTCATCAGTCAGTGGACGTTTGGGCTCTTTCCATAATTTGGCTATTGTAGATAATGCTGCTATAAACATCCAGGGTGCATGTATCCCTTCGAATTAGTATTTTTGTATTCTTTGGGTAAATACCTAGTAGCACAATTGCTGGATCATAGGGTAGCTCTATTTTTAAAGTTTTGAGGAACCTACATACTGTTTTCCAGAGTAGCGGCACCAGTTTGCATTCCCAGCAGTGTAAGAGGGTTCCCCTATCTCTGCATCCCTGCCAACACCTATTATCTCCTGTGGTGTTGATTTTAGCCATTCAACAGGTGTGAGGTAATATCTCACTGTAGTTTTTTTTTTTTAGATTTTTTTAAAGATTATATTCATTTATTTAAGAGAGAGGGAGAACGAGAGAGAAAGAGAGAGATCATGAGAAGGGGGAAGAGGGAGAAGCAGGCTCCCCGCTGAGCAGGGAGCCTGATGCAGGGTTCGATCCTAGTACCTTGAGACTATGACATGAGCTGAAGGCAGATGCTTAACCAACGGAGCCACCCAGGTGCCCCATCTCACTGTAGTTTTGATTCATATTTCCCTGATGATGAATGATGTTAAGCATCTTTTCATGTTTCTGTTGGCCATCACTGATTTCTGATTTAGAAAATAAAACAGGGGCACCTGGGTGGCACAGCGGTTAAGCATCTGCCTTCGGCTCAGGGCGTGATCCCAGCGTTATGGGATCGAGCCCCACATCAGGCTCCTCTGCTATGAGCCTGCTTCTTCTTCTCCCACTCCCCCTGCTTGTGTTCCCTCTCTCGCTGGCTGTCTCTATCTCTGTCAAATAAATAAATAAAATCTTTAAAGAAAAGAAAAACTCTCAGGAAACAAACCATTGAAAGCAACTCCTGCTATTTCATGGAGGGTATTTGTAGTAAACTTACAGCTAATATAATTAGCTATATTATTGTGTAATATTGTGAAACATTGAAATCTTGTCCCCTAAGAACAAGACTAGAATTATACTATTCCAGTTCCATTCAACATTGCACTAGCATTTATATTTAGTTCAATAGGGCAAGAAAAAAATCAAAGAGCATAAAAGTGAAAAAAAGGTAAAACCATTTTTAATCAGCAGGTTAACATTATTGAGTATGTAGAAAATCCAAAGAAACTTAAAAACAGTTAGAACTACTTAGCAAACTTACCAAGGTCCAGGAATTCAAAGGCAATATGCAAAATATATTTGAGGAGGGAAGTCTGCAATAATGGTGGAGTAAGATCCTCCTAAAATTTTCTCCTCCCTAAAGACAAAGAGGACAGGCAAAAATGGTCAGAAGCAACTTTTTCAAAACTCTGGAAATTAACCAAAGGCTTGCAGCAATTCTTGAAGCATTTGGTGAAGAAAAGTGGCTGAATCTTTTTAAGAGCAAAGATCTTTGTGGTGCCTTATTTGCCCCACTCCCATCCCACCCTCCCCTGCTCCTCAATAGATGTGAAAACCAACATCCCTCAATCATGGTAAAAATCAACAGACTAGTAACTTCTGGAGAGGGAGGAATGGGGTTGGAGTTCCTTCAAGGAACCTACCCCCATTGCCAGAGAACAGTCATTATTTTACCTGTCTGGTGATTCCCTGGAAGACATCACTCACAAGACTGTCACCAAGCATGAACAGTATTTTCTCCAGGGAAGAGGCAATTAGTAAACATCACAACTGTCTAAGGAAATAGATAAGAGTTGGGAAAAACAATAGGTTAATCAATAGGTTAATCTAAAAGCTTTAAAGGAAAAGCTGGGGAATGAGATGTCCATAGCGGACTTTGAAAAGCTCCAACATATTCCTTGGAATACAGAGATCCACCTATGTCACAGGTCTGTGCATGTAACCAAGATTGTATGTATGCTCAGGAAATAAATATGTCACTAAAGTAATTGACAATTAAGAAAAAAATTTTTCTTCTTGAAGAAAATTTCCTCTTGTTGAATTGTTCTTAGATGATTTGTTCAGCTTCTGAACATTCAAGGAAGTGGTGGAAGGGAGATTTTTGAGGGCACTGGGTACGTGGGTGAGAGAAGGGACATCAAGAAAGGAAAGGAGAAGGCCACCATCTCTCTCCCTCCATGGACCCAAGGTTCTGTGCCCAGTGCTACTTGACCATCTAAGTTTTAGACCAATGTCATCCAATAGAACTTTCTGTAATGATGGAAATGTTCTTTAAGGGCCTTGTCCAGTACAGTCAGCCCCAGTTATATGCACATATTGAGCACTTGAAATATATCTGTGAATGAGGAATTGAAATCTTCATTTTATTTAATTTTAATTATTTTTTATAATAATTTTTTATTATGTTATGTTAGTTACCATACAGTACATCCTTAGTTTTTGATGTAATGTTCCATGATTCATTATTTGCATATAGCACCCAGTGCTCCATGCAATATGTGCCCTCCTTAATACCCATCACAGGCCTATCCCAATCCACCACTCCCCTCCCCTCTGAAGCCCACAGTTTGTTTCCCAGAGTCCACAGTCTCTTATGGTTCATTCTCCTTCTGTTTACCCCCCCTTCATTCTTCCCTTCCTTCTCCTACCGATCTCCCTGCTATTTCTTATGTTCCATAAATGAGTGAAACCATATGATAATTGTCTTTCTCTGCTTGAATTATTTCACTTAGCATAATCTCCTCCAGTCCCGTCCATGTTGCTGCAAATGTTGGGTAATCGTTCTTTCTGATGGCTGAGTAATATTCCATTGTATATATGGACCACATCTTCTTAATCCAGTCATCTGTTGAAGGGCATCTCGGCTCCTTCCACAATTTTGCTATTGTGGACCATGCTGCTATGAACATTGGGATGTATATGGCCCTTCTCTTCACTACGTCTGTATCTTTGTAGTGCAATTACTGGATCATAGGGTAGCTCTATTTTTAACTTTTTGAGGGACCTCCACACTGTTATCCAAAGTGGCTGTGCCAACTTGCATTCCCACTAACAGTGTAAGAGAGATCCCCTTTCTCCACATCCTCTCCAACATTTGTTGTTTCCTGCCTTGTCAATTTTTGCCATTCTAACTGGTGTAAGGTGGTATCTCAATGTGATTTTGATTTGAATTTCCCTGATGGCTAATGATTTTGAATATTTTTTCATGTGTCTGTTAGCCATTTGTATATCTTCATTGGAAAAGTGTCTGTTCATATCTTCTGCCCATCTTTTGATTTGATTATTTGTTTCTCATTTTTTTTGTATTGATTTTGAGAAGTTCTTTGTAGATCTTCTATACCAGTCTTTTATCTGTAGTGTCATTTGCAAATATCTTCTCCCATTCCGTGGGCTGCCTCTTAGTTCTTTTGACTGTTTCCTTGCTTAAATGAACACATGAGGCTAGTGTCTACCATATTAGGCAGTGCATCTGTAGACCAGAGATTGGCAAACTCTCTATGTAAAGGGCTAGACAGCACATATTTTCGATTTTGAGAGCCATACAGCCCCTGTTGCTACTATTCAGCTCTGCCATTTTTCCACAAAAGGAATCACAGACGATAAGCAAATGAATGAGCATGGCTGTGTTCCCATGAAACTTCATTTACAAAAACAGGCAGTGAGCTATATTTGGCCTATGTCCATAGTTTGCCAACATCTGCTCTAGACCATCCAGATCCATAGATGCCCCAGGATATCAGATGCTTTAGTGCTTACTTATCCCCCTGGACTGATCCTTTTACTTTCAGAATATGGCCTCAGGTTATTTCTTTTGCTTTCCTAATCAATTCATTTAAGATCTTTTTTTTTCAGTTTCACATTTGATTGACCAGATTTAGAATTATGTAGCAGCAGTATTTTGGGATTTCAAGTTCACCACTTTGCTGGATACAAACATTGTTACATTTGGTGGCACTAATAAGTTCCTTCAAGTTTAAAACTTAGTTATAACTCTGACTCCTCTCTCTCATTTACCATAAACATCCAGAAATGGTTAGAACTGAACTTCTTAGTGTTTGTCTATCCCTTTTATCACAGCCCTAATTCAGACACTCATTATTTCAGAATTAAAATACAGACTTCCTTCTACTCCATTTCCTTGCTGGTGGCTCTGCTCCCTTCAAATCCATCTTCTATGCATATGATACAATGTTACATATAAAAATATGCCTGTTTTCTTTAAAGCTTGAAGACTTATGCTAGTTCTTGGAGAAGAAAATTCCAAGTTACTTTATTTAACATGACATATAAAATCACATATAATCTACCTCTACCTCCCTCTAGGTCTTATCTCTAAATTATTTCAGTTTCAAATCACTAAATTATTATTTTTCCCACACGAATCATACCATTTTTCAGCTATTCAAACTGCCCATTTGACCGCTCATCTTCAAGCATGCTGGTTCAGATGTGTCATCTGTCTACATCAATTTGCCTTTTCATCCTGCTATTTCAATACATAACATATTTCTGCACTACTGCTCTGTCATAGATACAGCCTTCATTAGACGGTCAAAATTTCTATAGGCAGGGACACTTCCATATCATTGTCATTATTACTGTAGCTCATTCTGGTAATTTAAAATTCTCTTTGATAAGCAGATGTCCAAGACAATATCCTGGTACCACAGGATATGGCAAAACAAATTTTCTTTCACAGAAAAATACACCTTTATGTTTCTTTTTTTACAATTAAGTTTAATTGGCCAACATGTAGTACACCATTAGTTTTTGATGTAGTGTTTAATGATTCATTAGTTGCATATAATGCCCAGTGCTCATCAGGTCACGTGCCCTCCTTAATGCTCATCACCCAGTTACCCCATCCCCCCAGCTCCCTCCTTTCTATAACCCTCAGTTTGGTTCCTGGAGTCCAGAGTCTTTCATGATTTGTCTCCCTCTCTGATTTCTTCCCATTCAGTTTTCCCTCCCTTCCTCTGTGGTCCTCCGCACTATTCCTTGTGTTCCACATATCATTAAACCCATATGATAATTGTCTTTCTCTGCTTGACTTATTTCACTTAGCATAATCCCCTCCAGTTCCATCTGTGTCAATACAAATGGGGGGTATTCATCTTCTCTGATGGCTGAGTAATATTCCATTGTATATATGAACCACATCTTCCTTATCCACTCATCTGTTGAAGGACATCTTCCACAGTTTGGCTATTGTGGGCATTGCTGCTATGAACATGGGGGTGCAGGTGCCCCTTCTTTTCACTACATCTGTATCTATGGGGTAAATACCTAGTAGTGCAATTGCTGGATCATAGGGTAGCTCTATTTTTAACTTCTTGAGGAACATCCATGCTCTTTTCCAGAGTAGCTGCACCAGTTTGCATTCCCATCAAAAGGGTAAGAGGGTTCCCCTTTCTCCACATCCTCCCCAATATTTGTTATTCCCTGTCTTGTTAATTTTGGCCATTCTAACTGGTGTAAGGTGGTATCTCATTGTGGTTTTTATTTATATTTCCCTGATGGCAAGTGATGTGGAGCATTTTTCATGTGTCTGTTTGCCATTTGTATGTCTTCTTTGGAGAAATGTCTGTTCATGTCTTCTGCCCATTTCCTGACTGGACTATTTGTTTTTTGGGTGCTGAGTTTGAGAAGTTCTTTATAGATCTTGAATATCAGCCCTTTATCTGTTATGTCTTTTGAAAATATCTTCTCCCATTCCATAGGTTGCCTTTTAATTTTATTGACTGTTTTCTTGGCTGTGAGAAGCTTTGTATCATGATGAAGTCCCAATAGTTCATTTTTGCTTTTGTTTCCGTTGCCTTTAGAGATGTGTCTTGGAAGAAGTTGCTGTGGCCAAGGTCGAACATCTTTATGTTTCTAAATTAAAGTTAAATTTTCTAATTTTATACCAGTTGCAGAGCTATTAATAAATGAATTTTAAAAGACATGCTGTTAAAGCAAAATATTACACTATCTATAATCCAGCCTCAATTGTGTTAATACAGTGGTTTAACATTTTATTATAACATAAAATGGTAGTCCTAAATATTTAGTTATGATTCCTGACTAAACTCTTATTAGCATACTAATAAGCCATCAAAACTTTGTGCCCATTGTGAATTTACTCAAGTCAGGAACCAACAGTTTTGTAAAAACTAATTGTTTCAGGGAGACTTTAGAGGTTCAGATTTCTGTTTTCTGGGCTCTGGTGGATAATTACATGCAGGAAAATGAAATTAGACCCCTATCTTACACCACTCACAAAAATTAATTCAAAATGGGTTACAGACTTAAACATAGGAACTGAAACTGTAAAACTCCCGGAAGAAAAATTCAGGAAAATAATCTTTGACATCGGCCTTGGCAACATTTTTTTAGATATGATACCAAAAGTAAAGGCAACAAAAGCAAAAATTAGTAAGTGGGCTACATCGAACTAAGTACTTCTGCACAGCAAAAGAAACAGTCAACGAAAAGGAACCTAGGGAATGAGAGAAAATATTTGCAAACTAACTATGTGATAAGGGGTTAATATCAAAATATATAAATAATTTATACAACTCAACAACAAAAGAGCCCCAAACAATCCAATTAAAATTGGACAAGGAAACCGAGTAGACTTTTTCCAAAGATGTACAGACGGTCAACAGGTATGGTCAAAGTGTGCTCAATCTCACTAATTATCAGGGAAATGCAAATCTAATCCACAAGGACATAGCACCACACCTGTTAATATGGCTGTTATCAAAAAGACAAGAAATAACAAGTGTTGGTGAGGATGTGGAGGAAAGGGAACCCTTGTACACTGTTGGTGGGAATGTAAATGGGTTCAGCCATTACAAAAACAGTATGGAGTTTCTTCAAAATATTAAAAATGCTGGACCCCCACTTCCAGTTACCTATCCAAAGGAAATGAAATCAGGATATCAAAGAGATATCTGCATTTCTGTGCTCATTGCAACATTATTCACAATAGCCTAGATATGGAAACAAAGTATCCATCTGCCACTTGATGGATAAAGAAGACATGATCTATATGAAAAATGGAATATTATTCAACCACAAGAAAGAAGGAAATCCTTCCATTTGCAACAACATGGGTGGGCCTGGAGGGCATTGTGCTAGATAAAACATGTCAGAGAGAGAAAGAAAAATACTGTATGGTCTCATTTGTATGTGGAGTCTGTCAATAAAAGCAAAAACCTTTTTCATAGAAACAGAGAATAGAATGATAGTTACCAGAGGAGGAGGAAATGGGAGTTGTATATCAAAGGGTATAAACTTTAAGTTATAAGACAAATAAGTTCTGAGGCTCCAATGTGTAGCATGGTGACTATAGTTAATAATATGGAATTGTATGAATGAAAATGCTTAGAGTATATTTTAAGCATCCTGTACATACACAGACACACAAGATGATAACTGCATGAGGTGATAAATATGTCAATTAACTTAATTTTGGTAATCATTTTCACAGTGTACACATATATCAAATCATCATGTTATATACTTTAAATATATCCAAGTTTGTTCTTTATACTTCAGTAAAACAGGGGGAAAACCAGAAACCCACAAATCTATTTGATTTACTATTAGAGTGATTTAATACTGTCTCATTTAAATTGAACAGTATCAAGAATCTTAGTGGTGTTCATAACCTTTGGCCCAGGATTCAGGTTCTTGAAATAATCATAAATAGGGAAAACTTCATGCTGAAATTGTTCAATGCAGTATTGTACACTTCATTGAGTCTACCCTAGATATAATTTGGAACAATTATTAGCATAAATAAAGAAATTGGTATCCTAGGGGCGCCTGGGTGGCACAGCGGTTAAGAGTCTGCCTTCGGGGGCGCCTGAGTGGCACAGCGGTTGAGCGTCTGCCTTCGGCTCAGGGCGTGATCCCGGCGTTATGGGATCGAGCCCCACATCAGTCTCCTCTGCTATGAGCCTGCTTCTTCCTCTCCCACTCCCCCTGCTTGTGTTCCCTCTCTCGCTGGCTGTCGCTGTCTCTGTCAAATAAATAAATAAAATCTTAAAAAAAAAAAAAAAAAAGAGTCTGCCTTCGGCTCAGGGCGTGATCCCAGCGTTGTGGGATCGAGCCCCACGTCAGGCTCCTCCGCTATGAGCCTGCTTCTTCCTCTCCCACTCCCCCTGCTTGTGTTCCCTCTCTCGCTGGCTGTCTTTATCTCTGTCAGATAAATAAATAAAATCTTTAAAAAAAAAAAAAAGAAATTGGTATCCTGGTAAAAGGTTGAAGACATGTTAGTAACAGTAGGATTATTACATCAAATTTGATTTGTGTACTTGATGAAACTGGATTATTGAAAATGGGGTTTTTAAGATTAGAAGTCATGAGAAAATGTTCATGATATAATTTTAGGTATAACTATAGTATGTTAATAAATGCATCTAAGAATGCATTATAAAAAGATTTTCTGGGGCACCTGGGTGGCTCAGTTGTTAAGCGCCTGCCTTTGGCTCAGGTCATGATCCCAGGGTCCTGGGATCGAGCCCCACATCGGGCTCCCTGCTCAGCGGGACACCTGCTTCTCCCTCTCCCACTCCACCTGCTTGTGTTCCCTCTCTTGCTGTCTCTCTCTGTCAAATAAATAAATAAAATCTTTTAAAAAACAAACAAACAAAAAAAAGATTTTCTGTAGACCAATATAGAAGGAAATAAATATAACCATTTCTGTGTTGCTAGTTTTATTTAGATGGTTGCTCTTGTTAAATAATTTACTTAAATATTTTTTATAAATAAAGTGAATTAGTGTTATTTGTATAATATGATTTAACAATCTTTGATTATAAAAAATCTTTTATGATAATAAAATGCAACAGAATTTAAAAATGTTCTGACATATCTATCACATATTTTTGTTTTTA
The DNA here is from genome assembly GCF_023065955.2 of Ursus arctos. Classification (NCBI taxonomy): domain Eukaryota; kingdom Metazoa; phylum Chordata; class Mammalia; order Carnivora; family Ursidae; genus Ursus; species Ursus arctos. The sequence continues at coordinate 39,054,393 of NW_026622941.1, forward strand.
ATTTAATGAGAAAAATATAGTGGGGTGCCTGGGTAGCTCAGTCAGTTAAGCATCTGACTCTTGATTTCGGCTCAGGTCATGATCTCAGAGTCCTGGGATTGGGCCCCACATCAGGCTCCATGTGGCAAGTGTACCTGAGGATCTGAGGATTCTCTCCCCCTCTCTCTGACCCTCCCTGGCTCACTCACATACTCTCCCTCTCTCTCTCTCTCTAAAATAAATAAATAAATATTAAAATATGTATATTTCAAAGTGCCAGTTGAATAGTTGAATAGTTCTAGGATATGCCCTATATTCTGCATGCTAAAGTAATCCTGAAGAAAGTAATTGATTGACCACTGAGAAACACTGATATCAAGAGTGATTCATCTCCAGTAATTGCACTACTGGGTACTTACCCAAAGAATAAAAGAACACTAATTCAAAAGGATAAACACCCAGTGTTTATTGCATCATTATTTACAATAGCCAAATTATGGAAGCAGCCCAGGTGTCCATTGATAGAAGAGATGCTATCTATACACAAAGGAAAATCATTCAGCTATAAAAAAGGACATCTTGCCATTTGCAACAACATGGAGCTAGAGAGTATAATGTTAAGCAAAATAAGTCAGTCAAAGAAAGACAAACACCATATGATTCACTCATATGCGGAATTTAAGAAACGAAACAAACAAAGGAATAAAAGAGACAAACCAAGAATCATACTTTTAAGTATAGAGAACAAAAAGTATAGATGGTTACTAGAGGAGAGGTGGGTGGGGAGATGGGTGAAATAGGGAATGGGGATTAAGGGTACACTTATCATGATGAGCACTGAGTAATGTATAGAATTGTTGAATCACTATATTATATTCCTGAAACTAATATAACATCGTATGTTAACTACACTAGAATTAAAATAAATGAAAACATTTTTAATAACATACAAAGTATTCTGCTTCTGTGTAATACAGTGCAGTAGGGTACTATGTTCATTAGGCAAATTTGCCAATCATGTTTCAATTTTCTATATCATTACTAATTTTTTCTATTTTGTCAATTAAATTCTTTAACATTTTATTTCTTTCCTTTTGTGGATGACTTTTTATCATTCCATTTTTTTCCCCACCATTTGTTTAGAAGTTTTACAGTCTTTTTCTCTAATTTTGGTGGCCACCCTAGAAATTACAGTACAGTTCGTTGACCTATCAAAACCTAATATTAATTGATAATTTTACTTTAATTTGGTCAATTAAACTATATTAGACCACTTCTAATTCAGTATCTCCCAATGTAAATGATATTTTTTCACTAATTTTAATCACACTCATGTACAAATATATAAAGCCCTGTAAGAAATCATTGTTGTTTTATTGTCAATATTCTTTTAGATTTACCCACATGTGTACTTCTTTTATGTTCATTTCTTCCTGCATTTTGAAAACTACATCTGGGATTTTAGTTTTTCTGCCTGGAGAACACTTTTTAAAGATTTTATTTATTCAGTTTATTTTAGAGAGAGAGAATGCGCCAGTGGGGGGATGAGCAGAGGGAGGAAGGGGGAGGGGCAAAGAATCTCAAGCAGACTCTGCACTGAGCCAGACACAGGGCTCGATCCCACAGCCCTGAGATCATGACCTGAGCAGAAACCAAGAGTCTGACACTTAACTGAATGAGCCACCCAGGTGCCCCCTGTAGAACACTTTTTAAAATTTCCTTTGCTCAAGTTCTGCTCGTGGCAAGTGTTATTTTTTGTTTGAAAAACCTTTAAATCTGCCTTATGTATTACAGCTATTTTATTGAGTGTAAAATTTTAGGATGATGATTATTTTCTTTTAGCACTTTGAAGATATTGTTCTACTGTCCTTTGGCTTCCATTTTTGCAGTTGCAAAAGTTAACTTTTGCTCTTTTGAAGATAATAATGCCATTGAAGGGGAAAAAGACATTGGCTAAAAACGCATGAGATTCCTTGAGTAGAAAAAATAGGAAAACAGATAAGCAATATGGCAAGACTGTGGAAAGACCTGAAACAGGTCTATCTTTTTTTTTTTTTTTTTAAAGATTTTATTTATTTATTTGACAGAGATAGACAGCCAGCGAGAGAGGGAACACAAGCAGGGGGAGTGGGAGAGGAAGAAGCAGGCTCCTAGCGGAGGAGCCTGATGCGGGGCTCGATCCCAGAATGCCGGGATCACGCCCTGAGCCGAAGGCAGACGCTTAACCGCTGTGCCACCCAGGCGCCCCGAAACAGGTCTATCTTATACGTAATTCTGAAATCAGATAAATGCCTGCTTTCAATTAATGTCTCAGTTGATTATCACATAAAATTGTTTTAAGGCCAAATCTCCTTTAGAAAAAAGGATCTAGTTTGAATTTGGAAGAGGAGAGTGCAGAGGTGGAAACAGAGATACCATGAGATGGGTGGGGTACCAAAAGGGAAGAAAACTCCACCAAGGCAAGACTGTTCCTTGAGCTTCCTTGGAAATTTCTGAGAATTTCAGATATTGGGGAAGAAGCTCCAGGCCCCTACCACAGCGTATCTTGTATGGGCTTAGAGTAAGAGGATCCCTACCTCCCCTTAAACGACTGTGTTCACGGGCGCAGTGAATCCCTCACACTACCTGAGGGCGCCAGTGCATGTATAGACCTGAGTCTTCCAGTTAACTGTTTTCCCTTTTCTTCATTCTTCTGACCCATATCGAAGTTCTTCTTATTATTTCCATTCTCCCTTCCATCCTCTCTTCTCACTGCTGGTTTTATCCATACTAATTTGTTTCTTGCTTGAGATGGGTCACGTTTACAAGTTGTATCTGTTACACAAATTTGTTCTCAGTTGACGCTCCGCCCCACGCTTGTCCTGTGTATTTGGCTATGTATTACTTTAGCTAGATGCCTGCAGAGCCATTTCCAAGATTCCCAGGCTGGTGGCTTCGCGTTAGGCTCAGCCAATGGGAAATGTGAATGGAAATTGAAAGAAGCAGCTAATCTGGTTCTGGGGGAAGCAAGGCAGTATCCCTTCAGCAGGCCCAGCATCCTTGTTGATGACCTGCCACCTGGCCTCGGCACCTCCTCAGCATCCCAACAATGGTGCCCCAGTGACGCACCAGGGCTGATGGACACCCCAGAAAGAGTGGATTCTCTCCATGTTGCCATCAAGTGAAGGTGTTGGGAGAGGTACAGAGTATGGAAAGTGTATCTGACTTTGCCCTAATCAGATGCTCCCTCTCCTGGTCATTCTATGAGTCCCTCTCCTGTCCATGCTCATCCCCAAACAGACTCCCAACTCCTGAGTTTCACGTTTATGTCACTATTAGAGGCACTGGCTCTTTTATTTCTAGCAAAGCTTGCCCCTAAATCTCCAACCACTGTGGATTTAAATAAGAATTCAGGTCATAGGCACTTTTATCAGTAGTAAATCTACTGGGATATTCCACAGATGAAGGAAGAACAAGTCTGTAACCAGTTTTTTTGTGTGTGTGAAATAATTATCTGATCCATTGTTCTGTCCATGAACAAATTAAATATGAGCCAAAGTAGGCAAATAGCTCTTGGCCTTTTCTTGAGCATCCTAAAGAAAAGAGGCTTTGTACAAGATATTTTGTTATGGCTGACATTAGGAAAGAAAAATTTCCTTAATATTTATTATCCAGCCATCTTGATGCAATTCTGCCCTGTTTCCCAATCATCCTCTGACTCTTCTCTTCTCTCGGAGTTGCAACATTCTTTTCACAGGTGCTTTTACTTCCTTGTTCTTTCTTTTTTTTTAAGATTTTATTTATTTATTTAACAGAGAGAGCATGAGGAGGGGGGAGGGGCAGAGTGGGGAGACGGGCAGAATTGGGAGGGCCGAAGGGAGAAGGAGAGGCAGACTCCCCACTGCAGTGAGCCCAGCTCGGGGCTGGATCCCAGGACCCTGGGATCATGACCTGAGCCGAAGGCAGTTGCTTAACGAACTGAGCCCCCGAGGGACCCCAACTTCCTTGTTCTTTAGGCTTTAGAGAAAGGGATTCACTAGCAGAGTAACCACACTTTACTGCAGAGAGAAAACCACCTCCAGTGGGGAACCAGAGGTTAGCATGAGTTAGTAAAGAAAACTTGAGCCATAAGAGAAGGTCACTGCATTGAGGTGGGAAGAGCAGGTGGAGAAGGCCTTGCTTCTGCCTGAGGTGGAGCTGATGCTCAGAATGATATTAATAATGCAGGTGTAAGAGGAGGATCAGGAGGATGGTCAAAAGGGCATGAACAATGGCAGAGCACACCAGTACTGCAGATTTGGTGGAGATATCAGACCAGCACTGAGGAAATAGAGAAGGCAGCTCTCAGCTGAAGTAAGGTATAACATAAGCCTCACAGAAGTCCAAATTCCAAGCCATGAACTTCCCAAATTCTAGTCTCCATGAGACATACCAGAACCCCCACACAACTGTTTACTCATCAGCTGGTCATAGAGCAGTTGGTGGCAGATGGCAGGCAGTGTGGTGGTCATAGGTGATCATTGAGAGCAGAAAGACTTCAGTCCCTGCAGTCCAACACATACACACACACACACACACACACACACACACACACACACACAACACCTGAGTCAGCCTCTACTGAGATTGGTTTCCTCTGAAATGAGATTTTCCGGCATTTTGGGAACAGTGACTAAGGAATAGCAAAGATCCAGAAAAGAGAGGTGACTGAGGAAGAAGTACATGAGGGCAGGGAGATGGGGGTCACCAACAGCATCACCAGGGTCCCCATGAAGGTCAGAAGGTAAATCACCAAGAACAGCACAAAGAGCAGCACCTGGATATGGGGTTCAGCAGACAGTCCCAAGAGGATGAGCTCAGTGATGGTGCTGTGATTTCCTGCAGTTTCTATCTCACCCTCTGTATACATCTCTCTCACTCCTCAGCCTGCTCATCTTTTTCATAGATTTCTTATCTACTTGCCCTCCCCTCCCTAGAAACTTTCCTTCACCGGGTGCCTCCTGAACAACTTCTGAACCCTGAATCAGCATGTCTGTGTTCTCTCCCTATGTGATCCTGACCCAAACAGCTCTAGAGAAATTCATGTAATTTTTCTTACCAGTCCATGACTAATTGGTGTCATGTCCTTTAATTAGTCTTTGTTTTGATGCCACAAACATTATAACGTATTTTGTATAATCAGATTTCCAGAGAAGTGGTCTCTGTTTTCCTTAGCCAGGTTTTCATTCCGCATTGCAACTTAATAACCACACCCTGTATTTATTATATTTCTACATTTTACATCTCTTCGATATATTTGATTATTTGACTTGAAATATTTTTGAAACGTGCGTTTATTTGGGGGGGTTGTGCACAAGCATGCAAATGATTGTGTGTGTTAAGTAAAAGGGATAGAGAGATTAAGATTGCTAAAGCTATGCCAGGGGGGTTGGATAAAATGGTTGAAGGGGAGGGGGAGATGCATCCTTCCAGTTATGGAATGAAAAAGTCATGGGAATAAAAGGCACAGCATAAGGAATATAATGATATTATAGTAACAATGTATCAGGACAGGGGTAGCTACACTTGTGGTAAATATAGCATAATGTATAAACTCATTGAATCATTTTGTTGTACACCTGAAACTAACATAACATGGTGTGTCAACTATACTCAAATAAAAAAATTTTTAAATAGACAGTAAATTCCAAATGCAGAGAAAAACTCTTTGCTACTGAATACAAATAAACTGTTTATTACAACAGAATTTTACAAACTTAACAAATAAAAAATGAGTTCATCTGCTTATTCATCACTGCAGAATGTGATTAATTGGAGCCACCATCCTAGGTTGCAGATTATACCAGACAAAACTAAGAAGTAGCTTGAATTTGGGGTCTGAGAAGAATTTGAATTATCGATACCTCTCTAAATACTTAAAAAGGAAAGAGGAGAAACCCTTGAAGAGCAGGAGCCAAGACATTCATGGGCCCAGAAAGAGTAGAATTTGTTGTGGTGAATGCTGTTGGCAATATCATCATGAGACTGTGGCATCAGGTAAACTCTGGGGGAACTGGAGTAAATTAAAAGTTCATTGGACAGGTCAAGATTACTGTAAGGAGTTGCCAAGTAAGGCAGGAGGGCTCCTGGAGGAGTAGTGTCTGACAATACAGTGATGGTCAAGTTTCAAGCTAAGTTCAAAAAAAAAAAATAGCAGGGGAATTTAGTCCTAGATGTTGGAAAATATGATTGGAAAACCAAGGCATATAAGTGTATTCACACAGCAGCTCAACAAAAGTTAAGTAAGGTTGTTCGCCCAATGTATTGTAAGTAGGAAACCTACAGAAAGTAAATCCATAAATATTTGAATAACTCAGTGAATAACTAAGTGAAAGACTTGGTGAAGTAATAGATGAGAGAACAAATGGAGACATAGAAGAATAGATAACTGAATTGACAGGTGGGATAGATGAATGAATGAATGAATGAATGAATGAATGAATGAATGAATGATTAGATGACTAATTAAATGGATGAACTGCTAGTAATTATCAAACTAAGATGAATATATGTGTAGATGAGTAGTTTTAAGCAACCCTCCAGGTGAGGACAGAAATGTGCTACTGGCTCATTTCCCTGCTAGGGAAGGGAGAGGAATCTGTGAATGAATTCACAGTAGTATAGTACCATGGCTGACTGCAGGTAACTGAAACCAAAGAAAGGAAAACCGTGGGAAAACAGGGACTACTGTATTACTATTTTCCATAACCCAGGCAGGCATAGAAGGAAGTAATCAAGATAGATGTATTGGAGGAGGTAGAAATTAAGGTGAAGGTTGAAAGTAAGTAGAATTTGGATCAGCATTTGAAGGCCAAAAATTTTAGCTGAGTATCAGCTGAAGTCTGAAGAAGGCAGGGTAAAAATAGAGTAATGAGGGCATCTGGAGAAATCAGGTCAGACCAATGGGTTCCCCGAATTCTGCAGCCTGGAGGCACACTGGAACCATCCAGGGAATTTTTAAATGACACAGCACAATGACCCAGACAAGACCCAGTGAAACATGATATCCACACATGTAGGTGTTACTACAAAGATTGGTTAGTCCTTAAATGCTGACCAGAGAGGTTTTACTTTATTCAGGAGAATCATTGGAAACAGCACTGTAGAATAATAAAATAGGGTCAGGTAGAGTTGATATAAATTCTGGCTGTTCAAATTGGAGACCTGAAGAAGATTTGTCAATGTGAGCCTCAGTTTAAAAAAAAAGGGAGGGGAGGGCGCCTGGGTGGCACAGCGGTTAAGCGTCTGCCTTCGGCTCAGGGCGTGATCCCAGCATTATGGGATCGAGCCCCACATCAGTCTCCTCTGCTATGAGCCTGCTTCTTCCTCTCCCACTCCCCCTGCTTGTGTTCCCTCTCTCGCTGGCTGTCTCTATCCTGTCGAATAAATAAATAAAATCTTAAAAAAAAGGGGGGGGGGCGCCTGGGTGGCACAGCGGTTAAGCATCTGCCTTCGGTCAGGGGGTGATCCCAGCGTTATGGGATCGAGCCCCACATCAGGCTCCTCTGCTATGAGCCTGCTTCTTCCTCTCCCACTCCCCCTGCTTGTGTTCCCTCTCTCGCCGGCTGTCTCTATCTCTGTTGAATAAATAAATAAAATCTTTTAAAAAAAAAATAAAAATAATTTTTAAAAAAAGTGAAATATAAAGCTTCAGCGATCTTTTTTTTAAGTATAGTGGACAATGTTACATTCATTTCAGGTGTACAACATAGTGATTCAGCAAGGTTATACATTATGCTGTGTTCACCACAAGTGTAGCTACCCCTGTCCCGATACATTGCTATTCTAATACCATTGACCATATTCCTCACACTGTCCTTTTTATCCCTGTGACTTACTCATTCCATTACTGGAAGCCTATACCTCCCATTCCCCTTCACCCACTTTGCCCAACCACCTTCCCCATGCGCCTCTGACAACCATCAGTTTCTTCACTGTATTAAAAGGTTTGATACTGTTTAGTTTGGACTAGATATTTGCTCCACTTTTTCCATATTTAACTGTCAGTAAAGACCTGGATATTTTCCTATTTTTTTTCCTGAATACCCAGCCTGAGTAAACTCCAGCATATCCAAAGAATGTTGAAGAAGCTGTGTTAGAGATCCAATATTTGAAAACCTCTTTCCCAGAAGAGAAGGGGAGGGGAGGGGAGGGGAGGAGTGGGGTGGGAAGGGGAGGGAAACAGGAAAGGAGAGGAGAGGAGAGGAGAGAAAAAGAAAAGAAAAGAAAAGTAAAGAAAAGTAAAGAAAAGTAAAGAAAAGAAAAGAGAAAAGAAAAGAGAAAAGAAAAGAAAAGAAAAAAACCTCTTTCCCATGCTAATGCCTGCACAACCAATCAGCGAGGTAGCAGGAAGCTCAGGTCGTGAAATTCCATGATCTGCTAACCCTGGCCCCCAGCACAGATCCTCTGACTAGAGACAAGGAAGAGAGGGACTTCATTTCCACCTTGCAATCAAAGACAATCACTGATTTCAAATTCTGCTCACTTATCTTGCAAGAAGGCCTACTGCTGCTTCAGTATACATTGAAGTCAAATGCCTATTTCTAAATTCAATAAAAAGAGAAGGGAAATTTGGGAGCTTACATTGAGAAAAACAGATGCAAAGAAAGTGGAGACCAATGAGATCCTCTTACTAAGGTGTGTAATTTACCAATTAAGTTGGGTAGCTGTGTTTGAGTACTTGTTAAACAGGTCACTGTTGGTATCTTATATGTTTGTCAGACATCATCTTAAAGAGAACTGAAACAAGAGATCGCATTTTCTGGATCATTTTAAGAATAATCCAAAATAAGCATCAGCTTCCACCCTATGACATATCTAAATCCATACTACTGTAAATTCATTCCACTAAAATTATTATGCACCCAAATTCAATCCATCCTAATGGCAAAGCACATTTCATGATATTATAAATTATTAACTTCTTTAGATCCAAAACCTTATATAATTTCCAAGGAAATAGGTAACTGAGGACATTCCAAGGAGAAATGTCTCACAACTTAACCTATTCTATATGTAATCAGACAGAAAATGTTAGTTAATTGCATAAATTAATGGATAGATAGATTAATGAAAGATAGGGCTAGTGCCAAAAGACAGAAATAGTCTGGGGAACTAATATGAGGAAATTAAGTCAGTCAGAAGATAAAGACTCTGAGTATCCAAGGAACACATGGATGGAGAGAAGGGCCACAATGCTTTGGTCTGTGTGCCTGGGAAACAAACTCCATTTAACTCAATATTTTCCTTAGAAATCTCCCTGATATGTGCTCTTCCCCTTCTCTCTTACCACCAATAATTTTGTTGACCAGAGTTGATGGTGTGGATAATAAAAGCAGAAAAATAAACTATTTATAGTTCATGCATTTAGGGCCTAGAAGAGGAGGAGGACCCTCCTAGGTTACTAAATCTCACAATCTAGACCTCTCCAGACTGGGAACCTTTTAGCTCTTGGTCTCAGCTTCCCAAATCAATGCATATTTTATAGTCTGCGTACTCAATGCTTCTTTGAGAGCACAAAGAGGATTTATTTAGTAGATTCTAAGAGCAGCTAGAAATAAAAGACTCACAGTAGATAAAAAACCATAATGCCCTTAGGGTCCAGAACTCAGACTCTAGCACAAGGAAAAAATGATTTGAGAACTTAAGGTAAAAGGAGTTCCCTAGAAGAGCCAGGCATAGAAGCCTAGATAACAAGAAGAAATCAACACCTAGACGTCTCTAGGTGGAAACAAGAGGAACCTTTAGAGAAACCATGGAGCTCTGACTTTTCCTGGCATAAACTCCTCTTTTGATTTTGGTCTTACCACAGTATAAGATGTCATCTTTGTTCTGGGGATCTCTAGGCAAAGGAAAACCAATTTTTCTATAGCCTACCTACAGAAAGCACAGACATCAATTTGTACTGCTGGCAAGTCACAATGAGGGAAGGAAAGTAGACCATTACAGATAGAGAAGCTTAAGAACACTTATCATCTGAAATCTGTCTTGGTCCTGCCACTGTCACTTACTAAATACAGAGGGAGACATCCAGATTCTGAAAGGAATACAGGAGAGACTTTCATCAAAGTAGGCAGGACGGGTAGTATTCCCTTGTTGTCCATGTAGGAGGGATTCTCCATTTGGAAATTGTCTAAGGAGATTTGAAGTGACATAGAGTTCACCAGATGGCTTTATTTCCCATATTGACATGAACTGTGTCTTTATTAAGCACATCTGATCTAAACATTCTGATGATAAAATGAGTTTTAAAAATCAAAAACAGATGGGACGCCTGAGTGGCTCGGTCGGTTAAGCATGCAACTCTTTTTTTTTTAATGTTTTTTTATTATATTATGTTAGTCACTATACAGTACATCCCTGGTTTTTGATGTGAAGTTCGATGATTCATTAGTTGCGTATAACACCCAGTGCACCATGCAATATGTGCCCTCCTTATTACCCATCACCGGTCTATCCCATTCCCCCACTCCCTCCCCTCTGAAGCCCTCAGTTTGTTTCTCAGAGTCCATAGTCTCTCATGCTTCATTCCCCCTTCTGATTACCCCCCCTTTCTTTATCCCTTTCTTCTCCTACCGATCTTCCTAGTTCTTATGTTCCATAGATGAGAGAAACCATATGATAATTGTCTTTCTCTGCTTGACTTATTTCACTTAGCATTATCTCCTCCAGTGCCGTCCATGTTGCAGCAAATATTGAGAAATCGTTCTTTTTGATAGCTGAGTAATATTCCACTGTTTATATGGACCACAACTTCTTAATCCAATCATCTGTTGAAGGGCATCTCGACTCCTTCCACGATTTAGCTATTGTGGACAAAAAGCATGCAACTCTTTATTTAGGCTCAGATCATGATCTCAGAATCCTGGGATCCAGCCCGGGTCAGATTCTGTGCTCAGCAGGGAGGCAGCTTGAGGATTCTCTCTTCTCTCTTCCTCTGCCCCTCCCCCCACTTCTGCTCACTCTCTCTCTCTCAAATAAATAAATCTTTTAAAAAATCAGAAACAGGTTTTGTTTTTTGTTTTTTTTACTTTATCCAATTTGCATCTGACACATTTGTGAACCCTCGAAAACAAGTGTTGCAAAGAGCAGCGCAGAGACCAGCGCAATCCTAGTGGCAGGTTATTGCCTCAGGTTAATGAACCCATGAAGGGAGGCAGCTTCATCTTTGGAAACAAATTGTTTAATCAAAATGAGCATCTACTTAGGCAGTGTGAAATTTTTGTTTTAAAGATTATTCCAAAAAATAGAGATAGCATTGTTTATCTCTGTTGTGGCAGGTAGAATTGTCATATTTTATTGATGCCACGTGTTTATTAATACACACAAAAGACTGGAATCAGTGACTTTGGTCACTTAATAGAGGAACACATATTCAAAAGCCAAAAATATTTATTCACTTCCACCACTGTGTTGAATAGGAGTGGTAAAAGTGGACGTCCTTGTATTTTCCTAATTTTAGAGGAAAAGTTTCAGTCTTTCAATAATGAGTATGATGGTAGCTGTGTGCTTTTCATATAGGAACTTTATTATGTTGTGGTAGTTTCCATCTACTCCTAGATTGTTGAGTGTTTGGGTTGTTTTTTGTTTTTTTTAAAGATTTATTTATTTATTTGAGAGGGAGTGTAGAGAGAGAGAGAGAGAGCATGAGTGGGGGTGGGGGCAGAGGCAGAGGGAGAAGCAGGTTCCCACTGAGCTGGGAACCCAACTCGCTCTCGATCCCAGCACCCTGGGATCATGACCTAAGCTGAAGGCAGACGCTTAACCAACTGAGCCACCTAGGTGCCCCTGGGTGTTTGGGGGTTTTTATTTTGTTTTGTTTTGTTTTTGTCATGAAAGGATTTTTAATCTCTTTAAATGTTTCTATTGCATCAGCTGAAACAATCATGTCCTCCCTCCCCCAGCCACATGATTCTATTAATTAGAATTACATTGATCAATTTTTTTATAATTTTTATTTTGTTATATTAGTCACCATACAGTACATCCCCAGTCCTTGATGCAATGTTCCATAATTCATTATTTGCATATAACACCCAGTGCACCGTGCAACATGTGCCCTCCTTAATACCCATCACCGGCCTATCCCAATCCCCCACCGCCCCTCCCCTCTGAAGCCCTCAGTTTGTTTCCCAGAGTCCACAGTCTCTCATGGTTCATTCCCCCTTCTGTTTACCCCCCTTCATTCTTCCCTTCCTTCTCCTACTGATCTTCCTATTTCTTATGTTCCATAAATGAGTGAAACCATATGATAATTGTCTTTCTCTGCTTGACTTATTTCACTTAGCATAATCTCCTCCAGTCCCATCCATGTTGCTGCAAATGTGTAATCGTTCTTTCTGATGGCTGAGTAATATTCCACTGTATATATGGACCACATCTTCTTAATCCAGTCATCTGTTGAAGGGCATCTCGGCTCCTTCCACAATTTAGCTATTGATCGATTTTTGTATTTGAATGAAACTTGCCTCCCAGGGATAAATCTCTCTTGGTCATGTTGTATGATTCTTTCGATAAGCTGCTATATTTAGCATATTTCCTAGTATTTTGTTAAGGATTTTTCCACACATTTATAAGGGATCTTGCTCTTTAAGTTTCCTTTCTTGTGGTGTCATTGTCTGGTTTGGATATCGGGGTGATGCTGGCCTCATAGAATGAGTAGGAAATGTTCCATCCTCTTTTATCTTTTTGAAGAGTTTGGGAATAGTCGGTGTTAATTCTTTAAACATTTGATAGAATTCACCAGTGAAGCCATCTGGTCCTGGGGTATTTTTGGTTGGAACATTGGAATACTGATATGATCTCTTTGCTTGTCGTAAGTATGTTCAGATTTTCTATTTCTTTTTGAGTAAGTTTTGGTAGTTTGTGTGCCATCCAGAAAATTCTTCATTTCATGTAAGCTATCTAATTTGACATGACATTCAGATGTTCATAGTATTCTCTTACAACTTTTTAAATTCCTATAAAATGATAGAAATGTCCCTACTTTCATATCCGATTTTGTTGAGTCTTTTTTTCTTGCTCATTATAGCTCAAATTTTATCAATCTTGTTAATCTTTTCAAAAAGCCAGATTTTGGTTTTTTATTCACTCTATTGGTTTTCTGTTTTCTATTTCATTTAGCTCTACTCTAATATCTATAATTTCCTTTCTTCTTGGGTTTGGTTTGCTCTTCTATATTTCGTTCCTTAAGGTGAAAAGTACGTTATTCGTTTGAGATGTTTCTTTTCCTTACATATAGGTATTTACAGCTACACATTTCCCTCTAGCAGTGTTTTTACTGCATCCCATAAGTTTGGTATGTTGTATTTACATTTTCATTCTCAAAGTATTTTCTAATTTCCCTTGTTTCTTCTTTGACACACTGATTAAGAGTGTGTACTTTAATTTCCATATATTCATTGATTTTTCCTTCTGTGCTGATTTATAGCTTCATTCCACTGTGGTAAGAGAAGATACGTTGTATGATTCAATCTGTTTAAATTTATTGAGACTTGTTTTGTGGCCTAACATATGGTTTATCCACAAATGGCCAATAGGTGCTCAATATTAATAATCATCAGGGAAATGCAAATCAAAACCACAATCTGATATAACCTCACACCTGTCAGAGTGGCTACTATCAAAAAAACATGATGGCAAGCATTGGTGAGGGTGTAGAGAAATTTGAACCCTGGCACACTACTGGTAGGAATGCAAAATTGTGTGACCACTATGGCTAACATTATGGAGAATCCTATACAGTGGCTAACTGAACATAATAAAAAAAAACAAAAAAACTTAACATATCTTAAACTGAAAAAAATAAATAAATAAAAATTAAAAATAGAGGGATACCGGGGGGGCTCAGCCAGTGAAGCGTCTGCCTTTGGCTCAGGTCATGACCCCAGAGTCCTGGGATTGAGTCTAGCATCAGGCTCCTTGCTCAGTGGGAAACCTGCTTCTCCCTCTGCCTCTGCCCCTCCCCCTGCTTGTTCTCTCTGTCTCTCTGACAAATAAATAAATAAAATCCTGTAAAAAAAATTAAAAATAGACCCATGATTCTATCCAGCAATCACACACTTGGGTGTTTATCCAAAAGTGTTGATATCAGTATCTCAAAGAATATTAGCTCTCTTATGTTCATTGCAGCACTCTTTACAATAGCCAAGATGTGAAAATAATCTAAATGTTTATCAAAGGATGAATGGATAAAGAAAATATGATATCTACACATAATGGAATACTACTTGCCATTTAAGAAGAAGGAAATTCTTAAAAAAAAAAAAAAAGGAAATTCTTCATATGTGGAACATAAACAGTAGCACGGAGGACCATAGGGGCAGGGAGGGAAATCTGAAGGGGGAGAAATCAGAGAGGGAGACGAACCATGAAAGACCATGGACCCCAGGAAACAAACTGAGGGTTTCAAAGGGAAGGGAGTGGGGGGAAGGGGAAACAGGGTGATGGGTATTAAGGAGGGTACGTGTTGTGATGTGCACTGGGGGGTTATATGTAACTAATGAATCACTGAACACTACATCAAAAACTAATGATGTACTATACAGTGGCTAACTGAATATAATAAATTAAAAAGAGGAAATTCTTCAATATGCAGCAACATGGATGGGGGCATTATGCTATGTAAAATAAGCCAGTCACAGAAAGACAAATACTGCATGGTTCCACTTACATGAGTTGATCTAAAACAGTAAAATTCATAGAATCTAAAGGTGGAATGAGGAGAGAGAGAAGTAAGTAGTTACTAATCAATAGGCATAAAGTTTCAGTTCAGCAAGATGAATACACACCAGACATCTGCAGCACAACATTGTACCTACAGTCAACAATAATGTGTTATACACTTGAAATTTTTTAAGAACACAGATCTCATGTTAAGTGTTCTTACCTTGATAAAATGTTAAAAACTATAAACGCTTTTGCAATCAGGTAAATAAAAATGAAAATTATAGTTAAAAATTATATATGTATTCACATATTGGCAAAAATTTAAAAGATTGAAACTACAAAGTGTTATTGAGACTATGAAATAATGAGAATTCTATGCCAGTGGTGGTGGGGATGTATAACCTTTGTTGGCCTGAGTCTGCCATACCACAAGTAGGTTGAAGCATCATAGCTTTATCAATAGGATGCACAACATTGATTAGACATAAAAAAAAAAACACATTGTTGATTGAACCCTTTGATCACCACAATTTGTAACCCTGGTGTTTATATTCTCCAACTCATATGGATGGAGGAAAATAATTCAGAAGTAAGCTGTGGGTCCCTGAATAACTTCCCTGTGATTTCCTAAATGAATCACCTAGCACCTTACAGGTCCGCAGGAAACTGCTACCCAGCCATCCACCTTTCAAAGCCCATTAGATATCTACCTAAGGATTGAGGCCTTTGCTTTGACCCAAAAGGCCTGAACACAGAGAGAATGCCCTATGGTTCTTAGAAGTTTCAACTCTTCTAGTTAATTAAAGTTTGGCATTTGGTGGTGACTTCAGGGAATTCAGAAATTCATGTCTCCTGAGCCACTGAACTCAATTGGCCAATTTACTGGTTGCCTTTCTAATGTGTTATATTTGGAAACTGCTTGCTTCACTGATACTTTAGCTCAATATCTAGAATCCTAAAGGCAGCTAAAGGAACTGATGCCCATGTGATTTCCTCTGGATCACATGAGAGAATTTTCTCAGATACCTCTTGTAGGAATCTGAGTGTTTTTCTACTGTGGTTAGTTAGTAAGAAAGACCTAATCATATAAGTTATTTGAAGCTCCTTCATCAGAGACAGTCTATTTTCCTGCCATCAACTGAGACTTCTAACTAAGAAAAAAAAATTGTCCACTAATTCAATAATTGGGATCCAGAAGTACTGGTTCTTACATGTGCAAAAAGAGCACCTGACTATGGATGACTCCTTATGCTTTGGAAAAACCGAAGCAAACAGATGTCTTCTGTGCCAGGAAGTGTCAGGAGCTGGGTAATGTCCTCCATGGTTTCTGTAATGGTCTTCACCCTGCCCCCCCAGCCCCCGTTGGAAACTTCCACATTATATTTGTCTTTTCTCATCTGGCCTTCTACTCCTGGCTCTTTGAGGCCACCTTTCTCATCTGTGCCATCTCATCACTATTTCCCTGTGCTGGAGCTGAGCTCTGAACTCTAAGCACCAGTTAGTTACATCAGGGCTTTAAGGCTTTGTCCTCCACCAACGGTTTTGTCATCAGCTACTCTTACTATCTTCTCAATAATGCTTGTTTATGCTTCTAGAGTATTGTTGAAAATGGGTTTTGTTGATTTCTTGCATTCTTTCAGCAAATTTTGTGCTAATCTGGAAATTTCAGGTATAGGGAAGCTGAAACAAGCAGGTGAGAGGTTCCTATGCTGGAGACCTGTGGGGGAAATAATCATAGTAGACAGGGAGTTCCTGGAGGCCTAGAATACTCTTCTCTTATAAAAGTCTAATCACATAGGCTAGAGAAAAGAGGTTTTTTTTTATTTATTTATTTATTTATTTATTTATTTATTTATTTATTTTGCCATTTCTACCTCCCTATCAATTCTAGTTTCCAGTAATTGAGGCGGTAAATGGAAAAGGAAAAAAAAAAAGAATTTCAGGGGATACTAAGATAGGTGAAGTCTAACTTCTATGCACACTGCTTCTCCCCATTCCAGGTGCCTCCCAGGATACCAGGGGCAAACAAGTTTTGCCTTTCAGCAGTAGACTGTTTTTCTTCCTATACTCATTACTCTACCTTCTCAGACATTTCTTCCAATTATTAACATTTTCTGTGTAATTACACTGGGCAGATGAAGTGTTAAATGTGGAGCAGTCCTCAGCTACCTATATCTTTGGAAATAATAGGATAAAATTATTAGACCTAAAGAATTTAATAATTTGTAAATAAAATAATGTGCTATGTCTCCCAGAGCTGATTGAATTTTAAATTTAGGCACGAATTATTTTAAGAAATGTGAGTTCCCAATAGTGAAATTACAGCCATAAATCACCTGATTTTTTTCTTAAAATGAATGAATATTTGTCTTAAAATGACTCAATAAAATCAACCTCCTGCCCCACTTCTCTTTAAGATAGAATGTGAAAAAGTATAGACGAGATACCAATAAGTGACCATCTGAGAAGTACTCAAGCTATCCCTGGCAAATTGGTAAAACAAGTATATTAAGAGGAAAGCCCTAGGCTCCAACTGGACCTACCACTCTTCTCTCTTTAAGCAAAGAAACCAGTCTTTGTTCCCTCTTTTCTGAATTTCAAAAATAGTCATTCAGACTTCAGTGTGAATTGACTCCACTGTGTTCCCTCTTCAAAGGTAAGTGAGCAGAATTTGGAATTTGTGTTTATTTTTCACTATACAGTTAAAATAAGCCTTGTCCTCACTGGCAGCAAATAAAAAGTGCTTAGAGATTTTTCAATTGAATTGAATAGATTTAATTCACTAATGTGGAAGTCAGGGAGAATGTTTATTCAGCAGGAGTTTATAAGCACAAAGATAAGAAAGACACCTTATGGACTTTTCCATTTGATTTTTCTTCTTCACTGCAGTCTTAATTAACTCAGTCTACCACGTTAGACCACACATTACCCACCACTGGACACAACTGAAAGGTGACCTGTATCTGATCTCTTAGAAGGGCACGAAATATGGGAAGACACCTAAGTACTATACTGCATGAGTGAGAAAAGCCAGGAAGAGCAAGGACTAATTCATGGGCTGGCCCAGCAGAAACAGAACTTATATTTTGAGTCCTATGGGCAATACCAACATCAGACACTTTCATATCAGGATAAAGCCAAAGGATTCACAGCTGATTCAGAGTTTCAGGGGGCAAGTTAGGATTATGGTAAGAAGTCATTCTAGACAAGAGGGTTCATGAAGGATCAGAGTTTTGAGTTATAATGATGGGTCAGATTTCAAGTTTGATATGAAGAAAAAGGCTAACAAGGGAATTCAGCCCTGTATATTGGGAGAGTGCTAGTAGAAATCTAAGACAAATAAGTGCATGAACATAATAGCTCAGCAGAGGTTTATGCCAGGCTGCCAATCAACTTTTCTGAAGCACAACACTCTATATAATACAATCTACAAATATCTGTTGCTTACATGAATGAATGAGTGAAGGAATGAATGGATAAATGGAGATATGGGTGGATGGATAGATAGGTAGGTAGGTAGATAGATAGATAGATAGATAGATAGATAGATAGATAGATGAATAGAAGACTGGATTAAGTGGTAGCCTGGATGATGGAGTTAATGAATGAAAAATTAGATTGATAACTTAAGTAGTAGATATAAGGATGAATGAGTGAATAGATGAAGGAACATTATAGTTTTAAGCAACCTTCCTGTTGTGAACTAAAATGAGCTAATTTGTGTGATCTGCTCCCTGTGGATCAGGGATCTAAAGGCACTGGTGAGTTACCAGACAAGTCTTTTTCTTTTCTTTTTTTTTTTTTAAAGGTTTTATTTATTTATTCGACAGAGATAGAGACAGCCAGCGAGAGAGGGAACACAAGCAGGGGGAGTGGGAGAGGAAGAAGCAGGCTCATAGCGGAGGAGCCTGATGTGGGGCTCGATCCCATAACACCGGGATCTGGGATCACGCCCTGAGCCGAAGGCAGACACTTAACCACTGTGCCACCCAGGCGCCCCCAGATAAGTCTTTTTCTAACCCAAAAAGAGCTCTATACTCCCCTGAATTTATTTTCCTTCCCAGCCTCCTTCCTGGTTGGCTTGTTTTTGAAAATGAAATTCAAGCTGGGGATATTCCTCAAGGAGAAGCCTACATTGTCTTATTTGCCTCATCCTTCCCAGTCTTTTTACATTTCATAAATCTTGATTAAGGACTTATCTTGTGCCTCACACTGCAGTGTGTGTTCAGAGTATCCAAAGTAACATTAAGCTCAATCCCTATCCTCAAGGAACATTAGTTTAACTGAAGAAGAAAAGAAAAACACCTATTACTAAATATTTTGGATACTAACCCTTTATCAAATATGTCTTTTGAAAATATCTTCTCCCATTCCATAGGTTGCCTTTTAGTTTTGTTGATTGTTTCCTTTGCTGTGCAGAAGCTTTTTATTTTGATGTAGTCCCAATAGTTTGTTTTTATTTCCCTTGCCTCAGGGGATCTATCTAGAAAAAAGTTGCTATGGCCGATGTCAGAGAAATTACTGCCTGTGTTCTTCCAGGATTTTTATGGTTTCCTGTCTTACATACAGGTCATTCATGACATTTTGAATTTATTTTTGTGTATGGTGTAAGAAAGTAGTCCAGTTTCATTCTTTTGCATGTAGCTACCAGTTATCCCAACACCATTTGTTGAAGAGACTGCCTCTTTCCCATTGAATGTTCTTTTTTTTTTTTAAGATTTTATTTATTTATTTGAGAGAGAGAGAGATAGTGAGAGAGCACGAGCAAGTGGGGTGGGATGGAGAGGGAGAAGCAGGCTCCCCGCTGAGCAGGGAGCCCGATGTGGGGCTCTATCCCAGGACCCTCAGATCATGACCTGAGCTGGAGGCAGATGCTTAACCAACTGAGCCCCCATTGAATATTCTTTTCCTTGTTGAAGATTAATTGACCATATAATTGTGGGCTTATGTCTGGGTTCTGTTCCATTGGTCTATTTTTGTGCCAGTACCATACTGAATTGATTACCATAGCTTTGTAATATAACTTGAAGTTTGGAATTCTGATTCCTCCAGCTTTGTCTTTCTCTTTCAAGATTGCTTTGGCTAGTCAGAGTCTTTTGTGGTTCCATACAAATTTTAGGATTCTAGAAGTTCTAGTTCCATGAAAAATGCTGTTGGTATTTTGATGGGGATTGCATTAAATCTGTAAATTGCTTTGGGTACGATAGACATTTTAATGATATGTTTTCTTCCAACCCATGAGCATGGAATGTCTTTCCATTACTTTGTGTTGTTTTCAATTTATTTCATCTGTGTTTTATAGTTGTTAGAGGATAAGTCTTTTACCTCTTTGGTTAGGTTTATTCTTAGGTATCTTATTTTTTGGGGTGCAATTGGAATTGGAATTGTTTTCTTAATTTCTCTTTCTGCTGCTTTATTATTGGTTTAAAGAAATGCAACAGATTGCTGTACATTGATTTTGTATCCTGTGACTTTACTAAATTTGTTTATAAGTTCTAACAGTTTTTTGGTGGAGTCTTTAGGGTTTTCTATATAGAGTATCATGTAATCTGGAAATTGTCAAAGTTTTACTTCTTCCTTGCTAATTTAGATGCCTTTTATTTTTTTGTTGTTGTTGTTGTCTGATTGATGTGACTATGACTTTCTTTTTTTAATGGTTTCTTTTGATGAACAACTTAGTTCTGTTTTACCTTTATTATTTCTTAGCTCTATTTTTTTAACTTTAAAAAATATTTCATAGTTTTCTCCCTTACCTCAACTCTGCATCACACACACACACTCACACACACACACACACAGCTTTCAAAATTATCTCTAAGATCAAATGTTCCAAATATATGAAAGATAATAAAGAGGAAAAAAATAACACAAATGTACATAATTAATCAGTAATAAACTATTACAAAGTCTTGAATGGAAAGTGAAAGACAGACTGAGGAGAACAGGAAGGATTCTAGTATCTTCTGCAGAAAATGAATTCTTGACCAGAATGTCATAGAACAAAATCAGTGGCCTAGTTTGAAGGGATAAAAATTATTCAAGGATCAGATCTGAAAAATTATATAAATTTCTCTAGCACTGTTTGTAAGAAAAGAGCAACAAATTGAAAGAGCTCTAAAGGTTCAGGACTTGTACACCAAGAAGTCGGAAGAGGGAAGGGCATGTTTCAAGGGATTCCATGAGAAATATTAAACAACTATAGCAGTAATGAGCAGATGAAGAAAAAAAGTGTGTACATAGAATAAGTAGAAAGTTTGAGTTGCCAGAGGAGGTGGTTGATACATTGTTTCTCTTTCTGTTTTCTTCCAAAGAATTATCATCTTTAAATGGCCTTGGGAAATCACAGCACCATCACTGAGTTCCTCCTTCTTGGACTGCCTGCTGATCATCATACCCAGGCCCTAGTCTTTGTGCTTTTCCTAGTAATTTACCTCCTGACTCTGTCAGGGAACCTGTTGATGATCTTGGTTATCAAGGCCAGTTCTCACCTTCACACGCCCATGTACTTCTTCTTGAATCACCTCTCCTTCCTGGATCTCTGTTACTCTTCAGTCACTGTGCCCAAGATGCTAGAGAACCTCCTGTCTGAGAAGAAAACCATCTCAGTGGAGAACTGTTTGACCCAGGCCTTCTTTGTGCTTGCCTCTGGGGGAACAGAGCTCTGCCTCCTTGCAGTAATGGCTTATGACCGCTATGCTGCCATTTGCTACCCTCTACTCTATGGTCAGATGATGAGCAATGAGCTATGTGTGGGACTGGTGTGGGGATCTTGGGGTCTGGCCTTTTTGGATGCTTTCATCAATACCCTCCTAGCTTGGAATTTGGACTTCTGTGAGACTCGAGTCATCTCCAACTTCATTTGTGAGATTCCATCACTGTTCCCTCTATCCTGTTCCAATAGCTCTGTTAACTTTGCAGTCCTGTTCTGCTCTGCCCTCCTGCATGCCTTTGGGACCTTCCTTCTGGTCTTCTTCTCTTACACACGTATTGTTGCCACCATCCTGAGTATCAGCTCTGCCTCAGGCAGAGGCAAGGCCTTTTCCACCTGCTCCTCCCACCTCACCACAGTAAGCTTATTTTATGGCTCAGGTTTTCTTCGCTATCTCATGCCAACCTCAGGTTCCCCATGGGAGTTGTTTTTTTCCATGCAGTACAGTGTGGTCACTCCCCTAGTGAATCCCCTTGTCTACAGCCTAAAGAACAAGGAAGTAAAAACAGCTCTGAAAAACATTTTGCAGAAAAGTTTACAACATCTCAGGTAGCAGAAAACAAGCAGAGGATGATTGGGAAGCAGGGCAGAATTATAGCAAAATACCCAAATAATAGGCATTAAGGAAAATTTTTGTTTGCTCATCATGTCAGATATGACAAAATATCTTTTAAAGCCTCCTTTGTTTGGAAATCCACAAAAAAATAGCAAGGTATTTTCTTGCTTTGGTTCATATTTTATCTTTCTTAGAGGCAGAAAACATGCATCAGATGACTATTTCAATACAAGTAATTTGGTTATAGACATAGATTATTCCTTTTGTTTGCAAGACATTAACAAAATGCTTAGTGTGGGGGAAATTGTTTGTGTCCTGAATTCTTACACGGATTCCTGTGGGTACTAAACTGGGGATAAAGTTTTGCTACAAGGTAAAAAGCCAGGATTTCTAAAGGAAGAAAGATACAGACTTGAGACTTGTGGAAGGGTGAGTGGAAGGTGGGTTTAAGATGAGCTCTGATTGAAGAGGGCCTTAGTGGCAAGGCATATGTAGCTGAAGGTGTCTGAGAAAGGAAGTCAGTTTATTGGGCTGAAGTCCAGACTAGCAGACACAAGCCTTGTGAAGCATTAATTGCTATGTGGCAAATGGTAGAGAATTCCATTCATTCTAGGGTAGAGTAGCAGCCCTGCTTCTTTCCCCTTCTGTGTTTTACTGGTGGCTCAGAAGCCTTAAGTCTGGTAGAAAATGATTGGGTTTAGAAAAGAAGACATGGAGTAGGGAGAAGCTTAGGGATTCTAGGGATTTTTTTCCTGAGGGGGGGAAAAAAGATGGTCATGGAGAAGACTAATCAGAAAAGCTACATAAACCATCTACCAAAGCATCCTAGACATCTATGAAACCACTTGCTAAAGCATCCTAGAAATCCTAGAAACACAAACTCAAAGCCACACAGACACTGTACTTTACAATATCTTAAATGAAGGTAGATTTATTTTTTTAAAAACTTTAAGTTCAATTTAATTAACACATAGTGTATTATTAGTTTCAGAGGTAGAATTCAGTGATTCATCAGTTGCATACAACACCTAATGATCATTAGTTCAAGTCCCCTCCTTAATGCCCATCACCCAGTTACCCGATCCCCCTACCCACCTCCTCTCCAGAAACCCTCAGTTTGTCCCCTATAGTTAAGAGTCTCTTATGGTTTGCCTCCCTCTCTATTTTTGTCTTATTTTATTTTTCCTTCCTTTCCCCTATGTTGATCTGTTTTGCTTCTTAAATTCCACATATGAGTGAAATCATGTGGTAATTGTCTTTCTCTGACTGACTTATTTCACTTAGCATAATACTCTCTACTTCCATCCACGTGGTTGCAAATAGCAAGATTCATTCTTTTTGATGACTGAGCAATATTCCATTGTGTGTGTGTGTGTGTGTGTGTGTGTGTGTGTGTGTGTGTATTTTATATATGGGGGTGTGTTTGTGATACATATATCATTTCTTCTTTATCCATTCGTCTGTCAGTGGACATCTGGGCTCTTTCCATATTCTGGCTATTGAGATATTGTTGCTGTAAACATTGGGTTGCATGTGCCCCTTCAAATCACTGTGCTTGTATCTTTTGGATAAATACCTAGTAGTGTCAAAGATTAGTTGACCATAGAGTTGAGCATCCACTCCTTGGTTCTCTATTCTGTTTCACTGATCTATGTCTTTTCGTCCAGTTGCATATTGTCTTAATGATTACAACTTTGTAATACAGCTTGAAGTCTGGAATTGTGATACCTCCAGCTCTGGTTCTTTTTCAAAATTCCTTTGGCTATTCAGGGGCTTTTCTGGTTCCATACAAATTTTAGGATTATTTGTTCCAGCTCTGTGAAAAATGTTGATGGTATTTTGATAGGGATTGCATTGAATGTGTAGATTGCTTTGGGTAGCATAGCATTTCAACAATATTTGTTCTTCCAATCCATGAGCATGGGGTGTTTTTTCATTTCTTTGTGTCTTCCTCAATTTCTTTCATAAGTATTCCGTAGTTTTCAGAGTACAGATCCTTTACCTCTTTGGTTAGGTTTATTCTTAGGTTATCTTATGGGTTTTGGTGCAATTGTAAATGGAATTGATTCCTTGATTTCTCTTTCTACTGCCTCATTGTTAGTGTATAGAAATGCACCTGATTTCTGTATATTGATTTTATATCCTGCGACTTTGCTGAATTCCTGTATCAGTTCATGTCACCTGCAAAGAGTAGAAAGTTTGACTTCTTCTTTGCTGATTTGGAAGCCTTTTATTTCTTTTTGTTGTCCAATTACTGAGGCTAGGACTTCCAGTACTATGTTGAACAACAGTGATGACAGTGGACATCCCCGTTGTGTTCCTACCTTAGAGGAAAAGCTCTCAGTTTTTCCCATTGAGGATGATATTAGTTGTGGGCTTTTTGTAGATAGCTTTTATGATATTAAGGTATGTTCCCTCTATCCCTACACAGCAGAGAGTTTTTATCAAGAAAGGATGTTGCATACTGTCAAATGTTTTTTTCTGCATTTATTGAAAGGATCATACGGTTCTTATCCTTCTTTTTATTAATGTGGTGATTTACATTGATTGATTTGTGGATGTTGAACCACACCTGCAGCCCAGGAATAAATCCCACTTGGTCGCGGTGAATAATCCTTTTAAGTACTGTTGGATCCAATTAGCTAGTATCTCGGTGAGAATTTTTGCATCCATGTTCATCAGGGATATTGGTCTGTAATTCTCCTTTTTGGTGGGGTCTTTGTCTTGTTTTGAGATCAAGGTAATGCTGGCCTCATAGAAAGAGTTTGAAGTATTCCTTCCTTGTCTATTTCTCGAAACAGTTTCAGGAGAATAGGTATTAATTCTTCTTTAAATGTTTGGTAGAATTCCCATGGGAAGCCATCCAGCCCAGGACTCTTGTTTTTTGGGAGGTTTTTGATTACTGCTTCAATTTCCTTGCTGGTTATGGGTCTGTTCACGTTTTCTATTTCTTCCCCTTGCAGTTTTGGTAGTTTATAAATTTCTAGTAATGCATCTATTTCTTCCAGATTGCCTCATTTTTTTCCATATATTTGTTCATAATACTTTCTTATAATTGTTTGTATTTCTTCAATGTTGGTTGTGATCTCTCCTCTTTCATTCATGATCTTATTTATTTGGGTCCTTTCTCTTCTTTTTGATAAGTTTGGCTAAGGGTTTATCAATCTTATTAATTCTTTCAAAGTTTTGTTGATCTGTTATACTGGTTTATTTTTATTTCTATATCATTGATTTCTGCTCTCATCTTTATTAATTCTCTTTCTCCTGCTTTATTTGCTGTTCTTTTCCCATCTCCTTTAGGTTTAAAGTTAGGTTGTGTATTTAAGACTTTTCTTGTTTCTTGAGAAAGGCCTGTATTGCTATCTACTTCCCTCTTCGGACCACCTTTGCTGCATCCCAACGGTTCTGAACTATCGTGTTTACGTTTTCATTTGCTTCCATGCATTTTTTAAATTCTTCTTTAATTTCCTTGCTGACACTTTCATTCTTTAGTAAGATGTTCTTTAACCTTGAAGTTATATTTAATATTAAGTTGTTGGAATGACTCAATGGCCAAAAGGGAGAAGGATGAAGGGGGTCTTAGAGAAGCAAAAAACAATGAAGAAGTTATTCCAACCCTAAGCTGAAGCTGATAATTCTACATTGGCTGCTGTGCTGCTGGGACACCAGGGACAGGACCACTGAGGAGAAGAATCACAGTGATGCCAGGACTGCTGAAAAAGTGCTGCACTACTCCTGCCATAATCAGAATGTGGCTGCAGTGTCCCCACCACTACCTCCTCTGCCTCTGCCTCTTCCTCCACCTCCTCCTCCTCTTTTTCTCCTTGTCCTTCACCTTCCTATTCTTATTCATACACTTAAACCACTGCCTCCAGTTGGCTAAATGTAACCAGAAGCCTATTAGCAAGAGAATCTGGGAAATGTCCTATGCAGGCTTCTAACCCAAGCAATGTAAAAGCAAAAATATAAGGGTGAATGTAGAGTTTGTAAATGTGACACTCCTCAGTTTACACATGCCCTGCAGAGCAATCAGTTGCTTAGCATAAAGGATGGCTCTCAGGCATTCACTGCCCCCGATGAAGGCATAGAAAAGTAGGCAAAGGACAGGTGTGATTTCTGTAACTCTACTCCAAGGCAAAATATTGTAATTTGAGGCTCTAAGAGACCTGTGAGTTTTTCTCCAAACTCTGGGAACTTTGGAAATTACCAGGCAGCCTTCTGAAAGAGGCTGTTTAAGGCTTTGTCTTACTTTTTTTTTTTAAATAATTTTTATTATATTATGTTAGTCACCATACAGTACATCCCCAGTCCTTGATGCAATGTTCCATAATTCATTATTTGCATATAACACCCAGTGCACCGTGAAACATGTGCCCTCCTTAATACCCATCACCGGCCTATCCCAATCCCCCACCCCCCCTCCCCTCTGAAGCCCTCAGTTTGTTTCCCAGAGTCCATAGTCTCTCATGGTTCATTCTCCCTTCTGTTTACCCCCCCTTCTTCTTCCCTTTCTTCTCTTACCGATCTTCCTACTTCTTATGTTCCATAAATGAATGCTAAGTGAAATAAGGCTTTCTCTTACTTTTTGTACCCATCTTACTCACTTTACAGGGTCTCTCTTCCCACCTAGGCAGTGCCCTCTGCAGGCCTCTCCTGGCTCTTCCACTGATCCAGCAAATCCACCTAAGGTTTTGTTCTTTATTTTTGTCTGTTTGTTTACTAAAGGAAATTTGGCTGAAACAATGTTACCTAATAACCACCTCCACTAACAAAACATTTACTGAATATCTGTTGTAATCTAATTTCAGAATTCCCCGTTGTGTTCCTACCTTAGAGGAAAAGCTCTCAGTTTTTCCCATTGAGGATGATATTAGTTGTGGGCTTTTTGTAGATAGCTTTTATGATATTAAGGTATGTTCCCTCTATCCCTACACAGCAGAGAGTTTTTATCAAGAAAGGATGTTGCATACTGTCAAATGTTTTTTTCTGCATTTATTGAAAGGATCATACGGTTCTTATCCTTCCTTTTATTAATGTGGTGATTTACATTGATTGATTTGTGGATGTTGAACCACGCCCCCCCCTTTTTTTTTTAAGATTTTATTTATTTATTTGACAGAGAAAGAGACAGCCAGAGAGAGAGGGAACACAAGCAGGGGGAGTGGGAGAGGAAGAAGCAGGCTCCCAGCGGAGAAGCCTGATGTGGGGCTGGATCCCATAACACCAGGATCACACCCTGAGCCGAAAGCAGTTGCTTAACAACTGAGCCACCCAGGCACCCCCCCCTTTTTTCTTTTTTTCATTTATTTTTTTTATTTTAATGGTTTTTTTTATTATATTATGTTAGTCACCATACAGTACATCCCTGGTTTCTGATGTAAAGTTCGATGATTCATTAGTTGCGTATAACACCCAGTGCACCATGCAATACATGCCCTCCTTACTACCCATCACCAGTCTATCCCATTCCCCCACCCCCCCTCCCCTCTGAAGCTCTCAGTTTGTTTCTCATAGTCCATAGTTAAGTTAGTCAAGATATAGGACATCATTAGTTTCAGATGTAGAGTTCAGTTATTCATCAGTTGCATACAACACCTAATGCTCATCACATCCGTGCCCTCCTTAATGCCCATCACCCAGTTACCTCCCTCACCAACCTCCCCTCCAGCAACCCTCCGTTTGTTTCCTATACTTAAGATTTTCTCATGGTTTTTCTCCCTCTCTTCCCATCAGTTTTCCCTTCCTTCCCCTATGATCCTCTGAGCCGTTTCTTATATTCCACATATAAGTGAAACTATATGATAATTGTCTTTCTCTGATTGACTTATTTTGCTCAGCATAATACCCTCCAGTTCCATCCACATCGATGTAAATGGTAAGATTTCATCCTTTCTGATGGCTGAGTAGTATTCCATTGTATATATATGCCACAGCTTCTTTATCCATTCATCTGTTGATGGACATCTGGGCTCTTTCCATAGTTTGACTATTGTGGACATTGCTGCTATAAACATTGGGGTGCAGGTGCCCCTTTGGATCAGGAAATGAGCAGAAGACATGAACAGACATTTATCCAAAGCAGACATACAAATGGCCAACAGACACATGAAAAAATGCTCCACATCACTTGGCATCAGGGAAATACAAATCAAAACCACAATGAGATACCACCTCACACCAGTCAGAATGGCTAAAATTAACAAGACAGGAACAACAAAAGTTGGCAAAGATGCAGAGAAAGGGAAATTGTCTTACACTGTTGGTGGGAATGGAAGTTGGTACAACCACTCTGGAAAACAGTATGGAGGTTTCTTAAGAAGTAAAAAATAGAGCTACCCTACAAGCCAGCAATTACACTACTAGGTATTTACCCTAAAGATACAAATGTATTTTGCCCTGTTTTAGATCTGTTTTCTACTTTGGAAATTTCAAAAGTTTTCAGCCAACCTGCTTTTCTCATTTAATGGCATTTTGAAAGGTATATTTATCAAATATTAAATTCTTAGTATTTGATTGATTGAAGTTAAAATTTATGAGGGCTCAACTTCACTTAGGTATTTGTCTCATATTTGCATATATTTTTGCAATACATGGATTTCTGAAGCAAGTCAATATCTATTTATTTTTCTTCGTATTAAAGACAACAAGACTGATAATATTCCACGGACACTGCTATATATCTCAAATTATTTTTCACTTTACTTTTGACTGTGATGAAATCAAAAAGTATCAATGCTTCATATAAAATACTAACATTTTTCTTTAAATATTTTTAAATTAGAAACTATTAAAATACAGAGAAATGGACCTACTACACAATGAAGATCACTATTAACATTTAGGTATATCTCAGTCCAAATTTCTATGAAAAAATATCTTTATGGTACATTCTTATACATAGCCATAATTATAATTTATAAGCAATTTTGTTTCTGTCATTTTACCTAATAAAAATTAAACATTTTCCATTTCCAAAAATATTTTAGTCTCTATTTTATTTTATAAAGAACAAAAAATGCCATAGTTTATTTAACAATTCCCCTACTATTGAACATTTCATTTATCTAGCAATTGTTCCAAAGAGTTTTCCCCTCTTCCTCCCTGCCTTTTTCCATGTGTTTCTCCTTTCTTTCCTTCCTGCCTTTTTATTTTTTCCTGATTTAGGAAATCACAAGCATAGGATTGAATTATTCTTAATTCCTTGTTCATAATGCACTGTCATAATCAGTGCACACATATACTACTTTATTTCATTTATTTTCTTTTTGTTAGGTTGTTCATTTGTTTCTAAAGGTATTACAAACCATGCCACTCCTCCTAACCTAATAACTTAAACTTATTCATAATTAAATGTACCTTTGATTTCCTCCCAATCTTATCATCTGAGAAGTTATACGTCACCTTAAATTTTGTGTTTATGAATTTCCTTTAAAAGTTTATAAACTTCTTTTCATATGTTATTATTGTGTAATTTTGTTATCAAAAACAGGCTATGCTTACAAATTTACAGTAATATTACCTTCAAATATCTTTGAAAATCACTCATTTTTAGTGCTTACTTGTATAAATCCCAGATATGTCTAAATTCAGGTATCTACATACCAGAAAAGAAAAAGAAACATGCACCTAGCTGTTTATTATCCTTTGAATTCAGGAATAGATCTTGATGTGGAATGTGCCCTGCTTGCTTACCTAATGTCACTCTCCAGAGAAGCAGCACAGCCTTCTAACAAAACACTAGATTTTGCTTTTTGAGTCTCTACTCTCTTTATTTTGTATCTGCAGCTCCTTTTCTGTCTATAAGAATATATATCACAAATCTTAAACTCAATTTCCCCATTTGAAACTATTTAGCATAGTGGCAAAAAGCAGTTTTTAAGGTCTTATGATATAAACTTTAATCCTGACTCCACCACTTAATAACTTTATAAACTTGGATCAGACATTCCACCATGCCTCAGTTTCCTCATCTGGGGTAAATGAGGGTAAATAAAGGTTACAGCCCATAGAGTTGTTGTGGGGAATTAGTTATCAAGCCTAAAATGTGTGGGACAATACCTGGAATTTGGTATGTATTTAATAAACCATTTTTATTTTTGCTCTGGTCTCGTTCTCTTCTAAAACTTTGAAAACATACCAGTTTTTAGTATGCACATCTTAATCTTCTTCAATCTGGCCAATGCTCCCACTGTTCCGTATAGACAACAATACACCGTAAGTCTAAAATCCAATGGGTATTTTGTATTTCTAATCATTCAGAATCAAACTGCTGTATTTGTTACTGTTGATTGCTCAGTCCTTCTCCATCTCTTCCTTGGCTTTCATGACCTGCCTTCAGCTGTTTCCCTGAAAACCTCCCTGATTGTTGACACAACTGATCATTAAAATATTCATCTGAGGGGCGCCTGGGTAGCGCAGTCATTAGGCGTCTGCCTTCGGCTCAGGGCGTGATCCCGACGCTCTGGGATCGAGTCCCACATCGGGCTCCTCCGCTATGAGCCTGCTTCTTCCTCTCCCACTCCCCCTGCTTGTGTTCCCTCTCTCTCTGGCTGTCTCTCTGTCACATAAATAAATAAAATCTTTTAAAAAAATTCATCTGAGAGATATTTATGAATTCAAATCATGAGGGCAAAGGAAAATAACCTGAGATCAATGCACAGCTTCCCTTTGCTTTCCCAAATATGACATACTGAGATTAAGTACACGAAGAAGTTGCCACCTACTTTTTGCCTCCTTTCAAACTCACTAAACACCTAAGAATTTTCACCAAAGACAAAGCTTCAACATGCAAGTTCCAAAAGCCCACACTAAGTAGAATCTCTTGAGTTTTTAAAAATTTGTTTGTTTTGTGTGTGAGTCTAAAGTTGGGCTTCACGCTATGACTCCAGAGAATAAAAGATATTGGCTCCTTGGTCTCCTGGGGTGCCAGGCTCTGCTGGCCAATTACTAATTACTGACTGCCTAATCTACACCTGCCCTTCTGAAGGGTTATATCTGGGATACACTCACTTCACGGATTCTCCTAGTACAAATAATATTTAGAGTCAGAGAGAAAACTAAAAAAAGGGATGCCCAAGGATTTGGACTTAAGACTACCAGAGAGAAGCCCTTCATACATTTTGTGAAGGATTTAAGAGTCTTCGTATAGCCAGTAGGAGAAAAAGGCAGGACCAACCTAGAGCTCAGAGGATATGTGCCTTGAAGCTTCAGCCTTTGAAAGTACCTAGCTCTTAGGTAAATAATTTTCATGGTCTTACTGTAAGTTCCCTTAGGAAAAAAAAAAAAACTAATAATCTGAAGTTCCTGTAATTAGTCCTCGTGAACATAGAGATCTCATGGCCTGAGGTAAAAATCAGAGTGGCAGGAAATCTTCTGAGCCACAAAAGGCCAGACCATGGTAATGTCTCCAGGACCACTCTGGAGTCCTCTCTTGCTCTCTCTCTCCTGATAAATTATTTTCCTCCCTTCATATACCTTCTCTTTCTAGCTCTCTGAGGTGTGTCTCACCCTGGGTCTTCTTGTAGACTTTTTGTTTGCTTCAGACTGAGCCCCCAAATCTAGACAGATTCTTATTCTCCATGCACTGAGGTCTATGTGTTCACCTACTCTGAGCAGGTACTTGGGAAAAACTCTCTGGCCTTGATGACTGACGTTGGGCAATGGGAATGGGGACTTCGTGCATTCTGGGCACAAACTCTGCATTGCCTAGGCCCTACGAGTATGAAATCAGAGTAAACCAACTGGGAACATCACAGTCAGATGAAGATTAGGCAGAATACATCATCAGAGTAGATGGCATATGTTTTATCCTTTTCTAGGATATACTTACATGTGCCACAGAAAGTTAATTTTTTTGCTATTAATAACTCCCTCAATCTCTCAAATGGTTCATACTGATTTAGGTGCTGAAGCACACAGGAAGGGCAGAAGTCAAGAAATATTTAAGAAAAAATTTTGCTCATGTTCCTTTTCCATGCCCTCCTACTTTCAGCCCTTCTCCCAGTTCAGGAGACTCCCAGGTTCCTAGGGGATTTATAATGCTTCTGAGTATAAAAACTTTCCCACTTTTGGTCAGTAAATAGAGGAAATACTGAATCTCTCTCTTCCTTTTCTTATTAACCCATCTGTCCCAGCATTTGTGAAATTAACTAACATTTTTTAATTAAATACATTTGAGATTGACAAAGTGTTAAGAAACCTATGTTTGCTCTCTTTGTTAAGGGAGGTTTCCCAACTTGTCCCTCTGGAAAGGATGTGATTAAAGTACATTACCAAACTGCCTGAGCTCAAATTCCAAGTTCTCTACTTGGTGCCGATTTGACCTTTGGCAGGGTTCTTAAACATTTTCTGCCTCAGGTCCTCATCTGTTTAAAAGAAAGAAAAAGAATAAGATAAAATGGCTGCATTATGGGACTTTTACAAGAAAGAAGTAGATTAATATGTGTAAGGTGCTTGGAATAAGCATTATCTTTTCAATATCATCACCATCATCATCATTATCCTGAGTCATTAGATCAAAAGGGGTTAATATTGTGACTGATTTGAAGTGCCACTCTGTGTTTAAACAGTTATTCCAGTGCAATAAATATCCAATGATAAAATGAGATGACTCTTAAAAAAACAACAACAACCCAAAAGTCAGGAAGCCTGCCTGGTTCAGTCATTTGGGCATCTGACTCTTGATTTCAGCTCAGGTCATGATCTCAGGGTCCTGAGATTGAACCCCACATTGGTCTCCACGCTCAGCAAGTCTGCTTCTCTCCTCCCACTCCCTCTGCACTCTGCCCCCTGCTTGCACACTCATTCTCTCTCTCTCAAATAAATAAATAAATCTTTAAAAAAATACAAACAAAACTCAACTTCGTATTGATCTGTAAAGCAGATCAGACAGAACTGAAGGTTGCAGACATGTTTAACAAGTGCTCAT
Source organism: Ursus arctos (assembly GCF_023065955.2). Lineage (NCBI taxonomy): Eukaryota > Metazoa > Chordata > Mammalia > Carnivora > Ursidae > Ursus > Ursus arctos. The sequence continues at coordinate 39,087,249 of NW_026622941.1, forward strand.
ATTTGACTTTCTAATGCAAATTAGACAACCCAGCTAACTTCTAACTTCTGCATTGACCTCTTTTTCTCTTTAAGGATCTAGAATGTCCCTTCTCCACCCACTCTGAATCTAGGCTATATCTCACAAACTTCCTTGTGAATTGAAGGCACTGTGATCCTTCTGGACGAGTAAGTATGCACAATGTAGACAAAGAGTAAATGTGAAAGAAATGAAGCTATTGTATGCCTAATTGATACAGAAAATCCCAAACATAGAAATGTTCATATTTTTGAAGAGAGCGGTCTCAATTTACTTTTTAATTTTGTTTTATTTACTAGTGTAGAGAACAGAAAAATTGTTTTCTTCTAACAGGACTTGACAAAAGCAGAGATAATGAGGGTCATTGAAATTTCTTTTTTTTTCTACAGTTTGTTTTCCTTCCCTGCTAAATTTAAGTTGATTTCAGCCATCTATGTTGCATATAAGTCTAGTAGGCAGAACTGAGATGGAAACTGAATTTAAGAAAATCCCATAGTCTGGGGGCGCCTGGGTGGCTCAGTCGTTTAACGTCTGCCTTCGGCTCAGGGCGTGATCCCAGCATTCTGGGATCGAGCCCCACATCAGGCTCCTCCGCTGGGAGCCTGCTTCTTCCTCTCCCACTCCCCCTGTCTGTGTTCCCTCTCTCACTGGCTGTCTCTCTCTCTCTGTCAAATAAATAAATAAAAATCTTTAAAAAAAAAAAAAAAGCAAGCAAGAAAGAAAAAGAAAATCCCAAAGTCTGGGAAAGTATGTAAATATTCAATATTAATAGTGGGAAAATAATCAGAACAAATAATCCCAGGACAAACACTGGGAAGGTGACTGCTCTACAGGATTAAACTCATTGTGAGCCCTTTGGGCAACATCAAGGTCAGACTTTACAGTATCAGGGCAAAGCTCAAGAATACAGGGCAGATTCTGAACATGAGGGGACAAAGCCAGGCGGAAGGTTTCAAGAGGCACAACCTAAGTATATAACCCTAGGTTGTTTTTCAAACTGGGCACAAAGGGAAAGTCTAAAAAGAGAATAAATCCTTGAATTCTAGACAAGAGTGACATAAAATCAAAAAGAAGAAACTGAGTATCTATAAAATAGTTAAACAGCTGTATATACAAAGTTGTCTTCTCAGTGCCTAGCATAGCCTGGCGTATAGCAGTGCACTTGTGAATATCTGCTGTCTGAATAGTGGGCTTGTGGAAATATGGTAGAAGAATAAACAAATGAAAAGAAGGATTGTGAATGGAATGGGTAAAGTCCTCTACCAGACCCTCCATAGCACCAACAATCTGACTCTGCTTCCTCCTCCTCCTACACACACAAACACACACACACACACACACACACACACACACACAGCATTTCTTTCTTTCACTTATCTTTAATGTTAAATCTTTATCAAGCTTATGGATCTGAAACCTTTCACAAAAATGTTACCTATACAATCTATACTCTTCATTTCATTATTTCTTTCTTTATCAACAAATACTCATTGGGGCTCCACTCTGTGCACTTCCCTTCATTAGGCTGAGTGTTCTGGATGCCAAATACTGTAGAGCATGATCCCTGCCTCAATGAAATTACAGTATCATGAAATGAAAAACATTAATGCACTACGAATGCACACTAACACTAACTATGACAGCAAAATAGAGATTCATGTGGTAGCCTACCGGGAACAGAGTTACTTATTATGAGTTAATGAGTTAGATCATACTATAGAGAAACACAAGAATTCTTAAGAAACTCTTCAGAAAAGAAGTAGATACTTATTATAGAAAAAATACAGGCTTCATAATAAAAGTTCAAGTTGGACTCATGGTATTAATCATTTGGAATGATACTCAAATACTTTTGTTCCCTTATTTGAAAAATCTTTACAAAATGATTTACTTCAACTTGCATCTGGAGTTTAGTAGGAGTACCTAGAACTTAAATGGCACTCAATAAAAAAAAATAGTTCTATTATTACATATTATGGTGAATTCAGAAAGAGAATGATCAATGAAGATCTTAGAAAAGAAGTTGAAATCAAGGTGAATGTCAAAAAATAAATAAAATTTGGATCTATAGATAGGGCATTCCAGATAGAGTTGATGCTTGAGCCAGAAAGAAAGGATGTTCATAAAGTACTTGAACGAAAATGCACTACTTTGCCCTCAGAATTAGGGCTCTCTAGGGGGTAGTATATGAGCAATTATATAGGTACACAGGTGCCAGATGATGAAGGACATTCACTGCCAAGCCTTGATTGGAAGACATGGTATGACAGAGACACCTCTTGGCTTAGAGTCCTACATAGTGCAACCAAATGCCAACTATTCAAATTGGCAATTTAGGGGCACCTGGGTGGCTCAGTCATTAAGTGTCTGCCTTCGGCTCAGGACGTGATCCCAGTGTTCTGGGATTGAGCCCCACATCAGGCTCCTCCTCTGGGAGCCTGCTTCTTCCTCTCCCACTCCCCCTGCCTGTGTTCCCTCCCTCGCTGGCTGTCTCTCTCTGTGTCAAATAAATAAATAAAATCTTTTTTTAAAAGTTGGCAATTTAGACAAATAACCTCTGATACTCAATTTTCTCTTCTGTAAAATGGATTCAGCATGCTCTACCCTTATTCATTCTACTCCATCCTCCAACATACTAAGGCAAAGAAAGACACAGGCACACATGCACTAAGATTCAGATCATGTTTCAGTCTTGCCCCAAAGATTAAATTGACAATATATGTGAAAGTGATTGTAAAAAAGCTAAAGGAAGACAAAATAATGTCATTGAGCAACTCAGCAAGGTTTTAAATAGGAGTAAGAAACTGAGTGATAGAGGAGAAATGACAAGTTTTGCAACATCCACTGTAGACAGTCCTTTAAAATATGCAAATTATGGGTAATATTGTTAATCAGTTTCAGTTGAAGGAAATTGACTAAATTAGTCATGGTCCAGGTCTGGATGAATTTGTGAATTCCTTCAGCAATCTCTGAGATAGAGTATCAACTATAGGGTAATATCATACTGAGATTGACCTATTCAGAATTGAAGCAGAATATCAGTATTGGAAGAAAGGATCTAAAAAATCAATGAGGAAATTTTAAATATAAACTAGTTGGTCCAAGCCCCCCTCTTCTGGTAATTGAGTGTGGTCAAAGAGGTTTGAGGTTTATGCCTATCTTTATTTCTAGGGAATATCCTCTCTAAATGGCTTTGAGGAACCACAGCACCATCACAGAGTTCATCCTCCTTGGTCTGTCTGTTGATTCCCACATTCAGGTTCTGCTCTTTGTGCTTTTCCTTGGGATTTACCTCTTGACTATAATGGGAAATCTATTGATGTTGTTGATCATCAGGGCAGATCCCCAACTCCACACCCCTATGTACTTCTTCCTGAGTCACCTCTCTTTCATGGACTTTTGTTTCTCTACTGCCATAGTGCCCAGGCTGCTGGAGAACCTCCTGTCTCAGAGGAAAACCATCTCAGTGGAGGGCTGCCTGGCTCAAGCCTTCTTTGTGTTTGACTTTGGAGGAACAGAAGTCTGCCTACTGTCAGCAATGGCCTATGACCGTTATGCTGCTATCTGTCACCCACTCCTCTATGGTCAAGTAATGAATAATCAGCTGTATATGCAGCTTGTGTGGGGTTCATGGAGCCTGGGGTTTCTAGATGCACTCATTAACATTCCCCTGATAATGAACTTGGATTTCTGTGAGGCAAAAACGATCCATCACTACAGCTGTGAGCTTCCCTCCCTCTTCCCTTTGTCCTGCTCTGATGTCTCTACCAACCTCACTGTCCTGCTCTGTTCCACACTCCTGCATGCCCTTGGTACATTCTTCCTGATCGTCTTCTCCTATGTGTGCATTGTCTCCACCATCCTGAGCATCAGCTCCACCTCGGGCAGAAGCAAGGCCTTCTCCACCTACTCCTCCCACCTCACCACAGTGACCCTATTTTATGGCTCAGCTTTCCTCCGTCATTTCATGCCAACCTCAGGCTCACCTCAGGAGCTGATCTTCTCCATACAGTACGGTGTGGTCACTCCCCTAGTGAATCCCTTCATTTACAGCCTGAAAAACAAGGAGGTTAAAAATGCACTGAGAAGAACCTTGGGCAAGTTTTTGCAACAGCACAGGTAGCAAACAGTAGATGGAGATGATTAGGCTTTAGGCTCGAAGTGCATGCAATGCAGATATCTGTTGAGTTGATGTTAAGTAAAATTGCCTGAATGCACATCTTGTTAAATGCTGACAGATTCCTTAGTAAATAATTTTACCACCCAAATTCAGTATATTTTCTTCTAATTTTTTCTATACATGGAGATTTTAATTGAACAAATTATTGAGCAGTCTCAATAATGTAAAAGCATGGATCATTTTTAATTTTCCATCATTGAATGTTAGGCGGGTTCTATAAAATGACCCTTATCTATTTCTAAATAGATTTAAGGCAGATTTTTAGCATTTTGACCTATTTTTATTAAAATATAACATACATACAAAAAAGTGGACAGCATATAAGGATACAGTACAATAAATTTTCTCAAAGAGAATATGATCAAAAGGCTGGCAATCATATCAAGTCCCCCTTTGCAACACTATCCCAGCCTCACAAGTAATCTAATGCCATACGTTACTTTTGCCTTCTCTTGTTCTTCATATAAGTGGAATCTACCATCTATTTCTTTTGTGTCCGACTTAATTCACTCAGTATTATACTTAGAGAGCTAACTCTCCAAGTATAATGTATTTGTACATTGTTTGTTTTGTTCCACTATTTGTGTAACTTCTGGTTTATGGCTGTCCTGAATAGTATAGCTATCGGTATTCTTGTACACATCTCTTAGTGACCATAGATACTTTTGTTTTGCTTTGTTTTAGTCTAATATCTACAGGTGGTTTTGTGTGATCATAGGGTGTGCATCAGGCTTCCAAGCACTTTTCCAAAATGGTTGTAAAATTGTATATTCCCATAGTAGTTTATTGAATTCCAGTTGCTCCATATGGTGACTACACATGATATTTTATGGGTTTTTTTCATTTTATAATTCTAGTGGGTGAGTTGTGGTTGTATTAAAGTTTGTCTTTGCATTTCTCTGATGGCTAGTAAAGTTAAGCACCTTTTCGTCTTCTGCCCTGGGGATTGACTTTCATCCTCTTAATGTTGTTTTGATGAAGAGAAGTTCTTAATTTTAATAAAGTCCAAGTAATCATTTTTTCCTTTATAACTTACCATTTTTGTGCTAGGTTAAGAAATTTTTCTTTACTCCAAGCTTATGAAAATATTCCGGGTTTTTGTTTTTGTTTTTTTAGCTTTAGCACTTTATTATAATCCATCTGGAATTGTTTTCTGTGCATAATGTGTGATAAAGGTCAAGATTCATTTTTTCCATATGGAAATGCATTGACCCATCACCATTTAGGTTCCCACTGCACTGTATTACTTTTATCATAAGTCAGGTAGCCAACAAACACATGAAAAGATGTGCAACATCACTAATAATCAAAGAAATGCAGAACAAAACTGCAATGAGATACCACCTCACATATGTCAGAATGGCTAAAATCAAAAACACAAGAAACATGTGGAGAAAAGGAAACCCTCGTGCACCGTTAGTGGGAATGCAAAGTGGTGCAGCCACTGTGGAAAACAGTATGGAGGTTCTTCAAAAATTAAAAGTAAATTTCTTTTTTTTTTTTTTTAAGATTATTTATTTGACAAAGATAGAGACAGCCAGTGAGAGAGGTAACACAAGCAGGGGGAGTGGGAGAAGGAGAAGCAGGCTCCTAGGGGAGGAGCCTGATGTGGGGCTCGATCCCAGAACGCTGGGATCACGCCCTGAGCCGAAGGCAGACGCTTAATGAGTGAGCCACCCAGGCGCCCCTAAAAGTAAATTTCTGATATGATCCAGTAATTCCACTATTGTGTATTTACTTAAAGAAAACAAAAACACTGGGTGCTATTCACAAACAATGAATTATGGAACACTACATCAAAAACTAATGATGTACTGTATGGTGACTAACATAACATAATAATAATAATAAAGAAAACAAAAACACTAATTTGAAAAAATATAGGCATGCCTATATTTATTGCAACATTATTTACAATAGCCAAGTTATGGAAGCAACCCAAGGGTCCATTGTTAGATGAATGGATAAAGAAGATACGTATTTTAGTGATTTTAAGAAACAAAACAAAGGAAAAAGAGACAAACAAAAAAGACTCTTTTGTTTAGGATTTAACAAAAGTTTCTTAACAGTATTGCCAGAAATGCAATCAATTTACTGATTGTAAAGTTATGGTATTCATGGTTTTCTTTTTTAATGTATTTATTTTAATTCCAGTTAATTAACAAACAGTGCAACTGGGTATTTACCCCAAAGATACAGACTTAGTGAAGAGAAGGGCCTTATGCACCCCAATGTTCATAGCAGCATTGTCCACAATAGCTAAATCATGGAAGGAGCCGAGATGCCCTTCAATAGATGACTGGATTAAGAAGATGTGGTCTATATATATATATAATGGAATATTATTCAGCCATCAGAAAGAATGATTTCTCAACATTTGCTGCAACGTGGATGGCACTGGAGGAGATAATGCTAAGTGAAATAAGTCAAGGAGAGAAGGACAATTATCATATGGTTTCACTCATTTATGGAACATAAGAAATAGGAAGAAGAAAGGGAAGAAGAAAGGGGGGTAAACAGAAGGGGGAATGAAGCATTAGAGACTATGGACTCTGAGAAACAAACTGAGGGCTTCAGAGGGGAGGGGATGGGGGAATGGGATAGGCTGGTGATGGGTATTAAGGAGGGCACATATTGCATGGTGCACTGGGTGTTATATGCAAGTAATGAATCAGGGAACTTTATTTTTTTTAATAATTTTTTATTATATTATGTTAGTCACCATAAAGTACATCCCCAGTTTCCGATGTAAGGCTCGATGATTCATTAGTTGTGTATAACACCCAGTGCACCATGCAATACGTGCCCTCCTTACTACCCATCACCGGCCTATCCCATTCCCCCACCCCCCTCCCCTCTGAGGCCCTCAGTTTGTTTCTTATAGCCCATAGTCTCTCATGTTTCATTCCCCCTTCTGAATACCCCCCCTTTCTTTATCCCTTTCTTCCCCTACCGATCATCCTAGTCCTTATGTTCCATAGATGAGAGAAATCATATGATAGTTGTCTTTCTCTGCTTGACTTATTTCACTTAGCATTATCTCCTCCAGTGCCGTCCATGTTGTAGCAAATGTTGAGAACTCGTTCTTTCTGATTGCTGAGTAATATTCCATTGTATATATGGACCACAACTTCTTAATCCAGTCATCTGTTGAAGGGCATCTCGGCTCCTTCCACGATTTAGCTATTGTGGACATTGCTGCTATGAACATTGGGGTGCATATGGCCCTTCTCTTCACTACGTCTGTATCTTTGGGGTAAACACCCAGTAGTGCAATGGCTGGATCATAGGGTAGCTCAATTTTTAACTTTTTAAGGGACCTCCACACTGTTTTCCAGAGTGGCTGTACCAACTTGCATTCCCACCAACAATGTAAGAGGGATCCCCTTTCTCCACATCCTCTCCAATAATTGTTGTCTCTTGCCTTGTCTATTTTTGCCATTCTAACTGGTGTAAGGTGGTATCTCAGTGTGGTTTTGATTTGAATTTCCCTGATGGCTAATGATTTTGAACATTTTTTCATGTGTCTGTTAGCCATTTGTATGTCTTCATTGGAAAAGTGTCTGTTCATATCTTCTGCCCATTTTTTGATTTGTTTATTTGTTTCTCGTGTATTGAGTTTGAGAAGTTCTTTGTAGATCTTGGATACCAGTCCTTCATCTGTAGTGTCATTTGCAAATATCTTCTCCCATTCCGTGGGCTGCCTCTTAGTTTTTCTGACTGTTTCCTTGGCTGTGCAGAAACTTTTAATCTTGATGAAGTCCCATAAATTCATTTTATCTTTTGTTTCTCTTGCCTTTGGGGATGTGTCATGAAAAAGGTTGCTTTGGCCGATGTTGTAGAAGTTGCTGCCTATGTTCTCCTCTAGAATTTTGATGGATTCCTGTCTCACATCGAGGTCTTTCATCCATTTGGAGTTTATTTTTGTGTATGGTGTGAGATAGTGGTCAAGTTTCATTCTCTTGCATGTAGCTGTCCAATTTTCCCAGCACCATTTATTGAAGAGACTGTCTTTTTCCCACCGGATGTTTTTTCCTGCTTTATCAAATATTAGTTGCCCAAAGAGCCAAGGGTCCATTTCTGGGCTCTCTATTCTGTTCCATTGGTCTATGTGTCTGTTTTTGTGCCAGTACCATGCTGTCTTTGTGATCACAGCTTTGTAGTACAGCTCGAAATCCAGCATTGTGATGCCCCCAGCTTTGTTTTTCCTTTTCAACAGTTCCTTGGAGATTCGGGGCCCTTTCTGTTTCCATACAAATTTAAGGACTATTTGTTCCAGTTCTTTGAAAAATGTCCTCGGTATTTTGATCGGGATAGCATTGAAAGTGTAGATTGCTCTGGGTAGCATGGACATTTTAACTATGTTAATTCTTCTGATCCATGAGCATGGAATATCTTTCCATCTCTTTATGTCTTCCTCAATGTCTTTCAAGAGTGATTTATAGTTTCTAGAATATAGGTCCTTTACGTCTCTGGTTAAGTTAATTCCAAGGTAACGTATGGTTTTTGGTGCTATTGTAAATGGGATGGATTCCCTAATTTCTCTTTCTTCGGTCTCGTTATTCGTGTACAGAAATGCAACTGATTTCTGAGCATTGATTTTGTATCCCGCCATGTTACTGAATTGCTCTATAACTTCTGATAGTTTGGGAGTGGCTTCTTTTGGGTTTTCCATATAGAGTATCATGTCATCTGCAAAGAGAGACATTTTGACTTCTTCTTTGCCAATTTGAATACCTTTGATCCCTTTTTGTCATCTGATTGCTGTTGCAAGGACTTCTAGTTCTATGTTGAATAATAGTGGCGAGAGTGGACATCCTTGTCGAGTTCCTGATCTTAAGGGAAAGGCTTCCAGCTTTTCCCCATTGAGAATAATATTTGCAGTAGGCTTTTCATAGATGGCTTTTATGAGATTGAGAAATGTACCTTCTATTCCTACACTCTGAAGGGCTTAATCAGGAAAGGATGCTGTATTTTGTCAAATGCTTTTTCGGCATCGATTGAGAGGATCATATGGTTCCTGAGTCTTTTCTTGTTGATATGATGTATCACGCTGATTGATTTGTGAATATTGAACCACGCTTGCATCCCAGGTATGAATCCCACTTGATCGTGATGGATAATCCTTTTAATGTACTGTTGGATTCTATTAGCAAGTATCTTGTTGAGGATTTTGGCGTCCATATTCATTAGGGAGATCGGTCTGTAATTCTCCTTTTTGAGGGGGTCTTTGCCTGGTTTGGGGATCAAGGTAATATTGGCCTCATAGAATGAGTTTGGTAGCTTTCCTTCTGTTTCTATTTTTTGAAATAGCTTTAGGAGAATAGGTATTATTTCTTCTTTGAATGTTTGGTAGAATTCCCCAGGAAAACCGTCCGGGCCTGGAGTTTTGTTATTTGGAAGGTTGTTTATCACTGACTCAATTTCTTCATAATTAATTGGCCTGTTTAAGGAATCAATTTCTTCCGGTTTCAATCTTGGTAGTTTATAGGTTTCCAGGAAGGATTCCATCTCTTCCAGATTGCTTAGTTTATTGGCATATAGCTGTTGATAAAAATTTCTAATAATCCTTCCAATTTCAATGGTGTTGGTCGTGACCTCTCCTTTTTCATTCATAATTTTAATAATCTGGGTCCTTTCTCTTTTCTTTTGGATAAGTCTTGCCAGTGGTCTGTCAATTTTATTGATTCTCTCCAAGAACCAGCTTCTACTCCTGTTGATCTGCTCTACTGTACTTCTGGTTTCTGCTTGATTGATTTCAGCTCTAATTTTGGTCAACTGCTTCCTCGTGCGTGGATTAGGCCTGTCCCTCTGTTGCTGTTCCAGCTTCTTGAGGTGAGAATATAAAAACTGCATTTTAGATTTTTCTATTCTTTTGAGTGAGGCTTGGATGGCTATGTATTTCCCCCTTAGGACTGCCTTTGCAGTATCCCATAGGTTTTGGACTGTTGTATTTTCATTCTCGTTGGTCTCCATAAATTGTTTAATTTGATTTTTGATTTCCTGGTTTATCGAGTCATTCCTGAGCAGGATGGTTCTTAGTCTCCAAGTGTTTGAGTTTCTTCCAAATTTTTCCTTGTGGTTGAGTTCCAATTTCAGAGCATTGTGGTCTGAGAATATGCAGGGGATAATTTCAATCTTTTGGTATCGGTTGAGACCTGTTTTGTGTCCCAGAACATGGTCTATTCTTGAGAATGTTCCATGGGCATTAGAATAGAATGAGTATTCTTTGGTTCTGGGGTGTAGTGTTCTATATATATATCTATGAGGTCCAACTCGTCAAGTATGGCATTCAAAGCCTTTGATTCTTTGCTTAGTTTTTGCCAGGGTGTTCTATTTCTGATAGTGGAGTGTTGAGGTCCCCTACTATTAATGTATTTTTATTTATATGTCTCTTTATTCTGGTTAAGAGTTGGCTTGTGTATCTTGCTGCTCCCCTGTTGGGGGCATATATATTTATAATTGTCATATCCACTTGTTGAATACTTCCTTTAAGAATAATATAGTGCCCTTCTGCGTCTCTAACTATAGTCTGTAGTTTAAAATCCAATTTATCTGATATGAGAATCAGGGAACTTTACATCAAAAACTAGGGATGTACTGTATGGTGACTGACATAATATAATAAAAAAAATTTTTTTAATTAACAAGCAGTGTAATACTAGATTCAGGTGAGCAATATTGTAACTCAACACTTTCATGCATCACCCTGTGTTCACCACCATAAATGCCCTCCTTAATTGCCATCACCTGTAACCCATTCCCCACCCACCTCCCCTCTGGTAACCATCAGTTTGTTCTCTATAATTAAGAGTCTGTTTCTTGCTTTGTCTCTCTCTCTCTTATTCTTTTCCTTTTGCTTGTTTGTTTTCATAAAGTCCACACATGGTGAACTCATATGGCATTTGTCTTTCTCTGACTGACTTATTTCGTTTAGTATAATACCCTCTAGTTCTATCTACATCATTGCAAATGGCAAGATTTCATTATTCTTTATGGCTGAATAATATTCCAGTGTGTGTGTGTGTGTGTGTGTGTGTGTGTGTGTGTGTGTGTGTATTCTTTATCCATTCATCAATCAGTGTTGGGCTACTTCCGTAAGTTGGCTATGTAAACATTTCTGCTATAAACATAGGAGTGTATATATCACGTTGAATTAGTGTTCTTGTATTCTTTGGGTAAATACCCAGTAGTGCAATTCCTGGATCATAGGGTAGTTCTATTTTTAACTTTTTGAGGAATTTCCATACTGTTTTCCACAATGACTGCACCAGTTTGCATTCCCACCAACAGTGCAACCCTTTCTCCACAGTCTTGCCAACACTTGTTTCTTGTGTTGTTGATTTTAGCCATGTTGACATGTATGAGGTGAAATCTCATTATAGTTTTGGTTTGCATTTCCCTGATGATGAGTGATGTTAAGCATCTTTTCATGTGCTTCTTGGTCATCTAAATGCCTCCTTTGGAGAAATGTCTGTTCATGTCTTCTGCCCTTTAGTTTTGTTGATTGTTTCCTTTGCTGTGCAGAAAGTTTTTATTTTGATATAATCCCAATAGTTTATTTTTGCTTTTATTTCCTTTGCCTCGGGGGATCTATCCAGAAAAAGTTGCTGTGGCCAATGTCAGAGAAATTACTGCCTGTGCTCTATTCTAGGATTGTTGTGTATGATGTAAGAAAGTGGTCTAGTTTCATTCTTTTGCATATAGCTGACCAGTTATCCCAACACCATTTGTTGAAGAGACTGTCTTTTTCCCATTGGATATTCTTTCCTGCTTTGTCGAAGATTAATTGACCATATAATGTGGGTTTATGTCTGGGTGCTGTTCAGTTGATCTATGTATCTATTTTTGTGCCAGTACCATACTGGTTTGATTACTACACTTTGTAATATAACTTGAACTTTGGAATTCTGATGCCTCCCACTTTGCTTTTCTTTTTCAAGATTGCTTTGACTAGTCACAGTTTTTTGTGGTTCCATACAAATTTTAGGATTGTTTGTTCTAGTTCTGCGAAAATTGCTATTGGTATTTTGATAAGGATTGCTTTAAATCTGTAGATTGCTTTGGGTAGTATAGACATTTTAACAATATGTTTTCTTCCAACCCATGAGCATGGAATGCCTTTGCATTTCTTTGTTTTGTCTTTAATTTCTTTCATCAGTGTTTTATAGTTTTCAGAGTACAGGTCTTTCACCTCTTTGGTTAGGTTTATTCCTGGGTATCTTATTATTTTGAGTGCACTTGTAAATGGGATTGTTTTCTTAATTTCCCTTTCTGCTGCTTCATTATTAGTGTGTAAAATTGCAACAGATTTCTACACATTGATTTTATATCCTACAACTTTACTGAACTCATTTATCAGTTCTAGTATTTTTTGGTGGAGTCTTTATGGTTTTCTATATAGAGTATCATGTCATCTGCAAATAGTAAAAGTTTTACTTCTTCCTTACCAATTTGGATACATTTTATTTTGTTTTTGTTGTTGTCTAATTGCTGTGGCTAGGACTTCCGGTACTATACTGAATAAAAGTGGTGAGTGGACATCCTTGTCTTGTTCCTGACCTTAGGGGGAAGCTCCAGTTTTTCCTCATTAAGGATGATGCTGTGGGCTTTTCATAAATGGCCTTTATTATGTTGAGGTATGTTTCCTTTAAACCTACTTTGTTGAGTGCTTTTTTTTTTTTTTTTTTTTTTTTTTTTTTTTTTTTTTTGAGAGAGAGAGAGACAGCCAGTGAGAGAGGGGACACGAGCAGGGGGAGTGGGAGAGGAAGAAGCAGGCTCCCAGTGGAGCAGGGAGCCCCATGTGGAGCTCGATCCCAGGACCCTGGGATCATGCCCTGAACCCCTGAGCCAAAGGCAGACGCTTAACGACTGAGCCACCCAGGCACCCCTGTTGAGTGCTTTTATCATGAATGAATGTGGTACTTTGTCAAATGCTTTTTCTGTGCCTATAGAAATGATCCTATGGTTTTTATCCTTTCTCTTCTCAATGTGATGCCTCATGTTGATTGATTTGCAAATATTGAACCACCTTTGCATACTGGGAATAAATCTCATTTGACCACGGTAAATGATTTTTTTAATATATTGTTGGATTCTTTTTCCTAGTATTTTGTTGAGGAATTTTGCATCTATGTTCATCAACAATATTGACCTATAGTTCTCTTTTTTGTGAGGTCCTTATCTGGTTTTGATATCAGGGTACTGCTGGCCTCATAGAATGAATTTGGAAGTTTTCCATCTCCTATTTTTTGGAATAGTTTGAGAAGAATAGGTATTAACTCTTCTTTAAATGTTTGGTAGAATTCACCTGTGAGGCCATCTGGTCCTAGACTTTTCTTCGTTGTGAGTTTTTTGGTTACTGATTCAGTCTCCTTGCTGGTAATCAGTCTATTTTCTATTTCTTCCTGCTTCAGTTTTAGTAGCTTATATGTTTCTAGGATTTTATCCATTTCTTCTAGGTTGTCGAATTTGTCAGTATATAGTTTTTTATAATATTCTCTTACAATTGTTTGTATTTCTGTGGTGTTAGTTATTTCTCTTCTTTCATTTATGATTTGAGTCCTTCCTCTCCTTTTTTTTTTTTTTTTTTTTTGATGAGTCTTCTTCTTTGTCTCTTGTTACAGTCTTTGTTTTAAAGTCTAGTTTGTCCAATCTAGGTATTGCTACTCTAGCTTTCTTCTTACATAAATTCATCCACTTGCATGATAATGGTTTCCCATCCCCTCACTTTCAATCTGCAGGCATCTTCAGTCTGAAATTAGTCTCTTGTAGGCAGCATATGGATGGATTTTGGTTTTTTTTTTCATCCATTTTGTCACCCTATGTCTTCTTATTGGAGTATTTAGTCTATTTACAAAGTAATTATGATAGATATGCATTTATTGCCATTTTATTACTTGTCTAGTGGTTGTTTCTGAAGTTTTTCTCTGATACTTTCTTCTCTTTCTCTCTTGCATGGTTTGCTGGTTTTCTTTAGTGATTATCTGGGTTTATTTCTCTTTATTCTTTGCATATCTATTAGTGGTTTTTGATTTGTGGTTACCATTGAGTTTGTATATAACATCTTCTGCATATAGCAGTCTATATTAAGTTGATGGTTAAGGTTTTTTTTTTAAAGATTTTATTTATTTGACAGAGAAACAGCCAGCGAGAGAGAAGGAACACAAGCAGGGGGAGTGGGAGAGGAAGTAGCAGGCTCCCAGCCAAGCAGTGTGCCTGATGCGGGGTTCGACCCCAGGGTCTGAGATCACGCCCTAGGCCGAAGGCACACGCTTAACAACTGAGCCACCCAGGCGCCCCGATGGCTAAGTTTGAACCCATTCTTTATACCTCTCCTCCCCATGTTTTAGGTCCTTTGTGTCATATTTTAAAATCTTTTATTTTGTGAGTTCCTTTACTGATTTTTTAGAGAAATATTCATTTTTACTGCTTTTGTGTTTCCTACTTTCATACTGTCACTTTTGATTTTTCCTTTCTACTCAAAGAGTCTCCTTTAATATTTCTTGCAGTACTGGCTTAATGGTTAGGAACTCCTTTAGCTTTTGTTTCCTTGGGGAACTCTATCTCTCCTCCTATTCTGAGTGATACCCTTGCTGGATAGAGTTGGGATGGAGATAGAGTATTGGATGAAGATTTTTCCCATTAAGCTCTTTGAATACACCATGCCTCTGTCTTCTGGCTTGTAAGGTTTCTGCTGAAAAATCAGCTCATAGCCTTTTCAGGTTTCCCTTGTATGTAACTACCTTCTTTTGTTTGCTACTTTTAAAATTTTTTCTTCATCACTACATTTTGCCACTTTAATTACAATTATACAAATGCCTTGGTGTGGATATGCTTTTTTTCTTTTTGAGGGGGTTTTCTGTGCCTCCAGGATTTAGATATCTGTTTCCTCTCCCAGATTAAGGAAGTTTTCAGCTATTGTTTTTTCAAATAAATTTTCTGCTCCCCCATTCTCTCTCATCTTCTGAGAGCCCTATAATAAGAATGTTATTACATTTGATGGAATCACTGAGTTCCCTAAATCTATTATCATTTTGCATTATTCTTTTTTCTCTCTTTTGTTCAGTTTGATCACTTTCCATTACTCTGTCTTTTAGGTTATTAGTTTGATCCTCTGCTTCCTCCAGCCTGCTGTTCATTCCATCAAGTGTGTTTCTCATTGTGTTTATTGAACATTTTATCTCTGCTATGTTATTCTTTATCTCTGTGTTAAGAGTCTCACTGATGGGGGCGCCTGGGTGGCACAGCGGTTAAGCGCCTGCCTTCGGCTCAGGGCGTGATCCCGGTGTTATGGGATCGAGCCCCACATCAGGCTCTTCAGCTATGAGCCTGCTTCTTCCTCTCCCGCTCCCCCTGCTTGTGTTCCCTCTCTAGCTGGCTGTCTCTGTCAAATAAATAAATAAAATCTTAAAAAAAAAAAAAAAGAGTCTCACTGATGTCTTCCACTCTTTTCTCAAGTCTAGTGAGTATCTTTATGATCATTACTTTAAATTCTCGATCAGTCATGTTACTTTATCTGTTTTGCTTAGATCTCCGGACATAACCTTGTCCTGTTCTTTCATTTGAGACAAATTCCTCTGTCTTCTCATTTTGTCCAAGTCTCTGTGACTGTTTCTGTGTGTTAGGAATGTGAGCTACATCTCCTGTTCTTGGGGGTGATGGCCTTATGAAGAAGCACTGTAGTCTCCTGTTCCTCAGGGCCTTACACTTCAGGGAGTGTCTCCAATGTATGCTGTGTGTGCTGTGCTGCTGTGTCCTGGCTGATTTATCCTTCAGGCCAGTAGTCTGCAGAGGATCTCTTTGCTTTTGTGGGCAGTGTTTAGTCCCTGGCCTGAACGTGGCAAGTTCTAACTGGGTGTGCTCTGGTCTGCTTGTGAAATGAGACCTGTTTCCACCACCCCAGAACCATGGCCCTGCAAAATTTCTGGCTTGGGAAACAGTGTTGGCAGAGGTTCAAGCTGTTTTCTGGGGGACAATGCCCACTGCACTGAGACTGAGGCAAGCATGTCTGTGAAGGGTGATTCCACCAGAGCATGGGAGGTAGGGCTTGGTAAGCAAGTTAGTGTGTGTTGGTGCTGCACTGGTTCCAGCAGGTGACTCTGTGTTTATGGTGTGGGGTAGAAGAGGAAAATGGTGCCTGCCAATTACTTTTTTCCTGGAGGGGTCTCTCCATGAACACTGCCTCTCTGGGACATGTGCCCCACTGTGTGACCCCAGACATTCTTTAGATAACTGTTTCCACACTGAATGTCTGTGGGCTGTTTGCCCTTCCTTCTCTACACAAGCAACCCCAATGCCCTCTAGGCTCTCCCCAAGCCAAGCCCACTGACCTTTGAAATTCCAGGCTTTAAACCCCACTGGTTGCAAGAATGCACAAAATTCAGTCCCTTTTGCTTTCTATGCCAATTGCTATAGGAATTCATCTTCCCTTTGTGGGTTCCCCTGTGTATTAGTCTGTCTCTCACCCTTCTCCACAACTGGCTTCCTCCCCACCACAGAGGCCATGATCCATTTTTCTCCCAAACTTCATCTTCACACTTCCTACCTTCTTTGATGTGGCCTCTTCTCTACCTTTAGTTGTGGAGTTTGTTCTATCAATCTTCAGGTTGACTTCTGGGTATTTAGAATGATCTGATAGTTATCTAGTTGTATTTGTGGGATGAGGCAAGCCTAGTATCCTCCTATTCCACCACCATCTTCCTCTTCTCCAAAGATTCAGCAAGTTTGTATGTTATGCTATGCTCACCACAAGCATAACTACCATATTCTGCCTGCTTTTTAATTTTTTAAATCAGTATTAGGAAACTGTTAGCTATTATTATCTCCCCCCCCACTTTATTTTTATTATAAAAACTGTGTTTAATTAATGTATACAATTTGATGACTTTGCACATATGTATACACTCATATTACCATCACAGCAATTAAGGTAATAAACATATCCATCACTCCCAAGTTTCCTTTTGTCCCTTTTGGGGGTTTTGTGTGTGTTTTTGGTTTTGATAAGAACACTTAACATGAGATCTACCTTTCTTTTTTAATGAATTTTTAAGTGCACAATACCTTCAGAAAATTATTTCAGATATGAAATAGAAATACTTTCCCAAACATGCAAAAGCTGAGGGAGTTCATCACCACTAGACCTGCCTTGCAGGAAATGCTTAAAGTACTTCAAGTTGAAATGAACAGGTGCTAATCAGAGACATGGAAATATATAAAGTATACAACACACTGGTAAAATATTTCATACTGCTGAAAATATACAGTCAGATTTAGAAAACTCTAATTGTATATAAGATGGTGTACTATACAATTAAGTATAGTAAAAAGGCTAAATGTAAAGAGTGTTAAAAATAACTATAACTACTATAGCTTTTAATGAATACACAACATAAAAAAGATACGTTGTGACGTCAAATATATAAAAGGAAAAACATGAAAAAGTGGAGTCTCTATAGGCAAAGATAAGTTGCAAAGATCAGCTTAAGATGGACTGTTTTATCCCTGAGATGGTTTATGTAAGCCTCATGGTAACCACAAAGCAAAATTCTAGAAAAGATTCACAAAAACATTTAAAAAGTAGAAACAAAGCATACCACCATGGAAAACCACCAATTTATAAAAGTAGGCAGAAATAGGAAAGAAGAAAAAAAGATATAGGAAAAAAGAGAAAATGGAAATACAAAACAACCAGAAAGCAATTAAGAAGATGGCATTAGTTACTCCTTACATATCATTAATTACTCTAGGTGTAAATGGATGGATTCATGAATCAAAAGGCACATAGTGGCCGGATAGATTTTTAAAAATGACCCAACTATATGCTGCCTACAAGAGACTGTCTTCTGCTTTAAAGACATACATAGGCTCAAAGTGAAGGGATAGAAAAAGATATTCCATGCAAATAGAACCAAAGAAAATGGGAATAGCTATATTCATATCAAACAACATAGACTTCAAGCCAATATGGTAACAAACTACAAAGGTCATTATATAATGAAAAATGGGTCAGTTCATCAAGAGGCTATTATAATATATCATAAATATATACATCCACAACATTGGAGCACCTAAATGTATTAAGCAAATTCTAACAGATATGAAGGGAGAAATAGATAACAATATAATAATAGGGCACTTCAGTACCCCACTTTCAACAATGGATAGATCATGCAGGCAGAAGACCAACAAGGAATAATAGTTGGACTTGAATGATATTTTAGACAAAATGGACCTACAGACATTTAGAACATTCCATCCAATAGCAGCAGAATACACATTATTTTCAAGCACACATGGAACATTTTCCAGGATAAAGAGAACACAGTAATAAGACACAAAGCCAGTCCTGGAAAATTTAAGAAGACTGAAATATTTTTTCTGACCACAATGGTATGAAACTAGGAATCAACAGCAAGAGGAAAGCTGGAAAATTTACAAGCATCTGGAAACTAAAAAACACACTAATGAAAAACCAGTGGGTCAAAGAAGAAATCAAAGAATATCTTGAAACAAATGAAAACGGAAACAATATTCCAAAACTTATGGGATTCTGCAAAACAATTCTGAAAGGGAAGTTTATAGCAATAAATGCATATGTTAAGAAATTAGAAAGATCTAAAATAAACACTTAACTTCACACCTCAAGAAACCAGGAGAAGAACAAATTAAGCCCAAAGTTAGCAGAATGAAGGAAATAACAGAGATCAGAGCAAAAATAAATAAAATAAAAACCAGAAAAACAATTGAAATGATCAAAATAACTAAGAGTTGGTTTTTCAAAAAGATAGACAAAATTGACAAACCTTTATCTAGACTAAGAAAAAAAAGATAAGACTCAAAATCGGCAATTAAAGAAGATACATTTACAACTATTACTACAGTAATACACAGGATCATTGAGACTACTGTGAATAATTACATGACAATAAATTGGATAACCTTTAAGAAATGAATAAATTCCTAGAAACATACAGCCTGCCAAAACTAAATTAGGAAGAAATGGAAAATCTGAGTAGACCAATAATGAGTAAAGCAATTGAATCAGTAATCAAAAATCACCCAACACATGGCAAGGATGTGGAGAACTGGAACCATCTTACACTGTTGGTGGGAATGCAAGCTGGTGCAGCCACTCTGGAAAACAGTGTGGAGGTTCCTCAGAAAGTTAAAAATAGAACTACCCAGCAATTGCACTACTAGGTATTTATCCAAAGGATACAGAAATAGTGATTCAAAGGGGCACATGCACCCCGGTATTTATTTGTAGCAAGGCCCACAATAGCCAGAATAATGGAAAGAGCCCAGATGTCCATCGACAGATGAATGAATAAAGAAGATGTGATTTATACATCTATATATTTATATACATTTTTATATATTTATATATATGATATATATATCACAAATATATACATACCCAACATTGGAGCACCTAAATATATTAAACAAATTCTAATAGATGTGAAGGGAGAAATAGATAACAATACAATAACAGTAGGGCACTTCAGTACCACATATATATGTATATATGGTACTGAATGGTCCATGATATATATATCATGGAATATTACTCAGCCATCTAAAAGAATGAAATCTTGCCACTTGCAAGGACAAGGATGGAACCAGGTGTATTATGCTAAGTGAAATAAGTCAGCCAGAGAAAGACAGATACCATATGATTTCACTCATATGTGGAATTTAAGAAACAAAACTGATGAACATAGAGAAAGGGAAGGAAAGGAAAAATAAAATAAGATAAAAACAGAGAGAGAGGCAGGAGTGCCTGGGTGGCACAGTCGGTTAAGCATCCAACTCTTGGTTTTGACTCAGGTCGTGCTCTCAGGGTCATGAGATCAAGCCCTGCATTGGGCTGTGCACTCAGCACGGAGTCTGCTGGAGATTCTTTCTCCCTCTCGCTTGCCCCTCCCACTCATGCTTTCTTTTTCTCAAATAATAAATAAATCTTAAAAAAAAAAAGATACCACAGAGAGGGGGCAAATCATAAGAGACTCTTGACTGTAGGGAACAAACTGAGAGTTGCTGGAGGGGATGTAGTTGGATGAATGGGGTAATTGGGTGATGGGCATTCAGGAGGGCATGTGATGTGAAGAGCACTGGGTGTTACATGCAGTAATATATTGTATTGATCACTACATCTGAAATTAATGATTACTATAAGTTGGCTAATTGAATTTAAATTTAAAAATAAATAAAAAGAAGACATGGTATACACACACACACACACACACACACACACACACACACACACAGAATATTATTCAGCCAGAAGAAAGAAGAAAATCATGCCATTTGGAGCAACATGGATGGACCTTGAAGACATTATGCCAAAAGAGATATGTCAGACAGAAAAGGACAAACCCTGTATGATATCACTTATATATGAAATCTAGAAAAGCCAATCTTGTAAAATCAGAGAGTAAAATGGTGATTACAAGGAGCTGGGGGGATGGGGAAATAGAGATTTTATTTAAGGATACAAACTTGCAAACAGTAGATAAATAAGTCCTGAGGACCTAAAACACGGTATAGTGATTATAGGCAACAATACTGTATTACAAACATCAAACTTGTGAAGAGACTAGATTTGGATCCCATCACAAAAAAGAAATTATAGAGTGCCTGGATGGCTCAGTTGGTTAAGCATCTGCCTTTGGCTCAGGTCATGATCCCAGGGTCCTGGTATTGAGTCCTGAGTCAGGCTCTCTGCTCAGCAGGGAGTCTGCATCTCCCCCCTGTTCATGCTCTATCAAATAAATAAGTAAAATCTAAAAAAAAAAGAAAAGAAAAAAAAGAAGAAATTATAGTTATGTGACTGATAGAAGTGTTAATGTTTCAATGGCACTCATATTGCAATATATAAATGTATCAGTCAACATGCTTATACCTTAAACTTTTACAATGATGCACATCAATTATATCTCAAGTTTAAATTTTTTAATAAATATAAAAATGTTTTTTTTTAAAGATTTTATTTATTCGACAGAGATAGAGACAGCCAGTGAGAGAGGGAACACAAGCAGGGGGAGTGGGAGAGGAAGAAGCAGGCTCCCAGCAGAGGAGCCTGACGTGGGGCTCGATCCCAGAATGCCAGGATCACGCCCTGAGCTGAAGGCAGACGCTTAACCACTGTGCCACCCAGGCGCCCCAATAAATATAAAAATGTTTTAAAGCAAAAATTTCACATAAGCTGAGTAAATTCTCATTATTGTCCAACAACTCATCCTCAGAGATAAAGATGCCTCCCATGAGAATGTGAAGCTGGACCTGTGATTGTGCTAGTCTATACACTGCTCTTTGCCATATTGTTGCATAGAATGAGGTTTCACAGATGCATCTCATGAATTAGATAGTTGCATAGGTAACTGTTTCTGATTTTTTAATTGATTTAATCAGAAAAATGTTCATCCCAGTTGTTTAAAGATATAGTTCCCTACGGGGCACTTTCATGGCTTAGTCAGTTAAGCCTTGGACTCCTGATTTTGGCCCACGTCATGATTTCAGAATCATGAGATTGAGCCCCAAGTTGGCCTCTGCACTCAGCAGGGAGTCTGCTTGAGATTCTCTCCCCGTCCTCTCTCTACTCTGTCTTTTTCTCTCCCTCTCTCTCTAAAGTAAATAAATAAATCTTTTAAGAAAGATACAGTTCCCTATGATATGAATTATACTCACTATACACCTTCCTTATTAGGAATTCCTCCAGTAAGCGGCCAACAGGAAAAGACTTCCCAGCTTGCTTACTTTCAGAGCCCACAAGACTCCAGGATTTATGGTTAAACTTCTATAGCCTGTATCTGTGAGAACCCCATGGGACTTCTACAAACCACTCTTCTAGTTAATGAACTTAAAGGCTGGCTTCAGACTATGACCTGAGGTAATACAGCTTTCTTGCACTGCTGAGATCCATCAGGTCTACCAAACTATCTGGTTTCCTTCAGCTAGATTATATCTAGCTAGATTATATCAGCTGGCTATATTTCTTCACTGATATTCTTTGCACAGTATATAGACGCAGAAAGGTAAGTAAGGAGTAGCCTCCGTGATTGGGTCTGAAATGATATCAGAGAAGTCTCTCTACTGCTCCTTTCAGAACTTGAATGCTTCTATCTGTATTTAGTGAGTGAGAGTAGCAGTTCTCCTTCCCTTACTGAGACTTGTAGATAGAAAACATGTATCATTTCTGAAATTAGTCTATAGAAATACTGGTTCTCCTGTGCCTAGTGATCACCTGACCAAAGATGACTTCTTATCCCATGGTAAGACTAGAGCCAAAATTTTAGGGTTGTTTGTTCCAGCTCTATGAAAAATGTTGATGGAATTTTGATAGGGATTGCTTTGAATGTATAGATGGCTCTAGGTGGCATAGCCATTTTTTTAAAGATTTTATTTATTTAGTTGAGAGAGAGCACAAGCAAGGGGACTGGCAGAGGGAGAGGGAGAAGCAGGCTCCCCATTGAGCAGGGAGCCCGACCCTGAACTCAATCCCAGGACCCCAGGATCATGACCTGAGCTGAAGGCAGACATTTAACTGACTGAGCCACCCAGGTGCCCCGAGCATAGACATTTTAACAATATTTGTTCTTCCAATCCATGAGCATGGAATGTTTTTCCATTTCCTTGTGTCTTCATCAATTTCTTTCATAAGTGTTCTATAGTTTTCAGAGTACAGATCCTTCACTCTTTGGTTAGGTTCATTCCTAGGTGTCTTATGGGTTTTAGTGCAATTGTAAATGGGATCAATTCCTAGATTTCTCTTTCTTCTGACTCTGTTAGTGTGTAGAAATGCACCTGAGTTCTGTGAACTGATATTATATCCTGATACTTTGCTGAACTCTTATATGAGTTCTAGTAATTATGGGGTGGAGACTTTTGGGTTTTCCACATAAAGTATCATGTCATCTGTGAAGAGTGAGAGTTTGACTTCTTCTTGCCAATTTGAATGCCTTTTTATTTCTTTTGGTTGTCTGATTGCTGAGGGTAGGACTTCCAGTACTATGTTGAAAAACAATGGTAATAGTGGACATCCCTGTCATGTTCCTGACCTTAGGGGAAAAGCTCTGTTTTTCCCCGTTGAGAATGATATTTGCTGTGGGCTTTTTGTACATGGCTTTTATGATATTGAGGTATGTTCCCCCTATCCCTACATGACAGAGAGTTTCTATCAGGAAAGGATGCTGTATTTTTTATAATAATTTTTTATTATGTTATGTTAGTCACCATACAGTATATCCTTAGTTTTTGATGTAGTGTTCCATGGTTCATTATTTGTGTATAACACCCAGCACACCATTGCAATATGTGCCCTCCTTAATACCCATCACCAGCCTATCCCAGTCCCCCACCGCCCTCCCCTCTGAAGCCCTCAGTTTGTTTCCCAGAGTCCACAGTCTCTCATGGTTCATTCCCCCTTCTGTTTACCCCCCCTTCATTCTTCCCTTCCTTCTCCTACCGATCTTCCTATTTCTTATGTTCCATAAATGAGAGAAATCATATGATAATTGTCTTTCTCTGCTTGACTTATTTCACTTAGCACTATCTCCTCCAGTCCCGTCCATGTTGCTGCAAATGTTGGGTAATCGTTCTTTCTGATGGCTGAGTAAGTAATATTCCATTGTATGTATGGACCACATCTTCTTAATCCAGTCATCTGTTGAGGATGCTGTACTTTGTCCAATACTTTTTCAGCATCTATTGAGAGGATCATATGGTTCTTGTTCCTTTTTTTATTAATATGGTATATCACATTGACTGATTTGTGGATGTTGAGCCACACCTGCAGCCCAGGAATAAATCCCACTTGGTCGTGGTGAATAATCCTTTCAATATATTGTTGGATCCTATTGGCTAGTATCTTGGTGAGAATTTTTGCATCCATGTTCATCAGGGATATTGATCTATAATTCTCCCTTTTGGTGGGGTCTTTGTCTGGTTTTGGGATCAAGGTAATGCTGGCCTCATAGAAAGAGTTTGGAAGTTTCCTACCATTTCTATTTTTTGGAACAGCTTCAGAAGAATAGGTATTAACTGAAACGAATAATACGCTATATGTTAATTAATTTAAAAAATTAAAAAGGACTAGAGCCAAAAGATGACTTTTGTGCCAGAAAAATTCAGACCTCTATGATTTCACTAAAGGTTCCCCTCATTCCCATCTGGTGGTTTCCAATCTGTTTTCATCTAGCCTTCTGTTCCTGACTTTCTCAGGCAACTCCTTTTACACTGAGTTCTCTCATCATCTTTTGCTTGTGCTACAGACTAAGTTCCAGACACTAAGAACTTTGTGGCTATTTCTCTCCTTTGAGACTCTTATCCTTAACTGTTTTTAGCATCTGTTAAATAAATCTCTCTGTGCTCTCTAGTGTTGAGTGCACACTGCCTATAGATTCTGCATTGGTCTGGGAAGCTGAAACCCAGAGCTAAGAGCTTTTCCGTCTGGAAGGAGTGGGTAAAAGCACATTATAATAGATGTTAGTGGTCTGAGATCCTCCTTCTCTTAGACCCTAAGTGCATGTGCTAAAAATAGTTTTCTGGTAATATTAACCACTCCATCAACTCTGGTCATCAATATTAGTGGTTAAAGGGGCAGAGGAAAAGCAGAAATCAGAGAATATTTTAAGGAAAACATTGACGTATGAGAAGTTTGTCTTCCATGCAAACAAACCACAAGCATTGTGGCCCTTCTTCCCATTTCAAGTGGTCTCAGAACATGAAAGGTCTTGTATTTCCAGTAATAGTTACCCAGGCCATCTCTGTCTTCTCACACTGGACCTGCCTCTCATTCTATCTTCATTAATCTATCTATCCTGTCACTTATGTAATTAATACTTTCTGTGTGATTTCACCAAGTAGATAACTTTTGAGACTTTTTTTCTTGGAATATCTTCTTGGGAATGGTAGAAGATCATTGTATCTAGATGGCATTGATATTCTTTGCCTGCCAGAATTGACTGAATCTTGAATTAGGGCAAATGTTCATTTAAGTAAAATGAATTCAAAGTAGTGTAAAACATAGGATGGGAGGTGATACTTATTTGTAATTATTTTTTAAGTGACCCAAAAATGCTCCACTTCTCTTTAAGATGATATCTGACATAAACATATAGGAAATACTAAGAGGTGACCTATTTGAGAAGTTTCAAACACAGCTACAAAGGCAAAGTGGTGAATAACACATTTTGTTGAGGATTCCCCTGGGCTCTATTACCTTCCACTCTTCTCTATGTAAGCACCCAAACTTCTCTCTCTTTACCTTTTCCTGAATTTCAGAATAGGCATTCAACTTTGATGTAAATTGAAACCACTGTGTTCCCTCTCACAAGGTAAGTGGAGAGAATTTGAAATTAGTGCTTACCTCTCACTGCATGGTTGAAATGAAGCCCTGTCTTCAGGTGGTCGAAATCAGAGGATCTGTATTAGAAGCTGGAGGAGCAAACCATGGAATCTCACAAGTTGGGCTTCCACCTGCCTTCCTGATGGGCTGTGTAGGCCCTCAGCATAGCAAGAGATTTTCAAGTATTGGATCTCTAACTCAGTTACTCCAGAAATCCTTTGGTTATGCTGAAGTTTGCTTAGGCTGAGTGCTGGAAATAAAAACGGGATTGTAGCCAGGTCTATGATGAGAGTAAAGATGGAAAAACTAGAGAATAAATATGAAGAAAGTGGCCAAAATCAAACAGTGAATTATAAATCTTGAGAAATTTTCCAGTTAAAGTAAATGTACTGAATTGACTGTTTACTTTGCTGTGGAAGAACACAAAGAAACTGTTTATTTCAATGAGATTTTACAAACTCAGAGACAAGAAGAATTGACCTTTGCATCTGGTTGTTCACTGCAGACTCTGAATTAATTTGGACCATCATGCAGGGCTGCAAGTTACTCATCAGATAGAACAGAGAGGTTATTTGAATACAGGTTCTGGTAAAGAGTGGGAGTATAAGAACTTGTCTGAATAAGAAATAAGAAAAGAAAGGAAAAGCCGGTCATTGGCTAACCCCACGGGAATAGAATCTGTTCTGATGAGTTCTCTGAGCAAGAACAACATGACATTGTGGTGAAATTCCCCAGATTAAAGCTGGGAAACTCAGAGTCAATTCAGAATTCTGGATGACAGGGCAAGATTACTGTAAGGAGTTACCACACCAGGAAAGAGGACTTATGAAGTAATAGCATCTGAGGTTTCTAGCTGGATATGAAAAAAATTAACCAATGCAAGAATTCAGCTCTGAATGCTAGAAATGTATGACTGGAAAAGCAAGACAAATAAGTATATTCACACAACAGTTCAACAAACATTAAGAAGGTTGTTTGGCCAATCTATGGCAAGGAGGAGGCCTTGCACAAAGTAGATCCATAATATTTTGAATAATTAGATAAAAGAGAGCACTGATGAGTTAATGGATAAATGATTGAGTGGAATCGGATGTATAGATGACTGAATTGACAGACAGGATGGATAATGGAGTGTATACCTAAATGTCATGGTTTTAAACCACCCTCCCAGCATGGATAGAAATGAGCTAGTAAGCATGAGCTGCTCCCTGGGCGGAAGGAATCTTTAGGTACCAGTTACTACAACAGAAGATAAGTCTTCTGCCTTCACAATCACTGCAACATGAGCCCTTCAACCCCACATAGCCTTTCCTTCCTCCACCACTTCCCAGTCATCCTCAAGTTTTGTTTATTTCTAGTTAGAATTAAAGCTGGGGATATTCCTCGAACAAAGCACATATGTCATAGTTGCTTCATTCTTTCTGCATTTAACAAATATCGAGGACCTATTATAGACTTTCGTTCTGCTGTATGTTCAGGATTTAAGATAACATAGATGGTTAAATACCAGATCTATTCTCCATAAACAAGCAACACATTTGGAGAAAAAAGAAATACTCTTTATATCCTACTAAAAACCAGAGTAAGATAGATATCCAAGTGAAGGCCCAAAACAGTTTAGAGAGTAAGGGGTAAAAGAGAACACAGAGTGGAGGGAAGTAGATAAGCTTAAGCAAATGAATGTCAGCCAGTCAGAGTGTAAAAATCACAGATATGGAAGCTTCATAGACCCAGGAGGGATATAAAGCTTATCCAGTAATCCTCTCAACATCAGCAAGTGACCACAACATTTTCAGATTCAATTTCCTTATAATAAAATTTAAATAATGCAGCCCCCATAGTTTTGTTGAGATCTTCAAATAGAGAAAAAGCTAAATGTTTGATTATACCTAGATATAATTGATACCAATGAAATAATAGGGGTCATTATTTTCCATAATCTGTGCAGGCAGAGGAGGAGATAATCAAGACACATATCTAATAATGGAAGAAATAGAAATTAAGGTACGATGGAAAAATAGGATTTGGGTCAAGATTCGAAGGGAATAATTTCAACAGAGTATCAGCTAAAGTCAAGGCAGAGAATAGGAGAATAATGAAGGCACCAGAGCAAGTCTGGTCTGACCAATTGCTGCCTGATTCTATAGCATGGAGGCACCCAAACCACCTGAGGAATGTTTAAAATACCCATCACCAGGATCCAGAAAAGACCCAGTAAAACAGGTTCTCTGCAGGTAGAGAAATTACTTCAAAAATTGGTTAATCCTCAAATGCCAACCAGAGAAGTTTATCATTATTCAGGAGCATTATAGAATTAAAGTTCTGGTCATAGGTTCATATAGAGTAGATGCAAATCCTGACTGTTCAAATTGAGGAACTGAAAAAGTCTTATAGATCTGAGTTTTGGGGTGGGGGGAGGGTTAACTGTTAAAAATATAGATTAGCAATATCCTTTCTTAACCCCATTCCCCACCACATGCATACTCACACATACATACATTTCAAAATCAAAGAACCAAATATACTAGATAGAGACACATGACAACTAGAATTATAATAAATATAGCATGTTATTATTAAGTAATATTGGACTATTGCAAGCTTTTGAATGGAGGGTGAAAGACTATGTAGCTCAAAAAACCAGAGATGATTAGAGTCACTTCTCCAAGAAGCGAATTGGATATCATTTGACTGGTAGTGTTGTAGGATAAAATCAAAGGACAGTTCAAGGAGATGAAACCAATCAGTCATAGACTAAACTGAAAAATTATGTAAAGGTCTCCAGAGCTATTTGTGGGAGAGGAGCCACGAGGGAAAAGAGCACAAATGGGCTGGTTCAAGGTTCAGGAGCTGTGCAGTTGGCAATCAAGTGAGGGAAGAATTCTGGGAAGGGAAGGAGAGTAAATTTTTTAAAAATCCATGTAAAAGATGAGCACACTGAAGAGAGAGATATACGCATACGTAGAATGAAGTAAAAGTCCTGAGGTGGCACAAAAAGAAGGTGAATGTTTCATGCTTCTTTGTGCTTTCATTCCAGTGAAACATCTTCTATCATGGTCTTAGGAAACCACAGCACCATCACGGAATTCATCCTCCTTGGACTGTCTGCTGACCCCCACATCCAGGTTATGCTCTTTGTGCTTTTCTTAGAAATTTACCTCCTGACCACCATGGGGAACCTGATGATGATGATGGTGATTATGACTGACTCCCATCTCCACACCCCCATGTACTTCTTCTTGAGTCGCCTCTCCTTCCTGGATCTTTGTTTAACTTCAGTCACTGTGCCCAAGATGCTGGAGAATCTCCTGTCTCAGAAGAAATCAGTATCAGTAGAAGGCTGCCTCACTCAGGCTTTTTTTGTGTTTTTCATTGCAGGGACTGAAGCTTTTCTGCTCTCAGCCATGGCCTATGACCGCTACATTGCCATTTGCTACCCTCTGCTCTATGGCCAGCTGATGAGTAAACAGTTGTGTGAGGGTCTGGTATGGGTCTCATGGGGACTGGGCTTTCTGGATGCTCTCATTAACACCCTCATGGCTTGGAATTTGGACTTCTGTGAGGCTCATGTCCTGCCTCACTTCAGCTGTGAAGTGCCATCTCTATTCTCTCTGTCTTGCTCTGACATCTCCACCAACTTTACAGTCCTGCTGTGCTCTACCATCATTCATGCCTCTGGAACCTTACTCCTGATCTTCTTCTCCTATGCTCGAATTGTGTCTACCATCCTGAGCATGAGCTCCACCTCAGGCAGAATTAAGGCCTTCTCCACCTGCTCCTCCCACCTCATTGCAGTGAGCTGCTTCTATGGATCTGCTTTTCTTCGCTATCTCATGCCAACCTCAAGTTCCCCACTGGAATTAATTTTTTCCATACAGTATAGTGTTATCACTCCTCTTGTGAATCCCCTTGTCTACAGCTTGAAGAACAAGGAAATAAAAGTAGCTCTGAAAAGAATGTTGCAAAAACGTTTACAACAGCTCAGAGAGCGGAGAACAGGTAGAGGATGAATGGGAAATGGGGAAGAAGCTTATCGGACGGTTGAATAATAGGTATAGGGAAAATTTTCTTAGTCCATAACAGAATGAAAAAATATCTTATAAAGGCCAGTTTCCTTTGAAATGCCTGGGAAGATCCAAGAGTTACTGCTAACTTTGGCTCATATTTGATTTATTCAGGGACAAAACAATGAACTTACTGTCCCTTTTAATTATGAAACATTCCCATTGAGATTAATACTGAGAAAATTGTCAAGAAGCTTAATTCTTTTTTTTTTAAAGATTTATTTATTTATTTATTTATTTGTCAGAGAGAGAGGAAGAGCACCAGCAGGGAGAGTGGCAGGCAGAACCGGCAAAGCAGACGGAGAAGGCAGAGGGAGAAGCTGCCCCTGAGCAAGGCTCCCTCTGAGCAAGGAGCCCAATTTAGGACTCGATGCCAGGACCCTGGGTTCATTACCTGAGCCAAAGGCAGACACTTAACTGACTGAGCCACCCAGGCATCCCAAGAAGCTGAATTCTTGTTGGGTCTAATATTTAGAAGGGAAGGTTTGTTAGAAATAAAAGCACCAAGGCCACTGATAATAAAGAACCATAAATTTCAGATAGAGTTGGGAGGAAGGTTGGGGATAAGCTTAGACTAGACAGGGACTTGTAGAAAAAAATAGAAGGACCTAAAAATGTCTGGCAGAGGCAAAGCCAGATTCACAAACACTTCCAATCTTTGTGCCTCTCCTGGTACCTTCACCTGGTGGCAACAGGGAGAGGCCACTCCTTCTGGGGTGGCCATCAGCCCTGGTGTGTCACTGGGGCACCATTGTTGGGATGCTTAGGAGGTGCTAAGTCCAGGTGGCAGGTCATCAACAAGGATGCTGGGGCTGCTGAAGGGATACTGCCTTGCCTCTCCCAGAACAAGATTAGCTGCTTCTCTTAGTTGCCACCCACACTTCCCATTGGCTGAGCCTAACCAGAAGCCACCAGCCTGGGAATCTGGGGATGTCCTCTGTGGGCATCTAGTCGAAGTAATATAAGGCCAAGTACATTGGACAAGCATAGGGCTGAGGGTCAACAGAAAACTGGTGTACCAGATAACGTAAACATGACCCTCCTCAGGCAGGAAAGGGAAGGGAAAAGATGATGTAAGGAAAGACCAAATGGCAGAAGACGGGATAGAAGGGAGAATGGGAGGAATAGGGAAAATTTACAAAGACTTAAGTAAAGGTTAGACAAGTAAAGGTACCCCAGGGGGCACCCTTGAGAGAACAGGAGTTAGAAACCCAGGCTATACATTCACTGGCGCCCTCAGGTGGCCTGAGGGATTCACTGTACCAACGTACACAGAAGTTGACAGAAGGAAGAATTCCTCTAAGTCTATGCTCAGGCAAAACATGGCCTAAAGTAGTCAATAGTTCTGTTTTCAAATTCTGGAATCCTAGGAAATTTCCAAGGAAACTTAAGGGACAGTCTTGCTCTGGTAGACTTTTCTTCCCTTTTGGTAACCCTCCCACCTCACAGTGTTTCTGTTCCCACCTGGGCACAGTTCTTGACCGACCTCCCCCAGAGTTAGGGGATGCTCCAAGTCTACCTAAATCTTTTTTTCAAAAGATTTAGCTTGAAAAAATTTTCTATAATCTAGTGAGACAGTCATTGAAAAACCTGCATTTACCTAATTTCAAAATGTCATACATGATAGACCTATTTCAGGCCCTTCCTACAGTTATGCCATATTGCATGTCTATTTTCCTATTTTACATTCCTTGATGATTCAAGGGATTTTCAGTTTTCCTTCCCCCTTTAATGATGTAATTGAAGAAAATCTTTTTCAAATATTCAATCCTTAATATATGATTCATCATTTATACATTTTGAAGATTTTTGTTTTATTTTTACTATTTCTCTTTTCCATACATTTTTACACTGCAAGGGCTTATGAAGCAAGTTAGCACCTGCTCAAGTTTTGTTCCCATTTCTCATCGTAAGGAAAATATGACATAGATGTTGCAAAACATTTTTAGTGTTTCTAATATTAACCTATTTTATTCATCCTGCAATGTTTCCAAAAATACCTGAAGCCAGAGTTTTTTCCTTTTTTTCTTCTTTTTATCTGCCTTAAAAATTCATCACAGAATTTATTTTTTTTTTAAAGATTTTATTTATTTATTCGACAGAGATAGAGACAGCCAGCGAGAGAGGGAACACAAGCAGGGGGAGTGGGAGAGGAAGAAGCAGGCTCACAGCAGAGGAGCCTGATGTGGGGCTCGATCCCATAATGCCGGGATCACGCCCTGAGCCGAAGGCAGATGCTTAACCGCTGTGCCACCCAGGCGCCCCTCATCACAGAATTTAATTAATCATAATCCTTTCTAATGTGTAATAATTGGTCTATACATGTACATATTTTACTTTATTTCATTTATTTTACTTTTGTATGCATATTTGTTTGCTTTATTTTTTTATTTTATTTATTTTTTATTATGTTATCTTAATCACCATACAGTACATCATTAGTTTTTGATGTAGTGTTCCATGATTCATTGTTTGCATATAACATCCTGTGCTCCATGCAATATGTGCCCTCCTTTTTTTTTTTTTAAAGATTTTATTTATTTATTTGACAGAGATAGAGACAGCCAGCGAGAGAGGGAACACAAGCAGGGGGAGTGGGAGAGGAAGAAGCAGGCTCATAGCAGAGGAGCCTGATGTGGGGCTCAATCCCATAACGCCAGGATCACGCCCTGAGCCGAAGGCAGACGCTTAACTGCTGTGCCACCCAGGCACCCCTATGCCACCCAGGTGCCCCAATATGTGCCCTCCTTAATACCCATCACCAGGCTAACCCGTTCCCCCACCCACTCCCCTCGAAACCTTCAGTTTGTTTCCCGTAGTCCATAGTCTCTCAGGGTTCATCTCCCCCTCTGATTCCCCCCTTCATTTTTCCCTTTCTTCTCCTAATGGCCTCCATGCTATTCCTTATGTTCCACATATAAATGAAACCATATGATAATTGTCTCTCTCTGTTTGACTTATTTCAGTTAGCATAATCCCCTCCAGATCCATGTCGATGCAAATGGTGGGTATTCATCCTTTCTGATGACTGAGTAATATTCCATTGTATATATGAACCACATCTTCTTTATCCATTCATCTGTTGAAGGACATCTCGGCTCCTTCCACAGTTTGGCTATTGTGGACATTGCTGCTACGAACATTGGGGTGCATGTGCCCCTTCTGTTCACTACATCTGTATCTTTGGGGTAAATACTCAGTAGGGCAATTGTTGGGTCATAGGGTTGCTCTATTTTCAAGTTTTTGAGGAACCTCCATACTGTTTTCCAAAGTGGCTGTACCAACTTGCATTCCCACCAACAGTGTAAGAGGGTTCCCCTTCTTCCACGTCCTCTCTAACATTTGTTGTTTTCTGGCTTGTCAATTTTTGCCATTCTAACTGGTGTAAGGTGGTATCTCAGTGTGGTTTGATTTAAATTTCCTTGATGGCTAATGATGTTGAACATTTTCTCATGTGTCTGATAGCCATTCATATGTCTTCTTTAGAGAAGTGTCTGTTCATGTCTTCTGCCCATTTTTGACTTGATTATTTGTTTTTTGGGTGTTGAGTTTGAGAAGTGCTTTATAGATTTTGGATACCATCTCTGTATCTGTAGTGTCATTTGCAAATATCTTCTCCCATTCCGTGGGTTGCCTCTTTGTTTTGTTGACTGTTTCCTTTGCTGTGCAGAAGCTTTTTATCTTGATGAAGTCCCAAAAGTTCATTTTTGCTTTTGTTTCCCTTGCCTTTGGAGACATGTCTTGAAAGCAGTTGCTGTGGCCGATGTTGAAGAGGTTACTGCCTATGTTCTCCTCTAGGATTTTGATGGATTCCTGTCTCACATTGAAGTCTTTCATCCTCATTTAGAGTTTATCTTTGTGTATGGTGTAAGGGAATGGTCGAGTTTCATTCTTCTGTATATAGCTGTCCAATGTTCCCAGCACCATTTATTGAAGAGACTGTCTTTTTTCCATTGGAAATTTAGCTGTAATCACCAAGACGGCATGGTACTGGCACAAAAACAGAACATAAATCAATGGAACAGAATAGAGAGCCCAGATATAGAGCCTCAACTTTATGGTCAACTAATCTTGTTTACTTTTTTAAAAATGATAATAAAAACCCTTTATGGCCCACAACTTAACCTGACAACTAAAACATTATTAATAACATGCATTTATCAACAGGCTTCTCTCCATGACAAACAATATCATTGCCAAATATTTCACGTCTTTTTTTTTATTATGGTATGTTAGTGACCATACAGTACATCATTAGTTTTTGATGTAGTGTTCCGTGATTCATTGTTTGCTAATAACACCCAGTGCTCCATGCAATATGTGCCCTCCTTAATACCCATCACCTGGCTATCCCATCCCCCCACCCCCTCCCCTCTAAAACCCTCAGATTGTTCCCGGGAAATAATCACATGTCTTTTTTTAATTCCACAAAATAGACATCAATTTTATTATATTAGTGTAATTCCAGTTTGCCTACATTCAAACATTTCTGTGTCAATGATTTCTTCTTGCAACTTAAATATCTTTGGGGGATTATCGTCCTTCTTTCTCAAGTATACTCTGCACTAAGTACATACAAGATGACTCTCAAAATGGAACATTCCACTCACAACAGAATTCCTTGCAGAGATCCTTCATATTCCCCTTCAGATATCAATGCATTATATATAATCTACTGGCATCATAAGGATACTTCCTTCAAAAATACAGGATGCACACAAGGGTCAGACCTCCACCTCCTGTAATGCCCATAAAAACCATGTTCATGTTCTTACCTTAAAGAAACTCAAAGTGTACTCCGTGTACCTACACCTTTCACAAGCCCCACTCAGTAAGGAGACTCCGTGCTCTCCCATTGTTGGGTGATTCACCTTGATAACTCAGGGCCAACCTAAAACAGAGAAGTTCCCACATATCTGTACCTCCACGATCAGTGTAAGGTGAGGAAAGGGGATGAGGATGTAAGGAAAGCTAAAATCATTAGAAACAATTGGTTGTTCTCTTTCCTTGGGTATCAATGAGGAAAAGAGATGATAGGTTTTTTAATTTATAACTCTTCTTATTCATATATTTTATCATAGCCTTCTTCTTAGCCATTAGCAAAAGAGATAAGGAAATCAATATTTACTGAGCTGTTACTATTAGCTAAGCATGATATATGGAATTTTATACATTTTATGTCTAAATACAATTATTCCTCTACAATTTTGATTAATAATTCCATTTTCTTGCAATCTGTCAATTCCTTAAAAGTATTTAACACTATTGTTTGTCCCTTACATAACAATCCACTTTTATTTTGGAAAATATGAAAACTTTTGAAAAGGATAAAAAGCGAATATCACCCATAATCCCTTGTTGTCTGTGGCTCTTTCTTTCATATCCAAGAAAGTAAAAATAAAAATATTCTCCTCCTTGGATACATATAGAAATGTTTATAGATATGTGTATATACACAGCTCAGTATGCACAAATATTTCCTGACTCTGTCAGTTGAAAAGACCTAAAAGTAACAACATTCCAGTAACAAGGAACACAGCATCCAGAGCCTGGTTTCTAACACCATTCTTCAACAAAAGGTACCAGGGCTACATGAAGAATTGGCTGATTCTAAGGCTGAAATAGAGAAGGTCCAGTATGAGCTTGATTCATCACATAACAACACAAAGTGCAAAAAAAAAAAAAAAAAAAAAAGAAGAAAAAGAAGAAGACAAAGAAAGATAAGAAAAGAAAAGAAAACCCACAATCATAATGGTATGTTAAAGGGACACAAGAGCCAAATGAAAGAGCCCCCAGTGACTAAGAATGGAGCAATTTAAGCAACAAAATAAATAGCATAGTATTAGACTGTAACCAAAAGTATAAAATAAATACCTATGATACTAATATAAATAAATAATTGAATAATGAAGTAAATGGAAGAAAATAGACAATTTCCTTTCATAAGAATTCCAAATAACTTATGAAGAAACTGCACTCTCAAAAAAGTAGAGTATAACTGCCCACTCCATAAATGTGGGTTGCACATAGTGACTTCCTTCTAAAGAGTACAGTATGAAAAGGGAGAATAAAGTGGAGAAACCTGACAAATGCTACCTAAGACAAATGACCAAGATTAATATCAGCAGTGGTTAAGTCATGTTGATAGTATATACTCTTGATATGATGTGATGACAATGGCACTTCACCTCTGTGGTCCTCATCACCAAAACCCATAATCCTAATCTAACCATGAGAAAAACATCAAATAAAACCAAGTTGAGGGGCATTGTACAAAATATCTGACCAGTACTCCTTAGAACTGCCAATGTCGGGGTGCCTGGGTGGTTCAGTCGGTTAAGTGTCTGTCTTTGGCTCAGGTCATGATCCCAGAGTCTGAGATCAAAACCCATGTCGGGCTCTCTGCTCAGCGGGAAACCTACTTCTCCCTCTCCCTCTTACTGCTGCTCCCCCTGCTTGTGCTCGCTTTTTCTCTCTTTGTCAAATAAATAAATAAAATCTTAAAAACAAAAAAAGAACTGCCAATGTCATCAGAAACAAAGTCTAAGAACTGTCACAATCAAGAGGAGCCTAAGGATACATGAATTAAATGTAATGTGCTATCCTGGGTAGAATCTTGGAAACTGGACTTTAGGTGACAACTAAGGAAGTATGAATACACTGAGGACTTTAGTAATAATTTATCAATGTGGTTCATTAATTGTGATAAATGTAAATTAATGTAAAATGTTAATAATAATGGAGACTGGGCAGGGGGTATATGGGAATGCTCTGTAACTATCTTTGCACCTTTTATGTAAATCTAAAACTATTCTAAAATTAAAATTTTATTTTAAAAAAATCTTCACCGTCCCATCTCCAATCTCATCATCCATGGTAATCGATGTTACTGGCATGGATCAGTTCATTCATGACAAGTGCCACATAGTCCAAGGTGTTCTCAATATTTCTCCAGGTTATTCTGGCGGGTGGTGAGATATTGTTACCCTAAAACTTGAGAGGATGTTTTAAGTCTTTTAAAATATTTAGAGTAAGGTATTTATTTAAAAAAATTATTTTCCAAAGTGAACTACTACCAAAAACATAAGTTTGATATGTCATTGTACTTAAAAACATTTCTCACTTTTATTCTATCCCCTTTGTGTATGTCTCAATTTGGCTGGGCCATAGTGCCCACATATTTGATCAAACATTATTCTGGATGTTTCTGTGGGGATATTTTGGATGAGATTAATGTTTAATTTGAATGGATTTAGAGCAGAGCAGCTTGCCCACCATAATGTAGGTGGGCCTTGTCCAATCAGTTGAAGGACTGGCTAGAACAAAAGGCTGACTTCCCCCAAACAGGAGGGAGTTCTTCCAGTGGACTACCTTTAAGCTTCATCTGCAACATCAGCTCTACCTGGTTCACCAGCTGATGACTTTGAACTTGAACTGCAACTCTTTCCTGAGTCTCCAGTCTGCCAGCCTCTTCCATCAGATTTTGGAATCACTAAGCCTCCACAATCACATAGGCCAATTCCTTGAAATAAATCTTATTCTGTACGTATATACTGTTTCTGTTTCTCTGGAGAAGCATAACTAATACACCCTCCTAAACAGGCACAAGAGGAAGAAGTTCCAGTACACTGTTGGAGGAAAAAATATCCAAGATTGAATGCACTGGAGTGGGTAAGAGGAACAGTTGTTCTGTAACTATGTCACCCCTCCCCAAAGTGCCACAGCTCAGTGCAAAGAGAGACCTTCTAAGCTCATGGTTTCTCCCATGGAGGAAAATGGGAGCATGTGAGCAAACACCTGGCTTCCCAGCTGTATGGGCTAAGAAAGGGGCCCACTTCTTTCTTGCCCCATCAAAAATACTAAGATGTGCTACATGACTAGGAGTGAGGGGCCTTGGAGAACAGCAGCCAGTTGCTCTTAGAGGGCATCAAAGACACATGGGTCCCACTAAGCACTTCACAGACTCCATCAAGAAGACAGCCTATGAGCTTCTGGTGATACTTCACCTGTGGATCCCCCCAGCTGACCCATGGGCACCCCAATATTCCAGGTGCCTCACCCACATACCCTACCACCTTGTAGTTGGCAACCTGTGTGGCCCCCAATGGCAACAAGTATAAGCCTTTGCAGACAGCTAGTGAAAACATGCAGAAAGACGGCACAACTCTAAAGCATTGAGAAAAAGCACACAAATTTGACCATTCAGTTCTGCCCTGGGGAAAGCAAACAGGAGGCTGTTGGTACCCACCCTCTGACCTGGTTTTGTAAAATCAAGAAAAGGCATAGAATATTAAGAATTCTGCCTAAGAGGAAGCAAGGAGCATGGAGTAGGTGTGTCCACAGGAAAGCTTGGGAAAGCCTCAAAATACCTACCAGGCTAACAGAAGGTATTTGTTTCCTGAATCCAGGCAGTAAAGGCTGGAGGAGGTGACCGAGTCTTCAAATGCAAAGACACCCTTTGCCCTGGTTTAGCAGAATCAAGAAAAGGCAAGAAAAACAAGACAGGGGCGCCTGGGTGGCACAGCGGTTAAGTGTCTGCCTTCGGCTCAGGGCATGATCCTGGCGTTATGGGATCGAGCCCCACATCAGGGTCCTCCACTATGAGCCTGCTTCTTCCTCTCCCAATCCCCTTGTTTGTGTTCCCTCTCTCGCTGGCTGTCTCTATCTCTGTCGAATAAATAAACAAAATCTTTTAAAAAAAGAAAGAAAGAAAAGAAAAACAAGACAAGAAAATTACAGGCCAAATATCCCTGATTAAAATTGGTACAAAAACCCTCAATCAAACACTATCAAACTGAACTCAAGAGCACATTAAAAGAATCATATACGACGATCAAGTAGGATTTACTCCAGGGATGCACAATGGATCAATATATAAAGATCAAACTCTAACCAAACAGACACTGGGGAGGTACAGCTATCAGAAAGAACGAGTTCTCAACATTTGCTACAACATGGACAGCACTGGCGGCTGGCGGCATTAGAAACACAAAGGACAGGACGCGCTGGCCCTGGAAGTGAGGGCTGGGACGCTGCAGGGTTGAGCAGCACCAACAGAAACAGAGTTAAAGTGGCCAGAACATTAGTAGAGAACGGGCCGCAATCCCTCTGTTCTGTGACAGAGGCTGAAATTTGGCTGCTGCTGCTCTGACTCTCAGAAGAGGCACAGCAAACCGCCAGGGAAAGCCGCCAGAGAACAAAAGCCTGGAAATACCGGCTCAGAGAGTGCCCATCCCCATCCTCCCTCGCAGGGGACACGGAGACTCTAACCAAACAGACACTTTTCCAATGAAGACATACAAATGGCTAACAGACACATGAAAAAATGTTCAAAATCATTAGCCATCAAGGAAATTCAAATCAAAACCACACTGAGATACCACCTTACGCCAGTTAGAATGGCAAAAATAGACAAGGCAAGAGACAACAATTGTTGGAGAGGATGTGGAGAAAGGGGATCCCTCCTACATTGTTGGTGGGAATGCAAGTTGGTACAGCCACTCTGGAAAACAGTGTGGAGGTCCCTTAAAAAGTTAAAAATTGAGCTACCCTATGATCCAGCCATTGCACTACTGGGTATTTACCCCAAAGATACAGACGTAGTGAAGAGAAGGGCCATATGCACCCCAATGTTCATAGCAGCAATGTCCACAATAGCTAAATTATGGAAGGAGCCGAGATGCCCTTCAACAGATGACTGGATTAAGAAGTTGTGGTCCATATATACAATGGAATATTACTCAGCTATCAGAAAGAACGAGTTCTCAACATTTGCTAAAACATGGACAGCACTGGAGGAGATAATGCTAAGTGAAATAAGTCAAGCAGAGAAAGACAACTATCATATGATTTCTCTCATCTATGGAACATAAGAACTAGGAAGATAGGTAGGGGAAGAAAGGGATAAAGAAAGGGGGGTTAATCAGAAGGGGGAATGAAACATGAGAGACTATGGACTATGAGAAACAAACTGAGGACTTCAGAGGGGAGGGGGGTGGGGGAATGGGATAGACCGGTGATGGGTAGTAAGGAGGGCACGTATTGCATGGTGCACTGGGTGTTATACACAACTAATGAATCATCGAGCCTTACATCGGAAACCGGGGATGTACCGTATGGTGACTAACATAATATAATAAAAAATCATTAAAAAAAAAATTAATTCAGTAAAGTTGCAGGACACAAAATCAACATATAAAAATTCGTTACATTTTTATACACTAAGATCAAACAATCTGAAAAGAAAATTGAGAAAAGAATCCCATTTATGATTGCATCAAAAACAATAAAATACTTACAAATAAATTTAACCAAGGAGGTGAAAGACTTGTACACTGAAAACTGTAAGACGCTCATGGAAGAAATTGAGAAAGACACAAATAAATAGTCAGATATCCATGTTCATGGATCAGAAAAATTAATACTGTTAAAATGTCCATATTACCCAAAGCCATCTACAGATTCAGTGTAATGCTTATCAACATTCTAATAGTATTTTTCACAGAAATAGATTTCTTAAATCCTAAAATTTGTATAGAACCATAAAAGACCCCCAATAACCAAAGCAATCTTGAGAAAGAAAAGCAAAGCTGGAGGCATCATATTTCCTAATTTCAAACTATATAACAAAGCTATAGTAATCAAAACAGTATGACATTGACATAAAAAATAGACACATAGACCAATGGAACAGAATCAAGATTCCAGAAATAAACCCATGTATATGCGGTCAACTAACCTTTGCAAGGACACAAAATCACACAATACAGAAAGATAGTCTCTGATAAATGGTGCTGGGAAAACTGGATATCCACATGCAAAAGAATAAAACTAAACCCCAATCTTACACCACTCACAAAAACTACTTGAAATAGATTAAGGACTTAAACATAAGACCTGTAACCATAAAACTCCTAGAAGAAAACATAGGGATAACGCTCTTTGATTTGCTCTTGGCAATAATTTTTTTTATATGACAGCAAAAGCATACAATAAAAGGAAAAATAAACAAGGGGGACTATTAAATTTAAAAGATCCTGTACATCACAAGAAACAACCAACAAAAAGAAAGGGCAACCTACAGAATTAGAGAAGTATTTGCAAACCATTTAGCTGTCATGGGATTAATATCCGAAATATATAAGGAACTTATCCAACTCAACAACAATAAAAAATTATCCAATTTAAAAAATGAGCAAATCATCTGAACAGACGTTTTTCCAAAGACATTCTAATTGTCAACAGTACATGAAAACATGCTCAACATCACTAATTGTTATGGAAATTTAAATCAAAACCACAATGAGATACCATCTCACACCTATTAGAATGGCTATGATCAAAAAGACAATAAATATGTGTTGGCAAAGATGCAGAGAAAAGGAAACCCTTGGGACACTGTTGGTGGAATTGTAATTGGTACCACCATTATGGAATACAGTAGGTTCCTCAAAAAATTAAAAATAGAACTACCAAATGACGGGCTCCTAAGTGGCTCAGTTGGCTAAATGTCTGCCTTCGGCTCGGATCATGGTCTCAGGGTCCTGGGATCGAGTCCCACATCGGGCTCCTTGCTCTGTGGGGAGTCTGCTTCTCCCTCTGCTCCTCCCCCTGCTCATGCATGCTCTCTCTCTCTCTCTTTCTCTCTCTCTCTAAAATAAATAAATAGAATCTTAAAAAAAAAAAAAAAAAAAAGAACTTCCAAATGATCCAGCAATT
This sequence comes from Ursus arctos, assembly GCF_023065955.2. Taxonomy (NCBI): domain Eukaryota; kingdom Metazoa; phylum Chordata; class Mammalia; order Carnivora; family Ursidae; genus Ursus; species Ursus arctos. The sequence goes on from NW_026622941.1 coordinate 39,128,581, forward strand.
CCACTTTGGGTATATATCCAAAGGAAACAAAATTAGTATCTTGAAGAGATATCTATACTCCCATGTTCATTACAACATTATTCCCAGTAGCAAACATGGAAACAACCTAAGGGTCCATCAATGGATGAATGGATAAAGATGTGGTATATATATATACGCAATGGAATACATTGCCTGAGAAAGGAGATCCTGCCATTTGCAACAACATGGATGAATCTAAAGGACAGTATACTAAGTGAAATTAGCCAGAGAGAAAGACAAATACTTTATGATCTCACTAATATCTGGAATCCAAATAGATAGATAGATGATAGATAGATAGATAGATAGATAGATAGATAGATAGATAGATAAATGCCAAATGCAAAGAAACAAATGGCGGCCACCAGAGGCTGCAGGGTGGGGGAATGAGAAGATGCTAGTCAAAGGGTGCAAGTCTTCAGTTACAAGATGAATAAGGCACCTGGGTGGCTTGTCAGTTAAGTGTCCAACTCTTGATTTCAGCTCAGGTCATGATCTCAGGGGCGTGAGATGGAGATTTCACATCAGGCTCTACACTGAACATGGAGACTGCTTAGGATTCTCTCTGTCCTCCCTCTGCTCCTCCTTGCTCATGCTCTCTTTCTAAGACAAATAAATATTTTTTTTATTCATGGAACATTACATCAAAAACTAAAGATATACTGTATGGTGACTAACATAATAAAAAATTATTTAAAAAATTTTTAAAAGATGAGTAATCTCTGGGGATCTAATGTTCAGCATGATGGTTATAATTAATAATATTCTGCTGTGTACTTGAAATTTGCTGTGAGTAGACCATAAGCATTTTCACCACACATGTAACTATGTAAGGTGATGAGTGTGCTAATTAATCTGATTGTGGTCAAGGAGCCTGGATGGCCCAATCGGTTAAGTGTCTGACTTCAGCTCGGGTCATGATATCTGGGTCCTGGGATCCAGCCCTGAAGTGGGCTCCCGCTCAGCAGGAAATCTGCTTGTCCCTCTCACTCACCCCCCACCCAGGCTCATGCACACATGCACACTCGCTCGCTCGCTCGCTCTCTCAAATAAATAAAATATTTTTTAAAAATCCAATTGTGGTAATCATTTCACAAAGCATACATATGTCAAATCATCACATTGTACATTTTAAAAATATAAAATTTTATTTTTCAGTTATAACTCAATAAAGCTGAAAACTCAAGAAGGAAGGAAGGAAGGCAGGCAGGGAGGGGGGCAGGGAGGGAGGAAAGTAAAGAAAAAACACCAGACACCCAGGAGTTCTCACCCAAGAGTTTCCAGTAAAATTTCTACATCAAGTTCTGAAGCCAGATCTGAGATCATCTCCTGCAGTTCTTACAAAATGCAACTTCCCTAATTAACTCATGTAGTTCAGGCTCTAACTCCAGGGAATAAAGGCTAATGCTCCACCTTTCTCTTGAGCTCCCAGGCTCAGCCAGCCAAAAACTAACTGCATGAACTACAACTGCTTTTCTGCGAGGTTAGAGCTGAGATTTACTCTCTTGAACACAATATTTAGTCACAGAGGAAAGTAAATGAAGAGACACCAAGTAACGAGGCCTGAGACCATCTGAAAGAAATCTCTCACCAAATTGCACTTATTGAGGATTTGAAAATCTTTTCAGCGTGGCCAATTGAGACATGGATGACCAGAACTTCAGGACAATCTAAATCTCGGGCATTCTGTCTTCCTGCCCTCGTTGTGACTCCCAACTGGAAAAATAAAAGTTGCTGTTTTTCCTAGAGTTATTTCATTGAAGTGTAAGTTCTTAGAACCTCAGATAAGGTCTACTTAGGAAAAGAGCCACGAAATGTCTTCTGTACCAGAAAATACTGGAGTATGGTAGTATTTTCTATGATTTTTCTGAAAGTTTTTCCCAACTGCTTTCTAGTCACTTCATGGTTTTATTAACATCTCTCATTGGACCCTCTCTCTCTCGATCTCTGAGACATCGCTTTTCACTTTTTCACCTCATTTCTACACAACAGAGAGACCTTTGCCTCTCAGTGATCCCTAAGCTGTGTCTGTATTTCTCAGTATGTTCTACTGGGCTTTTGTCCTCAAGTTTTCTTTTAGGTAATTAGGAGATCAATGGTTACTCACTGAATAATGTTAATCATTAGGAAAGGGGAATCCATGAATTTTGGCAGAAAATACCAGAAAATATTGGTGCCCTGAAGTACACTCTCTTTTCCCAGGTCCTCAGTCCTGTATGTGCAGAGAATTCATTTTTCTGCTCGTATTACCCATGCCAAATATAATCCCTGCTGAAATAATTAATGTAAAGAACAATGGGGGACCTAGTTATAACAATTCATTCTGGTCGTCAAGTCCCTTCTGTAAGTACTGAAGCATTTCAGCTTTCTCTCCTCCTAACCTCACTTATCAACAATTTAATTAAAGACCTCAACATCTTCTGAGTTGAACTATACCAGGACAAGTATCAGGCACCTATTGAAGTTAAGTCTCATGTTTTGATTATTGGTCCTTAACTAGTTGTCCCCTGGAAAACACAGGCAGTCTCATTAGATCTAAAGACTTGATAACTGTCTTGATGTGTGACCCTTACCAAAATTGTCTAATCTTACATTAGACACAAACTCAGTCTGGTAAAAGCAATCCCAAATGTTGAAATTTCAGTAGAAAGGAAGATGGTGAATATTTATAATGCTACTTGATTTCAACTTTATATTCTACTTCTGTTAAGATGGTCTCTGGGGAAAAAAAATGTGGAATGTGAAATCAGTTTGCTTTTGTTCTGTGCGCAGTTCAAGGAAAATTGGTAAAAAGTCTTGGGAGAATCCCTTGAGCTGCTCTTCCTACCTCTCTACCTTCCCAGGAACTGCCCCATGACTCCCTACATTCACAACCAGTTTTAGATCTGGAACCACTCACTCAAACTTTGGGCTGAATTGAATTCACTGTCCTTCTTCTTGGAGGTAAGTGAGAAGATTTTGGTATTAGCATTTTATCATTTCCTTAAAGATTAACCTAAAGACATTGTCCTATTTTGAAAGAAGATATCATTTGTCAGAAGATCTGCGCTTTGAGCCTGGAGTGAAGTGGGTCATAAGGTCACATGATGTAGCTGTCTCCCTGATAGCCTGTGGTGTTTCCATTCCAGGATAAAAGTTTTCAGGTTTTGGATCCATATGAGCAGCTTCTCTAATATCTTCTGAAGATACTAGAGTATTTTCATGCTAAGATTTGGTCCTTTTAACCAAATCAATAGAGAGTAAGCATAGAAGAACTGGACCAATTTCTCTCATTTGAATACTAAATTCCAAATTCTTAAAAATGTTCACAGTCTTGACAAGAATGAATTTTGTTCACAGTGTTTTTTGTTAATATAAAATCCAGAGAGTTGTTTCCTTTCAAAAGTATTTTATGGGGACACCTGGGTGGCTCACTTGGTTAAGCATCTGCCTTTGGGGGAGGGTCCCTGCTCAGCGGGGAGTTGGCTTCTCCCTCTGCCTCTTCCCCTTCCCCACTTGTGCTCTCTCTCTCTCTCAAATAAATAAATAAATAAAATCTTTTTAAAAAAAGGATTTTATGGACTTTTTAGGGGATAATAAATATCATCAGCCTTCTTCCCAATATGACTCCTAAAATGAGCAGGATAGGATAGTTTAGAATGAGTACCCTGATACCTGATATGGCTGCATTCTGTACCTCAGTGAAGAAACAAACATACTGACACTCAATGAGGAAAAGGGCATCTCTGAGAAACTTTTGGGATGGTATATTAGCATGTGGTTGGTTTTGGTTTTATTTTAAGCTAAACATTAAAACAAATTACAAGTTAACATCTCATACAACTCACATTTAGTATTGTTGTTTGATTATCACAAAATATATTATGTTCCTAGTTTTTAAAAGACCTGAACTATGATTTGTAAAACTTACTGGCATTTTTGCTGAATAGGTTTAAGTTAGATAATAGATTTATAAAAAGCAATGTGTCAAAAATATTTTTAGAGTTTTATGGACTCAAAGATAAAACTGACTTTTGCAGGCAGTCATTCTTCATTGCTGAGTCTTCATTAGTTTGGGCCAACCCGCTGGACTACAGATACACACTGGACAGAACTCATACGTAATTCAGATACATATTCTAAATCAGGGCTCAAAGTTTGGCAGTTATATATTTGATAGGCCTGGTAGCAGGGGTGGAATAGGGTGGAGAGGAAGTTCAAGGACTGGGAAATTTACCTTCTGAGCAAGATTTTACCTTTTATTGAAAGTCCTGTGAGACACATCAAGATTAGATTTGTGTGGTAGACACAAAAGGTAGAGAGCCCAGGAAAGATTTGGAGTTCAAGGGCCAGATAGCAAAGCACTGAGGAGGATCCAAGGAAAGATTGAATCTGAATGTACATCCATAGGTTGCATCTGATGAGGAAAAAACAGGCTAGGGGGATTAATTACACCTAGATAATAATCAGGTAGATGCATTCATGCAAGAGTCAACAAAAGTGCAATGGAGAATTGTCTTCAACTGCATGCACAACACAGTACCTTATAGTGAACAGACACCCAAAAGTGTTTATTCAATAACATGGGTGGATATTGTACATTTAAACAAAGTATGGGGTGATCCCTCTGAAGCAGAGATCTGTAGGTATTAGCGATTTCAGAAAGAATAAATTCTCTGTCAGTCTGTTACAGCAAGAAGGAGATAAGTATTCCACCTCTTCCCTTTCTCTTCTAATTCCAGGCCCCCTTAAATGCTTTGCCCTTGACTATAACTTGAAGTTGACTTTCTAGACCTGGAGATAATCTCCAAGAGTTTTTACTACATAATATGTTCAATTTTCTTAATTTTTGTATTTGCTTACTTGACAATGATTTAGTCAAAGTCCATTAAATATTGATGGGGGTGAGTTAGAAAATCATTCCCACCCTCCATGAAACTGCACTCTCACTGTGGACACAAGAAATGATACTCACACGTATCACTAGGTGATAAAGCAAAATAGTAATACAAAAAATGCCAAAACTTACAGTGTGTTGATGAATTGTTACACAGAAAAGGAAAGCAGACAAGGTTTTAAGATCCTAGACTAAAGAGTAATTAGAATCTTGAATTAGCTTATTTAGCTTTATTTTCATCCTCTGGAAAAATGTGGCTCATGATGATTTTCCCAGAGGTTTATGTGAGAACAGAGAAGGGAGTGATCAAAGAAGAACTCATGGAATAGGTGGTAAATAAGGTGGGAATTCGAAGATATATAAGATGTAAATCAATTAATAGGAACACAAAATACATCAGCCTGAATGAAATCAGAGAAAACAGGAGTGATGAGGAACAAGCAAAGCTATCTGGCCTCAGAAGTGGGGCATCTAGAGAACCTTGGGTGATTAATGCTTTGAAATTCACACCAGGGAGTTTGGCTTTTTCTCTAAGCAGATCATATAGTAGACAAGCTCGTGTTCTACAATCAAATGCAGCCTTCAATTCCTTATTGTTCAAAGAACTGAGTAGAGATCTAGACAAATTCTAGGATCATCAGGGTTAAATGTTCACACCTATGAAATGAATTCAGTCTCTTGTCTCACCGTCTTCTGTACACACACACACACACACACACACACACAGTGGAAAAAATGGGTGGAAGTCATTTGTGCAAAAATAAACTGCTACACAAACACATCTCTGCTATTGTTAATCAGTTAGTGAACCATCAAGGGGTTTGAAGAAGGGAGTAAAAACCAGGTAATAGAGGTGAGCTGAGATCTGCATCAGCCTCCCCAGATTGTCTTCTGAAATTCATAAAAGATGAGAAGTGCAGCAGAACACAAGAACCCAGCTAAAGGATTGTGTAACTTAGTCATGGGACAGTTTTCTGGTAGGGCTGCATAGTTGATCATACCCCTGCATAAATTAGTCTTATTAGGAAAAAGTCTCCAGTCGGGCTGATCCAGAGCTCAGAGACAGCACAGCAGAGAGCCAGGGAGGAGAAGGACTCCTTGGAACCATTGTAGGCAGATGTGAGGGCTATGAAAATGGAGATCAGACCAGGCAGGAAGGAATATATAGGGAAAGATAAGGGGAATAAATAGCAAAGAGTGATGCCTTCTGGAAACTGTTATGGAAAGAAGAGATTTCAATCCTCTTACTAATTTTTCTGTAAAGAACAGTGACCACAAATGGCCTCAAGGAATCACAGTGGCATCACAGAGTTCATTCTTCTCGGGCTGTCTACTGACCCCCATGTCCAGGTTCTGCTCTTTGTTCTGTTCCTGATAATTTATCTCCTGACTCTGCTGGGGAACCTGCTGATAATACTCCTGATCCATACAGATTCTAACCTCCACACACCCATGTACTTCTTCCTGAGCCATCTCTCCTTCCAAGACCTCTTCTATTCTTCAGTCACTGTGCCCAAGCTGCTGGAGAACCTCCTGTCTCAGAGGAAAGCCATCTCAGTAGAGGGCTGCCTGGCTCAGGTCTTCTTTGTGTTTGCCACTACAGGGATTGAGGCTTGCCTGCTCTCAGTGATGGCCTATGACCGCTATGCTGCCATCTGCCACCCTCTGCTCTATGGACAGGTAATGAATAAACAGCTATGTGAGAGGTTGGTGTGGGGCTCTTGGGTCGTGGCCTTTCTGGATGCACTCATGAACATCCTCCTGGCTTTGAATATGGACTTCTGTGCGCTTCAAACCATCCACCACTACTCCTGTGAGCTGCCTTCCCTCTTCCCTCTCTCCTGCTCCGATGTCTCCACCAACTCTGCAATGCTACTCTGCTCTGCCCTCCTGCATGCCATTGGGACCTGCCTCCTGATCTTCTTCTCTTATGTCCGCATTCTCTCCACCATCCTGAGCATCAGCTCCACCACAGGCAGAAGCAAGGCCTTCTCCACCTGCTCCTCCCACCTCACTGCAGTGATCCTGTTCTACGGCTCAGCCATTGTTCGCTATCTCATGCCAACCTCAGGCTCACCTCTGGAGTTAATCCTCTCCATACAGTACAGTGTGATCACTCCCCTGGTGAATCCACTCATCTACAGCTGGAAGAACAAGGAGGTGAAAGCAGCTCTGAGAAGAATGATGATAAAATATCTACAATGTCTCAGCACAGAAGAGATATAACATGAAAGAAACAAAGTAGAACTGCAGCAAGAAATCTCATGACTGACATTAAGTTTCTGATTTTCTGTTTTGTCACATGTTGCAATGTGCGTTGCTGATTCTCCCTTTTTAAAAATTATCAAGGAAAGTGCTAGAAGCTATTTTGTTTTCCATGGCTCAGAATCAATCCTATTCAGACACAGAGCATATAAGTCAGAAAACCTTCTCAGCTTCATAGATTTAGTTAATAACATGTCAATTCATGATTCACGTTTTTTCTTCTTTTATTTAAATATAATTAATTAATATATAATGTATTATTTGTTTCAGGGCTACAGGTCTGTGATTCATCAGTCTTATATAATACCAAATGCTCATTACAACACATACCCTCCCCAGTGTCCATCACCCAGTTACCCCATCGCTCCACCCATCTCCCCTCCAGCAACCTTCAGTTTGTTTCCTATGATTAAGAGTCTCTTATGGTTTGTCTCCCTCTCTGGTTTCATCTTGTTTCATTTTTTCCTCTCCTCCCCTATGATCCTCTGTTTTGTTTCTTAAATTCCACATATCAGTGAGAGATCATATGATAATTGTCTTTCTCTGGTTAGCTTATTTCACTTAGTGTAATACCCTCTCGTTCCATCCACATCGTTGCAAATAGCAAGATTTCATCTTTTGATGATATTCAAAAAATATACCACATCTTCTTTATCCATTCTTCTGTGGGTGGACATCTGGGCTCTTTGTATAGTTTGGCTATTGTGGACATTGCTGCTATAAACACTGGGGTACAGGTGCCACTTTGGATCACTACATTTGTATCTTTGGGGTAAAATACCCAGTAGTGCAATTGCTGGATCATAGGTTAGCTCTATTTTCAACACTTTGAGGAACCTCCATACTATATTCCAGAGTGGCTGCACCAGCTTGCATTCCCACCAGCAGTGTAAGAAGGTTCCCTTTTCTCCGTATCCTCACCAACATTTGTTGTTTCCTGACTTGTTAATTGTAGCCATTCTGACTGGTGTGAGGTGGTATCTCATTGTGGTTTTGATTTGTATTTCCCTGATGCCGAGTGATGTGGAGCATTTTTTCATGTGTCTTTTGGCCATTTGTATGGCTTCTTTGGAGAAATGTCTGTTCATGTCTTCCACCCATTTCTTGACTGGATTATTTGGGGATTTTTGGTGTTGAGATTGATAAGTTCTTTTATTATTTTTATTGTTACTATTATTTTTATTTATTATGTTCAATTAGCCAACATATAGTACATCATTAGTTTTTGATGTAGTGTTCAACAATTCATTAGTTGCGTATAACACCCAGTGCTCATCACTACTCATTGATAAGTTCTTTATAGATTTGGATACTATCTCTTTATCTGATCAGACATTTGCAAATATCTTCTCCCATTCTGTCAATTGTCTTTCGGTTTCATTTCTTGTTTCCTTTGCTGTGCAAAAGCTTTTTATCTTGATGAAGTCCCAATAGTTCATTTTTGCCTTTTTCTCTTGCCTTTGGGGATGTGTTTAGCAAGAAGTTGTTGCAGCCAAGGTCAAAGAGGATGTTGCCTGTGTCGTCCTCTAGGATTTTGGTGGATTCCTGTCTCACATTTAGGGCTTTCATCCATTTTGAGTCTTTTTTTGTGTATGGTGTAAGGAAATTGTCCAGGTTCATTCTTCTGCATTGGCTGTCCAATTTTCCCAGCACCATTTGTTGAAGAGACTGTCTTTTTTTCATTGGATATTTTTTCCTGATTTGTCAAAGATTAGTTGACCATAGAGATGAGGGTCCATTTTGGGGTTCTCTATGTCTCCGTTTTTGTGCCAGTACCATACTGTCTTAATGACTACAGCTTTGTAATAGAGCTCGAAGTCCAAAATTTGATGCCTCCAGCTTTAGTTTTCTTTCTCACATTCCTTTGGCTATTTGGGGTCTTTTCTGGTTCCATACAAATTTTAAGATTATTTGTTCCAGCTCTGTGAAAAATGTTGATGGTATTTTGGTAGGGATTACATTGAATGTGTAGATTGTTCCGGGTAGCATAGACATTTTAACAGTATTTGTTCTTCTAATCCATGCACATGGAAGGTTTTTTCATTTCTTTGTATCTTCCTCAATTTCTTTCATAGGTGTTCTATAGTTTTCAGAGTACAGATCGCTTACCTCTCTGGTTAGGTTTTTTCCTAGGTATCTTATGGTTTTTGGTGCAATTGTAAATGGGCTTGATTCCTTGATTTCTCTTTCTTCTATCTCATTATTAATGTATAGAAATGCAATTGATTTCTATCCATTTATTTTATTGATTTACATGAATTTCATCTGATACTCCCAATCAAGATTGTGTAAGTATCCATCCTCTTAGCTCTAGAAGTGCCCTGTAGTCAGTCTGAAAACACAAATACATTATTGCAATATAGTTACCTGTTTATATATCTGTTGTTCTGTCTTTATTCATCCTTGTACCTTAACAGTCTTAGTTGGTGAACAATATTTTATAAATTGGTGCACAGTAGTTTAAAGATAGGAGAGATATAAGGCTGAGGGCCACAGTGGTGAGGAAGAATAACTATGTTATTTTTTAAGTTGGGATGAAATAGCATATTTAAATGTTTATACCTATGGGAAAATGTTTTTACCTGTAGGTACACGTTATGCCTATAGAGCAGAAAAAGTTAAGAATGTAGAGTGAAATGGTAAACAATGATGAATCAAGGTCCAGGGAAAGGTGGTAAAAGATTTACACAGTCCAAACACACACACACACACACACACACACACACACACATTTCAGGTATAGAAGTTATCCATATAAAATATTTCACTGGCACTGAAAGAAAGCATTAAAGTCATGTGATATATAGAGATAGAATTTTGGGCATGGAAGAAAGGATTAAGTGAGACTCTGTCAAGTGTAAATGAAGTTCATCTACTACAAGCTACTTGTTAGCTTTAAGGAGAAAGAAGACTATTACTTCTGAGTGATTAAGCTATGTTTGAAGCATAAACAAAATTCCATGGAGGGTAACGTCCTGGATATAGAAATGGAGAGAGTAGGGCTTGTGAATGCAATAAAAGAACAAGTAGGCAAGATATTGAAGGTGCAGACTTGCAAGCTGCTAAATCAATGCACAGAAATAAATCAGATGAAGCTCTCTGGGTGGGGGGGAGGTTGATGGTGAGGGGTAGAATGAAGGGACAGGCTGAAGAACCAGAGTTTTTATTTTTATTTTTTTAAAAGATTTTATTTATTTATGTGACAGAGAGACAGCCAGTGAGAGAGGGAATACAGCAGGGGGAGTGGGAGAGGAAGAAGCAGGCTCCCAGCAGAGGAGCCCGATGTGGGACTCAATCCCAGAATGCCGGGATCACGCCCTGAGCCAAAGGCAGATGCTTAACGACTGCGCTACCCAGGCGCCCCAGAAGAACTAGAGTTTTTAGAAAGCCATAGTGCAGGTGGAAAAGTGAGGAGCTGGCAGGGAGTAAGATTCCATCAGAGATTAAAGACAACAGTGGTGGAACCATCCAAATAAGATGAATGATTGTTGTCTCAAGGGTCAAGGCTGAAATCAAGTTGAGCAACCATGGCTTAAGTTAGATGCTATAGGAATTTGAGATCAGGTTATTGGATGACTTACCAAAATTAGTGCTACAGTTGGCTGTTACAACATTGGGAGTGAGATTTACAGGCACTCTGTGAACCCAAAGTGCAGTATCAGTGGGAGGAGGAAGAGGACAGTGGGCAGATCTAAACAGTGGAGGCAAACAAAGGGTGTGTTTTAGGGGTGACCTCCCAACCTCTGGGCTTTGCTGTATCTGAAGTGTAGTAGCCCAACCTCTGCTCTCTGACAGGCCCATTACCTGGGTGTAGACCATTATTATACCCAAGTTCCTTGGTTCTAGTGATTAGTCTAGAAGGAGGGATTAGACTTAACCAGCCTAATATAAAGTGCTTTTTAGCAGTTTTTCTATTTGAACCTCTCAATTCTCTACATTCAGTTTCTCCTTCTCTCACTGCGTGTCAGTACAGTCAGGTCTTTTTCTCATTGTTAAAAATGTCTTCAACCTCAGGGCGCCTGGGTGGCTCAGTCGTTGGGCGTCTGCCTTCGGCTCAGGGCGTGATCCTGGAGTTCTGGGATCAAGCCCCACGTCTGGCTCCTCTGCTGGGAGCCTGCTTCTTCCTCTCCCACTCCCCCTGCTTGTGTTCCCTCTCTCGCTGGCTGTTTCTCTCTCTGTTAAATAAATAAATAAAATCTTTAAAAAAAAAATGTCTTCAACCTCGACACCCCTTCTTTTACTTACCTCTTTCATTCTTTAAATCCAAACACCTTGAGAGTGTGGTGTGAATCACTGCCCTCTTTTCTGTGTCCTATTTACTCAGTACACTGAAGTCTGGCTTCTACCTACCACCACTGTCACTGATACTGATTTTACATGTTTACGGAAGAGAGTATTTCAGAGCATGAGAAGCTAGTCAGTAGGTGTAGACTGCCCACGTTTAAATTGGTCCAAACCAGTTCTCCTCAAGTCTAATCACTGAAAACCCCATTTACATGAATGTGCATTTGCCTAAAATCTCTACTAGCAAATTAGATTTCACATACGAGGGATGGGTTCAGTTGATCTGGGGACTTGACCAATTCTTAATGCTGTTTTTCTATTTTTTTCTTTTGGCATTTTCAGGATTTAAAATTCAACACCTCTTAAAGCAATAGATCAGCAAATACTGTAGATTCTTTTAAGCAGCAAGTTCATACAAATAGACAATCGTCATGCAAAGAGACTCCTTAAGGACATGCAAATAGACAATTGGAATTAGCAAAGCTGAAGGTGAGTTCATCTAGAGAACATTCCCTTGTAAGTTCAGAGAAAAAAATTACAGCACTTCTTACTTGTTCTTTTGCCTGAGATAATGGGTGCAAAAAACAAAACACGAGGTAAAGGAAACTGAAGTTTATCACCTCCTCATCAAGACTTAAAGACTGGGTATTTTAAATTTTTAGCATTTTGAATGGTTTCATTTATGTAAAGTTCAAGAACAGGCTAAAGTAGCAGTTTTCCTTCTTCTAGCTTTGGTTTGTGTCTTGTAAGACCATGATCCCTAGAAGTGAAGCCACCTGGACAAGTGTTTTGTGCCAGTCTCAGCCTATGGATAGTTCAGCTGTTGTCTAGAAATGCCTTGGCCTCGTAAAATTCCCAGTCTTTCCTTTCCAAAACAATTTTTTGCCTGGGTGGACCCTTGTGGTCTTTTTTATGATTGGAGATGCCCTTTAGGAACAACAATCAGGAGACTTTGAAAAAAAAAAAGATTTATTACTTACAAGACCTGAAAAATACATAGACCCCTGGGCCCACAAAGGGTGGTCTTTGGGGGAGGGAGAGGGAGAAAGGGAGATAATTCCTGGGTTCTCCTTTTATTGGGGTTGAGGGTGAGAGGGCCTGGGGTTTCTTGTGCTCACTCTCTGTTGGTGAATTTTAATGCAAGAGTGGGAATTTAGAATGCAGGAAGAGAAAAAAACAAAAGAGAGGCTCAAATGGTCAGTTGTGGAAAAGAACCAAAATCTCTGTGTCTAGTGGTTGGCTGGCAGTGCGTTTATTCAGGATGTCTCAGCAACCAAAGCCTAAGTCGGGCCCTTGCATTACAGAAGAGAAAACTCTCAAGGCTACCCTATAACAAGGCTGAGGATGAAATCAATGCATGAAGATGGCATAGCACATGTATAGATGGGTAGAACCTGAGTCATAGATGATCTGATTGAGCTACTCCAGTAGCTGTGGAGCTATGTATCTCCAGAACTATTGCTAGTTCAATGGTAAATCTTTTTACAGTTTCTGTTCTTGTTAATCACACTTGAATACTTGAAGATGCCTAATGAATACATTCTCCACTGATTCAAGCACCTCTTGTGTCATTTAGTTCAGTTTTGTTGTTTTGTTCATATGGGCTCTGAGTGCTTATTAAGTTTAATCCTGAAGTTTTTATATTGATCTTGTCATAACAAATGGATATTTTTCTCTAAGATACATTTTTTTGTTTAACTATTGTTGATTAATAGAAAAACTACTGATCATAAGAATATTCAAAAATTTTTTGCCTTTCTAAACTCTTGAAATACTAATTTTTCATTTCTGATAGAGATTTCTTAGATTTCTGGGTAGATAATCATTATCAGCTCTGATATTTGTAGATCCCCCCTCCCCAATTTTAAATATCATCTTCTAATCTTGTTTCAGTGCATTGGAGGGAAATTGATAATGTTCTTAAGTAACATGAGTGGTAGTGTTGTTTGTTTTATTAAAGTGTAATTTCTTCAATCTGATATTATCTGTTATTATCATGAAGCATGTAGTTGAATATTGTTTAATGTTAAATATTTTATATTTAAAGAGAGAATCATTAGTTTTTATTATTAAATATTTGAGGTCTAAATGGTTATTGGATCTTATTTTTATGCCTATTAAGAATCTATTAGGGTGGACACATGATTATTCTCATGTAACCTATTCATCCTCTATTCATTAGAGGATGATAATTTTTCAGGTTCTGAATCAGAGTAACTAGAGCTCTGAAAGTGCATTGACTATATGCCATAGTATTCTGTAGTCTAAAAAACTGCATGTAACTGAAGTTTGCATGCATCTGAGAAACTATCTGTGCTTATTGCCCTTTTGAGCTAATTCTCTGGGTTTTTTTTGTTGTTGTTGTTGTTTTTACACAGCTAATGGCTCAGTTTTCTTTTATGAATCACATATTCCTTAAAATTAAATAAAAGCTTGCTTTTCAAATTTATTGAGATTAATCTTAGTATTTCCTTAAAATTTTTATTCTTTTTATCACTGTTGTATTATTGGTTTCTTTTTTCCTTGTTTGTTGACCATATTCTATAGATCTATGTCAAATTTTATAGATCTTTTTGAATGATTAGAGCCTGGATTTATTTCTCAGTTCTGTTTTCTGAGTTGTTAAATTTGTGCTTTTAGTTCCTTTATCCTCCCTTTCTTATGTTAGGTTTGTTATCTTTCTAATGCTGGGATCTGAGCTTTCAGAAACTTAAATTTTTGGTTTATTAGTGAATGCATATAAGATAGATAAAGATGATGGTTGCACCAGCAATGTTTTGTAACTGCAGTATATAATATTCTCATGTTCATAATATTCTACTTAGAGGTTTTTTTTTTAGTTTCAACAGTATTTAATATACTTACATATCACATTGTCATTAGCCGTCAATTGGAGGCATATATAATTTGATATAAAATATTATTACATTAAATATCAAGTAACAAATGATTAAAAATAGGTCTTTGATAATCATTGCTTATAATCTACCTTTCTTAAAATAATTCATACTCCCCCAAAATTTGTTGAAATCAAAAGTATGTGCTAACCCTAATACATTGCATGATTAATTCTTTACATTTATCTATATCTGAAAGTTAATAAAATGAAACTCTAGAGAAATAATAAGATTACTTTAATTAAAATTAGAGAATTCCAGCCATTTCCACTAAAGACAATAATTTGTCAAACTGCAAATAAGAGCAGCACAATTAGCAGCAGAGGAATTCTACAGTCATTATGCAGAATGTGCTCTATTCAATGACAAAAAGGAAAAATACAGTTTCTCCTAGACAGACACTCCATATTCATTCCTTAAGGCCATGTCACTTGAGAAAAACATTTCTGAACTTTTCCACTCTTAATTCCGCCTTTCCATTCCTGGAAGCTAGTTTAACCAGGGTATGTATCACATAAATTATAAGTACACTAGGCACATAGCCATTCACTAGTGCCTTTTTTCCCTTACCGTTTTTGCCAGGGCCTGTGTCTATGAGAAAATTTAATTGTTTGACAACTAAGGTTTAACAATTTAATTTTGTTTTTTTGTTGTTTTTAATTATGTTCTACATTAATACACTACATAACCTTCTAGAAAGTGTAGATGAGCATAACCGAGTTATTTTTCATTACTCAGGGAAATGCTTCCTTAGTCGATATTCTCCAAACCCTTTCACACATAGTAACTCCAGAGATGCGCCTATCTCTTTGTATCAGATTCCACTGATATGGATAATAGGCAACCCTGTTTTCCTTGCCCGCATTACTGAAGCTGTGGATATGCCCAGTGGTTAGGCTGGGGATGATCAAGCACAGAGCCATGATTCCAATCCTAGGGAGAATCTTGAACCACATCCCACCACAGTTGCCAGGGCCTAACTCTTCCTTCCTGACCCCATTAAGATGACTAAACGTCAAGGTTTAGAGTAGCACTTCTTAACTTTAAACTTCTGAGGGAAATATTTTAAATTATTAACCTTCCCTAGTTTCTTTTTTTTAATGTTTCAAGTTTTTATTTAAATTCTAGTTAGTTGACATTCAGTGTAATATTAGTTCCAGCAGTAGAATTTAGTGATTCATCACTTATGTACAGCACCCAGTGCTCAACACAACAAGTGCCCTCCTAATACCCATCACCCATTTGGCCCACCCCCAAACCACCTGCCTCCAGCAACTCTCAGTTTGTTCTCTATAGTTAAGAGAACTATATGTTATATGGTTTGCCTTTCTCTCTCTCTCTTTTTTCTTTCCCTTATGTTCATCTATTTTGTTTCCTAAATTCCAGATATGACTGAAATCATATGGTATTTATCTTCTCTGTCTGACTTATTTTGCTTAGCATAATACACTCTAGCTCTAGCTCCATCCACATTGTTGCAAATGGCCAGATTTCATTCTTTTTGATGGCTGAGTAATACTCCATTGTATATATAGACCACATCTTCCTTTTCCATTCATCAGTCAATGAACATTTGGGCTCTTTCCATAATTTCACTATCGTTGATGATGATGCTATAAACATCAGGGTGCATGTGTCCCTTCAAATCAGTATTTTTGTATCCTTTGGGTAAATACCTAGTAGTGTAATTGCAGGAATGTAGGGTAGTTTTATTCTTAACTTTAAAATTAATTAATTAATTAATTAATTAATTATTTTTGAAAGAAGGAAAGAAACCATGAGCACAAGTGAGGGAAGGGGCAGAGAGAGAGAATACCAAGCAGACTCCTCCCTGAGCCCCATATGGGGCTCAATCTCAGGACCCAAGATCACTACCTGAGCAGAAACCAAGAGTCAGATGCACAACTGACTGCTCCATTTAGGAGTCCCTGTTCCTAACTTTTTGAGAAACCTCTATACTGTTTTCCAAAGTGGCTACACCAGTTTATATTCCCACCAGCCGTGTAAGAGGCTTCCCCTTTCTCCATATCCTCGCCAATACCTGTTGTTTCCTGTGTTAATTTTAGCCATTCTGACAGGTGTGAGGTGGTATCTCATTGTGGTTTTGATTTGCATTTCCCTGATGATGAGTGATCTTGAGCAACTTTTCATGTGTCTGTTAGCCATCTGGATACCTTCTTTGGAAAAATGCCTATTCATGTCTTCTGCCTATTTCTTAACTGGATTATTTGGTTTTTTTGGTGTTGAGCTTGTTAAGTTCTTTATAGATTTTGAATACTAATTCTTTATCAGATATTTGTCATTTGCAAATATCTTCTCCCATTCTGAAAGTTGTCTCTTAGTTTTGTTACCTGTTTCCTTTGCTGTGCAGAAGGTTTTTATCTTGAAGAAGTCCCAATAGTTCATTTTTGCTTTCATTTCCCTTGCCTTTGGAGACTTGTCTTGGAAGGAGTTGCAACAGCCAATATCAAAGAGGTTACTGCCTGTGTTCTCTTCTAGGATCTTGATGGTTTCCTGTCTCACACTTAGGTCTTTCATCCATTTTGAATCTATTTTTGTGTATGGTGTAAGAAAGTGGTACAGTTAAATTTTTCTGCATCTTGCTGTCCAGTTTTCCCAACACCATTTGTTGAAGAAACTATCTTTTCTCCATTGGATATTCTTTCCGGCTTTGTTGAAGATTGGTTCACCATATAGTTGTGGGTCCATTTCTGGGTTTTCTATTCAGTTCCATTGATTTATAGGTCTATTTTTGTGCCAGTACCATACTGTTTTGATCACTAAAGCTTGGTAATATAACATGATGTCTGGAATTCTGATGCCTCCAGCTTTGCTTTACTTTTTCAGGATTACTTTGGTTATTTGGGGTCTTTTGTGGTTCCATACAAATTTTAGGATTGTTTGTTCCAGCTCTGTGAAAAATGCTAGTGGTGTTTTGATAGGGATCACATTAAATGTGTAGGTTGCTTTGGGAGGTACAGACATTTTTTCTTTAAGATTTTATTTATTTATGTGACAGAGAGACAGCCAGCGAGAGAGGGAACACAGCAGGGGAGTGGGAGAGGAAGAAGCAGGCTCCCAGCAGAGGAGCCCGATATGGGACTCGATCCCGGAACGCCGGGATCACGCCCTGAGCCGAAGGCAGACACCCAACAACTGTGCCACCCAGGCGCCCTGGGAGGTACAGACATTTTAACAGTATTTGTACTTCCAATCCATGAGCATGGAATATTTTTCCATTTCTTTGTCTCCTCTTCAATTTCTTTCATAAGTTTTCCATAGTTTTCTGAGTACAGAGCCTTTACCTCTCCAGTTAGGTTTATTACTAGGTATCTTGTGGGTTTTGGTGCATCTACATGGAGTTTTATTGTTTTGTTGACATAGGATTTTTTTCTATTTATCAAGGTTTTATTTAGAAAACTTTTAAGTAGCTGGGATTTTCAAAAGTTAAAACTTCTGTGTAATAAATGCCTCTCTTGTTTTTGGTTCTTCCTGCAACTCCTCGTAGTCAGATGCTGAATCTCCTGAAATGATCATCATATCCTTTCAACCTAATTATTTTGTTGTCTTACCAATATGTTTTGTGGAAAATTGTTTTCACATTCTCTTCCAACAAATAGAGCACAAACATTCCAAATAAAGAGCCCAAATCAAGAACTACTGCCTTAAAATAGTAGGCAGACTCTGTTCAGACAAGCTCTGGAATCTTTCTTCCAAGTTACGTGACACTATGTGTGGGAGAAAGTAGGAACTAAAGAAGAAATTCAAAGGAATACAGTCTTTGTAACCATATCTTTGTCACGACTTAGAGATATTTCCCCCGAAGTCCTTCTGAAAGCTGCCTTCTCCTCTTTGTTCTTTAGGCTGTAGATGAGGGGATTCAGCAAGGGCGTGACTGCACTGTACTGCAAGAAGAGGAGCAAATCCAAGGAGGAGCCAGACATGGGCATAAGGTAGCGAATCACCCCTGAGCCAAAGAACAGGGTCACAGCAATGAGGTGGGAGGAACAGGTGGAGAAGGCCTTGCTTCTGCCTGAGGTGGAGCTGATGCTCAGGATGGTGGACACAATACGGTTATAGGAGAAGAAGATTGGGAGGAAGGTTCCAAGCCCATGCAATAAGATGGAGCAGATCAAGATGTCAACACTGATGGAAATATCAGAGCAGGATAGAGGGAAGAGGGAGGGCAGCTCACAAGTGTAGTGCTGTATGGTTTGGGCCTCACAGAAGTCCAGGGTAAGAGCCAAGAGCACAATCACACTGAATTGAGACATGCCAGGCCCCATGAAGCCAGCACCAGCCTCACACAGAGCTGGCTGCTCATCACCTGGCCATAGAGCAGTGGGTGGCAGATGGCAGCATAGCAGTCATAGGCCATCACTGAGAGCAGACAGGCTTCAGTCCCTGGAGTGATAAACACAAAGAACACCTGGGTTAGGCAGCCCTCTACTGAGATGGTTTTCTTCTCAGACAGAAGGTCCTTCAGGAGCTTGGGCACAGTGACAGAAGAGAAGCAGAGGTCTAGGAAGGACAGGTTACTCAGGAAGAAGTACATGGGAGTGTGAAGGTGGGAATCAGCCCTGATCACCAACATCATCATCAGATTCCCCCTGATGGTCAGAAAGTAAATCCCCTGACCTAACACAAAGAGCAGAGTCTCGATGTGGGGGTCGTTGGACAGCCCACTGAGAACAAACTCAGTGATGGTGCTGTGGTTCCTGCAGGCCATTAGTGGAGGGGATTTCCCTGAATAAAATAGAAATAGGATGAGATCTGTCTGCTTCGGGTCATCACCCCTCTTACCATACTTCCCTCCCTGTTCTGCCTACACTCTGCTCAGATCTCAAACCTGCCCTCACTGTATGTAGGGAAGAGTTTTTATCCTGTTTGGTTATTGTTGATCCTGCGTCACAGTATTTGCATACTTCAAAGAATCCTTTTCCTTTTCCATGGGGATTTAACTATAAAAATGAATCTCTCTTGTTCACCTACACAATCATAGTATTCAGATTCTACTGCATTCTGCTTGAGCTTATGAATCCAAAACATTCCAGCACATATCTGCAGGGTCTTCTAAACCTTCTCTCTTCAATTTCTCAATCATAATTTTTTGTTCAAAATCATCCAATGGATCCTACTAGAGTTGATATGCATTAGGCGTAGTAGGTACCGTTCTTATGTGGCTCATGAAAAAAATTAAATTTCTTTTAAGATTAGAAAAAAAATGAATATAATACAGAGTAGATTATAATCATCTTGTAAGTTGAAATCATAAAGTATAAATTTTAATATAGTTTTATGGAAAAGGGGCCTAGGAAGGCAAAATTGCCTGGGGCCCATGAAAGTCATCATGTCTCCCTGCTATTTACTTCATACAGAGCATTTAATTTTAATAAGTGTTTATTAAAAACAGAGTGAGTTCTTAAACATTAATCTAAATTGTTTCAAGGCTGTTCTGTAAGATTGGATAAGAAATTATTAGCCCTGGGGTAAGGAATTTTATCCCCATTTTACCTGTAAGAAGTCTGATATTAAGAGATATTTTATAATGTCATATTGACAACAAGTAGAAAAAAACAGGAAATAAATTCTGTTATTTTTTCTAATTACAGCCCAATGTCTAGGCTTAGTCCACAGTGATGAGAAACACTTTTCTTACTGAACCTTTAAATTCTTCCTCACCTGCCCTTAAACTTTTGGCCATTTTGGCTGCTTTTGATACCAGAAAGGTCTGTTTGTTTCTCTGTCTCTGCTCATCTTCCTCTCTGTGTATTCTCCTCTTAATTCCACTGATCCAGACTCTCAGGGACCTTCCAATGTCACCTATAACCCTGCCTTTTTCCTTATAGCCCATCCCAACTGCTCCCTCCTTGAACTCATAGTTCTCTGTTCAAACCACTGGGCCACTTGCTCTCAGGTACCTTATGTCATAGTCTGAATTATGTGTCTGTCTCTTGTGAGAGATCTATCTCAGTTTTCCCCTCCCTATTGTGAGCTCATGAGAATATGGGCCACAACTTGACAATGACAATCACAAATCAGCATTTCTCTGGCTCTGTCTCGCCATTAGCTTCTGATTACCTCTCAAACTTCTGTCTGATTATTTTGGGAGACTCTCTGGGGCATCTCTTGTGTACCTCAGACAAGACCTCTTGACTACCCTCAGCACAGTCTCATCCCTTACTCCATGGGCCCCCACAGCACTGGCACCTGTGGGGAGCACTGCTGACGTTGCTGTCCACCGCTGCTCCCGGCCTGCACACTCACAGCACTGAGACCTGCTGCTGAATTTCAAGGATGTTATGGTCTACACAGAGCACACCGTCTCATGAGGCTGCTCATCCTCTCTCCCATGCTCTCATACTGGTAGAATCACCAAGCACTGTGGCCACCATTGCAAGAAGTAGCTTGTGTTCTTTTTGTGGACATGTTATTCCTTTACTGCCCAGTGAGGGTCAAAAGGAAGAGTCTTATAATTTTCTTTTAAACAACTATTCTCATCTTCTTGCTCTAGGTGTTGGCTGTGTAATCAGGAGGACCAGATAATAGCCATTTAGATTAATGATGATACTAAGAATCATTTTGACCCCTAACTTCTCAGACTATGTAGTGAGTCACTGCCCTGTGTGAAGATTCCTTCCTCAGTTGGATGTTTGAGGCTAATTTACCAGGATTTTGTTTTCGTCTGAGAATCCACAGTCTGATCCCATAATAGGCTTCTGTCTTCACAGAAATATTTAGTCTTACTGATCCAAAGAGCCCTGGCTCTGACCCATCAAGCTTTTCCAGCAATCTATGACCAGACACTAAATTACATCATGGAATGCCTAAATTCTGATTCCATCAACAAATCCATCAGCCCCACGTCAGTCCATCTCAGACCCAAGTCTGGGTTACCTCTGTGCCAGGACAGATAGGGCAATGTTCACCGTTACGTGTCTGCAGGACATTAGCTTCAATCCAGTGCTGGTGAAGCATCACTGGCTGGAGAAGTTACTTTTGATGATCCTGCGTGGTTAAATTGCAGATACTGTTGAAAGCAAACACTATGTCTGAATCTATACAAGCCAAGCAAAATGGTAAATGGAAGCCATTCTTCCAAAGATCTATGTATTTCAAAATATGTATGGATGTGGCTATCCTGAAAATCACCTCCACTCTTCCATTAGCACTCACAAAACGCACCTGTCTACAGTGTCCACAGGGGCTTCAAGCTCTCATCTGAAGAACGCTGTAACATCTGCGGAGAATCCTGTTCTATCCTGCCCTACACCCACATTTTCCCTAAATGAAGGCAAGAGAGCTACTTCCCTCATTTGATTTTCAAGTTGTCACAAAGAAAGGAGTCTCCCTCCCCCCCACCACTCACCATTCTTAAACAATACATCAAATTGATGCCTGTGATTTCTTTCATAACCAGGAATAATTCTTTCCATTTAAATCCTAGATCAGGAGCGCCTGGGTGGCTCAGTCGTTAAGCATCTGCCTTCGGCTCAGGGAGTGATCCCAGCGTTCTGGGATCGAGCCCCACATCAGGCTCCTCTGCTGGGAGCCTGCTTCTTCCTCTCCCACTCCCCCTGCTTGTGTTCTGTCTCTCACTGGCTGTCTCTCTCTCTCTCTGTCAAATAAATAAATAAAATCTCTTAAAAAATAAAAATATAAAAAATAAATCCTCGATCCATTAACAAAAAAATAAAGCACACTTTTAGTCTCTCTTCTGAAGGGAATATATTGGCTTCATTTAATCCTGAGCTAT
Source organism: Ursus arctos (assembly GCF_023065955.2). Lineage (NCBI taxonomy): Eukaryota > Metazoa > Chordata > Mammalia > Carnivora > Ursidae > Ursus > Ursus arctos. The sequence continues at coordinate 39,150,680 of NW_026622941.1, forward strand.
AGCAGACCAACGCCAAATGTAGAACATGGATTGTGAGTAGGAGGACTAAAGGGAAAAATGGGGAAACTGGCCATGGAACAGTGGGAGCTGTCAAAGGAAAGGATTTCAGCAGTGTCTTAGATGCACGCCTGTGTCAACCTTTTGCCAACACAGACACTTCACACCATCAGACACCTGGTCCTGTGATTAATTTCTCTTACAAAGACATGCAGCAGGATATTGGGTATGTTTATGATTTTGTGCCTCTCAGGAGGTTAAGAAAAATCAGTATCTTCTCCAATTGAGCTGTTAATAGAGCCAATCACAGATTTACTTCATGGACTTAAGGATCAAGCCCAAAGTTGAGAAAAACTTTGCTAGGAGCTGTGATCTTAATTGCCCTGATCTTACCCAAAGAGGAAGCTACTTGACAGCATATTTCCATTAAATGAGAGAATCTTGGTCTCCTGGGTGGCTCAGTCATTAAGCGTCTGCCTTTGGCTCAGGTCATGATCCCAGGGTCCTGGAATCAACCCCCGCATCGGGCTCCCTACTTAGCGGGAAGTATGCTTCTGCCTCTCCCACAACCCCTCTGCTTATGTTCCCTCTCTCGCTGTCTCTCTCCCTCTGTCAAATAAATAAATAAAATCTTTATATAAAAAAATAATAAGTTAATGAGACAATCTTTAGTGTGTGGAGAAGTGCCTTGTACACTGGCTTCTTAAAGTTGTCTTTGGAATGAAGAAATGAGCAAAAGGTGTGTGAAGGTCAGACTAGGCAAGGAGGCTCCAGGGATCCTGTGAGCTGGGCTGTGGCATTCGGACCCTAGGTGCCTGGGAAGGAATCTGTGTGGGGGAGAAGGGTGTGAGCACTGGGAGCAGGAGGGACCTAAGACGATCTTCATTCACTTGAAGTGATTCTCAGAGCTGCCTCTCCTGCTCCTTCGCAGTATTCACGGTGTCTCAAGGTGACTAGTTCTCAGGTGACTTCAATAACAAGGCCAACAAGTCTACTGTGGTTCTAACTGTTGTACTGAGCAAGCAGGAAAATAAGTGGCTCCAGCAGTGTGGTCCCTATCTCTGATGTCCTCGTTTCATTGCAGGGGTCAGCTTTTTGCAATCCTTTGGGATCCAGAAGCATGAGAGGGTTGTTGCCTAGACTTTTAAATGTGACTGTCTTCAGTGTGAAGCGGGGAGGGAGAGAAAGTGTCCAAGGCAGTTGGAACAAATGCACCATTCAGACAAACAGAGATATAGAGTCCCATCCAGGGAGATGGTCTTTCAGGGAGGGGGATGTTCCCACCTCTGGCTTAGGGACAAGGAATGGGTGTAGCAGGAGCCTCAAGCTTTAGGACAAAGGGAAGGGATCATGAGGTGGAGATGGGGGAAAGGATAAACAGCAGAAGTGAAACAGACAGAGGACTTCACAGGCAGAAAACTAGGGGGGCCACCAGAAACCCGGCGAAGACATTACCATTCTCCTGGCTTTTCTTGGAGGAGGCAACTCCCTGTGTTCTGTGTTCCCCATCACAAGCAGACACTTAGTAGGTAAATTCCGGTAAGAGAACCCCTGTCAGAAGCATCTCTTTACAGAGTACCTAGCCTATTCTCCTTGCTGTCAGTGAGTGAAGAAAATTAGAATAGTCAAGCTCTGGAAGCACTGGATATATCATAGCATCAGGAATATTCTCCAGCCCACCTTGAAGGAAAGTAGTGACATTCTTCAATGGAGGCCACTATATGAAAAGACAAGGACAACTTGTCTAAAGAAGCTCCTAATCTGAACAACAGGTGCCCATTTTATGAATCCCGTCTCACATGCTCTCGGGTGCAGTAGTGAGCCTGTTCTTCCTTCATTCTGCCTGTGGTTCTGAACCCTCTTCTAAGAGCATCACTGAAAGAAAGAAGCATCTACCAGAACCAATCAAGGCCCTCTGGACTTAGGCAGCTGTGGGCTGGGTCAGAGCCCCCACGGGAAGCTGGGCTGCTGCCCTGTATTCCCTGAAGTCCCAGCCTGAAGCCGAGCTCTGGACTCACTAACCACAGTTTGCACTTAACTAGGAAGGTAAGTTTAGTTGGAGGCACAGGGGCTCTCTCCAGGGTGGTATTATAAGTTTCTGAATTAAGGCAATTATTTAAAGCCTTGAAGAGACCATTACTAGATTTAGGGTGGAGGTGGGGGTGCTGAACAAAACGAGAGAATAAAAAGAGATTTAAAGGAAAACTGCTGGGAGATGGACGTTTTCCTGATGGCTTCATAGGCCTGAGAATGCCCTGAGAAACCGTGGAGGGAGCTGAGCTGGGACATATTAGTGACCAAAGTCCAGCTCATTTCAAGTGGACATTTGAGTTTTCCTTATTTCTCTAACAGGATTATCCACTATAATAATGAAAGGAGAGGAATTACTCCACCCCGGAATATTATTCACTCTTAGGTTTGTAGAGTTTCTACTTTAAGCATATAATGAATTTTAAAGAGTTTATTAAATAGTAGTACTTTGAAGTATGTAATGAATTGTTTGTAGTAAGTCATACAGAGGGTTTTCATTTTATTTTTTATTTTTATTTATTTCATTTTAGTTTTTTAAATAATAATTTAACAGATTTTTTAAATGAATAAAGTCAAAATTTTATTTCTTTTTTAAGGCTGAGTAGAGTCATCAACACTTCCATGGGGCTTCCATATAAGTAACAAACAAGGAGGCCATATTACCCTTAACATAAAGTGATGCAAACATCGATAAAATATGCATTCATCCTTTCTTCAGTAAAAAGTGAGTGCCAGGCAGGACAGAGATGTGAGATCCCAGAATGAATAAGATGTGTTCTTTCTCATCCATCTAAGTGTTCTACGTGGGAATAGGCATTATCTTTAAATGTCCTCCTTTTTTTTCCCCTCCATCATTCAGTTTTATTGAGCAGCTGTTAGGTGTCAGGCACTGGAGACACAGCTGTGAGCAGCACAGAGATCTCTGCCCTCCTGTAATCCCCACTCTGCAGGTAATACATACATAACCCAACGTGCAGTGATGCGATGGCCAGCACCACCAAGAACCACAGGATAAGGAGACAGAGTGATGGGTGGTGCTGTTTGATAGAGGAGGTGAAACAAGGAGGAGGCAGCATTTGAGCAGGGACCTGAATGAAGGGACAGAGAGCCACGTGAATTTGGAGGGGGTGACAGCAAGTGCAAAGGCCCTCAGGTGGGACTTGCTGGTAAGTTCTTCAGAACTGGGTATCAGGTGTCAGATGTCCATAGTGGCGACATGACGTGGTTTCCTCGGGTTGTGCAGATGGGATGAAGGATTCCTGTGGCTTGCAGATTTTGTGTCACTAGGGGATTAAATGCCTGACTACCAAGTTTCATCCAACTCCTTGGCCAGGGGAGGCCTTGATTGACAAGTCCATGGTAGCATAGGGGTGATAGTTTCCCCAAAGGGAAATAGGCATTGTCACCAGAAGGAGGGACAGATGGCTGGTGAGCAGATAAAAGCCTGAACTGTTCCCAAATGGAGGCAGACAGTGTGGCGTGGAGGCTGGGTGTCTGTCACCCACGCACTGCCTGCTGGTTCACTTCTTGCCCCTCCCCTAGCCTCAAGATGTGACCAACCTCACTGTGGCTGGTTTTGCTCCTGTGAGGCTCAGGACCAGCAGCTGCATTCACTTCAGCCCTGGAGGGGAGGGGGAGCTGGGGTGCGGGTATGTCTGTCAGGGTAGAAGCAGCAGCTTGGTTGGTCCATCCACACTCACTAAGCACGTGCTCTGGGCTGGTCCCGATGTTTTATGGGCTCACAGCCCACAGGAGACCAGATCCCACACCACAGAGACAGCCCAGCCTGGTCAGGGCTATGATGGGAAAGCTTGAGGGTCTGGTGCTGGGGAGCCCAGTGGTGGAGGGGGAAAGTAAGCAGTTAAAGAGGGCATTGGAAGGTGCCCTGAGTGGACGCAGCATATGAGGGGAGAGCACAACCTTGGGGACTAGTGACATTGTCTTCCTTCCCCAGGTCAGTGAGGCATGAAGAGGGGCCAGGACAGCTAGACTGTGCACATCTCCCAGGACCCTAGAAAGGTGACCTGGGAGGCTGTGTGAAGGCCTGGGGAGGGGCATGTGGAGGAGAACCCCACCCAGCCTGACCTCCTGCCTCCCCACCAGGCTGCACTGGTGTGGTGAAGGACAACACAGAGTCCATGGTCAGAGGGGAGCTTCTCTCCACCAGCCAGACCATCTCTGTGGCCCCTTCACTCACACAGCGTATAGCTGGGTCAAGGCAGGGCTAGGAGGGGGTTGGTGAGTGATGAGGGGCCCTACTTACCCCACTTGTTCTGTTCCCACAGGACCTCCGCCTCCCAGGTGGCATGAATGAAACCGCTATGGAGGCATAAAGGTGAATGGAAAGTAAGGTGGACACACTAGAGCTTCAGCAAGGCTCGCCTTTGCTGGATACATTTTTCTCTTCCTCATTCTAGAAGCATCCCGTCCCCTTCACTTCTGTGTCTGTAGAATCCTTTGTTCCAGGCTCTTGGTATTGTTGTTCATGTCCTGCTGATGTCAATGTAGACTTACAATGACCTGGATAGCTGGTGGCATGGCTAGTCATGAGAACACTTTGAAGACATGATGAAGGCAGCTGGCCACATTTACCAGATTCGTAATGAAACTGCCCAGATCCCATGTTTTCCCAGACAGCCCTCAGCCTTTTAGCCCTAGCAGGCATGCAGTCTTGGAGGCATTAGCCTGCTGCATCCTCCTTAGCCTTGCAAAGTAATAAACTCTCTTCCTTCTTCATACCTAAACTCTGTCTTCACGATACATCTTTCTGCTCTGGAGCAGAATGGTCGGTTTTTGACAACATGACCTTGCCTTGTACAGCTCCCAGATGCCCATACATGGTTTCTGAACTCTTCTCCAGGATGGTGAGTGCTCCCCAAGGGACAGGGAGGAGGGGCCGTGTGGGGGGACCTAGACAGGACAGAACAGACTCCCATCTCTCTGACTCCAGGAGCCACACTCCTGCCCAGAGTGATGCCCACGACCCAGAAACCCTACTGTGGTCATTACAGGGCCAGGAACTGGGAGGGCAGGGTTTCCTGAACACTGGGTATGTGTGCCCATGTGTATATGGTTATGCTGGGTGTCTGGGGATGGTGGGATCTCTATGGCCCACGCTGAATGCTCTGCTCCCAGTTCCAGGCTGGTCTTTTGAAGCAGGCATGGCTGGGACGGGGAGCAAAGTAATCTCTCCAACCCCCTCCCACCACAGTAGCATGTTACAATTGAGACATGGACTTGGGGACAGATCGGGGGCGACCTTGGTCATGTGACTGGTTGTGTGACCTTGAGCAGGTAACCTCCCATCTCTGCTTTTCCATCCCCTAAGCTGTGAAATGGAGGCCCTTGGATGGGGCTAGTGTAGGGTGAAACTTCCTGGTGCACCTGGTGTTCAGTGTTGTTCTGGAAGCATTTAGTATGTTCCCGTGATCACCACACTCGCTCTCCATACTTTGCCCCCAATGGGGCTGTATCTGCAAGTGGTGCGGCAGATAGGCGTCATCTGCAGACATGGTAAGTGGTCTGAAGCTGATGAATGGGCATGAATGCTCTCCTTTTGGGGCCCCATCTTTGTGGTTACTGTTTTTTCTTTAAAACTAACCACATCTCCCTGTACCTGCTTATAGCCAACTTTGGAGGGGTCAGGGAAGGCCTCCTGAAGAAGGAAACATCTGTGCCAGGGCCTCTGAGTAGTAGGTGTCGGGTCCATCCAGTTGCAGGGGTGGTGGAGCACCATAGGGCTGGAGTGGCCAAGGTATGGATGACTATTCCAGTTGGTGTGCCTGGGCCGTCAGGAGGACGGCTGGAGGCCAGTGCATGTAGCCCTTTGTCCCTCTCAGGTTCCTATAAAGCATAATATCTGACAGCATGTCAGGAAATAAATATCTCAATTCTAGGAAGCAAACAGTACTCCCTGTACTAAAGGCCAATTTAGTGTGATTTTTGTGGTGTTAAAAAGCATTGATCCTAGACTGGCATTGCATATGTAAAATATGAGTTTAAATAAGGTAAGAGGCAGTTTAGGTCTTGACGTGACTAGGTGAGTGGTGGGACACATGATGGAGTGATAGTGGTTTGGTTCATCCTTGTTGGTAGGTAAGGAAAAGGAAGGCATTTGTGAGTGGGACTACATCTTCTTGAGTCCCTAGTTAATCCAGAGAAGGTCTACTTTAATCTTATTTATTTATTTATTTATTTATTTATTTATTTATTTATTCGTTCATTCATTCATTCATTCATTCATTCAGAAGGAGCATGCTTTATTGGGGAGACCTGACCTGCAGATGAAGGCAGCCCCATGGTTATCCTATATATCACACTCAAAAATATACACAGGTTTTGCTAAGAGAACTGGAACATTAGTTCCTTTGGGCAATGTACCAACCTCATCCGTCGAGGGGTGTGGACACTTCCAACCATTACCTTGAAGGTAACTGTAGTCTGTTAGAGATAGAACCCCTCAGGGGTGCCTTCTTGTTTTTCATAAAAAACATTTCTTTAGATTTTTTGATGTCTTCATTTGTTACTTTCATTCTACATTCTCTCAAGGCCATCAGACCAGCTTCTCTATAGATTGCCTTGATGTCAGCACGAGAGAGGTCATCTTTAGCCATGATCAAGTCATCCAGGGTTATATCATCAGTCAACATCATCATGCTTATGGATCTGAAAGATGTGCTTTTGGTTGGGCAGGGGAACTTAAGTTACCTGTCAGTGAGGTCTGGTCTGACAAGCGCTAGATCCAAAGTTTCTCTTCGGTTTGTGGCCATGATAACTTTCACATCACCCCTTGAATCCAATCCATCCAACTGGTTCAACAGTTCCAACATTGTTCATTGAATTTCTCTCACCACTGGCATTTAAGTCATATTTTTTTGTTCCAATGGCATCAATTTCATCAATAAACCCTATGGATCGTGCATGTTTTTTCCCAACTTGGAACAATTCCTTAATACCTAGGACTTATCCCCTAGGTATTTTTGAATAAGTTCAGAGTCAGCCATTCTTAAGAAAGTGGGTGAAGTTTGGCTTGCTACTTCTTTGGCTAATAAGGTTTTACCTGGGTCAGGATGACCATAGAGAATGACCCCCCTCTTTGGGGGCTTTATATTCATCTCTTCATAATATTACAATTAGTGAGAGGAAGCTCCTCAGATTCCTCAATTTCTTGGATTTGGCTCTCCAACTCCCCAGTATCAGCATAGGTTTCCTGGGGGTCCTTTTCTACCTTCGTCACTGAGACCAAGGGATCCATATCATCCATGAGCACCCCTATGACAGCATGCACCTTGTGGTTGAGCAGGATGGAGCACCCTGGTTCCACCAGATCCTTGTCTACGAAGTAAAGAATGCTGATTTAGTGTTCTGAACCCACAGCTATAGACACGTTGGCATCATTGTCATCAATGATTTCTTCTATGGTTCTTCTATTGGGGTCCCCCTCAGACCATCCACCTTTCATCTTTTCTCCTCTTGCTTTTCTTCTAAAGGCTACATTTCAAATGAATTCTTTCTCCATGAGAAGATAGTCTTAATTCACTCTAATTTCAGTATATTTAACAGGCACTAAGTGCGAGGTGTCACCAGTGGCAGCTTACTGGAAGCATCTGGTCCCTTTGTTTTCTTCTTTTTCCCCACTCTAGGTGGTATAGGAGGTTCATATTTCTTTTTCTTATCCTTGTCATCTTCTTGCCACTTCCAGGGCCATGACTACCACTCTGACTTTGACCCATCTTGCTTCGGCCACTGGGACTGCCACTGTGAGACTAATCACTTTTATTTGTTTATGTTTTTATGTAGGATTTAAAAAACAATGTAATCAGGGTTAAGGGGCAAATGGGTGGCACAGTCATTGAGCATCCGACTCTCGGTTTCAGCTTAGGTTGTAATCTCAGGGTTGTGAGATTGAGTCCTGCATTGGGATCCATGGTCAGCACCAAGTCTGCCTGAGGTTCTCTCTGCCTCTCCCTATGCCCCTCCTGCTTGTGTGCACACGCTCTCTCTCTCTCAAATAAATAAATAAAGCTTTTAAAATAATATTAATATAATCAGGGTTAAAATAGGTTTGAAAACATTTGATCTGGTTAGCCCTTTATTTTTTTTCAAGTTTTCATTTAAATTTCAGTTAGTTAACATATGATGTAATATTAATTTCAGGTGTGTAATAGTGATTCAACATATGCATACATCACCTGGTGCTTATCAGGACAAGTGCTCTCTTTAATCCCCATCCTCTATTTAACCCATCCCCATCCCCACCTCCCTCTGCTAACCATTAGTTTGTTTTCCATAGTTAAGCATCTATTTTTTGCTTTGTCTTTCTCTTTTCTCCCCCTTTGATTGTCTCTTTTGTTTCTTAAATTCGATATATGAGTGAAATAATATGGTCTTTATCTTTCTCTGACTGACTTATTTCACTTTGCATTATATTCTCCAGCTCCATCCATGTCCTTGCAAATGGCAAGATTTCATTCTTTTTTATGATTGAGTAGTATTCCATCATACATATATACCACATACTCTTTATTCACTCATCAGTTGATGAATACTTGGGCTGTTTCCCTATTTTGACTATTGTAGATAATGCTGATATAAATGTTGGGTTGCATGGATCCCATGAATTAGTATTTTTATAGTCTTTGTAGCCCTTTTTTTTATTTTATTTTGGTGGGGGGGTCTTAACTGTTCTGATTTATTAATTAGGGCTCTTAATAAGCCACCCCCAAATTGTACATATTTTGGCCTTCCCATTTTACTGAAGAATATTATACCATCTTTATTTTTAAATATTTTCTCTTTTTTGCCATCTTTAAAACCATTAACTATTTATTACAATATCAGAATAACCTTTTCTATTTTAAAGGGTACTATACAATTACAGCACATTGTCTGTTGCATTCATCTTACTAATCCTTTTTTTAATAATAATTTTTTATTATGTTATGTTAGTCACCATACAGTACATCCTTAGTTTTTGATGTAGTGTTCCATGATTCATTATTTGCATATAACACCCAGTGCACTGTGCAATATGTGCCCTCCTTAATACCCATCACCGGCCTATCCCAATCCCCCACCTCCCTCCCCTCTAAAGGCTTCAGTGTGTTTCCCAGAGTCCATAGTCTCTCGTGGTTCATTCCCCTTTCTGTTTACCCCCCCCTTCATTCTTCCTTTCCTTCTCCTACCAATCTCCCTGCTATTTCTTATGTTCCATAAATGAGTGAACCATATGATAATTGTCTTTCTCTGCTTGACTTATTTCACTTAGCATAATCTCCTCCAGTCCTGTCCATGCTGCTGCAAATGTTATGTAAAGTTCTTTCTGATGGCTGAGTTATATTCCATTGTATATATGGACCACATCTTCTTAATGCAGTCATCTGTTGAAGGGCATCTCGGCTCCTTCCACAATTTAGCTATTGTGGACAATGCTGCTATGAACATTGGGGTACATATGGCCCTTCTCTTCACTACGTCTTTATCTTTGGGGTAAATACCCAGTAGTGCAATTGCTGGATCATAGGGTAGATCTATTTTTAACTTTTTAAGGGACCTCCACACTGTTTTCCAGAGTGACTGTAACAACTTTCATTCCCACCAACAGTGTAAGAGGGATCCCCTTTCTCCACATCCTCTCCAACATTTGTTGTTTCTTGTTTTGTCAATTGTTGCCATTCTAACTGGTGTAAGGTGGTATCTCAATGTGGTTTTGATTTGAATGTAGCCCTTTATTTTAAATGAGAAAATATAGGGGTGCCTGTGTGGCTCAGTCGGTTAAGCATCCAACTCTTTTTTTTTTTTAATGATTTTTTATTATATTATGTTAGTCACCATACTGTAAGCATCCAACTCTTGATTTGGGTTAAGGTCATGATCTCGGGGTGGTAAGATCAAGCCCTGTGTTGGGCTCCATGCTCAGCAGGGAGTCTGCCTGTCCCTCTCCCTCTGCCCACCCCCCCCCCTCTAAAATAAATAAATAAATAAATAATAAAATACATCTTTTAAAAAAAGTCTTCAACACATTGAAGTCTGGCTTTCACCCACTACCATTCCCACTGTTACTGATTTTACACATTTATGGAAGAGAATATTTCAGAGCATGAGAAGCTAGTCAGGTGTAGACTGCCCAGGTTTAAATTGGTCCAAACCAGTTCTCCTCAAGTTAAATCACTGAAAAACCCATTTACATGAATGTGCATTTGCCGAAAATCTCTACTAGCAAATTAGATTTCACATGTGAGGGATAGGTTCAGTTGCTCTGGGGACCTGACCAATTCTTAATGCTGTTTTTCTATTTTTTTTCTTTTAACATTTTCAGGATTTTAAAGTCCAACACCTCTTAATACAATAGACCAACAAATACTGTAGATTATTCTAAGCAGCAAGGTCATGCAAATAGAGAATTGTCATGCAAATAGACTTCTTAAGGACATGCAAATAGACGATTCTAAGTAGCAAAGCTGGAGGTGAGTTCATATAGAGAACATTCCCTTGTAAATTGAGGACAAAATACAGTATTTCTTATTTGTTCTTTTGCCTGACATAATGGGTATAAAAAGCAAAACATAGATGAAAGGAGACTGAAGTTTCCCACCTCCTCATCAAGACTTGAAGACTACTGCCTCTAGCTTTGATTTTCTTTTTCAACATTACTTTGGCTATTTGGGGTCTTTTCTGGTTCCAAACAAATTTTGGATTGTTTGTTTCAGCTCTGTGAAAAATGCTGGTGGTATTTTGATAGGGATTGCATTGAATGTGTAAATTGCTTGGGGTAGCATAGACATTTTAACAATATTTGTTCTTCCTTTTCACGATCATGGAATGTATTTTCATTTCTTTGTGTCTTCCTCAATCTCTTTCATAAGCGTTCTATAGCTTTCAGACAATTCCAACTTCAAGCTGTATTACAGAGCTGTAATCATCAAGACAGTATGATGCTATCACAAAAATAGACACATAGATCAATGGAACAGGATAGAGAACCCAGAAATTGGCCCTCAACTCTATGGTCAACTAATTTTCAACAAAGCAGGAAAGAATACCCAATGGAAAAAAGTCTCTTCAGCAAATGGTGTCAGAAAACTGGACAGCCACATGCAGAAGAATGAAACTGGATGACTTTCTTACATCATACATAAAAATAAATTCATAATGGATGAAAGACCTAAATGTGAGACAGAAATCCATCAAAATCCTGCAGGAGAACACAGGCACCAACTTCTTTGACCTTGGCCACAGCAATTTCTTCCTAGACATGTATCCAGAGGTGAGGGAAACAAAAGCAAAAATGAACTATTGGGACTTCATCAGCATGAGGAAACAATAACAAAACTAAAAGGCAATGTATGGAATGGAAGAGGATATTCCCAAGTGACATATGATAAAGGGCTAGCATCCAGCATCTGTAAAGAACTTCTCAAACTCAACACCCAAAAAACAAATAATGCAGTCAAAAAAAGGGCAAAAGACATAAACAGACATTTCTCCAAAGAATTCATACAAATGGCCAAAAACACATGAAAAAATGCTCAACATCAATCAGTATCAGGGAAATATAAATCAAAACCATAATGAGATACCACCTCATTCTGGTCAGAATGGCTAAAATTGACAACTCAGGAAACAGCAGATGTTGGCGAGGATGTGGAGAAAGGGGAACATTCTTAACTTGTTGGTGGGAATGCAAGCTGGTGCAGTCACTCTGGAAAACAGTATGGAGGTTCCTCAAAAAGTTAAAAATAGAACTACCCTATGACCCAGCAATTTCAATACTAGATATTTATCCAAAGGATACAAACTTGGTGATTCAAAGGGGCACGTGCACCCCAATGTTTATAGCAGCAATGTCCACAATAGATAAACTATGGAAAAAGCCCATATGTCCATAAACAGATGAATGGATAAAAAAAGATGTGATACACACACACACACACACACACACACACACACACACTGGAATATTACTCAGCCATCAAAAAGAATGAAACCTTGACATTTGCAGCCACATGGATGGAACTAGAGGGTATTATGCTAAGCGAAATAAGCCAACCAGAGAAAGATAAATACCATATGATTTCACTCATATGTGGAATTTAAGAAACAAAACAGATGAACAGAGGGGAAGGGAAGGAAAAATAAAACAAGATAAAAACAGAGAGGGAGGCAAACCATAAGAGACTCTTAACTATAGGAAATACACAGGGTTGCTGGAGGGGTGGTGGGTGGGGAAATGGGTAATTGAGTGATGGGCATTAAGGAGGACACTTGATGTAATTACCATTAGGTGTTATATGCAACTGATAAATCACTAAATAATACACTATATGTTAACTAAGTTGAATTTAAACAAAAAATTTTTTTAAAGATTTGAAGACTGAATATTTTAAATTTTTAGCATTTTGAATGTTTTCATTTATGTAAAGTTCAAGAACAGGCTAAAGTAATAATTTTCCTTCTAGCTTTGGTTTGTGTTGTGTAAGACCATGATCCATAGAACTGAAGATGCTTGGACAACTGTTTTGTGCGAGTCTCAGCCTGTGGATCATTGAACTGTTGACTAGAAATGTCTGGGCCCCATGAACTTCCCACAATCTTCCCTTTCCAAATCAATTTTATGACTGGGTGGCCCCTTGTGATTCTTATTATGACTAGAGATGCCCTCCAGCAACAACCATCAGGAAACTTTGAAAAAATGAAAATTTATTACTTAAAAGACTTGGAAATTACATAGACCCCTGGGCCCACATGGTGAAGTCTTTGGGGGAGGGAAAGAGAGAGAGAGGGAGAGAATGCCTGGGTTCTCTTTTTATGGGGTTTAAGAGTGGGGTCCTGGGGTTTCTTGGTCTCTCTCTCTGTTGGTGAATTTTAATACAAGAGTGGGAATTTAAAGTGCAGGAAGAAAAAAAAAAAAGAGGCTCAAAGGGTCAGTTGTGGAAAAGAACCAGCATCTCTGTATCTAGTGGTTAGCTGGCAGTGTGTTTATTCAAGGTGCTTCAGCAACCAAAGCCTAAGTTAGGCCCTTGCATTACAAGATAAAACAAGTCTCAAGGCTACCCTACAACAAGGCTGAGGATGAAATCAATGCATGAAGATGGCATAGCACATGGATGGAAGGAACCCGCATCATTGATGATCTGATTGAGCTACTCAAGTAGCTGTGGAGCTATGTATCTCCAGAACTATTGCTAGTTCAATGATAAGTCTTTTTACAGTTTCTGTTTTTGTTAACCACATTTTGGTCACTTGAAGACGCCTAATGAATACATTCTCCGCTGATTCAAGCACCTCTTGTGTCATTTAGTTCAGTTTTGTTTCTTTACTCATATGGGCTCTGAGTGGTTATTAAGTTTAATCCTGACATTTCATATTGATCTTGCCATAGCAAATGTATATTTTTATAAGTTACATTTTTTTATTTAACTCTTGTTGAGTAATAGAAAAACTGTTGAGTGTAAGAATATTCAAAACTTTTTTGCCTTTCTGAACTCTCTTGGAATACTAATAATTTTTCATTTCTGATAGAGATTTCTTAGATTTCTGGATAGATAATCATTATCACCTCTGATATTTGTAGATCCTTCCCTTCCAAATTTAAATATCATCTTCTGATCTTGTTTCACTGCATTGGAGGGAAATTGCATAATTTTTTTAAGTAATATGAGTGGTAGTGTTGTTTGTTTTATTAAAGTATAATTTCTTCAATCTGATATTATCTGTCATTATCATGAAGCATGTGGTCGAATATTGCTTAATGTTAAATACTTTGTATTAAAGAGAGAATCATTAGAATTTTTTATTGTTAATATTTGAGGTCGCAAGGGATGTCAAATTTTATTTTCATGCCTATTAAGAATCTATTAGGGTGGACATATGATTATTCTCATTTTAACCTACCGATTTAAGGTATCAAACCAATAACAAAGTTTGCTTGATCTTGGATTATTATTTAGATTGTTATTCTTTCAGTATACTTTACACTTGATTTTAGCCATAAGGCTGAGAAGCTATTCAGTATACTTTCAGATTCAACAGATTAATATTCCATTTAGATTTGTTGTCTGTATATTCATTACAGGATGATAATATTTCAGGTTTGAGTCAGAGTTACTTTAGCTCTGAAAATGCATTGACATCTTTCCCTGTTATTCTGCACTCTAAACAATTCATATAACATTGAAGTTTGGACTCATTTGAAAAAGTATCTGTGCTTGTTGTCCTTTTGAGGTAAGTTTTGTTTTGTTTTGTTTTGTTTTCACATATCTAATGGCTCAATTTTCTTTTTCTTGAGTTACATATTCCTTAAATAAAACAAAAGCCGACTTTTCAAATTTATTGAGATGATTCTTAGTATTTCCTTAAACTTTTTATTTTTTATACCTGTTGTATTATAGTTTTTCTTTCTTTTTTTGGATATATTCTGCAGAGTTATATCAAATTTTATAGATCTTTTTGAATGACTACAGCCTTCATTTATTTCCCAATTCTGTTTTTCTGTTTTCTGACTTGTTAATTTGTGCTTTTAGTTTCTTCATCCTCCTTTTCATATGTTAGCTTTTCTTATCTGTCTAATGCTTGGATTTGACCTTTAGAAACTTAAATTTTTTTCTTGTTTATTAATGAATTCATATAAGGATAGATAGATTAAAATAATGGTTACATTGGCAATATTTTGTAACTTTAGTATATAATGTTCTCATGTTCATAACATTCTACACAGAGTTTTGGTTTGTTTTGGCATAGGATTTTTTCTCTATTTACCAATGTTTTATATAGAAAACTTACCAGGAGTTGGGATTTGCAAAGGTTAAAACTTCTGTGTAATAAATGCCTCCCTTGTTTTTAGTTCTTTCTGCAACTCCTCACTCCTGAATCTCCTGAAATGATCATCATATCTTTTCAGCCTAATTATTTTGTTGTCTTATCAATCTGTTTTGCAGAAAATTGTCTTCACGTTCTCTTCCAACCAACAGAGCACAGACTTTCCAAATAAGGAACCCAAATCAAGAACTACTACCTTAGAATAATAGGCAGGCTCTGTTCAGACAAGCTCTGGAATCTTTCTTCAAAGTTATGTGACACTGTGTATGGGAGAAAGTGGGAAGAAAAGAAGAAATGCAAAGGAACACAATCTTTATAACTGTGTCTTTGTCACTACTTAGAGATATTTTCCCAGTGTCCTTCTGATAGCCGCCTTCACCTCTTTGTTCTTTAGGCTGTAGATGAGGGGATTCAGCAAGGGCGTGACTGCACTGTACTGCAAGGAGATGAGCAAATACAAAGAGGAACCCAAGGGAGGCATGAGATAACAAAGAAAACCTGAACCAAAGAACAGGGTCACTGCAATGAGGTGGGAGGAACAGGTGGAGAAGGCCTTGCTTCTGCCTGAGGTGGAGCTGATGCTCAGGATGGTGGAGATAATACGAGCATAGGAGAAGAAGATTGGAAGGAAGGTGCCAAGCCCATGCAATAAAGTGGAAGAGAGCAGGATATTAGTAGTGATGGAGATATCAGAACATGACAGAGGGAAAAGGGGAGGCAGTTCACAGGTGTAGTGGTGTATAGTTTGGGCCTCACAGAAGTCCAGGTTAATAGCCAAAAGTACAATGACAATTGCATTGAGAGAAGCCAGGCCCCATGAGGCCAGCACCAGCCTCACACAGAGCTGGCTGTTCATCACCTGGCCATAGAGCAGTGGGTGGCAGATGGCAGCATAGCGGTCATAGGCCATCACTGAGAGCAGACAGGCTTCAGTCCCCGCACTAAAAAACACAAAGAACACCTGAGTCAGGCAGCCCTCTACTGAGATGGTTTTCTTCTCAGATAGAAGGTCCTTCAGTAGCTTGGGCACAGTGACAGAAGAGAAGCAGAGGTCCATGAATGACAGGTTACTCAGGAAGAAGTACATGGGTGTATGGAGGCGGGAATCAGCTCTGATTACCAGCAGCATCATCAGATTCCCCATCATGGTCAAGAGGTAAATCCCCAGGAAGAACACAAAGAGCAGAGCCTCAACGTGGGGGTCATTGGACAGCCCAAGAAGAATAAACTCAGTGATGGTGCTGTGGTTCCTCCAGGCCATTTGTGGAGGATATTTCCTTGGAATAAAATAGAAAGGGGGTGATATCACCTATGATTGTTCCCATTTTTTAGGGCATCATTATGTCTTATATATCCCTCCCACCCTGCTTAGTCTGACCTTGTGCTCAGGTATTTCAAAGCTGCCCTCACTGTATCTCAGGAAGAGTTTTTATCCCTTCTTGTTCAGTCTTCATGTAATTTAGAGAATTCTGTTCCTGTTTCACAGGAATTTACTTGATAAATAATATTGCTGGCTCATTTACACATTAGCATTACTCACTTTTCACTGCATGCTCCAAAGTTCAGAAATCCTTACAGTCATGTTTCAAAAACTGTTATATGACATATCTACAGCAAATATTCTAAACCTTTTTTCCTCTTTTCATTCTTCTTGTTCAAAATAATCCATCTTCTTACTTCCTAAACAGCACATTAAACTTTAATAGCTTTTTTTTATATATATACAGAGTATACCAAAAAATCCTGTTTGTTCTCACAGCAATTCTTGGAGTATTTCATGCATGTAAATTTTCCCTATTTTACCCCGGAGGAAGGTGATATTGAGTCCTGTTGAGAACCAGTAGAAAAGCCAGGAAATAAATTCCCTAGTTTTCTCCTAACTCTTATCCCAGTGTCTAGGCCTAAGTCCAGGAATGAAGACCACTTTTCCTCCCTTGACATTCAGATTTTCTCCTCATTTGTCCTTAACCTTTATTTTAGCTTTTTTGGCCATTTTTTATATTAGAAAGGCTTATATATTTTTGTGTCTTTGATTACATTGTTCTCCTTCCAGATGTTCTCCTTCTTTATTCCACTGACCTGCATTTTCAACTGCCTTCCAGCCTCCTCTCAAATCCTGCTATTTCCTTGTCAAGTGTACTTAAAAACCTGATTCTATTAATAAGTCCATCACCCCAAGCTGAAGCTCATCTTAGACCCAAGTCTAGGTTACCTGTATGCCTGGGGCAAACAGTGCAATGTCTTCCTTGGTGTGACTTCAACTAGATCCAGTGGTGGTGAAGCATTAAACAGCTGAAGGATTTACTTTTGAGAATCTTGCATGGATAAAATTGTAAACGCTGTTGAAAGCAAACATTTTACTTGGAATCTACTCAATTGAAGTGAAAAGGTAGGTTCGTTTTATGCTTTTCAAAGATTTGGAGAGCACCAAGGATTTGTGCATAGGTCTATCCTGAAAATAGTTTCCAGTTTTCTACTTTTACTCATAAGGTGGTGCCTGACCACAGTATCTTTGGGGAGTCCAGGGTCTCATCTAAGAAGACTAGCATTTTTGCAAAACTATTTTTCATTAGTGTGCTAACATCCACATTTTGTATAGATGAAGGCAGGAGCTATTTTTATCATATGATCTTGGGGTCTCACCCTCCTCACCATCCTAAACAGCAATTCAAACTGAGTCCAGGGATTTCTTTAATGACCAAGGACAAAGTCTTCCTTTCAATTATAGATTACATTCCAAGCATGAAAATAAATCAACTTTAAACAGGAAAATGAATATCAGCTTTCACTTACTATTTAGAATGAGAGACATTTCTAGCTTTATTTCATACTGACACAAGAGAGACTGATGTCAGATTTACACGTGGGCGAGAACAAAAGACTAAAACAAGGGGTAGTTGAAAGGGTAAAATATGTAAATAAGAGGATTTCTGAAGTGTTCTAGACAAGGCTTGCCCACACTGGTTTTTGGATACATTAAGAATAAGTGAATGAAGGGTGTGTTTGGAAGGTCAGTTTCCAAATGTCTTGAGGCTTCCTGGGGCTGGGTGCCATGTTTTGACCTTATGTGCATGAGGAGGAATTTGAAAGAGGAGGAGGATATTAGTACTGGAAGCAGGAGGGAACCAAACGTCAATGTAACCCACTTGGAACTATTCTCATAGCTGTCCTCTCCAGTATGTCTCACACTATTCACATTGTCACAGTGGTAACTAGATTGGAAGGTTGTTCTAGTAATTGGGAAAAAAAATACAAATAGAAGGTCTGTGCAAGCAGGGGAGTAAGTAGCTTCAACAAGTCAACATCTATTTCTGATATTCTCATTTCATTCCAGGGGTCAGCCTTCTGCAGTCTTTTGGCATCCTGGTGCATCACAGGATTTATGTCTAGGCTGTGAGATGTCCCTGTCACAGTGTTATGAGGAAGGGAAGACAGATCTTTCCGATATCTTGTCCAAGGCAGCTGGGATAAATGAACATTTTCAGGAACAGAGACACCAGGGTCCAATCTAGGGAAGGAGGTAGCCTAGGAAGTGGGGGGGGGGGGGTTCCACCACAAACTTAGGAAAGAAGAATGGGTTGAACAGGAGTGGCAGGATCTAGCAGTAGTGGGATGTATAAGAAAGTTCTGGGGGATGGGGTCAGGGTGGAGCATGGTAAGCAAAATTAAAACACACATAGAACTTTCTAGGAAGAAAGAATGGAGGGATATCAGATATGTTGAAGGATATTACCATGCTCCTGGCTTTTCCTGGAGGAAGCAGCTCCTGTGCATCCAGGCTTTCCCATTGAGACAAACACATCATAGGTAAAGTCTCCCCATAAGAGAACCTATGTCTGACTCTTGACAGAACAAATAGCTTTATCTTCTTGCTGTCAGTGGGTATTAGGCATTAGAATAGTTCAAACTTTATAAACAATGAAGATGCCAGAACAGCAAGATTATTTCCTGAATACCTTAACCTAGAGTGGTGTCATTCTGCAATGCAGGCCACTATATGGAAGGACAAGAACAATATCTCTAAGGAAGCTCATATTTCCAACTGGCATATACTTCATTAAAACTTCCTCACCTGATCTCAGATCTAGTAACTGGCCACCTCTTCATTTATTTCCTCTGTGATTCTGAATACTATCTTAAGAATACTACTTAAAAAAAGAACCGTCTAACACAACCAATCAGAGGCCATGCGTGGTTATGTAGCCATGGGCTGGATTTGGCACCCAGGGGAAGCTGGGCCATGCCTTGTATTCTCTGAAGTCTAGTCTGAAACCAAGTTCTGGGCTCACTAATTAACACAGTTTGCAGTTAACTAGAAAGGTAAACAGTAAGAGGCACAGGGGAGTATTTGAAATTTCTGAACTGAAGCAATTATTTAAAGCCTAAAAGAGAATTTTATTAGGTTCGTTGGGACTGGAGAAGGTAGAATAAGAAGAGGATTTTTAAATCAATCTCTCTCTCTCTCTCTCTCCATATATATTTTTTTCTAATATTTGTTGAGGATTTTTGCATCTATGTAATTTTCTTTTCTTGTAGGGTCTTTGTCTGGTTTTGGAATCATAATGCCGGCCTTATAGAATGAATTTGGAAGTGTTCCCTCCTCTTGTATTTTTTGGGAAGAGTTTGAAAAGAATTGCTATTAATTCCTTAAAGGTTCGGTAGAATTCACTATTAAACCATCTGGTATTGGACTTTTTTTGTTGACTAGTTTTTTGTGTGTCCAGCTTAAACATTTGGAATTTAGGCAATATATCTTCCTTTGTTGAGATATAATTGACATGTAACATATTTTTTCAGGTGTACAGCATGATTCAATATTTGTATATATTATGAAATGATCACCACAATAAGTGTAGTTAGCATCTCACTATACATAGCTACAAAAAATGTTTCTCCTTGAGAACTTTTAAAATCTATTCTCTGTAACTTTGGAATATACAATATGGTATTCTTAATTATAGTCACCAGGCTGTACGTTACATCCCCAAGATTTTATTTTATAACTGGAAGCTTGTACTATTTGACCACCTTCACACATTTTGCCCACTCTCTACCCCTGGCCTCTGGCAACCACAATCTGCTCTCTTTATCTATGAAGGTTTTTTTAATAGAAATATATTTGACATATAACTTTGTGTAAGTTTAAGGTGTACAATATATTAATTTGATACATTTATATAATACGATTGCCATCATAGTGATAATTTGCACCTCTGACTTGTTACATAATTATAATTTCTTTTTAGTGGTTGGAATAATGAGGTTCAAGTGTCTAAGCTAGTTTGATGATTATAGTACCATATTGTTTATATTCACTGTACTGTGCATTAGATCTCTAGGATTTATTTACTACCTGTTGCAAGGTTGTATCTTTAATTTCTTTTTTTTTTTTAAGTAGGCTCCATGCCCAACATGGGGTGTAAACTCATGACCCTAAGATCAAGAGTCACATGCTCTACCAACTGAGCCAGCCAGGCACCCCACAGTGTTGTATCTTTAAACAACATCTGTCCTATCTCTTCACCTCCCATCTTCTGGTAACCATCATTTACTCTCTTTTTTCATGGGTGTGGCTTTTTTAGATTCCATATATAAGTGATATCATACAGTACTTACCTTTCTCTGTCTCACTTATCTCACTTAACGTAAAGTGCTCAAGATGCATTTGTGTTGTTACAAATGGCAAGATATCCTTCTTTCTTATGGCTGAATAATATTCCATTGTATACATACACCACATCTTCCTTATCCATTTATTTCTTGATGGGCACTTATATTGTTCCCATATCTTAGCTATTGTGAATAATACTGCAATAAACACAGGATTGCATGTATCTCTTTGATATCCTATTTTCATTTCCTTCAGGTATATACCAAGAAGGGGAATTAGATTATATGGTAGATTCATTCTTAATTTTTTTGAGGACCTCGTATTGTTTTCCATAGTGGCTGAACCAGTTTATATTCCCAGAACATAAATACCCTACTTTTGATAATAGCTATCAATAATGGCATCAGACACCCTTTTCAAGGCTTAGTAGAAGATAACAGAACTTATGATGCTACCACTAGTTATCACCAACCCTCTCCCTCCCTGGCTAAACACAAAGTTTGGGATTAGAACAAATTGGGGAGGGTATTCATTTCATTGGCCTTACTGGGAATTTAGTGTTTGTGGTGAGAAGTCATTTCCTTCTTTTCTCATGGGGGAAGGAAGGATTGCTTTTCTTTTGTAGAAACCAAATGAATGGGGTCCTAAGGGAAGACCTCACAAAAACAGAAAATGCCTGCAAGCAGAATAGATTGAGATCTCATCTCTCTGTTAGACATCTGATTCAGCAGTAGACTTGTTGATCTTTCCTCTGTGCCTCTCTGAGCCATAAAGAGAAGAATTAGGAAAGCTGACAGATGGGGTGGGGGTGGGGTGGGGGTGAAGGGTGTGGTATGGCATGATGATGTGTGAATTTCCTTGGTGGGGGACGGGTGGGGAGTCAATTGGTCATCTTGGTAGACAGCTGACTTTGGACTCAAATTGTCACATCCAAGGTGGTTGTTAGGGGAGGTTCCCTTGACAGGAACAGGCAGCGAAGTGTGTCTGGTATAGAAGAGGCAGGAGAGAGGAGAGTGAATAAGAATCAAGTCTTCTGAGTCAGGGAACTGTACACTGAGGGGATCAGTGGGATCTTAAAAAGAACTCCCATGTTCCTCCACCAGAGCCGGTTTATACAATGGCTGTCCTGAGGTCATTTTTTTGGTCAGTCATTGCTAACTAGAAAACAAGTGACAATCAACAGTGAGAAAATAACAACAGGGCAAATTACAGGAAGTCATTTGTTTTGTTCCCTCTGTCTTTTTTTTGTCCCCCAGATTGGGGGAACTGGCCATGAAGAGGTGGTAGAGGGGATGGGTCTGGGCCACATTAGGCCTCTTCAGAACAGTGAGATCCTAGCTCAAACCTGCAACTGGGGAAGGAGGAGGAGTGAGACTTCGATGAAATATATGTCTTAAATTAGAATATACGTATATTAAACAAGTGATCTAGAACATTAAAGATCTGCTGATATGTCTTTAAGTGTAAGGACACGGAGATTATACAGCCCAGTTGAATGAAGTAACTGGAAAAAAATCAGTTTCATGTGTATTTGTCATGGAGTTGGGACTGCTCGAACAATAGATTACATTAAAATCTTTATGTACGAGGAGCATTAGAAGAGAATATACCTAAATATGGCTGATAGAATTATTTTTTGATAATTACTTACTTTGATAATTTTCTTACTATAACTTAGAAATTGGAAATACAGATGTGTTATTAATTAGTTCATTATTCAGTACCTGACATGTTTTATGATAACATATGGTTATGAAAAAATAAAGTAAAATGGAATGACAGTGTATTAACCTATTAATCAAAATGATGCAGGGTCATCTGGTGCAGGTCCAGAAAGAATTCTTGAGACATTGTATGGTACAACTTAGTGAGTTTATTTAAGTAGCACTGGGACAGGACCCATGGACAGAAAGAGCTGCACTTTTGCTGTGTGAGGCTAGTGGTTGTCTGCTTAGTAATCAAAGGGAAGACGGCCTGCAGGGAGTATCAGAATACAAAAGTTTCTTCAAATTTGTTTGAATTTCTACTCATAAAACTACTTTTGCAACATTCTTCTGGTGATTATCATCAGTTCAATATTAACTATTAGTGAAATATACAGGCAGTCGTGAGACCCTTAAAGAATATAGCAACCAGCACATGTTTGATCCTTATTGAAACTTTGCAGGCTGTAAGTCAGCCTTCCCAGCTAAAGATAAACAGTTTCCTGTTTCTATCCCTCATCAATAACATGTATTATTAGGGATCTCATTATTGTTAGACAGAAAATAGCATTGAATGAGTATAAGTAACCACGTTTTAAAACAATCTATTTTGAGGAAAATAATAAATAGTATAGAAAAATTTCTCAGAAGATACAAATTTGGTGTATTATATAACACATACTACATATTTCATAAACCCGTGCTAGAAAATATGAAAAGGAAATTACTCCAAAACAATTGATGGGTATTAAGGAGGGCACGTGTGGTGATGAGCACTGGGTGTTATACACAACCAATGAATCGTTGAACACTACATCAAAAATTAATGATGTACATATGTTGGCTAATTGAACATAATAAAAAACAAAAAACAAAAAAAAAATTGACTAAAAACCCTTGCATTCCCCAAGTGGGCTAAATGGAAAAATCAAAGCTTGAAGGAGGTGAATTGTTGCAGAGGGCTACATTTCCCTGTATTACCCTAGATAGAGTGATATTTTCCTTCATGTTCCAGCTCCCAAGTAACAGAACAATAAAGTTCTTGGTGTCACCCAAATCATTGACTTGCTGATTATGCTCTCCTGAATTTGAGCACTTTTTTTTTTTAAGATTTTATTTATTTGACGGAGCGAGAGACAGCCAGAGAGAGAGGGAACACAAGCAGGGGGAGTGGGAGAGGAAGAAGCAGGCTCCCAGCGGAGGAGCCTGAGGCGGGGCTTGATCCCAGAGACCTGGGATCAAGCCCGGAGCCGAAGGCAGATGCTTAACAGCTGAGCCACCCAGGCGCCCCGAATTTGAGCACTTTTGTCTATCTGCAAGGGCTTCCCATCAAAGCTCAAATGCCTCCACAGACCCCAAATCTATAACTTTTCTTTCCCTGAAATTCAACAGTTTTTGGTGAAATCTTCTGGTTTTCGTGCCTTTCTGTACATTTAACCCTAAAAAATAATCCAATACAAGCACATTGTTTTACTCAATATTAATGAAACAATAGAGGAATAAATTATGATTAAATAAAACTTTTAATCAAGAGGACTATATATTCCATTGATCTCCCTTTGAGTAGGATTTAATCTGAACCACCTTCTC
The DNA here is from genome assembly GCF_023065955.2 of Ursus arctos. NCBI lineage: Eukaryota > Metazoa > Chordata > Mammalia > Carnivora > Ursidae > Ursus > Ursus arctos. The sequence goes on from NW_026622941.1 coordinate 39,174,428, forward strand.
CTACCCTGACCCCATCCTCAAGCTATCTTTGTGCATCCTTCGTAAGCTCTTCTGTGGTATCTTCTGGCATCTAAAACAGTTGGCCATTAGGAAGATTGCAGTATCAACTCAACGGATATCTTGAAGCCTGTAGTTCTTTCCTAATTGATCATCTCTTTGTAGCTTGCTATGCGTGCCGTTGCAAACATTTTACCAAGGTTCTTCTCAGAGCTGCCTTTACTTCTTTGTTTTTCAGGCTGTAGATGAGGGGATTTACTAAGGGAGTAACCACACCATACTGTATGGAGAAGATCAGTTCCTGAGGTGAGCCTGAGGTTGGCATGAGATGACGGAGGAAAGCTGAGCCATAGAAGAAGCTCACTGCAGTGAGGTGGGAGGAGCATGTGGAGAAGGCCTTGCTTCTGCCCGAGGTGGAGCTGATGCTCAGGATGGTAGAGACAATGCGCACATAGGAGAAGAAGATCAGGAAGAATGTACCAAAGCCATGCAGGAGTGTGGAACAGACCAAGACAGTGAGGTTGGTAGAGACATCAGAGCAGGACAAAGGGAAGAGGGAGGGAAGCTCACAGCTGTAGTGATGGATGGTTTTGGCCTCACAGAAATCCAAGTTCATTATCAGGGGAATGTTAATGAGTGCATCTAGAAACCCCAGGCTCCATGAGCCCCACACAAGCTGCATATACAGCTGATTATTCATTACTTGACCATAGAGAAGTGGGTGACAGATAGCAGCATAACGGTCATAGGCCATTGCTGACAGTAGGCAGACTTCTGTTCCTCCAAAGTCAAACACAAAGAAGGCTTGAGTCAGGCATCCCTCTATTGAAATGATTTTCCTTTTAGACAGGAGGTTCTCCAGTAGCGTGGGCACAGTAACTGAAGAAAAACAAAGATCCAGGAAGGAGAGGTGACTCAGGAAGAAGTACATGGGTGTGTGGAGGTGGGAATCAGCTCTGATCACCAATAGCATCATCAGGTTTCCCATCAGGGTCAGGAGGTAAATCCCCAGAAAGAGCACAAAGAGCAATACCTGGATTTTGGGGTCAGCAGGCAGCCCAAGGAGGATGAACTCAGTGATGGTGCTGTGGTTTCTCAAGGCCATCTAGAGAGTATGTGTCCTAGAAATAAATATAGGATGCATTAGACACTTCTCTTGATTACACTCAATTACAGAGTTATGGACTTTTTTTATGTACACACTCCTAATTATTTAGGTTTCACATATGCCTTTATTAATTATCTAGAATCCTTTCTTCCCCATCTAGTATTTGGTTTCAAACTCACTGTGGTGTTTCATATAGCTGTTATTCTACTTTAAAGACTGCTGAGGAAATTTGTAAATTTGTTCAGACCTAGTGCATGACAATTTATTCTGTGTCCTTCAACTGGACAATGCTTTGTCAGCAGTGTTCTGGGTGTGATTTACACATTGTAGCAGAGTTGTAGGGGTCTATTTCAGCATTTGTCTTCTCTTCTCCATTTTCCAACCTGTTCTTGACCCATTTCAAAACCCTCCTAAGATTCATAATTGCTTAATAGTATCATTTTGTCTTTCTTTAGTTTTATCATTGATACCACACATTAACATATATTTTGACCCTTGGGGACAAGATTAAAAGATGGTTGTGTGCATGTGTGTGTTTGAGAGTGCGTGTGTGTGAGAGTGTGGGGGGGGGCAAAAGAATAAGGGAAGAAGGTATTGCTGACTCCTTTTTGCATTTTAAAAAATGAGTATCATAAATTATGTAACTCATCCAATGCCATGACTTATATACATAGACTTTACAGGACCCTGAGACACCAGGTCTTTCTTCCATACAGTGACTTTCACTTAAGGCCTGCCTTCAGATCCTCCATCATACATGGCATTTAGACAATGTTACAGTTGGTCTCAACTCTTTTGGTCTCAGTGCTGTGGACAGATGGGTATACTTGCTCCTGAGCACCCCCACAGGAATGGCTTTCTCTCTGTTTTTACTTGAGCATCTGCTCTATTTGAAATGCCCTGCCTTTAAGGTAATTAATCAAAATGTTATTTATCGTTTTACTCCATCTTAATTTTGACCTTTTATTGAGATCCTTTGTGATCATTTGCTTCTCCGAACTCCCATAGTCCATAATGATAATAAAAACTAGCTATTTTTTTTTATCCACAAGACCTAATATGTCTTTGGCACTCTTAAAAATTTGACATTTTCTTATTTAATTTCACAAGACATTCTGGGTAGATCATTCTATTCTAATTTTTCAAATCTAGAATTTTGCCTTCCCAGAGTGAATGAGTGGCTACATCAGGATTTCACCTGCATTTTCATAATTGCTTCTCATCTGGCACCTCTGCCTCCCCTTTTCCTTTTTTTTTTTTTCTTTTTTTTTTTCTTTTTTTTTTTCTTTTTGAAGATTTTATTTATTTATTTATTTGACAGAAAGAGCACAAGCAGACAGAGTGGCAGGCAGAAGGAGAGGGAGAGGGAGATGCAGCAGGATCCCTGCTGAGCAATCTGCCTCCCCTTTTCTTATGTATTTTGCAAGGATGTTAGCTCTCCTCCTGTGGCAGCCATGGATGTGCTCCACTTGGGTCTGCCTTAAAGAAAGAAACTAACTAACATTCAGCAGTGAAAGATGCAGTTACCTGACAAGCATCCAGTTGCAGTACCTTTGAGATTGACCACAGCTTTAGCAGAGGCAAAGTGTTCCCAAGCAGTCATTGACTAAGCATGCCTTCTGTAAGGGGTGGTCATTGCTCCAGACCTCCCACTGGCTTGTAGGAATGTTTATCAGATCTGTACTGCACTCTGAAGCTGTCTGAGACATTTCTGCTTTCCTTCTGTCTTTCCTGTTGCCAGTGTGATGTCTGGATCATGGTCTGAAGGCTTTTCTGACTCAACCCTGATTCCTTCTCTTTACCTTTCACAGGTCCCACCTCACCAAATTTCATGTAATCCTACTTCTATATCAACCTCTCTTCTGGAAGGACCTCACCTAATATACTTCCACTCTGTGCTAATCATTAACTCGCTGTAAGCAGCTCTCCTCATTTTATCCCATTGCTGAATCACCATCTTGTTTTGGCAGTTAGTGGTTAGAATATTTATGCCATGTTTCTTTCTTTTCTTTTTCCCCCCAAGCAATGACACTATAGTCCTTTGATGAAGGTGATTATGCTCTAAATTACTTGGCATCTCTGTACCATAACATTTGGCCCAGTGAGAAGCACATATGGTAGATCCTTTATCACTTTTTGTTGGATGAAAAAAGAAAGCAATGAAGTGAATTGAACAGACTGTTTAGCTAACCTTCTTTAGAAAAGTCTTCAGGCTCATTAACTTGATAAGGATTCAGCACTAAGAAGACAACGAAGTAGGAAGTAAAGAAATGGTATGTGTGTATGCATGTGTGTTTGCATGTGTGTGTACAGATAATCTCAGTTTTGAGCAACTGGTGGTGTACTTAACATATTCCATGCCTACTATCCCATTTCAGACTCAGAAAGGCTAAAACCCATGACATTCCCTGTTCATTCATTCATGTTTCTGAACATTAATTTATTTAGTTTATCTATTGGTTCTTTAATGCATCCTTTCCGTTAACTTAGTTTTCTATTCATTTATTCTTTGGTCATTTTTCCATCTATCCATCCATAACTCAATCATTCATTCACAAATTGTCTGCTATATGTTACATTATGCTGGGCTTAAAGAAGACCACCTTGCAGATACTTATGTTGAACTGTTATATGCATGCACATTTGTCTTCTAGATTTTAAGTCACTCTTGTCCAGTATCCAGGGATGACTTATCTTTCTAGACTAGTTCCTTATGCTTCATTTGCACTTGACATGGCACTATACATTCAAGTTGTGCTAATTTATGAAGCACCCCTTGGTTGGTAACTTCATACAGTCTTCTGACAAGTCCCTTGACCTCTTAGCCTGCCTTTTATTCTCTAGCTTTGATCTGACACCAGAGTCTGTTGTTGGTATTGCCCAAAGGACTCACAACTAATTAAATCCTGAAAAACTAGTCGACTTTCCAGTCTTTGTCGTTTTCTTTGCTTGGACAAAAAAAGTAGAGAATCTTTTCTCCACTATTAATATTAAACATTCACAGAGATCCCCAGACTATTCACAGAGATCTGACTTAGAACTTAGATCTAGATTACATCTCAGTCTGTCTTGTGGTGTATCTGTAGTTTAGGATGGCCCAAATTAACTCTGATTCAGTAAACAAAGAGAGAAAATTGCAGGAAAAAAGTCTATTTTAAGGAGGCTCTCATCTCTGAATTTGTCAATTCCTAACAAATGAGTATTTTCTTTTTTTTTTTAAAGATTTTATTTATTTGACAGAGATAGAGACAGCCAGCGAGAGAGGGAACACAAGCAGCGGAAGTGGGAGAGGAAGAAGCAGGCTCACAGCGGAGGAGCCTGATGTGGGGCTCGATCCCATAACGCCGGGATCACGCCCTGAGCCGAAGGCAGACGCTTAACCGCTGTGCCACCCAGGTGCCCCCAAATGAGTATTTTCTGCACTTATCTTCAATAGCAAAATAACCATCATGATAAATAGCCATAATTAATTTTGATCATTCTTTTCTAGAATTTGAAAATTTCTCCAACACATATACTTAATTTTTTAAATGTCAGTTAATTGAACAAACGCTGGGATTGATGGATTATTGAGAATGAGAAGAGAGAGAGGTCAGGTGTTTCCTCTATTCACTGAATGTGGGAATATTCTCCATGACCAAATGGAGGTGGGATGGAGTAGGAATTTGTTTACTCAGTGGTAAGTGGCATAAAGACCCTGGATATCTAGATAGGCACCTCGACTGGGGAGAAGGGATGAAATCATAGGAAAGAACTGAAAAATGAATCCAGATATTTTTGAATCCAGATATTTTTCCTCAAACCTGTTCAGAATCTGCTCCTCTCTCTGTGTGCTTCATATCATCAGTATCTACTGGGGCCAAGGGGAGTTTGTAATGCAAAAGAGAGAGAGAGCTTTTTATAGTACATGTGGTTTGGCATCCTAGAAGAGGGTTTCCTCTACTGATGTTATCTGCTGATGTTACCTACTGTATACTCTGGTACTCTCCACTATCCCCATCTTGACATTTTTACTTCCACATGTTGGTCCCAGGTTTCACTGAACTATTAGAGCCTAGACAAGGGCAGAGTTTGAACCCAGTATGCAAGATGTGCCAGATCCCAATGCTCAAAGTAACTCATTGAGGATAGAGAGATCTTCCCACGTAGCTGCTTAGGTCCAAGGCCCCACTGTATGGAAAATGTGATTCCTGCGTCAGTGACCTCAATCTCCAGCAGACGGAAAGTTAATGAGAAGATAGGAAAAGAAGGCTGGATTAGGAGAGTGAAAGATAGGGACCAGAAAGGAGAGAGGAGAAATTTCAGAGCAATCATAGTGGACATTACCAAGTTCCAGGCATTTTCTGATTCAGAAGATTTCCTGTCGCTTTGGTCTTTTCATGGTGGGATCTCATCTGGACTGGGATGGTCTCTATGCGCATGAGAACCAATATTTCTGTAGATTCGTTACAGGAAAGACAATCAGTCCTTTTATTTTTTTTTTCCTGGTTGGAAGTCACAGTGAGAACAGAAAACTGATTACCCCAAGGCTAGATAGTCCTAAAGGTAGAAGCTTCAAGACAAGAATTTTCTGAGCTCTGGCCTTGTCCTGCCTTTCTCTCCTACTCATTACATGGTAAGACTATCAAATCCTCAACAAAAACTGTGAGGAGCTTCCCTCCAATGGTCATAGGCCCAACCACTAAGGTATCTCTTTATTTCATTTTCTCTCTGATTCTAAACACTGTCATAGAAGAGTCTGGATAGTGAGTGATTCTCCCGAAAACCCTTGAGAAGAGGGTATATATAGATTACGCAGTCAGTAATTGGCTGACTGAGCCTGGCAACCTAGGAGGTGAAGGCGCCAATGTCTTGTATTCCCTGAAGTCATAGCTTGAAGCCCAGTTTGAAACTCATTAACTAGATAAGTTGCAATTTGTAAGAGCCTCAGATGATTCTATTCAGTATGGTCTTTTGGAACTTCTGTGTTGAAGTTATAGCCTAGGGTAAGATCACTCTCCCAAAATATAGCCCCTTCGAGTATTGAATATTTCATTCTGAAGGAATTTGAGAAATGGCAAGTGCAGGAAGGACTTTCTGATCTTTGCCTAAAGGAAATTATAAAACCCTCATGTGAGAAGTGCCCTCTATACCTGGAGGAAAGGAGCATCCTTACTGCCAAAGGTGAAGGGACACAGAGAGGAATCTGAATAGGCCTTGCTAATTACCAGCCCCCACCTCCCCATTCCCATTTACTATACTTAGCTCACCTTTGTCTTATCACATCTTTCCATGACTTTCCTGTCTTTCTGTAAAAACACTCAGGTTTGTACCCTTTGATCAACATATTCCCATTGTGAGGTGTTAGCTAAGCTATGGTGGGAATCAAATTGCAGTATATAAGTGTATCAAAGTAATATGTTACACACTTTAAACTTACACGATGTTGTATGTCAATTATATCTCAATAAACCTGGGAAAATAACCCACTCGAGTTTAACTGTTTCTTCTGGTCTTCCTTTTCTTATGTCCCACAAAACTTATCTTAAATAAATTTGTATCCTTTTCTCTTGTTAATTTGTCTTTTGTTACAGGGGTCTCACTCATGAACATGAAACGGTAGAGGAAAAAGGTATGTTTCCTCCCTAGAGGTGTAAGTATCCTAACTGATTTAAAACCTTGGATTCATACAGCATTTGCGGAATTAGTAAGCTTTTTTCTTTTAATCTTGAGAAATTCTAATGAAACCAGAATTCAAAAAGGAAGAAACAGAAAATAACACAGTCATATTACAATCTCCTTGTTTTAGTTTCTTCATTCTCACCTACTTGAAAGAAAAATTTTCATAACATTCAATTTAAGATATAAAATCAGGCAACATATTATAGATATTGTCTTATAGTATGCTAGATAAGATTCTTTTAAAAGGGTGGAGTTTTTGGAACAAATAATATTGTCATTTAAGTATATTATTCGGTACAGTGATAGCAGCACTCCATCCAGTCTTAAGGGTTAACTTAAGGGTTAGCAAATTAATACACTCCTTGCTTGCTGACTTAGGGCCCTTGATCTGTAACAGAACTAATTTGCTTTCTTTGAGATTTACAGACCACTGGTCTTGGGGAATGAAAGACCAGAACTTTCCCAAGCCGCAGAGGCCTGCAAGTCTGTCTTGAAACTGCATTGGCCAGCAATCTTTTAGCAAAATGTTTTTCTTTTTTAAGGTTGCACAAATGACTCTACCAACCCTCTTTTGTGCCTCTTTAGACCTTGCCCTCCTTTACAGAAAGAACAGAATACTCTTGAACAACCACCCCGGGGCACCAAGGGACCGGACCTTCTTGCACAACCTGAGAACACCAAGATAACTCTGTAGCTGTCATCATCAAGCCTGCATGTAATAAAGAAATGTCACAGACCCCTGCACTCCCTTAGCTGATTAAACCCCTTTAAAACTCTCTGGGCCAGGCAGAAACCTCAGAGTTGGCTTTTGGACAAGAATTTGCCTTCTCCAAAGGTGGCCAGCCTCCTGAATAAAGCTAATATTCCTTTTCAGTCAAAACTCCTCTCTTGAGTATTGGCCTTTTGAGTGACAGGCAGCCAAAATTGGGTTTTGGTAACAAAATTACTTTTTGGTACAGTTATAATATTAAGCATGTATTTAGTGCTCACTAAATGTGTGTGTGTTTGTGTGTGTGTGTGTGTATTTTTAAAAAGAAAACCACAGGCCCCAAATGCCATCACTTAGCTTAAGGCCCCATGTCAGTAAACCAAGACTTAATACATAACCTAACTGCAGTTTCAACCTCCCAGAAAGGTAACCTTTAGCCAGTCAGCATGGGAATTTCCCGGTCAACACTAGGAAATTTACTGATAGGCCCCTTCTGTTCTCCTTAGGAGAGCAACCTTGCCTAAAACAATGGATTCTTTCCTAATAATTTCCTTTTTTCCACTCCCTCTCCACCTTTGAAAGCCTTCCCTTTGGAGCTCCCTTCTACTTGCTAGACGGAATGTTGCCCGATTCATGAATTAATTAATAAAGCCAATTAGATCTTTAAAATTTACTCAGTTGATTTTTTTAACTTAAATATATGTGATATCAAGCATACATTATAATATACATATCAAAGCACACTAAAGTTACTGAATTAAAACAAATCTGGTATCCTAGAGAAGTGTGGTGTGGGAGCTTAGAGAAAATGCTTTTGGGTATGCAGATTGTTTTCAGAAGGAGGTAATAAAATGTTTTCTTTGCATTGTATACATGAGGTAGTGAGCTATTCCATTCAAGTGTGTACTCTTTTCAAAATTTTGTTGACATATTAACTCTTATTGTGCTTTTGTGTACTGCAGGACAAGAGATAGTCATGAACACCTAAAGGTTCCTTAGTGGTTCTATGTTACTCCTCTGCTGAGGTTGTTATAAAATATTGTTATCTTGGGTAATAATGCAGTCAAGACTGACTATTTCTAGTACTCAGGCAAGAAGCAAAACAGGAAAATAAGTTGAAAATGAAACAGAATGTTGAAATGGGTTGAAACATGTTTACCTTATATGAAAATCCAAAGTTAGGTAATTATAGATCGAAAGAGAATGTTTTCCAAGAAGAATTGATAATTGGCAAAAATGGCTTAGACAAATATCCTTTAGGCAGAAGGCCCGTGGAGTTCTGCAGAGGGTGGTTTGAGGGCACCAGGTGAGCACAGGAACATAAAGAAGTGGGAGGCGTGCAGACAGATAAGAAGGACCACGGGGCTTAGAGTCCTCCAAAGTGGAAAGAGGTCATCATAGACCTTGTGTAGGCACATTTTTTGTATTTTGGTTTCATTGTAAATTCAGGGCAAAAGTCTTTCTTCATGATCAGTCCCAGGCATTGATGCAGTGAATTCCCTACATCCATACATATTCTGGGACAAACAGATGCTCTGTATTTGACAGCTTCTCAGAGATCTCCCTCTCCAGACTGACTCCTTCTCCATCTCTATGTAGCACGATTTGCTTGTACTGAGTCCTCTCCCTTTCCACAGCTCTCCCCTCTCCTCATCATTTTAGCTTTATTCCCTTTTATGCTCTGTGTTTGTTAGTTTTGTTGTTTTGAGTGTTAGTTTATATGTTTACATGCTGTGAAAGGCAGAATTCTAAAGATGGCCCTTCAAGATTCCTGCTCTGTGGTTCTTCAAACACAAATCTAGAGACTGCTGTGAAGGGATTTTGTAGGTGTAATGAAAGTCCCAAACTAGCTGACCTTAAAATATGAGATTATACAGGTAGGCCTAATCTATTATCAGTCCTTTAGAAGCAGAGAGTTTTCTCCAGATGGTAGAAGATGGGGACATGAGAGAGATTCAGAAGGTTAGAAGTAGGCGACACGCTGTTTTGAAAATGGAGAGGACCATGTAAGAAGTGAAGGGGCTTCAATAAGGACAAATGATCCCCAGTCAGCATCCAGCAAGGAAATGGGGACCTGAGACCTACAGTCTCAAGGGACCAAATTCTGCCAACAATCTGAACCTCCAGAGCCTGTGGAGAAGAGCCCAACCCAGCCAGCACCTTGATTTTGATCTTGTGAGACCCTAAACAGAACCCAGTGGAGTCTTCTCCAATTTCTGACCTAGAGAACTGTAAGGTAATAAGTGGATGTTATTTGAATTTGCTGAAGTTTTGGTAACTTACTATGGCAGTAACAGAAAGCAATAGAGATTAGTATACCTAGTAAATTATGACCTCCTTCTGTTGGCCACATTTTCTATTTCTGCCTATTTCCAGAGACCTTATCACCAGCCACAACTCTTTCCTCCACCCCATAAAGCCCAAGTCTTTGTTTTCCCTTTCTTAGAGACCTAGGATATTTTATTCCTATAAAATCTTTCCCCAGACACGTTAATTCAAATTAAACATTCAGCACACAAAATATTTCAGGGTCCATCATAATTTGAATGATGTTAAAAAATGTGAATCATGAATTGACATGTTATTAACTAAATCTATGAAGCTGAGAAGGTTTTCTGACTTATGTGCTCTGTGTCTGAATAGGATTGATTCTGAGCCATGGAAAACAAAATAGCTTCTAGCACTTTCCTTGATAATTTTTAAAAAGGGAGAATCAGCAACACACATTGCAACATGTGACAAAACAGAAAATCAGAAACTTAATGTCAGTCATGAGATTTCTTGCTGCAGTTCTACTTTATGTTTCTTTCATGTTATATCTCTTCTGTGCTGAGACATTGTAGATATTTTATCATCATTCTTCTCAGAGCTGCTTTCACCTCCTTGTTCTTCCAGCTGTAGATGAGTGGATTCACCAGGGGAGTGATCACACTATACTGTATGGAGAGGATTAACTCCAGAGGTGAGCCTGAGGTTGGCATGAGATAGCGAACAATGGCTGAGCCGTAGAACAGGGTCACTGCAGTGAGGTGGGAGGAGAAGGTGGAGAAGGCCTTGCTTCTGCCTGTGGTGGAGCTGATGCTCAGGATGGTGGAGAGAATGCGGACATAAGAGAAGAAGATCAGGAGGCAGGTCCCAATGGCATGCAGGAGGGCAGAGCAGAGTAGCATTGCAGAGTTGGTGGAGACATCGGAGCAGGAGAGAGGGAAGAGGGAAGGCAGCTCACAGGAGTAGTGGTGGATGGTTTGAAGCGCACAGAAGTCCATATTCAAAGCCAGGAGGATGTTCATGAGTGCATCCAGAAAGGCCACGACCCAAGAGCCCCACACCAACCTCTCACATAGCTGTTTATTCATTACCTGTCCATAGAGCAGAGGGTGGCAGATGGCAGCATAGCGGTCATAGGCCATCACTGAGAGCAGGCAAGCCTCAATCCCTGTAGTGGCAAACACAAAGAAGACCTGAGCCAGGCAGCCCTCTACTGAGATGGCTTTCCTCTGAGACAGGAGGTTCTCCAGCAGCTTGGGCACAGTGACTGAAGAATAGAAGAGGTCTTGGAAGGAGAGATGGCTCAGGAAGAAGTACATGGGTGTGTGGAGGTTAGAATCTGTATGGATCAGGAGTATTATCAGCAGGTTCCCCAGCAGAGTCAGGAGATAAATTATCAGGAACAGAACAAAGAGCAGAACCTGGACATGGGGGTCAGTAGACAGCCCGAGAAGAATGAACTCTGTGATGCCACTGTGATTCCTTGAGGCCATTTGTGGTCACTGTTCTTTACAGAAAAATTAGTAAGAGGATTGAAATCTCTTCTTTCCATAACAGTTTCCAGAAGGCATCACTCTTCACTATTTATTCCAAAAGAAAAAGGACCTAAATAAATAAAATCATGAATGAAAGGGGAGAGATCACGACTGACACCAAGGAAATACAGACAATTAAGAACATATTATGAGCAACTGTATGCCAACAAATTAGGCAATATGGAAAAATGGATGCATTCCTGGCATCTTATAAACTAGCAAGACTGAAACAGGAAGAGGTAGAAAATCTGAACAGACCTATAACCAGCAAGGAAATTGAAGCAGTAATCAAAAACCTCCCCAAAAATAAGAGTCCAGGGATACATGGCTTCCCAGGGGAATTCTACCAAACATTTAAAGAAGAAATATTACCTATTCTACTGAAGCTGTTTCAAAAAATAGAAATGGAAGGAAAGCTTCCAAACTCATTCTACAAGTCCAGCATTACCTTGATCTCAAAACCAGACAAAGACCTCACTAAAAAAGACAATTACAGACCAATATCCCTGATGAACATGGATGCAAAAGTACTCACCAAGATACTAGCCAATAGGATCCAACAGTACTTTAAAAGGATCATTCACCACAACCAGGTGGGACTTATTTCTGGGCTGCAAGGGTGGTTCAACATCCATAAATCAATCAATGTGATACACTACATAAATAAAAGAAAGGACAATAACCATATGATCCTCTCAATAGATACAGAAAAAGCATTTGACAAAGTACAGCATTTTCTTGATTAAAATTCTTCACAGTGAAGGGATAAAGGGAACATACCTCAATATCATAAAAACCATATATGAAGATCCCACAGCAAACATCTATCTCAATGGGGACAAACTGAGAGCTTTTCCTCTAAGGTCAGGAACACGGTAGGGATATGCACTCTCACCACTGTTGTTCAACATAGTACTAGAAGTCCTAGCCTCAACAATCAGACAACAAAAAGAAATAAAATGCATCTGACTCAGCAAGGAAGAAGTCAAATTCTCAATGTTTGCAGATGACATGATACTCTATTTGGAGAACCCAAAAGACTCCACCCCAAAATTGCTAGCACTCATAGAGGAATTCATCAAAGTTTCAGAATATAAAATCAATGCACAGAAATCAGTTGCATTCCTATACACTACGATGAGACAGAAGAAAGAGAAATTAAGGAGTCGATCCCGTTTACAATTGTACCCAAAACCATAAGACACCGAAGAATAAACCTAACCAAAGAGGCAAAGAATCTGTACTCTGAAAACTATTGAATTCTCATAAAAGAAATGAGGAAAACACAAAGAAATGGAAAAACGTTCCATGCTCATGGATTGGAAGAATTTTAAATGTTTAAATGTCTATGCTACCTAGAGTGATCTACACATTCAATGCAATCCCTATCAAAATACCATCAACTTTTTTCACGGAGCTGGAACAAATAATCCTGAAATTTGTATGGAACCAGAATAGACCCTGAATAGTCAAAGGATTGTTGAAAAAGAAAACCAAAGCTGGTGGTATCACAATTCCGGAATTCAAGCTCTATTACAAAACTATAGTCATAAAGACAGTACGGTACTGGCAGAGAAACAGACATAGATCAATGGAGCAGAATAGAGAACCCAGAAATGGACCCTCAACTCTATGGTCAACTAATCTTTGACAAAGCAGGAAAGAATATCCAATGGAAAAATGATAGTCTCTTCAACAAATGGTGTTGGGAAAATTGGACAGACACATGTAGAAGAATGAATCTGGACCATTTCCTTACACCATACACAAAAATAAACTCAACATGGATGAAAGACCTAAATGTGCGATAAGAATCCATCAAAATCCTAGGGGAAAACACAGACAGCAATGTCTGTGACCTCAACCACAGTACTTCTTACTAGACATGTCCCCAAAGGCAAGGAAACAAAGGCAAAGGTAAACTATTGGGACTTCATCAAGATAAAAAGCTCTTGTATAGCAAAAGGAAGCAGTTCACAAAACCAAAAGACAACTGACAGAATGGGAGAAGACATTTGCAAATGTCTCATCAGATAAAGGGCTAGTCTCCAAAATTTATGAAGAACTTATCAAACTTGGGGCACCTGGTGGCTCAGTGAGTTAAGCATCTGCTTTCAGCTCAGGTCATGATCCCAGGATTCTGGAATCGAGCCCCACGTCAGGCTCCCTGCTCAGCAGGGAGTCTGCTTCTCCCTCTCCATCTGCTGCTTCCCCTGCTTATGCGCTCTCTCTCTCTCTCTCCTTCTCTCTCAAATAAATAAATAAAACCTAAAAAAAGAAAAAAGTATTAAACTCAACAACCAAAAAAACAAATAATCCAATCAAGAAATGGGCAGAAGACATGAACAGACATTTCTCCAAGAAGATATACAAATGGCCAACAGACACATGGGAAAATGGCCCACATTACTTGGCATCAGGGAAATACAATTCAAAACCACGATGAGATACCACCTCATGCCAGTCAGAATGGCTAAAATTAACAAGTCAGGAAATGACAGATGTTGGCAAGGATGCAGAGAAAGTGGAACCCTCTTACATTGCTAGTGGGAATGCAAGCTGGTACAACCACTCTGGAAAACAGTATGGAGGTTCCTCAAAAACTTGAAAATAGAGCTACCCTATACAACCCAGCAATTGCACTACTGGGTATTTACCCCATAGATACAAATGTAGTGATCCAAAAGGGCACCTGCACCCCAAAGTTTATAGCAGCAATGTCCACAATAGCCAAACTGTGGAAAGAGCCCAGATGTCCATATCAGAAGAATGGATAAAGAAGATGTGATACACACACACACACACTGGAATATTATGCAGCCATAAAAATGAAATCTTACCATTTGCAACAACGTAGATGGAACTGGAGGGTATTATGCTAAGTGAAATAAGTCAATCAGAGAAAAACAATTATCATATGATCTCTCTCATACATGAAATTTAAGAAACCATACAGAGGATCATAGAGGAAGAGAGGAAAAAAATAAAACAAGATGAAACCAGAGAGGGAGACAAACTATAGTGGAATATTAATAATAGGAAACAAACTGAGGGTTACTGGTGGGGAGGTGGGTAGAGGGATGGGGTAATGGGGTGATCCATTACACCATTAAGGAGGGCATGTGCTGTAATCAGCACTGGGTATTATATAAGACTGATGAATCACAGGCCTGTACCCCTGAAACCAATAATACATTATATGTTAATTAATTGAATTTAAATACAAAATGTTTTTTAAAAATAAAATAAATAAATCTTTAAAAAAAGAGAAAACAGGGGCGCCTGGGTGGCACAGCGGTTAAGCGTCTGCCTTCGGCTCAGGGCGTGATCCCGGCGATCCGGGATCGAGCCCCACGTCAGGCTCCTCCACTATGAGCCTGCTTCTTCCTCTCCCACTCCCCCTGCTTGTGTTCCCTCTCTCGCTGGCTATCTCTATCTCTGTCGAATAAATAAATAAAATCATTAAAAAAAAGAGAGAGAGAAAACAAAGAAGAGCAACAGGAAGACCGATCGAAGGTGAATGATCTGAGGACCCCAATGTCGGTAGGAACAATAGAAGAGATCACAGATGACAACCAAACCATTGTGTCTACATCAGTGGGTTCAGAGCACATCTGCATTCTTTCCTTTGTAGACAAGGATCTGGTGGAACCAGGGTGCTCCATCCTGCTCAACCACAAGGTGCATGCTGTCATACAGGTGCTCATGGATGACATGGATCCCTTGGTCACAGTGATGAAGGTAGAAAAGGACCCCTAGGAAACCTATGCTGATACTGGAAAGTTGGACAGCCAAATTCGGGAAATTAAGAAATCTGTGGAGCTTCCTCTCACTCATCCTCAATATTATGAAGAGATGAGTATAAAGCCCCTAAATGGGGACATTCTCTATGATCCACCTGGCACAGGTAAAACCTTATTAGCCAAAGCAGTAGCAAACCAAACCTCAGCCACTTTCTTGTGAGTGACTGGCTCTGAACTCAATCAGAAGTACCTAGGGAACAAGCCCAAACTCATTTAGGAATTGTTTCCAACTGTGGAAGAACATGCATCATCTGTCATGTTTATTGATGAAATTGATGCCATTGGAACAAAAAGATAAGACTCAAGTTCCAGCGGTGAGAGAGAAATTCAATGAACGACATTGGAACTGTTGAACCAGTTGGAGGGATTTGATTCAAGGGGTGACATGAAAGTTATCATGGCCACAAACCAAACAGAGACTTCGGATCCCACACTTCTCAGACCAGACCTCACTGACAGGAAAATTGAGTTCCCCTGCTCAATGAAAACACTAAAAAGTACACTACACAAGCAGGATGATGTTGGCTGATGATGTAACCCTGGATGACTTGATAATGGCTAAAAATGAACTCTCTGGTGCTGACATCAAGACAATCTATACAGAAGCTGGTCTGATGACCTTCAGTGAATGTAGAATGAAAGTAACAAAGTGAAGATTTCAAAAAATCTAAAGAAATGTTCTTTGTGAAAAACAAGAAGTCACCCCTGAGGGGCTCTCTCTCTTCTCTCTCTAACAGACTACAGTTGCCTTCAAGGAAGTGGTTGGGAGTGCCCACAAAACTCAAGGGATGAAGTTGGGAAGTTGCCAGAGGAACCAGTGTTGCAGTTGATCTCTCTTAGCAAAAGCATGATATGTACGATGCCCACCAGTCTGCCTTCATCTGTTGGTCATGTCTCCCCAAAGAAGTGTGATCCTTCTCAATAAATAAATAAATAAAGTTATTAAAGGAGACCTTCTCTGGATTAACTGGAGGCTCAAGAAAGTGTAGCCCCACCAATGCCCCCTTTTCCTTGTCTCCCTCAAGGTTGAGCCAAACTTCTAGGGCTCCACCAGCTGTTCCATGGCTCACCCAGTCATGTCAAGTCCTAAACTGCCTCTTACCTTACTTAACACTCATTTTGCAGATGCAATGCCAGTCAAAAATCAACACTTTCCAACACCACAAAAATCACACCAAACTGGCCTTAATTACAAGGAGTACTGTTCACTTTGTAGAATTGAGATGTTCATTTGCTGACATGCTGTCACTTATTAAGCAGTCAGTGAGGTCTGGATTTAACCTTGCTTAAAGGATGACATATACAGGACCCAAGAGACACAAATGACTACAGGCAGATGCGCACATGTGCACTGACCTCCAGCCATCCTCCTGGCCCCCCAGGCACACCAACTGGAATAGTCATCCTACCTTGGCTCACTCCAGCCCTACAGGACTCTACCACCCCTGCAGAAGGGTGGCCCAGACTCCCACTATTCAGAGGCCCTGGCACAGATGTCTCCTTCTCCAGGAAGCCTTCCCTGATCCCATCCAAAGTTGGCTATATGCACCTGTTGGAAGATGTGGTTAGACAGCTTTAAAAAAACAAAACAAACAGTAACCACAAAGATGGGGACCCCAAAGGGAGAGAATTCCTGCCCACTCACCAGACTGGGCCCAATTACCGTGTCTGCAGATGACATCTATCAGCCCCGCCCCTTGCGAATCCAGCCAATCTGGGGGGTAAAAGCTGGAGAGTGACTGTGGGGATCACAGCAACATACCAAATGTTTCCAGAACAACACTGAACACCAGGTGCACCAGGAAGCTTCACCCTACACCAGCCCCATCCAAGGGCCTCCATTTCACAGCTTAGGGGATGGAAAAGCAGAGATGGGAAGTTACCTGCTCAAGGTCACACAACCAGTCACATGACCAAGGTCACCCCCGATCTGTCCCCAAGCCCATGTCTCAATTGTAACATGCTACTGTGATGGGAGGGGGTTGGAGAGATTACTTTGCCCCCCGTCCCAGCCATGCCTGCTTCACATGACCAGCCTGGAACTGGGAGCAGAGCATTCAGGGTGGGCCATAGAGACCCCTCCATCCCCAGACACCCAGCATAACCACATACACATGGGCACACATACCCAGTGTTCGGGGAACCCTGCCCTCCCAGTTCCTGGCCCTGTAATGAACGCAGTAGGATTGCTGGGTCGTGGGCATCACTCTGGGCAGGAGTGTGGCTCCTGGAGTCAGGGAGATGGGTGTGTCCATCTGTTCTGTCCTGTCTAGGTACCCCCACACGGCCCCTCCTCCCTGTCCCTTGGGGAGCACTCACCATCCTGGAGAAGAGTTCAGAAACCATGTATGGGCATCTGGGAGCTGTACATGGCAAGGTCATGTTGTCAAAAACCGACCATTCTGCTCCAGAGCAGAAATATGTATCATGAAGACAGAGTTTAGGTATGAAGAAGGAAGTTTATTACTTTGCAAGGCTAAGGAGGATGCAGCAGGCTAATGCCTCCAAGACTGCATGCCTGCTAGGGCTAAAAGGCTGAGGGTTTTCTAGGAAAATACAGGATCTGGGCAGTTGCAGTATGAATCTGGTACGTGGAGCCAGCCGCCTACATCATGTCTCCAAGGTGGTCTCATGACTAGCCATGCCACAAGGCATCGAAGTTATTAGTAAGTCTATATTGACATCAGCAGGACGTCAACAACACTACCAAGAGCCTGGAACAAAGGATTCTACAGACACACAAGTGAAGGGGACGGGATGCTTCTAGAATGAGGAAGAGAAAAATGTGTCCGGTTTAAAGGCGAGCCTTGCTGAAGCTCTAGTGTGTCCACCTTACTTTTCCATTCACCTTTATGCCTCCATAGCGGTTTCATTCATGCCACCTGGGAGGCGGGGGTCCTGTGGGAAGAGAACAAGTGGGGTGAGTACGGCCCCTCATCACTCACCAACCCCCTCCTGGCCCTGCCTTGAACCAGCTGTACGCTGTGTGAGTGAAGGGGCCACAGAAATGGTCTGGCAGGTGGAGAGCAGCGCCCCTCTGACCATGGACTCTGTGTTGTCCTTCACCACACCAGTGCAGCCTGGTGGGGAGGCAGGAGGTCAGGCTGGGTGGGGTTCTCCTCCACATGCCCCTCCCCAGGCCTTCACACAGCCTCCCAGGTCACCTTTCTAGGGTCCTGGGAGATGTGCACAGTCTAGCTGTCCTGGCCCCTCTTCATGCCTCACTGACCTGGGGAGGGAAGACAATGTCACTAGTCCCCAAGGTTGTGCTCTCCCCTCATATGCTGTGTCCACTCAGGGCACCTTCCAACGCCCTCTTTAACTGCTTACTTTCCCCCTCCACCACTGGGCTCCCCAGCACCAGACCCTCAAGCTTTCCCATCATAGCCCTGACCAGGCTGGGCTGTCTCTGTGGTGTGGGATCTGGTCTCCTGTGGGCTGTGAGCCCATAAAACATCGGGACCAGCCCAGAGCACGTGCTTAGTGAGTGTGGATGGACCAACCAAGCTGCTGCTCCTGCCCTGACAGACGCACCCGCACCCCAGCTCCCCCTCCCCTCCAGGGCTGAAGTGAATGCAGCTGCTGGTCCTGAGCCTCACAGGAGCAAAACCAGCCACAGTGAGGTTGGTCACATCTTGAGGCTAGGGGAGGGGCAAGAAGTGAACCAGCAGGCAGTGCGTGGGTGACAGGCACCCAGCCCCCACGCCACACCGTCTGGCTCCATTTGGGAACAGTTCAGGCTTGTATCTGCTCACCAGCCATCTGTCCCTCCTTCTGGTGACAATGCCTATTTCCCTTTGGGGAAACTGTCACCCCTATGCTACCATGGACTTGTCAATCAAGGCCTCCCCTGGCCAAGGAGTTGGATGAAACTTGGTAGTCAGGCATTTAATCCCCTAGTGACACAAAAACTGCAAGCCACAGGAATCCTTCATTCCATCTGCACAACCCGAGGAAACCATCTCATGTCGCCACTATGGACATGACACCTAATACCCAGTTCTGAACAACTTACCTGAGGACCTTTGACTTGCTGTCCCCTCCTCCATATCCACGTGGCTCTCTGTCCCTTCATTCAGGTCCCTGCTCAAATGCTGCCTCCTCCTTGTTTCACCTCCTCTATCAAACAGCACCACCCATCACTCTGTCTCCTTATCCTGTGGTTCTTGGTGGTGCTGGCCATCGCATCACTGCACGTTGGGTTATGTATGTATTACCTGCAGAGTGGGGATTACAGGAGGGCAGAGATCTCTGTGCTGCTCACAGCTGTGTCTCCAGTGCCTGACACCTAACAGCTGCTCAATAAAACTGAATGATGGAGGGGAAAAAAAAGGAGGACATTTAAAGATAATGCCTATTCCCACGTAGAACACTTAGATGGATGAGAAAGAACACATCTTATTCATTCTTGGGATCTCACATCTCTGTCCTGCCTGGCACTCACTTTTTACTGAAGAAAGGATGAATGCATATTTTATCGATGTTTGCATCACTTTATGTTAAGGGTAATATGGCCTCCTTGTTTGTTACTTATATGGAAGCCCCATGGAAGTGTTGATGACTCTACTCAGCCTTAAAAAAGAAATAAAATTTTGACTTTATTCATTTAAAAAATCTGTTAAATTATTATTTAAAAAACTAAAATGAAATAAATAAAAATAAAAAATAAAATGAAAACCCTCTGTATGACTTACTACAAACAATTCATTACATACTTCAAAGTACTACTATTTAATAAACTCTTTAAAATTCATTATATGCTTAAAGTAGAAACTCTACAAACCTAAGGGTGAATAATATTCCGGGGTGGAGTAATTCCTCTCCTTTCATTATTATAGTGGATAATCCTGTTAGAAAAATAAGGAAAACTCAAATGTCCACTTGAAATGAGCTGGACTTCGGTCACTAATATGTCTCAGCTCAGCTCCCTCCACGATTTCTCAGGGCATTCTCAGGCCTATGAAGCCATCAGGAAAATGTCCATCTCCCAGCAGTTTTCCTTTAAATCTCTTTTTATTATCTCATTTTTTCAGCACCCCCACCTCCACCCTAAGCCTAATAATAGTCTCTTCAAGGCTTTATAATTGCCTTAATTCAGAAACTTATAATACCACCCTGGAGAGAGCCCCTGTGCCTCCAACTAAACTTACCTTCCTCGTTAAGTGCAAACTGTGGTTAGTGAGTCCAGAGCTCGGCTTCAGGCTGGGACTTCAGGGAATACAGGGCAGCAGCCCAGCTTCCCGTGGGGGCTCTGACCCAGCCCACAGCTGCCTAAGTCCAGAGGGCCTTCTGATTGGTTCTGGTAGATGCTTCTTTCTTTCAGTGATGCTCTTAGAAGAGGGTTCAGAACCACAGGGAGAATGAAGGAAGAACAGACTCGCTACTGCACCCAAGATCACGTGAGATGGGATTCATGAAATGGGCACCTGTTGTTCAGAATAGGAGTTTCTTTAGACAAGTCGTCCTTGTCTTTTCATATAGTGGCCTCCATTGAAGAATGACACTACTCTCCTTCAGGGTGGGCTGGAGAATAATCCTGATGCTGTGATATATCCAGTGCTTCCAGAGCTTGACTATTCTAATTTTCTTCACTCACTGACAGCAAGGAGAATAGGCTAGGTACTCTGTAAAGAGATGCTTCTGACAGGGGTTCTCTTACCGGAATTTACCTACCAAGTGTCTGCTTGTGATGGGGAACACAGAACACAGGGAGTTGCCTCCTCCAAGAAAAGCCAGGAGAATGGTAATGTCTTCTCTGGGTTTCTGGTGGTCCCCCTAGTTTTCTGCCTGTGAAGTCCTCTGTCTGTTTCACTTCTGCTGTTTATCCTTTCCCCCATCTCCACCTCATGATCCCTTCCCTTTGTCCTAAAGCTTGAGGCTCCTGCTACACCCATTCCTTGTCCCTAAGCCAGAGGTGGGAACATCCCCTCCCTGAAAGACCATCTCCCCGGATGGGACTCTATACCTCTGTCTCAATGGTGCATTTGTTCCAACTGCCTTGGACACTTTCTCTCCCTCCCTGCTTCACACTGAAGACAGTGACACTTTAAAGTCTAGGCATCAATCCTCT
This sequence comes from Ursus arctos, assembly GCF_023065955.2. Classification (NCBI taxonomy): domain Eukaryota; kingdom Metazoa; phylum Chordata; class Mammalia; order Carnivora; family Ursidae; genus Ursus; species Ursus arctos. The sequence continues at coordinate 39,195,579 of NW_026622941.1, forward strand.
CATGCTTCTGGATCCCAAAGGATTGCAAAAAGCTGACCCCTGCAATGAAACGAGGGCATCAGAGATAGGGATCACACTGCTGGAGCCACTTATTTTCCTGCTTGCTCAGTACAGCAGTTAGAAGCACAGTAGACTTGTTGGCCTTGTTATTGAAGTCACCTGAGAACTAGTCACCTTGAGACACTGTTAATACTGCGAGGTAGCAGAGGAGAGGCAGCTCTGAGAATCACTTCAAGTGGGTGAAGATTGTCTTAGGTCCCTCCTGCTCCCAGTGCTCACACCCTTCTCCCCCACGCAGATTCCTCCCCAAGCATTAGGGTCTGAATGCCACAGCCCAGCTCACAGGATCCCTGGAGCCTCCTTGTCTAGGCTGAACCTCTGCACACACCCTTCCCTCATTTCTTCATTCCAAAGATGGCTTTAAGCAGCCAGTGTTCAAGCCACTTCTCCACACACTAAAGACTCTCTCATTTAAAGGAAACATGCTTTCAATTAGCTTCCTCTTTGGGCAAGACTGGGTAATTAAGATCATAGCACCAGCAGAGTTGTTCTCAACTTTGGGCTTGATCCTTAAGTCCCCAAAATAAACCTGTGATTTGTTGTATTAACAGCTGAACTGGGGGAGATGTTGATTTTTGTTGATCTCCTGAGAGCTACAAAATCATAAACATACCCAATAACCTGCTGCATCTCTTTGTAGGAGATATTCATCACATAACCAGGTGTCTGATGGATATGAAGTGTCTGTGTTGGCAAAATGCTGACACAGGCTTTCATCTAAGACACTGCTGAAATCCTCTCCTTTGACAGCTCCCATCCCTCCTCAAACAGTCTCCCTGTCTTTCCCTTTAGTCCTCTCCTCTTCACAATCCATATTCTACATCTGGCTTCAGTCTACTATAGCTCAGGATTAAATGAAGCCAGTATCTTCTCTTCAGAAGAGTGACGGCAAGTGTGCTTGACTTTTATGCTTAATTGATCTAGGATTTAAATGGAAAGAATTATCCCTGGTTATGAAAGAAATCTCAGGCATCAATTTGTCATATTGTTTAAGAATGGTGAGTGGTGAGGGGAAGGGAGATTCCTTTCTTTGTGACAACTTGAAAATCGAATGAGGGAAGTAGCTCTGTTGCCTTCATTTAGGGAAAATGTGGATGTAGGGCAGGATAGAACAGGATTCTCCGCAGATGCTACAGTGTTCTTCAGATGAGAGCTTGAAGCCCCTGTGGACACTGTAGACAGGTGCTCCTTGTGAGTGACAGTGGAAGAATGGAGGCGATTTTCAGGATAGCCACATCCATCCATATTTCGAAATACACGAAGTTTGGAAGAATGGGTTCCATTTACCATTTTGCTTGGCTTCTATACATTCAGATATAGTGTTTGCTGTCAATGGTATCTGCAATTTTATCCACGCAGGATCCTCAAAAGTAACTTCTCCAGCCAGTGATGCTTCACCAGCACTGGATCGAAGCTAATGTCCTGCAGGCACGTAACGGTGAACATTGCCCTATATGTCCTGGCACAGAGGTAACCCAGACTTGGGTCTGAGATGAACTGAGGTGGGGCTGATGGATATGTTGATGGAATCAGAATTTAAGTATTTCATGATGTAAGTTAGCACCTGGTCATAGATTGCTGGCAAAGCTCGACGGGTCAGAGGCAGGGCTTTCTGGATCAGTAAGATTAAATATTTTTGTGATATAGAAGCCTATCATGGGATCAGACGGTGGACTGACAGACAAAAACAGAATCCGGGTAAATTAGCCTCAAACGTCCAACTGGGGAAGGAAACTTCACATAGGGCAGTGACTTACTACATAGTCTGAGATGTTAGGGGTCAAAACGATTGTTAGTATCATCATTAACCTAAATAGCTCACCATCTGGTCCTGCTGGTTACACAGCTGACACCTAGAGCAAGAGGATGCAAGAAATCTTGTTTAAAAGGAAATTATAAGACTCCTCTCTCTGACCCTCATGGGGCCATAAAAGAATAACACCTCCACAATAACAACACAAGCCACTTCTTGCAATGGTGGCCACAGGGCTTGGTGATTCTACCAGTATGAGAGCATGGGAGAGAGGATGAGCAGCCTCATGAGACGGTGTGCTCTGGATAGACATAACATCCTTGAAATTCAGCAGCAGTGCTCCATGCTGTGTGAGTGTGCAAGCCAGCAGCAGTGGTGGACGGCAACGTCAGCAGTGCTCCCCACAGGTGCCAGTGCTGTGGGGGCCCATGGTGTAAGGGATGAGACTGTGCTGAGGGTAGTCACGAGGTCTTGTCTGAGGTACACAAGAGATGCCCCAGAGAGCCTCCCAAAATAATCAGACAGAAGTTTGAGAGGTAATCAGAAGCTAATGGTGAGACAGAGCCAGAGAAATGCTGATTTGTGATTGTCATTGTCAAATTGTGATCCGTGTTCTCACAGAGCTCACAATTGGGAGGGAAAAACTGATATTGATGTGTCGCAGGAGACAGACACAGAATTCAGACTATGACATAAGGCACTTGAGAGCAAGTGGCCCAATGATTTGATCAGAGAGCTGTGAGTTCAAGGAGGGAGCAGTCGGTTTGGGCAATAAGGAAAAAGGCAGGGTTATAGGTGATATTGGAAGGTCTCTGAGAGCCTGGGTCAGTGGAATTAAGAGGAGAACATACAGAGAAGAGGGAGAGCAGAGACATGAAACAAACAGAACTTTCTGGTACCAAAAGCAGCAAAAATAGCTGAAACTTTAAGGGCAGGTGAGGAAGAATTTAAAGGTTCAAGTAAGAAGAGTGTTCCTCACCACTGTGGACTAAGCCTAGACATGGAGCTGCAATTAGAAAAAATAACAGAATTTATTTCCTGTTTCTTCTACTTGTTGTTAACATGACATTACAAAATATCTCTTAATATCAGACTTCTCACAGGTAAAATGGGGATAAAGTTCCTTACCCTGAGACTAATAATTCCCTATCCAATCTTACAGAACTGCCTTGAAGCAATTGAAATAGTCATTAAGAAAGCATTTAATAAAGTCTTATTATAGTTAAATGCTTGTTTATGAAGTAAAGAATAGGAACAAATTATGACTTTCATGACCCCTACCACTTTTGCCTTCATAGGCCCCTTTTCCATAAAAACATATTAAAATTTATACATTATGATTGCAATTTATAAGATGACTATAATCCAATCTGCATTGTATTCACTTTTTCTTCTGATCGCAAAAAAAATTTTTTTTAATTATTTCATCAGCAAGGTAAGAACAGTACCTACTATGCCTGATGGAGATCAACTCTGGTAGGAGCCATTTGATAATTTTGAACAAAAAATTATGATTAAGAAATTGAGGAAAGAAGGTTTAGAAGACCCCTGCAGATATGTGCTAGAATTTTTAGGATTTCTAAACTCTAGAAAGAACTACAGTAGAATCTAAATGCAACGAATGTGTAGGTGAACCAGAGATATTCATTTTTCCAGTTAAATCCCTATGAAAGAGAAAGAAGATTTTCTGAAGTATGCAAAGACTGTGATGCAGAATTGATGATAACCAAATAGGATAAGAACTCTTCCTGAGATACAGTGAGGGCAGCTTTGAGATGTCTGAGCAGAGTGTAGGCAGAGCAGGGAGGGATGTATGGTAAGAGGGGTGATGACCTGAAGCAGACAGATCTCATCCTATTTCTATTTTATCCAGGGAAATCCCCTCCGCTAATGGCCTGGAGGAACCACAGCACCATCACTGAGTTTGTTCTCCTTGGGCTGTCCGACAACCCCCACATTGAGACTCTGCTCTTTGTGTTCTTCTTGGGAATTTACATCCTGACTGTGACGGGGAATCTAATGATGCTGCTGGTGATCAGGACTGATTCCCGCCTCCACACTCCCATGTACTTCTTCCTGAGTAACCTGTCCTTCCTAGACCTCTGCTTCTCTTCTGTCACTGTGCCCAAGCTCCTGAAGGACCTTCTGTCTGAGAAGAAAACCATCTCGGTAGAGGGCTGCCTGACCCAGGTGTTCTTTGTGTTTATCACTCCAGGGACTGAAGCCTTTCTGCTCTCAGTGATGGCCTATGACTGCTATGCTGCCATCTGCCACCCACTGCTCTATGGCCAGGTGATGAGCAGCCAGTTCTGTGTGAAGCTGGTTTTGATCTCATGGTGCCTGGCCTCTTTCAATTCAGTCGTGATTTTGCTCTTGGCTCTTAACCTGGACTTCTGTGAGGCCCAAACCATACAGCACTACACTTGTGAGCTGCCCTCCCTCTTCCCTCTATCCTGTTCTGATATTTCCATTAATATCGACATCTTGATCTGCTCCATCTTACTGCATGGGCTTGGAACCTTCCTCCCAATCTTCTTCTCCTATGCCCGTATTGTGTCCACCATCCTGAGCATCAGCTCCACCTCAGGCAGAAGCAAGGCCTTCTCCACCTGCTCCTCCCACCTCATTGCAGTGACCCTGTTCTTTGGCTCAGGGTTGATTCGCTACCTTATGCCCACATCTGGCTCCTCCCTGGATATGCTCTCCTCCTTGCAGTACAGTGCAGTCACGCCCCTACTGAATCCCCTCATCTACAGCCTAAAGAACCAAGAGGTGAAGGCGGCTGTCAGAAGGACACTGGGCAAAATCCTGCACTATCTTAGGTAGCAAATAGGGACATAGCATGGCAGATGAGTTTGCTTTGCCAATTGCTTGAACTTAAGGTAGAATTCTGGACCACTAACTGGAATGGAGCCCTATACCATCCTCTCTCTGGCTATACTGCCAATACAAAGTAAAACACATAAAATTTTGTCTTATTTAGCTCTTCAGATATAAAGGTCTATTTTTTCTTCTGCCCCTTCACACCATCAGCACCACTTCCCTTGTAGACTTCAGTTAGATGTTGTATCTCCTGAATTAGTCAGTAATGTACTTTATCTTGTCGTCCTTTTTAATTATGTATTGTTGATCTACTTTGTTAGAGATTTTATGCATTTTATTGTCCTTCATAATATTTAGACAATTTTTACTTCTTCTTTCTCATTCTAAACTAGCCTTAAATCTGTATTTATGAAGTTCAACTTTAAAAACAGAGTATGTTGAAGCCTCCCATCAAAGACTATAAATTTATTTTACTTTAACAATCCCTCATCCCTCTACCATTTCAACCTCCTTCCCCCGTTGTTTTGGGGGGGGTTTGTTTGTTTGTTTTTTGTCTTTACATTCTGGGATTTTTGTCCCTGGATATTATCAACATTTTATTGTCTTTACATTAGTTGATGTTGAATCTATTAAATTCTGGATTTCAAACATAATCTATAGTCATTTAGGCTTCATTCTACATTTAAATTTATTTGCTACCCACTGGCATCCCTTTCGTAGCACAATCCCCATTCTACTTCCCTTTTTCACAGTAGAGCCTAATGGTTAGGTGCATCGTCTTAGGAGTCTGGTTGCCTGTGTCCATATCCTGGCTCTGCCCATATAATCTTTATGATCCTGACAAATTGCTTACCTACTCTGTACCTCAGTTTCCTATATATAAAATTGGGATAACAATAGTATCTACATCGTATACTTAGCATGAGGATTAATGAAATAGGAGATGGAGCGCTAGAACACTAACAGCCACCATTTGAGTCTTACCGATCATTGTTCATGAGCTCTTCATTTCATTCTGCTTTGATTTTGTTGTAATATGCACTTGTCTAGATTTTCTTAAAGAAATAGGTATTGCAAAATATTCCAAGACCTTGGATGTCTGAAAATCTCTTTTTTTAGGGGTGCTTGGGTGGCTCAGTCGGTTAAGTGTCCGACTCTTGGTTTCGGCTTGGGTCATGACCTCAGGGTCATGAGATTGAGCCCCGTGTCAGCCTCCACACTGAGTAGGGAGCCTGCTTGGGATTCTCTCCCTCCCTCTCCCCTTACCCCTCACTCCACACTCTTTCTCTTTAAAAAAAATCTAGTATCTAACGTTCTTTGGAAATATAGGGACAGAGTGACATTCTTGCACAAACAAAAGAAAATAAAATAGCACCAAGAGAACACAAAAACAGTTTTAAAAATTTTTTTTAAATAACATTGCAGAAAACTTCAATAAGCACGTATTACAACAATAATGGAAATATAAACTCATCAAATTAAAAGGAAAAGACTTTAAGATTGGGTTATGAAAGCTGTATGTTATATACAAAATAAAGACTTCAAAAATAAAGACTTTGTAAAGGATAAATTTGTGGAATCACTATGCTGTACACCTGAAACTAATGTAAACATTGTGTGGCAACAACACTAAAGAAATCCATTATCTTAAACAATAAAAAATTATAATCTCAAGGTGCTTGCGTAGCTCAGTCTGTTGAGCATCCAACTCTTGATTTCAGCTCAGGTCATGATCTCAAGGTCATCAGAATGAGCCCCAGGTGAGGCTCTGCATACAGCAGGGAGTCTGCTTGAGATTCTCTCTCCCTCTCCTTCTTCAATCTCTCTCTCTCTCTCTCTCTCTCTCACCCTTTAAAAATAAATAAATAAATAAAATATTTTAAAGAAATCATAATCTCAAAAACAAGATGCAAGTGACTCATGAGTTTGAAAGTTTTTAAAAATTGTTCAAAGATCTAAACTAGAAAATGCATACAAGAAAGCAGTTGTCAAGGTCTCATCAGCCAAAAGTGAATTTGAAACAAACAAACAAAAAAATTAGTCGAAGAATCTAGCACAGTAGTCAAGTATGTAGTAAATGCTCCATAAATATGTGCTGACTGAATGAATATTACTTTCAAATTTAGATGGGTACAGCCACAATGATATCTGTAAGTCACAAAGAAGATAAAATGACTGTGAACCTTAACTGCTCAAGTCACAAAGCATAAAGTACTGTAGAAAATAATAAGGGAAATTAACAAATTTAAAATAATTGTGGGAGACTTTTATTTTTTTCCAACGTATTTATGGGTATTCTAATCAAATCAATGGGGATCAAATGGACTTTCAAGAAAGAAAAAGAAAAAATTAAATGCTTTTGGTGAATATTTCTGTTATATCCAATAGTCTTAAACCAACACGGATTATTAAATTATGTCTCCAGGATGAATATTTTCAGAGACATACTACCTATTTGAGACATTATTATGCATCATCAGTAAGATGAAATAATTTTGTTTTTAATTTTTTACTTAAATTCAATTTAGGTAACATATACTGTTTTATTAGTTTCAGGGGTAGTCATTCATCACTTGCATATAACACCCAGTGCTCATTACATCACATGCCTTCCTTAATGCCCATCACCCAGTTACCCCATTCCCCTCCTACTTCCCCTCCAGCAACCCTCAGTTTGTTTCCTAGAGTTCAGCCTCTCTTATGTTTTGCCTCCTTCGCTGTTTTCATCTTATTTTATGTTTCCTTCCCTTCCCCTATGTTCATCTGTTTTGTTTCTTAAATTCCACACATGAGTGAAATCATATGGTATTTGTCTTTCTCCGTCTGACTTATTTCGCTTAGCATAATACCCTCTAGTTCCATCCACGTAGTTGCAAATAGCAAGATTTCATTCTTTCTGATGGCTGAGTAATATTGTGGAAGACTTTTATACAGATTTTAGAGTTCCTAACAAATTAAATAGTCAAAACAGAAGTAATGCCAAGGAAAATATAATTAACAACAATCTTCTAATTAGAATATACCTACCCTGCATTATAAAATTTTAGGTCAAGGCTGAGTAAAATGAGGAATGGATTGACCAGGAAGCGACATGAGGGAACTGTCTAAGCTTTCACAAGAAAATCAAAGAAAAGAAGAATCCCTCCCTTTTATGGCTGAAGCATGTGACCCACCCTGCATTCTGAAATATCTTGGGACACTATGGTAGTGATGTGAATGAGACAAAATTTTATCTTAAACACACCCTATTTCAAATCCTTGCTCAAACATGTAACATCTGTGTGACCTCAAATAAGTTATTTAATTTCTGTGTGTTTCTTTTATCTCTAAAATAAGTATAATCATATATATCTCCTGTGGATTTTGTAAGGACTCAGTGATATTTTATAGAGACCTAAGCATGTATCTATTATTCCTAGAGCTATGTATAATCCAAACATATAGATAGACTGAGATTAATTTACTTTTAGTAGTAAACACTCACCAGGAATATATTGTGGATCCAGGAAATATTAAATGCATGTTTGCCGATGACCACACTTTGGCATGTCATGTGGTAGAGAATCCGTACTTTGTGCATATCTACTAGGTAGCATGGATAAGAGACAGGTACCATAGCAGAGAACCCAGCTGGAAGACTGGGATCATTAGAAAGGAGAGGTAGGGATGAACAATAAAAAATATCCCGGCCTTCCCGGAGTTTACGATCTAACTGTGGTGAAAGAACTGAAACATTTAACTTAAAAACAGTGAGTGGTTAACTGTCCAAATGTCTTTAATATGGAAAACGCGTGCTAAAGGAAAAGAACAGAAAGGGAAAGGAAATCAGTCAGCCAAAGCCTGGGATTGCAAATTTTGTTTATTCATTTACTGATTCACCCATCAAGCTTCCTTTGAGCATCTAGAATGCATGGAGCATTGTGCTTTTTGACAGGGATTTAATACTGAAGAAGGAAAGTGTGCTGCGCTGTGAGGATTAATTTGAGCAGACCTGGAATTGGCCTGAACTTTTTTACTAAAATAAGAGACGTATCTGTATGGCACTGATCCCTGGTCAAGGTGTGAAATGTACTGATTAATACTTTGCTTTGTATCCGTAGGTCCGACGTGAGTTTTGACATGGCTTATCCCAGTGTGTCAGCATTGTTTATTGATAGCAATGAGATTGCTTGTATCTGGTCTCAGCAAGACCTCACAGAGACCTCTGCGTTACATAGCAAGTTACATAGCAAGACTGTATCTATGTGATCAACAGGGTAAAAGATAGTTCTAGAATCCTTTTGGGCTCCCTGGTTCTCGAGTGTTCCATGCACCCATCAGTGATTCCTGATCTAAGAAGTGTGTCCTGCCATGGCGTTGCAGAAAGAGGACGATGGGAGCCTATGCCAGGTGTCTCTATGATGCCTTGCTGTGGGGTAGCCTTTGGGTGTGAGGTTATCCTTACTTGATGCTGTTGCTATGCTGCGTCCTTCTCTGCAATAACCATAGATTTGTAAGCATCGTTATGTGGGGTGCTGTGAGTGCCCTTCAACAAACACAAATTGCTGCCTTTAGTTCAGTTGCTATGAGAAAGGGCATTAAACGTCCAGTCACTCCCTGACTCATTTTTAACTAAAAATATGGCTAAGACATTATTTATATAGAAAAACTGTGGTTCTGCTAAAGGGGGTGGAAATGAATCATTGAAGCCAGATGGTTGCCAAGTCACCCTTGGTTTGAAGTAGCACATGCTTTGAGAGCAGTTACTGATGATAAACTGTCCAGTGGAATCTGAAAATGGCAAAACCTAAGCCTCAGGATCTAGCAAAATGGATTAGCAGGAAACTTCAAACTGACAGCAGGTTCTCCAAACTTCAGGTCCACGGCTGCTGCATTCAGCATTAGCAAAAGTAAAATCTCAGAGGGGCGCCTGGGTGGCTCAGTTGGTTAAGCGTTAAGCGTCTGCCTTCCGCTCAGGTCGTGATCCCAGAGTCCTGGATCGAGTCCCACATTGGGCTCCTTGCTCAGCAGGGAGTCTGCCTGTGCTGCTTCCCCTGCTTGTGCGCTCTCTCTGTCAAGTAAATAAATAAAATCCTTTTTAAAAAAATAAAGCTCAGAATCTCCTTTAGTTGAGCTTCACCCTCTCTGGCCAGGAGGGGGCGCTTCAACCAAAGGAACCCGGGCAGACATACCTGACAAGTTAGCTACATCTGTGAGACCAACCGCTATTAAAAAGGTGATTCAGGTGGGAAAATTAACAAGGGCGGGCAAGGAAACATAGAAGAAAGAGATTGCTGAGTGAAAAGAATTTTGACTTTTCAATGTGTTAAAAGCAGCTCTCTGTTGAGCCCTTGTTGAGATGGCTACTGAGAATTTGAGATCAAGGAGCAAAGTCCCCATCCTTGAACACCGCAAAGTGGAGGAGAATGTTTGCCAGCTCCTGAGGGAAAGGTTGGGCTCACCGTGGCTCTTCAAATGGCGGCTACCTTTGTGGAGATGGTCTGTGCAGCAGTGGCTGGTTTCCTAGGCTGGATGGAGGAAGCCATGCGTCACACACACCAAGTCTGAGCTTCTGATTCTGGTATGTTTCACGTACATGTTGGTGGTTTCTAAGCAAGAGAGAAAGAATGGGCTATATGACCCTGTGGAGAGAAGACAAGTGAGCTCCCTCCAGTCCTCTCCCCTTGCTATGGGGCAGCCTTTGGCTGTGACGCATATCCTTATTTTAATGCTGCTGTCATATTGTACCCTTTTCCTGCAAATCATAGATTTATAAGATTTGTCATTTTGAATCCTTGGAGTCTTCTTTATCAATGGAAATATGTCTGAATCTTGCCATTAGTACAACAACAACAACAACAACAAATCCTCTTGCCCTCTTGCAGTTTAGTGAGAGCTGAATAGGAAGTATGGGGTCAGCAGGCACGCTGGTGTGGCTGGCAGGGAAGTTTTCTCATGGGCCATAGGGAGAAATGATCAGTTGGTCATAGGACCTCTGCAATGAAGTCTGAATGAGCTAGGATTATTTTGCCCTAAACCCATAACCAAAGAGACCACTGAGGATTTTGAGAAAGAGGAAAATAAGAAGATATTGGGCTTGGGGAAATTTTATCTGGAGGAAGAATGCGTTGTAAGTACTCAAGAACTTGAAGGAAGTTCCCACAGGAACTTGGAAGTGAAAGCAATAGATTTCTCTCTGAGCATTAAGTGGTGATGCTTAATGGATTAGACCAGCGATACGCAAAATGAAAATACAGGATAGTTGAATTAATATATTCAAAGTATTGTTGTATGCAAAAATGAACAGAGTCAGCAGCTTGAACATGTCCCATGGAACGCTAATCCCAATTTCAAACTTCCTGGTCTCCTGAGCTGAGCTGCCACTGCAGCCTTCGGGAAGCTGGGCTGGCGGGCTCAGGCCTCCAGCGAGTGCTGTCGGGAGCGGTGCACACGTCTCTCCCTCCAGGAGCTGAACCTGGATGTTCCTGGGAAGAGTAGCACGGGGAAGATCTGGCGGGGGGCACGGACTGCCTACTGTCGGGAGACTGTCGCCACTTAACGGAACTCAACCATTGTGACTTCAGCCACAACGAGCAGACAAAACAGTACAGAGAGATGTAAACACCAAGCAGCTAGTCAGAACAACACAATAAAAAATGTGCAAGGAGATAGACGGACCAAAACAACCCCCCCAGAGGAAAGCACAGGGAGGGCATTTAAAGAGATCCAAATACAGTAAAAGAAAAGACATCCTGGAAACAAGAGCTACAATTTTCTTATTTAAAAACTCAGACTTCAGGTTTTGGCTCAGAGATGCAGAGGGCTGGCAAGCTGTCCCTCCCGCTCTTACAATAAGAAAAGGGCTAGACAAACAGAAAGTCAACCGCTTACCTTAGCCATCGGAGAACTGTCTTGGGCAGATGGCCACGGAGAAATCTGGAGAAAAGAGTGTGCCTGCAGAGAGACCCAAGACCTGAGCATTTATTTACTCAGGACAGAATCTAAACTAGGAGGAAGATGAAACTTAGAAAGAGTGACGGATTGCTGGAGACCGGATTGCTGGAGGCCGTGTGTGCCATGTGAGGCGCTGAGGCCCCAAAGGGCTGCAGTCCTAGGGAAGCTCCCACCTGCTTGCAGTTTGTTCCCCCAGGAACTCCGCCTGGCTCTCACAAGGAGGATGGTGGGGGGACGCCAAAGAAAGCGGTCGTCCTGGGCTGGCTGGGGTCAGGGAACAGCAGCCACCGTCAGATCTCCCAGGCCCGGCTCTCCTAGCTCCCTTGTGGGACAAAAGGCTCAGCCTGGAGCAGGAAATTCCTCAAAGTCCGCCCGAGGGTGCTGGTGCGGCCCCCTTCCAGCCACAGAAAAGGGTTCAAACCCTTACTTAGCCTGTGGAAACTGGTGAAGCTGGAAAGGCAAGGGTACTAACATAGCCAAAACAATGCTCAGAAACAACAAAGTTGGAATGACTTCTCTCATCCGATTTCAGGACTTACTATAAAGTTACAGTATTCAACACAGGGCTGTATCTGCAAAAGGCTAGCAAAGGAACAGACGCGTAGAGCGCTGAAACCAGAGAGTCCAGACACAGATCCACACAAGGCGAGGGGACTGGTTTTTGAAAGGAACAAGGGAAACTCAGCGGAGAAATGAGAGCCTTTTCCACCAGCGGTGGCAGCAATTGGATGACAGAAGAGCAAGTGCAAATTAAAAATAAAAGGCTAACTCCCCCACTAAAAATAAAGGAAGAAGGACACCTGGGTGGCTCAGTCAATTAAGGGTCTGCATCTGCCTTTGGCTCAGGTCATGATCCCAGGGGCCTGGGATCGAGTCCAACATCGGGCTCCCCCTGCTCTGCAGGGAGCCTGCTTCTCCCTTGGCCCGCCTCTCCCCCTGTTTGTGCACTCTCTCTCTCTCTCTGACAAATAAATAATATCTTATAAAAATAAATGCATACATACAAACATACATACATAAATACATAAATAAATAATAAAGGAAGAGACTTCTCTCCCTCTTCCCTTTTCTTAGAGCATTTACCTTAGAAAACGTGTAAGTTCTTTCTCTGTCTCTTTGAAATGTGTGTAAATCTTTTTAAAAGTTAAAAAGCCCCTTTCCAGCTTTACTACCCAGTAATGTCTTTCTCAAGGACCTAAGAACCAACTCTTCAAAATGTAATTATCAGAGAAGACAGTGCCCCCGACTCCCAGTTTCTGGGGAAGGGCAGGAGCCTAACCTCAGAGGGGTCTCACTTCAACTTGTAAAACTACCTCCTGTTATAATGATGTAATAAGTTCGTTTTCCTTTGGATAACGCCAATTAGCAAACCCAAACAACCACCTCAACCACCAAGTGAGTCTGGAATGAGCCTATGTGTGACAAATCAAATGGGGCTGTCACGTTCTCTTACTTACAGACTAGTTACTGTTTATCATGACAACATGTATGTAATGAGCCATGTCTGCTTGGCTCTTGCTGGTAGAGTGCTAGGTGACCTTCATCGTCCTCCTAAGTGCAGTGTTGGACCCAAGGGAGACAACATTCCCGGGTGGTCCACCAGGTTCTGTGTACAATGGTGGTCTATTCTCTCTGGATATCACATTTTCATCTGATGATCCATCTAAGCCACCAAAGCTTAACTTCCACACCAGAATCTATCTCTGGGACATCAACGGTCAGGGGGCCATCTAATTAAAGATAACTGGAACAACTGCTTGTCTGTTTCAAAGGTTTTGCCGTCAATTTGTCCTTTTCTCGCAGACTGCAACCCTGCAGATCCTCTGTATGGCCATTCAGTATTTGACCCACAGGGCAGAACACCGGATATTCAGACCATGGGCCTGGTGCTATGCAACGTAATTCACATAATCTGTGCTGGTGTGAAGCAGCAGGGGGCATCGTCCCCCTGGGCCGTGCATCTCCGTATACAGTACAGACTTCGTGCGCACGCTAGCCGACTCCACTCCCGACGTTTGTCCTCTAGAGACTGAGAGAATCCCCAGAGACGTAAATGCTCTCAAGAGAACTTCATAGCTGTAGATTAGTTATGTCTAAGACGTCTGCTTGCAAGTCTTGCTTCTTTGCTGGATCGAAATATATTTTGTGATGTACTCAAGGTCCTGAGCTCTACCAAGTATTACAGTGCATTTTAGCCTAATTTACTATCTGTATTAAGTCATAAAGGCAGCCTTGGATGATTAGGAATTCTGTTATTTGTAACACCCAGACCTATTTCTGAGTATGTGGAACTAGATCTTCAAATGGCCTTTGTGAAAAATGTTTTAGCTCTTACCTTTGTCGGCGTGTAATGAGAAAACTTCCTTTTACCCTGTGCAGCTCCGAGAGCACCGATGTATTATCTCAAACACAATATAAATGCTTCTGAAGGCAAAAGAAAGAAAAGAGGGTTATTGCAAACTTAGTTTTGATGGTGGGACATTGGAGACAATTTGGGTTGATTAGGAAATCTATCTTAGGAAGACAAAGGTTAAGCTGTTATAGAAGCGATCCCAAAATACAGAGCCTCAAACAGAATAGATTACTTTTAAGTCCAGAGGTGTATGGGTGGTCCCAAGTGAAAGGCCCAAGTTCCTTCTGTAGTGTCGTTTCGTTATTTCCTAGGTAATTAGTCACCATTCAATCCTCATCCATGGCAGACACCGATCATCCGGGGCATCTGGGGCTCAGTCAGATAAATGTCCACCTTGTGGTTTCAGCTCAGGTCATGACCTCAGGGTTGTGAGATCAAGCCTCTTATGGAACTCTGTGCTCAGCACGGAGTCTGCTTGAGATTCTCGCCCTCTCTTTCTTTTTTTTTTTTTTTAAGAGTTTATTTATTTAGCACAAGCAGAGGGAGCAGGAGGCAGAGGGAGAAGCGGGCTCCCCACTGAGCAAGGAGCCCCATGTGGGGCTCAATCCCGGGACCCTGGGATCATGACCTGAGCCGAAAGAAGATGCTTTCGGAGAGCCACCCAGACGCCCCTCACCCTCTCTTTCTGCCCCTCCCCCAGCTCATGCTTGTGGGTGAGCACTCTCTGTCTAAAACTAAATAAATAAAATCTTTAAAAAAAAAAAAGACTGATCATCCTTCCTCAGTACTGCCCTTCCCTTCTACTTTTCAGTAATAGAACTTTCCCATGTCTTAGACACACTGACTGCTCGTGGAACGCAGGGACCACATTTTCCAGCTCTGTGTGGTCAACGCTGGGTAGCAGTCAAGGAGCTGATAATTGTTGAAGCTCGATGATGGATACAGAAGGGTCAATACACTATTCTTTCTACTTCTGTATATGTTTAAACGTGTTCACAATAAAAAGTTTTTTGCCACAATTGATAATTTGTTTTGAAGTTTTTAATCTATTTGGATTTTATGTGAATTGCAATTAAAAAAACAATTAATTTTGGATGACATGATAAATTTTTATTTTCTTTTTCTATAATTAAAATATCTTTAATATCTTTTTTCTTTTCTTTCATTTTTTTTTCTTTAGAGACAGAGTGAGCCGGGGGGGGGAGGGGATGGGCAGAGGGAGAGGAAGAGAGAATCTTAAGCAGGCTCCACACTGAGTCCAGAGCCCGATGCAGGGCTCAATCTGATGACCCTAAGATCATGACCTGAGCAGAAATCAAGAGTCAGATGCTTAACCAACTGAGCCACCCAGGTGCCCCAATATCTTTTTACATTTTTAAAGTATCCTCAGTATCTTTTTCACTTTCTTTTATCATTATACTATTTGTATAATCATAAATATGATTTAAAACATAAAGAAATGAGAAGGAAGGGAAATGAGAAGGAAGAAGGATGAAGGGAAGAAAGGAAGAAGGAAATTCCAAGTTTTTGTACCAGGAATCCTCAGAACTCTATATTTTTATCTTTAGACATTATTGGCCACCCTGGGTCCCCTCTTGTATAATGCAACCCACTGAAACAAGAGTGATTTCGGGGAAGGAATAGTTGGCCCTTTGAGACTTCATTCACACTCAGAGCAGACCTGCTGCTTAAGGGCCTCTCTGGGGAGCTCCCTCACTCTCCAAGGTCTAGAGCTGAGATCAAGTCCCTCTGGCCATTGTTATATGGGAGGCAGATTCAAGAAGTCTTCCCCTTAGACAGAAAAACTATAGGGATACTTCCTTGCTAAGAAGTTTCACCCCTGAATCTTCTAAAGGAAGGATAAAGTTGAGGGTAGCCCACAGAAGCCCTAGCCGCATCTGAGGCTTTTGCACCAGTGTTGGAAAGGATACATTTGGTTATTATCCACTGAGAGCATCTCTTGTTGGCATAGGGTGCCCAGGTGAAGATAAATCTCCTTCTCATTCATATCCATCTCCTCCTAAAACTCCCCGCTCTGGGAACCCGTGCGTGTACAAGGCAGGAATAGAGATCAGATCCTCACTTAACTCCTTCCTGAGTTACCTATCAAAGAGAAAGGTGACAATTTTACTTTGTTCTGGTCTAGACCAAACCTTCTAACTATACATTTTACCAGGTGTTTTTGGTGTTCTTTTATCTTTCTTATCTCTTCCCTCTCTCTCTCTCTCTTTCGGCTTTTACCATCCCTGTGATGCACAAAAGATGGTCCAAGTTTGACTTGGCTTTATCTAAGTCCCCTGGTACCAACCCAGAGAATACCACAGTCTTCATGGACTTTCATGTAACGTACTGAGATTACGGAACAAACAGCAGACAATATAGATTCACAGAAACTCTGGAATGGGAAGACCTTGGAGTAGCTGATGTGCACAGACCTCACCTCCATTTCGAGGACTTCCTGGCTTCTGTGAAGTCAGCACATTCGTGTACCATTTTTGCTTGGGTTGACAGAGAAGGGGAGAAAGGATTTCTACTTAGTACCAATGATACCCAAAGAAGATTGTCCCTTAATCTTTAGAATTTTTTTTTTCAATCTAGAATTTCTAAGCTGGAATGGACTTTAGAACTATCTAGTTCTCCCAGATTTTTTTTAATAAGAAAGTCCAGTGGCTTACTCTTTTTCCCCCCAGTGGCTTACTCTTGAACTTACTATGGGAGAGAAAGGTCTTGCACCATCATTAGGTATCACGATGCCCCTATCAATCATTCATTCATCATGGTCTGTCAGCCAGACAGTCAGCCAAAATGTTCATCACTTATTCACTGTGCCAGTCAGCCCTCCTGCGGTTTGAGCCCAGTTCCTTTTGGAACTGGAGAACAGCATTTCTCAATGTTGTGGAGTCTGTTCCCAAATGCTTTCCTTTCCTTCTCCAGTCTGGATAATCCTTGTTCTGTTCTCTTCTCTTTCCTTTCTAGGTCAAATTGTCTACATTCTTCTTTCCCACCTTCCCCACCTTGGCCAATAGCTTCCTGCCCTGAGCCAAGGACTGAGGTCTGACATGGCAGGGGTGTGGCTGCTGCACAATCTGTCCTGGATCAACCATGAAGAATTTCTCCCAATGCCTCATCCCCAGGCATGCTCTGAGACTGATATCCCTTGTGATCATTCTTTTCCATTCTTGTCCCTCTGAAAAGAGAACTTAAATGCTCCATGGAAGTTGGCAACATAACCACAGTCACCACATTTGTCCTCCTAGGACTATCCAACAACACTCAGATACAGGCTGTGCTCTTTGTGCTCTTCCTTGGAATTTATCTCCTGACCCTGATGGGGAACCTGACAATGCTGCTGGTGATCAGAGCTGATTCTCACCTCCACACGCCCATGTACTTCTTCCTGAGTCACCTCTCCTTCCTGGATGCTTTCTATTCCTCAGTCATTGTGCCTAAACTGCTAGAGAACCTTCTTTCCAAGTGGAAGACTATATCCCCCCTTGAGTGTTTCACCCAGATCTCCTTGGTCATATTTTCTGGGGCCACTGAAGCTTGCCTCCTTTCAGTCATGGCCTATGACCGGTTCCAGGCTGTGTGCCACCCACTGTTGTATGTGGTGGCTATGAACAAGAAGGTATGTACTGGCCTGGTGGGAGGATCATGGGCCATAGGAATGGGGACTGGCCTGGTTAACAGCATCCTTCTGGCTCAGCAGAACTTCTGTGGCCCCAACCTTGTCCGCAGTTTTGCCTGCGAGCTTCCCCCAGTGCTCCTGTTGACCTGTTCTGACCCCTACGTTAGTGTTGTCTCCATCCTGACCACCATGGCAGTCCTGGGCCTTGGCACCCTTGTCCTATTGCTGGGCTCCTACACTCGTATCATCATGACAGCTCTGGGAATCAACTCTGCCATGGGTCGGATCAAGATCTTTTCCACCTGCTCTTCTCATTTTCTTGTGGTCACCATCTTTTATGGTTCAGGAGTTTTCAGGTATGTCATACTATAACCTCCTATATGGCCTTGGTCTGTAGAAGAGGACATTGCAAAGTAGCAGGAAAATGACTGTGCTGAAATTCAGAAGGCTGGGTTCTAGTTCTGGCCCTCCTGTGGACTAGCTGTGTGAGTTAAAAAAAATTCATTTTTCTTTCTCAGTTCTCAATTGTTCAACTCTGAAAGATGAGCTTATACAAGGACTAGAGGCTTTCCTACTTTCATTAACTTATGATTAATAGCTCTCAAAAGGAAATCAGAGAGTCCTTGGTAGATTTTTATTCCGTGCTAGACAAAACAATAAAACATATCATTCTTAAAACAGATGACATCTTTTTTCCTACTGGAAGATGATGTCTCTGAAGCTTATTTGTGCTATAAATATTTATTATTCACCTACTGTACACCAGCTGCTTTTACATGTTCAAGCTTAATTTTAGTATGTAGCACACTACAAAGAAATATTTTTTTTATTTTTTTATAATAATTTTTTATTATGTTACGTTAGTCACCATACAGTATATCCTTAGTTTTTGATGTAATGTTCCATGATTCATTATTTGCATATAACACTCAGTGCACCATGCAAAAGAAATATTATTAACCCCACTTTCAGGTAAGGAACCTAAGTTTCAAGAGTAACCAGGTAATTTCTCAAAGGTCCCAGAAAAAGTTATTAATGGAGCCGTAGTATAAACCAAGTCTCACTGACTTAAAACATCATGCTCTTTCCTACCATACTTCTCTCAAACATAAACAGCTCTAGCTGACAAGTACTCACTTACTAGGAGCAGAATAATTAATGGCCCATGGTGTCTACTAGTGAACTGGAGATGGAGTTATACAAATTGCTCCGTCCTTTTCTCACCTGTTTGTTATTTGAAGAGAAGGCAGGGGTGGAAAAGGATAAGGAATAATCTAGAAGACCTCACCTGAGGCTTTGGACAAATCTCTTTATCTCTCTCTGTCTCATTATCCTCATATGACATAAGAAGACAATAAGGAGAGAATTAGATTACTCCTACCTACTTCACAGAAATGTTAGGAGAGATAAATTAGATGAAGAAAAATGACAGTAAAATGAATATCTTTTCAAATCAGGCACTCCAGAACCCACAAAGAACATTCCAATGATGATGGCCCTGTTGCAAAAAAACAAAACAAAACAAAACAAAACAAACTTAATGCTTCTCTGGGAAATATTTCCAGTGAGACTCAAGAAAATGCACCCTAAAATTCAACCTTATTATTTTGGATTCAATTCTTATGCTTAACACATGTTTATCTTCCGCTTTATTTATCAAACTTGGCTTCTTTTCTAAGCCAAAGAAAAATGTACATAAAAGGACAAATGTTTGTTCCACTAGCATTATATGAAATAACATGCCATGACTGAAGATATTTCCCAGAGCCATAAATGTTGGGAACCATGACAGCATTATTAGAGTAAGCATACACTTTGGCAAGAAACAATCCTCACAAGATGAAAACATATAGTTGTACATACAGGGGAAAGAAGAGAAAAAAATCCTTACATCTTTATAATATCTATCAAGAAAAGATGTTTTGAAGAGTATGAAGAACTAGAGAAATGCATGAAATTATTATTAGTTTTATTCTAACCTACAGCACTTGATGTGCTAAAGAACTTTCTTTTTTCTCAGGGCAGCTCTTATGAGATAGGATAACTCGTGTTTGGAGACATTTAGAAATGAATGACTCTCACTGTTACACAGTCATGTCTAGATATTGCTACTCTCTTTGCAGACTCTCTTCGCAGAGTCTCTGGTATGGGATGAACCGTGGCTGCCAATAGTATTGTGGCCATTGTTCTGAGCTCAGTTTACTCCTTTGCGCCATTCCCTTCAAGGTACATGACCCCAGCATCTGGCTCAGCCCTGGAGCAAGTACTCTCCGTGCAGTACAGTGTGGTGACCCCGCTGCTAAACCCCCTCATCTACAGTCTGAAGAACCAGGAAGTGAAGGCAGCTCTTAAGAGGGTGCTGGCCAGGAAGCCCAGCCTTACCTTCTAACCCAGCTCCACTGCATCCTCATAACAGGAGAAACAGTTGTGCAACAGAAGAGAAGGCAGGAAGAGCTATCACCAGCTATCTCAACATTCTTTCTTTTCCAAAAGAGAAGCGTTAGTTCCTCTGACCCCAGTGTCCTCCCCCAATGAAGTGAGATGAGAAAACCTCCATGGAGCATATGACACCTATCCACAGGGGGACCAGTCACCACTCAAGAAAATTCTCACAAAAACAGTATGGAGGATCCTTAAAAAACTAAAAACAGAACTACCATATGATCCAGTAATCCCACTTCTGGGTACTTATCCAAAGGAAATTATATCTAGATGTCAGAGGAAAGTGGCATGGAGGAGAAATTGGGATAGAAAGGGGAGAGAGAGTCCACATTGTTGGGCACCATTCTGAGTCCTTCTCACATAGAGCACCATGAAAGGGATGCACTCTGAGGGCCCTGCCTGAACGTCCCCACCAACCACCTGAGCCTGGACAGCTTCAGATCCCTGCCTGGTTCAAGTCTTGTTCCAAGCCCAAGGAAAGAGAAGGAATTGGATAAACCAGAACAAATTCTCAGTTGCCATCCCAGATCCCCTTCAGCTCCCACACATGTTCACAAGAAGAGAACAACACTTTCCTGTCCTGCTTCTACCAAAGACCAAGAGGTCTGCATCAGTCAAGACTACTTCTATGCCAGCTCCCTGGCTTCTCTCTGTTCTTGATCTTCTGATCTTCAAGCTAAAATACTCTCTGAAAATAAATTTGTTGTCAGTTTCCTCTAGCAAAGTCTTCTTCAGATTACAGCCTCATATATGGTACACTTACAGGTGACATTTCCTGGTCTTCCCTGCAGAATGTAGGCTGGAGCGATGGGACCGAGCTCAAGACCCACCCTTAGTTGCATTTCTGCTCTGGCCACTTGTTGAAGCAGGTCCCTTATATTTCGAGAACATTTGCCTTCCTGGGGGGTAACTAAGGCAAGGTAATAGTAAGAAGTAGATATGTGAGCTCAGTGGGAGGAATGGCCATCTCACCCTGCCCTCCCACACATACCCATACAAAGGGGTCACTCCTAAAACCTGGAGAATTGGGTAAGTCCATTTGGCCCATAATTAGGAAGGGAAAGCATGTGATACTCCTGGGAGATGCATCACATTGTGTTTAAATTCACACTAAAATCACATCATGAATACCAAGTTATTTCCTGAGAGTTGCTTTTAATTAAGTATAGGGGAAGGATGGCCTCCCACCCCTATCATGGCCCTACAGGTCCCCAAACAAGCCATAGGGACTTCATTTGGGAATTGCTGGTCTCTGAGACAAGAAAAGTATGTTCTGACTGCCTTAAGCCCCAGCAAGTATAGGGAACGGAGGAGTGTACTCAGCTATATTAGACATCTAAGAAAGGCAGGAAGAAGACAGGAAGTAGAAGATAACTCACCTAATTCAAAAATGTGGTAATTTATTTTTTCTTCAAGTTTTTATTTAAATTCCAATTAGTTAACATACAGTGTAACATTAGTTCCAGGTGTAGAATTTAGTGATTCATCACTTACATATAACACCCAGTGCTCATCACAAATGCCCTCCTTAACCCATTTAACCCATCCCTTCATCCACCTCCCCTCCTGCAACCCTCCATTTGTTTGCTATAGTTAAGAGTCTGTTTCCTGGTTAGCCTCTCTCTTTTTTTCGCCCCATATGTTCATCTGTTTTGTTTCTTAAATTCCATATATGAAAGAAATCATGTGGTATTTGTCTTTCTCTGACTGACTTATTTCACTCAGCATAATACTCTCTAGCTCCAACCCCAACACTGCAAATGGTAAGATATTCTTTTTGTGGCTGAATAATATTCCATTGTGTATATATAGACCACATCTTCCTTATCCATTCATCAGTCAATGGACATTGGGACTCTTTCCATAATTTAGCTATTGTTGATAATGCTGCTATAAACTTAGGGGTGAATGTATCCCTTTGAATTAGTGTTTTTGTATCCTTTGGGTAAGTACCTAATAGTGCAATTGCTGGATTGTAGGGTGGTTCTATCTTTAATTTTTGAGGAACCTCCATACTGTTTCCCAGAGTGGCTGTACCAGTTTGCATTCCTACCAACAGTGTAAGAGGGTTCCCCTTTCTCTTCATCCTCGCCAACACCTGTTGTTTCCTGTGTTGTTAACTTAAGCCATTCTGACAGGTGTGACATGGTATCTCATCATAGTTTTGATTTGCATTTCCCTGATGATGATTGATGTTGAGCATATTTTCATATCTCTGTTAGCCATCTGTACAGAAATGTGGTACTTTTTTTTTTCTTTAAAGATTTTATTTATTTATTTGAGAGAAAGTGAGAGACAGAGAGCATGAGGGGGAGAGGGGAGGAGCAAAGGGAGAGGGAGAAGCAAGCTCCCCACTGAGCAGAGAGCCTGATGTGGGGCTCAATCCCAGGACCCTGTGATCATGACCTGAGCCGAAGGCAGATGCTTAACCGACTGAGTCCCAGGTGCCCAGAAATGTGGTACTTTAAATTTAAGTTTTGGAATGCTGGATTGTCAAAGCAGGGAAGGATATCAAAAAAAAAAAAAAAAAAAACCACCTAGACTAAAACCCTCCTTTTAAGACAAAGAAATTGAAGCACAAGGGACAGAGATGACATGCCCACGTTTGCACTATCAATGAGTAGCAAAAACAGACTTTATTTTTTTTAAGGTTTTATTTATTTATTTGACAGAGAGAGAGACAGCCAGCAAGAGAGGGAACACAAGCAGGGGGAGTGGGAGAGGAAGAAGCAGGCTCCCAGCAAAGCAGGGAGACTGATGCAGGGCTCGATTCCAGGACCCGGAGATCACACCCTGAGCAGAAGGCAGACACTTAACGAGTGAGCCACCCAGGCGCCCCACAAAAACAGATTTTAAGACTCAAATATCCTGATTCTCTTCCTTTCACATTTCCCAAAATCATTAGGATAAATCTCCCTTAAAAATAAGCAAAGCAGGGGCACCTAGTTGTCTCAGCATGTGACTCTTGATCTCGGGGTTGTGAGTTCGAGCCCCACGTTAGGTGTAGAGATTACTTAAAAGTAAAATCTTAAAAAAAAAAAAAAGTCAAAGTAGCAAGGAGAAGTAATGGAGTGCAGGGTTCAAACCAAAAGGCCCAGGTGTCCAGATTCTTCAGTTGCTGAGCTGACTGTAAGGGTCCTGTGATCCTGTCACAGCACTTTGTGAAGGATATTTCTTTATCTCAAGAGTAGGGAAATCCCTCAATCCATTCAAGTCACCCATTTCAGATTCTTGGTGCCCCTGTCCTTGCTGTCCTTCTCCCACCCCGTATCTCCACCAGTCAAAATCCAACCCATACTTCAAAACCAGCTTAACTGCCACTCCTTTCATGAATCTTTCCTTGATCTCTTTTTCCCACAGCACCTTCTCAATATAAAGTATCTTTTCTCTTATGAATGCTTGAAGAACATTTTTAACCTCTCTCAGGATGCATTATTCCTTGTATTATAATTATTTATCAATGTTTATCTTATCTTTCCTACTAGTCCTTGAGGGAAGAGATTCTTTTGCCAATTTTTGACTCCCTCTATAGTTCCTTGAATTGGTACAGAAAGTAACCTCCATCTTTCTGTTTTAAGTTCAGCCTATATCCTCTCCAGTCGAGATGGGAGGTGGCTATGACCTACAGCTTCAGTGTCCACTCACTCACTATTTCCTCCTCTTCCCTCTGGGAGGAAAATACAGCCAGCCACTGAAAACCAAGCCCTTTATTCTAGACAGAGGTGGAATCCATTATTGTAGCGAAAGTGCAATTGGAGGGCACTGAGCAAGGGTCAAAAGTCCAGTGTATCAGTCATGCATCACTGTAGAATAGTCCTCAAGTGTCCAATGGTGTCACTACAGGGCTCAGGACTCAGAGACAAATCAGCTTCAAGGGGGAAGAAAGAAGCAAACTGAGGTAGCCTTAGGGAAGAGACATTCCAGGAACATACATAGGGCAGAAGCAGCAATGACAGCAGGCAATCACAACTTCTCACAGTGCCACTGTTCCAGCTTCTCAGAGCAGAGTGGTTTATGGGCCAACCTAATAATGGAAAAGGAGACAGGACAAGTTGGCTGACTGGATCCTAGCTCGAACTTCCATCTAGCTTTACCCCCAGGATGGCCAAGGTGGAAGAGTGCAGATGAAAATTAGAGAAAAACTTTCCTAGCCAGATGGCGAGGAACACTGAACCACCTAGTGGAGTAGGGTACACTTTTAAAATTTCAAGAAAATTGTAGGGTTGTAAAAGACATGCAAATGGTATCAAGGGCTTATTTCAAGGTCTAGGACTAAACCAGCAGAAATAGATGTCCATGTCCAGGTGAAGGGAGCCCTAGGTCTCAGCCCTCTATTCCTTATGCTTATTAGGAATATTGCTAAATAAGAGTGGCATGAGAGAGGCTTGGAAAATTGGAAACCTGAGTCTGCTTGATGAATTTTGTTTTGGAAACTACATTCTAGATTAAATGGCCAGGAGATAGAAAGAGAGGGCAGTGGTGCTGGAGTGAGAAAAACAAGGTGAAAGGAAAGTAGAAAATAGAAAATAGAATGGGAATTCACCAGTAGTCAATTCCTTCCTTATCCAGAATCTTCTTGGCACAGATCATGTCATCAGTAAGGTCATCATCCAGGAACTCTGGCAGGAGTTACAAGGATAGGAATGTGAGAGATAAGCATTACCCAGAAAGATAATGAGTTCCCTCTTCCCTGGATCTAGTAAGTCTGGTCCTTCTCTGAACTGGAGAGTTATGCCTGTTGTCTTCCTATATGAGAAAGCCAATACAGTAGTGCCCCCCCACCCCAGATAAGGACTCTTTTCACTTCTCTTGAGGGTCTTCAGAGGAATTATCAACTTCATCAACTCTGAAAATGTAAGGTATCAGACTTCAAGATTTCCAGACAACTAATATCATCTACTTCAGGGAACTGCCTTGGGCTCTGGTGAACATGAAAATTCTAACAGCCTTTTACTCAGTACTGTCAATTCAAGCCCCACAGTTGAAGGCAGTGAAGCCAGAGGTGTGCGTGATACCAAAAATGAGATTATCCCAGGGATAAGCTCTGAGAAAACAGAGGAACAGGGTAAAAGAAGCTACTCACTGTCACAGGAGATGTCACAGATGTTCCTTGACTGAAGGATCTGGTTGTCCCTGCACCAAAATTTATTGTTGATCTGGAAGAGTCCATATTCTGTGCTGCCATTGTTATTGACTATGGTTTGTGTATCATAACCACTGGTATGAAATATAGTACAGATCCCTGAGGGAAAGATGAGAAAGAGGTATCACAGAGGTGTCCACGTACAGCGTTTATAGCATAAATGAGGACCTGTATCACCAGAGGTAGAAAAGCTCTCTAGCCAATCTCCAAATATGGCAAAGCACAAAGTATCTTGATGAGATGAAGAGCCCCAAAAAGGATCAGACAATAAGAGAAAGGGAAGATACATGAATAAGTATAATAAAAGAGTAAACAGATAAGCACATAAGAGGATTATTAGATAATTGAATAAAAGTGGAGAGGAAAAGGAGAGTGGAAGAAAGAGGCAGGTGAAGAATGGAATGAAGCAAAGCATCAGGGAACTCACATTCAGACAAAGAAATGCCTCCAAATCCATCCATGTCTTTCAGCACCTGGGACAGCTCACATTTTGTAAATTGCTTTGCCTGGAAGGCAGGAAACATGACGCCAACCAGGAGCAGAGAGACAAAGGACATCATTTTGGCTGCCCCCAAGATCCTGAAATGGGGGCACCACACAGTTTCACCTCCTTTTATTTGTGGAGAAAGCCTCAGGGGCCCTGGCACCAAGCCCTACATCCAGGAAGAAGATGAAGAGAGACTGTTCATGCCAACACAGAAACACTGAGCCTGCCAGCTTCCTTCCGTACTTTTACCCCATTTTTCCTTCTCCTCCCCTAATATCTAGTCCATACAGGTATTGTTTTCTGCCCAGAGTTTCAAGCACGATTCTGTTCCCATTTGGCTTTGTTTGTACTTTTGTTTCTTGTAGATTTGGTTCTGGGAAGCAGGGTGTCCCCAGCCTACTTCGGGAACAAAGGATGCCTCAGGGGTAATATGAGTGAGGCAATCAGAAAATAAAATAAGGGTCCATGACCAACACTCCCTTCCCCCTAGAGATACAGAATATGGAAAAAAGAGTGTATTTCATTACATGCCATAGTCCCAGATCAAAGTTGGTACTTGTCCAGTCAACCCAGGCATGGAACAAAGCCCAGGAAGAGTCCCTTGATATGGTGGTTCATGGCTGGGGGCTCAGGATTAGGGATAGGCTATAGCAACACAGACTTTAAGAATCAGATATAACTTGGATCCAGAGACTTTGTACTTCAGGAAAACAGAGAATTTGAAAAGTATGTATGGCAGTACATACTATCCTATCCTGTGAGCCATTATCAGGCTCTCCACCCCTAACCACCACAACCACTAAATAGCCAGATACTACATTGGTGTTAATTAAGACATTATGTAAAGCCAAAACTAACTTGTAGATTTGTTCTTGGGTATAGAAACTTATAGACAGCCTCAGAGTGGGCCACAGAAGTTTAAAAAGAGAGTAACCCAAGCCAGTGGGAAGATAGGACTTTGAACACTTTAAGATTGGTCTAGGATATATCTAGAGCCTATAAAACAAGATTCTGGATCTGATCTTTTCAAGATCAGTGCCTCTGAGCAAGTATAGAGTTAAGGGTACTACTTCTGAATAATTACTCCACCTTGCTAGCATCAAGCTTCATGTCATGGTGCCAATAGCTGTTAGCCTCCTTCATGGCAGGGCCCACTCTCTTTATTCCAATCTCTAAACCTGATTTCTTATATTGCAGTGGGTATCCAACTATTTAAGACTTCCAAACTGAAGGTATTCCAAACTGTTATATCCTACAACTCTTCAGAATCAAGGCAAACTCCTCTACATTTTTTTAATTTATTTGAGAGAGAGAGAGTGCCCACAAGTGGAGAGAGGGGCAGGGGAGTGGAGGGAAGCAGACTCCCCACTGGGCAGGGAGCCCAATGTGGGACTCAATCCCAGGACCCTGGGATCATGACCTGAGCTGAAGGCAGATGCTTAACCGACTGAGCCACCCAGCACCCCAAACTCCTCCCAGTTTTATCCCATCTTCTATATCATGGATAACCAGTATAGGAAGTAGCATGAGTGAAAAGAGTGCAGAGGATCGTGGTGCCAAGAGAGATGAGCAGAAAGGCCAGATAGCAAAGAGATACATGTTCAGAAACACAGTGAAAGGTTGCTACTGCATTTTTCCTCCATTCCACCCAGAGGCATTGGAGGGGTGCATGAAGGACAGGAATAGGAATTCTATCACACTAAGCAAGTATGGTTGAGAATATGGCTGGGAGTAGAGGACGACCTTGAACCATATGAAAGAGGGAACTGATAAAGAAAGCTAGTCCTGAGGACTAGTCTTTCCAATAGTGGAGTCTGGTGTAAAATGCCTCCTGCACTGGACTGTGGACTAAGTACCTGTGATAGAATAAAATGGTGGGCCAAGATATCAGGAATCACAGGGGCTTACTAGGCCTTCAGCCAAGTCAAGACTTAGGGCAACAGCCTGCTTGCCTATAATTTGCTTGTATCTCTGCCCTTCCCTGAAGCAATAAAAAGCAGTATACAGATCTGCACAGCTAAGCACAGAAAATAAATGTGCTTTGGGCAAGAGGAACCATTATTTCCTTAGAAATGTTTGTAAAACAACATATTTGGGTGTCATCTGAAAAAGAATATGGAAGATGTCTACTGGGAACAATTACAAACATTCAGAGAAAGACGCAGATTCTTGGCGATAGACCAAAGAACAACAAACAATGACCACAGTACTGAAAGAGGAAGCATATGGAAAGACATCAGCACAGCTAATGGAGGAAAGCTCCAGTTAAAATCTCCCTTTCCAGACAGGTAGGGTGCTCTGTGTGAAGGCTGAGATCAGAATCAAGGCAGTGAGGAGGCATTTACAACGCATGGATTTTTCAGAAATATGCTAGGAAGCTATGTTCATTCTCTCAGATGCTGTGGTAAAAATCAGGTTTCTCAAGCCAGTCCTATTTGGAGGACTTCTAGAGATGAAGGAATCGAAAGCAGCGGATTCAAAACACATTTGGCAGTTGCCATCCAAAACTTCAGTTTGTGGATGAGTGGTAATTTATAGAGGGAGCCCAGGACTACCTTTTGGAGGAACACCATCCACACCTTAGATCTACAATAATACTGATCATTACTTCTTCTGGTTAATACACTCACCTTGTTCTACTTCCTTCCATAATCCAGGTAAATTATCACTAGGTGGACAATGAGGCTAGATCTTGGACTTGACACACAAATTTCAGGCAAATTCTTAATTGAATTAGAGAGTTATTTAAATCAAATACAATTTGGAAAGGGAGTGATTTCTATTGGTGCTTTTATTTTGGGATTGCTTATGCAAAAAATCCTTGCAAAGTCCCTTAGCACTATGAATTCACGTTCTGTATCCGCACCAAGGGCCTACTCTCAATTTACATAGTATTATTTTGAATTGTTGTATTTGTATTACTATTTCTATAACTGTTCTTATGCTTAAAAGGACCAATTCATTTTTTTATTTAAATTCAATTAATTAACACGTACTGTATTGTTAGTTTCAGAGATAGAGTTCAGTGATTCATTAGTCTTATATAATACCCAGTGCTCATTATTATCACGTGCCTTCCTTAATGTCCATCACCCAGTTACCTGATCCCTATACTCCCCTCACCTCCAGCAACCCTCAGTTTGTTTTCTATGATTAAGAGTCTCTTGTGGTTTGTCTCCCTCTCTGATTTCATCTTGATTTATTTTTCCCTCCCTTCCCTTATGATCCTCTGTTTTGTTTCTTAAATTCCACATATGACTGAGATCATATGATAATTGTCTTTCTCTGATTGACTTATTTCATTTAGCTTAATACCTTCTAGTTCCATCCATGTTGTTGCAATGGCAAGGCTTCAAATTTTTAATGGTTGAGTAGTATTCCATTATATATATATATATATATATATTCACTTCTTTTTTTAAGATTTTATTTATTTATTTATTTATTTATTTATTTATTTTTGTGAGAGAGAGTGAGCACAAGCACGGAGGGGGGAATGGGAAGAGAGAGAAGCAGACCCCCCACTGAGCAGGGAGCCCAATATGGGACTTGATCCCAGGACCCTTATATCATGACCTGAGCCAAAGGCAGACGCTTAACTGACTGAGCCACCCATCACCCAATATACCACTTCTTCTTCAGCCATTCATCTGTCAATGGACATCTGGGCTCTTTCATAGTTTGGCTATTGTGGACATTGCTGCTAAAAACATTGGGGTGCAAGTGCACCTTCAGATCACTACTTTTGTATACCTAGTAGTGCAATTGCTGGGTCATAGGGTAACTCTATTTTTAATTTTTTGAGGAACCTCCACACTGTTTGCCAGAGTGGCTGCACCAGCTTGCATTCCCACCAACAATGTAAGAGGGTTCCCCTTTCTCTGCATCCTCACCATCTGTCATTTCCTGACTTGTTAATTTTAGCCATTCTGACCAGTGTGATGTGGTATCTCAATGTGGTTTTGATTTGTATTTCCCTGGTGCTGAGTGATGTGGAGCATTTTTTCATGTGTCTGTTAGCCATTTGTATGTCTTCTTTGAAGAAATGCCTGTTCATATCTTCTGCCTATTTCTTAATTGGATTATTTGTTCTTTGGGTGTTGAGTTTGATAAGTTCTTTATAGAATCGGGGTACTAATTCTTTATCTGATATGTCATTTGCAAATATCTTCTCCCATTCTGTTGGTTGCCTTTTGGTTTTGTTGAATTTTCCTCTGCAGTACAAAAACTTTTTATCTTGATGAAATCCCAATAGTTCATTTTTGCTTTTGTTTCCCTTGCCTTTGGAGACGTGTCTAGCAAGAAGTTGTTACAGCCAAGGTTGAAGAGGTTACTGCTTATGTTCTCCTCTAAGATTTTGATGGACTCCTGTGTCACATTTAGGTCTTTCATCCATTTTGAGTCTATTTTTGTGTATGGTATAACGAAATGGTCCAGTTTCATTCTTCTGCATGTGGCTGTCCAATTTTCCCAACACCATTTGTTGAAGAGACTATCTTTTTTCCATTGGATATTATTTTCTGCTTTGTCAAAGATTAGTTGACCATAGAATTGAGGGTCCATTTCTGGGCTCTCTGTTCTGTTCCATTGATCTATGTGTCTGTTTTTGTGCCCGTACCGTACTGTCTTGATGATTATGGATTTGTAATAGAGCTTGAATTCCGGAATTGTGATGCCACCAGCTTTGGTTTTCTTTTTCAACATTCCTTTGGCTATTTGGGCCTTTTCTGGTTCCATACAAATTTTAGGATTATTTGTTCCAGTTCTGAGAGAAAAGTTGATGGTAATTTGATAGGAATTGTGTTGAATGTGTAGATAGCTCTAGGTAACATAGACACTTTAATAATATTTGTTCTTCCAATCCACGAGCATGGAACATTTTTCCATTTCTTTGTGTCTTCCACAGTTTCTTTCATGAGTGTTCTATATACTTTGAGTACAGATCCTTTCTGTACAGATCTTTTACCTCTTTGGTCAGGTATATTCCTAGGTATCTTATGGTTTTTGGTGCAATTGTAAATGGGATCAACTCCTTAATTTCTCTTTCTTCTGTCTCATTGTTAGTGTATGAAAGCAACTGGTTTCTGGGCATTAATTTTATATCCTGCCACTTTGTTGAATTCCTGTATGAGTTCTAGCAATTTTGGGTCCTCCACGTAAAGTATCATGTCATCTGTGAAGAGTGAGAATTTGACTTCTTCTTTGCTGATTCAGATCTTTTATTTCTTTTTGTTGTCTGATTGCGGAGGCTAGGATTTCTAGTATTATGTTGAACAACAGTAGTGATAGTGGACATCCCTGCCATGTTCCTGACCTTAGGGGAAAAGCTCTCAGTTTTTCCCCTTTGAGAATGATACTCATGTGGGCTTTTCATATATGGCTTTTATACTATTGAGGTATGTTCCCTCTATCACTACACTGTGAAGAGTTTTAATCAAGAAAGTATGCTGTACTTTGTCAAGTGCTTTTTCTGCATCTATTTCGAGGATCATATGGTTCTTGTCCTTTCTTTTATTTATATAGTGTATTACATTGATTGATTGATTTGCAGATGTTGAACCACCCTTGTAGCCCAGGAATAAATCCCACTTGCACGTGGTGAATAATCCTTTTAATGTACTGTTGGATCCTGTTAGCTAGTATCTTGGTGAGAATTTTGGCATCCATGTTCATCAGGGATATTGGTCTGTAATTCTCCTTTTTGGTGGGGTCTTTGTCTGGTTTGGGGATCAAGGTAATGATGGCCTCATAGAAAGAGTTTGGAAGTTTTCCTTCTATTTCTATTTTTTGAAACAGCTTCAGAAGAACAGGTGTTAATTCTTCTTTAAATATCTGGTATAATTCCCCAAGGAAGCTATGTATCCCCAGACCCAGACTCTTGTTTGTTGGGAGATTTTTTATTACTGCTTCAATTTCCTTGCTGGTTATGGGTCTGTTCAGGCTTTCTATTTCTTCCTGTTTCAGTTTTGGTAGTTTATTCATCTCTAGGAATGCATCCATTTCTTCCAGATTGCCTAATTTGTTGGCATACAGTTGCTCATAATATGTTCTTATAATTGTATTTCTTCGGTGTTGGTTGTGATCTCTCCTCTTTCATTCATGATTTTATTTATTTGGGTCCTTTCTCTTTTCTTTTTGATAAGTCTGGCCAGGGGTTTATCAGTCTTAATAATACTTTCAAGGAGACAGCTCCTAGTATGGTTGATCTGTTCTACTGGTCTCTTGGTTTCTATTTCATTGATTTCTGCTCTAATCTTTATTAATTATCTTCTGATGATGGATTTAGGCTTTATTCACTATTCTTTCTCCAGCTCCTTTAGGTGTAAGTTTACCTTGTATCTTTGAGATCTTTCTTGTTTCTTGAGAAAGGCTTGTATTGCTATATACTTCCCTCTTAGGACCACCTTTGCTGCATCCTAAAGGTTTTGAACAGTTGTGTTTTCATCCTCACTTGTTTCTATGAATTTTTAAATTCTTATTTAATTTCTTGGTTGACGCATTTATTCTTTAGTAAGATGATCTTTAGCCTCCATGTATTAGAGTTCTTTCCAAATTTCCTCTTGTGATTAAGTTCCAGTTTCAAAGCATTGTGGTCTGAAAATAGGCAGGGAATGATCCCAATCTTTTGGGACCCATTGAGACCTGATTTGTGACCCAGTATGTGATCTATTCTGGAGAATGTTTCATGTGCACTCAAGTAGAATGTGTATTCTGTTGCTTTAGGGGGAATGCTCTGAATATATCTGTGAAGTCCTGTGTGTGATTCAAAGCCCTTGTTTCCTTATCGATCTTCTGCTTAGATAATCTGTCCATTGCTGTGAGGGGGGTATTAAAGTCCCCTACTATTATTGTATTATTATCAATGTGTTTCTTTAATTTTGTTATGAACTGGCTTATATAATTGGTTGCTCCCATGTTAAGGGCATAAATATTTACAATTGTTAGATCTTCTTGTTGGATAGACCCCTTAATTATGATATAGTGTCCTTCCTCATCTCTTATTACAGTCTTTCATTTAAAATCTAATTTGTCTGATATAGGATTGCTACCCCAGCTTTCTTTTGATGTCCATTAGCATGATAAATGGTTTTCCACTCTCTCATTTTCAATCTGAAGGTGCCTTTGGGTTTAAAATTAGTCTCTTGCAGACAGCATATCGATGGGTGTTGCTTTTGTATCCAATCTGATACCCTGCGTCTTTTGATTGAGGCATTTAGCCCATTTACATTCAGAGTAACTATTGAAAGATATGAATTTAGTGCCATTGTATTACCTGTAAAGTCACTCTTTCTGTATACTATCTCTGTTCTTTTCTGGTCTGTGTTACTTTTGGGCTCTCTCTTTGCTTAAAGGATCCCCTTTAATATTTCTTGCAGGGCTGGTTTAGTGATCACAAATTCTTTTAGTTTCTGTTTGTCCTGGAAGCTTTTTATCTCTCCTCTATTTTGAATGACAGCCTTGATGCGACAAAGTATTCTTGGCTGCATATTTTTCTCATTTAGCACCCTGAATATATTATGCCAGCCTTTCTAGCCTGTTAGGTTTCTCTGGATAGGTCTGCTGCCAGTCTAATGTTTCTACCCTCGTAGGTTACAGACCTCTTGTCTGGAGCTGCTTTCAGGATTTTCTCTTTGTTGCTGAGATTTGCAAGCTTCACTATCATATGTTGAGGTGTTGGCCTATTTTTATTGATTTTGGGGGGGTCTCTGTGTCTCCTGGAAAATGTCTGTTTCCTTCCCCAGATTAAGGAAGTTCTCAGCTATAATTTGCTCCAATATACCTTCTGTCCCTCTCTCTCTCTTTACTCTTCTTCTGGGATCTCAATTATTCTAATATTGTTTCGCTTTATGGTATCACTTATGTCTCAAATTCTCCCCTCATGATCCAGTAGTTGTTTATCTATTTCTCAGCTTCTTTATTCTCCATCATTTGATCTTCTATATCACTTATTCTCTCTTCTGCCTCATTTATCCTAGCAGTTAGAGCTTCCATTTTTTATTACATCTCATTATTAGCCTTTTTGATTTTGACTTGATTAGATTTTAGTTCTTTTATTTCTCCCAAAAGGGATTCTCTAGTGTCTTCTATGCTTTTTTCAAATCCAGCTAGTATCTCTATAATTGTTATTCCAAAGTCTAGTTCCAACATCTTACTTATGTCCATACTGATTAGGTCCCTGGCAGTCAGTACTTACTCTTGTTCTCTTTTTTGAGGTGAATTTTTCCGTCTTGTCACTCTTGCAGAAAGTAGTCACTTTTCTATTTGTAGAATTGCAGCAAACCTTTTCTTACATCTCTGGTTGAGTTCACAGGTGTTCAGAATGAATCAATAGCTGTCTAGCTGAACTCCTGGGACCAGACAAAACTAAGGTCTCCTACTCCTCCACCATCTTGGGAAGTCCTGACCAACAATTTATATTTGTGAACTGAGAAGAGTATCGACAAAAAATGCAAATATACAAATGTAAATCATAACTCACAAATTATTTTAAAACATACTAACTAAAGTGAATTTTACTTTTTAAATCAACTATTAGCTAAAACAAATTTATATGCCTGTAATTACCAAGAATGTAATGAAATTTCTATGCAAATCTTAACCAATTTTTCATTTTTAAAAATATTTTATTTATTTATTGAGAGAGAAAGAGAGAGTGCACAAGTGGGAGGGGCAGAGGGGAGGGAGACGGAAAAAGAGAGAAGCAGACTTTCTACTGAGCACGGAGCCCAATGCAGGGCTTGATCTCAAGACCCTGAGATCATGACCTGAGCCGAAATCAAGAGTTGGGCGCTTAACCAACTGAGCCACTCAGGTGCCCTTATTTTTAATTTATAAAATGTCTATTTTTAAACAAACACAGGGGTCCTGGCTGGTTCAGTCAGAACACATGACTCTTGATCTCAGGGTCATGAGTTTGAGCCCCACATTGGTTATAGAGATGACTTAAATAAAAACTTAAAAATAGAAAAATAACCACATATTTATATAATTTTACATCAACACCTCCAGTTAAATATTACATCCTGTTTTTTGTTAATGTGGTACTTTTTTTCCTTTCCTTTTCAGATTGGTTTCCCTCTCCCTCTCCTCATTTCTTTCCTGCCACACATTGTCCCATAACTCATATTAACAGTCCTACCATATATCTGTTCAAATTTTTTAAATTTTTTTAAAGATTTTATTTATTCATTTGAGAGAGAGAGATACAGAGAGCACAAATGGGGGAGAGGCAGAGCGGGGAGGAGAAGCAGACACCCTGTTGAGCTGGAAGCCTGACATGGGGCTTGATCCTGACACCTGGAGATTGAGACCTGAGCCAAAGAGAGACACTTAGCCATCTGAGCCACCCAGGTGCCCCTCCATTCAAATTTTTATAAATTATCACATGTATACACATACAAACTGTTTGACTATTCATTTGAAAATTTTTAATCCATCTGAAATTCTGAGTTTCCTCTTCTGTTCAACTTGTCATATTTGTCTATTTTAACACAAATACCTTATTGATTTAATTACAGTGGCTTCTATACATGTTTTGATATCTGATACGACAAATCTTCCTTGCTAGTCTCTTTTTTAGAAAATTAACCAAACTTTTTGTTTTCAAAGTAATTTTTAACTTAAAAGTTGTAAAAATACTATAATCAACTCACATATACCCTTCTTGTAGATTCACCCACTGTCAACATTTTTCCACATTTGCACGTTCTCTTTCACATTCTTTTTTCCTCCAGCTTTATTGAGATTACATTTAATTAACATTTAAGTTTAAGGTACACAACATGATGATTTGATCCACAAAATACTGTGAAATGATTGCTGCGATAAGGTTAGTTAACATCTCCATCCCCTCACGTATGACCATTTGTGTGCATGCATGCCTGTGGTGAGAACATTTAAAATATACTTTCATAACAACTTTCAAGTACATAATATAGTATTGTTAACTATAGTCATCATGCTGTACCTTAGATTCCCCAGAACTTATTCATCTTATAACTGGAAGTTTGTAGGTTTTGACCAATATCTCTCCATTTCCCCCACTTCCTATCCCCTGGCAACCACCATTCTACTCTCTTTTTCTATGAGTTTGATGTTTTTAGGTTCCACATAGGAGTGAGATCATACAGTATTTGTCTTTTTTTGACTTATTTCATTTGGCATAATGCCCTCAAGATCCACCCATGTTGTTGCAAATGGCAGGATTTCTTTCTCTTTTAAGCTGAATAATATTCCAGTATTCTATTATATAGACAGATAGATATTTAGATAGGCAGATGATAGAGAGATGACATATTATATAGATAATATATAAAGATATAAAGATATATCACATTTTCTTTATCCATCCATCCATCCATCCACTGATGTATACTTAGGTTGTTTCCATATCTTGGCTATTGTAAATAATGCTGCAACAAACACAGAGATGCAGATATCTCTTCAAGATAATGATTTCAATTCCTTCAGATATATAGCCAGCAGTGAGATTCTGGATCATATGATAGTTCCATTTTTAATTTTTTGAGGAATCTCCATACTTTTCTCCATGGTAGCTATAGCAATTTACACTCCTACTAGCAGCACATAAGGGTTCCCTTTTCTCCACATCCTCACCAACACTTTTATCTGTTGTCTTGTTGACACTAACCATTCTAACAGGTGAGGTGATACTTCATTATGGTTTTGATTTGCATTTCCCTGATTATGAGTGATGTTGCGTATCTCTTCATGTGTCTGTTGGCTATCTGTATGTCTTTGGAAAAATGTCTATTCAGGTCTTCTGACCATTTTAATTGGATTATTTGTGGATTTTTGGGGTTTTGTTTTGTTTTGTTGTTTTGCTATTGAATTGCGTGAGTTCCTTTTATATTTTTAATTTTAACATCTTATCAGATATATGCTTTGCAAATATTTTTTCCCATTCCATAGGTTGCTTTCTCATTTTGTTGGTTGTTATTCTTGCTGTGCAGAAGTTTCAGTTTAATGTGGTCCCACTTGTCTATTTTTTGCTTTTGTTTCTTGTGCTTTTGGTGTCATATCAGAAAATCATTGCCAAGGTCAAAGTCAAGGAGATTTTTCCCTATGTTTTCTTCTATGAGTTTTGTCATTTCAGGTCTTACATTTAAGTCCTTAATACATTTTGAGTTAATACTCATGAGTGGTATAAAATAAAAGTCCAATTCACATTCTTTTGTACATTTATATTCAGATTTCTCAACACCACTTATTGAAGTGACTGTCTTTTCCTTGTTGAATATTGACTTGTCAAAGATTTGTTCACTATACTACCCTCTCACAATCTGTTTCCTAGGGAATATGATGTGTAACAAAGATAATAACAATGTTTAGTTTGTGGGGCTAGATATTCATAACTAAAATTATTGAAAATAATGTAAGTCAGACAATATTCAAAGTAAGTTTCCTAAGGTCTTGTATAAGAAATGGTTAAGATATTAATTAACTTTATTGAAAATGTATTGGTAGAATTTTCAGGTCAACTTGTAAAAGAATAGAAGTATAATATATAAATTCTAAACCCACATGGGACTAAAATAGAATAAGAAAATAACATACAAGCAAAAAATAGAACTAAAATATCGTAACAGAGGGGCGCCTGGGTGGCTTAGTCGTTAAGCATCTGCCTTCAGCTCAGGGCGTGATCCCGGGGTTCTGGGATCGAGCCCCACATCCGGCTCCCTACTGGAAGCCTTCTTCTTCCTCTCCCACTCCCCCTGCTTGTGTTCCCTCTCTTGCTGGCTGTCTCTCTCTTTGTCGGATAAATAAATAAAATCTTTTAAAAAATAAAATAAAATATAGTAACAATTAAACTAAAAACCAGTAACTGAAAGATATACGGAAAACTCCCCAAACCTTGTGAAATTAAAGAACACATTTCTAAATAATCAACTGGTCAAAGTGGAAATGTTAAGGGAAATTAAGAAATATTTTGAACTGAATAAAAATTAAAATATAACATAGTAAAATTTGTGAGATGCAGCTAAAGCAGTGCTTAGAAGAAAATTAATGGCATTAAATATTTCTATTAGAAAGGAATAAAAGTATCAAATCAATAATCTAAGTTTCCTTTGGTACCTTAGCCTTTTAAAAAGAATGTTGGAAATACCCACCCAGTCTTACATGGCAGTGTTGTGAAGAATAAAAACCAAGCACTAAAAAAATAAATAAATAAATAAATAAATAAACAAACAAACAAACAAACAAGCACTAATATGTAATTTCCTCATTCATGTCAGCCTTTACTCTGATGCCCAGGGAAAGGGGGCAGAGCCCAAATAAGAGAAGTAGCCTGGAAATTCCTGGCCAGGGCCATTAGAGAAGTCAGTCAGGACCTATCAAGTTGGAAATAGTGGAAATCAGCACCTTCAGCTGAGGAATAACTCCCAAAAACAAAATTCCAGAAGAAGGTAAGATAAAACTCCCACTTTCCAACTCTATTAAAGAAGAAACTAACCCCTGAGGATAGATGGAGTGTACAGTGAATGTTTTTATTACAAAGAACCAAACTGTGCTGAATGTATGTCAGAATCAGAATGGTAGAAGAGATACCAGGCCAGTCTGAAAACAAGAGCAACCTCCAGGGTATGTGACAGGCATTAGGAAATCTGTACCAGGATGTCAAAATTGGGTGAGAAGTAGATGGATAAAAAGGAGATATCAAAACCCAAAAAATATTTCAAAAGATGAGCAGAATGTATTAACAGGTTGGTACTCAGGCAGTTGGAAACAGGGCAGACATATAAAGATCAGGAATCCTGTGGCATTCACCCTTCAACAAGGCTTGGTTAGGGAGCCTGTGGAAACAGTAACATGGATTTCTATTCTTACAGAAGCTCTTACCACTTCTGAGTTGACAACAGTGGGATATCTGACGTCAACCTTTCCTCTACTCAGGACGACTTTAACATAAATTTTTAAATACCTTTGTTGAAGAAAAATTTACACATAATTAAATGCACGTATTTTAAGTGTACAGTTTGCTAAGATTTGATAAATATATATACTTCACAATCAAGATTCAGAACATTTCCATCACTACAAAAAGTTTCCTCATATCCCTGAGCAGTCAGTGCCTCCTCCCTGACACCAGGTAAGCTTTGATCCTATTTCTGTAACTATAAACAAGTTTTGCCTGTTCTAGAAATTCACGTTAATGGAATCATGTTCTGTACCTGACTTCCTTCACCTGGTATAGTATCTTTTATATTCATCAATGCTACTGTGTGGAAATATTCATTCCTTTTTATTACTTAATAGTTTTCCATTGTGTGAATATACTGCGAGATATTTATTTATCTATTTATTTGCTGGTAGACATTTGAGTTATTACTCAAGATCTGCTTGTGTCTGTCTGCAACAGCCAGCCTCTTTGGTGGGTATAGAAAGTTGTGGTACTGGAGTTCCACCTAGTGTCTGTCTGTGGTACTGCAAACTCTGGTGCCTGATCAAGCCATGTTGATTGCCTTTATTTCCGATGGCCCCCAACCTGACATGCTACTCCTTTCAGTGCCTGGATTAAGGCAAGATAGAAACCAGCCCCTTAGCAGCACCCAAAAATATCAGCACATCAGATATACATTCTACTCCTTTGCTTCCCAAGGAAGGAGTCAGGAATTGAGGGTTTCCTCCCAATCAGACCGGCCATGCCATGCCATGCCATGCTGAGAAGGGTTCTAGTGAGTGAATGCCAAGAATTTTCCTGCTGGGGCGTCAGTGGTGTTGGCTGGGATGCAAGAATCTCTCTCTGTTATCTATTCTCTCTCTCCTGACTTCCCACCTTTTTTTTTTTTAACAGAGAATTACCTTTGTCACTCAAACCAAAAATATACTATTTCTTGTTTACCCAGGTTTGGGGTCGGCTGGTCTCAAAAGATTGGACATTAACAGTTTGTGCCTACTTTCAGGAATACACTGGAATAATACAAGCTTTCAAAGTTCAAATTTCACAAAACCACAAATGCTGATTCCTACAAACATCCACCATTCTTCCTCAAATATAAGAAATGGGTTAGTAGAAAATACATTTCTTCATAAGCATTTGGAAAGCAGGTTGGTGTCATTGTACCCAGACTCAAGGCAGCTCTGTCTCCAGCTAGAATGGAAGCTGCAAGCTGGAGTCACCAGCAGGAGAGTTGAAGCAGAAGGATATGTTTTGTGTGGTTTTTTTAAAGATTTTATTTATTTACTGGACAGAAAGAGAGAGCGCACACAAGCAGGGGAACAGCAGACAGAGGGAGAGGGAGAAGCAGGCTCCCTGCTGAGCAGGGAGCCCCTACACGGAGCTCGATCCCAGGACCCTGGGATCATGACCTGAGCCGAAGGCAGACACCCAACCGACTGAGCCACCCAGGCTCTCTGAAGCACGTTATTTTACATACTCACTGAACATCAAGTAGCAGGGTCTCCCATTCCATTGGGTCTGCCATGTTCTAAAGAAGTAAAGCACTAGACTTTCCCTGTTGATGTTGTTTCAGATTTGTCATTTCGTGGAGTGGCGAAAGAAGGCAGCCATCTAACAGCTGAAGCAGAAGAGAAACGGAACTCCCAAAATGTTACAGGAAGATGCCCATCCAGGCATCTCTTACCTGGTTTCCGAATTTCTCACAAAGGCAGTTGATTCATATATTGTCATTAAATCCTTGTCTCCATGGCAAAAGGAAGGTCTGGGTTTCCTATTCTGCAATATTGTTGGTATCTTTTATTGCCTCATTTTTCTCTGCCTAGTGGTCACATTTCCCTGCTTCTTTGCATTTCTATGAATTGTTCTACTGGGTGCTGGGTATTACGGATGTTCTGTTGTCGACTGTCTCAATTTTGTTGTCTTTCTTTAAAGAGTTTTGGCTTGGGGAGCACCTGGGCGGCCCAGTCAGTTAGGCATCTCTTCATTTTGGCTCAGGTCATGATCTCAGGGCCATGGGATCGAGCCCCGCACTGGGCTTCACATTCAGGACAGTGTCTGCTTGAGAGCCTCTCCCTCTGCCCCCCCAACTCATGTGCATGCGCTCTCTCTCTCCCCAACTTTCTAAAACAAATAAATAAATCTTAAAAAAAAAAAGAGTTTTGACTTAGTATTAGTAGGTTCAAACACAAACAAACAAAAAGCAGAAATAGACTCATAAACACAGAGAAAAAACTGGTGGCTGCCAGGGTGGGGGGCAATGGACAAAGTGGGTGAAAGGGGGGAGAGATGCAGGTTTCCAGTTATGGAAAGAATAAGTCACAGGATAAAAGGTACAGCACAGGGAGTATAGTCAATGGTATTATAATAGTGTTGCAGGGTGACAGATCCTTTTTGAGAAATTCGGAAACCAGGTAAGAGATGCCTGGCTGGGCATCTTCCTGTAACTTTTGTGGTGAGCTTGGCATAATGTATAGACTTGTTGAATCACTATGGATTTTTTGTTGTTGTTTTTAAGTTTTTATTTATTTAAGTAATCTCTACACCCAATGTGGGGCTTGAACTCACAATCCCGAGATCAAGAGTCAGATATTCTGCCGACTGAGCCAGCCAGGTGCCCCTTGAATCACTATGTTGTACACCTGAAACTAATGTAACAGCGTGTGTCAACTATACTTCAATTCTGAAAAAGAAAGATACTTAAGGTGCAGTTTAATCTTTTCAAACCCTGTTTTTAAACTTTGTTACAGCAGGTCTAGATGGGCTTTTATTCTTCAGCTAGTTCGATCC
Source organism: Ursus arctos (assembly GCF_023065955.2). NCBI lineage: Eukaryota > Metazoa > Chordata > Mammalia > Carnivora > Ursidae > Ursus > Ursus arctos. Next base: position 39,236,910 of record NW_026622941.1, read on the forward strand.
TATTCCTAAAAGGTGGCCTTTCTGACATATCTTAAGGAATGCTCCAAGTTTTCAGGGAGATTCCTCTGGTCTGGCTGATCAGAACTGAAATGTCTGCACCCTGTACGAATTCCAGTAGTTACTCAAGGTACGGCTCCTAGCGATACTCAGCTAAAGTCTGGTAGAGATCCTTATACAGGTTTCTAGAATTCTTTCTCTGCATACGCCCCTCCTCTTCTACCCCACAATTCAATCGCTGCCTCCCCAAACTCTAATTTTTGTCTCTTCAACTCAGGAACACAATCACGGTCTGCCTTCCTAGATCTCAGATCTCAAGTGTGTGAAGGCAGAAAGCTAAGGTACTGGTAGGGCTCACTTCAACTGTTTGCCTTCTCTCAGGGATTATAGTTATGTGCTGTATGTTTTCCAATAGCTGAAAACAGGTATTTCATATGTTTTCTCCATTATATAACTGTTTGCATGAGGAGAGCTAGGCTGGTACCAGTCACTCCATAGGTGGAAGCTGAAGACTCTTACCCACCTTTTTAACTTTCTAAACTCTTTGTTACCCTTAAAATCTAGTTGGCATTCCCCTCACTCCATTAACTTCCCTTACTCCTTTCTCTGCAACTTCAATAAACTCCATAGCCCTTTTGTGGCAGTTATCACATCCCTATTGCACCACAGGTCCCTGCAGGAGGGAAGATCCTCTTCTTGACCACCCAGCAATGCCTAACATGTTATGGAGTTCAAAATAGGTATTTGTTGAATAAATGAGATACCCCAAAAATATTGTCTTCTCATCAGTGGAAATATGTAAGAAGAGGATAAATGACCTTCCTGCTTACTGAAATGTTGGAATATATGTGGTCCGGGGCCCCTCCCAACTCAAAATTTCAATGAAAAAATGGTTAGGCAAAATTGTGCCATATCTATACAATGAATATTACACACATTTTTTAATTTAATTAATTAATTTATTTATTTTAGAGAGAGAGAGTGTGCAAGCGGGAGGCAGGGGCAGAGGGAGAGAAGGAGAATCCTAAGCAAAGTTTCTGGCACAGTGTGGAGCCCAACGCAGGGATCCATTTTACAATCCTGAGATTATAACCTGAGCCGAAATCAAGAGTCAGACACGTAACCAGCTGAGCCACCCGGGTGACCCTACATGAATATTTTAAATTTAGGGATCTATTCGATGCTTACAGTGAAGTGTTAGGTGAAATATTAGGATTAAAGTTATATATGTGATCATAGTTACAACTATGTAAAAAACGCATAAAACTAGAAGGAAAAACGCATAAAAACTCGAAGGAAATATATTTTTAAATAATGGAGTTAATGCGTGTGTGATCTTCTCATGTTTTTAATGCCATGATCCAACTGTCTTGAAAGACAGCTGGCCTGGCTACTACCTACCTTCAGGAAGTATGACACAGGATGAATCAGTTATTCCAAAGCCAAACTTTATTAAATATCCTCCAACATCTATGGGATTAACTAACTGCCTTATTGAGAATACTAGTTCATGTAGTTTTGTGCACCAAGTTTATCCTGTAGCGTTCACCAGGAAGTCTCACTGCTCACAGGAGTGCTTTGTTGAGACTTTGTTAATGACTGAAGCCATTGTTTGATAACATTCACTTTATATTTTTTCCAGGATGAAATTTGGGCAATCAACAGGAACAAATTCGGTGTTTGGTTTTTTGGTTTTGTTTTTTTTTACGTATGTCTGTACATCTGTGTGTCTGTTCCACAATACTTCTAATCAGGAGATAGCAAGCATTTGAAGAGTTTTTATGGACTACCTCAATCATATTTCCAGGCCAGCCCATCACAGTTTTCTTCTTTTTCTTATATTCACCCATCTCTTCGGTTATTGAAAGGCATGAAATGTGCTATGAAATGTCAATATGAATTCTGCCACTTACTAACTGTATGACCCTGCACAACGTATGTGACCTCTCTGTGTTGTGGTTGCCTGATGCATGTAAACTGTAGATAATGATAATAATTACCTCCCATGGTTCTTATGAGGCTTCAGTGAGACAATTTTGTAAAACTCTGATCAGAGTGCCTCGCACACACAGACTGTTCAATAAATGGTCTCTTTCGGTATAGTTATTTTGCTATCTGGTTTTACCACACCCTCCTCCCTATATCTTCTCCATTCATAATTGATGTTTATATCAGTGAGTTGGGATGAAAGACACAAAAATCTTGTTCTAGGGACACCTGGCTGGCTCGGTTGGTGGAGCCAACTCAGGGTCATGAGTTCAAGCCCCACGTTGGGTATAAAGATTACTTCAATAAATAAACTTTAAAAAAAAAGAATCTTGTTCTATGAAGGTGAATTTTTCCCCAGGCAGGATTTCTGCATTCCAGAGAACTGGCTCTGGGTGAAAGGGCTGTTTGATCAGGCAATATGAACTCATCATCAAGACATGGATAACTGAAAGTAGTAGATAATTCTACTAACCAATTTTTGTTTTGTTCATTGCTGTATACCTGGAGTCTAGAACAGTGCCTGACAGGTTATAAATATTTGGTAATTATTTCTTGAATTAATTAATGTTATGACACATTTTTATACAAAATCTTAATCTAATACCTAGAAAACAGTTTATAGATCCTTTATTGCCACTTTAAACTCACAGATAACACTTCAGAAAAAGAGCTGAAATTAAAATAAATTTTAAGTACACGTTGGATATTTTTATTACAATTACCACAAATTCTAAGTCAATCAACACAAGGTTTATTTCTATGTAGAAAGGCTCTTATTCTTCTCTTTCTCACCTGACATATCCCTCAGGCTCTTTACACAACCCAAGACCTGGGCAGACATATTTTATTCTCAACTACTCCCTCAAAGAGAATAGACTAATTCCTTGCAGGTCACCTTTTCCTCATCAAAGTTTTTCCACTCTGCCTGTCAGGTAAGACACTTGTCCAGTTTCTTCCAGGAAGGGCCATCCTAGACTGTTCCTGGGGAGACCTACCTCCTGCCATGACCCTGTGCTGTCCTCTTCTGGCCTCACGTGGAAGGAATTTGGTGCTGTATTTCTGCAACAGGGTTCCTTCTTCACATTTGTCATTCAGCTGCATTTAGTATCTGCCACCACTATCTTGATGGTGCCTGATCTGGTTTTATACTAACCCATGATGTTAAATTATCAAACTAACAACAAATTATCTACAGAATTATATATAGTAGTTTCCTTCTGCCTCCTCCCTGCTAAGAGATTAAAGCAGGACCCTATGTCCTAAATCATGCCACAATAGAAAGACCGCTAATCTAGTCATTAGAAGTCAAACTCTAGATAATCCATCCCAATGTTGCAAGAACAAATCACATTTCAACTTGGGATTCATTTGAGCATCAGATATTCACCAAATAAGTTAATATTTGCTTTGTGAATTATAAAATATTAGATAAATGTTGTTCTTAATTGTGGCTATTCTTATGTCTTTCCAGTCTTTCCCTATCTCATAAGAAAGAGGTCATTAGATTTGAGTGAAACACCTGGATGTGGTCCCTGGTGGACCAGAACATTCCCCTGGAACCAAAACATAGATGCAGCTGCTCCAGGTGGCTCCAAGCTACATCCCCTCCCCAAGGAGGCTCTTCTTCAACCCCCACAAGGGAAGGATGCTGCCCTGGTTTAAGAAAAGGCACTGGTGTCCGTAGACGCACATATAGGATAAGGACAATAGTCTTCTGTGAGCACCCTGGAGTAGGGAGAAGGCAATAACATGGAGCCTCCATAAGAGAAAAACAGAAAATCCACAGAGCTGTCAGCTGGCAGAAGAATCTAGTCTGGAGGTAAGACAACCAGGAGAGAAGGAGTTGACTCAAAGCCCACAACAGATCAGGCTCCCTTTCCACTGCATCTGAGTATGTATCTAGGGTTCATCTGGCTCAACACTACTTTCTACCAACAGAAAAAACCACCTCTCACCCAGCCTAAACAAATTTGGAAGAGAGCTTCCCATATTTTTTAAATGTCTTGTGTTTGTTCCAGTAGGTTTCAAAGAATGGGACCCATTATTTGCCAACTTCTGGGGCCTCTAGGAAGACAGTTCATTCCCTCCCCTCTGACCCTGTCCAATGAGCCTTATTTTATTTTAATACCCAAAAATCATGCTATAAATAACAACAGTCAGCCCCAAAAGAATCACCTCTTTGAAATCAGCACAGGTAGGTAGGTATGGGTTTTCCACCACCACCACCCTTTGGTCCATGTCCTGCCCTCTGAGCACCTATGAGCTAACTATAGTCACTCTTCATAAGACTCCTTCCAGGGGCAGGGGGGAAGGGGGAGGGAGGAAGGAATTGAATGAAGATGGTCAAAATGTACAAACTTCCAGCTACAAAATAAACAGGTCCTCGGGGGACAGGAGGAATCCTTCCAATACTTGAAAATAGCTATTATAGTCTCCCATTATTTTGTCATTTCCAGAGTAAACATGTCCACATTCTTCATATGTTCCTCATACTTCACAGTTCCAAAGTCTTAACTCACAATAGTCAACAAAAATCTCAAATCACATTCACATAAATGGCTACTTTTCAACTGATTGTTAAAGCCTACAAGCAGATTTTACATGCGCCCCTGTTACATTTCATCTTGTTTTTAGTCCCTAGCATCCAAACACAAGATTATTTTGGATTATAACTCTATCACTTATAATATTGGTTTCCCTTCTTTGTTTCATATCATCTGAAGTTTGATGAGCCATGCATATTTGCTCTTTATCGAAGTCACTACCAAAACAGGTGAAGAAGACAAAAAGACAAAGCCTTCTCCTTTTCACGAGATGTGTTTCTCCAGATTTTCAAAGTCATTAATGAATAATTTTGGTCTATAGTATCCAAACTAAAAGTGTTATCTTTAAGCTCACAGTCATCATCTTTTCTATGAAACTTTACCAAAATTATGTCCTTTTTCTACTCCTTTCTCCTGATCTACTAAATTATTAATACTACCAATAAGGGTCATTATGTGAGGTTTGACATTATAATTAGCATTATATAGCTCCTGGTGATGTCTCCTTATGAGACTTCCATGTGTTCTTATAAAGCATCTATTTAAGAATTTTACCAGGGACCAAGGTCAAATTTACTGGTTAACAAGGGAAACAGTAACTTTTTTATCATAAGCACTGACTCAGAGACTTGAGAAGGCTTAAGAAGTTTGGGTCAGTTGACTGGTTGGTTGGTTGGTTGGTTGGTTGGTTGGTTGGTTTGGTTAGCTTTACTAGCTTCTTCCCTTGCTCCATCTTTCTGCTTAACCTGGGATCTATTCCATTCCCAATTCAAGTCTCTCCCTGGCTCTTTAAGTCATTAGTAAGGGTTCCTGTGGCTCAGTTGGTTAAGCGTCCAACTCTTGATTTCAGCTCGGGTCGTGAGATCAAGCCCTGGGTTGGGCTCTGCGTAGAGTAGGAAGTCTGCTTAAGATTCTCTCTCTCCCTTTCCCAGTGTTCCTCCCCCTGCTCTCTCTCTCTCTCTAAAAAAAAAAAGTCACTAGTATACAAAAAGATAAAATATATATCAAATACATATGAAAGTATTCTGTTCCCTCTATGTTTGTATCCCCCATGTGACCAAATGTGTGTCTGCATTATGGAAGCCCAAAACCAGAGGGAAAGATAGGACAAGGGAAGGAACACAAAAACCCTGTGCTCTTGCTACCATTTGCTAATGTGGAATGCCATCTTTCTTAACTTCAAAAATGAGAAAACTCTCTATCGTGTTGGACTTTCTGGTTTTTTCCTCCTACCATTTACATATACACACACAGTTACTTGACTTCCATCTCCAACCTTAACCATGGTTCTGTCTCAAACTGAGTGACAAAATTCCAACATTCCCTCAGTTAGGGGAGGACCCAGAGATTCCTTCTCCATTTTAGCAATCATTTAAGTGCCTCTTTCCCTCGCCCAAGCATTAATTGTCAGATGCTGCAAATTTTCTGTGGCAATTTACCATTGGAAAATTACTGTAACTAATTCACATATTTATTCATTCATTCCACAGGTATTTATCAAGGTCTTCCTATGTGTTTGGTGTTAGCGTAGTTTTGTAATGATTAAGAGAAGGAATCCTGTAACAGGGTAGAAATGTCTAAATAATCCACATTAGGTGAGATAAAATGACCATGTGACCTGCATAGAGAATATAGAGCAGGGGAACCAAGGGGAAAAAAGTATTCTCGGCTTCCAACAAACTGATTAGAGACTGAGCATAGTTTGAAAATGGCTTTACCAATGGTCACCAGGCCACTTGTCCAAGGAAAAGGAATGGATTCCCAGGGAAATGGGATCTGAGTTAATTCACATCTTTCTATATTGCACCTCTTTTGGAATAAATGATATAGATTGCTCATCAAAATGTTCAAGTCTCATTTCCTTAAAAAGGGAAAACAGCTTGAGATGAGTGGCTACTTCAGGAATGTGCATGACCTCAGGGTAGGACCACCTGACCACTAAGTGCTGGGCAGTCCTCCCATTCCGCCCGGAGGAGCTCACCAGGTGCGGTTCTGCTGTTGATCCTCAGCCAAGTTGCCAATAAATAGCTCACTGATGACTGGAAGAGTCCAATGCTGCTCTCAGACACAGATTTCTATCACTCGGGAAGGACTGGGGAAAGCACTGTAGGATAGTAGACTGTGGCAAGAGTTTTGGAGTCAAGCAAATGTGGGTTCACATCATGACTCCATCTTAATTGCCTTGAATAACTGACTTAATCTCACTGGGTCTCAGTTTCTCCTCTGTATACAGGAGACAATAAGGCCTACCTTTAATGCTTGCTGTGATGAATAAATGAATAAGCCAAGCATAGTGTGTGGTCCTAATAGGATCTTGGTTAAAATTACCTTCCTCTCTTCTCTTGGGCCCAGATCTAGATGAGGAAGCAGTCCAGTGGTGACAGCGAAAACCAGACCACGTGGCTGATCCTGGTCGGCTTTGGGGAGCTGCAACATCTGGGCTTCCTCCCCTTCACCTTCTTTTTGGCCATTTATGTGGTAACAGTTGGGGGCAATGCCCTCATCGTGCTGGCTGTGGCCTCCAGTCGGACACTCCACACACCCATGTATTTCTTCCTCTGCCACTTCTCCGTGCTGGAGATTGGCTATACCTCCAACATCATGCCTCAGCTGCTGTGGAGCTTCCTGGAAGGGAGGGAAGCCATCTCACTGGTCAGCTGTCTGGTCCAGTTCTACATGTTTGCCTCACTGGCTGCCGTTGAGTGCCTCCTGCTATCTGCTATGTCCTATGACCGTTACCTGGCTATCTGCCACCCCCTTCGCTATCGTGCCCTGATGAGCTCCTGGCTGTGTGGCTGCCTGGCTGCTGGAGCCTGGCTCAGTGGCTTTTCCTTCTCCGCCTTCACTCTGGCCCTGGCAGCCCCTCTGCCCCTCTGCCCTGGCAGCAGGGAGATCGACCACTATTTCTGTGACTTTGCTCCAGTTGTAGGGCTGTTCTGCGGGGATGTGGGGGTCATGTGGGGAGCTGGAGTGAGTATCTCAGGCTTTCTGACGCTGGCCCCCTTCCTGTTGATTGTGGCATCCTATGTCTTCATCTTGAGGACTGTCCTGCAAATACCTTCAGGCCATGGTAGGCAGAAAGCCTTCTCCACCTGTTCCTCCCACCTCAGCGTGGTCGGGGTGTTTTATGGCACCCTCATTGTGGTCTATGTAGCCCCAACAGACCACATGGCCCCCTTGCTCCAAAAGGCCTTCTCTGTCCTCTACACTGTATTCACTCCTATGGTCAACCCCATCATCTACAGCCTCAAGAACCAAGAGGTAAAGGGGGCCCTTCAGAGGCTCTGGGGAGAGCTTATCCCAAGACATACTCCACTGAGACGGATAGGGCAGCTATTGGCTTTTTCCTGGATTCCAGCTCAGCCCCTCCCTCAAAGTCTAGAGGGCTAGAGACCACTGTGATGAAAAGATAAATACTGTGGGATTGAAAACAGATGTCTGACAAAATGAGGTAACTTCATTTATCCAGGGGGTATGCGGCAGGGTTCAAAATCTTATGCCTGGTACAGGGCCTAAATATTATGGACACTCCACAAATATTAGTTGAAAAAATGAATGGATGAATGAATGAATGAATGAATGAATATGGAAAAGAATGCGAGAGGAAGCACAGCACAACTCAAGTGGGGAACATTTGCAGATTATTAATCTAAGATGACAAGATAAAGTCTGGCAGATAGAGAAAGGAGGGGTAGGGAGATGGCAATAAGGACCAGAATTAAGATAAGATCTCATGATATGCTTCAAATGAAATCTCAGAAACAGAGAGACAGACTTGGACTTAAAGTGTGTAGACTAATGATGTAGGTAGTGATGGCACAAGAACCACTTGGGAGAGGAAGGGTCAGCCATTCATGTCTGTAGCCCAGGAGGCCAATTGGGCCACCGCTCTGGGAGTTCCCATTAGTCCTCCTGTTGTTGATGTCAGACAAGTAGGAAGCAGGGAAAAGGAAGGAGATTAAATGAGAGGGAAATAAATTAAACCCAATGAGAGAATTCTGAAATTTTGCCTCTAACAGAAAATCTTTTTAATCTTTTTTCTTTCTTTTTAAGATTTTATTTACTTATTTGAGAGAGAGAGAGCAGGGGGAGGGGCAGAGGGGAGAGGGAGGGAATCCCAAGCAGACTCTGCACTGAGCACAGAGCCCATCCAGGGGCTCGATCTCATAACCCTGAGATCATGACCTGAGCCAAAACCAAGAGTCAGATGCCCAACAGACTGAGCCACCCAGGCGCCCCTGCGGTCTTTTAAAAATGACACAAAAACATTTCTAATTTTTTATTAGAACTATATCAACATGTTTCTCAAGGTATGGTATATAGATTACCTGTGCCAGAATGATCTAGAGTAGCTGTTTACACAGGCCTTTCACCAGGCCTACAAAATCAGAACCTCTAGAAACAGGGCCTGGGGTCTACATGTAACAAATGCCACAGTTGATCCTCAGTGTAGGGAGAGGGCATGGCTACCAGGGATGACAAGATAACAGGAAAACTGACCAAAAGGGGGGGAGGGGGAACATAGTTCCTCATGGATGTAAAGAGATGTAGCCCTGAATGGTGGGAATCAGGTAGATGCTAGATATACAGAAAGGGTCAGAGAGAGGATCTGGAGGAAAGTAGAGAACCTGGGATAGCTGGCCCTGTCTGGGCGGGGTGGAAATACAGAGCAAGAAACACCAAACAGGAAATTTCCCTGTCTGGGAGCACCTCGGTGGCTCAGTCAGTTAAGCATCCAACTCTTGGTTTCAGCTCAGGTCATGATCTCAGGGTCGTGAGATCAAGCCCCCTATGTGGCTTGCACTCAGCAGAAGTCTGCTTGGGATTCTCTCTCTCCCTCTGCCCCTCCCCCTGCTCACACTCCCTCTCTCTCTCTCTCAAATAAATAAACTGAAAGAAAGAAAAAAAGGGAAAAAGAAAGAAAGTTTCCCTGTCCAGAATGGTGCTTAGAAAGTGGGCAGAACCTGGGCTTTATATGAGTACTAAAAATGTCTCTGTGATATTTGTTCTTTGCCTTAAAGTCAAAAGTGAAAGCCTGCATTGTAACAGCATCTTGGACAGAAAGCCCAGACAGAATGAACACGGTGTGCATCCGGTTCCCCAAACAAAGAACCCAGCGGCTTCCTCAGGATGCGTGCCTCACCCCATGCCCGCAGGGGTTTGTACTGGCTGTGTGAGCGGAGAACCGTCTACAGACAGGTCGGGAATTGTTCTGGAGGCACAGGGGGGTGTGGGTCCCAAGTCCTGCACAAAGCATGTGGCTGCCTTTATGGTATTATTTCCAGGGTTTTGAGAAAGTTCCAAGCCCTTCTCCTCACCCCTATCACTGACATCACCTGACACGCCCCTCCATGAGCAGTCCCGTGCCTTCTCCTAAGGCCAGGAATTCCTATTGAAGTGTCACCGTTTTACGGACAAACGCGGAGGGTACTGCAGGAGAGGAAAGCAGCAGACCCTTCTTTGTGGATCTGAGCTCTACCATTCTCCAGCTTGGGCAAACTGAGTCTCAAATTCCCAAGGTATACTATGAAAGGAAGAATTAGACATACCTCCGTGCTTTGATTGGCCTATGACACATTTTAACAAACATTAATGTCCTCCCCACCCTCCCTTTCCTCAAGGAAAGTCAGGAGACCCCCTCTCCCTTCAGTCCCATCGCTGAGGGCCAGCGCTTCCCCTGAGAGCCTCGCTGCCTGTAAACATGAGCCACAGCTGCTCCTTCTCGTCCCCTGGCCTTGAAGGACTGAGACAACCCTGGGAGGACGCCAGGTCATAGGCAAACTGGACCTAAATAGAGGAGAAACCCCAGGGGAGAGAGTCAGAGAAGGAAAGTAGAAAAGAGGAAGAGATGGGAAGAGGGAAGGGGGAGGAAGGGAAACGACAAGACAGGGGAAGCAGAGGGATAATGGAAGGGAAAGTAAAAGCCACAAGTGGGAGAGGTAAGAAACGGAAGAAGGGGGCGCCTGGGTGGCTCAGCCGGTTAAGTTTCTGCCTTCTGCTCAGGTCAGGATCCTGGAGTCATGATCCCTGCTCGGCGGGGTGTCTGCTTGTCCCTCCCCCAAACTCATGCTCACTCGCTGTCTGTCTCTCTCAAACGAATAAATAAAATCTTTAAAAAAAAGAAGAAGAAGAAGTAGGAGAAGCAAAGGAGAAAGGAAGGGTTCCAGAAACCTTCCCCAGATTCCTCCACTGGGACCACATGTTTATGTTCCTAATGAAAAGAAAGGAGATTGGTTTTTTAATGGATTGTATTAAAATGTGTCAGTTAGGGGCGCCTGGGTAGCTCAGATGGTTGAGCGTCCGAATTTTGGTTTTGGCTCAGGCCATGATCTCAAGGTTGCGGGATCAAGGCCAGCAGTGGGCTCTGTGCTCAGCGTGGAGTCTGCTGGAGATTTTCTCCCTCTCCCTCCCCCCTCTGCTCCTCCTTCCTCTGCTCCTCCCCGGGCTCACGCTCTCTCCCTCTCTCTCAGATAAATAAATACAATCTTTTTTTAAAAAAATGTTTCAGTTATTAATCGGACTTCAGCTCAATATTGCGGTAAGGCCATGCTTTGCGATACCCTATCTTCAGCAAGCACACAGCAATAACTGAAAAAATGCAAAAGGAGAAAATGTAAGCGGCATATAAATAGCTCAAAAACACAATAAATATCTATCTCCATGGGCCACAAATGTAAGGCAACTAATAATAAAAGCTGTGAGGAGGGCTGAAGCCAAAGGCCTGCTCGATCCCAGGCTGGAGCAAGAAGAGGCAGCTATGAGTTCAGCCCCTGCAGCAGGAACTAGAGCCAAAGGTACTCTAGAAGGGAAGGACTGAGAGCAGGGTTTTTTTTTCATTAAAGAGAAATGGAAAAAAAACAACGGCTGCCCGCTACTGTCTGAGGCAAAAACTTATCCAGAGCACATCTAAGGGGGCAAGAGCGCAGAGCTTCAGGGGTTGGGAGCTGAGAGCACATGTGCGTGGCCCCCGCTCGAAATGAGTCTGAGCTCCGACACCATAAAATACTTGGAAAAAACCGAACTCTACAAAACGCAGCCCAAAAATCGACAGTTGGAAGATAAATTTACACTAGAGAATACTAAAATATTGAGTCTGAAAGACAAACACCATACGATTTCACTTCTATGTGGAATCTAAAAAACAAAACAAAGGAGCAAACCAAAAAAGCTGAAACAGACCCATAGATACAGAGAACAAACTGATGGTTACCAGAGGGGAGCCGAGCTGGGAGATGAGCAAAGTGGATGCAGGCGAGGGGGAGGTACAGGCGTCCGGTTACGGAAGGAGTACGTCATGGGGATGAAAGGCACAGCATAGGGAATAGAGTCAACAGTGTGGTTTTGTTGTTGTTGCTTTTGTTTTTGTTTTTGTTTGTTCTCCAAGTTTTTATTTAAATTCCAGTAGGTTAACATACAGTGTAATATTGGTTTCAGGAGTAGAACTGAGGGATTCATCACTTCCATACAACACCCAGTGCTCATCACAAGTGCCCTCCTTAATGCCCATCACCCATCTAGCCCATCCCCCACCCACCTCCCCTCCAGCAACCCTCAGTTTGTTCTTTATAGTTAAGAGTCCGTTTTCTGGTTTGCCTCTCTTTTTGCCCCCTCTACGTTCATCTGCTTTGTTTCTTAAATTCCACATATGAGTGAATACAGTCAGTGGTATTGTAACAATGTTGCACGGTGACAGATGGGAGCTACACTTGCGGTGAGCACAGCACAATGTATGGACCTGTCCAATCACTATGTCGTACACCTGAAACTAATGGAACAGTGTGCGTCAGCTATACTTCGAGTTTTAAAAAATATATTAAAATTCTGGAAATGCCTTAAAATAAAGGACTAAGATCCTTAAAAAGATAGTGAATGAATAATTTACATTTAATACAGGAGAGAAAATCATGGAATATCTAGGCAGAATTAAAACAAGTACAGATAAGGGCACCTGGGTGGCTCAGTTGGTTAAGTGTCTGCCTTTGGGTCCTGGGATCGAGTCCTGAATCGGGCTCCCTGCTCAGCTGGAAGTCTGCTTCTCCCTCTCCCTCTGCCCTTCCCACTGCTCGAGCTCGCTCTCTCTCTCTCCTGCAAATAAATAAAATCTTTAAAAAAAAAAAGCACAGTTAGATATGTAAAAGAACAAATTATAAAATTGGAAATGAAAAATATAGTCATTGAAATATTTAAAGACTCAATAGACGGGGGCACCTGAGTGGCTCAGATGTTTAAGCATCTGCCTTCAACTCAGGTCATGATCTCAGGGTTCTGGGATCGAGCCCCATGTCAGGATCTCTGCTCAGCAGGGAACCCACTTCTCCCTCTGGCTGCCTCTCTCTCTCTCTCTCTGTCAAATAAATAAATAAAATCTTAAAGAAAAAAATATGCTTAAAGACTCAATAGATGGAATAAACTATATACTTAACTGAGGTGAAGAGAGAATTCGTGAATTCCAAGATAATGTTGTATAGTTCACCCAGAGCATAGCACAGAGAGGCAAAGAGATAAAATACCAAAGATAGTTCAAAGGCCTAGAGTTTAAATGGAGAAGCTCCAACATTTGCTGATAAGAGTTCCAGGAAAAACAGGATGGAGAAACTGAAAGAGAAGAGTAACTTGAACAGATGGTGAGAATTTTCCAGAATTGAAAAGAGATATAAATTCTCATTAGAATATATTTAAAATACCAAACAAAATAAATAAAACACAAATTCACACTTGGACACACTGAAGCGAAACTGCAGAATATTATGAATAAAGAAGAAGGTACATACAATTACGCTCAGCATTCCCTAAACAACAAAAACTGGAAACAGTCTAAATACTCATCAACGGAAGAATCACTACAAAACAGTGGCAACACAATGAAATACTACAGAGTAGCTCATGTGAATGACAGCAACAGCAAGTATTAGCATGAATAAACCTGGAAAACAAGTTGAGGGGCATCTGGGTGGCTCAGTCGTTAAGCGTCTGCCTTTGGCTCAGGTCATGATCCAGGGTCCTGGGATCGAGCCCCACGTCGGGCTCCCTGCTCTACTGAGATTCTCCCTCTCCCACTCCCCCTACTTGTGTTCTCTCTCTTTCTGGCTGTCTCTCTCTGTCAAATAAATAAATAAAATCTTTAAAAAAAAAGAAAAGAAAAGAAAAGAAAAGAAAAGAAAAGAAAACAAGTTGAATGAAAAATGCAAGGTGCAGAAAAATATGCACATTATTACAGCATTTGTTTGAAGTTTAAAACCACACAAAACAATTCATAGAACGTTTGTGGGTGTGTACATGTGTAATGAAGGCATGAAAACCTACATAGATGAAAACCAAATAGAACTCATACACACAAATTCAGAATCCTCCCCACCTCTGTAATAATTGCTTCCAGTAGAGTCTATTTATTTTCCCCAATCCAGGTACATCTGAATCTAAAAGTAATCAATCTCCCTCCTGGCACTTTGAGACCATCACCAACCCCACCTTCTTTAAAGTCTCCTATTTCTTTCAGGTGTATGTATTCTGGCCATATGCCTACTACCTCCCCCATTCCTTGAGAACACTGATATTTCATAGAATTTCTCTCCATCTCAAGATCTACTCCTACTCTGAGTGAGTCAGACATCCGTATGAGTGTCCTGTCCAATGCCTAGCCTCCCCGACCCAAGAAGCAGCTCCTCTGATGCCCTTCAGTCACCCATCCTCACCACCCCATCCTGGATCTTGCCATCACCCAGACCTGCTTCACCTCTAAAACCACAAACTCAGGTATGCTCTTCTCTCACCAACCTCTTATTCTTTCAGATCCCCTGTTCACCTGCTCCCAGTTCTCCTGTTTGGATTCCATGGAAACATTCAGTCCACTGACAGCCACTTCTACTGTATCTCTATGTAATAATCTCCTTCTATCTTCCCTTCCTTCCCTACCCAGATAAGACTCCATAGTCCAAAATCTACTTTTGCCAAAATCTTCCATTATCTTGCCTTATTATCTTTCTGTCCACTTGTCTGGGAAAAAAAAAACAAAAATAAAAACCTAACCCAAATGCATATTCTCATAGGTGCCCTTAGACTAAAGATCAGCCTCCTTAACACGACTTGGCTCCTGAATGCCTCCGAACATAGATATGGAATTAATCTAATCAGTGGAAGCCTGAGTAGATGGATAGCCAGACCAATTAGCTACCCTGAATGGATATTATAAATAAGTTATGCCTCGTATCCGTTCCTTTATGTCTCCAACTCAACATCATATAATGCCCTTTAACAGCAAAAGCTTGCCAGTTACTCTAAGACCTACAGAATCCGCCTCCTAGCACTACCACTATTATTACTCTTGTGTGTCTTCTTAGAAAGAATTGATCTAGTGACAACCCTTCCTTCACAATGCCTATCCACCGAACTGAAATCAAGACCTTGTGCTCTAATAATTATCAGCTTTTTCTAACCATATACATCCCCTATTAGTTCTGTTTCTCGGGAGAACCCTGACTAATACAAGATGCTTGATGATAACTGATCACACAGATATTAGAGAGAATTCAATATAGTTGGGGTTTTATATCTGATGACTTCTTGCAGACACAGAGATATTATGAACTTAGGCTCTAGTGGTCTCCTGTTCAACCAATAGTTTACTGATTGCAGATGCCAGAAGATCCTCAATTTCTCCAAACTCAGTGATGCTCATCATGGGTCCCCCACTAGACTGAGTGGTGAAATACCTTTAGCCAAGCACAGATAATGAGCCAAATCAGCAAAGCACCCAGGAACAATCCCCTCTGGAGACATTCCAACAAAAGCACGAGGCTTGAAAATCATACTTCTTTCTCCTACCAACTCCCTTCTCACCCCCATTTCCCTCCTCCATGCATTTACCCAAATCCAGGACCCACCCCCCACCAAAATGAGACTTTATTCCTGGTATTATTCTTGGTTACAGCCCCTTTCCTGAAGTTCACGCTGGCTGGACCAGTTTGGGGAACTAGTCTTGGACAGCCATGTCCTTCCTGGTATAAATGCCAGCATTATTGCTCAATCAGAGATACCTTTGAGCCCAGAGGGTATAAGAGATCACAGTGTCCTGGACATAGCAGACTCAGGTCCCACCAGCTACAGAAATGAGGTCTATTCTGATCATCACCCTCCTCAGCTGCTTCTGGGCAGTATATGAGGCCAAAGTCTTCTCCAAGTGTGAGCTGGCCCGCAAGCTGAAGACCATGGGAATGGATGGCTACCATGGCCAAAGCCTGGCAAGCTGTGAGTGTGAATGTTCTTTCTGTCTCTGCCCAAAGAGACCTTCTTCCCCTGCCAAGCAATCTCTCCCTTTTCACTTCCTGATTTACTTATTTGTCAGGGCTCTCTTCCACTCCCTGACTGCTCTTCTTGTCTCTGCCTCCACTGCCTTACACTCCTATCAGGACCTCCTTTTATCTCTTTCCACCAGGGATTGTTTTATCTATAACAAATTTTCTTCTGCTGTTCCCCCAAATCACCTTCCCACTCAGTGGCCTGGAATACTTCCTCGGAAGCACCCAGAGACTCACCCAACCTTGCTCCATCTTGCTCCCATCACCTTTGCTTTCATCTGCATCCTTTCTAGTCCCGTCTCTGCAGCACAGTTGCTTCTGCCTCCCACCCTCTCCCCTGCCCTTCTGTCCACCAAAAAATAACCTGCATCTGCGGCATTTGCCTAAAGCTTGTTCTACCCATGTCACAAGAGAGTTGGATGGGGACTGTGAGAACAGAAGGGGAGGCAGTGAGTGACAAGGTGCAAGAAGGACCGAGAATCTCTGTCACCCATCTCATTAGTGAGAACACATGAAGCTATTTCAATTTCCCTTGAATATCTTCATTTTTCTTCATGCTAAATATACTTTCTTGTCACCCCCCAAAGATGGCTTTCTGGGGCTTCCTTTCTAGGATTCTCTTCCATTACTTCTCCACCTCTTCTCTTCCATGTACTTTGGGATGGAAGGCAACGTGAATATACAAGGCAAGAGTTGGCTAATTTGGCTGGGACATGAGGCTGGAAAGGTAGCCTGGGAGACAGACGGTGATTGATGGATTATCGGTCGTGCCAAATGCATTTTTTAACAAATTGTGATTACATACTTACCATTGGGCTGATTATGGCTTGGGACTAGGAATACACAATGGATTATAAATATAAATCTAACACTGAGGATCTCATAATCTTTTCATTTTGGTCTCAAGGGACTTTCTGGCGGGGCTAGTATAGCACAAGCTGTGTCTCATCGTAAAACAATCCCCCTTTTCTACCCACACCTTTTGCTCTCTCTGATGCAGGGGTCTGCATGGCTGAGCATGAGAGTCGCTTCAACACCCGGGCCTTTAATGGGAAAAATGACAATGGCAGTAGTGACTATGGGATCTTCCAGCTGAACAACAAGTGGTGGTGCAAAAACGGCTACCGTTCCTCGGCAAATGGCTGCGGCACAACGTGCAGCAGTAAGGACCCCATCCCCGTCTGAGCGCTGGGGAAAGTGGGGCATGTAAAATAGGGAGGAAATGGCATGCCCTCCTCCCTAACACCTGACCCCCGGCCTGCACTGCAGAAGCCCAGCCCAGGGAATAAAGCGGCCCCAGACAGTCCTCACATCTAAAGTAGGATTCCACAGCACTCCCCCTGCCAAACAGGAGGAAGCAAGGGACACTGACCCCTGACTAAGCCTCACCTTCATGGGTCCCCATCCCTCAAGCCATGTTATCCCGTTCCTGGTCCACACACGGCTGCATCCCCAGTCCACGTGCCCCCACGCAGCACTCTGGACACAGAAGCCGTCTCCTGGGGGAAACAAAAAAAGGCTCTCCCTGGTCCATCGGGTCCTAGACACCCTCCGGAGGGGACAATGCTCAGAGGCAGATGCAAAGCAAGGCCAGAAAACCCAGGCAAACGGAAGGCAAACCCACAAAAGGGCTCCAGAGATAGAGGGTTTCTCACTCAGGCTCAGTTTCCCCCGGAAATTCCCCTCTAAAAAGTATTGATTAAAGAAACAGGAAAAGGGCTTTGTCCCTCCCCACTCAGCCCCTTTTCCTTTCAGAGTTTCTGGATGACGACATCGATGATGACATCATCTGTGCCAAGAGGGTTGTGAGAGACCCTCAAGGGATGTCTGCCTGGTAAGCAGAGCCTGAAGGGCAGAGACCAGCCACCTGGCAAGGCATGGGCCCAGACAGTATTTGGGATGCTGGTAGAATCAGCAGCATCCCGGCTGTGGGATTCTCCCTGGGCGTTGTAGGGAGCTGAGACTCTTCTCCCGACATGAAACGAGGCAGAGTAAGACTGTGACGCGGCCACCCAAGGCATCCCCGCAGCACCGACTCACGCGTTCTCAGATGGGCAAACCCTCCCTGAGACTCTCCCACAGCGCTGACTCCAGCCTGCAGACCCTCCATTCCCTCTCAGCTGAGCCCCTATAGACTCCTGCCCCTGCCTCTGATTCATGCTGTGTTTCTTCTCTATTCTTAGGAGAGCCTGGGTAAACAACTGCCAGGGCAGGGATTTGTCCAAATACCTGGCCGGCTGTAAGCTGTGAGACGGTCACTGAATATGGCTCCTGGAGAAGGGGGCCCAGAAGGCAGAGTAATTCTTCAAGGTTCTTGGAAACTCGGAATGTCCCCTGCTCTCTGCCTCCAAAATAAAAGTTACTCAAGTTCAGCTGTCTCAAGTGTGTCCAAGGGCTGGGTTGTGACGAGACTTGCTACCCACCATGGACTGCTGGAGGCCCTGTTCTCTCCACACCCACCGCGGAAGTTCCCCCATCTCCTCTGGAAAGATGGTTAAGGAAATTAAGGAAAATCCTTTACTGAGAACTGCTTGAGGCTAAATTCGACAGTTGAATACAACACTCCAGATGTGAGCTCTCAGGAAATTCATTTAGTAGAGGTGGCTAGTATTATTCTTCATCACCAGGAAGGAAAGTTTCAGATGAAAGAGAAGAAAATTGTGGAGAGATTTGGTTCAGACGTAGAGGAGGACTGGCAGACTGTCAGGATGACTGTGTTGGCTGGGGTAAATGACTAAGCTGCTGTAACGGAGTCCCCGAAATATGCTCTCACCAAGCAGTCCACGGTGGGTAGACAGGCTCCTTTGTCCACACAGACATTCAGAAATTCAGATGCTTTCCATCTTGCATCTCCACCATCCACTAAAGCGGTGCTACTGAGTGTGGTCCATAGATGGGCAGCACCATACATCTGGATACCTGTCAGAAATGCAAATTCTCGGGCCCTCTGCAGACCTACTGAATCCTTGTTTTAATCTCCATTTCAATGAGCTCTCCCCGTGACTCTTATGCATTAAAAAAGAAATTGAGAAGCACTGTCCTAGGGTATTGTCCTACATGGGTAACGCTAGATTGGAGGCACTCCTTGCTCTAAATTGCAGTAATGGAGGGGCACCTGAGTGGCTCAGTGGGTTAAGCATCTGCCTTTGGCTCAGGATCCTGGGATCAAGCCCCGTATCAGGGTCCCTGCTGAGCAGGGAGCCTGCTTTTCCCTCTGCCCGCCCCCCACCCCCGCTCGTGCTTTCTCTCTCTCAAATAAATAAATAAAATCCTTTAAAAATAATTAATTAACTGCAGGAAGGGAAGTAAGTTTGGAGAAACACACATGTAATGTTTTAAGGTCCAGGCCTGGAAGAGGCACATGTCACTTCCATTTATACTCCAGAGACAGAATTTAATCACAACCCATTCCCAGCTGCAAACGGGTCTGGGAGACATGGTACCAGCTGGGCACCCCAAGTCCTGGTAACAATGCTAGTATTACAGGAAAAGGGCCAAATGGGTTTACATGGACAACTAGTAGTTTCTGCCGCAGTAATTAATAAATCATTTAATAGAGTAAATCATAATCACATTCCTATAGTGTAAATGTTTCCTGATAACAGTATTTTTGTGCCCCACCATCCCTTTAAATTTATTCTGTGGGGTAAGTTCTTCTCCTGCCTCTGGATTAAAAACTCAGGCAAGTACCATGACTTTTCTGGTCACCGTGAGGTAAGGAGAACACACCAACTCTGTCCAAGGAATTCTCCCCTCCTCTCTCCAGCTCTTTTCTTAGCATCTCCAACATCTTTTATAGACTGACCCCGGAAGATCAACTAAAGATGCAAAACATATTCCCCAGATCTCCTTTTTAAATATTTGTGGTCTTACATTCTGTTTTGAAATGTGATCTCTACCATCTTGAAGCCTCAGATGAACCTAAAACAAAAGTTTCCTTTAACCTCCTGATACAACGACGTCCGAGGGTGGACAGAGTACTCTCGGAGACCAGATCTGCTCTGAGCACACTCTGTGTGTTCTAGAAAGACGCGGATGGCCACGATACTGCCTTGCTCCTCCGGCGGCTGCCAGCTTCCAGGCAGCCAGCTTTCCGACTGGGGCCCACCCCTCCTGCTGCTGCTGCTCCAGCAGCTGGCCGGACCCCTCTCCTTGTCTGGCTGCCGTCACCATGGCTTAGCCCCAGCTGAAGGCTCCCAGGTGGGAGAAGCAAGCAGTGAAGGGACCGGCGGGTAAGGTGACATGGACATAGAGAGAGGCCAGCTGGCATTCTGGCACCGGCATCACAGAGCTCCTTATCAGGGCTAATTCTCCCCCAGGCTTTCTGGAGGAAGTTCTCTGCACTTTCACATTCCAGGGGGCAGCAAAGTGGGCTCCCACCACCATCCAGGGACCCTGTCCCTTCCCGTGTTCGAGTGAGCTATTATCCCCTACTCCTCGTCCCCTCCCTCCATCATGTGATCTTCCGGAGCACGACAACGGACACAGTCCCCCACACATGGACGTTGAACTTGGACATGTGGTTTGCTCTGCCAACGGAGTGGTAGCAGATGTGACACAAACAGAGATGAAAAATGTGGTTGCATGGTTTTGTTTGGCCTCCTGTGCTCCCATGATCGCCAGGCAAGAGCACACCCCAGATACTCACCATCCCCAACCGCCACCCCCAACCTGGGCCTCAGAATGAAACATGTGGAACAGGCTTGAACCCAGTCCGAATCCTGGCTCCTGAGGTAGAGTCTTTTCCCCCTCCACCTGACCAAAAACCCACCAGACCCAGGAGCAGGAAAAAAATACTGTTATAAGCCTGTGAGCTTTGGGGTGGTTTATGACACACGAAAAAAAAAAAAAAAACTGGGGTGCCTGGATGGCTCCGTCCTTTAAGCATCTGCCTTCAGCTTGGGTCATGATCTCGGGGATCCCTGCATTGGGCTCCCTGCTCAGCAGGGAGCCTGCTTCTCCTTCTCCCTCTGTGATCTCTCTCACTCTCACTCTTTCTCTCAAATAATAAAGTCTTTTTAAAAAAAGGAAGAAGGAAGAAAAGAGAAAGAAGAAAGAAAGAAAGAAGAAAGAAAGAAAGAAAGAAAGAAAGAAAGAAAGAAAGAAAGAAGAAAGAAGAAAGAAACAGAGAGAAAGAAAAAAAGAAACAGAAAAAGAAAAGAAAAAGAGAGACTAATACTCTTCCCCACCCTGTGTCTTCTCAGAGCCCTCACCCTTACCGGACCACCGCAAATCCTACCCCGGCTTGGACACCTCACTGTGAGGATGCAGATTCTGTACCTCCCTTGATGGATTTGCATTACATTTAGTTTAAATATGTTTACTGAGCCTTTGCTTTGTGGTTAATTGCCCTGAAAAGGGATTTATATGAGGGCCTTGTCCTTTATCATATTACAAACCCAGAGGGGCTCCTGGGTGGCACAGCGATTAAGCGTCTGCCTTTGGCTCAGGGCGTGATCCTGGCGTTATGGGATCGAGCCCCACATCAGGCTCCTCCGCTGGGAGCCTGCTTCTTCCTCTCCCACTCCCCCTGCTTGTGTTCCCTCTCTCGCTGGCTGTCTCTATCTCTGTCGAATAAATAAATAAAATCTTTAAAAAAAAAAATATTACAAACCCAGAGACTCTGAAGTCCCCAGAACAATCCAACCAGTAACTAATATAAATGGGCCCTTTAAAAAAAAAAAAGATTTTATTCATTTATTTGACAGAGAGAGAGGCAGCAAGAGAGGGAACACAAGCAGGGGGAGTGGGAGAGGGAGAAGCAGGCTTCCCGCTGAGCAGGGAGCTCGAGGCAGGGCTCGATCCCAGGACCCTGGGATCATGACCTGAGCCAAAGGCAGACGCTTCACAACTGAGCCACCCACCCGCCCCTAAATGTGCCCTTAGTCAAAATCTAATACAGCTCCTTTCCTCTCCCTACATAAACCAGTGAAGGGAATGTATACATAGTTTTTGTAAATTTTGGTTAGGAATTTATGAAACGAAAGATTTGAGGGGGGCACTTCTTTAGACAGAGCTTTGGGTGCTCTCTCAAATAAATAAATAAAATCTTAAAAAAAAAAAAGAAAAAGGAAAAACAAAACCAGAAGACTCCCACTATCAGATACCAAGAACTATTACAAAAGTATAATAATTATGACAGCTTGGTATTGGGGCAAAGATAGGCAGATAGGCTGGTGGAACAGAAGGGTGGCTCTCACAGACCTGGCCAGTGGGTAAGACAAAGGCAGGACTGGATTGCAGTGGAGAAACGCTTACAGCTCCCCCAGACGGTGCTCAAGCAACCAGCTGTCCGTACGGCCGGTCTTGTTATCTGTTACTCATCCCAGAGCTCTTTGTAGGATTAGAAGAACGGGGACAGATACACATGCATGATTCTAACCAGCTGTGAACTTTTCCACTCATTTAATAAATAAACATTTAACAGAATAGGTAATAGTAGACATCATCCCAAAATCCAGGTATAAACTGGACTTTGAAGTAGTTTGCGTCAGAACGGCAGAATCAAACAAAACATCTGCCCTAGAAACTCGTCCTTTTTTTTTTTTTTTCCTTCGTTACATCAAAAGAAGCTGCATTAGAAGGAAAGGCAAGCAATCCTTTCACCCCGCAGCAGAGGAGACCCCAGGGTGGAGAACAGCCGCCAACGGAGTCAGCAGAGTTCTTCTCTGGATGGGAAAAACTCCTGCCGCACAGTTAATAGACCTGTGTTCTATCATTTTATTCGAAACCAATTAGCTTCCTTTTCTCTAGAAAAAGGAGATTGCGTTTGTTGTTTGAATTTTTAGAAATCCTTGTTTGTGCAATACTGACCTTTAGCTCAAAGGGAGGGAAAGAGAAGTTTAGACATCGGGGTTACAAACCCCTCTCTGACAAGCATGGCCAAGACCAGGGGAACTCTGAACAGACGCTTCACCACAGAAGATATACAGATGGCAAATAAGCATCTGATGAAAAGATGACCAACTGCATTAAGCACTAGGGTAAAGCCGATTAAAATGACAGTAAGATACAGCCACACCCCCGCTAGAATGGCTAAAATTTAAAAGACTGACCATACGAAGTGTTGACAGTGTTGACAAGGACGTGGAAAAATGAACTCTCATACTTTGCTAGTGAGAATGTAAAGTGGTAAAACCATTTTGGCAAACAATGTTTTAGTTTGATGCAGCCATTTGACTTGTGTTCACCCAAGAATAAAGGAAATAGATGTGCGCATACAAATGCATGTACACAAGTGCTCAGAAAAGCTTGATTTGTAGGAGCAAAATCTGGAAATAAGCCAAATGTCCATCAACATGTAAGCAGATAAATTGCAATATATCCATGTAAGGGGCTGCTACTCGGCAATCACAAGGAACTGTGGAAATCCACAATATAATTGAAGCTCAAAATAATTCTGCTAAAAGGAAGAAGCCAGACCAAAAAAAGAGTATATAATTCCATTTATATAAAACTCTAGAAAATGCAAAAACCAATGTATAGTGACAGAAAGCAGACCAGTGGTTGCTTGGGAACAGGGATAGAAGGAATGGGAGGGAGACACGATGCAAAGCCACAGACAAGTTTTCAGAGGAATGGATATGTTTGCTATCTTTATTGTGATGGTTTTATACATATGTAAAGTCTAGCAAACTGTGTACTTTGAATATGCACAGTTTCTTCCATATTAATTATGCCTAATAAAGCTGTTTAGGGGCACCTGGGTGGTTCAGTCAGTTAAGCGTCTGCCTTCGGCTCAGGTCACGATCTCGGGGGTCCTGGGATCAAGCCCTGCATCGGGCTCCCTGCTCAGCAGGGAGTCTGCTTCTCCCTCTGTCCCTCTCCCTGCTCATGCTCTCTCTTGCTCTCTCTCTCAAATAAATATATAAAATCTTTTAAAAAGAATTAAAAAAAGCTGTTAAAAAAATAAAACTGGAAAGGGTCAACCACAAGCAAGACAATAAGATATAAATGTCAAAACTTTACCTAAAAGGAAAGAGGTTGAACTAAAACTTCAGAGTTAACATCCTACACAACTGGGATAATTCCTTACAAGAACACGGACTTGTGCAGAGCACCATGCGGAGTCTATCTGGATTCTTACACCAGCTCTGACACTAATTACTTGGTGTTACGGGTTGACTTGTGGCCCCCAAGAAAGGCACGTAAAAGTCCTAACTGCCAGCACCTTGGAACGTGAACTTCCTTGGAAATAGAGTCATTGCAGAGGTAATTAGTTAAGATTCAGTCATACTAGATTAGGGCAGGCCCCTAAGCCAATGTAACTGGTGCCCTTATAAGACGATGCCAGGTGAAGACAGAGAAATACAGGGGAAATGACGTGTGATGAAAACAGAGATTGGAGTTATGAAGCTGCGAGCCAAAGAATGCCAAAAATCACTGGCAAACCACCGGATGCTAGGAAGAGGCAAGGAAAGAGTTTTCCGACAGCTTTCAGCGGGAGCATGGTCCTGCCAACGCCTTGATTTCGGACCTCCGGCTTCCAGAATGATGAGAGAACAAACTTCTGCCCCTGCGTGAGTGCGGGAGGTGACAGAGCCTCTTGCTTTAAGAATGCCCTTCTGCCTGCGTCTGACCCTCTGTCACGGCTATTTAGGACGTCTCTCTGCTGTTCCCCTGCTTACTCTGTCCTCACCCCTGAATGACAGCACGTTTCTGCTCCCGTTCGGCTCTTTCTCAGCATTCCCCGGGATCGGCTACACGCTCGAGATCGCAGAGCTGCTGCTGCGAGCACGGCCGCACCGGCCTACGCTGCCTCGGCGCTTCCCCGTGCCGGGCACGGTTACCGTCATCTTCCGCTCACAGAAAGCGAAGCCAAGGCCTAAGAGATTAGCTCACCCAAAGAATTTCGTATATAATGTCGTATAACCCCCCTTTGTAAAAGGCGAGGAAACCGAGACTCAGAAGGATCACTGACCTCCCCAGCAACGCCAGGTGTGCCCGGCGCTAAGGCGCTGAGGTCACACGGCCTACAACCTGGGTGCCAGCCGGCTCCCCAGCTTGCGCAACGCTTGTGAAGGAGAGAGGGAAGGACAGGAGCTTGGGTGGAAGCTTCCAAAAGCGGTTCGACACGTTTGGCAAGGTCCGTGGGGAGTCCGTGAGGCAGTCATGCAGCAGGGGAGCCTGAGTGTCCCAGGACAGTGGCTCTGCGAGCGGCGGGAATCACGACTTGGTGTGAATGTGGTGCGCGGCAGGGAGGGAAAGGAGTAGCTGCGAGCACTGAACTCCAGCATTTGTGCTGGTCATTTTAGCAACTGTCTTCACGGGGATCCCTGACCCCAAGCAGCCCCTCTCAGGTGAGGAGGAGAAGCTGCCATCAAGTGGAACCGATGGGAAAAAAGGATTGCTTGGGAGTTTTAAGACTCCGTGCTCTGCAGTGAGGGTGTGAGAGGAGAGCCGAACCAATTCCCTCTCATACTCCAGGACGAGCACAAAAAGAGCGGGAGCCGTCTAGCTATCTGGGTGTCCCAAGAGCCTAGCACAATACTCGGAACATTAGTAGATGCTCAGTAAAGGTCAGGTTCTAGGTTCATTTACTTACAATTAATGCTCAGATACAAAGCAAGTGAGAAGCAGGTGTTAGAGTGAAACTATGAAGAGAAGAAGATAAAGCCATGAATAGGATATATATATATATATAGGCTTTAGATAGTATCGGAAGCAAAATGAGGCACTCCCACCAAGACCTATACATGGGGGTATGACTGACCTTAAAGAATTTAACCAACAAAATGGATCTATAATGGACCGGGAAGACGCTTATAATTACTTTAAAAATATAGAATGGGGGGCGCCTGGGTGGCGCAGTCGTTAAGCTTCTGCCTTCGGCTCAGGGCGTGATCCTGGCATTCTGGGATCGAGCCCCACATCAGGCTCCTCCGCTGGGAGCCTGCTTCTTCCTCTCCCACTCCCCCTGCTTGTGTTCCCTCTCTCACTGGCTGTCTCTCTCTCTCTCAAATAAACAAATAAAATCTAAAAAAAAAAAAAAAAAAAAAATAGAATGGCCCAGGTCAAGGCTGACAAATATTTACTGAAGATGTTAACATTTTGTGCTTGTTTTTGAGAGCCTTAGCATGACCTTTTGGAGTCCAAAGGTAATGCAGATAAGAGACAGACCATCTCGCATGCAAAATATTAGGATATTATATTGCTGGACATCATGGAAAATAGTACATGGTCCAAAGTGCCCGTTTTTAACACAGACTAGTTGCATAAAATCCCACTCCCATTACATCATTTCAACCCTTGTCTTGTC
The DNA here is from genome assembly GCF_023065955.2 of Ursus arctos. Classification (NCBI taxonomy): domain Eukaryota; kingdom Metazoa; phylum Chordata; class Mammalia; order Carnivora; family Ursidae; genus Ursus; species Ursus arctos. Next base: position 39,262,991 of record NW_026622941.1, read on the forward strand.
ACCATGACATTCATGGGAGAAAGCCTGACACTACAATCTTCACACCTCGTTCAGAGTCTCTTAGCAAAGTTCTTCCCTGTTTCTTGTAACCTCTGGACATCTCAAGACCTTCTACTCCACGTCTTGGCACATAAATATTCCCTCCAGGCCCATCACCAACACATCAAAAGAATACCGTGAAGCTGAGCCATGGGAAAGGTGAGGGGGTGAGTGCTCTAAAACAAAGAAATACACGTTGCCACTACATCCAGTCATTAAATGATAATGCAAATATATACACTCACATTTTTAAAGTGGAATAATAAAGAGGAGATAGACAAGAAAGGCATATGCTTTTTAAAAACATAGGCTTTATTTTATAATTTTGACTATGGAATCATGTAGTATTCTATATAATTATAAAATAATTTTTAAACAAGCCCTAAAAATATAAAGGCACTTAAGTGTTTATCCATCTGGCAAAATAATCATCCAAGAAGGAACTATTCCAAAGTGACTTTTTAAAATATTGTAATTTTACTGAATATCCTTAGTGGAATCTACCCTAAGGGCAAAAGATCTGCAAAAATGTCTTCACTATTTTCACTGATCATATTCCGGTGACAGTGTTGATATTGTTATTATGAAATTTTTATGTTTACAAGGTATAATAAAGCAAATGTGCAGCTGGGTGATATTCTAACTCTATCATCCTCGGTGTCCTTGAGAACGGAGATGGCCAACACGAGGGGAAAAAACGTACAAATGTAAGATGCAAGAGGTTAAGTTAAAACTGTTTAATTCCGAATTTGAATTAGAAGTGTCATTATGAAACCATGAGGCATTGTATCTTTTTGAAAACAGAGAAAAATAATTCTTTCCTAATTCTGTCTAGAAACAATGACCAGTCTAGTAGCAATGGGCATCCCTGGCACTCAGACCGTGAAACACCACATCCTGTTAAAAAAGAACCACGGCTGCCGGTAGAAATGGGTGATTCTAGGTTTGGAGCTGGAAATAAATGAGATAAACCTTCATGTTGGCATATAAACAGCAAAGAAACTATCAGACTACTGAGGTCACATCAAAAGGACTCAGAAAGCAATTTAGAGAACATCCTTCTGGGCAAAGACAACTTTAGTATTATTAATAAGGATTTTAACTTAGACTAAAACACAGCAAAAATATTCAAATCCAGGGGTGCCTGGGTGGCTCAGTCGGTTAAGCCTCTGCCTTTGGCTCAAGTAATGATCTCAGGGTCCTGGGATCGAGGCCCACATCGGGGTCCTTGCTGAGCAGGGAGCCTGTTTCTCCCTCTCCCTCTCCCTCTGTGCTCTCTCACAAATAAACAAAATCCTTTTTTTTTTTTAAGATTTTATTTATTTATTCAACAGAGATAGAGACAGCCAGCGGGAGAGGGAACACAAGCAGGGGGAGTGGGAGAGGAAGAAGCAGGCTCATAGCGGAGGAGCCTGATGTGGGGCTCGATCCCATAACGCCAGGATCACGCCCTGAGCCGAAGGCAGACGCTTAACCGCTGTGCCACCCAGGCGCCCCATCAAAATCCTTTTTTTAAAAAATGCTTAAACCCTTAAGTTTGTAATGATAATTTTTAAAACCCTACTCGATTCCTTTTAGAGGCTGCTAATGAACCAACTCATTATTTTTAAAAATAGTGAATGGAGAAAAAGAAGTAAACATTTATCCTGCCTTTCCTATACAAACTGTACCACTGGGTAAACAAATAGTAGATAAGGAGAAATTTCTCTTCTTAGAAGTTTCCCAGATAATAAAGAAGAAGAAATGAAGGCAGAATATCATCATTTTGTAACTCCTAAGGAATCGATAGATACAGGCATTGAGCATCAAATGGCTGCTGTCATCACAAGAGAGAGACGCCCAGACATCACGTGCCTCCTGCCGGAGCACAACACGGTCTCTAAGGCAGACTTCCCAAAATAATGGCCTGAAATCTGATTAAGCCTCTGGACTCAACTGCCAATTGGCAGGAAATACAGATGACAGAATATCATGTTAAACTGCACTCCGGAGACGCAACCAACTAAATCCAGACTGTGGAATCTCTACAAGAGAAACAACCTGTTTTCTTTCACAACAACAACAAAATTGGGAGAAGAAAAAAGGAGTAACCTATGGAGTAAAAGAAGCTTATAAGACATACCAACTAATCATAACGCATACACTTTATATGGATTCTGATTTAAATAATCACCCTATAAACACGCACACACAGCCCAGAGAATCTCACAGAGGACGGACAGGCATCTTAAACCTTATAAGCAGCCCCAGTGGGGATGGGTGGAGATAAACTGATAACCCCTGAAGGAATAACAGCAATAGAAGCCAGAAGATAGTCCTGAAACAAAACAGCAGGCCTAGAAACCTATACCCAGCAAAATTTCCTTCAAGAATAAAAGTCAAAATAAAGAAAAAATTCACTCCAAAATGGAAATGGTCTAAATGTTTCAGTTAAAAGGCAACTATTCAAAAAAAGAGATAATTTCTAAGAGTAGTTAAAAAAATAAAACCCAACTATATGCTGTTTATAAGACTAGCATTGAAAATGAAAATACAGAAAAGTTTAATCTAAAATGATAGTATGCACCCTAGGCTTATCATGGGGATCATTTTATAATATCTAAAAATATCAAATCACTATGATATACCTCTGAAATTGATGTACATCTGAAATTAATAGGGTATTGATGCCACTTATACTGTAACTAAAAATGATGAAAAAAGATACATGCAACCACTAATTGAAAGAAGTCACTATATATGGGGCGCCTGGGTGGCCCAGCCGTGAAGCGTCTGCCTTCGGCTCAGGTCATGATCCCAGGGTCCTGGGATAGAGCCCCAGCATCAGGCTCCCTGCTCAACGGGAAGCCTGCTTCTCCCTCTCCCACTCTCCTTGCTTGTGCTCCCTCTCTTGCTGTCTCTCTCTATGAAACAAATAATTAAATCTTTAAAAAAAAAAAAGGAAGAAGTAACTATATATATATTAATATCAGGCAAAATATACTTTAAAGCCAAGCATTATTAGACATAAAAATAATAGATTTATTTGAGGCAGAAAGTAGGAAGAAATAATCAAGATAAAAGCACAATCAATAAAATAGAAAAAAATCCAATGGAAGAGAACAACTTAACTCAAAGTTGGTTCTTACGAAAGACAAAGGAAATTGATAAACATCTGGGGAGATTAAGACAAAAACGAAGAATGCGCTGATAAATAACAGGCATAGAAAAAAGAGAATCACTAAATATGATTCAGTCTTCAAATTGTTAAGATTATATTACAAAAAATTTTGTAATAAATTTGAAGATTTTATGAAATGGGCAAATTCTTACAAAAAGTATCTTACAAAACTGACACAAGAAAAAACAGTAAATTTAACATTTACCATTAAATAAATTCAATCAAAAGTAAGTATCTTCCACAAAAAGCAACAGCAACAACAATGAAATAAACCCTGCAGCCCCATGTCTCCATAGGCAAGATCTGCTAAATAGTCAAGGAAGAAATAATTCTAAACTTGCACAAATTATTCCAAAGAATGGAAAGAGGTGATAGAAGCCCAATTTATTTTATGAGGGCAATAAAACCCTGACAGTAAAATAAGAAAGGAAAATTACTGACCAATTTCACTTACAAACCCAGATGCAAAAATCCTAATATATACGAAAATGAAATCTAGGAATCTACAAATATGTAAAAAGAGTAATAAATTATGACCAGTTGGGTTTATACAAGGAATACAAATGTGTTTAAAATTAAAAATAAATCTTTGTGTTTCAACATATTAGAGATTAAAGAAGAAAAATCATAATCATCCCAATAGAGTTCTTCTAATAAAACTAAAATCAATGTGATTTTTTTTTTTCACTTAGCAAACCAGAAATACAAAGGAAATTCATTAATCTGGTACTAGCTACAAAATAAATGTTCAGCAAATTTTTTATTTTTATTTTTTTTAACATCATTTTTAAAGTAATCTCTACGCTCAACATGGGGCCGGAACTTACAAGCCCGAGATGGACAGTTGCACGCTCTGCCGAGTCAGCCAGTGCCCCAAAGTTTTAAAATCCAGTTCCTTCCGAGCCCAACCCCCATTCATTTGGCGCATTTTAATGCATCCTTTTCAAACACACCCAAGAAGTTGAATATGGCTGGAAAGCAGCACACGAGAGAATGAACATTCTTTGAGACAACAGTCATTAGATAATTAAGGGCAGATCATGAAAGGTCTTAAACGCCATCCTAAAGAGGTTGTTTGTTTGCTTTCCTGAAAACAGTGAGGTGCCACTGAAGGTGAGAGCTTGGCAGAAGCAGCAGAATGACCAGATAAAGCTCCTTTCAGAGAATCATTCTGGCTGCAGTATAGATTTTAAAAGGGTAGGGGCGCCTGGGTGGCGCAGTCATTGAGCGTCTGCCTTCAACTCAGGGCGTGATCCCGGCGTTATGGGATTGAGCCCCATGTCAGGCTCCTCCGCTGTGAGCCTGCTTCTTCCTCTCCCACTCCCCCTGCTTGTGTTCCCTCGCTGGCTGTCTCTATTTCTGTCAAATAAATAAAATTTTTTTAAAAAATTAAAAAATAAATAAATAAAAGGGTAAGACTTCAAGCTGGGAGATGAGTTTTCAAGAAAGAGAACAAGGAGTCGCAAGTTCCAGTGCCTGTAGGAGCCAGACATCACATGAGTGAAGTGGGCCAGCTCTAAGACAACAGGGAGAGGTGAGAACTGTAGAAAATGAAAAGCACATGTCACTTTTTAAAAAAAAACCCACCCCTATTCAGCTCCAGTCAATTGTTTTCATGCAAGAATATTGCTCAGTATTGCTAAATCTTCCAGTCAAGAAAATTTCAATGTATTTTTTTTTCATTTTCAAAATTGTGCAAAACACACACACACCAACCAAACATGGGCCAAATCTGGTACAAAAGTCATCAGTTTGCAACCTGTGGCTCAAAATAAGGTATTGTCAGTAGAGATGAAGAAGAAAAACTCAAAGCATATTATGAAGGAAGAATTGTGATAGCGATCCATTGGGTGTGCGCAGCAGAGAGGGCTAACAATGGATGACTTCCAGATTTCCAGTTTGGTCACTGGGTGGATGGTATGCCACTCACTAAGCCATGAAACACAGGTAGGAGAGGTTTAAGAACATCCAGATAGCTATAGCCAATCAGCAGAAGGAATGTAAGACTAGGAAGACGGAAGTCATTTTCAAGCTGTACACCTCAGTTCTTTACCCACCAGCACTCCCATCGCTACACCTTCAGCTCAGCTGCATCAGTGATACCTGGGCAAGCGAAGGAACAGGCGAAATCAAAGTGGCATCTGGAAGTAAGCAGACGAAGTCAGAAAAGTTGGGTAGATATACCCATCAAATGGATCCACAGGCGCTAACAGTGAGGCTGGGTGGGATTATCTGATGATGCCAGGATGGGGACAGTCCTGGTGACCTAGGGTTACAACCAAAGTGGACAAGCATTGCAGGCTGTGAGATCTGGGCAGCTGAGCTAGTGGGGGACCTCAAAGTGTTAGGAAAATGAAGTAACAGGGAATCCAAAAAATACTCTCTCCACTTAGAGGAAGCTAGATTTCCAAAGATTGAGACTACGATCTCTTAGCCATTACACACCATCCCTGGTTGCTGGAATCTGAGAGCATTAACCTATCTTTATCCCAACCACATACTGGTCACAAGACTTCCTGGAGAAAGGAAATTCTGCCATTTGGGACAATACGGATGTACCTTGAAGGCATTATGGTGAGTAAAATAAGCCAAATACTGTATAATCCCACCTACACATGGAACCTGAAAAAACCAAATTCATAGAGCAGATTGGTGATTGCCATAGACAGGGGGTGAGGGTGGGATAAATGGATGCTGGTGGTCAAAGGTAAAAATTTCCGGTTACATGATGAATACACTCTGGAGAAGTAATTACAGGTTGAAAAAAAAGTTAAGAGCTAAATCGGAAGTAGGAGCACCAAAGGGGTTTCTTAAAAGGAGGCCTCTTTCACGTGCAGCACAAAAGCACTCACAGCTGAGTACAGCTGAGTAGCAGGCTAAAGATTTTAGAGCTGAATTCCAGAGAAGCTTAAAAAGTGGTACTGTTATGCTAAGATCAGGAGCCTGATTGGAAAAACCTGGAACCATAAAGTATAGTATTAAGGCATCTGGATGGAAGCTCCCAAGAACACTGGCTCTGCAGACTTCCACGAACCGTGTTTACAGAAGCGGCCCATCACTCCCTAGCAAGAGCTAGCCCTTTCCCCATGCAGAAGACTAAGAGGGCCACTCTCACAAAATATGTCCTCTTCCTCCCACAAAGCTGCCTCCACTCATTTCTTTGCTGCCAGGCCAATAACTAGGGTTAAATTCCAGCATAACCTAGCTGGAAACGCACCAGGCCTGATACGGGAGTAAAGAAAATTGTACCTCAAAGGAACTGTAAGAACTAGCTAGCAGGTATTGATAGAAGGCAGGGGAATACCCCTGGAATCGGATTTTGAAGGTGCTTAATCAAGGGGACCAGAACATAAATTTGGATAAGAAGTCATTGACTTGGAAGCATGTTCTCAGTACTCGGGATTTAACAACTACCTTGGGCAGGAGCCCAGAGAATGGGGATAAACTAGCTTCAGGGGTGCCTTTCAGAAACCTGGAAAAAAAATAATGACAAACACTCAGCAAAGTGAAAACGCTGGAGTTGTCCTGGCAAAGGAATCAAAAGGTACAGGGAGAATATGCCAAAATGGGTCCATTATGTGAGGCCCAGAGGACATTCCCATTCACCAAAGCCGCCAGGTAAGAAGGGCACCAATATCACTAAGCTCAATGAGCCTTCTCTGCAGGCCAGGACTGAGCATGGTGATAGCCACGAGGATCACAGGGCTGCTGAATAACGGAAGTCAGGTGGGCAGCACTGTAACCAAGGTCAAGGGACAATTACAGGCGTACCTCATGTTACTGTGCTTCGCTTTATCGCGCTTCGCAGATACTGCACGTTTTACAGACTGAAGGTTTGTGGCAACCCTGCACCATTTTCCCAAAAGCATCTGCTCACTTTGTGTCTGTGTCACATTCGTAATCTTGCAAGATTTCATTATTACATATGTTATGGTAATCTGTGACCAGTGATGATGACTTGCTGAAAGCTCAGGTGATGATTAGCATTTTTTAGCCATAAAGTATTTTTAACCAAGTTATGCACTTTTTAAAGACATAATGCTATTATACACTTAATAGACTATGGTATAGTATAAACATAACTTTTATATGCACTGGGAAACCAGAAAATTCACCTGACTTGCTTTATCAAGGTTGTTTTTACTACAGTGGTCTGGAACCTAAGCTACAATTTCCAAGGTATGCCTGTAACAGACAACTTCTAGCATAGGAAACTCAATCCTAAGTGAACTTAGATTTTAACCCTATCTTTAGATTCATCATCAAAAAGATCTTGACAGTTTATGCCTAGCTCTGTGATCTTGCATCAGGCTCAACTTCAATGAAGTTTTACATACATACATTCCTAGCTCTAGAGAATTTTGAGATAATCAGACATTAATTGGGAGAAAGAAATGCAAGTGGGAGTAGGTGGCACAGAGAGCAGGATGAAAAGAAGGAAGATTTTTGGAACTGGTAGGCTTTAATAAGGAAGTTCCATCCCTGTCCACTTACTTCTTACAGGTTTTTATCTTATCCTCCCCAGAGCAGACCTAGTTACTGAAAATGTATTTACTTCTTGGGATGGAAGTTTACCTGTCTTATTTTTCCCTTTCCCATCAGAGACAACTCCCTAAGAACCCAAAAAATATATATACACATCCAAATACAAAGAAAACATGCATTCAAGTGTTTTACATTTTCGTAACATTTTAACATTTAATATAAACTATATACAACAATTTTTTATTATCTTACATAAGATAGCCACTATAGAAATTTACATATGTTAGAAGCAAGATGGATGGTTAAGGAGGGCCCAGTCCTGTGGGCTATTCTCAGAGGTCATAGGTCAGAGTTCAGTGGAGGAAGGATGGGTTCAGATTACCAGTCAGGTGAGAGGTGAAGAAAGGCTAAAACACAGGCCATTAGATAATCAGACACTGAGTTCCATTAATATCCCAAGGGTACACATCTCCTACCTAAAACCTGTGTGTATTTGTGCCTGGACTTGGGAATTCCCATTACAAAGATGTCTCTCCCCTTAGGCACAATCCCAAATACTCTCTCAATCGCAGCAGCTCTGACAGGAGTCACCCATCTCTCTCTTCCCTGCAGAGTGGGAAGACACTATTGGTCCCTCCCCCACAAATTTGGTTTGTTTGACTACAGCACTCAATAACCCAGAGGAAAAACCACCTCATAGTCTTTAGTTGTCCTTCAGTGAGAGACAGTCATAAATACTTGTTTAAAGAATGGAAAATTCAAATCCGCCAACGTCAAATGGTTCCCCAAATTATCAACTGATAGAAGAGGGTTCTGGCTTCCCATTTGCAGTAGCCACTCCGCTCTGAAGCAGTGGTGCAGAGGCCTTCTCAGAATTTCGAGACCCCTGGGATCTGCACCCATCTCCAGCCATCTGCATGTGGCCCTGTTAAAAGAAAGTCACTTTGGTCACAAATCCATTCATTATGGTCTGAAACATGAATCTAACTTATCACAGCAGAAATACAGTAACTCTGAGGCGTTGCTCTTCCCCATACTTAACTACCCCTAACCCTTGGAGTCAGCAGTCATGATATGTAGCATTCCCGAGGCCCTCCCAACGGGAGGGCAAACTGTGGTTGTTTCTTCCAATGAAACAGCCATTCTCTGCTGAGGTTCCAGAACAGCCAGCAGATCACAGGAAGACAGTCCTTTGGGCCTCTGCTTGAAACCAACAGCTATAGTACAACTGCCAGTCTTCAGTCAGGGCCACCAGTACCCCACCCAAGGCTCAAAGAAAAAAGCCAAGTCACATTACTTGTCCTTACTCTATGATGAAAACAATTCCAGTGCTGAACTCTCCCTTTAAAAAGAACCATTTATGTAGATTCCTTGTCTTAACCTCTTCTAGTTAACCAAAGAAACGCGTCCCGCTCTCTGAGGCTCTGGGACTAGTGGTGTTCTCTTTAAGGGACCATCTGGAGACCTGCCATCTGGGGCACCTGTACAGTCTACTTGTGATGACAATCCCACTCACTAGGAGTACACGCTAGCCATAGCCCGCAGGGAGACCTGTGCCTGGATGGGGTTGTCCTTCACTTGCCAGAATATCCACTGAGCCTTCAGCAATTTCTTTGACTGAGTGATCTTCAAGGGTTAGTGAAGGATCAAAAAGTAAGGGTGAAGGAGGGCACTGCATACCATCACCCACAACATCCAAGTCCTAGGAAAAGAAAGAGAAAAGCCTATCAGCAAAACCAAGGGAATCAATAAGCTGAAGCTGGCGTATTTTTCAACAAACCTCAAAGCAATTTTCCCATATTTCCCTCACCCCCTTGCCTACCTTTAATCAAAAAAAGATTTTCCCAGAATGTCCAACAAATGGGATAAGATCCAAAAGCACTAAGAACTTTTGCTTGCTGCTGAGTATAAAGCATAGACCACTATACTAGCTTTAAAACAAAACAAAACAAAACAAAACAAAACAAAACAAAAAACCCCACACCTATTTTCAAATAGAAAAATTCAGAGACAAGAAGTAGAATAGTAGTTACCAGGGGCTGGAGGGAGAGAGGAAGCAGGAGTTATAGTTCAATGGGCAAAAAGTCTCAGGGCTGATAGATGGACAATGTGCGATATTGTGAATGTACTTAATACCACTGAATTGTACACGTAAAAATGGTTAAAACAGTAAATTTTTCATGTTACAAATCTTTCACCAAAAAATTTTATTAAAAAAAAAAGTGTATTCCTTCTAAGACTAACTATAGTCACCATGTAAGTTCACCAGTAGTGAATCTAATATGGACAATTAGGGTAATCACAAACTAAAATAAAATACTGCTTTAAAAGACGGGACGATATGTGGGGTGCCCGGCTGGCTCACTCGGTAGAGCATGTGACTCCTGATCTCAGGGTTGTGAGTTCAAGCCCGATGATGAGCAGAGAGCTTACTAAAAAAAAAAGACTGGACAATGTAAGATTGCTTGATTAATGTCCTAACAGTCACAGTGAGCTAGGAAATATTATTCTGATTAAGTCCCTATCCCCACCCAGAAATCCCTAATTCTGAAACAAAACATACTTCAATTGCTCTTTTAAAAAAAGGAGGGGGGCACGTGGGTGGCTCAGTTGGTTAAGTGCCTGCCTTCAGCTCAGGTCATGATCTTGGGGTCCTAGGATGGAGCCCCATGTCCAGCTCCCTGCTCAGTGGGGAGTCTGCTTCTCCCTCTGCCTCTGCCCCTCCCCCCACACTCCTGCTCCCTCTTCTCTCTCCCACTCTCTCCCGTCTCTCTCAAATAATTAAAACCTTTTTTTAAAAAATAAGAAAAAAGAGAGAGAGAGAGAAAGAAAAAAGGAAGGAAGGAAGGAAGGAAGGAAGGAAGGAAGGAAGGAAGGAAGGAAGGAAGGAAGGAAGGGAAGAAAATAAATCATATTCCATAAACTATGTTCTTCCGATTGAACGAGCCATTCCCACTGAGATGCTGAATGGCTAACAGGCCACAGAAACACATTACTCTTGGCTCCTGTTTGAAACCAACAGCTACAGCAAACCACTGGTCTTGATTCAGGGCCAAAAGCATTGCAAAGCCACAGACAATGTGTCAAACTGACTTTCATGCTACCAAGAGTTTACTGCAAAACTCCCTTCCCAAGAGTGAAAATTACAAAGGGCTTCTACTCCCCTATGCCCAATCCACTTTATAGAGGCTCTGTTTCTAGTAATCTAGCTTTACAACAGACTTAGTTTTATGCTTTTAAATTAAGTCTAAGAGTGTGAAACCCTTTCCACTTCTTTGGTGTGCTAATCACCGAATTAAGTATCACACTTCACAATAATTAAGGTAAAGAATATTAATTAAAGAATGCACCACACTTAAACCTGCTCAATTTAAGCAGAAATTTAGAAAAGGACATGGTCAGCTACCTAACATCGATTTCAGAAGTGTCAAAATCAATCAACCTATCTATCTATCTATCTATCTATCTATCTATCTATCTATCTATCTATCATCTACCTATTTTAGAGAGCACGCAAGTGGGGGGAGGGACAGACGGAGAGAATCTTCAAGCAGACTCCCCCCACTGAGCACACAGCTGGACACAGGGCTTGATCTCACAACCCATGAGATCATGACCTGAGCCAAAACCAAGAGTCCCACACTAAACTGACTGAGCCACCCAGGTGCCCCTAGAAACTTCTGTAATATCCACAGAAACCTGTATTCTCACGTGGTTAGGCCTCTGAACTGTTTTCTCCAATTCTTTTACTATGCACAATTATTATACAAATAATTAACTTGGAATTTTTAAAAAACCCATTTAGGGACGCCTGGGTGGCTCAGTCGGTTAAGCATCTGCCTTTGGCTCAGGTCACGATCCCAGAGTCCTGGGATCCAGTCCGGTGTCTGGCTCCTTGCTCAGCTGGGAGCCTGCTTCTCCCTCTGCCTGCCACTCCCCCTGCTGGTGCACGCACTCTCACACGCTCTCGCTCGCTCTCTCTGGCAAATAAATAAATATTTTTTAAAAATAATAAATGAAAATAAAAGAACCCATTTAAGTAATGAGGCATAAAGTTTCCAAGTCTCAAGATGACAATGGTATGGAAATGTTTTCTAAAGAAAATAGACACTGAAAAGGCTTTTCTCAAATATTCATGCTTTCTGTTACAAGAATTAAAATTGGGGAAAGGAACCTAAACCAAGAAGAGAGGATCAGCAGAAATGCCTATCACAACAGGAATATTCAAACACATAAGTCCATAAGGACATAAAGACAGAATCCACATTTTGTTCTGATCTCAAAAATCACACACAAAAAGTTAATAGGATTATGGTATTAGGCTGTTACTTGCCAAACATCCTTGGATCAAAGCACAGAAAACAGGCAAGTATTAAACATCCAGAATGAAAGACTGAATTTTAACCTAGATTAATATCTAATACCTGGTCCTCCCATAGGTAAAATTACCAGAAGTTATTCTATGGCAGAATGTAGGTTTATAAGCTAAGATTGCTTGGGGAAATTCATCCAATTAAGAAATCATTTTTCCCCAGCAAAACTGCATACTAATAAATATATCCAGAATTTATGGGAGGACAAAGTTTCTTTTCTAAATGGAGTTTGTTTCAACATTTTCTGGAGAATTTTTACCTCCAAAGATTAAGAATAAAACTATACTTATAATGACCAATATGGTTTATCAAAAGTATATTAATATGAACATAGGAGATGATCAAGTACAAATGACTGTTTACCATTTTTAAACCTCTAACATCAAAGGTCCATCTTTTTTTTTAAAGATTTTATTTATTTATTTGACAGAGAGAGAGACAGCCAGCGAGAGAGGGAACACAAGCAGGGGGAGTGGGAGAGGAAGAAGCAGGCTCCCAGTGGAGGAGCCTGACGTGGGGCTCGATCCCGGAACGCCCGGGATCACGCTCTGAGCCGAAGGCAGACACTTAAATGACTGAGCCACCCAGGAGCCCCCATCAAAGGTCCATCTTAAAAATCCACTGGAATCCCCAAAATAAGGTTACTTCTTACACATTCTTTCGGAAAAAAACAAAAAACAAGCAATAAGAATTAACAGATTTGACTGTATGTTTTTAGGTATTTTTAAAGATTTTATTTATCTGAGAGAGACAGAGAGAGCGAGCACGTGGGCACAAGCAGGAGAAGGGGCGGAGAGAGGAGGAGGGCCAAAGAGACTCCACGCTGAGTGCAGAGTCCTGCTGTGAGGCTGGATGCCAGGACTCTGAGATCATGACCTGGGCGGAGATTAAGACCCTTAACTGACTGAACCACCAGGAGCCCCGATTTCAAGATTTCCTTAATGTCAGTTTCACATATAATCATGAATCTTATAATCTCTAATATTTTGTGTAAAAATTCTCCAAAGAGCAATACTAATATGGTAAAAACGGGTGAAAGGGGAAAAGCAAAAAGGTCAAAACAGAAATGGCTCTAAGAAATTATCAGATGAAATAAAAGTTATTAACCTAATACATCTACAAAAAAATACATGTGCTAGCCTCTACATATGTACATTATTATCTGAAAGGAATGTGCTGATAGTGATTAGGTTGATTTTCAGACCTTATAAAGTTGCTCATGTTAAAGTTAAAAAAAAAAAAGATAGCATCTCTCTGCATTTTCTTCACATTTAAAAATGAAGGGAAGTGGACAAAACTCTGTCCTTATCAACAAAGGGCTATCTGTTCATTTGCCCTCTTCAACGTAATCTCATTGGAAAAACTTGGGAAGCACTGAAGTATATAATAAGGTCCCTTTCTAGTTTCCATATTCTATGAAGTCTGTGTGGAAGAAATTTTTTAAAAAGCAATTATAATCAGGATTATAATAAAAATTATTTTATTATAAATGAAATAATGAAAAAAAGTTTAATAAGCCTGTAGATCATATGTAGCCAAAAGGAGGGGAGGGGATTACCCAAAAAATATATATATATATTAGAATCAGTTTATTCCTAATACCACCTTTCTTTTTCAGATATTACCTTGTCCTGGTATATCCTTTTTGCAAGCAATACCCTTGAAGCCACCCAAACTTTGCCTCTACCCCTTAGCAAATAATCTTGCAACCTATATTCAATTTTCCATTTAGAGTTGTTACATTAAATATGTCATGGTTATATACAACACCCCTTTATTATGAAATACAGATTATCTTCAGAACAAATAACGAAGACCTTTATCCAGAGCGCTAAATATTAAGTGTAGTGCTAAAACAGACTGACCCGAGTCAGACAGTAGGGTAGTACTAACGAAGGGTACGAATAAAATCAGAGATGGGTTTATGGGACCAACTGAGGAACAAGCTTATAAAAGTGTACATACTTAGAAGGCTGTAAATACTTAAAAAGAGATCACTGTTGTTCCAGTCCATTCACAACAGAATCTACAATAACATATAAAAAAAAAAAAAAAGCCAGTAGGCAGAGCTAAGTTTAGAGTCATTTCCTGAGGGGCACATTAACCTGAAAATTAAACATTTACTACTAAAGAGCAAAAACACAAGCTTACAACTGTCAAGAGTAGATATGAGAATTCATTTGTATGATTAAGATTCTAGTGAATCGCTCACCTTGTGGACGGGTACCAAGTTTCCTGGCTATATCAAATCCAACCATAATCTTGACTTTCCAACTTCCCATAGTTTACAATTTAATTCCCTTATCATTCCCTCAGAAAAAGAAAAATGCCTGCCAATTTAACTGTCTCCAAATCAATATGCCAACATATACATACAACCATACATGTATCATTTCAAAAACTTTATCAAGTCTCCTGGCCACAAAAGATGAACCTAGTCTCACCATTAATAAATAAGGCCTTGCCTCAAGGGCCAACCAGAGCAGAGCTTCTCTAACTTACATCACTGAACTCCAGAGGTAAACTCTCAGTGGGCTGAAGCTCAGCAGCACTCAAGTACAGATCCATGGGGCCGGCTTCCAGATCGTCTGGCACAGACAGTACCTGCTCGGGCTTATACATCTGAGGAGGCAACTGGAAATGCAGTGGGCAGCAAGGATCCTCAGAGAGGCTTACAGGAACTGGTTTGTTGCAGGGTACCTCTTCAGACCCCTGGCAGCATTTGAAGAGAACCTGATTCGTGTCCTGACAAATATCTGTAGAAAAATGGTCAAGGGAAATAAAATGGATCCATTGGAGGCACAAAATACAAGTATTGTCTGCCATGTAAAATTCAAGGTCTGCACTACAGAAGACAATTGGTTACACTTGAAACAGAACCAAACACAGTTAGCAATTTTTAAAGTTCTCAAAATAAGTGTCATTCACTGGTATCTAATTCTCTACCAGTAATTTAAATCTAGACCCCAACCTACACTTCAGGATCCCAGTCATTTAACTAGAGACACTAATCTTGTTTTCACTTAGGAGAGTCAAACACAAAACATCTGAAAACACTGCTAAGCAAACAGCAAGAACAATTCTAGGAATCTATACCCATTCAGAAGAAACATGCTATGGCAAAGGCAAATAGCTTGCAGAAGCGCTACCAAGCCCTCCCAAGAGTCAAGAAATATAGTGTTGTTTCTGCTCTGTTCAGCACACTGGCAAAAAAATTGCAAAAACTTTTTGAACCTTGTTTCCAGAATGTTTACATATGTTTAAAGCAGCAGAGAACTGGGGAAAATAGGAGCTCTAGTAAAAGACAAAAAATAAAAATAAATTCCCATGCCCCCTTGTTTTGGAGGATGGGCTGCTAGTGCAGGGGAGTTCTGTCATGGCCCCAAAGAGAAAGGAAAGAAGATAACTTTGCTTATGAGGTCCCATGGAAAGGAAGTACTCCAGGAACACTCCAGGAGCACTAACAACTTCTATTAACAGAAAAGGGCCCGTTTCCAAGGTGGCAAAGCAGCTCTGTAGAATGAATCAAAATTAAACTGATTAGATAAAACAACAAAATTTAGTTCAAGTTACTCTATGAAATGTTTTATTCAAGTGATAACCATTTCTTGAAATCTTAACATGGATTTTCCCCTAGATTAAGAAGCAACTGTTATTTCAAACGCGGGCTTATTTTTTATTTATTTATTTATTAAGATTTTATTTATTTATTTGACAGAGAGAGACAGCGACAGAGGGAACACAAGCAGGGGGAGATGGAGTGGGAGAAGCAGGTTTCCTGCTGAGCAGGGAGCCCGATGCGGGGCTCAATCCCAGGACTGTGGGATCAAGACCCGAGCCGAAGGCAGATGCTTAACGGCTGAGCCACCCAGGCACTCCCCCCCACTCTTTTTTTTTAAAGATTTGTGGGCTTATTTTTAAACCAGAAAGCACAATTTTCTACAAATTAATTGTACCCAGGATTGTAGAATTATGGGTAAACTTTCCTCCCAAATTTTAGGGTAATTTCTGAAAATTAAAAAGTCTGCATACATTTTATTTTTAAACCAAATAAAACTTCTTGAATAAAGCCATTTGTTTAGATCAATTCTTGGAAATTGTTGAACTCTTAAGGCAGGGTTTCACCACTGTAGTACTACTGACATTACTGGCCATCCTGTGCATTGAAGGATGCTTGGCAGCATTCCTGGCCTCTGTCCACTAGATGTCAGTAGCACTCTCATCCCTAAATTATAACAAGCAAAACTGTCTCCACACATTGCCAAATGGGGATAAAATGATCCCTAGTTGAGAACCACTACTTTAAAGGAACAGTAAATAGTACAAAGTAAACTGTATTTATTGAATGAAAATGAACAATCAAATGAACACATGAATCTAACGGGAACAACCAGATTTGCATTCTCTATGTGCTTAAGAAAAAAAATCTAGGGGCGCCTGGGTGGCACAGCGGTTAAGCGTCTGCCTTAGGCTCAGGGAGTGGTCCCGGCGATCTGGGATCGAGCCCCACATCAGGCTCCTCCCCTATGAGCCTGCTTCTTCCTCTCCCACTCCCCCTGCTTGTGTTCCCTCTCTCGCTGGCTGTCTCTATCTCTGTCGAATAAATAAATAAAATCTTTAAAAAAAAAAAAATCTAAAGTCTCTGATGTGCTTTAAAAGTCCAATC
Organism: Ursus arctos; assembly: GCF_023065955.2. Taxonomy (NCBI): domain Eukaryota; kingdom Metazoa; phylum Chordata; class Mammalia; order Carnivora; family Ursidae; genus Ursus; species Ursus arctos. The sequence continues at coordinate 39,279,714 of NW_026622941.1, forward strand.
TTATTAAATTATTAATACTTTAATCATCCATTAAATTAAATGTTTTAATCAGAACTTTTTTCACGGATTTCAAAGGACTTTCACAAGTCTCTTATTTAATACAATATCCTGGAAAAACCCTCCCCCATCCTCCTCCACCCCCTTTCCTTTCCAATGGGGACGAGAGAGACAAAGAGAAGGGAATGGTTGACCTACAACTAGAGTGTGGGTCCTTCACTTTCAGTCCAGTGCTGTCTCCATTAGACCAGAGTAAAGAGTTAACAGGTCACCAATGGCAGTCGCATCTTTCTCTGGGATAAGGACTTAAGGAAGGGTAAGTGACTTAAGCAACTATGGAGTGGAAAGGAAAAAAAGCATAAAACAAAAGAAATCATACTTCCCTTCTCTTTTCAAATACATTTCATATTCAACTTCGCTTTTTAAAATATTAATATCCTAATAAACTATTTGAGTATAATACCGTAAGTCTAAAATATTCCTTAATAACTGCAAATTGAGTTTTTCTGACTTATAAAGTAATTCAAGCTCACTGAAGAAAACCTGAAGAGTACAAGGCAGAGGAATAAAGGGTATTCATAACCCCACCATTGAAAAGTAGCCAATTTCTGTTAATTCCCCTCCCAGTATTTGATTATATGTAATTCCATATCCTATTTTTGTCACAATCATTTTCCTATGTCATTCATAAATTTTGTTAATCTAACGTTTATTGCTTAAACATATTCCACATAATGTTGTATCATAATTTTCTTCTCTATACCCCATCTATGAAAATTTTAAGGCTGTCTCCAGTTGAAGGAATTTTATGTAAAAATAACGGTCTGCATTTGATTATCTCCTTAAAATAAATTCCAAGGTAACATTATAGTATCAAACAATATGAATACTGCCAAGCTGCTTTCTAAAAAGCTTGTACCACTCGATCTTCCCACTGGCAGTACTGAGGACCCATTCACCACAATCTCACCAACTTGCAATCCACTCACTCACTAAATATATATCTACAAGTATTAAATTCATAGATTAAAAATTTCCTTATTTCCTATCTCACTTACGTACAGTGAAAATAAACACTTTCAACACTGAGCCACTTCTTTTAAATCTGTCCACCTTTGCCCAATCATGTTTTGAGCATTTATCTTTATTTTTTAATTACCTTGCACAAGTATTTTGTATATTAAGGACAGTAATCCTTTATCAGATATTCATTACAAAAATTAATAAACTGGTAAAATATTCAATAAAGGGAAAAGAATTTTTTCCTCTCAGAAGACCGAGAGAAGGTTCTCCTTCTTTTCCTATTAAAGAAGATATACTTCATTTCCAAATATTTTATATCGCTGGCCAGGCAAATGAAATCCAGCAAGATTTAAGTCTTTCAGATAATAAAGATCATCATACTGAACAAGTGCTTTTACTGTGAAAGTAACTTTCTTGATATCCATAATAAAGACGCACTTTCACAATCCAATCAACGCAAAAAGTCTTACAACCTGATAGTAAATGTGGCCTCATGGCAGAATCAAGAGATACTATGATGGTTCAAAAGCAAACTAACTAGGAGGGTAGGGAGTGGAATCATTCCATTTTTGAAAATAGTAAGTTTCCAATTTGAATGAAGTCTAAAATATACAAATTAGGGCCCTGACCATACAAAAGGATACTTCTCAAAGAAAGATAACAGTTCAGAACCTATTGTTTTTTGGTGGAAAACCCACAGTAATTTTTGTGTGTGTGATAACTGGATTTAACACTATTCTATTTCCAGTGAAAAAGTTCTATCGGGGATCTCTGTATTTTGGAATCCCAGTATTAATCTACTACAAATGAGTATTAGCCCACCCCTATCTCCAATGACTCAGATGTTTCTTTCTAATGAATTGACCATTACATTTCCAAAGTTCTGAAATGGCCAACAGACCATAGAAAGACATTTCTTTAGGCTCCTGCTTGAAACCAACAGCTTCAGCAAACTGCTGGCCTTGATTCAGGGCCAAAGGAAAACAAAGACCTTCAATTAAGCAAACTATCAGAGATTCCCACCAGCCTTTAGTCTAGCTAGCAAACTGAACTGAATAAAAAAGATACGGGTAAGGCAGTGTCTGGTCATTGGAAGAGACTGATTGGAACAACGAACATCATCCACAAAGGCTAAGCACCTCTGACTGGAACGAGTCGTATGAGCCTAAAATGGAGAAAATAGATAAACAAACCGTCAAAAGAAAATACAACCAATTGGGGCATCTGGGTGGCTCAGTTGGTTAAGCATCCGACTCTTTGTTTCAGCTCTGGTCATGACTTCATGGGTTGAGAGACTGAGCCCGTGTTGGGCTCTCTGCTCAGGGGGAGTCGGCTTCAAGATTCCCTCCCTCTGTCCCCACCCCACTCACATGCATTCTCTCTTTAAAGTAAATAAATAAATAAATCTTACACACACCCCCAAAAAAGAAAATACAACCAATTATCTATGAGAATACTTACTTAACACATTTAAGGAAGGTACATCCTTAAAGGCTGAAGAACTCAACATATGACAACCTCAAGATCAAGAGTCTCTGGACTCACGTGCTCTTTTCAAACTACCCCACATCCAATTAAGTCAGGTTTCAGAGCCAAGACCGTACAGTGTTTTGACTATTACCCTAACTTTGTAAACAAAGCAAATACATACCCCTTAGAGGTATAAACACGAATTACCTGTTGGGCAGCACCATCTGTGGCCAGCATTCTACGTTCCTTCAGCTGCCTATGTAATAAGGCTTCCACTCCATAGCGCTGACGATACCGCCGAAGACATTTTAGACGCTTCAAGTTCTCTCGTTCTTTGGCCAAAAGTCCCTCTGGGCCAGTCAGGAGACTACTACCTGGTGAGTCACGACAGTCAAGATGTTATGTGCCAAGCAACCAATAAGGGATGGCTGCTCCAAATTAACAAGAAAAAAACGGTAAACTTTGGCCATAAGATAGCCACTTTCAAAAGCAAATTCTCCTTCACTCCAGGTACCAAGATAGAAATAAATCTAACTACTAACAAATTCACATTCTGAAACCACAAACAGCTGGTGGAGACTAGCATAAAACTTGCCTAGAGCTTCATGTTCTACTTTGCGATTATGTAAATAACGTCGCTTCTTCTCTTTGAGCAGATGCTGAAGTCGTTTAAACTGATCGATGTACAAAGACTGCAAACGAATTAGCTTCTCACGCATTATCAGGGCAACTTCTTCTGCTGTGTAGACACCAGCATGTCTGGAATAAAACAGTATTCAGCAAAAATAAGAAAACACAGTATTAAACCCAAGCTTAAAAAGAGAAAAGGGTAGAGAGGAGACTTAAGTTTGTTATTTAACAAGAAGTCAGCACTGAGACCATCACCTTATTAAATATGAATGTTTTCACAAACAGCATTCAAGTTATTAAAAAACAAATAATAAGGAAAATCCCCGAGCATGGATACTAATGTATGATCTCACAACATGAGGAAGGGAAGAGGTTTCTTCATTTTTCCCAGTTATCTAGAGTTAAGAAGTGCAGATATGGAACATTCAAAATTTTTATTAACCTACAATCTTATTACATTTCATAATTTAGTCACTTATAAGTCAGGACAGCTTAAAAGTATTCCATTTAAAATGTAGCATTAATATCTTAATATATTTTAATGGAAGTATAAAAAATAATAATTTCAATTTCTAATTTAAAATACACTCCTATATTGGAATTTACATAAGCCCTCAAAACACTGGTCCACAGTGGCTATTCACTGTCCCCAGCTCACTTTCTTGACAAATTTCTCAAAATACAGTACCCTGGGTTAGCCGTTAACTGCCAAAGATCCAGATCCACATCAACTTTACTGAGCTTTGCCACCAATTATAACTTAACAGAATTTTTAAAAAAGTTATTCTAGTGATTATGATGAGGTCACATAAGCAACTGAGTTAAATAGCAATTTAATTGGAGACTTTCCTGATTCTGACTTATGTAAGTCTGAATGAAAAGATAAGCCTCGGGGCGCGTGGGTGGCTCAGTCGTTACGTGTCTGCCTTCAGCTCCGGGCGTGATCCCAGAGTCCTGGGATCGAGCCCCACATCAGGCTCCTCCGCGGGGAGCCTGCTTCTTCCTCTCCCACTCCCCCTGCCTGTGTTCCCTCTCTCACTGGCTGTCTCTCTCTCTCTCTCTCAAATAAATAAATGGAAACTTAAAAAAATAAAAATAAAAAAAAAGATAAGCCTCAAATTTAAAAGATTTTTGGTTCCATTAGCCTTGTATGATCATTACATAATCAGGAAGAGGAAATCAGATATATACTTGACATCCTATTTTCATATTTTGACTGAATAAAAATTATTTCCTTTATTTAAAAAACAATACATACAAATTACATACTCAAACTAATTTTAAATCCAAAAATTACACCTTCTTAAAAAATTAGCTGTTAAGCCATTAAAACACACAGAATAAATAAAATTATTAACTTCAGGACTGAAAGCAAGGAATCTCTGCCCAAAATTTTCCTCGAATATAAATGGAAGCCAATACTACCTGTGCGTAAGTACAATTACAAAGTACTCAGAAGTAAAAATAAATTAAGAACCAAAACATGATGAATAAAAACTAGCAAATTATACCAATGACAAAATCTAAGACTATCAAAAAATTGTGAAAAGGTTTTAAAAATATCTGAAGTCTAAATAAGACTAGTTTGCATCTTCAGGAAAATGGGTTTGCTGCATTTGTATGTCTGCACACCGAAAATACTGAGGTCTTAACCTATATCAATTTTGTTAAAATGAAATTAATTTCATTGTACCCTGTCAGAAGAGAATTTAACTAATAGTCTAGGGACTAGAATTTATAAATGGAAGGCCACTATAATTAGGATTTACTACACATCGTTGGGAGGAGTGGGGGAGTGGGTTTTATTTAAAGATGGATGTTCCAAACATTCACAGCTAGTTACTAAAATCATGTACCAACTTCCCTTATCTGATATTCACAAATTTAAGTCACAGTTTTATTATCTGAATTCATCTTCAAAAAAGAGGGAGTCATCTTCTATTAAATAATGTCTCTTATGAAAGAGTACTCCCCCAAATTTAATAACGATGAAGACTCAATAACCTGAAATGACCTTTACAAAACTAGTTCTGAATGCCTGTAGACGTCACATGGTAAAAATTACTTTTTAAATAAGGAAAGATTTAACAATTAGTTTTAAGCTAAAACTTCACCAGTGCAGGATGTTGTTGTAAATGAACTCTTCAGATTTCTTTTTACAAAGCAATTAAGTAAATGGTGACTTTGAGGAAAATCACATAAATATACCTACAAGGGCGGAAAGAAACTATACCACTATTAATTCTAGTTAGGATAAAATTTCTAATGACATCATCATAAACAATACAAAAGGCACCCTTCTGAAAAGTGAAGTGAAAAGTTGTTAATGATTGAAAAATTGGTCCTAGAGACAAAAAAACACTGACACCAGAGATGAAATTAAAAGAATTTCATTAAATAAAAAGACTTATTAAATTTAAGACAGCAATATGCAACCATATTAAAAAATTTAGTATTATAAGACACTTAACAACTCTACTGACATCCCTAAAAATGCAAGTATTTTAGGAGGCTGAAATTTTGGGGGAGTAATCTCACAGGGGAATTAAGGGAAGCCTTGTATTTAGTTGCCTGCTTCATTTTCCCCTTTGAATGTTCCTCTGAGGAGAAACTGACACCAAGTACCTAGTCCTCTTAACATTTATAAATCTCATAAAATTAACTGGTATTTTTAAGTTACACTAGCATAAGTATGTCCCCTAGAGACTGATCCACTCTAGACTACTGACAAAATCAAGTTTTTGGACCTTCGAAGCTGAGTATTTACCACACCAAAGGACAGTCACTTTGTGACCCCACAGAGCATATACCTCTTCAAAGCAGCACGTCTGGCATTTCCAGAAGCACAATGGGGAAAAAAAATGTTTGGTATAAAGTTACTACTTTGAGAGAATCTTGCCAGACAACGAACATTCCTTTTCAAACCACTTAGATGACTTTCCAAACAAGTACTTCCTGAGGAGGTGACCATACTGATAATACTCAAGAAAAATAAGATGAAATTATTCTACTTAGAAAATGTAAACCTAAATGACTTTATAGAGACTAGAAATTCATTATCTCTCATACTACTTACAATACTTCTAAGCAAACTGTCAATGGAAGTGTTGAGACAGTAGTCAGAAAAAATGAAGAAAACAAAAAAAGAAAAAAATTAAACTAAACCCAAACCATGAGACAGAAATATGAGACTGTGAGTGGCAACGTTTTTGTTTCTACAACTCCTAAGGCGATCATGGGCTAAGTGAAGAGTAGAACCTTAGTTAAGATATAATTAGACTGATTACTCACTTCTGGGTTTCTAAATCAGTTTCTCTTTCTTAGGCATGAAACCAAAGGAAACTCTTGAACATCTTTTTATTTTTCTACTAGGGGGAAAAAAAAAAAACAAACCTCATAAAATGTAACTTTGCAAAAAAAAAGCAGGTATTCAAATATAGGCACATTATTGTTCCTGAGGTTTACGCCAGGAATCCATTTACATCAATTTCCTCTTCTCTAACTGACCTAAGCATTTCTCAACCAACCTCCCATTATGTCCAAGAAATTTCCTATTTTCTCCCCTATACTTTTCATGTGTAGAATTTGATATCTAAAATTTTTCCAAATTACACGGCTTCCAAAAAAGAATAAAGTCTTGCCCTGCAGCAGGATAGTGATGAACCAGGACACTTTAAAATGCAGAAGCTATTACTGCTCACAAATAGCTGAACTCTCTTCACCCCTCCTAAGTTATTTATCTATTAGTAGCATGCATTACTATAGTCCACATTCTAACTACAAAAAAAATTTTAAAGCCTTATGTGGAGTTACAACTTACTTTAGGGGATCTTCTTGATCACTGTCTATGCTATCAGCTTCACTGTCAGGGTCACCTCTCCATGTCTGATCCACAGTAATGGGTTCCTGCTCCCCATCACTCCAGCTGTCTTCATCTGAGGCAAGGAAGGGAGAGCAGCCATTAAGACTTCCCACCTCTGTAACTCCACCACACAAAACTAGATTACTTAACACATCAACCCAAACCTTAACATTTAAGAAAACAAAACAAACAAACAAAAACCCCAACAACTTAGTAAAAAGGTACTGGCAAATAAAATTGGCTTGAAAAAATATAACCCAGGTAAGGTTACTTAAAACAAATAAGGTGACCATGCCCTCAAAAGGACAGAAAGGTCCAACTCAAAATTATTCTTGCTTCCTGAAATTACCTTGCCTAACAGAGACAAGCATAAAAACAGCAATGAAGGAAACAGTCATAAACTCAAGAAAGTAAACCCAAGCACACATTACTTCAAACTGAAAAGAACTGGTGAACACAGCAATCCTGGAATTCTCACCAAACTGTCAACCAATTAACAATATTATTGTATTATCACGTGCCATGTATGTTCAAGGCACTGTACTAAACCAAAATAAGTTCTTTGACTTACTTTTCCTTTTTCATTCTTATGAGAAAAGATCCTTACCCAGAATTCGGCTGGCTTCACTGCGGCTACTTTCTGGAGTCTGAGACCCCAGCTCTGTCTTAGCATAAGAGCTCAGCTGGCACAGGAGTGTTTCACCCATAGGCCCTGGATTGGTCTTCTTCATTTGAGCATGAAGTGCCAAGGCATTCCTACGAGCATGTTCAGCACAGAAAGACACCCTAAGGAGACAAAATATTAACATTTTATACTCAGGTCCCTTCTTGAAGGAGTTCAATCATTTTCATAGTCACTAGTCTTCAGATCATTTTTAGGAAATTAAAATAACTATTACCTTCATTTATATACTGAAAAAGCCAGTGAGGCAGAGTAATTTAACTGGCCCAAGGTCAACTTATTTGGTATTACTAAGGGGAAATGCAGGTAGCATAATCTGGTGCTTCATTCATCAAACAAAACATCCCAACTATAAAAATGCTGACATCATCCTAGAACAAATCAAAGAGATCCACTTTCATCTCTCAAAACCGGTTCTGGCAACTCTACATTTTACTTCAGTATCAATCCACTGTAGGTAATAAGATGTGTGGCACAATTTTAAAACCAAAATATACATGAACAATTAACTAGCCAAGTTACGTTTCTGCATGAATACTCTTACTTACATGATGAAAACTATGAAGCCTTTCCCAGAAGAATACACATATACACAACCTAACAAGGTTCAGGGATGACCCAAAGAGTCAGGGACCCCAGGGTTAAGAATATTCTAGAATATCCCTTATTTTATAGACGAGGGAAAAGGTCTAAAGAAATTGAGTGGCCCAACTGGAAGTGGCCTCTTTGCAGTTTTCAACGGTTTTTTTCCCCAATTTTACAAAAACTCCAGCTATTCACACGCCCACAATATACCACACCCCTCTTTCGTTTTAAAAGTACAAACGACATAGATTATCTATACATATATACCCATCTTTCTTCTCAGGCTTTGGAGCAGCACTGGGACATCTTTTTCCATTCTTCGTCGATATATAACTACACTGCTTGAAGGGTGCATTCTTGTCTTCAAGGATATGCTTAATGCAAAACTCCTGCCCCTCCAGGCGAGGTTGCGAGCATGGGCGATGAGTGAATGAACAAGACAGGGGTTCCTGGGACCTGGGCACTGGGGTGATCCTCCCCCGACTGGTCGGCAAGACGTGGATCCGAATCCTGTTCATACCAAAACCTGCACACAGAAGATCAAAAAGCCCTTACCCTTCCCGAAAATTCCTGCTCCACGACATCCGGACCGACCGCGGGCAGCTTCCAAAAGACTGGTAGAAGTCACGCTCCGTAACTTCCCTCCGCCCACGTCTGCCCCAGGCCATTAGTCAATTTGTCTCACTTAAACTTCTCCCCCATGCCCGCGCCGCCCCCCACCCCCAACCACCAGCACGTCGTAAGTATCTCGGGCTCGCACGGCGACAGCACGAGGAGCGCGCGCCCGCTCCCCGCGGCGGCAGCAACGCCGCAGCGCCGCACCCGGCCTCCGCCTCCCTCCATGCCGCCTTTGTCCCGGCCCGCCTCAGAGCTGACGGCTGGGCCCAGCCCGTCCTCGGCCTCCCGTGCAAGCGCCATTTTGTCCTCCGGCTCCGGGCACTGGAGAATCTGGCTTCTGGAAGCCTATAGGAGGAGAGCAACCTCGACGCTGACTGAGACAAAGTAGCAGCCCGGAGAGGGCAAGACGGGCGAAGCAGCAGTCTAACTGCGAAAGCGAGATTAAGCACCGCCGCCATCTTACCTCTGCCGCCGCACCGCGCCGCTAGCCCTCCGGCCGCGCCACCCGCTTCTAACTCGGCCCCGCTCCTTTCCGGGCTCCCAACCCCTGATTGGCTACTGTGCCCACGGCTCTGTGTCACCATTGGCCGAGGCCAGCTACCTATCATGTCCATGGGGGCGGGGCGCTGAGAAAATGCGCGGCTGGGGTGGCTAAGACAACCTGTCCGTCAGTCAGCAACTCCGCCCCGGGGAGAGTGGGGTTGACCGTACCCTGGCTGCGGCACTCGCTCACGCCGCAGTGCTTTACTTCCAGTTCACCGCGTGGCCGGTTTTCGGGCTGCTTTTGGCCGCTGTGTAGTACTAGGCTGCTACCACCTCACCACCCCGACAAAGCGGGTAAAAAAATCAGACATACAGAGGCTAAAAGATCACTGTACAGTCAGTCGACTCTGTTTATACCGGAAAAGGCTGTAGTTTTCTTTTGTGAACAGTTCATTTATTGAAACATTGAGTATTTACGGAGCCTGGGGAATTACATATATAAACACTTGATTCTCAGAGCAACCCTGAAATAATAGAGGCTATTACCTCCATTTTTACAGATAAGATAACCGAGGAACAGAACGGGCCTCTAGCTAGTAAATGGGAGGAGAATTTGAACCCAGTCCTCATTCTGTATCCCTTATTGCCTCTCATATAGTATAGACCATTAGACTGAGAGTAAGGAAATATGAGTTCTGGTTTAGGCCCAAGTTCTCTAAAATCCTCTACAAGTTCATGCTAAATAATGCAGGTATGTAGAAATGGCAGATACAACCCCAATTTTATCATACTTTAACGATTTTTAGTTAAAAGCATCTTTTTTCATCTCCACTACACCTCTTGTAGAAAGGAACCAACAATTTCTCCCTCTAACCCTTCTGGATCTTTTCTGCATCCCATCCTTCCAATGCTTCTTTATCTAGTGTCAGTTTAAGAGGTTTCTCCAGCACCAATAAGCACGTATGATTCACACAGCAGGTGAGCACAGAGAATCTACAATGCTCAACAACAGCAGTTTAAGAGACAAGAAGTGATTAAAACAAAAATGAGGGGGGCAGTTGGAAGAGATGCCATTTCCAGGTTAGGGCGTCCCTAGAAGGCCCTTCCCTGAAATTCATTTATTCAACAAATATTTACTGAGCACCTAAGTGCCAGGCACTGGAGATAGAGTACAAGAAAGATAACCCTGCTCTTTTGGAGCAATTTGGGACTGTGGATACAATATAAACATAATATCAATAGCAACTATGATTTAGACACATAAGCAAACACTCCAACCCTCAGAAGGGGTACAAAGAAGACATTTGTTATAAACTCCCTACAACTCAAAACTAGCTGGAGGCAATCACATTATAGAAAATATGGGAATCAGAATCTGCAAGCAGGGGCGCCTGGCTGGCTCAGTTGCTAGAGCATGCAACTCTTGATCTTGGCATCCTAAGGTCAAGCCCCATGTTGAGTGTAGAGATTCCTTAAAAATAAAATCTTAAAAAAAAAAAAAAAGAAATCTGCAACCAAATGTGATAATATCAAAAAGGAATATTAAAACTCTACTATAGTGAACAATGAAAAGAGGCATTAGGAACTAGTTAGGGATGCAACAGCCTTTCATTGTTTAATTAGAGTGTCTCTTATAGGTCTTAGCTGAAAAAAAAAATCCTCCTCATAAGCCCAACAGGCAAAAAAATTGCTATTTAGAACCACTTAAGTGGGGAAGAGGACAGATATTATTGAAGGGTTAAGATGTTGGCAAGTTCTTTGTGCTGTTTAGCAAAGTAGACGGCTGTTTTTAATCCACTGAACACTTTGTTAGCTATTGAATAGGTTAAAGTGGACCTGAGGCTGTTTGTAAATAGAATTTGGCAAAAATGAATTCTTAAAGGAAAAATAATTTTTGAGAATTTGGCGTTTTGGGGGCCAATCCTAGAGAACCGGGTTTGTGTGTGTGCATGGGTGACAGAAAGAGAGAGAATGAATATGAATGAAGGCCAAACTGCTTTCTGTAAGTCATCCTCAACTCAGTATGACAACTCCACCTTTCCAGTTGATTAGGCCAAACACTGGGAATCATCCGTGACTTCTCTTCCAAACATACAGCAGATCCTACTGGCTCCAACTTCAAGATAAGTAACTTCTCATTACCTGGTCCAAGCCACTTTCATTTCTTACCTTAATTATTGTGAAAACGATCTTAAACACAGCAGGCCAGGGGCGCCTGGGTGGCTCAGTTGGTTAAGCGTCTGCCTTCGGCTCAGGTCATGATGCTGGAGTCCTGGGATCCAGCTCCACATCAGGCTCCCTGCTCAATGGGGACCCTGCTCCTCCCTCTCCCTCCGCCCCACCCCCTGCTCGTGTTCTCTCACTCGCTCACTCTCTCTCAAATAAAATATTTTTTAAACAAAATAAACACAGCAGGCCAAATGAACACTTTAAAACCTAAGCCAGATCACGTCACTTTTCTGCTCAAAGATTTTCAATGGTGCATTTCATACTCTCTTCATAGCGGCTTACAAGGTCCTACGGTATCTAGTCTTCCATTGCCTCTCTAACCACATGTCCTACTAGTCTCTCCTCATTTGTGTCCATGGTAGCTACACTGGCCTCCTTGCAATTTCTCAAACATACGAGCATGTTCTCACCTCAGAACCTTGCACTTGTTTCCTGGAATGAGCCTGTGATGTTCTTACCCCAGCTATTCTCATGGCTTGTGCTCTCACCTCGTTCAGATCTTTGCTGAACTGTAATTTCATTCCAATCTCAATCATAGCCATCTCATTTCCAATTTCAAGAGCCCTACTTAGCTACACACAGTTACACAAAACATCTCTATCCCCCCTTTTCCACTTTACTTCTCCAAAGTACTTATTATCTAACATACTAAGTTTTACCTATTTGTCTCCCCTACAACTAAAATGTGTAAATTCTACGAGGGCAGGATGTTTGACATGTTTACAGCCATATTCCCATCAGTAAACAGTACATAGCACTTGAATAAATTTAAGGCAGGAAAGTACCTGAAACTACTCTTCAGAAAAGGTCTATCTAGTATTCAATTTTAGCTTGTTCTTATGTTTTATCACTGTGGTTTTTCTGTTACCTGTTTGAGTGCTATGTGAAATGAAGCGGCTGATTTACCACAGTACAAAAAAAGGCAGCACAAGTAGGACATGTGACATAAACCAAATCAGTTCAGAAATAGGCCCCAGAGCTACAGATTGCAGTGAATACGTGCCTCTTATACAGTAAATACAATCCACAGAAGACATAGAAAGGGCTTCAAACTTTTCTCAGATCATTGAATGATAGAGATCAAGCCTATCTTATTCTATGAAGTGTCATGGAGACCAGGATCATGTAAGCACTGACCATACGATGAAGCCTAACTCTGTACCAATTGGTTTGACAAGCCCTATTAATGGGGATCCAGTTGCACACCACCTTTATACTGATTTATACCTCATCTATTGCCAAGGATGACACAGTTGATAGTAACTCTCTTAACAAAGGCAAATCACTAAACTTAAGGATTTTGTAATATCATCCATTCCTACATTCTTCATTTTCTTTTCTTCCAAACCAGACCAGAATTTCTAAAATGTTAGCAACTTCCACAAAATTTTCAGAAGTACAGCAATCAAAAATCTTAAGTTGTATTATTTTAGAAAATGATAGGATGACCGGAACTCGATATTGTTTTTCAGAAGTGTACATCATTCATTCTGTCAAATTGATATTTTTTTCCTTTTAGTTTTTAAACTACAGCTTCTGCTAACTTTGTGTTGTAAGTTTGGAGTATTTTAGCATAAGAATTCTTTCTCTTTAAATGTGTTATTTACAAGATTTACCTTGTGTATGTGGTTTTATATGTTCCAGGAAAACAGTGAGTTTTCACTATCCATTTTTCCAGGCACCACCAAGAATGCTACATTGAGTGAGGGTTTTTCCCCCCTCTGACTACATCATACTTTATACTACCAGGTTCACTGTGACAACCAAATCTTAGTCTTTCCAATGAGTTCAATTCCCACAGGATCTTGTGTAGTCAGAAAGTACATATTACTACCAAAACTAAAAACTGTAATCGTAACAGTAAAATGACAGTTATAGACTAATTTGAAGACTTAGGACACATAAGCAACAATCAGATGAGTGTTTTATCATTAACATTTATTGATGGGATGGATAAATACATATTGAGAAACATACTTGACAGCAAGATATCAAACTGATAGCCAGACTATAAAATGTATACAACATCCTTTTTTAAATTTTTTAAAAATGTTTTTGAATTTTTTACAAAGAGCCCTTACTGTAATGGTCACTTACATCCTATCAATCACATAACAGCAGTAGAGATCCCCGGGGTAGCATCCAGAACTGAGGTGCCCCAAGGAAGACAGAGGCAACAGCAGAATAGTATGCTGAGAAAGGACTCTTAAGAGCAATACAAAGAAAACAGACAAAAATATTACCACAAAATTGTACCTGAGTGACATAGATTGGTAAAGTATTTTACTTTTTTTCTTCTTCTTTGCTCTTTGGTCTGATAAGAAAACGGACAGTTTCAGGTGTGTGGAGCAGGGTGAGGGAAAGGTCAGTTTCAAATCCAGAAACCTAGGTCTAAACGCTAAGTTAGGCTGCTGCATTCTTTTCTTTGGGGGCTTAACCCAGACAGCACTTCCATCTTGTAACCAATTCCAATGTGATCTACCACTAACCAGTTAGGTCCTCAGCGTTCAACTGAAGAGTTCCTGTAACCTGATGGAGACATACCTGCTCTGGCTTCAATTAGCATGCTGTCAAGCATCCCTCTCCATGCTTAACATGGCAACGGAAAACCCAAGAGTCTTTTCTCTTCTCTTCATTCAACCACAGATATGCACTCATAAAGGGGAAGAGCAGACACTGCTTTTTAGTAAACATTTTCTTTCCCTCCCTTTTCCAATGCCAAGTTCATATTAAAAACTTTAGAAACATTAAAATGGAAGGGTCTCCCACTTAGAAAATAATTCTCATTCCAGACCACTCTATCAGGTAGGATTACAGTACCATGCTTGTTTCAAACTCACAACCACAGAGGGATAAAAAGACAAAATAAAACTTGATAGTGTGATACAATACAAACATTTCTTAAACCATCAGGAGCAAACATTCAGTTTTCGGTTAAAAGCCGGGTGTTAACAAGCAGCAACACAGGAATTCTGGGGAGGTATGAAAGTCACTGAAAGTTTGGTTGGGACTGCAAAGGGCTTATTTCTCACCATTGTGAAGGGTTGCATAGACTGCTTAAATTTTCCCAAACCCAAGAGGATAATATTTGTACTCCAACTTTAAGATGTTCTAGAATATCCCTTTTCCTAGCATTAGTATCAAAATAACTCACTGACAAAAGAATAATCCTTTAAAAAAATTAATCTGTTCCCAAGTTCCCACAACTCCTGTTTCTGTGGGGAAACAAAGATTTTTAAAATCCTACCATACTGGTCTAAGACCCCTCTAACTGCCTTTGTCCAGAAGCAAAGTATGAGGGGTATGCATTTTCAACATGGGGAATTAGGTAGCAGAAGCTTAAGGAAATCCAGCACTGATGTTACCATGATTTTACTTCTATATCCTAACCCATTGCTGTTCCAACTGGCGATTTGTTTTTGTTTCTATCAACACCGGTGAAGTCAATAATACAGAACTATGAAAAATGATACACTGAATCAAAACACAAAATAATTAAAAAAAAAAAAAAGGAAGCTGAGAGTCTCAGATATGGAAACACATTGATTCATGAGTGAGCAGGTTAGACTAATTCCTACATATTTTCTAAACCCAAAAAGCATAACTGATATCGCAGAAGACCAATTTAGCTTTAAATTAATGCTTCACTAGAGTTCAGCCAACAGTAACACAGGTATCTGATTAAAAGCCCTAAGGACATTCCACAGGTGTTTGTTGTTGCCAACATAAGAGTCACGCAAGGTTTTAGTAATGAGATTTATAGAACTTGAGGCTCCAGGCCTGCTTACCACCACTTATCCTTGATAGTCTAGGTTAAAAGGAGAAAAAAAGCCATGTTTAACTAGACTAACTTTGGATGTATAAATCCCCTTTCTCACCCTTTGAAGGTGTGAGCATAGAGAAAACACAGAGTTTAGAAACCACGCAAGCCTTTGAAGCCTAAATTTATGTAATCTGAACAATATACATGCTAGTCGACAGGCATATCTGCTAACCCAAATGCAGCAGCTTCATGCAGAGCACACAGGACATTCAAGACATATACACAGATCTAAAAGCAGACACCGTATCTTAAAACAGTATCCGGAGGCATTAATATAGAGGTCTTTAAATTGACCTACATCAGCGATGAACTACTAGTGCAAAGGCCAGACTGCACAGCATGAAGCAGCTCTGAGGCTCTAGTAAGCACTTTTTCTAGTTCAGTCCTAACACAAGGTCTAAGGAACTAACTACAGATGCCATGGAGAACTGCTCTGAGGCCAAGTGGATATGTCTGCCTCTGTGGTGAAGGAGTGCATACGATTAGAAAATATGTGACATTTGATGAGAAAAACTGAATGCTGGAAAAGGCATTTTCATAATCAAATCAGTGATCAATTCCACAAACATACAGATCCAAACTAAATAAACTTTTGGGAAGGTCAGAAGGAAAGCAGACTCCACCAAACAAAATCTAAACAAATAGAAAGCCTAGATTTAGTAAACACATCACACATCTACCAATTACCTAGCACAACACAGAAAATATCAGGGAGATACAGGAAAATGCCATCAGTGAAAATGAACTAACATTCTAAGTATTAATGGTTTATAGGTCGGCAGAGAGCTCATTTTACACAGCAATGGCAGGCACTCTAGACAGTTCAAATATGCAGAGATGCAGGACATTAATTCACCTCAAGGTTTCCTGTACAAATTCCTTCCAGTGCATCAACAATTCCAACTGCCTCAGTTTTCTCCCCAACCTGTTCCTGGCAAGCAGCAGCACATGTACAACTCCTGTCTCCCTATGACTTCCAATGAAAAATATTCAATTTTTCTATATATCTATACAGAATATTTGGTGTAAAGGAAGCTGCATTAAAAACAACAAGACAAATTCAAATTGCATCATCTTTTCCATAGCAAAAAATACCATGAAGACCAAAGAATATCACATCAAATGATCTGTGGCTTAGTGGCATTTTCAGCTAGACAACCTGGCTTAGAATTCTTTCTAGTCCCTGGAAAGATTTCTTTCCTCAACAAAAGTGTTAAGTTTTGACTGCTGGGATCTTGAACACCAACTATCCTGAAATCTGGGATAATCAAGCACCCATAACAGGACTCCTGGATCCATTTTCTTTTTTTTAAGGACTCTTAGAAAATCTTCTGAAAAACCTCTGCCTAGAAACTAAAGCCACCAAAGATGGACAACCTGCATCTGTGGGCTAGGCTTGCTCACCCTCATGACATCAGTACTGTTAAATTCACAAGCTCCAACCTCTGAAGTCATATAGGTTGCAAATTTAAGGATGCAGCTGTTTCCCTTCAGATATACAGATAAAAAGCAAGTCTTACATTCATAATGCAATTTAAAATACAATATCCTAAAAATACCCAATCACAATTTCATTGTTTTCAGTATCCTCTAGGTCCATGGCTTCTCTCAGAACTACTCTCATATATGGTCTGGGCTTTCAGAGGCAGGATATAGAGCACATCCCCTTCCCTTCAGAGACCCTGAGATTGCTCTCACTTGAACACTTTCCCAAAGCCCAACTTGAAAAAAAGACACACCCAATTCTGTAGGGCAGAAGCCAGCCTTGCTCTCCAATCCTTCTTCCTCAACCCCACCTTTGTTCTGCATCCAAAGGAAAAAGGGGTAAAAGGGAAGTTTTTATAATGGAGTCCAGAAACAGGCCACTGGCTGCACTTGCCCAAACTAGAATTTAGAAGGCTACCACTCAATTACAACATAAAGAAATGGGAAAATACCATGCTAACACATGCCTCTTCCTTCCTTTATGTTCTAAAGGCCACACCGTGTTCTCTCTAGTAGACTGTTGGGAAGTGAAAATGGTGAGGGACAGGGAGGGAAAGATAAAACATGATTTTTAAACACACACACTTAAAACCACACATACCCACACTTACGTACACACTTAAAGGTCTCAACACTTCAAGTGGCCGGAGCCTATCAGACAGAACTCAAGGCCAAAAGCCTACCCTCCCATCCCCCCTACACACCCCCCACCCTCCAATCCCACCCCCCAGGAGTCATTGCTATGTATCTCATACACACAGCAAAATCCCTATCCCCTCCCCGATGATATAAAAAAAACTAAACAGATAACTTACTTTCTTTAAATTATTTTTTAAAAGTCTCTTAAAAGATTTTGACGTTTAAATACTTCCTCTCTTCTGATATATTAAACACCAAAAGAATCCACAACTGTCTGATAAAACAAACCCTCCATATTTCAGTCCTGGCAAGAAGAGGGAAGACATCAACTCTAATCAACCTAATTAGGAGGTGGAGAGGCCAAGAACAGAGAAAGTATTCTTAATCCTTCACAGCTTCAACACATTCTCACCTCTCTAATACCAGTAAAAACTATAATAAAATAGTTAAATTTCTGAGGCAGTAGATATAATTACCAAGCCCCTCTACCACCCTCCCACCTGCATGTCAATATTAATTATTCCCTAGTCCAAGAAGGGTGACATATTTCATAAGGGAAGTAATTTCCTTAGTCCAGAATCAGTAGTTAAAAAAAAAAAAAAATGTTTTTAAGGAAGTTTTTTCCTCCTCCTCTTTTTTTTTTTACTTAGGAAGGGGTGGAAGTGGTGGAGGAGGTTCTGATGGTAGAGGTGGTAGCCGGGGTTTGTCTGTATTGCCAGATCTGGAGGACATTCCACCAGCCCGTGGATTCAGATATTCACCGTAAGAATGAACAAAATCAAATGCAGGGGGCTGAGTGGGCTGAACACCCTGGGCACTGAGAAGGGAGTGAAGCATATTCACAGTATCTTGATAGTCTATTGTCTGGGTTGCATTGTGACCATTGGCCCCAGTGGGCCCTTTATCCAGTTTCATATGAGGAACTCGAGTTTTACAGCTGGGCTGTGAAAAGGGAAGGCCACTTGTGTCTGAGCTATGCCCAGGCAACTGGGCCATTGTAGGAAGAGGAGTGAAGGAGAAATTTATGGAAGAGGATTTGGTACTCTTGGCAATCTTGGCTGGATGATCAAACACTGCTCCTCCAGTCTCTTCAGGGGGGCCCCTTTTACGAGCAGAACTGGAAGAGGAGAAAGAACTAGACAAGCTATAGGTTTTGTGCGCTAAGGTGCTTGTCTGGCTACTATGTTTTGGATCACCTGGACGCTTGTTCCCAGTACCAGCTGGAAGCTGTGAGTGAGAGTGCTTGTGTGAGTGGTGATTATGATGATGATGATGATTAGATGGGTGAGTCTTGTGCTTTTCTTTGTGCTCTCGGCTCTTTGTGACACTGTCCTCTACAGAATTGTGCTTGTCAGCTGCAGCATGGACTTTAATGCGCATTTTTATCTCCTCTGGTTTTGAAGAGGCAGCTTTATCTCCACTTGCCACCGGGATTCTCATTTTGAGAGCTGCTTTGTCAGCCTTTTCCAGAAAAGGCCGCTCGGGGTTTTCTGAGCCCTCTATGGGCATTTTCAGAATGACCGAAGAATGGCTATCATGGTGAGACAGGAGATTCTGGGCAGCATATGCATACTGTGACTTCACATTGGCCTCCATGTTCTCCAGTTGCCTCTTCTGGGCAGCCAACTCTTCGGCATGTTTTGCACGGTATTCTTTCAGTGACACTTTAGCTGATGGCACACTCTTACTATTCTGCTTCTGGGAAATAAATGCATTTGAACCATCCTGTTGCAAAGAATGATCAACTCCCATAAGTGCTAAATTCTCACTAGTCCGATGACCCTGAGCAGGTTCCAGTTTAAAAGGAGGTTGGGAGGACAGCCAACGCTCGCCCTGCAACATCTCCACATTGCTTAAGTTGCTGGATGATTCTTCAGTGGCTGGAAGGGAAGGCACTGCACTTGTAGAAGAAGTTGACATGCTCATTAAACCTGCAATTGTTGTGTCTGAAGAGCTCTGGGAAATCATATTGAGAATTGTCTGCTCTGACGTGTTTTCATCTGTTCCTCGATCATCTGCTTTTGTTTTCTTGGCAGCCTGGCATGCCTAGAATGAAGCAAATGACATCTCTTCACCTCAGGTAATTTATAAAATGGAAAGAAAAACTGGAATGAGGAGACTGCTTCCTGCAACACTGGAAGTTCTGGATAGCCATAGGTAGGCAGCTACTCTAAGATCATTAATTATAACCACTAGAAGTAAGATTTTAAAAACCCTCAGTCAATAGTCATACAAACAAGATCTCAAGGAGATCTCTGCACTCCCATGTTCACGGCAGCATTATTCACAATTGCCAAGATACGGAAGCAACTGAAATGTCCATTAATGGATAATGGATAAGCAAAATGTGGTATATAAGCACAATGAAATCACACTTAGCCTTAAAAAAGGAGGAGAAGGATTCTCGGATAATGTTAGAGTAGGAAGCACCAGGAATCTCTCCCCCTCAGACAACAACTGCACTGGCAGAATTCGTCCAATGTAACTATTCTGGAACACTGGAGTCTGTTAAAGGCTTGCAACTTTTGGGGTAAGCCTTGGATAGTAAATTGGGGTTAATTTACATCAATTTTACCTCTCAGCACATTAGCAACTTCCCATCTCCTACCCCAGCCACAATGGAGGCAGCTGTGCACCTGCTGCTGGAGCAGCTTACACACTCTGGGGGAGCCAGTACCAGCAAAAAGACTCTCTCCTGCAACTATCAGACTCTGTGCTCTGACCCCTGATTGCACTTCTGGCCAAAGAGGTACAGACTAAGAGGCAGGCAGTCACTGTTACTGCGCCTCCCTCTACTGTTGCAAGCTCCTCGCCCTCTGGCTAAAGTGACTTCCAGGAGACTTAAAGGACCAGCACCCTTTCTCCCCTTCATTTTTTGCTTTTTTCCCATCTTGGGAGCCAGACATTAAAGAGCAGGATATTAAAACACAACTGCATATACAGAGAAAATCAGAAAATTTTGACCACACATTCCCAGGGAAAGAATCAGAAAAGAAGTGAGAATATACCTCAGGCTGATCCTCAGCAGAGACACCATTCAAAATCAAACCCACCCCCCATCCAAAAATAATAACAAAAGAACAGAAATTTGATTGGGAATCTGATTAGATTCCACATTATTAGATTCAAATGTCCAGTGTCCAACAAAAAAATCACAAAGCATTTTAAGAAACAGGAAAGTATGGCCCATTCAAAGAAAAAAAATAAATCAACAGAAACAGCCCTTGAAAAGAATCAGATGACAGAACCACCACCACACAAAGACTTTAAAATAACTCCCTTAAATATATTCAAATAACTTAAAGGAAGTGATGGAGATAATTAAGAAAACAATATATGAACAAAATGTAAGTATCAATAAAGAGGTAAAAAATCTAAAAGAAAACCAAAAAGAAATTCTGGAGCTGAGAAGTACAGTAACCACGAGGAAAAATCCACCAAAGGGATTCAAACACAGATTTGAACAGGTGGAGGAAAGAATCAGCAAACTTTAAGATAGCACAATGAAAATCATTAAATCTAAGGAACATAATGAAAAAAGACTGAAGCAAGTGAACAGGGACCTATCGGATACCATCAACTGGACCAACACATGCATCATGAAAACTCCAGAAGGAGAAAAGAAAGAAAGGGGCAGAGAGAATATATGAAAAAACAATGGCTGCAAACTTCCCAACTTTGATAAAGACAGTAATAGAAACGAAAGCTCAACAAATTCCAAGTAAGATGAACTCAATGAGACTCACACAAGACCTATCAAACTTCAAAAGTGAAAGACAGAGAATCTGAAAGCAACAGGAGAAGTGAATCAACAGGTGAAAGGGATCCTCAAAAAGATCACAAGCAGGTATCTCATCAGAAACGCTGGAGGCCAGAAGACCATGAACCAATACATTCCAAGGGCTAGAAGAACAAAACCTGTCAACCAAGAACGCTATATCCAGCAAAAATGTCCTTCAAAAGTGAGCAAAAAATTAAGACATTTCCAAATAGGTAAAAGCCGACGAAGTTCATGACTACTAAACCAGTCAGTTGTCCAAGAAGTGCTCGAAGAAGTCCTGCAACGTGAAATGAAAGGAGACTATATAGTAAATCAAAGCCATATGAAGAAATAAAGATCTTCAGTAAATACATGGGCAATTATAAAAGCTACTTTTTTTTTTTAGCAGTAATCACTACCCTCAACGTGGGACTAGAATCCACAACCCTGAGAACAAGAGTCCCATGCTGTACCAACCGAGCCAGCCAGGTGCCCCAAAAGCTACTATTGTTTTAACAATGGTCTATGACTGTGCTTCTTGTTTTCTACATGGTTAATACATTAATACATTTTAAGGAAAAAAACACAATTATTAGTGTAAAAGCTAGTATTACTGTAACTTTTGTTTGTAACTCAAGCCTTATTTTCTATTCAATTTAGGACCCTAAGGCATTTAAAAGGATTATTAGGGATGCCTGGGTAGCTCAGTTAGTTGAGCGTCTGCCTTTGGCTTGCGTCATGATCCTGGGATCCTGGGATTAAGTCTACATCTGGCTCCTTGCTCATTGGGGAGCCTGCTTCTCCCTCTGCCTGCCTCTCCTCCTGCTTGTGCTCGTGCGCACTCTCTCTGACAGATAAAATCTTTAAAAAAAACCTGTTTAAAAAAAAGGATTATTAGTTTATGTTCTGGGGCATGCAATGTATAGACAATTCTGTGACTTCAACAACTAAAAGATATGGGGACCCAACTATAAAGAAGAGAAGTTTTATATGTTACTGAAGTTAAACCAGTATAAATTCAAATTATAACTTTATGATGTTAAACGTAATCCTCATGGTAACCACAAAGAAAACAAACATAGAATATACACGAAAGAAATGAAAATGGAATTTAGAATTTTCACTATGAAAAAATCAACTAAAAGACAGTAATGCAGGAAATGAGGGTCAAAAAGCTACAAGGCGAGGGGCGCCTGGGTGGCACAGCGGTTAAGCGTCTGCCTTCGGCTCAGGGCGTGATCCTGGCGTTATGGGATCGAGCCCCACATCAGGCTCCCCCGCTATGAGCCTGCTTCTTCCTCTCCCACTCCCCCTGCTTGTGTTCCCTCTCTCACTGGCTGTCTCTATCTCTGTCAAATAAATAAATAAAATCTTAAAATTAAAAAAAAAAAAAAAAAAGCTACAAGGCGGGGGCGCCTGGGTGGCACAGTGGTTAAGCATCTGCCTTCGGCTCAGGGCATGATCCCGGCGTTGTGGGATCGAGTCCCACATCAGGCTCTTCTGCTATGAGCCTGCTTCTTCCTCTCCCACTCCCCCTGCTTGTGTTCCCCCTCTCACTGGCTGTCTCTATCTCTGTCGAATAAATAAATAAAATCTTAAAAAAAAAAAAAGCTACAAGGCGTGTAGAAAATAAACAGCATAAGCATAATGACGTTATCTATAATTACTTTAAATGTAAACAGATTAAACTGTCCAATAAAGACAAAGATTGTCAAAATGCATAAAAATATATGATCCAGCTATATGCTGTCTACAAGCAACTGAGATCCTAAGACCCAAACAGGTTGAAAATGGAAGGAGGGAAAAACATATACCACGCAAACAGTAACCAAGGAAGAGCAAGGGTGGCTACGCTAATATGAGACAACATATATTTTAAAACAAAAAAGGTTTCAAGAGACACAAAAGGACATTATATATTAATAAAAGGCTGAATTTAGCAATTGTAACAATTATAAACATTTGCATACCTAATAAAAGACAATCAAAACTGACAGAAGACTTCCCTTGGAGACTTCAATACCCACCCACAACAGACAGAACCACCAGACGAAAGATAAGGAAACAGAGAACTTTATTTTTTTTTTTTTTTTTTCATTTTTTTTTTTTTTTTTTAATGATTTTTTATTATATTATGTTAGTCACCATACAGTACATCCCCGGTTTCCGATGTAAGGCTCGATGATTCATTAGTTGTGTATAACACCCAGTGCACCATGCAATACGTGCCCTCCTTACTACCCATCACCGGTCTATCCCATTCCCCCACCCCCCTCCCCTCTGAAGTCCTCAGTTTGTTTCTCATAGTCCATAGTCTCTCATGGGAAACAGAGAACTTTAAAAAAATAAACCAACTAGATCAACAGACATATACAGAACACCCTACCCAACAACAGTATAAACATTCTTCTCAAGTACACATGGCACATTTACCAGGACAGACCATATGTGAAGCCATAGACAGTCTCAACAGATTTTTAAAAGATAGGTACCACACAAATTAGCTTTTCTGACCACAACAAGATAGTTAGAAATCAGTAACAAAAGGAAAACTGGAAAATTCAAAAAAGTGTGGAAACTAAAAAACACTTTTAAACAACCAATGGATCAAAGAAAAAAATCAAAAGGGAAACTGGAAAATACTCAGAGATGAACGGAAACAAAAACACAACATATCAAAACTTATGGGATGCAGCAAAAGCAGCACTAAGGGAAAAATTTATAGCTGTGAACATTGACATTAAAGATCTCAACGTAACAAACTATAATGTGAGGAACCAGAAGAAGAATAAACTAAAGCCAAAGCAAACAGAAGGAAGGAAATAACAAAAATTATAGCAGAGATAAACAAAATAGAAAACTATAGAGAAAAGTTAATAAAACTAGCAGTTGGTTCTTTGAGAACATCAATAAAATTAAACCTTTAGCTAGATGGTCTAGGAAAAAAACAGAGATTCAAACCACTGAAAACAGAAATGAAAGTGGAGACGTTGCTATGAATTCTACAAAAATAAAAAGGATTATAAGGGTACTCTGAACTTAGGCAATCTGGAAGAAATGGATGCATTCCTAGAGATGAATTAACTACCAACACTGAAACAAGAAGAAACAGAAAACCTGAACAGACCCATAACCAGCAAGGAAACTGAAGCAGTAATCAAAAATCTCCCAACAAACAAGAGTCTAGGGCCCGATCGCTTCCCAGGGGAATTACACCAAATACTTAAAGAAAAATTAATACCTATTCTTCTGAAGCTGTTTCAAAAATAGAAATGGAAGGAAAATTTCCAAACTTATTACCTGATCCTAAGAACAAAGACCCCACTAAAAAGGAGAATTACAGACCAATATGCCTGACGAACGTGAATGCCAAAATTCTCACCAAGATACTAACCAAAAGGATCCAACAGTATATTCAAAGAATTATTCACCACAACTAAGTGGGATTTATTCCTCAGCTGCAAGGATGGCTCAAAAGGACATCCACAAATCAATCAAAGTGATACACTACATTAATAAAAGAAAGGACAAGAACCATATGCTCCTCGAAATAGATGCAGAAAAAGCATTTGACGAAGTACAGCATCCTTTCTTGATTAAAACTCTTCAGAGTGTAGGGTTAGAGGGAACATACCTCAATATCATAAAAGCCATATAAGAAAAGCCCACAGCAAATATCATTCTCAAAGGAGAAAAACTGAGAGCTTTTCCCCTTAGGTCAGGAACATGGCAGGGATGTCCACTATCACCACTGTTGTTCAACATAGTACCGGAAATCCTAGCCTCAGCAATCAGACAACAAAAAGAAATAAAGGACATCCAAATCAGCAAATAAAAGGCATCCAAATCAGCAAAGAAGTCGTCAAACTCTCACCCTTCACAGATGACATGATACTCTGTGTGGAAAACCCAAAAGACTCCACCCCAAAATTGCAAGAACTCGTACAAGAATTCAGCAAAGTGGCAGGATATAAAATTAATGCACAGAAATCAGTTGTGTTTCTATACACTAACAATAAAACAGAAGAAAGAGAAATTAAGGAGTCAATCCCATTTACAATTGCACCCCAAAACCATAAGATACCTAGGAATAAACCTAACCAAGAGGCAAAGGATCTGTACTCAGAAAATTATAGAACGCTCTTGAAAGAAATTGAGGAAGACACAAAGAAATGGAAAAACTATTGTTAAAATATCTATGCTGGGGCGCCTGGGTGGCACAGCAGTTAAGCGTCTGCCTTCGGCTCAGGGCGTGATCCCGGCGTTATGGGATCGAGCCCCACGTCAGGCTCCTCCGCTAGGAGCCTGCTTCTTCCTCTCCCACTCCCCCTGCTTGTGTTCCCTCTCTCGCTGGCTGTCTCTATCTCTGTCTAATAAATAAATAAAATTTAAAAAAAAACATATCTATGCTACCTAGAGCAATCTATAGATTTAATGCAATCCCTATCAAAAACCACAAACTTTTTTCACAGAGCTGGAACAAACAATCCTAAAATTTGTGTGGAACCAGAAAAGACCCCGAGTAGCCAAAGGAAGGTTCAAAAAGAAAATGAAAGCTGGTGGCATCACAATCCCGGACTTCAAGCTCTATTACAAAGCTATAATCATCAAGACAGTATGGTACTGGCACGAAAACAGACACACAGCAGAACAGAGAACCCAGAAATAGACCCTCAACTGTACGGTCAACTAATCTTCGACAAAGCAGGAAAGAAGATCCAATGGAAAAAATACAGTCTCTTCAACAAGCGGTGTTGGGAAAACTGGACAGCCACATGCAAAAGAATGAAACTGGACCATTTCATCATACACAAAAATAGACTCAAAATGGATAAAGACCTAAATGTGAGATAGGAATCCATCAAAATCCTAGAGAAGAACACAGGCAGCAACTTCTATGACTGTGGCCGCAGAAACTTCTTGCTAGACACGTCTTCAAGGGCAAGGGAAACAAAGGCAAAAATGAACTACTGGGGCTTCAACAAGATAAAAAGCTTTTGCGCAGCAAAGGAAACAATCGAAGAAGAAACCAAAAGACAATCAACAGAATGGGAGAAGGTATTTGCAAATGTCTTATCATATAAAGGACTAGCATCCAAAATCTATAAAGAACTCATCAAACTTGACACCCAAAGAACAAATAACCCAATCAAGAAATGGGCAGAAGACATGAACAGACATTTCTTCAAAGAAGACATCCAAATGGCCAACACACACATGAAAAAATTCTCCACATCACTTGCCATAAGGGAAATACAAATCAAAACCACAATGAGATACCACCTCACACCAGTCAGAATGGCTAAAATTGAGTCAGGAAACAGCAGATATTGGAGAGGATGCAGAGAAAGGGGAACCCTATTACACTGTTGGTGGGAATGCGAGCTGGTGCAGCCACTCTGGAAAACAGCTGGAGGTTCCTCAAAAAGTTGAAAATAGAGCTACCCTGAGACCCAGCAATTACACTACTAAGTATTTACCTCAAAGATACAAATGTAGTGATCCGAAGGGGCACATGCACCTCAATGTTTATAGCAGTAATGTCCACAATAGCTGTGTTATGGAAAGAGCCCAGATGTGCACTAACAGGTGAATGGATAAAGATGTGATATATATATATACACACACAGTGGAATACTGCTCACCAATCAAAAATCCTGAAATCTTGCCATTTGCAACAACATGGATGGAACTAGAAGGTATTATGCTAAATGAAATAAGTCAATCAGAGAAAGACAATTATCATATGACCTCATTCAGATGTGGAATTTAAGAAGTAAAGCAAAGGATCATAGGGGAAGAGAGGGAAAAACAAAACAAGACAAAATCAGAGAGCGAGACAAACCACATGAGACTCTTAATCATAGGAAACAAACTCAGGGTGCTGGAGGGGAGAGGGTCAGGGGTGGGGGACCTGGATGACGGACATTAAGGAGGGGGGGAAAGAATGAATTTTACTCTACATAAATTATACCGCAATAAACCTGACTTAAAAAATATTTTTTCAAAAAGAGTACTCTGAACAACTCTGTGCCAATAAATTAGATAATCTAGATGAAATGGACTAATTTCTAGAAACACAAAACCTACTGAGAATAAACCATTAAGAAATAGAAAATCTAAACAGATCTGTAACTAGTAGGGAGACTGAATTAATAACAAAATAATTTCCCAACAAAGAACAGCCCTGGACCTGATGGCTTTACTGGTGAATCTTTTTAATACTTTCCCAAAAATCTGAAGAGGAAGCAACACCTCTCAACTCATTCTATGAGGCCACCATTACCCTGATATCAAAGTCAAAGACATTACAAGGAACTACAGGCCAATATCCCTAATGACCACTGATGTAAAAATTCTTAACAAAATACTAACAAAGTGGGACACCTGGGTGACTCAGTCAGTTAAGCTTCTGTCTGCCTTCGGCTCAAGTCATGATCCCAGGGTCCTGGGATCAAGTCCTGCATCAGGCTCCCTGCTCAGCAAGGAGTCAGCTTCTCCCTCTGCTGCCTCCCCCCCTGCTTGTGCGCTCGCTCTCTCTCTGACAAATAAAATCTTAAAAAAAAAAAAAGTACTAACAAACTGAATTTAGCACCATATTAAAAGGATTATACACTATGACCAAGCAGGACTTATTCCTATAATGCAAGAATGGTTCAACATACAAAAATCATCCACATAATATGCCACATACACACAATAAAGGAAAAAAAAACATACCATCTTCCAGATACACAAAAAGCATTTGACAAAATTCAACACCCTTTCATGATAAAAACACCCAACAAACTAAGAATAGAAGGAAACTACCTCAATAAAAGCCATATATGAAACACTCAAAGCAAACATCACATTCAACAGTGAAAAACTGAAAGCTCTTCTGCTAAGATCTAGAACAAGGAAGAATGTTCCTTTCACTTCTATTCAACAAAGTACTAGAAGTTCTCATCAGAACAAGTAGGCAAAAGAAAGCATTCAGGGGCATCTGGGTGGCTCAGTCAGTTAAACGCCTCTTGATTTTGGCTCAGGTCATGATATCAGGGTTGTGAGATGGACCCCCACGTCAGCCTCAGTGCTGAGCATGGAGTCTGCTTAAGATTCTCTCTCTCCCTCTGCCCCTCCCCACTCATGATCTCTCTCTCTCAAAAAAAAAAAAAAATAGAGCATTCAAATTGGCAAGGAAGTAAAATTATCTGTTTGCAGAGGATATAATTTTTTTAAAAAGACTTCAGTGATTTGATAGAGAGAGAGAGAGAGAGCATGAGCAGGGGGAGGGGCAGGAGAGGGAGAAGCAGACTCCCCGCTGAGCAGGGAGACAGATGCAGGACTCAATCCCAGTACCCTGGGATCATAACCTGAGCCAAAGGCAGACACTTAACTGACTAAGCCACCCAGGCGCCCCTACAGGTGATATGATCTTATATAGAAAACTCTACACACATAAAAAGTTAGAATTAATGAATTCAGCAAAGTAGCAGGATACAAAGTCAACACATAAATTTCAGTTGCATTTCTGTACGTGAACAATCTGTAAAGGAAATTATGAAAACAATCCTATTTACAATAGTATCAAAAAAAAAACTTATGAATTAACTTAACCAGGGAAGTCAAAGACTTGTACAATTAAAACTGGAAAACCCTGCTAAAAGAAATGAAGTAAGACCTAAATGGAAGGGATGCCTGGGTGGCTCAGTTGGTTAAGTGTCTGCCTTCAGCTCAGGTCATTGGGATGAGTCCCACATCAGGCTCCTTGCTCAGCGGGGAGTCTGCTTCTCCCTCTGCCTACTGCTCCCCCTGCTTGTGCTCGCTCTCACTCTATCCCCCCACCCCCGGCAAATAAATAAATTTTTTTTTAACATTTTTTTTAACTTAAAAAAAGACCTAAAATGGAAAACTCATTCCATGTTCTGGATTCAAAGACTTCATATTGTTAAAATGTGAACATTACTACCCTAAGCGACCTACAAATTCAAGGCAATCCCTATCAAAATCCCAATGTTTTTTGCAGAAATAGAAAAGGCCACCCTAAAACTCATATGGGATCTCAAGGGACCCCAAATAGCTAAAACAATCTGAAAATGAAGAACAAAACTGGAGAATTCACACCTCCTGATTTCAAAACTTACTACAAATCTACAGTAATCACTGTACAGTAACATAATGTGACACCGGCATAAAGAAACATACAGATGAATGAAACAGAAGAGAAAGCCCAGAAATAAACCCTTACATATATGGTCAAATGATTTTTGCCAAAGATGCCAAGACCATTCAACGGGGAAAGGATAGTCTTTTTATTTTATTTTATTTTATTTTATTTTATTTTTTTAAAGATTTTATTTACTTATTTGACAGAGATAGAGACAGCCAGCGAGAGAGGGAACACAAGCAGGAGGAGTGGGAGAGGAAGAAGCAGGCTCATAGCGGAGGAGCCTGATGTGGGGCTCGATCCCATAACGCCGGAATCACGCCCTGAGCCGAAGGCAGACGCTTAACCGCTGTGCCACCCAGGCGCCCCAAGGATAGTCTTTTTAATAAATGGTGCTGGGAAAAGTGGATATCCACATAAAAGAATGAAGTTGGACCCTTACCTAACACCTATTACAAAATTAGCTCAAAATTGGATAAAGGACTTAAAGCAATAAGACTCTTAGAAGAAAACAGGACAAAGGCTTCACAACAGTGGATTTGGCAATTTCCCAAATATGAGATCAATGGCACAGGTAACCAAAAAAAAAAAAAAAGGAACAATCTGGACTTCAAAATCTTTTTATTTTTCTAATTAAAAAATTTAAAAACAACTTCCAAAAAAATTAAAATTGAAAACAGAACTACCATACAATCCAGCAATTCCAATTCTGGGTATAAAACCAAAAGAACAAAAAGCAAAGTCTTGAAGACATACTTGTATACCCCACGCTCATGGCAGCATTATTCACAGTAGCTAAAATATGGAAGCAACCCAAGTGTCCATCAACAGATGAATGGATAAACAAAGTGTGGTGGATACATAAAATGGAGTATCACTCAGCCTTTAAAGGAAACAAAATTCTACAATATACTACAACATGGATGAACCGTTAGAACATTACGCTAAGTGAAATAAACCACGAAAAGACAAATACTGTATTATTCCACTTACATGAAGTACTTAAGAGTAGACAAATGGCAAAGACAGAAAGTGCAACTGCGGTTGTCAGGGGCTGGGGGGCGGGAGCGGGAAGGGGGAGAGTTATTTAATGGGTATGAAGTTTCAGTTTTACAAACTGAAATGAATCACACAGATGAATGGTAATGATGGTTCCCCAACAATATGAATATACTTAATACTACTGCACTGCACATTTAAAAATGGTTAAGATGGTAGCTTTTATGCTATATGCATTTTACCACAATTAAAAAAAAAAAGATGGAAATCCTGCCATTTGCCACAACATGAATGAACCTGGAAGGCCTTTTGCTGTGAAAAAAGCCAGACACAGAAAGACAAAATATGATCTCACTTATGTGAGGCATGTAAGATTTAAACTCCTATAGACAGAGTAAAATAGTGGCCTGGGGGAGGGGGAAAACAAGGGCATATTAGTAAAAGAGTACCAAATCAGTTATACAAGGTAAGTCCTAGAAACCTACTGTACAACATAATGCCTATAAGTTAACTGTATAATCAAAAATTTGCTAGAACGGTAATCTTACGTTGTGTTCCATCACACCCCCAAAAAGTTACAGCAATCTATACCAATGTTAACAAGCCAATTAAAAAAATTAATTTGTGCGTTTCTAAAACTCATTCATGAACGTCTATGCCTTATGGCTGCTTATGACAGCAGTTAGTCTAAAAGCAAATTCCAGAAATTTTGGTGAGGTGTCCTATGATCACCAGTGATGACCTATGTGTTTTCAAGCCTCCTTTGAATCCTAGGCAAACTCATTTTCTACAATTCACTAAACTCAGGAGAATGAAATTAAGTTTTTCAACCTGGATTTCTGAGAATGCAGGGAACATATTTATTTATTTTAAAGATTTTATTTATTTGAGAGAAAGAGAGAGAGAGATAGTGAGAGAGAGCACGAGGAAGAGGGAGAAGCAGGCTCCCTGATGAGCAGGGAGCTCGATCCCAAGACCCCGGAATCATGACCTGAGCCAAAGGCAGATGCTTAACTGACCGGAGCCACCCAGGCGCCCCCACAGGGAACATTTTTGTATGAACTTTCTACCTAATGCCAAAGAAAAAAAGAATGATTCCATTTTATAAGACTTTGAAAAATGTTTGAAATACAACTTTAGCCTGTAATCTATATAAAAACAAAATTCTAAAATCCATTTAAAAAGCAAATAATGTCAAAGCAGAATGATACCAGCTCTAACCTTGTAACTCTCTTTCCTCTACCACAACCCAATACTATATGACTCAGAGAAGCCATATTTTCTCCCTAACAGTCTCCACACAGAAAACATTCAACCAATGTTGCCGAATGACTGTATCACAAGAGTTACACAACACAAAACAAATCCTGCTATCACCTATCACCATTGACTTCTGGGCCAGTATCCAGGCTAGGAAGCTTAAGTCACGATTATTACGTAACTAGGAAAAGGGAAATTCCAAGCCTGGGGTACATACCCATTTCTGGTATATTCACTGTGCAGTCAAAAGACAAAAAAACTGGTTTTGTTCCACAAGCTGACAGCAATAATTCTTACCCTCCAATTCCGAATTCGTTTGAGCCTGTTAGGGGTTTTCTCCAGAATCTGTAGAAATTCATGTGTCAGTTCTACAAATGAAATAGAACATTTAAGAAAAACTCAGAGAAGCAGAAGTAAAAAAACAAGAATAACCTCAACTAACTATTTTCATCTGAATCAAGTCACTTTGGGCCAGATATGTGACAGATGAAGAGCAAGTGCTTTCCAAGGTCCCTTACTCTAAAACTTACCATCTAAAAGTTCCAAGGTCACAGTGGCGTCAACATACTCCCACCAGTGCTTCCCATCAGTCGAGACTGGGATCTCCCAGTTGGACCACTTGCAAGCCAGGTGAATGCAGACACAGGCCACTACAGGAGGTGTGTACTGCAGGCTAAATGTGGTCAAATGCAGGCTGACATCAGAGGGAAGGAAACAAGAGAGTGTCATGAGCTCTCAATTCTGAACCCAAAGTTAAAACTCTCCATTATTTAAAAAGAAAAAAAAATTAAAAAACACTGGAGAGTAAGAAGGGTAAGAAATCTCCAGTGCTCTGATACAGCACTCAACATGATTTTCCATTAACCCACCTGGCTCAGGTAACATTTCTGAATTTTTTGGCTATACGTCATTCAATCCCACACACTGACGAAAGACCAGGACCAAAACCAGAAAGACAGAGTACTCAGTTTTTTTAAAATAAGGATCAATTATCCTGAGAAGCAGCTTAGAACTTAAGGAAAATTATAAGATTTTCAGTTATGTGTAATCCCTAAATCAAATCCTTAAAACCCCCTTAAAATTATCTTATCTCTTGCCAATCACAGGTCTGGTCTATTTAATATAATGAATAGAGGGGTAATTGGGTGATGGACATTTAAGAGGGCACTTGATGTAATGAGCACTGGGTATTGTATGCAACTGATAAAGCACTAAATTCTACCCCTGAAACTAGTATTATAGTACATGTTAACTGAATTAAATTTAAATTAAAAAAATAAAGATATAATAAACTAAAATAATGAATAGACAATCACTTTCTCAATTGTAAATATGCTTAATTGATGGTTTACTTCAAAAAGTTCTCCTATCAGGCTATAAAAATGAAATGACAGTCAATAGGAGTATCTTTATTTCCATGAACAATCAATTGGAGACTGATCGAGTAATTTGGTAATACAAATCATGTATTAATTTTTGTTTTAAAAAGGGAAGAAGAAAAAACCATCTTAACTCTTCACACATATACACGCACATTTATCTGGCAATGGGGGAAGAAAAAGGAACTTTTAAATATCGTAATTATTGGGACACCTGGGTGGCTCAGTTGGTTAAGCATCTGACTTCAGCTCAGGTCATGATCTCAGAGTCCTAGGATCAAGCCTGTTGGGCTCCCCACTCAGCGGGGAGTCTGTCCCTCTCGCTCTCCCTCTCCCTCCGCCCCTCCCCCTGCTCATGTGTGCTTAGTCTCTCTCTCTCACACACACACACACACACACACACGCACACGCACACGCTCCCTCCAATAAATAAATAAATAAAATCTTTAAAATAAATAAATAAATACCATAATTACTGCAAAATCCTCCAAATTAGATTCTCAGTCACATCAACCCCAAGTTTACCTAAACTTATAGAACTATGCTCTTGGATTATTTTTTATTTTTATTTTTTTAGATTTTATTTTTAAGTAATCTCCACACCCAACATGGGGCTTCAACTCACAACCCTGAGATCAAGAGTCACATGCTCTCCCAACTGAGCAGCCAGCACCCCTGCTCTTGGGATGTTTTAAAGCAAAGGAAGACATGCAGAATTGAGTAGGCTTTCAAACAATCAGTACTACATAATTACATCACCTTAACAAATTAAAAAGCACCTTGGAAATTTAAGGTAAAATATAAAAACTACAGAAAAATCAACATTTACTAGAGAATTATCTTTAATACACTGTATCAAAGATCCATCCTGGGTTTCTGGGTTCTAGTTTACTAAGTGCTGGACCTGATATCTTTCCATATACCCCTCAAAAAGTGACAATTCCAACCCAAGTAAAGCCCTATCCCAAAAATAGAAGGGAAAAATATTAAAATATAAACCTGTTTGTTGCCATGAAGTAAGACGTCTGTGCTAAGTCCTTGCTTGCTAAAAAAAAAAGGGGGGGGAGGGGAAAAGTTATTAGTTCCATTCATTCTCAATTATTTAGTAAGCATTTAACATTTCCAAGTAGAGAACATAATAACGAATTAAGGCAGATCTGGTCCCTGACCACCTGATGTTTAGCATTCTACAAAAGAAGACAAATCAGTAACTTTTAATTACAACTATCCTGCTTCCAGACCTAGGAACTCAAGCTTTACACTGCACACCAAGTATTTGGAGTACTTGTTTAAAATGCAATTCCTGGACATCCTTCCTAAAGAGTGACTCAGTATGTTTGAAGAAAGACACATGCAGTTTTAATAGGTAACCTAGAAATTCTGATGCAAGGGTTCACTGAAAAATACTGAACTAGAAAATGAACTAATATGGAGGCAAGATCAGAACCCAGAAGGCCTTTGTATATTTGGGAAAAGTGATCTGTGCTTAAAAAAATTTTTTTTAATTGAATAGCCTGTGATTCAGACCTCAAATCATCAAAAACATAAATTACCTGATATACTACAACGGAGAGGGGGAAAAAACAAAACACATCCCCCCTTCCCCAAAAAACTGCTCTGGGTAATAAAGTAAATCTTAATTTTCCTTAAAACTTAGTCTTTTCAATTTCAGGATATATCCACCTTTGTTTAACCTTATCCTTACTCAATGTAAACCTAATGCTTTCTAAATACAAAAAACTTAGGAAAACTTTGGGAATTTACAGATAAAGCACACATAAGCAAAATATAAAATAAGGCTAACAACTATCAGTTTCATCTACAAAATTATAAGGCACTTCAATGCACAAGTGTCTATATATTCACATTACTATTTACACTAAATAAGAAGAACAAGGTTTCATGCAATTACAGCCACTAAGGTTAAATTAAAAGAAAGGCTGTCTAGGACAATCAATCTAAGAATCACATTAAGATCACCTCTCCCAAGATATCCTTAAACTGCTATTAGATATTTGTCATCTGACTTTATGAAATCTGCTCCAGGCTCTGACAAACACCCTCAAGAGGCTAGTTCACTTTAACTGGAGATCACCTAAAAACTTTAAGAACCCAGCAGAAAAATCCCAAGTTAGAAACATTCATTTTGATTTGAGCCAGGTAATCCTTTCAATTTAACTTCTAGACAAAGCAGCTGTGTTACATATATGTCCACCATAAATCATAGCAATTAAATGGTAAAACAATTTAAGACAGTCATTTCAAGTAGGGATGCCTTACCTCGAACCAGCTGAGTGCACTTTACCACATGTGTATGTGGGTGATCAATTGTTAGTTCAAAGCCTAAAAAAAAAAAAAGTACTTTAGTTAAAAAGCTAAAGATACCCGAGACATTTTATACTTCTTTTATCTGAGTCACCATTAAAAGCCTCCCTCATTTTCCTCTCCCAAAATCACTGTTCAGAGGCTAAAAGGGTCACACGACACATATAGCACACTCTTCTCTAAGGCACATTCTCTTCAAAGACAATCATATTTTTAACTAAATAATAAAGCTAATGCAGTCTCAAGACCCCTAAGGAACCAATAATCTCTAATAGAAAATTATTCTCAATGGACAAATGATTCATGCGAATTAGATCTTACTGGTTTCCACATTAAAATATTAATAAAAATTAATTCCACCAGAAAGATATCACTGTCCCCTAAAATACAGTTACTTTGAAGATAATTTAAAGTAAAAAGCTAATTAACAGAAATTAACTTCAGAGATAAGCTTTGAGTGCTCACTTTGGCAGCACATATGCTAAAAAAAAAAAAAAAAAGAGAGAGAGAGAGAGAGATAAACCTTGAAGAATTTTGTGTACAGACATGCAATAAAATACAGGTGTACCAGTAACTTTCCAACACAACTCATGAACTCCTGCCTTACCCAGAGAAGAGAAAAATAGCCCAGAAGAACTAGGAAAAAAATCTTTATTTTCCAAATTTGCTAAGCTTTTAAAGGTAGTATCTCTGATAAAAATAATAATAGATAATCATCAGGGTTGCCCATCAACCATTAGAACTGAAATTTCTCCACCTCCACTCTGCTGTTCTAAACACTGATTGGAGGGGTGCCTGGGTGCTCAGTCCACTGAGCATCCAGCTCTTGTTTTTGGTTCAGGTCATGATCTCATTCATGCGTTATGAGATCACCGAGCCCCGACATCCTGCATGGAGCCTGGGGGTAGGGAGTGTGTTTGAAGATTCTCTCCCTCTGCCCCTCCCTCCACATAGCTGTGCACACGTGCACGCTTGTTCTCTCTCTCAAATAAATAAATCAAAGGGCGCCTGGATGGTTCAGTCGGTTAGGCATCTGCCTTCAGCTCAGGTCATGGATCCTGCAGTCCCACATCAGGCTCCCTGCTCAGCGGGGATTCTGCTTCTCCCTCTGCCTCTCACCCTACTCCTGCTCTCTCTCGCTCTTTCTCAAATAAATAAAATCTTTTAAATAAATAAATAAATCTAAAAACAAAAACAAAACTATATGACCTCTTTAAAAAAAAATAAACTCTTAACCAATTTTCAAAATAAATGCTGTTATCTAAATATAATGACAAACAGATCATAAAGATCCATGAAAGGAAAAAAGCTCTTTAGTTTCTGCCATTATTTATCATAACGTTAAAAACTGACCCACCTTGCAAAGCAAGTCATGAACGTAGAATTAAAAAAAAACCCTGCTAACTGCTATTCCAAAGGACGGCTATACCTGACTTCTCTCTATGGTATAGGTCAGGGTCAAACTGCATTCCACAACCTCTATAATTTGCAAAAACCTTCACTAGAGATTTTCTTCCTATTTCCTATTTTGCAAATTTTAAAATTTTACATTACATACATTTCTTAATATTTTAAAGAAAAATAAATTTACCTAAAGTCTGCAGAATTATGCTTTCTAATATCACCAGATCTTGAACTTGTTGCAGGTAAGCCTGCAGGTGAAAAGACGGATAAATTATTCCCCAAAAAAGCACAATATATAAAGTATCAACAATTCTAACAACTCCTTCCAGGAAAACCAAAGCAACAAAAGGCAGGGATGAAGTTAGGAAGTAGCCTAGGAACCAAAATGTAATCCTTATCTCTATTTAGTAATCCTTATCTCTATTTCTTTCTCTTAAAAGAAGAAAAAAAGTGGTATATTGAGAAGTAACACTTTATTCATAATTAGCTACAGAAAAGGCACCAGAGATTTGGTTCATTTTCAAGACTAACATTTTAGGTTTTAAAGTCATGTGATGTAGACAAAAGATAATTAAAAATACATCTTTTTGCAATATCATCAAAATACATTTGTAGACCCTTCCTACAGTACTGTAGGCAATCTCAAACACTTGACTCCTGACAAGCCTTCCCATGTGAGGTAATGCTAGATTTCTGAGAATTAGAAGAGTTCAAAGGAAAAGGGAATAAACAACAACAAAAAAGTTCTCTCAGATTTGTACCAGCCAATACTGTAGCCACTATCCACACATGGCTACTGACCACCTGAATATAGCTAGTCTAAATTGAGATGTGCAATAGAATATATGCCAAACTGGGGAACCTGGGTGGCTCAGTCGGTTAAGCATCTGCCTTTGGCTTGGGTCGTGATCCCAGAGTCCTGGGATCAAGCCCCGCATCAACTCCCCACTCAGTGTAGAGTTTGCTTCTCCCTCTCCCTCTGCCCCTCCCCTGCTCTTGCGTGCATGTGCTCCTCCTCTAATAAATAAAATCTTTTTAAAAAAAGAATATATGCCAAATTTTGAAGACTTAATCAAAAAATAATAATGTAAACGACCTCATTAATAATGTTTTAATACTGATTTTGTGCTGAAATGATATTTGGGATTAAATAAAAGATACTAATAATATAAAATATTACAATTTCACCTTTTAAATTTTTGTTTTTTAGAAGATTTTATTTATTTGAGAGAGAAAGAGAGCACAAGAGAAGGAGCACGAGTGGGGGGGAGGGGCAAAGAGAGAGGGAGAAGCAGGCTCCCCACTGAGCAGGGAGCCCAACACAGGGCTCCATTCCAGGGCCAGGACCCCAGGATCATGACCTGAGCCAAAGGCAGACACTTAATGGACTGAGTCACCCAGGTGCCCCAATTTCACCTTCTTTTAAATGAAGATTTAATTTCTAACGAAGATTTTAAATGAAGTTCAATGAAAAGTTAAAATTTCTTAAATACACATGACTCCCTCTATATTTCTGTTGGACAGCACTGGTCTAGAACTCTAGGAGAATGAGACTTGGGGCAGGAGTTAGATCTACATTGTAGTGAACTTTCCACCTACCTTTATGATCTTGAATTAAGTCCAATAAGGACTTAAACTACGCTAGTACTCTTTTCCGTATAGTAAAGAAAATATCTTCCTCTAAGATTCCCCATCTCACAAGGAATAGAAACTCAGGTGAGAAATTATATAAATACACTTTAAAAGAAAAAAAAAAGTGAGAATTGTTTTTTGTTTTACCTTGTTAAAACAAAATTCTGTTTCATGTGGTCAGTTCTATGGACCAATGTCACTTACTAGTCTAAAACCTAAATAAAAATCCAGGGCAGTAACTCTTTCAACAAGAACTACTGCTGTACCCAAGAGAAAACGAAGGGAAGTCAAGACACTGCTATGTGAAACAATTCCCATAATTAGGGGCTATTATCAAAACAAAAGGGGTGCCTGGGTGGCTCAGTCGGTTAAGTGTCTGACTTGTGATTTCAGCTCAGGTCATGATCTCAGGGTTGTGGGAAAACACGCTCCGCAGGGAGTCTGCTTGAGATTCTCTCCTGCCCCTCCCTGCACTCTCTCTTCTCTCAAATAAATCCATAAACAAACAAATAAATAAAATAAAAACAACCCCTTCAAAGAACCACTTTCTTCAATATAATGAAAACATGCAAATTTATTTATCTATTTGATAAAGGATGACTCATGCATCCATCCTAAGAAATTTAAATACTCTAGTAACAGAAATCCACAGTTTAAACACTTACAAATGTCAGATCTCAAAATTTCTCACAACTCATCACTCCCCAACAACAGACTTCTAAAGCCAGGACACAGTTTCCCTTCTTTAAGAAAGTCAAGGAAGGATGGAAGGAAAAAAAAGCTATATGTACATGCATAGGATAGAGGTTTGACAGAACATACACTGGAATTATAATCAGCAGTATCCTGCTGGGAGGAGGGGAGATGAGCTTTAACTTTTACTTCAAATGATTCTTAAATGTTTGGGTTCTTCTCTAACAAGCACATATAACTTTTGCAATTTCTTTAGAAGTTAAAAAAAAATGACAGGACTCACTTTTTTAAAGAATCCATAATAAAAATTTATTGGTAAGAATATTATTCATGGGGCGCCCAGGTGGCTCAGTCAGTTAAGCATCTGACTTTGGCTCAGGTCATGATCTCAGTGGTCCTGGGATCGAGCCCCTGAATCGGGCTTCCCGCTCAGCAGGGAGTCTGCTTGTCCCTCTGCCCCACCCTCCACCCCAGCTCGTGGGCTGTTTCAAATAAATAAAATCTTAAAAAAAAAAAAAAAAAAAAGGAAAAAGAAAATGGAGAATAAAATGGGAAAATATTTGCACTATAATAAGTGGAAATGACATACAAAACACATACGTGTGTAGCTATTCATAGAAAAGAAGCTAGAAATACTAATGATTCATTTACATACTTGTGGGCCAAATTATATCTAGGTAATATATTTTCTTTTTTGTTTTTCTGTATTTTCCAATTTTACTATAATGAATACAATTAACTTTTGCCATAAAGTTTCTGATGTTTTTGTAAAGGAAAAACAAAAACTAAAAATTTAACAGCCTCCATTCAGACTTCAGTAAATCAAAGTTACAAAACTAAGCTATCATCAAAATAAAGAAAGAAAAACAGATATGTGTAAATTAATCCCCTACCTCACTCCTAGTATCAGGAAGTGATTCCTGTGGATGGAGACAAGCATGTGCTACCTTGATGACGTGTTCCAATTTTTTTGGTTGCTCCTCTACTTTAGCTGCTAGAAATAAGGCCGCTGGAGCCACAGACTGGATGGAGAGAAAATAAATCATATTTATTATTTATTCCTAGATCAAGGTAGATCTAAAAAAGAACTAAGTCTCAAACCAAATTCCCTGCTTGCCTCAACTTCATCGCCTCTCGTTAATGCCTTTTCTTAAAATGTCCTTCCTCTCCTATCCGTTAATCTACATCCACTCCCCAAAACCAATCCTTCAACAAACTCGTTTAAGGCTATCTATGTGAGAAACTACTAGATGTAAATAGTTGGCTTTCTATTTAAAATGAGATTCTTTCTTAAGTTTATATCATAACCCTCTACATACTTTTTTTAAAAGGAGCAAATTGAAAGTAGATTAGTGGTTGCCCAGGACTAGAACAGGAAAATGGGAGTGACCACTAATGCATAAGAAGTTTCTTTCTGGGGCAATGTAAATATGGTGGAATTACATCATGGTAATGGTTGCACAACTTTGTGAATATATTAAAAACCAGTGAATTGGGGCACCTGGATGGCTCAGTCGGTTAAGCGTCCAACTCTTGGTTTTGGTTCGGGTCATGATCTCAGGGTCATGGGATCAGGGCCCCGTGTTCACCTCCATGCTCAGCGAGGAGTCAGCTTGATATTCTTCCCCTCTGCCTCTCCCTCCCCCTCCGCTCCTCTACCTGCTCACACGCACTCTCTCTCTCGCTCTCTAAAATAAATTTTAAAAATCTTTAAAAACAACAAAAACCCAGTGTACTGCACATTTTAAAAGGATAAATTTTATTGTACATGAATTATCTCGATTATTACTTATATATGGGGGGAGCACAAACCTTAGGCACTCAGGGAAAAAAATCTCAAGCCAACACACAAGTAGACAACAAATTCAGTCACTAAACAATACAAGAGATTACAACAATATGACATAAATGTAGCCTTGTAGTGATCTGGGAAATCTCAGGAAGAACTTCTATTGAATCTTAAGAAGAGTATTTCAATCAATCAAAGATGGCAATGGCAAGAACCAGGAGTAAAAGAAATATAACAAATAATTTTATTTCACTTTACTGAGTAGAACTGACAAGCATTCTAATACTTATTAATATCCCAGCTGCTATTTGCTATTTTGCTGGAAGAGATTTTTATCCACGAATCCAATTCACAGTAACAATTCTCTTCCTTCCTATTTGTTGCAGTTGTATGCAGCAAACTCCATATATATTCCTAGACCTTAGGATAAGCAAAGCAGAACTAGAGGAAGATGGGCATGAATAGGTGTGAGGAATCAGAGCATGAAGCACACTAAATTGAGTAAGTGACACAGATAATGGGATGCGGAACACAAAGATCTTTAACAACAGTGACACTAAAGATTTCAGAAAAAAGTATACAATTTAAGAAACATTTAGAAAGACATATCCAGGGGTGCCTGGGTAGCTCAGTCAGTTGAGCAGATGTCTGCCTTTGGCTGGGGTCATGGTCCTGGAGTCCTGGGATCATTAAGCCCCACGTCGGACTCTCCTCTTGGCGGGGAGTCTGCTTCTCCCTCTGCCCCCCCACCCCGCTCTGCTAGCTCTCTAATAAATAAAATCTTTAATAAAGGAAGGACAGACAGACATATCCGGTCCTAGGAAGGACTAAAAGGAGGAAAGAATGAAACACATTAAAAATCAATTTTAAAAAAGAATGAGTAATCCAGACATTAAGAAATAAAGTTTAGAGTAGGCATTAGCAGTAGAAAAAGAGGCAGGAAAAACCACAGGCATGATTTTAGAAAATTAATAGGGCTTCACTAAATCTAAGTGTATGTATTTGCATGCAGAGAAAAAAAATTCTAAAACGTCAACAGGATTATCTCTGAGCAGTTAGCTACAGGAATATCATCATTTCCTCCTTTATTCTCTGTTTTCTAAAAAAAAGATTGTATTTATTTATTTGACAGAGAGAGAG
This sequence comes from Ursus arctos, assembly GCF_023065955.2. Classification (NCBI taxonomy): domain Eukaryota; kingdom Metazoa; phylum Chordata; class Mammalia; order Carnivora; family Ursidae; genus Ursus; species Ursus arctos. Next base: position 39,321,770 of record NW_026622941.1, read on the forward strand.
AGAGAGCTCGCAGCAGGGTGAGCGGCAGGCAAAGGGAGAGGGAGAAGCAGGTACCAGCTAAGCAGGGAGCCCGATGCGGGGCTCCATCCCAGGACCCTGGGATTAAGACCTGAGCTGAAGGCAGACGCTTAACCAACTGAGCCACCCAGGTGCCCCTATCTTCTTTTAATTTTATGATGACTACATATAGAAAAAATAGTTAACACTCTAAAAATTAATAGGACTTTAGGGGCGCCTGGGTGGCACAGCGGTTAAGCGTCTGCCTTCGGCTCAGGGCGTGATCCTGGCATTGTGGGATCGAGCCCCGCATCAGGCTCCTCTGCTATGGGCCTGCTTCTTCCTCTCCCACTCCCCCTGCTTGTGTTCCCTCTCTCGCTGGCTGTCTCTATCTCTGTCAAATAAATAAAATCTTTAAAAAAAAAATTAATAGGACTTTATAATTGACTGGAAAAAGCAGAAAGGAAAAGAACTACTTAAAGACACTAAGATTTTTAGCCTACAACTTTGCCTTCAAGGAGCTAAAAATATATTCAAAAGCCACAAACTAAAATATGGTATACAAATAATGGTTAAGAAGGCAAGATAATAACTCATTAAGTAAAAGACTGCAGGAGATAAATTTCAGTCTAATTTCTGCACAACCATGTAAATACTCATTGCTCCTCACGGAATCACTTACCAAGCCAGTTTACTATCAAAGGCATTTTCCTATCAAAGGCAATTTCTAAGAGGAATTCTTATACCAGGTAAGAATATAAGATTTTCTCCATTTTAAAAGAATAAAAATGCTACCTAATATTTATTTGTTAGGTACAGGCACTTTGTAAATTCATTCATTTAAATATTAACTACTGGGTGGCTCAGTTGGTTAAGGGTCCAACTCTTGATTTCGGCTCAGGTCATGATCTCAGGATCGTGGTAAATTAAGAAGCCCCGAGTTGGGCTCCTGGGCTCCTTACTCGATGGGGAGTCTGCTTGAGAGTCTCTCCCTCTCCCTCTTCCCAACCCCCCCCCAACTCGCACTCCCTCTAATAAATAAATAAATAAATCTTAACAACTCTAGGAGATAAGCACTATTACTGACTCCAAAGAGATAAAAAAACTGAGACCTATGATAACTTACCCAAAGCCATGCAAAAAATCCAAACCTAGACATGTCTGACTCCAGAGCCCATTCTCTTAACCACTAAGCTTGACCCCTTAAGGATAAGCTAACCAGAATAAAATACACCCAAACAAATCTGTTAGGTATTAAAATACAACACCGAATTTTATAATCTATGAAATATTACATAAACACACCAAGTTGCTCACCATTAATTTTACACTCCCTCATTTGAAAATATTTAAGACAGTACATTTAGAAATTCAAGTCATGAGGTTAAATCTCTTCTCAAAAAGAGTAATACAATGCCAAAAATTAAATGAAAACAAATCAGTCATTTAATAATGTTCGCTAAAGAAATAAAATTTATTTCCATCGAAAGGCAAGTTCTCTATCTTCCACGGTGTTAGAAACATGCTTTATCTTGATCTGAGTGGTGGTTACATATACATACAATAAATAATGCAAAAAGTAATCAAGTTGCACACTTCGGATTTTTGTGCTTTACTGTCAATCTTCAATAAAAAAAAATTTTTTTTTTAATTTAAAAGGCAAGAGTTCCAGGCTCCAAAACATTATGAACAAAGAAACAGAACAAAATGAGAAAAGTATTCACAACATATGACATACAGCTTTAACATATATAAAGCTCATATAAATAAGAAAATCAGAATAAAAGAGAAACGAAGAGAATCAACCATCAATTTTTAAGTCAATTCTTCAATTTCTGAAAACAATGACCTAAATAGGCATAAGAAGCTCAACTTCACTAATTGAAAAAAATGTAAATTAAGAAAATAATTTAGGATGCCCTCTACCTTGTTCACCACTGTATCCCAAGTGCTCAACAAGTAATTAAAACTTAGTATTTCCTGATGTAATAAATATGTCATTTGTGAGGATGCAGAGAAAAGGACCCTCTCTTCAGTGCTGGAAACAATGTATAACTGATACAATCTTTCAGTAAGGCAAATTGATATGACAAAACAATGTACACTTGATAAAATCTTTCAGTAGGGCAAAACTGACACAACAAAACAATGTATACTGATATAATCTTTCGGTAAGGCAAATAGACACAACAAAAATTTTTTAAATGCAGCCCTGTGGACACAGTAATTTTATCTATAGGAATTTATATTAGAAAGGTCATGTAAGCCATACACTCTACGTACCAATTTTATGTAACATTATTTACAATTACTAAACTAGAAACAACCCAAATATCCACCAATAGGGAGGTGAAATAAATTATGGTAACTACACAAAGAAATACTATGTGGCCATTTAAAATACAGCTGACCCTTGAACAACACTGTTTTGAACTGTGTTGGTCCACTCCTATGGATTTTTTTCCTATAAATACAGTACAGTACTGTTACTGTATTTTCTCTTCCTTATGATTTTCTTAACATTTTCTTTTCTCCAGCACACCTTTTTTGTAAGGATTCAGTATATGATACATATAACACCCAAAATCTGTGTTGTGTTATTGGTAAGGCTTCTGGTAGTTAACTTTCCGGGGAGTCAAGAGTTATATGTAGATTTTCAACTGTGTAGAGGTAGATACCCCTCACCCCCGCTCTGTTCAAAGGTCAACTGTAATGAAAAATCACTATGAAAAGATATCCAGTATATACTGTTAACTGATAAAGGCAACTCACATAAGAGTAGTATAGTCAGAAGTTATTTTTTTAATAGAAACATATAAATATTAGGTATATGTACACAAAAATGACAAAGACACTATATGACAAAACATTTATCAATGGTTACCTCTGGAGGCTGGGATTACAGAGGAGCTTTCACTTTCTACATTATACATTTCCGTATTAATTTTTACTGTAAACATTTATTACCTTTATAATGAGAAAAAAAATAACATGAAAAACGCATGGGAGCTTGACAGAACAAATACCAATGCTACAACAATGTATTAGGTCCTCTCAAATTTGAACTTGGATTTATCACAAGTCTTAAAACTAAGATATTAAAGAGTGATATTTTTGATCTGTTAATTCCAGAATGTGCCTGAAATCAATTCTCTAAAGAAGATCAACAATCCTAAATTTTAAAAGTCACTGGATTTTGGAAAAGGTCATGTCATCCACTGGAATTTCCCTGTATTTCCTGGATAATTACCAGATCATTCATTCATTCAAGTTTACTTGGAGGATACACAGAAAAGTGAGTCTCTGTCCTTGCTGAGCTTACTACATAGGAAATAAGGAAAAATATTATTTAAAAAATAAAAGGAGTATACAATATATATGTGCATAAAGTGCACAAATTGATTTGAGATGTATTTCATCCTGCATTTCAAATCTTTACCATAATAAAAGGGAAAACACAAAGAAAATGTTCAGAATTGGCAAGACAGCTATGTACTTCTCTTCAAATTTCATTCTTTATCCACTACCTTCTATTCTAGAGCTATGAGACAGACATCCTCATTAAATGCTTTTCTCTGTCTTAATAAAACTGCTTCTTGCAATCAGAGGTAGGGCATGGCTGGAGGTAAGAGGTCTACTGGTAGGAGAAAGCCAAGCTGACTGGATAATCAGTAAAAATTGGGAATACTTAATCCACAGAGCCAAAGGGTTTCTAGTGCAGTTACTCCCAAAACTGAGTATGCCAATATCTTACATTACAAGAGCAATATCTAGTGTCATAGATTCTCTTTCCATGGTATTAAAAAAAAAAAAGAGCTCAAAGCCTATCATCCTAAGGGTAAGTCTTAAACACATTTCTTCAAAACATAACCTTTCTTTAAAAAAAAAGATTTCTTTTCTTTGACTCACAAGCCCACATGAAGTATTCATCAGGTTTAGCCCTATTACCTTGTGATTTTAGTAAACAAATATAGTCTTACCTGCAACTGGGATATCACTATGCACTCGCTTCCAAGTCATTTATAATAATGTTAAATAGGACCATTTCAGGTATCAAAACTGAAAATAGCACTATTTACAATTCTGTCCAGAAAAAAAAAATCCCTTTATTACTATTATTTTCTTTTTCCTGTCTCAAAAGTCACCCCCCCATCATCACAAAATGTGCCTTCCCTCTCCAATCAGTCATTGACTGCAATTATATCAAAGGCTTTTAGAAAATCTATATCACTTACATTCACTTGTTTTCCTGTGGCTACATTATTATTTACCACTTCAAAAAATACACTTAAGCATCTTCTCCCCTTTAATGATCCTCTCCCAACCCAAAAATTTAAGTGTTGAATAATCTATTCCTTTATTAGAGAATCCACCTATTTCAAGGATGCATTAAACCTACCAAATAAATACCCACTTTACTGGAAAACTGGAAGACTGGATTCAGTGGGACACATAATGAAAGTGATCAATCCTATTTTCTAAACTTCAAATCCCAGTTTAGCAACAAAGATCAACCTTCTCACCCCACACACACAGGAAGTTGCTGGAATAGATCACAAAATGATTATACCATACGAAAAAAACAAAACAAAAAACTTACGTTTCGATGGAACTGTGTAAAGGACTGAATCATGTAGAATCGATGCATGTATACTATAGCAGTGTTGATAGTCAATTGTGAGCTAAAATGTTAAAGTTAAGGCCCCAAAACAGGCAGGGAGAACAATTCCCAAAAATACAACCTATATATCCTCCCAAAAGGACCATGCGGCCAAACACAATACATGCTTCTAAATGAAAATCATCTTTAATTTCCCAAATTAAAGAGCAAATCTGTCTTCTTTCACCAAATTATTAACCACCAAAAGACACTTAACATAATGCCTTACAACCCGTATTCAATATGTAAATTTGCTGAAATGATAAACAAGCAAGCTTCTTAGCACGTGCGGATCAAGGAATATAAAAAATTTATGTGGACCTAAACCTGTCATTTGCCTCCTGAAAATCCTGCAGTGGTGATCCATTAGCTTAGGATATCTCTTCACATGACCTGTAACACCCTCCCTGATCTGCCCCTAGGTATGTCTCTACTATCTCCTCACTTTCTAAGCTCCAGGAATTAACTTTTCAGTTGCACTTGTCTGTGGCAGCTAAGCCTTCTCATACGGTGATCCCTGGAAGCAGAAACACTGTGGAATGATTTGATACTCATTCACTGACAAAATTTTAAATGCCTTACTTCTAAAGCCCTCAGAAGACAATGTGGGTTATTCAGGGAAGAAGTTGTGGTCCCAAAATGTCAACAACCTTAGTAACAACACACACATAAAAAAGGGCTAGAACAGAACTTCAAGCAAAAAGCTTAACTTAGTACTGTCCATGCTTAGGAAACAAATCGGATATCGGTAACAAAGAGGACACCTCTTTTGAGGTGAGCTCAACTTTAAGATATAACAAACATTACTGCCAGCCACTCACTGAAATAGGAGCTGCACCCAGAAATAATTTTTCACTTCCATAGTGGAAAGAACTTTAAAACTATGTAAGCTTTCTCTGCTACAAAATGAGTATATTCTCTGACAAAAATACTTGAAGGGAAAAAAAAATCACTAAATTACCTGATCTTCGAAATATAGAGAAAACAAATACAAATTAGAACTCTGAGTAAATTAAAAACTCAACATTTTGTAAATGGTTTTTTAAAACATTAGATCCCTGGGTCTATATTCTTACAAACAGAAACTGACATCCTTCTGTCCTCTGAAATTCCATAAAGTTTTAACAGTAGCTACCATTTGAACATGAGTGCCCGGCATTTTCTTAGGTATAGAAATTACACACAAGGATTATCACTCCATTTTACAGACACGAAAACCAAGAATCTGACAGGTTTCTTAAACAGCTAGTAAGTGGAAGGAACAGATTTTGAACCACAGGTGGGGCATTAATTCTAGGCCACCCTCTCTTCGTAAGACTACAGGTCTTGAATTTCTCAACTCTGTTTACACACTAAGTTCAAGAGACAGCCATCAACAGTGAAACCTCCACCAAACCCCTAGAGAATAGCGGAAAAGTAGAATCTCTACGTCACTAGACCAGGAGACCAGAACACAACGAAAGGGGACTAGGAAGGGCTAGTTAAAACACAAAGCTGCGAAGGATACGAATTCCCAGCAAAGCTGGTGGCACTGGTGAGCGAGCGGGAAATTAACTCCGCCTCGCTTCCCTGGCGCAAACACTGAATTTCAGCCCCCCCCCATCCGAGGCTCTTCCACCTAGACATTCAGCCCCTGCCCACCCTCTTCCCTCTTCCGTCCGACAGAGCCTGAGGCCTGGACGCCCGAGCAAGGCGGGTCTGACTCCAAGGCCGGAGGCCTAGGCCGCAAGGATACACGTTAAGACGTTGTCCCATGTCCTGGAGCAGATTGGCTGCCTGCTGGCGATGAGAAAGTTCCTTATCTGGGTCCATGCCAAAACGACGGGATGGGCTATTTTCCAGCTGTTCTCGAGTAAAATACCACCGTTTGTTGTTGTTCTTCCTCTCTCCCTCCATAGTGCTTCAACCAGAAGGCAGCGGCGGAGGCTGCAAGCACTTCCCAGCGTCACCTAAGCGGCGACACACATCCGCTGTGCGGGGGCAACTGCGACGTGACGAACTTCCGCTAAAAGGTGGACGGCTAGGTTGTGACAGGCTTCCGCAAAGGAGGGATAGTTAAACAGTCTACTTCCGGAATGGACCTCGCGGCAACCTGTAGCCGGGTTAACAGCCAGTAGGCGACCAGGAAAGACCTTGAGTCTAGGACGCAGGCGCCAGTCATGTGACCCTTGGGCGGTAGGGTGGGCGTAGAAGGTCTCGTTCGAAACCACGCTTCCTCCCGCGAGAGCTGGGTTTAGCTTTCGCGTGATGGACGGGGTGGCGAGGCAACTGTTGTGGCGGGATAAGGCGCCCGCCCACGCGCCCCTCGGCGGTTCCGCGGAGAACTTCGTTTGTGGCGGAGGTGGCGATATAAAATGGGGGAGATAGCGAACTTGACAGAGAGAGCAGGTGAGACTGTCAAAACTGAAAAAAGTAATCAAAGAGAGTGGAACTATCGTATATCGTAATATAAAGCAACTAGAAAGCTCTTGGTGGTACCCATTTGCAAAGCCGCTTTACAACATTTATCTAAAACCTTGAAAAATTCCTATATTTCACCACAGTGATTCAACGTAAGGAAATGAAATTTAATTAATAGTGTTAATTTAGTGAATACCGTGTTCCAGGCACACTATTGACAAGTATACAATTTCATTTAAAAGGCACAACCGCAAGGGGTAGTAACATTTCAATCTGTGGACGAGCGAACTAAAACTGCTCCTTCATTGTGTAAAACTTCCACCTCCACCTTGTACACGTAAGAATTTGTAAATTCCTGTCCTCCATCAAGAACCATCCCAGCTGAACGCCTGATGCCTGTTTGATCCTGGGCAAGATACCTAACCTCTTTATGCCTCTTGTATAAATGTAAATAATAACAATAGTACCTACGTTTTAGGTTGTGAGGAGGATTAAATGAAGATACAATTAATTAAAAGCCTTTATAATAGTACCTGGCTCATAGGAACATAGAAAACATGGAGTAGATGTTATCTTAGTATTTATTACATTAAAATTGAGTTGTATCCATAACACCTACCTAATACAGTCCTGGCCCTAGTAGTCAATAAATGTTTGTCAAATGAATGCTCACAACACCCTACAAAAAGAAACCGGGGCTTGGGGAAATTAAGTAGTTTGCCCTACTCTACACTGCTTCTAAGTGTTGATTTTTAAATAAGTCTAATTCCATTGTTCTTTCCGTTCTAGCAAACTGTATTCTTTTCTGAAAGAATTTACCTTAATTAAATTTGGATAGTATTAGAATCCTTTGACTTTTATAGTATTTTTAGTTTTTTTCATTTTAGACATGGCTGCTCCCACTCAGTTTGATTCTAATTCATTCTCAGAAGTATTTCCTTCCATTTCAGGCCCTTCTTTGCCATATATTATCTATAATTAGCATTAGCTACATTTTACTCCAGAAAAATTGAGGTTCAGGAAGATTTAAATGACTTATTTCAGGTTACAACATGTAAAAAATTTATGATTTCGAACTTCTAACATCACAGACTTGTTTAATAGAATAAGCATTTTTTTTCAATTATGTAGTCATTGTATTCTTTTTTTTTTTTTAAGATTTATTTATTTGAGGGGCGCCTGCATGATGTAGTCATTAGCGTCTGCCTTCGGCTCAGGGCCTGATCCCAGTTGTCTGGGATCGAGCCCCGCATCAGGCTCCTCTGCTGGGAGCCTGCTTCTTCCTCTCCCACTCCCCCTGCTTGTGTTCCCTCTCTCGCTGGCTGTCTCTCTGTCAAATAAACAAATAAAATCTTTAAAAAAAAAAAAAAGATTTATTTATTTGAGAAAGAGAACGAGCTGGGGGGAGGGGTAGAAGGAGAGGGAGAAGCAGACTCCCTCCTGAAGAGGGAGCCCTGTGTGGGGCTTGATCCCAGACCCTGGGATCATGACCTGAGCCAAAGGCAGACACCTAACCGACTGAGCCACCCAGGCGTCCCAATTATATTGTCTTTTAAACAGCCAAAATTATTTCTCCGAGAACCCTCTTGCCTATTTCTCTGACCTGTGTTTGGTTCTCCATTTTTTAAAAAACATTTTATTTATTTGGGAGAGAGCACAAACAGTGGGAGGGGCAGGGAGAGGGAGAAGCAGACTCCCTGCTGAGCAGGGAGCCTGACCCCCCCCCCCCGGGGGGGGGTGCACAATCCCAGGACCCTGGGATCAGGACATGAGCTCATGACCTGAGCCGAAACAGGCCTAACTGACTGAACCACCCAGGCGCCCCTGGTCCTCCATTTAAACTCTTGGATTGATGGCTCCGTTTTGAATTTGCTATCCTGGCTGAGTATACCAATTTTCCAAGAAAAAGTTCTGGTATCTGTTAAGTTCTAGGCAATGCAGGTGGTAATCAATGGCTTGCCATATAGAAGACCGGGACCTGTGTAACTAAGAGAAGGGAAATATTCTTTGAGAGGATAAATATTTGAAAGTAGGAGGCAGTAATAACAATTGCTAAACAAGAGCTATTCTTTTTTTTTTTAAACCCTCAACTATTTCTATGTGTACAGTTCCATAGTGCCAGCTATATTCACATTGTTATGCAACAGGTCTCCACAACTTTTTCATTTTGCAAATCTGAAACTTTATGTCTATATGCTTCATTTCTCCCTCCTCCCAGCTCTGACAACCCCCATTCTACTTTGTGTTTCTATGAGTTTGACTGCCTTAGGTAAAGATGTAAGTAGAATCATACAGTGTTTGTCTCTGTGACTGGCTTATTTCACTTAGTATAATGTCCTTAAAATTCCCAGCTATTCTTTTAACTATCTGTGTGATTTTTTAAAAAAAGATTTTATTTATTAGAGAGAGACAGCACTTTCGGGGGGAGTGGGAGAGGCAGAAGCAGACTCTCTGCTGAGCAGGAAGCCAGACATGGGGCTCGATTTTAGGACCTCGAGATCACGACCGGAGCTGAAGGCAGATACTTAACTGACTGAGCCACCCAGCTGCCCTTAGCTGTATGATCTTAAATGTCATCTCTGGATCTTGATGGGACACGATCTGGCACACAGTACGTGTTCAGTACATGTTTATTGTCAAAATAATGTTAACCTTCAGATAAATTGCCCTTAAAGAACAATTGACAAAATCTTAGAGAAATTTTCCTTTTTTTTTTCTCTTCTTTTTTAAAATTTAAATAGGACTCTGTTTCCTATAAAAGAAACCTATGAGGCTACTTTTTGTATTCACTAGACTAATCTTGCTCCAGATACAGGATTATACCATATTTCATGGTTTGATCTCATTTTGCATTGTGCTTATGAATGTCATATTTCAGCCATGTTGAATATTACCATCTCCTGTTGAAATAATTTCTTTCCAACATTTATATAGTCTCCAAATTAAAACATGAAAAGATGGTGTGCCATTTGTAACTATTCCAAATTCCACAGTCAGTTGATGTCATACTGATAGCTTGAACTTGGCCGTGGTGTGTGTACTGGTAAATTATTAACAACCAGCTATCCAGAAAATAATTGTATGTGTATGTATACATATATAAGTTCAAGCATGAACTTACTGATATAAAGGATGTATAGCACACATTTATAAAAAATACAGTTTGCAATCTTTATTATAAATTTCTTATAGCCAGTTGATTCTCACAGGATGCTTTTACTCGGTTTTGCCAACTTCTTGATTCAAGAACCAACCTGTGATTGCATTTGACAAATGAGAATAGCTTTTTTTTCAAAGATTAATTTATTTATTTGAGAGAGGGGGAGCGAACACACATACAAATGAGGGAGGAGCAGAGGAAGAGAGAGAGGGAGAGAATCCCAAGCAGACTCCCTATTGAGCACAGATTCCCATGCAGAGCTTGATCTCAACACCCTGAGATCATGCATGACCTGAGCCGAAATCAAAAGTTGGGTGCTTAACTGACTGAGCTACCCAGGCACCCCAGCAAATGAGAATAGTTTTGACTGTTGGTTGACATTTTCATTTGCATTAATCAGTAAGATAAAAGTGAAACAATAAGGGGCCAAGCGTGGAGCCTGCTTTAGATTCTGTCTCTCCCTCTCCCTCTCCCTCTCCCTCTGCCCCCTCCAAAAAAAAAGTGAAACAATGAAACTTATGTTGGAACTTCACTTATTTGTCAGTGACTTAGGCAACATCTTTGCTGGATTGGATAATGGTTTTTGAAAACCCGAAGAACCTTTCAATTTTTATGCTTTTGACAATTTAATGGGCATACACGATATACTTTTAATCTACGTTATTTACATACTATCACTTTCTTAAGTCTAGTCAACAAAATAATAAATCAAGCTTTTGCCTGCAGTGTTTACCATTTCTGTAGTCTAAATTCTCCCATTATGGCCAGTTTCAAGCTACCAATATGACATCACTGAGCATGGACTTAGAAAGAGATGAACACACCATCACATAGTATTTCCTCTGTATAGATACAATAGACAGGGACTTCTGGTTTCCAGTCTGATATGTAAAGAGCTTGGAAGTCATTGCTCCTGTTCTTATAACAACAACAACAAAAAAAAACCTGAATAAACTGCAAATCAACAACCCTTGTTAGATCAAGCAGAGAATTAAGGGGACAGGGCAAACCACCACAAAAACTGGAGAGACAGACTCAGAAGAAGCAGAACAGAGATCTATGGCTTACTGAGAGCAAAAACTACTATTGAAACCAGCAACTGGTGGGAATACATAAAGGGCAATTGACTAATTGCTGGAGAATGAACTTGCTCTAGATTGAGAGACTTAAAAAAACAAAAAGGAAAAAACAAAACCTCTTGAGGGCCCCCACACTTTCATGAGTTTTACCTCCAGGAACCCCATAAATCTTACTGTGAAGATTGGAGAAAAATCCCTTTGTCCTTCTGGCAGGGAAAGGGAAAAAAGAGCTACTTGGAAATAGACCCAGAGAATTCATTTACCCTTAACAAAGGCCTGTCCTCAATGGAAGCTAATTAACAGAGCCTAATCAATGTAGGAAAAGGAAAATAACCAACTCCAGCATTTGTGAAGGTCACAGTCCGGCGGGGACACAAGCTTATTAAAAAACTGAGACCTGATAGGATTATAAAGTCCTTTTCTCGCCCCCCCCCCTTACCAACACATCAGTAGATCTCCTACGTAATAAAAGGGGATTACAACAGAAAGAACCACAAACTCATACCCTGTTTAAGAAGGAGTCTGTACTGCGTGCTCGGTCGAAGAGGACGACCTTCCTCGATAGAGGAGGACCGTTCTTCAGTCAAGGGTATACGAGTAGCTGCGCTCCCCTGCCAGAACCTCCAAACAAGCTCTCAAGAAGGAGTCTGTAAGGAAACCCAAAGACAACAGGGGAGACCAAGACATCAGAGGAAATTTTAGCCTCTGATACCTACAGCCATAACAAAGAGGATACAGCAGCTGAACTCCTAAACAGATAAAAGTAAAACATCCATTTCTTCTACCCAGTATATCATGTCTAACTTTCTACAAAAAAAATTAGAAGGCATGCTAAAAGGCAAAAAATACAGTCTAAAGAGACAAAGCAAGTATCAGAACCAGAGTTATATATAGCAGAAAGTATTGAATTGTCAAACTGGGAATTTAACTGATTAATATGCAAAGGACTGTAATGGAAAAAGTGGACAACATGCAAAAATAGATGAGTAATGAAGCAGGGAGATGAAACTAAAAATCAAAAGGAAGTGTTAGAAATAAAAAACCTGTAACAGGGGTGCCTGGCTGGCTCAGTCAGTATAACATGCAACTCTTGGTCTTGGAGTGGTGAGTTCAAGCCCCACGTTGGACCTAGAACTTACTTTAAAAAAACAAACAAACAACCACTGTAAAGGAAATGAATGCCTTTGATGGGCTTACCAATACACTGCACACAACCAAGGAAAGAATTAATGAGTTTGAAGATCTGTCAATAGAAACTTCCCAAACTGAAAAGCAGAGAGAAAAAATAATAAAAACAACATAATATACACATACAATAGTTATAACGTCATAAACGTAGATAATAGTAAAATGTAGTAAAATAATTAGGAAGAGATGAGTTTTTAGTATTTACTAACTTTACTTTTCATATAATTTATTCAGTTGTAAGTTTAGATAATTTTAAATAATGGCTTGTTTAACAACCAGCTTGCAAAATTCCTGAAAATTTAAGAGGCAGCTCAAAAATCAGTATGAACTGACTCAGCACACCACTGCTTGAAATAACTTAGACTCATTGGAAGTACCATATTCACATTTAAATACTATTTATGTTTCCGTTATATGCTGAACATTATGCTACGAAAATTTGCATACATTATCTCATTTAATTCTCATAACTCTGAAATAGATACCGTTGCCATTTTTTAAAATAAACAGAGGCTTAACCTATTCAAACTCAGATACTAAGAATATGGCAAAACTAATATCTGAGCCCAGCTCAGTGCTCTTTCTAGTCACTGCCTTCTGAAATTTACAGTATAATAAAGACTGGGGCAAGAAAAAGGGTAACTGGCACTTGAGTCCTCCATTTTTCTGAAGTTATTTAGCCCACTCCCACTCCAGATCTACTGTGAGCCCATGAATCCTGTGTCTCCTTTAGACAAAGGGAGTGTTAGTCATAGTAATTCTTTAGGGCATTACCATGGTTACCAAACACAAAGTCCATTGCCCCAGCCTGAACATTCCAGAAGAGGACAGGGAGGAGCTGAGATGGCCTTCTTCAACTTATATCTATTGGGATATCAAAATTCCTTTCGGAACAAGAAAAGGGACACAACTGAAGAAACAAGTAAGGGGAATATAGGGTAGAGGGTTAGAAGAGCTTCTTCTTGGCCATTTTTTTTTCTACCTTGAGTTAGAGCTTTATTGCCCATAATTAACAATTACACCAGTCACCAGTTAAAATTATGGAGTGGGGAGATTATCCATTGAGTTTCCCTCTTCTGTCATTTAATATCCTTATTAAGACATTCAATCTGTTCAACTGAATAAATGTTCATTATTATTCATTTGCTCATTTAGTTAACATTTACTAAGTACAGTTTTGTGTCAGGCTTTCTGTTGGTGACAGGATGGATAGGATAAGGTCTCTGCCATAAAGTGGCTATTGGATAAAGATAAATATGCAAACAAAAAATTTGCAATATAGTATATGAATAAATTAAATATGGAATACTGTGGGACCACAAAAGAGGAAGTACCTGATACTTTTGGATTTGAATGAGCACAGGAGAATCCTTTAGAAAAGACTTCACACAGGAAATGCTGCCAGGATGATGGGAGTTCGCCAAGTAGACCAAAAGGGAATATTGCACAAAGGAACAGAGTTGAGAGAGAGACATATTCACTGAACTCTAAGTCCTTGGGTACAGATAAAGTATAAAGAAGACAGATGCTGGGAAGTAAGCATTGTAAACTTGGCAGGGGACAGATAATTGAGGATACTGTTAGCCGTGCTAAGCATTTTAATTTTATAGGGAACCACTGAAGGATTTTTAATAGGCAGTGAGTAAATATCTGGTTTTATTATACCCACAATGCCTAGCAATGTCTAATACATAATGCTATAATGCTCTAATACATAGAGATTTAATAAATACTTTTAGGTAAATAAATTAATAAATGATATTTTAATGACTAACCGGAAGTTAGAGGAGGCTTTGGAGGAGATGTGACAATTGGTTAAGGTCTTAAAAGGTAAATTGTTTGAAGGCACAGAAATGGAGGAGAAAGGGTATTTCAGACAGAATGGAGAACATATGTGAAGGAAATTAAGTGTAGGCAGGTATAAAGCAAAGTTTTATTGGGGTGAGGGTAGCGGGTAAGTATAAAACACAAAGTTAAGATTGAGAGATACTAATACTGTATAGGACTCTATTAGGCACTCTCTATCCTTTTTCTAATGACAACAAAGAAGCTCTGTTTTACATATCTAGCTTTCAGGTAAGGTTTGTACAAAGGGTCCCACTGGTGGACCCTAGAAATCCCTTAATAGCCCCACATCAGCCCTCCCCCGCTGGCCCCCACCTGTCCCAGCATTATGCCATGGGGCTGCTATTTTCTCCATATAAGGAGCTCTTCACCCTCTCTCAGAGAAACACACTTGGCCTGCTCTATAAATTTTCCTTGTTCCACGAATAGGCCTCTCCTGGCTGCTCCAGCCCTGCCTAACCCTACTAGATGGGACTTCTCACTATGAGAGAACTAAGCAGCAAGCCTGGGGTTTTCCTACCCAGCTAGCTACCTAAACTCTAGTAAACAGGACTTGGTACCAATCCAAAGAGGTCTGAGTGTCATTTCCAATTAATTTCTTTGTAGGCTAGGCAGAGAGAAAGACTTCACTTTATAAAACTATGGGGTAGGGGCACCTGGGTGGCTTAGTAGGTTGAGCACCCAACTCTTGATTTTGGCTCAGGTCATGACCTCAGGGTCATGAGATCAAGCCCCACATCAGGCTCTGTGCTCAGCCAAGAGTCTGCTTGAGATTCTCTGCCTCTGCCCCATCCCCCTCCCTTACACCCACTTGCTCATGCATGCTCTCACTCTCTCTCTCTAAAATAAATAAAATCTTTAATAAAAAAATTTTTTAAATTAAACTATGGGGGTAATAGGGAACTATCCTGATATCTTGTGCTTGCCCAATTTTTTTTCATTCCAGTGTCAGACTATCAGAGGCTGGAGGTTTGTCCAAACTGTTGGCCTAAAATGTAAGGTTAAAAGGATGACTAGACATCAAATTTGTCACCCCTACAAATTGTTCCCCTTCCCACTCAATTTTATACCCTCTGCTTACCTCAAGATTTGGACAGAGGAGGTCCACTTGCTAACTTCTCTTTAAATCCCTAATTTTGTTGGTTCAAGCAGTTAATAATATGAAGCTATCTATTTAGTATGTACTGTATGCCAGGCATTGTGCTGAGCATTACACATGCATGATTCCATTTAATTCTCTCAACATGCCTGTGAGGTAGGTATTACTAGTCTCTTTTTACCAATAAGGAAACTGAGGCTCAAACAGGTTGACTTATTTACACAAGGTCAGTGATAGAGCCAGAATTTGACTCCAAATTGTCAAACACATTGTACTCACTTTTAAACAGTAATGGGGACAAATGACACAGGTCTTTTGCTGTGAGCAGACCACTATACAAGTGATTGATGATCAGCCTTTCTAGGAAAATCTGTTAACTCCTAAACCCTGAATTTGAATATCACGTGGGCTTTATGTAAAGTTGTTCACTATTCCCTAACAGGTGGTTCTCAAGATTCCCAGGAGCCCACCATTCACTGGAGCTGAATGGTAACTTTTTGCTCAGCTAATGGGCAGAATTGTTGACTTGGGAACTCTTCCATGGAGTCAGTGCCTTGTAACCTTCTCTCATAGCTCCTGGACAACTTCCCAAGAAAGTCAAAATTCTCCAGCCTCAGAATGGTAGTCTGCAAGCATGGGAAAAATAACTGGGTAGGTTCCTCCTCCTCTCTTTTTGTCTCTCTCATACACGCATATGCACACACATCACAGTCATTACGTGGTCTATTATATGCAGATATCAAAACAATAGTCTGATGTTTTCTGTGCTTAAAACTCAAACTTTGCTGGAGTTATTGGTGAAACCCAGTGCTAGAAGTTTATCCACATCTTATTGCTCCATAGAAAACTAGGAAGTTTCACTTCTGGGACAAGAATTTAGCGAAACCATAATTTGACAAGGCAACTAGTACATTGCTTCCATCTTTCCAGGAGGCATCTTGAACTAAATATTGTCCATCTGACCCTGGAGTGTGGCTAACCTAACCAACACCCATAAACTCCTGACCACCAACTACAGATCCCTGGTATAAACCTGCTAATAGATATCAAGGTAGCAGGTTCAGATCAATTATAATAAGTACTATATAACGCAAGTTGAATATAATCACAGTTGACCTTTGAACAACGCAGGGGTTAGGGGCATTAACCCCCGCACGTAGTCAAAAATCTGCATATAACTTTTGTGGGTTTTTTTTAAAGATTTTATTTATTTATTTGACAGACAGCCAGCGAGGGTGGGAACACAAGCAGGGAGAGTGGGAGAGGAAAAAGCAGGCTCCCAGTGGAGGAACCCAATGTGGGGCTCGATCCCAGAATGCTGGGATCACGCCCTGAGCCGAAGGCAGACGCCTAATGGCTGAGCTACCCAGGCGCCCCCAAAAATCTGCATATAACTTTTGACTCCCCCAAACTTAACTACTAATAACCTACTGTTGACCAGAAGTTTTACCGAGAACATAAATTGTCCAATTAACACATATTTTGTATATTATTATATATTGTATTCTTACAGTAAAGATAGAGAAAAGAAAATGTTATTAAGAAAATCATTAAGAGGGGCGCCTGGGTAGCGCAGTCGTTAAAGCGTCTGCCTTCGGCTCAGGGCGTGATCTCGGCGTACCGGGATCGAGTCCCACATCGGGCTCCTCTGCTATGAGCCTGCTTCTTCCTCTCCCACTCCCCCTGCTGTGTTCCCTCTCTCGCTGGCTGTCTCTCTGTCACATAAATAAATAAAATCTTTAAAAAAAAAAAAAAGAAAAGAAAATCATTAAGAGGGGCGCCTGGGTGGCTCAGTCTTTAAGCGTCTGCCTTCGGCTCAGGGCATAGGCTCGAGCCCCGCATCGGGCTCCCTGTTCCACTGGGAAGCCTGCTTCTTCCTCTCCCACTCCCCCTGCTTGTGCTCCCTATCTCGCTGGCTGTCTCTCTCTGTCAAATAAATAAATAAATAATCTTTTCAAAAAAAAAATCATTAAGAGGGGGCACCTGGGTGGCTTATTCAGTTAAGTCTCTGACTTTGGCTCAGGTCATGATCTCAGGGCCCTGGGATCAAGCTCTGTGTCAGGCTCCCCACTCATTGGGGATTCTCCCGCTCCCTCTTCCTCTGCCCCTTCCCGCATTCGTTCTCTCTCAAATAAAATCTTTTAAAAAAAATCATAAGAGAATTACATTTACAATATTTAATTTTCTTTTGTTGTAGTGTATTTATCAAAAAAATCCATGTAGGGACACCTAGGTGGCTCAGTCAGTTAAGTGTCTGCCTTCAGCTCAGGTCATGATCCCAGGCTCCAGGGATCAAGTCCTGCATCAGGTTCCTTGCTCAATGGGGAGCCTGCCTCTCCCTCCCTCTCTCTGACAAAAAACAAAGCCAAAAACAACAACAAAACAAAACAAAAAACACATATAAGTGGTCCCATGCAGTTCAAACCCATGTTGTTCAAGGGTACAGTAGACTCTTAGGCAAATAGTTGGTCAAAGATTACATTGGAAATTGGGAAATCAAGAGAAGATACATACCTTATATGTTTTAGTTTCACCTAATACATGTAACTGTAGATTCACCAATTTTTTTGATATGCCAATTCTGTTTCTTCGAAAACGTGTCTATTGATGAGTGCCATGGCCTTTTTTGCCCCTACAGTGCATGTATAATTTCCATTTGGGTCTATTTAAAGTGGAGTCAAGCATTTGCAAAGCAAACTTATTTTTTTATGATTTTTGTATTTTTCAAAACTTTTAGTTATCTTCCTCATGTCTAATCAGAAATATTTAAAAGTTATCTGTGTTGGCGCGCCTGGGTGGCTCAGTCCTTAAGCGTCTGCCTTTGGCTCGGGGCGTGATCCCAGCGTTCTGGGATCGAGCCCCACATCAGGCTCCTCCACTGGGAGTCTGCTTCTTCCTCTCCCACTCCCCCTGCCTGTGTTCCCTCTCTCGCTGGCTGTCTCTCTCTCTGTCAAATAAATAAATAAAATCTTTTTTTAAAAAAAAAGTTATCTGTAATTTTTGGGGCGCCTGGGTGGCTCAGTTGGTTAAGCGTCTGACTCTTGGTTTGGGCTCAGGTGGTGATCTTTGGGTCGTGGGATCAAGCCCCACATTGGGCTCTGCACTCAGCACAGAATCTACTTGTCCCTTTCCCTCCCCCTCTGCCTCTTCCCCAGACATGTGCACATGCTTTTTCTCTCTCTCTAAACAAATAAGATCTTTAAAAAAGAGTAATCTTTGTATTTCTTTTTCAAAATAATATTAAATGTAATAGTGCTAAAAAGCTTATAATGAAAAACGAGTCCTCTACCCCAGTCCTCTCACCTCCACTCTCCAGAGACAGATTTTCAACTCTTCTAGTTTCTTTTGGTACTTAACCTTCCTACTTCTAAAGAAAATGCTCATATGATATGTATTCATTTATCCATTTTTGGCTATTATATATTGCCTTCCTGTTTTGACAGTTGAGAATTTAGCTTTCTTATGCCATACCCTGTGCTTCTCCCCTCCCACCCTGATTTTTCCAGTATAGTTATATCACAGTTTTAGGTTTGTGGTAGACAGAATTCTAAGAATGACCCACAATGAACTTTGCCTTTGTATAATCCCCTCCTCTTTGAGTGTGGGTGGAACCTCTGAATATTATGGATAACACTCCTTGATTGTTACTTTATATGGAGAAAGGGAGATTATCTGAGTGGGCCTAATCTAATTACACAAGCCCTTTAAAAGCAGAGTGTTTTCTCCATTTAGCAGCAAAAGAGGAATTCAGAGATTAGAAGCATGAGTGGAATTTGACACATCATTGCTGGCTTTGAAGATGGAAGGGGCCACATGCCAAAGAATGTGGGTGGCATTTAGGAACTGAGAGTGCCCTGGCTGACGGCCAGCAAGGGCTCAGCCCTATAACTGCAAGAAACTGAATTCTGCCAACAACCTGAATAGCCTGAAAATGGGTTCTTCTTTAGAGCCTCCACATAAGACCCCAACCCAGACAACACCTTAATTTCAACCTTATGATATTAAGCAGAGGACCCAGTCAAGCCTGCCCAGAATTCTGACTTACAGACCTGTGAGGTAATAAAAGAATCATGTTTTAAGCCACTTAAGTGTAACTAAGTTTGTGATGCAGCAATAAAACATGAATAAAACTTTAAATCAAGTCTTGTAGTCTTTTTTTTTAAAGATTTTATTTATTTATTTATTTATTTATTTATTTATTTGACAGAGAGAGAGACAGCCAGCCAGAGAGGGAACACAAGCAGGGGGAGTGGGAGAGGAAGAAGCAGGCTCCCAGTGGAGGAGCCTGATATGGGGCTCTATCCCAGGACTCTGGGATCACTCCCTGAGCCGAAGGCAGATGCTTGATGACTGAGCCACGCAGGCGCCCCAAGTCTTGTAGTCTTAAAAATATGTAAAAATTGTTCACTGATGGGGCACCTGGGTAGCTCAGTCAGTTAAGTTTCTGACTCTTGGTTTCAGCTCAGGTCATGATTTCAGGGTCATGCGATCAACCCCTGCATCGGGCTCCATGTTCAGTGTGGAGCCTGCTTGAGATTCTCTCCCTCCCTCTCTGAAATAAATAAATAAAATCTTTTAAAAAATTGTTCACTGCTAGGCCAAATAATGTCACTATGATAACTTTCATTTAACCTTTTCCTTACTCCTAGAGTTAAGAATTGCCACCATTTTTCATTTGCTTGGTTCTTGATATGATTACTTTTTTCCCCAAATATTTCAACAGCTCTGTCAAATGCCCAATATATTTTTTTCAATCACTCAAAACAATAAATCCATTCTATTTTTTTCCTAACCGCATCTCTCCTACTCCATCTGGACTGTTCACTCTCTAACCCTAGTGCATAGCTCTTGTCCATAGAATTTGCTTTTGCCTCTCTCCAAGGTTTTATTCCCTATTTCCTGGATCTCATGTTTTCTTTCTTGGTTTTACTGCCTCCCTTCCCTGGAATATATCCTTGAATAGCTTTCTAAGAATGTGTAGAAGGTATATTTTTGAAGCCAAAATGGTTTTATTCTACCCTCACACTTGTCAGTTTTTCCAGATGTGAAATTCTAGGTTGAAAATTCTAATTTTCTGAGAATTTTGAAGGTATGTTTTTATTGTCCTCTAGCTTCCAGTTGGAGTCTTTGTGACTTACTTCTCTCTGGAAGCTTCTAATTTTTTGTTGTTCCTTGGTGTTCTGATATTTCATAATGATGGAATTTGCTGTAGGTCTTTTTCCATTTATTGCAATAGATACTGCATGAACTTTTTCAATCTGGAAATTTGTGCCCTTCATTTCTGAGAAATTTCCTTTAATATTTATTTATTTATTCTCTATTTTCTCTCTTCTCTCTTTCTGGAACTTCTGTTTTAGGGACACCTGGGTGGCTCAGTTGGTTAAGTGTCTGCCTTCTGCTCAGGTCATGATCTCAGGGCCCTGAGATCAAGTCCCACATGGGGCTCCTTCCTCAACAGAGAGCCTGCCTCTCCCTCTGCCTGAAGCTCCCTCTGCTTGTGTGTTCTCTGTCGCTTGCTCTCTCTCTCTTTCTCTCTCTGGCAAATAATAAAATCTTAAAAAAAAAAAAAAAAAACCTCTTGTGTCACCTATAAAACCTGAGATGATCCTCTAACTTATTAATATTTCTCTTTATTTTCTTTGGGTTTTTAAAAATGCATTCTTTGGGAGATTGCCCATCATTATCTTCCAATTTTCTGTGTTAATTATCTATTAGTATGTAACAAAGTGTCCTAAAACAGAGGCTTAACAACCATTTATTTTACCTCACAGTTTCTGTGAATCAGGAATCCAAGGAACAGCTTAGCTAGGTAGTTCTGGCTCAGGGTTTCTCATGTGGTTGAAAACAAGACGTTAGCAGGAGCTTCAGTCATCTGATGGCTGGAGGCCTCAGTTCCTCTCTGGCTGTTGACAAGACTCCTAATTTTCACACCACACTCCATAAGCTGCTTCAGTGTTCTCAGGTTTTAGCTAACTTCAGAGCAGGTGATCCAAGAGAGAAGGAAGCCACAAGGCCTTTTTATGACCTAGTCTCAGAAGTGACTGTCACTTCCACTTTATTCTGTATGTTAAAAGAGAGTCACTAAATGCAGCCCACACTCAAGGGGAGGGGAAATAAGCTCTACTTCTTCAAGAAATATCTAAGAAGTTGTAGATATATGTGGAAAAACACCACACCTTTGTATCAGAATATTTTATTTTGGCTACTTTAAGTTCCAAGGGTCATTTTTGGTCCTCTGGCTTTTCTTGTCCACATCTTCTCTCTTTACTTCATGGAATATTATACTTTATTTGAAGTTCTGTTCCCTGCATAAGCTCTGTCTCCTCGGTGCTCTTTTTCCTACGAGTTTATTTTGATCTCTTTCTCTCGATGACTGTTGTCAAACAACTGGTGATCCTTGGCTCTCCATCATAATTTAAGAGTGAGGAACTAAAAGCCTAGTGTGTGGGAGTCCATTATGGGCTTCACTGGGAGTTGTCCTCTGAATATCTGCATTTTTTCCAGGGAAGGATCCTGTAACTGTTTCCCTGGGGATTGGTTAGATGCTTGTCTGCTAACACACTCGGACCAGGACAGGAGAAGGGGCTATTGAGGGTCGCACTTTTGAGGATCTCGATTTTCACTTAATCATCAGATCTTTAGTCCTGCACCTTATGCCATCCCTCACAGTGAATCCTGGCTAGGAGTGCAGTGCCTGTTAGATTCAGTTCCTCCAAAGAAATCTTTTTTCCAGTTTTATTGAGATGTAATTGACATATAACATTGTGTAAATTTAAGGTGTGCAACATGTGTGCAAAATGATTACCACCACCATAGTATTAGCTAACACCTCCATCCCATCACATAATTACCTTTTCTTTTTTGCGGTAAGAAGATTTAAGATCTGCTTTCTTAGCACCTATATAAAACAGTATGATTAACTATAATCACTATGCTGTACATTAGATCCCCAGAACTTACTCATCTTAAACTGGAAATTTGTACCTTTTGACCAACACTTCTTCATTTCCCCCACCCCCCAGCCCCTGGTAACCACCATTCTACTCTCTGTTTCTATGAGTTCAGCTTTTTTAGATTCCACATATGAGATCATACAGGATTTGTCTTTCTCTCTCCAACTTACCTGACTTAGCATAATGCCTTCAGGATCCATCCATGTTGTTGCAAATGGCAGGATTTCCTCTTTTCTCATGGCTAAGTAATATTTCACTGTGTATACATACCACATCTTCTTTATTCATTAATCCATTGACAGACACTTAAGTTTCTACGTCTTGGCTATTCTGAATAATGCTGGAATAAAAATGAGAGTGAAGATAACTCTTCAAGATCCTGTTTTCATTTCCTTTGGATATATACCCAGAAGTGGGATTGCTGGACAGAGAAATCTTTTATATCTTTGTTGGGGCAGGGGGTTTGTACTCTTGGGCTACATTCTGTAGACGATTTCATTATCCACCTTCCTGTTCTCAGACCTATTCTTTACTCCTGCCTTCTATGGTACCTGTTACATTAGAAGGTTTGAACCTACCAGATGAATTACCCCAATTCTAGTTCTATCTTCCACTGCAGAAACTAAAGTTAGAACTTTTTGATTCTGAAAGGATAGTTACTACTCATCTGTCCACTTACTATTTTCCCAAAGATATTTCTCCTGAAATGCCTCATCTGCTCTTGTATCCTTGCTCTCTCTTTGCCTTTGAAGGTTAATGCCATTGTTGTTATTTTGGTGTCATTTTAGCACATTTGGGAGAGGAAGGAAACTTATATGGTCCATTTTTTTTAAACTTCATTTGTTGAAATAATTTCAAAATTATAGAAAAGTTGTAAGATTAGTACAAAGAAATTCCCTACACTGTTTACCTAAATTAGCCAGTTGTATTTGGCCACATTTGCTTTCCCTCTCCCTCTCATTCTCTCTCTATCCAAATATATAATTTATATTATATATATCAATAGATACAGATATATTTCTCAGCTAGTTGAGAATAAATTGCTCATATTATATCCCTTTACCCCCAAATATTTCAGTTTGTATTTCTTTAGAATAAGAACATTTTCTTAGATAACAACCCACAATATAGGTATTAAACTCAGCAAATTTTAATAGTGATACAATACTATTATCTAATTATCTATAGGCTACATTACAATTTTGCCAGTTGTCCCATTGATGTCCTTTAGAGCAAAACTTTTCCTGCCAGGATCTGATTAAGGATCAGCATTGCATTTAGTTGGCAAGCCTTTTAGTCTAATGTGGAAAAATTCCTCTGTTCCTTTGTGTTTCATGACAGTGACATTTTTTATTGGTACATACAAGACATTTTATAGAATTTTCTTTAATATGGGTTTGTCTGATGTTTCTCATAATTAGATTGGGTATAAATATTTTAGGCAGGAATAAGCAGCAGTATGTCTTCAGTAGGTCATATCAGGAGGCTCATAATGTCATCTTGTCCCATTACCGGTGATGTTAACATTGGCCTTTTGATTAAGGTGGTGTTTGCCAGTTTTCTCCACTGTTAAGTTACTATTTTTGTGTTGTAATTTGTCAAGTTACTATTTCTGTTTTGTAATTTGTACTCATTTCCAGGAAGGTACTTGAAAAAATGTAAATACCTATTCTTCATCAAATTTTTACCCACTAGTTTTAGTATCTATTGATGGTTCTGAGTGATATTATTTCTATGATAGCTGCACAATGGTAATTTTCTAACTCAAATCTATTTTAACTCATGGTTTACAGTAATTTGTTAAGTTTTGAGTTTTTCTAAAACATTCAACTTAGTTTTTATACGAATCACTGCTCTTTTTTTAACACATAATCTATTAGTTTAATATTTCTTTAAATTGCAAAATTGTAATTACAAAGGAACCTGGCATAAATTGGGGGGGAAAACACAACACTACTGATATTTGGTAACTGTGCCGTTTAATTTGTGAGAGCAGAAGTATGCAGATATGCTAAAGAGTAGCTCTCAGCTGCACCTGGAATGTTGCAGGCATCTTTTAATGTTTTTCAGAGGAAATGAAGAACATTAATTAATCTAGCAAGCCTATTCAGTGGAACTTCTACTATTTATAATATTGAGCTATTCACATTTAATGTTCTAAAATACATCAAGAAATTAAAACATCTTAAAGAATTAATTACTGATAGAAACTTAGATAACCTTGTCCTGGACCAAGCTGGAGATTCCTGAATGTTTGCCAAATTCAGTATGTGAGTTAGGGTGTAGGAGAGGGATAAATTTGAGATCCCTTTCCAGATGCAGTTTAGATTCTTAGAATTCTTTGTTCTGACAGATCATCCAAAGGTAATGGTTCCTGGCAAAAATTGACAAGATTTCCTGAATTTCAGGAAATGCACAGGACCCAGAATAATCAAAGCAATCTTGAAAAATAACAGTGTTGGAGGACACATTTCCCAATTTCAAATCTTCTGCAAAGCTACAGTAATCAAGACAGTGTGGTACTAGCATAAGAATTAACATATATAGATAGATCAATGGAATAGAATTGAGAGTCTAGAAATAAACCCTTACACTTATGGTCAATAGACTTTCAACAAAAAAACCAGGAATGCCGGGGGTGCTCAGTCGGTTAAGTGTCTGCCTTCAGCTCAGGTTATGATCCCAGGATCATGATGAGTCCTGCATCAGGTTCCTTGATTGGTGGGGAGCCTGCTTCTCCCTCTGCCTCTGCCTGCCACTCCCTCTGCTTGTGCTCTTTCTCTCTCTGACAAATAAATGATTTTTTAAAAAAAGAATGCCAAGACAATTTAATAGGAAAAGAATCCTTTTTTCAACAAATGGTGCTACAAAAACTGGAAATTTGCATGCAAAAGAATGAAATTGGACCCCACATCACACCATATACAAAAGTTAACTTAAAATGGATCATAGGGGTGCCCGGGTGGCTCAGTGGTTAAGCATCTGCCTTCGTCTTGGGCCATGATCCCAGCGTTCTGGGATCAAGCCCGCCTTGGGCTCCCTGCTCAGCTGGAAGCCTGCTTCTCCCTCTCTCACTCCCCCTGCTTGTGTTCGCTCTATTGCTGCCTCTCTCTCTGTCAAATAAATAAAAATAAAAAATCTTTTTAAAAAAATGGATCATAGACATAAATGTAAGAGCTAAAACTTTAAAACTTGTCATGAGAAAAATCTTCATGACCTTACATTAGGCAGTGGTTTCTAAGATATGACACCAGAAGTCTAAGTGACAGAAAGATAAATTGGATTTCACCAAAATTACAAACTTTGTGCTTCAAAGGACACTATCAAGAAAGTAAAAAGTTTGTGGGTTTGTTTGTTGTTGTTGTTGTTGTTGTTGTTGTTGTTTTTTGGTAAATTTTTAGATTACAAGACATTTAAAGTAGTAAGTATAGGGGTGCCTTGTGGCTCAGTCAGTTAAGTTCCTGACTCTTGATTTTGGCTCAGGTCATGATCTCAGGGTCATGAGATCAAGCCCCACGTTGGGCTCTGCACTCAGCAGGGAGTCTGTTTGAGATTCTCTCTCTTTCCTTTTCCCCCACTCTCTAAGCTAAATAAATCTTAAAAAAAAAAAAAAGTATAGGGGCGCCTGGGTGGCACAGTCTTTAAGCATCTGCCTTCGGCTCAGGGCGTGATCCCAGCGTTCTGGGATCGAGCCCCACATCAGGGTCCTCCGCTGGAAGCCTGCTTCTTCCTCTCCCACTCCCCCTGCTTGTGTTCTCTCTCTCGCTGGCTGTCTCTGTCAAATAAATAAATAAAATCTTAAAAAAATAATAAAAATAATAAAAAAATAAAAAATAAAAAAAAGTATAAACCCATATTAAATCAATGATCACAAGAGAAAAACTTACTAAACAGTTGCTTGGAAAAAAAGCGGTGTGTGCAATTTTCATAGGGAATTTTTTCAAAATTTTGAGACATAATGTTAGGACATAATTCCATTTTTAAAAGCACAAAAAGTGAAAATAATTCTGTAATACTAACACAAAACTGATACAATAACATAAAACATACTATAGAATATAGCACAAAAGAGGAACCCATGGACCAATGTAAGTATAAATGGACAAATGGACAAATCCCACTATCAGATCAAATTCAAGAATATATTAAAGATAATCATCTCCCATCAAGTAGGACTTATCCCAGGAATACAATGACTTAATATTGGAAGAGATTAATATAATACATAATACCTATGTCAAATTAAAAGATATGTACAACTATCTCACTAGAAACTAGAAAGGCATTTGGGTTTTTCAGGTTTTTTTAGAGAGCACACAAGCTGTGGGCTGGGGCGGGGTGGGGGGGGGCAAGGGACCTAAGCCAAAATCAAGAGTCAGACACTCAACAGACTGAGTCATTCAGGCACCCCTGCACTTGCTATTTAAAAAAAAAAAACAAACACTTTGTAGGGACGCCTGGGTGGCTCAGTCTGTTGAGCGTCTGCCTTCAGCTCAGATTATGATCTCAGGGTCCTGGGATCAGTTGGGCATCGGGCTCCTTGCTCAGCAGAGAAGCCTGCTTCTCTCTCTGCTTGCCACTCCCCCTGCCTGTGCTCTCTCTCTTTCTCTCCCTCTCCCTCTGACAAATAAATAAATAAAATCTTTTTAAAAAAACCACACACACTTTGTAAATTAAGAATGAAATTACAATAAAGACCTCCCACTTCACATCATACATAAAAATAAATTGCAGATGGATTAAAGAGATAAATATATAAAACAACTCTAAAAATATTAGAAGAAAACAGTATTTTTACAATCTTAGGGTGGTTTTGGAAAACTTTTTTCATAGGACATAAAACCAGGAAACCTAAGAAGTTTGACAATTTGTACTAAATAAGAAGTTGTAAATTGCGTAACAAAAGACATTATATACATGAGGATATGTATGTATATATGTATTCATATATACACACATCTATATATGGCTAATATTTTCTCTCAGTCTCTTTCTTGCCTTTTAACTTTATAATTCATATGCATAATAATATTCAGAATATATAAAGACCTCCCAAGTAAGGCACCAATCCAGACTCCCCTCTCATCCAACATCAAACATTTATTTATTAGGTAGGACCTGACTATGCCAAGTACTGTGTTAAGCACTGGAAGTACAACAGTGACTATCAGACAATAAATAATAAACAAGATTCACAGATGATAACAAGTGCTGGGAAGGAAATAGGGGAGGGTAATGCAATAGATTAGAAGTTATAAACTGTTGACCAAAGGGCCAGACTCAGCCTGCAGTGTTCTGTTCTTAAAAATTTGGACAAACATTTAAAAATTAGGAGATTTTATGTAAAACCCACATGTCTGACATCTTAAAAAAAAATTAGAACTGGTCACACTGGCCTTAAATTCCCGCATAACCACAAACAGAGCAAAATAGCAGCTGCCCCTTTAGATGGGACAGGTTTCTTACTGAGTTTGCTTTACTCATAAACATTATCTGCCTGGCTCTTACAGGCAACTGAGTTGCAGATCCCAAAATGGAGAGTAACTAGGAAAGGCCCACTTAAAACAGAGTAATCCAGAAGGTGATGTTTGAGCTACACCCTGAAGAATGAGAATAACCCAGCCATGCATAGAGCTGAGGCTACAGCTTTATCTTCATAGCAAATTTTAAAATCTAGATGCAATTCAAGGCCAAAACTGTAGCAAAGCACCTGCAACCCGCACTTTGATCAGAGACTGCCTTCACTGCATCCCAGCCAGAAGCCTGGAACCCATCTCCCACTTCTGAAAAGCCATTTTAATCATGTACGCCCTGAAGTATCTATGCACTCTGCCCATTGTTCGTGACCTCATAACAAAAGGAAACTTAGAACAATATTTCTGGTACTACTACCCTTTCCACAAAGACATTCAGGCAATGTGGTTGCCCTCTGCCAAGTTTGGCTTCAACCATGTCATTCAGACTTCTACCTAAAATTCTATTCAATAGTAACTATATTGTATTTCTAGCATTTCCTTGAAGCCTTTTGAGCTGCCCCAGAGCTGAAGTCTAGGAGCACATGGCCAAGGTCTGGGGCACATAGACTGTAGGAGCTCAGTATAAGGCTATGAAACTTCAGGAAGTTGGAGTGTTGAGCTCCAGGGAAACCTATCGAGAGAAAGATGCATGTATTTGGCTCTCCACCTAGGACATTTAGTCTTCTTAGAATAATTAGTACCAAAACCACAAATCTCAGGTGGGCACTCGGGACGATCCTATTATATTTCTCTGGTCACTCTCCTACTCCTCAAGGCAATTATTTCACATCTCTCCTTGAGTCTCTAAAACCCACTCTCCCAATCTCACTCTGAGCTAATAACTTCCTTGCGCCTTTTTTCGCTAAGAAAATAGAAGCAATCAGAAGAGACTTTCCATCATCACATCTAACATTCCACTGCATCCATAACTTCCCTCTGGCACAGTGAGTAAAATGACTCCATTGGTGCACTGGATCTGATCCCTTCTCACCTATTCAAGAATTTTGCTCCTGAAATTATCCCCCTCTCCCTCAGTTGTTCCTCCTCCTAAAGCATTTCCATCAGTATACAAATGTGCTGTGACCTTTTCTATGGGGGGGGAGGGAGGGAGGGAGGGAGGAAGGAAGGACCCCCCCCACCTTCAAACTATTGTTCCCATTTCTTTCTCCATTCTCTCCCCCTTCCCAACCCGATTATACCACAACTTCTAGAAAGAGGAGTTTGCACTCATCAAGTAGAGAAAAACAACCGTGCTGATAGGCCTCACTAATGATCACTAAATTTAGATGGGCCTTTATGGCTGCCCGGAAGTCAGACATTTCCTTGTTCCATGCACTCTTGCACTCTCCTGGAGGCCTCCTCATACGTTCTCTTTCCTCAGACCTCCAACGTCCCCAATTCTCATTTTCAGGTAATGACTTGCTTTTTTTCTTTTCTTTTTTAAGATTTTTATTTATTTGAGAGAGTGAGCCAGAGAGAGAGCACCACCAAGAGGGGCAGAGGGAGTGGGAGAAGCAGACTCTTCGCTGAGCAGGGCCACACTGGGCTCCATCCCGGGACTCCCGGGTCATGACCTGAGCCCAAAGCAGACACTTAACCAACTGAGTCACCCAGGTGCCCCAGCTTGCTTTCTACTTCATAGTTTTCATTGTGAAAACAGAAGCAATTAGAAGATTATTTCTATAACCTCTCACAAACCACATCTATCCATCTATCTGCATCTGTGTTCACATGTCTTATCAAATGAATGAATGGTCCACACACCTATTAAGAACAACCCCTCCACCGGTGCATCAGATCCCATCTTTTTGCCTATTCAAGGACACTGTTACTCCAATATTGTTTGTACTCTCTTGCATCAATTTTTCCATCTCTGACCATTCCTATCTGCATACATGGATGCTACAATTTCTTTCAGCTTAGACAAAGCCCTACATTTCCTATTTCTCTGCCCCCTATACAGAAAAATTCCTCAAAAGACAAAGTTGTCCCATTTCTTCTCCTCGCAGTCTCTTGAACTCATGCCAGTCAGGCCCTTGTCCCAATCACTCCACTGAAACTACTTATATCTAGTCACCAATGCTCATATCCACTTACCATGTTGCTAAGCTCTTAGCTCTTATCTTGTTCAGCAGATCAACAGAAAAGTCCGACAGAGCTCAGATTGTTCTGACTCCAGCTACTGCTGAGGTAGCTTGCAATATGTGGTTAGCTAGGGAGGTTTTGGCCTGTGGACCACCATCATGGGGAACTTGCCTCCTACATTTCTATTTCGAGCTGGTTTGGGAAATTAACAAGGAGGGGGCAGGAAGAGTATGGGTAAAATACAGTATTCTATTTGGCTCCTAGCAAGCCCACATCCCCCTTGCTTGCCCCGTCTTCCTAATCCCAAATGCTACATCCATTAATTCAAGGAACCCACGGTTCCTAACTCTGCTCACCCTTAGTTCCACAATTCAAACAGTCTTGCAGGACTCTGATTTGTAATCCACACTTGTCTTTAGAATGATTCCCTGGCTGATTTCACCTTGTCAACACATTCACTCGAGTGGCTTCAAGGCACTTCAGCCTGTTCCCTATGCTCAAATTAGCCACAATCTTAACCTTACCCTTCAGCTAGGGCTTTAACAGCAACCATAAAAATGAACCTATTAATTTTAACACTTTTTCATTCTTAACACTCTAACTATAATGATATTTTTAAGTCATTCACAATTTTTCTTTGAAGAAAGATAGGGTTTTTTCCTTCCTAGTAGGTGTGAGTATATTAACATTCTACTCAAAGGGGCCCACTCAAGCTTTCCTTATTATCATCATAATGAAAACTCATAGAGGTGAGTCAACACATGTAACTAAATATTCTGCAAGTCTCTGCCTCCTCCCTCTCTTTTCCTTCTGCTAAAGAACCAAAATAGAAAAACCAAAGAGGGAAACAGAGTGTGGAGAGCATACTTCAGTCTGTCCTTGACTTCAAAAACTCAGTTTTATCAGGTACCCAAAGTTGTTAAGATTCAGGGGGCTAACACACTAAGCAAATTCAGAGTGCCTCAGTTTCTTTGCCTGTAAATGGAGATGATAATGCCTTATAGATTTGTTGTGGAGATAAAGTGAAATTATGTATGTAATACACTTATGACCTAGCACATAAAACCGTACAATAGATAATTGCAGGAAAAGTTATAAACCATAACATATAAGTTACCATATACATGTGGAATATATATATACCTTTCCTATGACTGAAGTATCATTGTCCACTTCTCAAGACATACTTGCCAGGATAGGATACCTGGAAAGCAGTATTTTTAACTATTAAGTTTCCTTGAGAAGCAAAAAATACTGGCTGACTTCAGAGGATTTTTCACCCAGTTACAGCTATCCACAGAAGAGCACCCATGACCAGTGAACAGAACTCACATGTCCACCAATCATAGATTCCTGCCCTCCCAGACTCACCTTTCCTGATCATAATACTGATGGCCCCTGCAGGTTCAGTCCAGCTTCCAGAGTTTGTTCACCTTATACCCTGGTCTCTTGAATGTCTAAGCTTTCTTCTGTGTCCTCCCCTGGGGAACTTGGCCCTATATCTGTCCTTTCCGTGCAGATTCTGTCTCTCCACCTGCTTTGAACTCTGCTTTCCTATCTAAGCTTCATATCTGGACAGTCCTCTTAGTCCAGATTGTCGTGGTCTTCATTTCAGACAAATTAACTCTTAAATTTGGCCCTTTGCTGAGACAATTCCCTTGCCCTGTTATATGAAAACCCTAGGGGAGGCTAAGCCTCATCATAACACAAATCTATACTCAGGACATTTCCCACTGATAAGAGTCTCAGAAGCAAGTTGATGGGGGTGGTAGTAGGAAAAGATTATGCTTGTTTCTGTCTTGAGACTAATGACCTTTCCCTGCCAGACGCTTTAGCAACTGCCCTCTAGCCAGACACAATGACGTCCACGCTCTACACAGCTTCCTCTACTGCTGCTTTTATCATTCTTCTTCCCAGAGGAATTCACGGGGTCCTCAGAGTTGCTCTTCCAGTTCAAAATGAATCTCTTCAAAGGAAGACTAAGTTTCAAATATATGGTAATGTGGTAAAAGTAGAGCATGTCTCACTTGGGTTCTCATTTTCTGGATCCTGTCAGAAGATATAATAGATGGTTTTCTCCACCGTGGCTGGAATGTTTCTTGCTCAATCTTTTAGGTCTTCTGATCTCTCCAAACGGCCCGTTCGGTGACCCACCTGTTAGGAAACAGCTGGGGATGCCATTCTTAGGCTCCAGCAGAGGGCACTGTAGTTCTGGCTTTTCAAACAGGAGCACGAATGGCACAATTCAGCCAAGAATGAACTGGCCAAAGCCTCCAAGCCCCTCTGCCTTTCCAAAAGGATAAACCTACAGAAGTTATAGAAATGTATCTTGGGCCGCCTGGGTGGCTCAGTCGGTTAAGCGTCTGCCTTTGGCTCAGGTCATGATCCCAGGGTCCTAGTGTAGAGCCCTGCATCAGGCTCCCTGCTCAGTGGGGAGCCTGCTGCTCCCTCTCCCACTCCTCCTGCTTGTGCTCTCTCTGTCAAATAAATAAAATCTTAAAAAAAAAAAAAAGTATCTTGGGGCGCCTGGGTGGCTCAGTCATTTAAGTGTCTGCCTTCGGCTCAGGGCGTGATCCCGGCGTTCTGGGATCGAGCCCTGCATCAGGCTCCTCTGCTGGGAGCCTGCTTCTTCCTCTGCCACTCCCCCTGCTTGTGTTCGCTCTCTGGCTGGCTATCTCTGTCTCTGTCAAATAAATACATAAAATATTAAAAAAAAAAAAAGAATCTTGAAAACAACCCATATGTCTTGTAGCTGCTACAGACCATCATCCCCTATCTGCCTGAAACTATAGGAGAAAAGATACTCAATCTACTCATAGCTTCAATCTGCCAAAGTCTAAGGAGTAGGCACCTCCAAGACGGGTGACTATGTCTGTAGAGCAGCAGAGAGGCCACTTTTTCTATGGAGACTCCACCTTTCCCCACTGGTTTTCCCCACTGGGAATGGTCCAGTCTACTGCAGAGTGGCCCACTGGGTTCAGCGCTCTCTGTTGCCCCAGTGCTGGAATAGGAAATGATACTCCACATTTCAGTGGAGTTCAAGGAGGCAGGGATCTGCCTCTGGAACAAGGTAATGGATATCATGTGCCCCACCCAACTCAAGCCTGCTTCCAGGGTGAGCAGACACCTTTGACAGGACCCCCATTGAGCTGTACACAAGAGATTCCAGCAGGAGGCTAGTTCTATCAGTTTATGTTTTCTCATAGTCCTTTGTCTTGCCTGGAAGCCCTGATTAGATGATTTCAAGAACAGGTTAGTGTGGTAGTTAAGACCGTAGGCTCTGGAGCCAAACAGCTTGAGTTAAATTCATGCCTCTGTCATATGCTAGTTTAGTGAACTTGGGCAAATTACTAAACTTCTCTGGGACTCTGTTTCCCTATTTGTAAAATAAGATGATAATAGTACCTACCTTTTATAGTTGTGCTGAGTGCATTCACCGAGTATTAGCTTGGTTTGTCGTTATCATCTCTGGAAGATCCATGCAGCCTCTTTTACACCAGCAGTCTGCAGCCAACACTAAGTTCTCTGTTATCCCATGCCCCACCTACACCCCCTGTGTTCAGAATCCTCAGCAAGTGCACCACTTCCAGGAGGTATTTTGGGACATGGAGGCAAAGGAACCGCCCCCATATGTGAAATGTGCCCCAGTTCCCCGGGCTCATGCTCCCATCCACTTTCTCCCAATGCACTGACAATGTCCTTGTGTCAGGGAAGACAATAAATGCAAGATAGCCTTCCAAACACATTTCAGCTAATTTCACTCTATGTTATTGCTTCAACCAACTTCAAGGGATTAATGGCCAGCATCTAATAGGAAATCTTAGCTAAGAGTCATTTTTCTTATGTACAATACCACATTTTCTCTCAAACTGATCTTGTGTGAATTTCTAATCAGGGTGGTATTCCCCTGCTTGCAGCACCACCAATTTGCAAGGAATGTGTGTTAGATAGTCTCACCATTATGTACTAAGTATTTGGAACAGTCAGGCAAGTATCCTAACCTAGAAGTCAGAATTCGGGAGCCATTGAGGTAAACCCATTCTAAAAATTCTTCAACCTGAAAACACTGGGGCCTGTCAATCCCACTTACAACTAGAAGCAATAGCCACAGTAGTGGATAAGGAAGATTTTGTGACCACCCCAGTGGTCCTAGGAAGCCTGTAGTATTGAAAAATCTGCAACATTAATTTGAGTAAGTGGAAGATCCACCCAAGTACTTTTGCACCACCCCAATGTCCTTCATAGAACATTCAAAGTATTAGATGTGGTCTTATGGCAACTCCCAATTTATGACCCAGTTCTAGAAGAAACGGTCAGGGCCCTTCATATCTACTTGCCACCAAAAACTATATAGAGCATAGTATTAGCTGGGTGGATGAAGAGCACCTGTTACACTACGCACAGAATGCCGAGTTCATCTACTTGCACAGTGTAGTTTGCTTACAAAGAGCTCACTGCCTGCCTCTACCCAGAACATACCCATTCAGAGTAGCTGTGGCATGATTTTTACCTATAGCTCATCGCCCTTCACCCCAAGTGGCTTCCAAAACTTGGCAGCTGGGGGAAACTATGGGTTACCAAAAATATCTTCTAGCTTGCCAAAAATCAATCCAAAGAGAATGCCAAGTGGTGCTTGACTCAGGAGGAAGGCATCCAAATGGGTGATAGATATTGTCCAACACACCTCCAAGTACACAGTAACTATTTATATGGGAAGCTGGGAGCCTACTACTTAAAAACAGATAATAGAGAACTTCACCTGGCTGTACCCTTACAGACATCAGTCTGAGGCCTCAGGACCAGACAAAGAGCTCGTACAATTACCTGCACCCAGACCAGTAATTACTCACAGACAAGGTCCCATTGCCCACTAGGAATATGCTCTTACTCTTTCTCCTCAGAACACATCGACTTGGCCACAGACTTCTGGCACCCCAACCTTGCCCAAAGTCAAATGACCAAAGTCAAAGGACACTGCTTCCAGGAACTGGCCCCTCATTGCTGTAACCTGTGATGAAGTACAAATCAGCCCCCGAGTCAGTTCAGGCTTCCAGAACTGTATTCTGTCACCTGTCCAAATCTTCAACTGTCAAAGGAGGGGTTTCAAACAGTGCTCCACTCTGGCAGGATCATTCTCAAAGAATGTGAAAGGAGATTTCCACTGGAGTGCAAAAGGGGGGAAGGAGGGACAGAAATGAGTGAGTGGGGTCAAGCCTGAATTATAGGGAAAAGCAGGAGCTGGGGAAATACTCCAGAAGAGAAGTGGCATCCCCATTCTCCACCAGCAGTGAGTCTGTGATCGCCACAATTTCCGGAGAATGGCAAACTTTGATCCAGCTCCCGACAAGCTCAGGATTCTGAGATGCAAGTCAAACCTAGCCTACTTAAGCAGAACATGAACTTATCAAAAGAAATATTGGTGAGATAACGTCAAACTGAACAACTCTGCACAGCAAAGGAAACAATCAACAAAATGAAAAGGGAGCCTACAGAATGGGAGAAAATAGTTGCAAACCATATATTTGATAAAGGACTAATACCCAAAATTCATGAGAAACTCCTATAACTCAAAAGAAAAAAAACTGATTAAAAATTGGCATAAGGTCTGAGTAGACATTTCTCCAAAGAAGATACGTATGACCAACAGGTATATTAAAATATGCTCAGGATGCCTGGGTGGCTCAGTCGGCGAAGCGTCTGCCTTCGGCTCAGGTCATGATCCCAGGGTCTGGGATGGAGTCCTGCCTCGGGCTTCTTGCTCATCGGGGAGCCTGCTTCTCCCTCTCCCTGCTGCTCCCCCTGCTTGTGCTCTC
Organism: Ursus arctos; assembly: GCF_023065955.2. Taxonomy (NCBI): domain Eukaryota; kingdom Metazoa; phylum Chordata; class Mammalia; order Carnivora; family Ursidae; genus Ursus; species Ursus arctos. Next base: position 39,357,565 of record NW_026622941.1, read on the forward strand.
TCTCTGACAAATAAATAAATAAAATCTTTATTTTAAAAATGCTCAACATAACTAATCTTCAGGGAAATTAAAACCACAATGAGATACCACCTCACATCTGTAAAAGTGGCTGTTATAAAAAAAAAAAAAAAAGATAACATGTTAGGGAGGATGTGGAGAAAAGGGGGAACCTTTGTATGGGAACGTACACTGGTGCAGCCACTATGGAAAACAGTGCGGAGGGTCCTCAAAAAAGTCAAAGTAAATCCTATTTTCAAATCCAAAGGAATTGAAATTATGATCTCAAAGAGAAATCTGCACTTCCATGTTCATTGCAGCATTATTCACAGTAGCCAAGACATGGAAGCAGCATAAATGTCTATCATTGCACAAATGGATAAATATGGTATACACACACACACACACACACACACACACACACACACACACCAGAATATTATTCAGCCTTAAAATTAGGGAGTCCTGCCATTTGCAACAACATGATGAACCCGGAAGACATGCTAGGTGAGATAAGCCAGACAAGGAAAGACAAATACTATATCACCATTGATATGAAGAATCTAAAGTAATCAAACTTGTAGAAGCAGAGAATAGAATGGTGGTTGCCAGAGGTTCGGGGAGGAAGAAATGGAGGGCAGTAGTCAAAGGGTACAAAGTCTCAGTTATGTAAGATGAGTAATCCTAGCGATCTACTATACCTCATGGAACCTGTAGTTAATACTGTATTATATACTTAAAATTTTCCTAAGAGCATATGTTCTTATCACAAAATAAATAAGAACAATAAAGAGGGTGGGAGGAAATTTTTGGAGGGGACGGATGTTTATGACCTAGATTGTGGTGAATGGTTTCACAGGTGTATACTTACCTACAAACTCATTAAGTCGTACATATTACATACGTACAACTACTTGTATGTCAATTTTACAATAAAGTCGTTTTTTAAAAAAAGAGTATTGGGAAGTACATAAAAGCTGTAAACGGAACAGAGAGGCAAGTTTGGTGGACAATAACCAGAATCATGCTGCAGACCTGGTTGGGCATAGACGCTGCTGTGTTCAGTACTGTGGCAGGACCCCAAGGACCCTGGGCTCTGAATGTGCTGCTAGAAAGAAAATGCAGCTTCACTGCGCAACTTCCCATTAGTAGAAAAAGACTCTACATAGCCCTTGCTTCTTTGCAACCTCCCTCTTTGGATTCCAAATCTGAAGCAGGTGTGTTTGGCCTAGCCAAAACTCTGCCCATGCCCTAGCTGCAAGAAAGCCTGGCATCTTAGTCCAGAATGCCATAGACTGGGTAGCTTAGAAACAACAGAAATTTACTTCTCACAGTTCTGGAGGCTGGAAGGCTGACATCGGTGAGCCAGTGTGGTCCAGTGAGGGCCTCTTTCAAGTTGTAGTCTTCTCATTGTGCCCTCATGGGGTAGAAGGGGAGAGGGAGCTCTCTGAGGCCTCTTTTATAAGGGCACTAATTCCATTCATAAGGGCTCTACCCTCATGACTTAATCACCCCCTAAATGCCCCACCTCCAAATACTATCACCTTGGGAATTGAGTTTTCAACATATGAATTTAGGGGGAACACAAACATTCAGACCTGAGTAAGGAAGCTCTGGTCTTTTCAGCCTCCAGAGTGAGATTCCAGTTTTGCTTTGGAGGGGATCCCCAAATCCCCATGAGAATGCTAGGTCTAGGGGCGCCTGGGTGGCTCAGTTAGTTAAGCATTTGCCTTCGGCTCAGGTCATGATCCCAGGGTTCTGGGATCAAGCCCTGCATTGGGCTCCCTACTCAGTGGGGAGTCTGCTTCTTCCTCTCCCTCTGCTCCTCCCCCCATTCATTCTGTCTCTCTCAAATAAATAAAATCTTGAAGAAGGAGGAGGAGGAGGAGGTGGAGGAGGAGGGGCAGGAGAAGAAGGAAGAAAGGAGGAAGAGGAGGAAGAAGGAAGAAGGAAGAAAGGAGGAAGAGGAGGAAGAAGGAAGAAGAAGGAAGAAGAAGGAGGAGGAGGAGGAGGAGGAGGAGAAGAAAATAATAATAATGCTGCTAGGTCTACACTTCCTTACTCTACCCTACCTTACCTTACCCTACTCAAACTACTTTTCCAGCCCCTTCCCTGCCCCTCTCCACTTTACTTCACACTAATCAGGCTCCAAATCAATAGCAAGCTGAAACCTCTCTAATGCTCCTATCTTCTGCACACTTGCTATCCTCCTGCCTGAAATGCTCTTCCTGATACCACTACGTCCCATGGACTCACTCCTCCGTATCCTCCAAGACTTAGCTCAAACATAAATTCTCCTATTAGACCAATTAAAGTTCTGCAAATATGCCAGTTCCAGGAAATGAGTGTCCATCCAGATAAAGGACCTTTTTCACCTGCACTAACCCTAAGTATCTGTCAATATCCTGATTCCAGTAGGAGGCCTCTCAAAACCCAAGAGTCAGAGAGGAGCAAGAGAATGGTGAGGGAGGTCTCATGATCACTGGGTCTTCCCTCCCTCTCTCCCTCCTGACACAGGCATTGTAATTTGACATCTGAGATCCTAAGATCAGATTTGAGCAGCTAGGAGAGATCCCTGCCGTGTGCCTGGTTGGCATGGAGACTAGAGACTCAGAAAATCAAAGAGCCCCATTTGCTAATACTCATAACAAGTCTGCTCTTGTTTCAGACCAGAAGGAACTGGCACCCACTAGGCTTCCCCCTATTATCTCAGAAGATGGGAATTATTCCGTGCACCAGAATAGCCACACACGGTACCACGAAGCTGTAAAGAAGGTGTTGTTAAAGACATGTAAGTATCGAGCCTGGGTGGCTCAGTCAGTTAAGCTTCTGCCTTTGGCTCAGGTCATGATGTGGGGCTTCTGGGATCCAGCCCCGGTCTGGCTCCCTGCTCAGGGGGAAGCCTGCTTCTCCCTCTCCCTCTGCCCCCCAACCACCTCGTGCACTCTAGTGGGCTCACACGCTCGTACTCTCTATCTCTCTCAAATAAATAAAATCTTAAAAAAAAAAATAAAGACATGAAAGTATCTTGGAGTGGGCACCATGCTAGGGGCAGAATAGATATGCCTGAGTTTGTAAAGAGTGGTTGGGCTGTGATGGGGCATGGTAGGGCAGGGGGAAAAAAACAGCCAAGAAGAGAGACTTGAGAAAAGGAGGGTGAAAGTAGACTTGAATGGTGGAGTGAGCAAGATAAAACAAAAATTGAATCAGACTTGGAAGTGGAAGCTCCATATTAGTCATAGTTCTGCCTCTTTTAAGTGTCTTACTTTGAGTAGCCACATATCTTCTATTAATCTGCTTTCTCATTCATTAAGAAAAAGAAAAGAAAATGCCTGCTCTGCCAATCTTACAGAATTGTTGTGAGGATCACAACAAAATGAGGCAATTTAGGATAGTACTTTGCATATTATGTGCTGTGCCTGTGAGGAGTGGTAGACCAAACACTGGCTTTGGAATTTGAATGGAGTTTAAACTCCAAACAAATTGTGTGACCTTGGGCAAGTTCCTTTAAACACTTAACCTCTCTGAACCATCTGAAAATGGGAATCATACTCTAGCATTGCTGTGAAAGTTAGAGAAAATGCACATTTATTTTTTTTAAGATTTTATTTATTTGAGAGAGAGCGAGCGAGCACAAGAGGAAGGAGGAGGGTCAGAGGGAGAAGCAGACTCCCCAGCAAGCAGGGAGCCTGACGTGGGGCTCGATCCTGGGTCTCCAGGATCATAACCTGAGCTGACGGCAGACGCCCAACCAACTGAGCCACGGAGGCACCCTAAGAAAACGTACATTTAAAAAAGCATCTAGGACAAACAACTGATACATGCGAGAACTTCTAGGAATCTTCGGGGAGTTCTGCTATGCAAAGAAAGCCAGTTCCCAAAAGATCGCATACTGTATGATGCCATTTGTAGAACATTCATAAAATGACAAAATTATAGAAATGAAGAACACCAATAGGGGCTAGGAGGACACGGCTATAAAAGGGCAACTCCTGAGGCGCCTGGGTGGCTCAGTTCGTTAAGCGTCTGCCTTCAGCTCAGGTCACGATCCCGGGGTCCTGGGATCGACCCCTGCATCGGGCTCCCCACTCAGCGGGAAGCCTGCTTCTCCCTCTCCTTCTGCCTGCTGCTCCCCCTACTTGTGCTCTGTCAAATAAATAAATATTTTTAAAAGGGGGGCAACTCCCTGACCCTATTAGGGGAAATCGGGTAAAGCGTACGTACACAGGATCTATGTGTATCATTTCTTACAACTATGTGTGAATCCAAAATTACTCAAAATTAAAGTTTAATTTAAAAACTAAGATGCTTTCAGAAATGTAAAAAGACATAGGGATGGAGTGTCTAAGAGTTGCACCTAATAGCAAATTCTTTTTAAGAGCTTATAACCAATCAATAGGGAAACTAAGTCAAAAATGAACCATCTACTCAATGGTATATTACAGATTTTAGGCTATAATTCTAAGTTTAAAGAATATACGAATTTTATACAATGGTATAGTTAGATTTATCCACATCAAGAATAAAAACACACGCAAAAAAAGACTAGGTAAGTCTGATTGATACTATTTCAAAATCTTACGAACACCTGATACATTTAGAACAGGATAGGCACTTGATAAATGAACCTACCAGCAGTATCTAAATGCAAGGTGGTATCATTGCTTAGTTTCAGAGAATTCCCTGGAATGAGCAAAGGAAGGAATTTTTTCAGAGAAGGGGGAAAGTAAAGAGGACGATTAAGCCTGGGGGGTGGGGGTACAGGAAGCCAGTAGAGTAGACCCATCTTGCACATTTCCCAAGTGGGTTGACCAGCTGTTCTCCACCATCTTAGCACTTCGGGAAAGCACTCTTGGAGATGGGCTTAGTAGTAGCAGGAAGAACCAAGACGGATTCAACTGACCATGAAGGGTGTGAGAGGCCGGGATCTGGAAGTGAAGCTGGGTGTGGTGGCCAGATTCCCAGGACTTCTCAGCACCTGGTCAGGCCCAGTTGCTAGGTTGGGCTTGTGCTGCCTTGAGGCACAAAAGGGAGAAAGAACTTGAAGATACTGGACAACCTGCCCTTCCCCAACCATTCAGTCCCCAATCAGGTCTTCAGAGTCCCCTTGACTGATGCTCAGAACTTCAGCTTCTGGCGGTCCCACGATCCAGGAGTGCGCCCAGAGGAAACCATGCCATGGATCCGAAGCCCCCGCCACTGCCTCATCAAAAGCCCAATGACCAGGTTAGGCTGGGATGGGTGGGGCTGAGGAGACTAAGAGAAGTACACCCTCCCTTCCCTTAAACCCTTAGAGACTGTTTCATCTCTTCTCAGGGAATAGAAGGCAAAGTTTGGGTCTTACCAGGGATAGCCCCAGAATCTGGCATTCAAAGGAGTTAGAGTTGTTTGTACCTTTGTGTTTCGCCTCATGGCTATGACTTCTGGGGCAAGCTCAAGACAAGTGTCTATCGCTTTCCTAGGGAGTCCAGGGAGGCTTCCGCCCCCTTCACTGCTGCCTCCCGCCTCCCACCCTCCAACCACCATTCATTGGCAGTAGCCATACTTCCTCATTACTGCCCCTGCCCCTTCTGCCCTGAGGCAGTCTTGGGAGATGTTTAAGGACACCACCACACATACACCAGCCTGGCCTGGGCCTGGCCAAATCTGAGACCCTCCCTCTCTTTTCCAGGTTCATGGATCACTCTGTTCTTTGTGACAGAAACTTCAGTCTGTATTGAGCAGGATGTTTGCAGAAGGGCAAGATGGACTGCGGAAGCAGGGCAAAGAAAGAGAAAGCGGGAGAAGGTGTCCTGGTTCCACTGACTAATGGGAGGAAGGGCACAAAAGCAGAGTAAACAGATTGGACTAGAAGTCACTTGTGTGCACTGGAAGCGGGGCGGAGGGAAATTATTCCAATGCCTGAATTCCTGTGAGATCAGATGTATGGGGGTCAGAATTTGGTGTTTGGTTTGGGAGGGGCCAGGGTACAGAAAAGACCACCAAGGGTGTCTTGACCTCATGAATGGCAGGTGTCAGAGTAACAAGTCTGGGAAGACACACACTGGTCCTCACGATGCTGAAGGGCCTAGAGTAGTCATGCTCTCTGAAGACTTCAGCTTCACTTTGGCAGCGATAAAACTGGAGGAAGCCCTCTAACCACAGGGGAAAGAGGCTCACAGAGCCCTCTGGCAGGAGGCTGCCTCCTGTACCCAGCTCTGCCATTTCTGACCCAACCCAGGGCCCAGAACACCTTCAGAAAGCTAGGAATTTTACAAAGAATTTGATTTTATTGATATTTAAATATATTAAATATTTCACTGAAATACATGATACACCACCCTCTCCCCCCCCCCCAACAGTGGTTACATTATAAAACCAAAGTCCATGGGCCTCCCATCCACTGACTCCCCCATCACCTGGTGAGAAAGGGGGCGATGGCAGCCCAGGAGAAGGGCATGGTTGGCACTATGGTATGAGGAGTCACGGTGTGAACAGGCTCCTCCCACTTGGCAAGAAGCAAAGACAAGTCACCAAAGACTGAGGTCTTCTCTCTCTGGTCTCCTTACACCCTCACCCCCACCCCAGGGCTCCAAGCAGTCCCTTCCTATCCAGGGACATGGCTGGGGAAAGGAAGTTGATTTTCTGTCCGGACCAACTAGTCTTTTCCCCTCCTCCTGCCATGGCTAATGAAGTGCCTGACGGCCCATTTGGTTGATGCATGAAGATCCCCAAGGGAGGCAATATGAGCCAGAAAGCAGGCCTCTGCAAGGCGCTTGAGTCGGAAAGGGCAAGAGTACCAAGTACCCTTTCCATTCCCCAAACCCAGCAACTCTGGGACCCTCTCTCCTCTGTCTCTCTAATCACCTCCAAGACCAAATGATCTTCAAGCAAAATTCAGGCTAATGCCTCTGGCTTAAATAGGTACAGACAGAGAAACCAAGGCACCAACTACTTCAGGCCTGAGGCAAGGAGGCTGTAGGGAAAGGAGTAAAAGGAAGGCAGAGATAGGAAGGGAATCTAGAGTCCAACCTTCCAACCCTCCTCCTAGCCCTTGCAGGCTTCACGGGGACTGGGGAGCCAGGAACACGCTAGACTGAGACTGAAGGCTGCCGAACGCCAAGTTTCAGGTTCCCTTGCCCCATCTCCTAGTACCAGTATCTGGGTCCTCAGAGAGATCCCATGCTACCTCAGTCCCAAAGTATACCACCAGCTGGGGAACCCAGGAATCTCCTGAGCCTCTGCCCACCAAACCCCAGACAGTTCAAGCGCATGGAGCATCGAGGTTCCAGCAGGCGCCTGGGTCCCTGCCCCAGGCAGGGAGACAGTCATGCTGCACGCGCGGCCCCCAAATGGCACTTAGGGATTTGGCACAAAAAGGACTGCTCTCCCCAGGGCCACCTTCCTCTTGCTACCACACCCCCTGCCACTCCTGTGCAACCTAGGCATCTCTCTCCATCTCTCGAAATCAGAAACGCTGCCTTACTCCCAGAAGACAGGGCCCCACAGGAGCGAGGCAACCCCGGGTAGAGAGCTGAGGAGGAGCACAAGGACACACACAGACCTGGGAAACAGATACACACACAGAGGCCGACATGCACACACATTACACAGACACACAGGCCCTCCCCAGGGCCAAAGACTTGGGAGGACGGGTTTGAGATCAGGGTCATCCTCCTCCGTGCCCTGACCCTTTTCTTTTTGGCAACAGAAGGGGTAGAGATGCTCTGTGCCCCCTTGCCAGCAGACAGCAAGAGAGCACGGGGACAGAGTTACCTGACCATGACCCCAGTGGGGCCCTCAGATCAAGAGTCTGGTACCACCCCGCTCCCTGGCCGGCCTGCTCTCTTTGGCACCTGCTGGTGAACTTTCAACTCCTGATCTTCTGACATCCCCACACACACGCTTGCTCTCTGGCTGGGCATTTTCACAGTACCAATGAGGCCAGATGCCCCTTTCCCTGGAGTTGTGCAGGAACTGGGGCTAAATCTGAGCTGTCAAAAGTCCCTTTGTTCCCCTTTGGGGACAGATCATGGGACTAGGATTTGGCAAATGGAAACATTCCCCTGAAATACGGACAGGGCTGGGTCCCCAGAGCATCTCCCTCCTGGGCCCTGTGCCTAGGAGGGAGACCTGACTGGGGTGGAGTACCCAAAGCCAGGCTGGGGATGCAGGCATAGCAGAGGCAAGCGTGGAAGAGGCACTCCTCATGCCTGCCCCAGTCTTTGTACAAAATATTCCCAGGAAAAAGAGGGAAAGGAAGGGCCCAGCCCTGAGTCTGTTGCCCAGACAGACAGGGAAAGGGTAGGCATGGCAAGCTGCCACTTTAATCCCTCAGACAGGAGGGCTCCTGCTGCCTCTGCTGCCTCCCCTGCTCCTGAAGGCTGGAAGAAAGAGGCAACAGCCCTATCCCAATTAGAAAAGTAAGAGTCACTTGCATAATCCTCTTGGCGTCCCTTGTTCACCAGCCTGAGGGCAGACGAGCGTGGTCCAAGCACAGCCTGCTGGGGTGTTCCCTTTTGTGGTCAGCAGGGTCTGGAGGCTTGGTGGCCCCGCCACAGCTCCAACCAGCGAGCACAGAGTCCACTTAGATGCCCACCTTGGTCCTGACAGCTGAATTTGTAGCTGGGCCCTGCTAACTGGGGGGGCCCCCATTGAGGAAGTAGGTGGTCATCTCCCCCTTGCCCTTCACCTTGACCACCCCTCGACACTCCAGCTGGTAGCCTTTGGCAGCTAGAACCTGGTACAAGTCCGTGGTCACCTGGGGGATGGGAAGGGAACCCATTTAGCCTGGGATCCTTCCTGCTGCATTTGCAGGGGCCCAGGGGTTCTCTAATCATGCTAGCCACCCCCCCAATCCCCACTCCCCAAACCACAGAACACTGCCACCCTACCCCTGTCCTAGTGACCTCAGAGAGACCCCTGCAGAAGCCCTCTGGACCCATACTCTTCCCAGCCTCTGCTCACATCCCCCTCACCTGGATTCGGTCAGGGACCCCTGTGCTGTCCATACGGCTAGAGACATTCACTGTGTTCCCCCAGATGTCATACTGCGGCTTCCGAGCCCCAATGACGCCTGCCACGACTGGGCCCATGTTCAGCCCTGCAATGGGGACAGCAGCAAAAAACTGAGACTAATGGACATTCCAGGGTCAGCCCAGAGAGTCATCCCACCTCCTGGCACCTTTAGAAGGACCCAGAGAAGAAAGTGACAAAGGGACAAGTGTCCTGGTTGTAGGCAATGGCAGATCCGAGCATGTCCCAAGGCGCTCCCCTGCGTTAAGACAGCCGTTGCCCTAACAGTAGCTAAATCCACTGAATGCTCGCTCCGCGCCAAGCCCTCTGGTCAGCATTTCACATTCCATTATTTCATCCCCTCGACAGCCCTAAAAGGCGGGTATCGTCCCCATTTTACAAACGGCCTCAGCAGAGGAGCTGGGAGGTGTGCTAAATAGGCCAGTGAGCAGAACAGCCAGGATCCAAACCAGAGTTTGGATCTAGAACCCACGCCGCTACCACTCCTCCCGCCCACCAGCTCCCAGCTCATCTGTGAGCAAGTGCCTCTTATCAGACGGGGAGAGAGAAGGACACAGGTACTGGAGCTTAAATCAACCTGGTTTCGAAGCCCAGTGCAGCCACCTACTAGCTGTCTGACCTCGGCCAAGTTATTTCATCAGAGAGTCAGTCTCTATCTGTAAGAGGGAGCGGTAAAGCGAAGATTAAAATGTCTAGGACAGCGCCTAGCACACAGTAGGCCCTCAATAAATGATCTCTGTTCTAAATATGAGGCGAGATAGGAGATGGGAGAAAAGGACATCCCAAAGGATTCCCGATGGGGAATCTGTGATGCCATCCCTAGCCTGCTTCCTCAGCCTCACCCAGAAACAGCCCTGGGAAAAGCTGCCAGGCAACCAGACCATCTCACCAATCTTCATCTGGAAATTGTTGAAGGAGTGCTCATTGATGTGTTTCATCTGCTCCATGAGCCGCATGGCATAGTCGGCCAGGGCAGTGATGTGGGAGCGGCCGGCCTGATCATAGGTGCTGGCGTTCAGCCCCGAGGCAGCCATGTAGGTGCTACCAATCGTTTTGATCTTCTCCAGCTGCCGGAACCGCTCCTCGCTGATGATCTGGACAGCACGGGGGGACCGGACTGTCAAGGCGGCGAAGTCAAACGCACGCGCCCTGCCTGATGCTCACTCTTGCCATGCCTCGGCCTCTTCCCCCTTCCCTGTTTCAACAGCTCCCCTCTTTTGAGCGAGTGAGCCCCCGCCTTCCAGCTGGTGTTCTCAAGGCGGGACTGAGAAGCCAGGAAAACAGGCCTCCCTCTCCAGCCCGTTATCAGAACCCCAGGCCAGGACTTAAGCATACAGCTTCAGCTCAACTTCAAAAGCTCCCTCACGGAATCCAGAACCACGGAAGGGACTTTAGCCATCAGTTATTCTAACCATCACTTTTTGGGAAACTGAGTGCCAGAGTGAAGAAGTGACTCGGATCCGAAAGAGCAAATGGCCCATCCCGACCTGGCTAATTCAGGATACTTCCTCATGCTTGCTTCCATTTTCTCTATTCAGGGGCCCGTCTTGCTTCCTTGGGCTCAGGGGGTTCTGTCCATAGATTACTGCCGCCTTAGTCGGTAACGTTCACCTGGTACCTATCCTGTCCTCTCCACAGATCCTCATGGCCTTTGCTCCCCAGCAGTGATGACCCTGCCCCACTGAGGCCGACCTCCTTGCTGCCTCGAGACACCTTGGTGGGTCCTTGTCCTTGTCTCTGCTCTACCTACCCTACTCCTACCCCGACATCTCTGGGTCCCAGCAAACCTCCCTTCCTCCTCCCAATCCAGCTACCCATCCCATCCTGGCCTTCCCAACAAAGTTCTCCCCGCTGCCCTAGTCCCCCCAGCCACCCTGCCAGCAGCAGCCAACCAGACAAGTACCTCGTCGAAGTCAGCGATGATCTCGTTGAGCAACCGCAGACACTCGACGCCCTCGTTGTTGGCCTCCAGCTCCACATAGAACTCAGAAAAGTTGGCAATGGAGGCAAACATGACGGCCACACACTCACACGACTGATAGTAGAGCTCGTCATTCCGGCGCTCCCGGGCCAGGAAGTGGGCAGCCACGTCCTTGGGCAGAATGTTATGCAGCAGTCTTCGGTTGTAGGCCTGGAGTTCCTCCATCTCCTCCTTCTCCCCTGTTGCCTGTGGATACCACACCCATCACCCATTGCCCAACCTTCACAAGGGGTGGTATGGCGGCCAAGGCCTGGAGACGGGCATCAGAGGGAATCACGGGGAAGAAGAAAGGCATGGACGGGTGAGACCTAAAGACCAGGCAGAAGGGTGAAAGGGGCAGGGACAGGAGGAGGCAGGGGTTAGGGGATGGGCGCAGAGAAGGCTTGGAGCCAGAGTGAGCTTGGGCGGCCCGAGCCTTGGCCGGCTAACCAGGTCTGTTTCTGGCTTGGCCCAGGTTCTGTGGCCAAGATCCTCCCCCTCCCCCAGAAGCCCACCCGGTCACCTGCAGTTTCCAGAGGAAGTCCAGGCGCGCAGTTGACTCCACCTGCTGGGCGTGCAGATACAACGCCAGTGCAAACACCAGCAGAATCACGGGGGTCATGTATTTGAGCGCCACCCTCCCTGCAGCTGGGCTGAGGGTAAGCAGAGGCAAGCTCAGCGTCTGACAGAGGCATGTGGCAGCCCTACCCTTCCCCGCCCCAGAGCCCTCACTCACCAGTCCAGCCCGTCGAAAGTCTCATTGGAAGAAGCCCTGGCAGGAAGATACAAGAAACAAAGTCATCGGTTCTTCTTGGGTTGCTGGGTGGGAGCAGAGGGAAGGGGAGACAGAAACTGCATTTACCGAGCACATAGCACAAAATCAGCAAGGGCCAGGGCTTTTGCTTACATGAACTCGTTAAGAGCAGACGTTAAGAGAAGGTTCCACTGCTAGCTCCCCTACTTACCTGTCCTGTGACCCAGAACAAGTTGCTTAAGTCTAGGCCTGTTTCCTCATCAGTAAAAGAGGGACGAGATCTAAATAACATGCGCAAAAGGCCTGGCCTGGCACTTGGCGTGCAGTAAGGCTTCGACAAATGTTAGGTACCACAGTCTTTCCAATCACCTATGACACAGGCGCCATTGCCATTTCACAGACGAGGAAACTGAGGCTCAGAGACATTAACTCACCTGTCCAAGGTCACACAGCTAATGAGCAGCAGAGCGGGATTCAAACCCAAATGACTCCAGAGGCTTTTCCTACCACATCAAGCTATGGCCCCATATCACAAGGGGTGGGGTTTGCAGAGAAAAGCCAGTGTGGTATCCCAGGCCAAGCCCCTACGCAGGAGTCAGAAGTTTTGGTTCCTAGCCAGGGCGCTGCCACCAAGCAGCTGTGTGACCTACAGGTGGTTAAGAGAATGCGTATGAAGGAACCATGCAAACGAGACAGGGAATTTTTTTAAACGTCTGGCCTAAAGATACAGGGACTTCCCAGGACTGGGGTTTCCTTGGGGTGATGGAGGAGTCATATGCTGGGAGCTCCTCCACTGCCTCCTTCTCCCCCACAGATGAGGGGTGAGTGGTAGGTAGCTTTCCAAGGGCACAAGAGGCCTGGGCACCAGAGAGACTCACAGTGGCCAGCAGGGTCAGGAAGCTCCTAGGGGATTAAAGGGCTGAGGATAAACTCACAAGCCATGGACACCAAGCAGCAGGTCATAGTTGTCAAAGATGGTGGCTGGGGGGCCCAGCAGAAGCAGCACCAAATAGACGAGCCCCAGGACAAAGATCACGGCCAACTTCCCGATGCTGCTGATGTGCAGGAAGACAGAGCTGGCCAGGAGACTCAGCAGCATGTTCCCAACGAAGTACTGCGGGGCGATGGCAGCGGCGGCGTCGGGTGGAGGCAGAAGCCAGGCACCCCAACCCCATGCAGGAAGAGCCCTGCACTCCCCTCCACGACCTCAAACCCGAAGCTCCTTCAGCCTCTGCACCCCGCCCCACACCATGCAGGGGCCCCTGGCTGCTCCTCCAGCAGGGACTCTGGTGAGACCTGGGCCCCCTGGTGAGACCTGGGCCCGCAGTGCCCGTCGCCAGGCCTGACCCAGAGGACTCAGTAACCAGTGCTAATCGGGACCACCCCCCATCCCGCCTGAGCACGGCTTGGACACCTCGGGGAAGCTGCAAGTGGGTGCGGTGCCCTCACACAGCGGAGCATCCAGGCCCAGGGAGTAATTGAGCTGCTGCAGGTGGCAGGCTGTGATGTCCGCGGGCGTCACATTCAGCATCCGGGCTGCGCAGGTCCGTATGGGGGTGTGGTTACAGGTGAACTGCAACAGTTGGGGGAGACGTATCAGGGTAAGCACAGAGGGGAGTGGTTACCAGAGCCATGCCCCAGCGCCTTACACCCTGGAGGTCAAAGTTCTCACTGAGGGGTGACAGGAGGTACAGAATTCAAGGAGAAAGGGGGATGGAGTTAACCTCATCCCCTCCGTTGGGATAACGAGCTCTCAGAGGGCAGGAAATGGGTCTTCTTCCTCTGCCCACCCCCAGGACCCAGAGCAGTGCTCGGCACAGACGAAGGGCAGGAGAATCCCCACTGGACCTTTACCATGTTGGCGATGGCAGAGGTGAACACAAGCAAGACTGAAAAGATGCCAACCACGGTGCTGTGCGCCCGAGAGCGGACAATGCTGCGGGAAAGGCGTCGCAGGGCCTTGGGGAAGAGCTGCAGACAGGCAAGAGACCGAGGGTTAGAGACCGTGTCAACCAAGGGGTAAGACCAACCAAGGATGGGGCCCAGGGCGGAGGCCTGGCCTTCTCCTCCCCATCCCCGCGTGGCTCCTCACCACCCCAGCGCAGCCAGCCCTCCCCGACCGGCCCTGGAAGAACGCCCGACATACGGAGCCACAGGAGGACACGGCACAGGTCAGCACGGCGGTCAGCAACAGCAGGAAGATACCGGCATAGGTCCCAAGCATCAGGGTGGAGCTGGGGCACAAGAGGGCCGGGAAAACGTTACTCTGGAACATCTGGGCGCCCTCGTCCCACTCCCCAGACGGGCAGGGGGCAGGCTCCAGGGACCGTGAGCTTGCACGGGTGTCGAGGAAGGTTCGGGGAGGTGGTGGAGGGAAGAGAAGCAGAGCGAGGAGGGGCAGGGCTCTCACTGTGGGAAGACGAGGAGCTGGATAAAGCAGATGAAGCAGAAGACCAACAGCGCACAGGCCACGTAGGCTCCGAAGCGGGGGTCCGCCTTCCGCGAGTACTGAGGGAGAGGAGGCTGAGCTGGGCGCTGCGCTCTGCCCTGGGGAGGCATGGCCCCACCAGGGGCCTCAAGGAGGGGAAGCAGTGGCCCAGTTGATAGAAATCCCCCCTGTGCCCTGTGGTCGCCCACCCCCCATTCCCAAAATAACCTCTCCGGTTCCCTCAGTTGCGCTCAGCCTTCCCTGCCTGGACCTCCCCTCTTCTCTCGGCCCTCGGCCCTCTGCCCTCCAATCCCCCAAACCTTCTTTTCAAGATCTTCTCTCTGGAAGGTGAGCAGGAAGCGGCGCACGTGGTCCTTCCGTAGCTGATCGATGCTGCGGGCATCGATGGCACGGCCCAGGAACTCATCTACTTCATCCTCGGGGTTCAGGGCATCTTGGGCACCCCGGCTGAGGGCAGGGGACATGGCTTCACCGGGGGCATGAGCACTGCCACGTGCGAGGCAATGAGAAGGGAAGGGCATGGGCAGCACCCCAAAACGGAGTGAGCGGGTGTGTGGCCCCTGCTTCCACAGGACACACCTAAGGTCCAGGAAAGAGGGAGTCTCGGCTCCCTGCAACCCTGTCCCAGGGTGCAAGCGCCTTCTCCCCTCCTCCTCCTCCCTCCTTTATAACCTGACTTACTTGTCTTTGCTGGAATCATCAATGCCCTGGAGAAAGGGACAAAGTGTGCAAGTGAGGTGAAGGGCAGACCACCTTCGCCTCCATCAGTCCTTCCCCATCCCCAACAGTGTGCTGAGGGATCCCGCGCGTGCTTGGGGGGCGCTTGGGACCCCTGGCATGAAGTCATCCCTCCTGTCCCCAGTACCAGAAGTCATACGTGGAGGTGTATGAGCCACAGCAAGGAAGGCAGAAGAGGGAAGGGGGGCACAGAGTGTCAGGAAAAGGCCTCGGGTCCTAACACCGTGGGCCCCTCACCATCTGGCGGAAAGCCTTGGAGTCCTTGGTCCGGGAGAAGGCGCGGTCGGGCACCCAGCGCGGCATCAGCCCTTCCATGGAGTTGGCCCGCGTCCGCTGCAGCTTGGCCAGCATGGCCTTCTCCTCTTTCTGTGCAGGCGGCCGGGTGCAGGATCAGAACAGGGGCCCGAGAAGAGGTCTGTCCGCTCCCCACATCTGCCCTCCTCCCTGCCTGCCTGCCCCGCCCCCGGCCTGACCCGTTTCTGGCTGGCCCCCAGGATGAGGAAGGTCTCGATGTGCTGCTCCTTGAGGTAGGCGTTGCGCTCGCCGCCGCGGCCCGGCTCCACCTCGTAGTCGCCGTTCAGGTACTGCAGCGTGGCCCGGGTGATGTGGATGCGGCTGTGAGCAAACAGGAGGGTGAGACCAGGGCTCGCCCGCCTCGCTCCGCCCCCCACCACCCGACCCCACACTCACCCGGCCCGGCCCCCCGCCTCCATGTGGTTGGCCAGCGTCACGTCGTTGGACCACACGTCGAACTGCCATTTCCGCAGACCAAGGACGCCACAGTGCACGCGGCCGCTGTGGATGCCCACGCGCATGTTCACGTTCACGCCCGTCACCTCACGCACCAGCCTGGGGGGAGGCGGCTCGGGCTCAGCTCCTGGCCCGGTCCTCGCCACTCCCGGCCCAGAGCTCGGGCCCTTCACTCCCCTCGGAGCCGAACAGACCAGCACAGACCCAGACGGGGGACACAGGAGCACAGCCTTCGGCTGGACGGCTGGACGTGGGCAAGCGGCTGCATGGCTCTCAGGGACAAAAAGAACCCTGTTCAGCAGGTGCAGCACTGAGCCAGAAAGGGAGGGGTCGCTGTTCTCCCCTCAGGCCTGCTCAGCTAGCACTCACACCGGCCCAAACCCCCTCACGCTGGCTCCCCTACCCTGCCCTCTGGCGGGGGCCTAAGCTGCACAGGCTGAAGAAAGATCCATTCCCCTCCCCACTGATGGATCTCCAAGACAGAGAAATGGCCACAACCGAGAAACAATCCTGAGGACGCATCAAACGGTAGGAGTGGGCCGGGGCACCCTCGGTTCCAGGAAGCCTAGGGGGGCACTGCTTACGAGATGGCCTCGATCATGTCCACCCCCATCTCCACACAGCAGTGGGCATGGTCTGCCCGGGCCTCCGGCAGCCCCGACACACAGTAGTAACAGTCCCCTAAGATCTTGATTCTCAGGCAGTGATTTTCCTAAAGGGGAGAGTTGGGGAGAGTCGCGCTCACTCTCTTGCCTGCCCAGCACCCTCCCTGAGTCACCATCTGTCCCCACTGAGCCAGGCCGCCCCCAGTAAGGCTATGCTCGCCCCACCCCCAGCCCCAGGCCCCTCACCGCAGCCAGCTTGTCAAACCGGGCAAAGAGCTCGTTCAGGGTCATGACCAGCTCCTGCGCGGTGCACTGGGATGCCAGGCTGGTGAAGCCTTCGATGTCTGCAAACAGGATGCTGTGGACGATGGCAGAAGATGGAAGGACCACATGGCCCTCAAAGACTCCCAGGTCCGCCGTCCCTGCCGGTACCCTCCCACCCCCACCCTACCTGACATTGTCATGCTTCTGGATATAGATCTTGTGGAACATCATGTCTTCTTTCTTTGTGTTGATATCTTCTTTCATCTCCATGGCAACATGCTGGGGCAACACGGACAGCAGCAGCCGTTCCTAGACCAGTGGTTGCGACAGGGCACCGCTATCTTCTCGGCCTCACACTGTAATGCCTCCTGATGCCTCCACCACCCCAGAGCCCTCCCAGAAGCCTCTGGAGACCTGAGCTTCCCTTCTGGACCTCCCCCATGAGAACCTACAGCAGATACACGTCCCAGCCCCCTCTGAGCACCCCATGCAACCCCTCACTTGTGCCCCCATCTGCTCTCTCCCACCCTCAGGCAGGACAGGAACCCCAGTGTCCCAGGGCCTGCGTGACGCACAATCGAGCGGGCCAGCCACACTCAGTCCATGGAGTGGTATGGGGCGGCGGACCCAGTCTGCGGGTTCTGTGGGGGTGAGGAGCGGGCCGGCCTCGGACAGGGAGAGCAGCCCCACCTGCTGCCGATTCTCATGCTGCAGGTGCAGCCGGGCCTGGATGTAACCGCGGGTCTCCTGAAAGGCCTGGCGCTGAGACACCTCCGCCGGGTAGTGCGTGCAGATGCCGATGACGTTGGTGCAGAGGAACAGCAGCACGTTGGCACCCAGCTGCAGGAGGGTGGCAGAGGCAGACGGTGGACGCCCCCACCCCCACGACGCACAGGGGCGACCTGCTAGGCTCTGTGGATCCCGGGCCCTGTCTGTCCCCAAGCTGTCCCAACCCCTGTAAGCCATCTCCCCCTTCCCCCACAGGACCCCGGCCCCCTGCCTGGATCACCCCACAGCTAGAAACGGGACTTTGTCACAACTCCCGGGCAGCAGAAGCACCACCCAGGGTAAGATGGGCCCCGGGGCCTGCACCCAGCACGCGACGATTCCCTGCCCCACAATCAGCCCAAACAAAAAGCGAATGCTGCTCCTTCTGCACGTGGTTCTCCTCACAGGACAACACCCAGGGGACTTGTGCTCTCTATCCCCCTAGGAATGCCCAGGACAAGTCCTCTCATCTCTCTGGGGCCTGCATGTTCATCTAGAACCTGGAGAGGGACAGTAAGATTTCTAAGGTCCCTCCCTGCTCTGACACCGCTGGATATAACAGTTACTATTATTATTATTATCGGAGCTAATTTGTTGACGGCCCCCTAGTTAACATTCCTGACTTCTATAGCTGCGTCTACACAGTAACTAACAAATTTCTCCTAACTCTACCAGACAGATAACAGTATCTCACTCTAAAGGTGAGGCACTCCAGCACAGAGAAGCTCAGGAACTTGCCCAAGATCACACAGCTAATAGTGGCTGGTGTGTGACTTGAATCCAGGATAGTCAGACTCCAAAGCCTGTGTCCAAACCCTACTGAACGGTACGTTCCAGATTTCCAAGATTTCTACGCACTCCACTCACCCGAGCTCTTGAGGCCCAGCCTCAGAGCCCAGGCTTGGGAGTCTTCAATTCTACTAACGTGGGACCTTCCCTTCCACCTGGGAAGGGTTGCCACCATGCCCCGGCACCCCCAGTTCTTGCCACAGCCAGGCCCCTTGCCCTAGGACCCTGATCTCAGGATGGTCAGCCCTCCTCAGCATCGGGAGTACTCACCAGAGAGCAAGTCTAAGGAAAACTGGCCTCAGTGTTTCTGGAAATTCAGGGGTTAACCTGGCACTTGTGGCTCCACCCCAGAGTTGGCTGGGGCAGGGCTCTGGTTTGGGGAGAAGGGAGGGAAAGAGCACCAAGTGGAAGCCAGGAATTCTGGGCTTTGCCCAGAACCAGAACTAGTCCTGCAAACTTAATCTCTGGGACCTTGGTTTCATTTTTCTTAGGTAAAATGGAGGGGTAGGTTCAGCAAACCCCTGAGCCCTTTCTCACTTTGACCCTCTAGGACTGGCCTGCTAGCCTCCCTTCCCAGTCCAGCTCACAAGGCCCCCCGCCTAGCAGCAGGGGTGAAGAGGGGGGCACACTATCTCCCCTAGGGGTTTCTAAGAATAGCCCCCAGTGGGGGGAGAAGGGGAGGGGGGTTAACCAGGCAACTTCCCTTCCTGGCCCCAGGAGCCCAAGAGGAAAAAGTGAGTCATGGGGGAGGGAAGGGGAAGGGGGACGGGGACTGAAATAGATCTGTACGCAGACCCCTATCCAACTGTGAGAAAAAAGGGATTCCAGGACACTCTAGGAGACTCCAGGCTGGGCCGGGGTCACCGGGTGAAACTGCTCAGTGCGTCTGAATGAGTGGGTCAGAGGAAAACGAAGGCTCCTTCCCAGGAGTGTGAGCAGGGCTGGATCTGGAAAGGGGCTGCCCGAGGAGCCTAGAAAGGAGGCCACAGCCCCACACTATCCAGATACACACAGCCCAACTGAATACAGGGAATCAATCCTTCTCACTTCAGAGAAGCGGTATGGGCAACCCTGGCTCTGAGGACGGGCACAGGGGCGGGGGTGACTTTCCCCACTCACTCTAAGAACATGCCTGCTGAGACCTACTGGGTCAGGCTGCAGCTGGGTACCCCTGGGGAGGCAGGAGGCTGGCACAGTCCTGGCCTCCGTGGGGCTGCGCCTCCCCAGTCAGGCCCTGGGCCTGGTTCTGGGCACCATGCCAGCTAAGAGCAGAGAAGAGACACCCACCCACCCCTGGCCAGCCAGAGAGAAGGTGGAGGGGTGAAGGGAGGCACCACCTCCAAGCTCCTCCTTCCCCAGGAGGGTAATCCAACTCCAAAGCCCAGTGCCATAGTTACCTGGTGAGAAGTGGGGGGCTAGCAGAGGCAGAAAGACCCTGGCCCTTTAAGAGGTCTGACTGCCCTGTGGGTGCGTGCTCCACAAACAAATGGGCTATAAAGTTACTTTTAAAAAGGTACATTCTGTTCCGGAGCACAAGCTGGGCGGAGAAGGGCATCATGCCAGAGCACCCAGCTTCTCACCCTGGGAGCCCCAGGCAACTTCCTCTTAGTGGGTGGGGCTAGGGTGGGCTACAGGCCACAAGCCCTAGGCAAGGCAGAGGCGGACTCCCTCAAAACTTGAGCAAGAGAGAGGACAGCACCCTCAAAATCAGGGTGCCAAGAGAGGGATCATGAGGTGTGTTGGTTTGGGGCTATGCCCTGAAGGATCTTCTAGGCAAGATGTCCTGGTCTCTGCTCCCTGCTTAGAGGGATGACCCAAGACGACAGACTCCACACGCTCTTGTCTCTCTCAAAGGGACTTCTGGGAAGGCCCTTCCCTGGGTACCATCCCCTACAGCACTCCCACACCTCCCTGCCCCCAGGTGAGAACCCTGCCCTGCCAGGTTCTACTCCACTCTGGTCGAGGGTGGGGCCCTAACAGCAACATCGTGAGGTAGATACTATTTTTATCCCAGTTTTACAGACTGGGAAATCAAGGCTGGGAGAAGTGAGGTTCGTTGTCTAAGATCTCACGGAGAAGAACTCAGCCCATTGGACCAGCAGGTCTGCCCGCAGCCAAGCCTTGATTTCTCACCATCGTGCTGTCAAGCCCCACCCCACACACCACTCAGAACCCGGATACAGTAGCTGGCATGGGCAGAGAACCTCAAGGCAGAGCTGCCTGAGCCCTGGTGCTCAGCGGGAGGACGGGGGGAGGAGATCCGACCCTGACGCCCCTCTTCTACAGTCCAACTCCACTCAAACCATGCCCAGGCCCGGAGAAAACAGATCCCACTCGTTACCCTCCCTGTCCTCTAGAGATGGCCTTGGTCCGGAGAGAAGCAACTCCTCCCTGGCTAACTCCATCCAAACCCTGCTCGATCCTTCCAGATCACCACCTGGAGCTGCTTTTCAGGGATGGCGCTGGCGCCTGAGTCTCAGGTATCATCTTGGGGCCAGAGATGCCAAGGCCGGACGTAGCCAGTGCTGCCCTCTCGGCCCTGCCCGGGCCCCGGGGCTAAACATCACGCTCCCACCTCCAGTGCTCCCTCACACCTATGGGCTATTGCAAGGGCCTCAGGTGGAAGAGCGGCAGACGGTGGCCTGCAGAGCGCAGGCTTGGGTCGGGGGGCCCCCTCTCCTCAGCAGTGCCCTCCACTCCAGACCCTGGATGGAGCCGACCCCTGACACTTGGCCTCCCGTCATCTGCCCCTCCCCTTGGACACAGCACTGTCTCCAGTATCCACCCCCGACCCACCCCCCCCCCCATCGCCAGACCCCTTCTCATTCCCGGCCTGGTGCCCCAAGGCCCACCTCCCTAACTACCCACCTGCTTCCAGAGGAAGGCGTCGCCGCGGTTGAGCTGCCAGGCCAAGATCAAATGCAGGGTGGAGAGGCCCAGGCCGCTGAAGACAGCCGCCCGCATGCGGATGGGCAGGAGCGTGTAGGCGATGTAGACGAAAAACACAGGGCACCAGAGGCCCGAGGAGGGGCTGCGGGGGTCGGCAGCCAGGGCACCCCCCACCTGCACGGCCGCCAGGATGCCCAGCACCACGTAGCTCACCACCCACATGGAGTCCTGGCGGAAGCTGTGCCGGTTACACACCACCATGAGCGCCACGAAGAGGGCGGCGGCACAGGCCAGCAGGGCCACGTAGGCAGGCCGGGGGCGGGCGGGCGCCGCGTGAAAGGCCAGCAGCACGGCCGTGAGCAGCACCAGCACGGCCATCAGCAGCGTCAGGCTGCTCTGGTTCATCTGAAAGAAGTACCGCTGGTACAGGCGCTCCAGCTTGGCCGAGCGGAACTGCTTCGACTGGAACACCTGGGCCAGGCGGCGCCAGCACGATCGCCGGCCCCCGGGTGTCGCGTCGGGGGCCGCCTCAGCCGCCCCGGCTGCCGCCTCCACGTCCTCAAAGCCCAGGGCCACCGCCCGCAGGCCCAGCTCCGTGCCCTTGCCCGGGCCGCCCCTCCGGATGAAGGCCTCATCCTGCCAGGGGCACCGAGGCGGAGCTGCAGGGGTGGGACTGGGGGGCTGCGCATCCCGGAGGCAGCTCATGTAGCGAGGCGTGCAGAAGCCCCCGGGCCGAGTCCCACGGCGTGGACGCTTCTGCCCATTGCGCTCACCCCAGGCTGTTTTCCGTTCATCCACTTTGGGGACCAGGAGGCCACTAAACCATGACATGCTGCTGAGAGAGAGGAACGAGCTGGTATTAACGCCACCGTCACGCCCTTCCACCACCGGCAGCTACCATAACCTGAGTACTTCCATGGCCAAGCTAAGCCCCTCGGTCGGCACAGCACTCACAGAATCCCCGAGGAAGATGATGGTGTCCCCCTTCAACAGGCCGGGAAACGGGAGACAGGGAGGGAGGTAACTGGCCCTGGATCACGTAGCCACAGAGGTGTAAGAACCGACATTCGAACCCAGACCTGCCTGACCCCCAAGCAGCACAACTTAAACATTCACCTCTTCCCTAAAAAGCACTGATCTGTGGGTGGTGACAAACTCAAGCGCCTGTGTCCAGGGGCAGAGCACCCCGTGCTCAGGAGACGTGGGGGGAACTACGGAGTGCCCCCCAGCACGGCAGGGGCACACAGCACCCCGCACTACTGGAGAGCTGCCACCCGCCTCCCGCCGGAGCCTCATCTTCTCATTTTTAACAGAAGCTGACAAAAAATGTCCATTTTAATGTGACAGCCCCTGATTTTTAAATGTTGGCAAGTAATTCACATTTTTCAACACTGCAAGCCAAATAAATCACGTCTGTGGAATGAATTCAGCCTGTGAGCTGCCAGTCGGTGACCTCTCTACAAAAGGGAATCTCTTTCCACATCGTTCCCCATCACACTCACACCATGCACACTTCAGCAGGCCAAATTCAACTTCTTCCTCGGGTCACGGCTCAGAAGGAACTTCCTCAGGGAAGATGTCCCAGCTCCCTTACCCAGACTACACTTCGTCCCGTTTACCCTCTGCAGGTTTCCTCCATAGCACTTATCACAATTGTAATGACATTGCCCCTTGTTCCATGTGGGTCCCCACCCCTCTGACTATAAACTCTGTGAGGGTAGGGATTATCACTATTTGGCTCAGCACTTTATCCCTAGCACCAAGTACTGACCCCGGCTCATGGTTAGGACTTAAGAAATAGGTTGAAAAGACAAAAAGAAAGCTCAAGATGGGGCGTCTGGGGGGCGTCTGGGTGGTTCAGTCGATTAACTGTCTGGCTGCTGGTTTTGGCTCCGGGTCGTGAGATCGAGCCCCGTGTCAGCCCCACCCTCAGTGCAGAGTCTGCTCGGGGTTCTCTCCCTTTCCCTCACCCTCTCCCTCCCACTCTGTTCCTCCCCCAACCCCCCCCCACAGCACTCTCTCTGTCTCTCTAAAATAAATAAATAAAATCTAAAAAAAAAAAAAACAAAAGAAAGCAAGCTCAAGGGCATTGGCATTGAGCAGCTAATGTGAAATAAAAACAAATAGCGATAATCCTGTGACTCTTCTTCCTCCCTGCACTCGAGTCCTATGAGCCTCCTTGCTGTTCCCCAACACACGGTGCACAGGCCGGCCTGGGACTGCGGTGCTCCCCGTGTCCTCCGCCTGCTACAAGAGCTCCTCCAGGTCACAGCTCACATGTCCCCTTATCAGTGAGT